>NC_049246.1:42481944-43882633 GCF_011100685.1 Canis lupus familiaris | reverse complement strand
TGCAGGGCACATCAAGAAGCCAGGGCTGACCTTGCCCACTGCCCACATGCCACTCCTGGGTCCTGGAAAACCCTCATTCTCCTCTTAGGCCAGGTTGAGCTCCCACTAGGTCTGGCCTTGCCTGCTCCCAGGCTCCCAGATAACCCTGAGATCTGCTTGGAAGAGCTCTGGACTCGCCTCAGAGTAGCATCCGCACTAAGTAAAATGACTCACAGGCCCTCACCGAGATCTGTGTCTCACATGCAATTGGCTGCTTTTGGAGACGGGTGGCGGTAGTTATAGGCAGTGCCAGACTCTCCCACCATTTCCAGATTTGCTCAGCAGTCTAACATGTATGGGGGGCAGAATAATGATTCCCTTCAAGTCATCCACACCCTAACTCCAGAACCTGTGAGTATATCACCTTCCCCAGCAAAAGAGATTTTGTAGATGTGATCACATCTCAAGGGTACAGACCTTGACATGCAGAAATGATTCTGGATTATCTGCTGGGCCCAATGTCAACATGAGGATCCTTAAAAGTAGAGGAGGCGGGCTGATGAGTCAGTCACTCAGAGGAAGATGTGACTACAGAAGAATGCCACAGAGGGGGACCTGGGTGGCTTAGTCAGTGAAGCATCTGACTTTTTTTTTTTTTTTTTTTTTTTAGATTTTATTTATTTGAGAGAGAGAGAGAATGGGGGGGCAGGGTAGAGGGAGAAGCAGACTCCCCGCTGAGCAGGGATCCCAATGTGAGGCTCAGTGGGGGGCTCCATCCCAGGACCCTGAGATCATGACCTGAGCAGAAGGAAGATGCTTAACCAACTGAGCCACTCAGGCGCCCTAAGCAACCAACTCTTGATCTCAGCTCAGGTCTTGATCTCAGGGTTGTGAGTTTGAGCCGTGCACTGGGCTCCATGCTGAGCACGGAGCCTACTTTTAAAAAAGAAGAAGAAAAGCAGAGATGCACACTGAGGGCTTTGCAAGTGGAAGAAGGGGCCATGAATCAAGGAAAATGTGGGCACTTCTAGAAGCTGGAAAAGTTAGGAAACAGATTTTCCCCTGCAGTCTCCAGAAAGGAATGCTGCCCTGCCAACGCTTTGATTCGAGCCCCATGTTGGACTTCTAACCTACAGAACTGTATGATAAATGTGTGTGGTTTTAAGCCACAAAGTTTCGGTAACTCGTTAGAGCAGCAATAGAAAACTAATATGCCATGACAGCCTGGCTGGTCAAGAGAGAAAATTTCAGAGCTGCCATAGGATTTTTAAATTTTTTTAACAGCTTTATTGAGATATAATTCCCACATCATGCACTTCTCCATTTAAAGCACACAATTCACCATAGAATTTTAAGGATATTTTACAACCTCAACCTCTGGGGGGAGGGGGGGGAATCACTGTTAACAAACTCCCAAGTACATCTCCAGAGGCTTATGGAAACTATTTTGCATCTTATCAGTGGTTCTGAAACAAACGACTGGTATCAAGTAGCTCACCCTAGTACAGTTGTGCTTCCTGACTCAGAGGTTGAAAGTCAGGTGAGAGGAAGTGAGTCGGTCTGGGTTGAACAGCTGGCAGCAGAAGCCTTCTGGGAGGGGCGCTGTCTTTGTGCAGAGAAACACCTCGACTGTTGGGGGAAAGGCAAGATTATGGGAGAACATGGAAGGTGACAGCTGCTCAGTCCCCAGAGCTTCCTGAGTTAGTCCATCTGAGCCGAGGGGGAAGGGGTGGAGAGGGAGGGACAGAGAAGTTGTGGGCAGGGACTGGCAGGGGCCAAGGAGGAGAGGGATGGTGACACAGCCAACATCCAAGGACCTGTCTGAAGTGGTTTTTACTGAGATGTAAATCCTCCTGCTTGGAGGGTGGCCTTCTGGGGGTGGGGGGTCAGGAAAGGCCTGGGCTGCCCTCTTTGACACCTGTTTGAAGAGCAGGGTCCACCCTCTGCAGGGACGCTGCACACCCAAGTGCAGGACTCCCCAGGGCGGGCACCCAAGTCCAAAGGGCCAAGAGACAACCGCCCCCCCCCCGACTTGCACATGCCAAGCTCACTCATACATGTACACAGGTGGGGAAAGGTTTGATCTTTGGTGGGTCATACAGCCTGTTGCCTTCCTTACTGTCAATCATTAGTGCTCGTTTCAAAAAGTATGGTGTTTTCAATCACGAGGTAACCAGCTTTCTTCCATGCCTCCTGCTGTGGGTAGATGTTGGGGCCCCAGCCCCCTAGTATATGTTCTCCTCCATGTGATCCCTGAGACCCTCAAGCATCAGGGTAGGGTTAGGGTTGACTGCGGCCGCTGAGGCTCTGGGAGCTTGGAGAGCACCATGTCCTGCAGCCACAGGCCAGGAGCCCAGGTGCAGCCTGCTGGAAGACAGGAGCAGAGTCTGGGGCTCTGGCCGACCCCTTCTAGAACCAGCAGAGTTCCACACACACACAAGGCCTCTGCCTGGGGCACGTACAGGACCACATCCGCATCCCCAGGTAAGCTGCTCCAGGATGTTGTTCTGAGGCCAATATCCCAGAAGTCCTGCAGCAGAAACCCTCTATTTCTCTCAGGGATTCTCTAAGGGGGTTGGTCAGATTTTTATGGCCCCTCAGCCCAGACTGTTGTCACGTTCTCTCATGTGAGATCAGAGTGCTGCTGTCTTGTCCATCTCCTAAATACAAGCTCAGGCCAGGAGCACGGGTGTCCCTCCCTATGCTCCTAAGGTGAGTGGGGACTGCTGCCAATGAGTCCAAGGAGGGTTTCTGGCAACTTCTTAAGAATAAGAGGAACAAAATATAAACTTAGCCTCTAATAGGTCACCCTGATGTTCCTATAATTCTAAGTTTAATTTTCAGGCAAAGATGGTGAACATCCTTGGGTACTCTAAACTGCAATGTGTGTTTATTAAGTTATCTGCTTGTGCTAAGTTATATGCTATTTGGATCATTTAAAACATTAGCAGCACCATCATGTATTTTATACTTAAACTAGGACAAACATTATTTTATCATATGTTAAGAAAAAATTTAGAGTCTCGGCTTGATGCAAAGATTTTGGCCCATCATGCTCGTCCTGGATCCCCAGCATTGAATAAAGTGCCTGTCAGATAGTACGCACTCGACACATATTTGTCAGAGTCAATTAACTAGTTGATGAATTTTTATCAATTTTTAAAATACCTGAAAATGTCTTTGGTGTTAGAGCTCACAGCCTCCTTGCAATACTAAAGAAGAACATAATGCAGTCATTTTCACCTTATTTTTAAGATATTTCACTTATCAATCGTGCCTTCCCTTAAGTGGAGTTAATGTTTTATTAAGAAACAAGATTAGAGATCCCTATGAGCATTAAATTCATCTTCCCTGAAATGAGAGCATAATATATTTGCACTAATAATTCTGAAACTTTTGAACTGATGGAAATTCATTGAGAAAAAAAAGCTAACCATATTGGCTCTAAGAAAGCCATGATGTAATAAAAATTCAGGGGTACCTTGCTGGCTCAGTCAGAAGAGCATGCAACTCTTGATCTTGGGGTCATGAGTTCAAGCCCAATGTTGGGTGTAGAGATTACTTAAATAATTTTTTCTTAAGTTCCAAAAAACCACAAGTTAACCCTGATTTTACCACTTACTATCCCTGTGACATCAGAAAAGTTCACCGACGGGCAGCCCAGGTGGTTCAGCGGTTTAGCGCCGCCTTCAGCCCGGGGCCTGATCCTGGAGACCTGGGATCGAGTCCCACGTCGGGCCCCCTGCATGGAGCCTGCTTCTCCCTCTGCCTGTGTCTCTGCCTCTCTTTCTCTCTGTGTCTCTCATGAATAAATAAAATCTTTAAAAAAAAAAAAAGTTCACCGAACCCAGGACTCCTCATTTGTAAAATTAATATAACACCTCACCCTCCTACTTCAGAAGTTGCCAGGAAGATCAAGTGGGATGACAGGTGAGAGCATGTCATAAAACACCACTCAAAACTAAGCCATCCTAAAAAATACGTATGTCTGATTACACACACCAAAAATTAGTATCTTAATTTTTAAAAGTCAAAGAGCTAAGCAAGAGTTAATCAGATAGATAATTATCATTTATATTTCCATGAACGCCACTGCTTATGTTATCGGGCATTTGGATTTCTACCTCAGTGAACGATCTTTTCTTACTCTATTTTCTTCTTGGGTGTTTGCTTACTAATTGATTTTCAGTAGCTTGTTATCTAGTTAGCATATTTATTCCTTATCTTGTGTATTGCAATTACTTTTTCCCAGATGATTTTATTTACCAGATGGACATTTTACATTTTTGTGTAGGTCAAGTTTGTCAATCTTTTAGGTATAGATAGATGATATAGAGATAGGTAGATAGATAGATAGATAGATAGATAGATAGATAGATAGATGACAGATGATAGAGGTGCATATATATAAAAATATATATGTAAAGGTATATAAGCATATATATGTAAGCTTTGGCTTTTGATCAGTGCTTAAAGACAGTTCTCCAACTTTAAGATTATAAAATATGTTACCTATATATTTCTTCTTTGATAGATTTTTTTAAAGATTTTATTTATTTATTCATGAGAGAGACACAGAGAGAGGCAGAGACACAGGCAGAGGGAGAGAAGCAGGCTCCATGCAGGGAGCCCCATGTGGGACTCGGTTCTGGGACCCTGGGATCATGCCCTGAGCCAAAGGCAGACACTCAACCACTTAGCCACCCAGGTATCCCAATAGATTTTTTTTTTTTTTTGAGAGAGAGGGAGGTGGTGTAGGGAGGGGCAGAGGGAAAGGGAGAAAGACTCTTAAGCAGCAGGTTCCATGCCCAGTGTGGAACCTGCCATTGGGCTTGACCTCACGACCCTGAGATCATGACCTGAGCAGAAATCAAGAGTCAGATGTTTGGGGGTGCCTAGGTGGCTCAGTCAGTGACACGCCTGCCTTCAGCTCAGGTCATGATCTCAGGGTCCTAGGGCTGAGCCCTGTATCAGGCTCCCTGCTCAGCAGGAAGTCTGCTTCTCCCTCTCCCTCTGCTCCTTCTCTCACTCATGCTCTGTTGAGCTCTCTCTCTCTCAAATAAATAAATAAAATCCTTAAAAAAAAAAAAGTCAGATGCTTAACAGACTGAGCCACCCAAGTGCCCCAATAGATTTATTTTTATATTTAACTATTTGATCCATCAGTCATTTATTTCAGTATAAGATAAACAGTGAGGAATCTAATCATTTTTGCCCAGTGATGAGCCAGTTGCCTCAAGGTCATTTATTGGCTAACTGGTACTGATCTTAAATGCCTTTTTTTTTTTTTTTTTTTTTCAGATACTAAACTCCCACCAGAACTTGCAATCAGATCTGGACTCTGTTCTGTTCTGCTCAATCTATTTATGTCTATGTCAGCACAACACAATTTTGATTACCAGAGGCTCAATAAAGGGGCCTTGATAGGAGGTGAATCTAAAACGTGCTGAGTGAAAGAAGCTGGACACAGAAGAGAACAATCTGTAAGAGTTCGTGTTGATGAAATCCTAGAACAGGTGAGACTAATCTATCATGACAGAAAACTGATCTGTGGTTGCCTCCATCAGGCCTAGTGTTGCGGAATGGATTTGGGAGGTCAATCTTAAAGGGGCATGGGGACCTTCCATGGAGGTGTTCTATATTTTGGGTGAGTTGGCCATTCACAAGAGTATATACATTTGTCAAAAAGAACTAATTGTAACTTAAAATGCATGAATTATATCATATGTAAATTATACCTCATCCAAAAATATCTAATAAGGCAAGTCTCCTTCTCATTTCATTGCTGTTTCCAAAAATTGCTTTTCTATGTCTTATATAATTATTCTTCCAGATGAATTTTAGGAGACCTTTATAAAAAAAATTTTTTAAATTCCATCAGACTCATGATAGGAATTGTGATAAATGTATTTATTAATTTGGGGCACAATTGACATTTATATATTATTAAGACTTTCTATCCACAAAGAGGATATATTTCTTCACTTATTAAAGCCTTCTTTGGTAAACTTGTCATTTTGGTAAAAGCATGCCATACACATTTTTTATGAAGTTATTTGAGAATATATTTCATGTGTTGCTACTGTGAAAGGGTTCTTTAGAAAATCATATTACCCCATCTCATTTCTGATATATGAAAAGGCTCTTGATTTTTGTTTATTTACCTTGTATCTGAACACATTATGTAAGTTTCTCATTGCTTTAATACTCTATTAAGCTGGGATCCCTGGGTGGCACAGCGGTTTGGCGCCTGCCTTTGGCCCAGGGCGCGATCCTGGAGACCCGGGATCGAGTCCCACGTCGGGCTCCTGGTGCATGGAGCCTGCTTCTCCCTCTGCCTGTGTCTCTGCCTCTCTCTGTGACTATCATAAATAAATAAAAATTTAAAAAAAAAAAAAAAAATACTCTATTAAGCTGATGTTACTTTTTAGGTGAATAATCATGTTATCTGGACATGTCATGCTTTGTCTTTTATTCTCCAATTTACCCTCAACTTTGTTTCTTATCAAATTTAATCATCTGAAGCATCTAGAGCGTTTGAATAGTTTCTATCATAGTGGGCATTTCTGTTTTGTTCTTGATTTAACAAGTTTGCCTCTGTTTTTCCTGGAAGTACAATGTTTACTGCTAGTTTCTGATAAATACTTTCAACCATGCTAAGGAATCATATGTCTGTTTTTAGAATTCTGACCATTTTGGTCAGAAATGGATGTTGAATTTTATCTAGTGTCTTTTCAGCATTTACTTAGGTCAGTGGCTCTCAATACTGGCTTCAAATTAGAATCACCTGGAATCTTTAAAAATACTCTTGCCTGTGTGCCCTCTTACCTAGATTCTGATTTAATTGGCCCAGAGTAGAAAACCCAGGCCTCGGCATTTTTCAAAAGCTCTTCTGGTAATTATAACATCTACCCAGGGGTGAGAACAATTAAGCTGGAGCTTTGCTTCTCAAACCTTAATGTGCACACAAATCACAGGGCAATCTTGATAAAATGCAGATCTTGATTCAGGAGGTCTAGGGCTTGAGATTCTGCATTTGCTGTATTAAAATTGGGATCCTTAAGCCACCAGCATAGGCATCATCCAAGAGCTTGTCAGAAATGCATACAGTCAGCTCCATCCCAGACATACTGAATCAGTATCTGCGTGTTTACAGGAGCCCCAGGTAATTCTTATATGCATTAAAAAGTTTGAGAGGCACTGAAGATAATTATGTGTAAGGTATTTTTTACTTTTATCCTACTAATGTAATGAATTACAAGACCAAACTTCCCAAATTTTTAACTACTCTTGCACTCTTATAATAAAACTGGCTTGATATGCTGATGAATCAGGTTTGCTAATATTTTATTTAAGATTTTATATCAATATTCAGAAGAAAGGTTGATCCATACTATCTTTTTGTGCTGATTTGTCAGGTTTTTGTGTCAGGGGCTGCCTCAAGGGTTATTTCTCCATATTCATGCCTAATTATGTGTATTTTTTCTTTGTAAAACTTGCCGGAAGGTTTCGTCATTTGTTGATCTTTTCAAGGAATGTTCTCCTATTTTCCCCTTTAACATATGTTAACTCCCTCTGTATCCTAAAGTCTATTTTTGAAAAATTCTTTTTTTAACCATTTCACGCTATTTTAATTATTGTAGCTCTGGGTAGCATTTTAGTAACTCTTACCAGGAGATTTTGGTAAATCCATTGAGCATTCTCAAACCTCCCTTTTGTTTCCAGCTTCCTCGCTCCCTCCAGGAGCCTGATAGAATGTCAGGGGATGTGACATCACTTCGGCAGGGCTTCATTATGTGCCACTCAGTTGGCTGGCAGATGCTTGCCGTGTAGGTATGCGGGCCTCCAATCTGTCAGGTCCAAAACACATTTACCTTAATAAATGTCTTTACCACATGCTGAGAAGTCCCGAAAAGGAGCCTGGGAATCTGGGACCAACCCAGCCAAGAACACTGTGTTCCATCTTCCATCTTAATAATGAAACGCTGACTGCTTGCTAAAAGATGCACAATTTATTTTAAATATATGAATAGGATGATTGTTTAAAAAGAGCTCCAGCTGGTTAAATTTAGATTCCTGCAATAAAACTCTCCTCCGGCACATTCTCTGGCTTTGGGCCCCTAAGGGCTGCAGCTTCTCGCAACTAAATTGGACAGTGTGGTCTTGCGTGTTCGGGTTTTCCGGTGGTGGTTTTGATGTTCTGAGTCAGGGCATCAGGAGCTGCCCTGGCCTCAAAAGGACTCCCTCCATGATTTGAGTGATCCACTCCTAGAGCACTCTTGCCATTTGGGAAAAGTGTCATTTGGTAAAGTATTTTCAGTGAACCATTGGGCAAAAAAATTCAGGTGGCTACTTTCCTTTGCCATAATCAGGCAAATTCTGTCTCCCTGCTCCTTTGACTGCATTGATGTCTTGCTGTCCAGCTACCAGGGAGAGAAGGGCCTTCGTGAGCTCTAAGCTGCCACCAGGTGTCAAGTCAGGGCTTTACCAGGACTTCATCAACAGGTTCTCAGGTTCGGCTAACAAACTCGGCCTGGCATCCAAGTCAGTCTTATCAAAGCCCCAAGGCTACCTGACCTCTTCTCTTTGTCTTTGTCACCCTGTGACGTTTTTACTCATGGCCTCCAACATCCCCTCCTCTGTATTAGGAGTCACCTGGGTCCTGTTAACATGAAGATGGACCAGGTGGAGGTGGCTGCCAGGACTCTATCTCAAAAGATCTGGGTTGGGAGCAGGTAGGGCTGTGTCAGACACTACTTCTAATACAGAGGGAGAGAAAAGGCAGGCTGGGGCGCCAGGGTGAGGGAGAGTGTGTGAGAGCGAGAGAGCATCACTGAGCTCTCTGTTCTCTCTGATGATCTGTGTTCAGAGAGAGGAGGTATGAATGGCCTTGGGTTGGTTGTCTTCCTGAAGTTTAGGACTTAATTAGGTGGACAAGAGGAGTTAGGGGCAGGAATGTGCATGTGGTATACACCACATGGAATAAAAGGTTACTATAAAGGGAAGAAGAGGGAGGGGAGGTTGAGGTACCAGTTGCATTTCAAGCGAGAAGAGCCTTCCCTGCAGAGCTGAGGAGTGTAGACTTAATTGTACAGGGAATGGTGTGCAGGAGTTACTTAAGAAGTCTATTTGGGCAGCAGCCTGTGGGATATCTGGAGCCATCCACTCTGCTGTTCACACTGTGTTCATTCTTTGAGCTTGAGACCAGTGTAACAGGCAGGTTCCTGCTGAGTCCTGCTGGGTAACAAACAAACTTGGGACCCACAGTAGCTTCCAGCAGCAATTGTCTATTTCATATCCATGGATCTGCAGGTTGTCAGAAGCAGCCCTGCTTCAGGCTTTGGGTTCCATTTAGTTTCTCTCCATGTCCTTCTTCTGGGACCTGTGGCCACCTAGAGTATATTTTTCCCACAGCAAACAGCAGGAAGTGCAGCAGAAAACGTGATGTGGATAGCATCACATATGCTCTTTGGGACTAGCAAAGACTTCTGCTCAGATTCCAGTTGTCAGAGCAAGTCGTTTGGCCAACATTCACAGAACAGAGAAATATACCTTGCTTACTCTAATGGGAGGCAACTCACATCTCAAAGCAAGAGCATGGATGTAAAATTGGAAAGAACAGTTTGATTACCACTAACACCAACTAACTTCTCCTACAATTTAGGTCCTGGTTAATGCATGGCCATGTGGTATAAAAGAAGGAGTGCTGAAGAAGGTTCTGGAGTCCTGGGTTCTAACTCCAACTCTGCAAGGCATTTAGTCTTTAAGATGCACCATGCCCACCCCCCACCCCATCGTCTACATAAAATGTTTGTCCTGACTGCTTTTCAAGATCTCCTCCAGTCATCATGAGTCTTCAATGCTCAGATGGCTCCATCTGTCACGAGCATGATGGACTTGGGAAGGGTAGATACCAGGGGCCAAAGACCATGAGATAAACATGTAGGAGGGCAGCCCTGGAATGGAAACAGGGGAGTGAGTTTGCAAAGTTCCAGGAAATAAGAAGCTGAGTGTTAAGGGGATTCTGGTGTTGGTAAGCAAAGTTATATGTTTGATTCCTGCTCCATGGGCCAGTTGTCAACACTCTGCCTGGCAGATCCAGTGATTCCTGACCAGGATTATGTGAAGTGTGGAAAGTTCATAGAGAGCGAGCAACCCTGAGAGGTCACTTCTAAGCATTCTAAGCAGATTAACAAGAATCAGAATACAAACATAAATTCAGAACCTTTTCGTTATTCCACATCCTTCCATCTGGATTCCAATTTGTGGGTCAGGAGCTATTTTGAAACCAATAGTGGCCTTCATCCCTTTAATCTGTCAGAATTGTGAAATTGAGCAGCTCTCGGTGAAATTCAACAAATGAGTATTGAAGGTCTTTGGTTTCAAACAAGGGAGTCTGTGAATCTAACCAAAAGGAAACATGTAGGAAGGCTATCCGATAACTCAGGAGACTGAAGGGAAAGCAAAGGAAACAAGTTCAAAAACAGAGCAGGGACCAGGGTAGTACTACATAT
Source organism: Canis lupus familiaris (assembly GCF_011100685.1). Lineage (NCBI taxonomy): Eukaryota > Metazoa > Chordata > Mammalia > Carnivora > Canidae > Canis > Canis lupus. Next base: position 43,872,140 of record NC_049246.1, on the reverse strand, counting down.
GCAATGAGTACACATTGACTCTTTTCTTTTATGTCCTGTGTCTCTCTACTTGTCCTGGTATCTCAGAGTCCCTGGAGAGACTGATGGATGGAATTTACATCCTATAACCCAAGGAGCCATGGGCTCAGCAGTCTGAGTTCTGTGATGGGCTCTGAAGACCCCTTTGGTCTCTCTAACAATAAGGTTGGGAACTTCCTGATCTATTGCTTCCCAAAGACAACACCCAATGGATAGGAGTGAATCTCCCCAAAGAGACCAAAGGTTGTTAAAAAGTGGAAATGGATATTGAATGGGCCATAAAACAAGTATCAATGACAAACGGATAGAAGAACACTGGAATATATCGTTGCAGTGGTAGCAGACAATGGTTCATAGGGTCACTCTCAGCTATGATGTTTGGAAGAGACTAAGACCTATAAGGAGATGCCAGGAGGGGTATCCTAAGCCCCAGACCAGGCAATCCCATGGCAATCCTTACTGTGCCTTTCTCTGGAATGGCAAAAATGGCTAAGGTTTGTTATCCAAAAAAAATATCATCTAACTCCTTTCCTATCTTCTACTTTACAGTAAAAATAACTAATACTTATTAAACAGTTACTATGTGCTGGGCACTATTCCAATAATTAACATAAATCATCTCATGTAATCCCCACAACAATCCTTATTAGGTGATTACCAGACTTAACCCCATTTTACAGATGAGAAAACGGAGGCATAGACACTAGCTCATTAGACTGGTGAAAATTAGAATTGGGATTCAACCCCAGTTGTCTTGGTTGGAATAATTTAATCTATCCATGAATAATTCTTCAAAGAAGATGCCCCCGGGTACAGTGTTTACTGGAGGGACTTAGGATAAATACTCGGAGGTCTTAAAACAGGGGAAACTGGGACTATCTTGCAGGTGCCTGGAACGGGAAGTAATCGTGAGGCCCAAGGAGGAGAAAGAGATTGGGAGAAGGCAGTTTTTAAAATTCACAAAATAAAACACAAGGATGGAAAGCTTTAAAACCCCTGGAGGATTTCTCTGAAATGTTGAACTGTGGAGAGTTGAATGGCTGCTAATATCCTCACGTTCCTACTTCAGCTCCTACCTGGCGAGGGACTTGCATTTCCTGTGGGTTCCCGGGATGGTTTCTATTCCGTTCCTGACTCGTCTGTCACGCGGACTGGCCTGTGTGTGCAGCCAGGTGTGGGGCCTGAGCACAGCTGGCTCTAATTTGAGGGGCCTTCTGCCATTTTAAGATGACCTCACCCCATTCCCTTGACTTTTTAATATACAATTCACGCCACTTTTCAAAAATTGGGATAATGATTTATTGGCTTCTTTTCTTGCAGTATCCTGCAGTGTGAGGATATATGTTTTTTTGTTGTTTAGGGGCTTGATAACTGTTCTTGATAGGGGGATTATAAATATATCTACTATAGGAGTGATCAAATGTAACACTTTATGTCCACCATTCTGGCCATATTTCAGTCCTGGTCAAAGAATTCCTTCCCACCCTCCTGTGTCTCCTGCTTCTACCTCTTGCTGGTGAATATACAACAAGGGGGTGATGGTTAAGTGACTTTGGCATAAACAGACTCGGATTTGCATCTTGCCCCTGGCCCTTAGCTGTATGACTTTGGGTACAATAGGGGACTCTACTCCAAGGTCCATCCCAGCAGCAGCAAGACATGCCCACTCCCTCAGTCTCTCCGGGGGTGGGGGGTCTGCACTACCCTGACCACAGCTGGTTGGCCAGGGTGGGCATCTGACCTATGAGTGTCTGGCATGAAAGAAGAGTGGAAGTGAATTAGGCCAGATTCCCTTTCAGAAACCTGAAGTGGGAAAAATAAAGAGCGAATCACAGTGGCTGATGAGGGGAATGGGCCAGGGACCAGACATTGGGGAGCAGCTGTGTCTCAGTAGGCACTGATGAAGCCTGACAGGGAAGCCCAGACCATCTTTTTATCAGATAACCAAATCCTGGTGCTAAAGCCACTTTGAATCCACAACTCATCTCCCAGGGGTGGGTATACCATGGTCCCTCTGTTGGAGTGCTGGGGGGGGGGGGACACCTCTCCATCCTGTTATAAAAGAAAAACAAGAGGCTACAGCCATGTTTGCCTGGAGTGGGGAGGGAATGAAGGAAGCATCCCACTTCATATCAGTGGGGAAAGAAACCTCTACACAGCTCTCCTCTCCCTTTAGGGCCTTGTGGTGAAGGTAGAAAGAAAAGCAGGAAAGAAAGAGATGCCTCTGGTAGTTCTTCAGTGATTCCAATGTGAATGCTTACCAGATAATCTGTTTAGTATCTGTTTAGCAGAGATTATTCATGGTTTGGGGCTGTCCACGGAGGTCCAGACCCCAGGGAGAGTGAAAATTAAACTTCTTGGCACAATGAGAAGGCTGAGTTTGGAGGAAGCAAAGAAAGGACCCCCAAAATGGAATCAGGGCATGTTGCCGGCGACTCCTCTAATGTCCAGGAGGCTGCAGGCTGTCTAGAGAGGTATACAGGGGAAGTTGCTGATGATGGAGACTTAGAAAGTTATTAAGACTATAAAAATATTGAGTCAAACAGTTTGCATTCCTGTGAGGGAAATCCCCTTTCACCATTCAACACATGCAGTAAAATAATACAAAGTAGCTATTTAGAATATACTCCAACAGCTTGGGGCCTTCTGGATCCCTCAATGAACACCTACTTCCTGAGGAACTGGAGGAACCTCTTGTTTCTAGAACCAGAGGAGTCTGCCCAAAACCTGTCCCGCAGTAGGTCAAAAGGACTGGGGAAGAGTGTCCACTGAGTGCCCAGCACAGTGCCTGGCACAGAGTAGGTGGGCAGCCCACAGAATCATGTAGAAGTCAATCAGTACCAAACCCTGAGTGTCCCCTGGGTGGGATATGTAGCAAATGCAGAAACAGAGACTGGACTTCCTGTTGGGGTGAGAGTCAGAGCCTTGTTGACCCAAGGGCTGAGAGGACACATGCATTTGCTAGGAAATTAAATGGCCCTGAGGCATCTTCATCAGGTGATAAATGGCTTGAAGGGACCACAGTACCGCCCACAAGACAAATGAGCTGTGTGTGGCCCATTTGTCCAGACCCTACCAGCCCTCATCACAGTCATGGAAGTCACCTGTATGCCCACAGGGACAACCCTGATTTATTCCAGGACCCTCTCACTTTGCAAAGTTCCCTTCAGGTATTTTTGGAGAGACCAGAGAGGTAATCACACATGAACTCCTGGACAGCCCCATTCGGTTTCTGCAGGCTGTGTGACAGCCACCCCACCTACCTAGCACTGGCATAGCCTCTCAGCACAGTTTCTGATGCTCTGAACACCTCAAGAGACCAAACCTGCATGAGTATATGCATCACCGGGCAGATGACATGGGAGGAGTTGTAAGAATCTTCAGACCAATGGTTCACAGGTGAGTGGTGAAGAATGTATAATATTATGCTCTTTGACCCCAACGCTCAGGACAACAGAAATGAAAGGCTGTCAGCAGAGCATGAGGGAACAAGCTTTAGTACTGCTGGTGAGTTTGGTCCAAGAATCACAATCATAAGCTCATTTCCCTACATGAGAAATGTACTATTCACTTATTCATTCATCCAAAACAAAACATTTCAAGGACATTTTCACACTGAACTTGGCATTTCCAATCCAACTCTGGTGAGGGGCACTCTGGGTCCCTTGTGATAATTGGTGGTCATGTCTGGGAGATAAACTGTTATCTGTTCACTAGATGATTTCCTCCTGTTCACAGGCATTGCTGGACTTCACTTCCCAACCTTCTTTGCAGTTAGGTGTGACCATGTGACAGTTCCCATCAAAGGAACAGGGGCAGAAGTGACGTGTGTCACCCGGCCCATGAGAAGCTCCCATGTGTGATCATCCATGCTCTTTGCCCCTCAGTCAGCTTAATGAAGAAAAGCACAGTGACCCTGGAAGTGACGTGTTGAAGACAGCAGATGGCAGGTGAAGATAGTAAGATGTCAGAGTCCTGGACCCAAGAATCAGTGCTTAGAGGAGAGCCAGCCTGCCAAGCACAACACTCACTTTGGACTTCCCATCATGTTTGAGCCTTATATATCATGAGGTTTATTTGTTACAGCAGCTGGCATTACTTTAAGTAAAGCCAGTTGGAAGATCTATTTGGCCATTAGAGAAAATGTCCTGTTCTAAAACTTTAAAACTTAGGGGTGACTGAGTGGTTGAGTGTTTGCCTTTGGCTTGGGTCATGATCTTGGGGTCCTGGGATTGAGTACCGCATGAGGCTCCTCTTGAGGAGCCTGCTTCTCCCTCTGCCTATGTCTCTGTGTCTCTCATGAATAAATAAATAAAATCTTTTAAAAACAACAACAACTTTGAAACTTAAAAGTGTTTGTGGTAAATATGTTTCCCTTCTCTTTTTTTAAAGATTTTATTTATTTATTTCAGAAAGAGAGCAAGGTAGGGGCAGGAAAAGAGGGAGAGGGACAAGCAGACTCTGCCATGCTGTATGGGAAGCCTAACATGGATGGGCCTCAATCCCCAGACCATGAGATCATGACCTGAGCTGAAATTAAGAGTTGGATGCTTAATCGACTGAGCACCCCCAGGCACCCCTGTTTCCCTTCTTAGAGCTGCCCAAACTACCTTGATTTTGCAAAATACTAAAAATTAATAAATGGTGTTCAATGCATGGAGAGGAACAACATGACCTGCTTCAACAGCTTAGGATAAAAAGGGAGTCACATGTCTTTGAATTTCTAATTACATGTCTGCAAACTCCTATTAGCAGGAAGTTCAGTACTCCCATTCTGAAGCCTCCCTAATACACACCTAACACCAGGCAAAGAGAACTACTGCCATCTTTGTTTCTGATGCTGCCACCCAGTGTCACTGCTGAAAACGGGTCCCCAAATCTGCAGAAGGCTATGCACCACTGCACAAATGCCCCTGCTTGTCCCGACCCTCATCTAAGTGCCACGGCTTGGGATTCCCCCCAAACCTCCACACCAGCAGAGTGGCTGAACCCGGGACTCCCCGCCTCCGCCCACATGATGTCTGGAGCAGCACAGCCCTGTCAGCGGAGCAACCTTGGCCAGAGTCCGCTAGATGACCCCATGGGCCTCCCTAACTTCAGATCTCAGGGAGAAGGGGCTGGGGTCTCGGTTCTTTCCTCCCCAGAGGCTCTTGGTTTGCATGTGCCAGGACTCTGCACACCAGGGAGGCCAGCACCTGCTAAGCCTGCTCTTTGCTGACCCCCACCTGGAAAACGAGAGCCCACTCTCCTTCCACTGCAAAACAAAGGGGCCACCCAGTGACTCTCAGCAGATCCAGATCAGCTCTAAGATGTCCTTCTGTTTCGGCTTGTTCAAAAAAGCAGCTGGGAGCTTTTTCTTCTCTATTAAAAAAAAAATTGCTGCATATTACATTGAGTTGAAGGGAATAGATGATGAGCCCCTGGGAAGATATTAATTTCTATTCTGCTACAAAAACACATACAAGCAGACTGCTGAGAATCTGATCCCCTCATTTTGCTTGTAAAACATGTTTTGTATTTGTTCATTCCTTTTTGCAGAATATATTAATTTGCATTTGCTCTTTTTTAGAATTTGGCTAATGGCTTATTAACTTAAGACTGTAAAGGAACTTTCCCTTCAAATAAACATAATATTAAGTCCTCCAAAGAACTAGCCCCACAAGAACGTGTGAGCCTGGAATAGCCAGTCTCCCTTCTCTGTGCTCACACTTGCCACCTGTGCGCCCCCTCTTCCCCTAGGCTGTGGTATCTGATCCCCAGATGCTCTGGCCTGAGGGCAGGCAAAATCAAGATCTTGCCTTTTTCTCTACTGAGGTGAAATTTAGTTGTTGTCTTTATGGTTTTAATTAAAAGCAGGTAAGAGAGAAAGGAAGACCCTATAAGTAGTGTAAGACTATGTGGATTTACAATACGTGGGTGTAAGCCCCACAGTAGGATACACTTGCTTCAAGCTTGTGTGTCTCTCTCCCTTGATGCAGGGTCTGCTGGGTGCTTTCCTGATTTTGACCATTCCCTATTCTGCCCCAATTACTTCCGGGGTACGCATTAGGGCAAGAGCCCCAGTCAGGAGTCCATGGCCAGGGGTTGGCTACAGGGTCAATTGAATCCCCTGCCCCAAGCCCACCTGCTCCCAGGTATCTGATGGGAAGGAAGAGCCAGCTGCCTGGAAAGTCTGGGCCCCTTCTTCCCTCCTACTCCACTTTGCCCCACTCTGCAGAAGGGCCATTTCCTCCCACGTGCTATTGATTAAGTTTATCAATTCTCTCTCTTCTTCCTCCATTTTGTTTAAATTTATTACTTCCTTTTTCTTCTTTCTCTTGGTTTGTAACTTAAAGGGAATAAAGTTCATCAGGTATGGACTTGATTTATTGTTTCTCTTTTTTTTCCTCTCCATAATATAAGCACTGGGAGCAATAAATCTCCTCTAAGTATTGCATTGGCAGCATCCCAGAAATTGAGATATGTCACTTTCATGGTTTTGTTCTTTAAATATTCTGTGGAGTCCTAAATGTCTTCCCTAACGAAAGGTTTATTTAAGAAAGGATCCGCTCTGCCGAACACAATAAGAAACAGCTGAAAAAGAGGTTCAGCTCAAGGAAGGGAAAGGCAGAAGATACAACGACCATTTGTGGATAATGCGATTTTATTCCTAAAATAATCAAACAAAAAATTGAATTCTTAGGACTAATAAGAGTTTAGTTAAAGTGAACAGATATAAAATAATTCATAAGTCAATGCCTTTCCTCTATACCAACAGCTAGAAAACAAAAGGGTAGGGGAAGAACCCCATACACTCTAGCAACTGTAAAAGTAAAATACCTAAGAACTAGTTTAACAATAAATTGCGCAGAAACTATATAAAACCAGAGAGTTATAAAAGAAGAGCATAAAATAAAAAGACATGTCATGCATGTGATAAGATTCAATGTTGTAATGATGTTTCTTTTCAAGTTGATGTATATATTTAAAGTTATGTCAATCAAAATCTCAATGGAAATTTTTTTGAAACATGACCAAATGATTCTGAAGCACATCTGGAAAAATAAAGAGACACCATTTTGCCTGGGTATCCTCCTAGGGAGGTGAAGTTCTGGGCTGGGAGAGGAGACATCGATGGCAGGGGTGGGAGGCAGGTGGGGCCAGAGGGTTGGCCACCACCTGGGCCTTGCAATCCCTAAACTTTGAAAGTGGTCCTGGCTCTTAACTCCTGGATGTGACTTTGGGCAGTTCCCACTTGGCGGGGAGCAGTTCAAAATATATTCACTGAGCATCAGGCATAGCTATGAAGGGAGCACATTCGTGGCGGAAGTTAGACTCTTTTGTTCTGTAGCATTCTGACTCTCCTGTTGGTATTGGAGGGCCATACATCTTCTAAGAGCCATAAAAAGAAAATTTCAGTGGCAGATAATAAACTTTTGGTGTGTCATTTAGTGACAAAGATAAGGATGACAGTGTTAAACTATAAGCAGGGTATTATTTGCCCATATAAATTATGGCTGAGTCTGGGTTAATTTTTTCTAAGGTTACATGTGGATGAGAAAAAGGGTGTTAGCATTTTTATGAGGTCATGGAATGTCAGGACTGACTAATGTTTCTGAATAAGTATCTCCTGCATGGAATTTAATCCTCCCCCAGCTGCCTCTTAGAGGAAAGCCCAAACGGGTGGACAGCCACCCACAGTCCGCTATTCCTGTGTTAGAACACTTGCTAAAATTTTTATTTTATAATGTGGAGGCCCACAGACTCACTCCTCATGGCAGAGAATGACTGATCATCACCCTCCTGTCCCTTTGGGATGCTTGACCAAACAGTGAGATGTACACACATGTCTGTACCCATACTTACTGATTTCATAGGATCATAGCCACTTTTCAGGTCCCATACCCAGAGGCCCTGCTATAGAGGTAGATTAGTCACAGATTAGTGCATGATGGTACTTCTTGGGGCTTACAGTAAGGCTTTGCCCAAGTCGCTAAAAATGTGCAAGAAGGGGAGAAGAGATTGCCCTCCAAGAGTGATCAAAAAGAGCTGGGTGATAGGGTGCTTGAGTGGCACCATCAATTAAGTGATCAACTCTTGGTTTCAGCTCAGGTCATGATCTCAGGGTCATGAGATTGAGCCCCACATCAGGCTGCATGCTCAGTGTGGAGTCTGTCCCTCTCCCTCTGCATCTCCCCTAGCTCGTGCTCCCTCTCTCAAATAATTTTTTTTTTTAAATCTGGAAGAAAAAAGAAAAGAACCTGGTAAGAATACCCCTGGTCAGGACTCAGCCTAACCCATGCCTGACCACCACAATCCCCAACAGAAAGAATGGCTGACATTTGTGTTAGGTTTCTGTATGGACATATGTTTCCCATCTCTTGGTATATACCTAGGACTGAAATTGCTGGATCAAATGGTAACTCTATGTTGAACTTCTTGAGGAACTACCAGACTATTTCCAAAGTGGCCATTTTACATTGCCACCAGCAGTGTATCAGGGCTCCAATTTCTCCACATTCTTACCAACACTTGTTATTATCTTTTTGATTATAGCAATTTTAGTGGGTGTAGAGTGATATCTCATTGTGGTTTTGATTCACATTTCCCTGATAAACAATGTTGGGCATCTTTTCATATGTATTGGCCTATGTATATCTTCTTTGAAAAATGTCTATTCGGATCCTTTGCCTATTTTTTAATTGGTGAGAAGATTTTTTCCCTCAACACCAGATACATGGTAACTTTTCCAACCTCAGTTCTCCAACTCTCCAACACCAACTAGATGCCCAATAATTCAATCTTATTCTAATACTACCTAGAGTTAGCATCAGGCTCCACAGGTTTAAGAGCTCAGTACAAGACTGCCCCCACTTCAGAAGCCAGCTGCAAATACTGTGTCCCCAGGTTATACACTTCTGTCCAATTTGGCTAAAAGTCAGCAGTTCCCACCCACCCCAGGTTCAGTAATTTACTAGGACAATGCATAAAGCTCAGGAAAACCCCAGTGAGCCCTGAGCACTGGAGCCTCTATCCTATGTCACCCTCCTGATATGTAGATATGTTCATCTTACTCAGAAGCTCTTGAACCCTGTCATTTAGGGGTTCTTGTGGAGGTTTCATTATGTAAACATGACTGTGCCATTGATGATTATCTCAATCTCTAGCCCCCTCCCCTCCCTGGAGGTTGGGGGTGGGGGGTGGGGTTGAAAGTTCCAAGCTTTTAATCAAGGCTTGGTGTTTCTGGGAACCAGACCCTGTCCTGAAGCTACCTAGAGGTGGACAGTTCAACTTATTAGAAAAAAAAAAAAAAAAGTCGCTCCTATCATCCTTATCACTCAGGAAATTCCAAGGGTTTTAGGAGCTCTGTGCCAAGAACTGAGAACAAGAACCAAGTATCTTTCTTATAATACCTCTATTAAGTTATTTGTTATTCAGTTATGAGTTCTCTATATAGTCTAGATACCAGTCCCTTATCAGATATATAATTGTAAATATTTTCTCCCATTCAATAGATTGTCTTTTAACATTCTTGTTGTGTCTCTAGCACAAAAGCTTTTAATTTGATGAAGTCCAATTTATCTATTTTTTGTCTTAGTTTCCAAGGAGACAAAGATTTATCTCTATTTTTTCTGAGATTTTTATACTTTTAGCTCTTATATTTAGGTCTATGACTCATTTGGAGTTAATTTTGTATCTAGTGTGAGGTAGATATACAACTTTAATTTTCTGCATGTGGCTATCCAGTTGTCCCAGTATCATTTGTTAGAAACCTTATTCTGGGAGTGCCCCTCTACTTGCTAGATGGGATGCTGTGTGATTCATAAATCACTTAATAAAGCCAATTAGATCTGCAAAACAAACCAAAACACACACACACACACACAAATTATTCTTTTCCCCATGTCTTGGCATCCTTGTCAAAAATCAATTGGCTGCAAATATGAGGTTTATTTATGGACTCTGAATTCTATTCTGTTGATCTATATGTCTATCTTAATGCCACTACCACATTGTCTTCATCACTGTGTTTTTAGCAAATTTTGAAATTGTAAAGTCCTCCAAATTTATTCTATTTCAAGATATTTTTGTCCTTCTAGGCCTCTTGAGTTTCTATATGAAATTTAGGATCAGTTTATCAATTTTTGCAAAGAACCAGCTGGAATTCTGACAGAGACTGCATTGAGTCTGCAGATCAATTAGAGGAATATTACCATTTTAATAATATTAAGTATTTTGATCCATGAACATAGGATATCTTTCCCTTTGTTTGGAATTTTAAAATTCAACAATATTTTGTAGGGATTTTTTATTAAAGATTTTATTTATTCATGAGAGACACACAGAGAGAGGCAGAGACATAGGCAGAGGGAGAAGAAGGCTTCCTGTAGGGAACCCGATGTGGGACTCCATCCTAGAACCCCAGGATCACACCCTGAGCTGAAGGCAGACACTAATAAACAGCTGAGCCACCCAGGTGTCCCAATATTTTGTAGTTTTAAGAGTATAAGTTTTATACTTCTGGGACAACTGGGTGGCAGAGTCAGTTGAGTGTCTGACTCTTGGTTTCAGCTCAGGTCATGGTTTTGGGGTTGTGGGATCATCAAGCCCTACATGAGGCTCTGTGCTCAGTACAGAGTCAGCTTGGGATTTTCTCTTCCTCTCCCTCTGCCCCTCCCAAGATAAATACATCTTAAGAAAAAAAAAGTGTAAGTTTTACACTTCTGTTGTCAAAGTTATTCATTTCATTCCTTTTTGGCATTATTGTAAATGAAATTATTTTCTTAATTTCATTTGCAGATTGTGCAAGTATATAGAAATACAACTGATTTTTGTATATTAGTTTTGTATCCTGAAACCTTGTTGGACTTGTTATGAGTTCTAATAATTCTTTTAAGATTTATTTATTTTAGAGAGAGAAAATAAAAGAGGGCAGGGGGGAAAGATAGGGGGAGAAAGTCTTAAACAGACTCCACACTAAGCGTGGAGCCTGACATGGGGATCAATCTCATGACCTTGAGATCATGACCTGAGCTGAAACCAAGTCAGGTGTTTAACCAACTGCACTGCACAGGCACACCTCTAATAATTCTTTTTCAAAAACACTGTATTGAAATGACAGAATTTAGGAAATCATCCTTAGGCCACCTCATTCCAAAAGTTCAGAGAACTAATTTCCCATAACGAAAAAAATGAGGAACACAAAGTATCAATGTAAAAATCCCACCCACAGTGTCTGTAAGAGAGGATAAGAAGCAGAATAACATCCATATGGACAAAAAGTGAAACTATACCAACTATTCCAAGTCAAGAAAAAAGATATTACAAATGTCATAATTAGAAGTGAGTCTCAGAAGTGAGATGACAGCACTTAGGATAGATTTAGAAATAAAAGAGACAATAATTTTAGGTATGAAAACAAAATTAGAAAAAATACAAGAGCAAATCAGATGATGCATCATGAGAAATAAAACGTGAAAAGTAGAAATTTTTTTTAATCAAAAAAGAAAAGCACACAGGGACGCCTGAGTGGCTCAGTGATTGAGCGTCTGCCTTCAGCTCAGGGTGCGATCCCAGGGTCCGGGGATCGAGTCCTGTATCAGGATCCCTGCAGGGATCCTGCTTCTCCCTCTGCCTATGTCTCTGCCTCTCTCTGTGTGTCTCTCGTGAATAAATAAAACCTTTTGAAAGAAAAAGAGGCATACATAAAGGAGTTCAAAAGAAAACGACAAATACATAAAATAGGCAAAGGAGTGCCTGAAAATGAAGCTCGCAACAAGGGAACAGAACAAATACTAGAAATTAAAATTCAAGGAAACTTCCCTGAAATTCAAAAGGGGGAGCAGGAGAGATTTGATACTACATCACATTAGTCAGGATCCATTTAAAAGAAACCACAAGGGAATTTCAACAGGAAAGTTTCCTATCAAGGATTACTGACTATAACAGGAGGTTGGAATAATGGAGGAATGGCCAATAAAAAATAAAAGGAACTTTAAAGAACACAGAAGTAGCAGATAAAGGGAAAAGCCTCTATATCTAGGGCTGAGACAGAAGAATCAACAAAAGATCCTCCTTCCTCAGGACTGATATCAAGACCTTGGAAGGGGACATAGCTGTGACTCCCTGGATGGTGAACTTTGCTGAAGTTGAAACCACCTAAAAGCATGCCAAGGGAAGTTTCCCATGGGTAGTGCCCTGTGCTACTGACCACCAGGTTCTGATCAAGCTAAGAGCTCCATCACTGCAGCCACTGCATAAGCCCAGTGCATGAGGAACACTAGAGTCAAGTAGAGAAACCCTTTCCTCCTCCAGTGCCCCTACAGCACCTCTACTGACAAAGTTTAACACTGGGCCAGCTCTCAAAGAAGGAATAGCTATGGGGTCCAGCTCCATTATTGCAGAGCAGACAATGAAAATGGTTTTGGAAGCTGAGACATAATAGATTAATAACTGATGCATATATATTAAAAATAATACAATATGCTTGAGAAAATTGACTCAGAGTGAGCAATGGCTAAGACACATTTTAGTAAACTTACTGGATATTTAAGGGAGGGGGAATCTTTTAATCATCGAAATGAAAAAGAACAAGTAACTTATAAGGGAAAGAAAATTAGATTATCATCAGACTTTTCAACAGCACTTCTTTGTGTCAGAAAAAAAAAATGGTGAGAGCTATCTAAGGCAAAAGTGTGAGCCAAGGATTTTATATTCAAGGAAACTGACTTTCAAGTGTAAAAGGTACAAACTGTTATCAAGATACAAGAACTCAGGGAATATCGTTCCCATGAGCACTTCCTGAAGAATTTACTAGAGAACAAGACTCAGACTGCCAAAATTACTAGCTACATCAGCACAAGAACTAGCAGAGAGCATTAAATACATAGTTACTTGTAGAACTAAAACTATATGAAGTTTAACAGGCAGAGAATAGGGGCACTTGGGTGGCTCATTCCTTGAGTGTCTGCCTTTGGCTTAGGTCATGATCCCAGGAACCAGCCCTGTATCAGGCTCTCTGTTCACCAGGGAGTCTGCTTCTCCCTCTGTTCCTCACCCTGCTTGTGTGCGCGCACTCTCTCTCTTTCAAAGAAATAAATTTAATTTTTTTTATTTTTATAAATAAGCTTATAAAAATAAATAAAAAGCAGAGAATATGGTATATAAAGGCTATAAGCTCTACTGATGTGGATACAGAAAAGCTATGAACATTGGGGTGCAAACTTTTTTTTAATGTGGAACACTTCACAAATTTGCATGTCATCCTTGTGTGGGGCCTTGCTAATCTTCTCCATACCATTCCAATTTTAGTCTATGTGCTGCCAGAGCAAGCACAAGAACTTTTAAACTCTTCTCAGTTATCATTCTGCTGGTAGCAGCATTAGTACTGATATTCCCTGTTGTGTGTGTAATGTTGCCTAAAACAAATGAGTAATTATGAGCTTTCTTAACTATCATCCCCTGTGTCCTAAAAATCAGGATTCTCAGTGTGGAAGAATAGACAGCTGAAATTTTTTAAAAGATTAAATAAAAAATCCATAGTCCTGAAATTTAATTGGAAAAACAGTATGAACTTATGAGGTATTTGATCTATTGTTCTATCTATATCTAATAGCTCCATCCATTGAAACAGCCTGGAAACAATGACCAGTTCGTAGCAATAAGCATCCCTGGAGTCCACATGGTGGTCACAAAATGCCATTTCCCACTAAAAGTCAGGGCTGCATGGAGAAATGACTGACAGATCAGGGGAGAAAATGCACAAAGAGAGTCTGGAACATCTTGATATAAAAGATGGCACATAAGCCATCATGGATAGGCTATATGTAGACTAGGGTATGTCAAAAGAACACAGAAACCAACCCACGGGGGTTCCCACTGGCCAATAACAGGACAATTTGAGCTTGAACATAGTAATAATTGCAACAAATTGAAATTTTCCAAGTTTACTTAAATCCACGAGTTCATGATGATATTGAAAAAACTGGTCACCTGCAGAGGATAATAAGGAACCAGCTTATTATTTTGCAAACTGATAAATATAGGTAATAAAGGAAGCATTTATCCTGCCTCTTCTGCATGAGCTATACCACTGGGTAACCTCATGGTACATGAGAGGAAGCATCTGTTTATAAAGAAATCCAGCAAATAAATGAAAAAGAAATGATGGAATTAAAATATCATCATCTTGTAGTGGTGGCAGCTGTGGTTCTTTTCATTACCTCATGTAGAACACTGGAACAGTCTCATCAACGATGCCATCATCTGTTTAACACTCTCAAGACATTTTCTCAAAGCCTATTTACTTATAAGTTGTGTGGAATGACAAAATTAATAAGCAATAAAATGTGAATCATAGCACAATGAAAATAATCTATGTCACCAGTTTGGACCCCCAGTGAATTAATGAATCTAGGGACGAGCATCCATAGCTACAAACACCACAAAGGGAGAGGCAGCCTAATATTATGTGGCCCCTAATGAACACATCACCACCTAGAGTCTTGCCAAAAAGACAAAGCTGAGTCTGATCAATCTTCTAGATCCAATGAGCAGCAAAGACAAAGGGCAGCAGAGCATATGGAACTGCCCATGAGTGGGCAGCAAACAAACCCCAGACTGTGGCAAACACTAGGATCCAAGAGCCTGGATTCTTCAACAGATAAAATTGAAGGAAAAGAAAAGGATGAGAGAAAACTCTGGAGATTAAAGAGAGGTAAAGATATATTTGCAGAGTGGGCAAGACTGGGGTACCTGGGTGGCACAGTCAGTTAAGCATCTAACTATTGGTTTTGGCTCAGGGTCATGGGATAGAGCCCTGCTTTGGGCCCCGCACTCAGCCCAGAGTCTGCTTGAGATTCTCTCTCCCTTTCTCTCTGCCCCTCCCGTTCATGCGCTTGCGTGCTCTCTAAAATAAGTAAATAAATCTTTTTTAAAAAGTGGTCAAGACTGAACCACCATTTCTAGAGATGCATACTTGGATGTTGGAACTATAAAGAAATGCAAGGAAGTGTTTACTAAAGAAACCAGGTAGTGGTTACTCTTGGGGTTGGGGGAGGGTACAACTGTGACTTGGGTGGGGAACATGGAAGTGCTGCTAGGGTGGCTGCAACATTCCATCTCTTGGGTTACAAGAGCATTTGGGGTGTTTGCCTCATAATATCCCATTAAGATCCACCTTTGTTTTGTGTATTTTTCTATATTTCTATTTCAAAAGAGTTGTAAGTAAAAAGATTATTTAAAAAGGAATCTTGAGGTGCCTGGGTGGTGCAGTCAGTTAAGTGACTGGCTCTTGGTTTTGGCTGGGGTCATGATCTCAGGGTCATGAGATTGAGTAATGTAATGGGCTCTAGCAGAGTCAGCTTAAGACTCTCTCTCCTTCAGGCAGCCCTGGTGGCTCAGCGGTTTAACACTGCCTTCAGCCCAGGTTGTGATCCTGGAGACCTGGGAGCGAGTCTGGCATCAGGCTCCCTGCATGGAGCCTGCTTCTCCCTCTGCCTGTGTCTCTGCCTCTCTCTCTGTGTGTCTCTCATAAATAAATAAATAATAATAAAAAGACTCTCTCTCCTTCTGCCCCTCCCCCTGTGCACACTCTCTCCCCAAATAAATAAATCCGGAAACAATGAAAAGGAATGTTAAAAAATTGATGCATATGTCACATAGCACCATGGTACAAATAGTACACTTTGGGAAATGTTGAGCTTTTCCATAAACCTGGATATTGAGAGGCACTAGAAGCTACTCTGCCACAGGAAAGTCTCTCCAAAAACCTCTGTGCGCATTTGGACTGGGTGGACTTCATGGTGGTGGTAGGGAGAGTAGAGCAGGAAAAGGATGTCTGCACTGTACAGACTGAGGACACAAGGGGCAGCCAGTGAACACAGTGTAGATGGGGTAGGAGGTGGGGGTTCCTATCTAAATATATCCTAAGCACTACTTAGCATATGCAGCTGAAACACAAGACCTGTCTCAACCATAGCATCTCGTAGGTGGCTACCAGGCCAACGGCGATGGCTAGAGGTGTCACAACCAGCTTAAAGTCCTGAGGCATATAGAGACCTGCAGAGGTGTCTCCGAGGCACACATCACTACTGTGGTAGAGACCTCCTAGGGTATCTGTCCAGCTCTCATCCTCGTTTATGCACCCCTATCTGGGTAGACATGCCTGTGCTATATTATCCTGTCCACCTAATCATACCTGATTGGATCAGAGAGGAACACCCTGTGTTGGAGATAGTACACTCCTGTGCTTTGCTATTTCCTATTTCCTATCCAGCACCTGTTTCCCCTCCCTCCTGTAGTGGCACCTCAAATTTCTTTTTAGACACCTCCCTTCCCCCATGTGGTCAGGGTAGGCTAAACTCATCTCCAGTGTAAGCTTAGATTAAACCAATAAACTATTCCTATCTCCAGGTGTTCAAGGAGTCCAGGCACAAGCCAATCACTGAGTCACTCCCTTGGCCCTGTGACTGTTGATGGATGGGCACTTGACCCACGCTTGTCCAATTAGAATGAACCTTACAACTCCTGTAGGGAAGGATGAAATCCCCCTCTCTGCCTTCACTTCTGTGTGATATGTAGTGAGGATGAAAGGTCTAGGACTGCCACAGCTTTTGTTGATATTGAGGGAAGACACCCTGAGAATGAAGCCAGAACTCAAGCGTGCAGAGTCATGGATGTTGCAGAGAAATGTAGCGAGTTTTCTTTTTTTAATATTTTATTCATTTGAGAAAGAGAATGCACGCTCACACAAGCAAGACTTCCCGCTGATCACATAGCCTAAGATGATGGCTTAGGACCGTTCACATAGCTCAGCAATGTCACACACACACACACACACACACACACACACACACACAAATGCCAAATGTATGTAAAGATCACATCTGAGTAAGGCCTGGATTGTATTACTGTCAATTTCTGGTTTAGATATTATACTAAAATTATGGGAGATGTTTACACTGGGGGAACTGAGTGAAAGGTAGACGGGGTTGCTACTATTGTTGCAAATACTTCTACTGTATTAAATTAAGGGTTTTTTAAAAGAAGATATGTAAGTGCATTGACCGTTCTGCATTTGATTTCAGGTCTTTATATCTCCCTGCTGCTCATCTAGCTCCTGAGCAGGGGCGGTGGGGGTGAGGTGGGGAGGAGGCTGAGGCAGCATTCTCGAGTCCCCTGCCCTTCACAATTCCACATTTCAGCAGCAGCATCAGGCCTTCCCTATTAAGCTGCTTCAATTTCCCAGTGAGACTGAGAGCAGAACAAGACAGCTCAGAGAGGCTGGCATACATGAAAGTGCATTATATCTGCCTTTCTGGAGGATGGGGCAGGCATCTGCATGCACATGTGTGCACACATGCAGACACACGCCCTTCCTCTGGCAACAACCTGGACTCACTCACAGTGCCACTTGTCTAAGGACTTGTCTAAGGGCTCCTGGCTATCTCCTACCAGACACAATTCATTTTCCACGCTGGGACCTACAGTCTTGGCCTTTCAAAAGTCATCTTCTTGTTCCAAACCCACCCGTTTCAGGTGAATAATTCAGTGTGGGTAGGAAATTAACCATCGTGACTGTCCTCAGGTCCCTCTGAGTCCACTGATGCAAACACCCTGGGACCCAGGCTCTGCCTTTGTGCAAAATAACACCGTAAGGTTCAGGGTCCAATGCCATTTCCTCAGCACCCTGGTGTGCTGCTGCCCTCTGCTGGTGACTTCTAGGTAGTACTTAGAAATCCTAAAAAAACAAAAACAAAAACAAAAACCACAATGGTCCCAGTGGAGAAATGAGTAACGAACAAGAACAAGAAAGCCACAAATGAAGAAATGCAATGGGATAATCAGTATATGAAAAATATTTACCCCTAATGGTAACTAAAGAATTTAAAATTATAACATCAAAGATATATTATTCCCCCTGAATCAGATTGGCTATGACGGAAAACAATGGCAAAGTCTAGTGCAGTCCAGGGCTTGTCACATGAGGCAAACACAGAAAGTGCTCAACCCCAACAGAGCACCCTCTAGAACCCACTAGGACTTGGGCACCCTGTGGCGAAGTTCTAGCTTGCAAAGCTGGGAGGAGTGTAAGCCAACTCGTCCTTTCTAGGGGAGCTTGGTTCTATACAGCAATGACCTTAAAAATTCTGACTATTCTATAGTGCCTGGGTGGCTCAACTGGGTAAGCATCTGCCTTCTACTCAGGTCGTGATCTCAGGGTTGGTCCTGGGATCGAGCCCTGTGTCAGGGTCCACGCTCAGTGAGAGATCCTGTTTCTATTTCTTTCTCTGCCCCAACCCCCCTATGTGCTCTCTCTCAAATAAATAAATAAAATATTTTTTTAAAATTCCAACTGATCTGAATCTCAAATATCCCACCTCTAGGAATTTCTCCTAAAGAAGGTATCAGGCACAGACAATTGAGTAAAGAAATTATAACTGGAAGCTAATCTTCATACTGCCATGTTCTCAGTCAAAATACCCTCATTCTTCTCCCAGAAGCCAAATAGGCAGCCATTTCAAAATTTAAAACCAAAAGAAAAAAAAATTAGAATGAAGCCTGTGGTTCCTTTGAAACTGACTTCCAAGAGGCTGTCTTTATTGCTTAAAACCTTTCCCCTCCCCATTTCCACATCCACAGTAACGGGGCCTGATTTTACCTATTTCACTCCTTTATTGTCTATCTCCCAAACAAGAACAAAAGCTCCATGAAGTCAGAGGTATCATCTGATTCCTTCACAGTGCTTAGAACATGCCTGACACACTGTAGACAAACAATACTTGTTGAATGAATGAATCTATGGGCATTAGGCACCTCTGGAAGCAAGAGGGTGAATAAAGGTGACTCACTACTCTCTAACAACAGAAAGTGCCATCTATCTTGGAACTGTGTTCAGTTTAGGGAACTCTTTTCTGTAACAGAGATCTAGGGAGGCAGTTCTACAGAGCTGTTGAGAGCAGAGACCACATTATTTTCTAGCTGTATGACCTTGGGCAGGTCATGTCATATCTCTGATCTTCAGTTTCATCATCTTAAAAAAAAGACAATGACACAGGCTACAAAAGGTTGATGTGAGAACTGAATTATGTAATTCATGTAAAGTGCAGTGCAGAGTGCCCTAAACAGAAAAGTTGTTCAGTAAGTGTTACTTGTTAGCAGTCTTCATTATTGCTGAGAATCTGTATTTTTCCTTGAGAGGTGGGGAGGAGGAAAGTGGGGAGAGACCAGGCAAGATTAGGAGGCCTCAGCACTGCACCTGGGTAGGCAAGACCATGTTTTCTGCAGAGGGTAAGGAAAATGAGGGTATCACTCAAAGTCTGAAGAAGAGGTTTTTAGAGAAGAGCTAAACGGAAGCCAGGTGAGGGCTGGCCCAAGGTGAGCACCATCACAGGGATGATGGCAGGTCAGGAGTTCCATGGGGTGACCAACAGGGGTAGGGAGCTGAGGCCCAGGGGAGCCAATCAGCGCAGACAAGCTACAGCTACAATGTGGAGGAACTGACCCAGGTGGGTGAGACAACATCCCGCCATCACAAAATGCTAGATGAATGTAACAACCATCGAAGACAAAGGGCTGATATCTGTGCTACATATCTGTAAACCTCCACTTGAATAGGAATATTTTTCACATAAAATACTAGAAGGCCAGTTATCCAATGGCAATACAAATCAATACATCTGCATCATGGAATTCAAAACTAGAGCATGGCACTGTTCTTGCTGACATCTATTGCAGTTATCTAATGTTGAGTAACAAGCTACCCCCAACTTGAAGCTTAAATAATAGCAGCATTTACAGACAGTACCCAACACAATAGTTCAACATAAGATTTTTTTACTTCACAGCAGTGCAAAAACAAGACACATTTGGTAGAAACCGTACTTCAAATTTTGAATTTGGGTCTTTTCTCAGGCTAGCAGTGTGCAGTACGATCCTCCCATATGCTGAGCAGCAGCAGTGAGCTGCAGTTCTCAGCCAGCCACACGATCAGGAGAGTCGGAGAGTCAACAACTTGTACGTACAACCATTGTTTGTCACTTTATATTCAGTGAATTACACAACATAGGCAACACTTCATTATAAAATAGGCTTTGTGTCAGATGACCTTGCCCATCTGTAGGCTAATTTGAGTATTAGCATGTTTAAGGTGGGCTAGGCTAAGCTATGATGTTTGGTAGGTGTTTTAAATGCATTTTCGATTTATATTTTCAGTTTACAATGGGTTTATCAGGACACAATCTCATAAGTCAAGGAAGATTTGTACTCTATCTTCCTCATCTGTCTGCAATCTGTGAGGGTTTGGCAGGGAGAGCTTGTCTTTGCTCCATCTGGCACCACCCTCAAACGCTGGGTGCTGGAATTACCTAAAGTCTTGCTTTCTCTGGTAGCACCTGTCCTGTGAAGACTCCTTGGGCATCTCTCTCTCCTTTCTTCCCTCCTTCCTCCTGCCCCTGCCCTCCCAAGTGATCTCTCCAGCAAAGCCAAGGGATTTCTAAGGCATGCATCCCAAGAAAGAGCTAGGTGGAAGCTGTATCACCTTTCCTAATCTATCCTCAGATGTCACTCAGCATCACTCCTGCCACATTCTATTCAATAGAAGTGTGTCACTGAGATGGTTCCATATTCAAAGGGAGGGGAATCAGGCTCTACCTTTTGTGGGAGAAGTATCAAATAATTTGTAGACATACTTTAAAACCACCACAATATGGAAAGATGTTCACAATACTAAGAAAAAACAAATTACAGAATAATATGAACAGCCTGGGAGCACAAGAGCCCCTTTGCTATCTATGCATTCTTAGTCCTGGAGCTTGAACCTGGCCACCCCCAGCCTCCCAGAAGCATAGCCATGCCTTAATTTCTGATGTAGTCTAAATCAGCTCTGGATATAAATCCCAGCTCTGGCACATAGTAACTCAGAGCTGTTTCCCCAATAGTAAAACCAGAGTTATAATAACATTTACCTTACAGTTCGTGTAAGGATCCAGGAAGCCACCTATTAGAAGTGCTTAACCCAGCACCCAGTATATAGAAGTGCTCAGGCGCTAGCAGCTCCACCTGGACAGGCCTAGACTGGAGGAGGTCCCACACTGGGAGCCAAGATGCTCCTGAAGAATTTCTGGCCGTGACAGGATGTTGTTCCATGTTCCACTAGCACCCCACAACAGTGGAGTGTGGCTCCACCTTCCAGAGCTCCAGGTAACTGCAAAGCTACCCTCCACCCACACCTGCACCAGACTGCGCCTCACCAGTTCCTGTAGCACAGGCATTTGGGGCAGGGGAAGGCATTCCCTATACTGAGCACCTTATAACTGAGCACCAGGATTGAGGAGTATGGCCCCTGCTCTCAACAAGCTCATAGTCTAATAAGGGAGGCAAATAAATTACAAAGGACTATAAGGCAAAAAACTGGTGGGAAGACAGAAAAAGGTCTGGGTACCAAATGGTGCACTACTTAAGCTCCCTGGCAATGGGAGCTTTCATGGATGAATATTTGCCAGGTGGACAGGGGCAAGGGAAGGAGGAAACCCAGACAGAGCAAACTGCATGAAGGCCAAGAGGCTCAATGGTGCAGATGATCATGGCACTATCTGAACCACAGGTCAGGGAAACTTAAGCATATGGGGTGAGGAGTGGAGAGATGTAACAGGGTTTGGGCCCACAGCATGACAGGCTTCTCATGACCAGATAAAAACTTGGACTTTATGAAGGGGAAGCCACTGTAGTCTGCAGCAGGACTACTTGAAAGATCACGAGGGAGGCAGTGGGCAGCTGCGCTGATGGCAGAAGCAGCTGCTGCCACACAGCAGGGAAGCACAGAGAGGCTGAAATTTATATTCTCCCAAAATAGGTGTTGAAGCCCTAACCCTAATGTGACCAACCATACTTGGGGATAGGATTTAAAGAGGCAATTAAGGTTAAATGAAGTCATGAAAGTGGGGTCCTAATCCAGTATGACTGGAATCCTTATGAGACAGACACCAGGCATGCACAGGCACAGAGGAAAGGCCATGTGAGGCCCCAGGGAGAAGGTGGCCATATGCCAGCACAGAAAAGAGACCTCGGAGACACCAAGTTTGCCAACGTCTTGATCTTGGACTTCCAGTCTCCAAACCGTGAGGAAAGAAATTTAAGTCCCTAGTCTCTGGTATTTTGTTATGCCAGCCCTACAAAAAAGTATACTTGGCAATTGGTGGACGCCATTTACTGACTATCTGCATAGAGCTGGAAAGCAACACGTAGAGTTGCCACTCAGCTGCTGACTACACATGATGGCAGAATGAGTAGAGACAGAGATGTGGGTGTTATGAATAGAAGTGGATCCAGAGCGGGACACCTGGGTGGCTTGGCAATTGAGCGGCTGCCTTTGGCTTGGGTCGTGATCCCGGGATCCTGGAGTTGAGTCCCACGTCAGGCTTTCCGCGGGGGGCCTGCTTCTCCCTCTGCCTGTGTCTCTGCCTCTCTCTGTGTCTCTCATGGATAGATAAAATCTTTAAAAAAAAAAAAAAAAAAAAAAAAGGTGGAACCATGGGAATGAATCACAGAACCTATGAAGAATGTTTTAGAAATAAAAGAGGTCACCATGGAACCCTAGCAAATGCCTACAACTAAGACTCTAAAGGAAGAGATGCCCCTGAAGAAATTTTAGAAGCAGGGGAACACAAGCCAAATCTAGAGATTGGTGCCATGAAAACTTAAAGAACATTTAAGTGGGAGCAATAGTGCCAACTGTAACACAGAGATGAAAGCAGACAGGGGAGCCTGGGTGACACAGGTTAAGCATCGGACTCTTGATCTCTGCTCAGGTCACGACCTCAGGGTCATGAGATTGAGCCCCACATTGAACTCTATGCTCAATGCAAAGTCGGCTTGAGATTCTTTCTCCCTCCCTAAAATAAATAAATCTTAAAAAAAAAAAAAAAAAAAAGACACGATTAGGGAGTTGGTGCCTTTTCCTTGACAAGAAAATCAGCAGGTGGTTATCAGGAGTCATGCAGCAAACAATTTAGGTGTGAGGAAGGAAGTAGAAACAGAAAGGGTAGACAACTCTAGAGACTGCTAAAAAAAAAAAGTGGTGGCTCAGAACATCAGGTTCAGGGAAAGTCTCTTAAAGTATACAATTTCTAGTCACATGCAGCTTCAGAGGAGAGGCGACAGAGGCAGAACTCTGGGGACGGAAGAGGCAGATCGACAAGAAACAGGTGACAAATTACTCACCTGGAAGGAGGGATGTCTTTTCCACTGTAACAGGAACAAAGCCGTTAAGGCTGGAAGCGGATTCCATAGGTGGAGGGAACCTAATGCTCTTTTCACTATGAAGCAGGAAAATTCAGTCATGCACTGAGTGAACGATGATGGAGTAAACTACTTTGAAAGAATGGTGAAACTAGACCGGCTACAGGCAGTGAGCATGCACTGCCTCATGACAGACAATGGGATGGCCCAACAGCTCTGAAGACCCAGTTATGTATAGAGACAACAGACGTGTTGTAGTGGCACCACCCTGCAGTCATGGGACATCTCCAGCAGCAATATGAAGTACTATAGGAGTTCCTTTTCTCTTTAGATTTTCCTTGTGTTTCTCTGCCCATTCTAAAATGTCTTTAGGGGCAAGGATCACCAGACTGGCTCAGTCAGTAGAGCACAGAACTCTTGATCTCAGAGTGAGGGGTTCAAGATCCACATTGGGCACAGAGCCTACTTGATAATTTTTTTTTAAAAAGTAGAATCATGGAGTGCCTGACTGGCTCAGTCAGTTGAGTGTCTTAACTCTTGATGTCATGATCTCATTGTAGTGGGATCGAGCCCCATATTGATTCCAAGCTCAGCGGGGAGTCTACTTAGGATCCTCTCCTCCCCCACCCCCGCCCATCCTACTGTTGTTCACACACTCTCTCTCTAAATAAACAGATCATTAAATATAAATAAAAATAAAATTTCTTCAGGAGCATCTCTCTTCTTAGCATCCAGCTGGGAGGTGTTTGCCAGGGTTCTACTGTGACCTTCCTATTTTACTTATATATGTTCTCCATACATTCTATGAGTTCCCATGGTTCCACCCACTTCCTGCAACTTGAAAATGTAGAAAAAGGTAAGTAACTAGATGAATCCATACTGGGGTCTAGCTCAGGAAAAGCAATGTAAGAACAGGCATAAATGACCCCAAGAAGAGTTAAGACTGTATGTACCCTTATCTTTCCTTTCTCCATCACTTACTTCCTTGTGGGTTTTAACTTTAAGAACAACAGTTTTCATCCCAAAAAGACCGAACATTCCCTTTTTATAATGAACACTTAGCACGCACCTTTACTGTCCTGAGGTCAAGTCACAGATAACCTGCCTAACAGACATAAGTTTTAAAAGATCCATTTAATGTCCTCAAGGTAATGTTATGGAGACACAAAGTGAAATTTATAATAAAAATTAGATTTCAATTTGTAAATCTTAAGCCTAACTACAAGAAAAGACTTAATGAAGCAATCAGATGCTCATGGCTATATACAAATCCTCAAGAAGACACAGGTATAATCACAGAATGGTCAAATTATGCTATACTTGAAACTCAAATATGTATATGAAAGCCTTCAGGTCCAGTAAAAATCAATTGCTGCATTTCAAAAAGTGTTTGAAGTCTCAGGCTGTTAGAATAATGACTCTAATTATAAAAACTAGAACGTGATTTGGTTTCCAGCAACCCATCAGACAGAAAAAATGCAAATATGTAGTATGTCACAAGCTATTAATCATTTTAAGAGTCTTTGGTCACCACTCCATTTTCTATAACTCAAAAGTATGGGGTAAGGGGGAAATCCTACCATTAGCAATGGTCATCTCAGATTTGGAACACAAGAACAGCCTATACTGGAGGTTTTGACTACCTCCCTAATACTACCCATGTAGGAACCAGAATGCCTCTCATTTGGACAGACATAAAGACCAGAGGACTTCAGAAAGCAAACGGCTTAAAGAAGGTGGCTAGAGGCACTGCTACCGAGCTAATTCTGTTTAATGCTGTGTGTCCATACTAAGATGCTACCCTATTAATGACACCTCTTCTGAACACTAAATAAAACACCTATGCATATTTCAGACCTAAGCCCAGCCAGCCATCAGAGCATGGCAGATGGGGAACCCAACAGAGCAATGAATATCCCAGCTATTCCCACAATTCCTGGAGCTCCATCCCCATCCTCCCTGCTTCATCACAAAGTGGTTAAGTGGGTTTGAGAAGCAGAGGCTGTGGTGTGTTGGGTGTCAGCTAAAAGCAAGATGAGTCCTCAGAGGAAGGAGCAGGTAAAAGGATGCCAAAGGTCTATCTGGGGAGCAGACTAATTGTAGTATGTACTGCTTAAGCAAGCACTTAGGGAGCCGACTCTGTAACACAAGGAAGATGACAGGATATATGAGCTGGGAGATCTAGGCATCTGTGTGCCACTTACCATCAGGGTACTCTGAGTCTCTAAGTCCCCTTTCCTCACTGTAAAGTGAGGAGGACTGTAGTAATACTTACCCTTACCAGCCTGAGGAGATTGTTTGAGTGGATGGGATTCAATGGCTTATTATACATGAAGACACTTTACACAACACTTCACAAAGGTGTTCTTAGCACTCCCATTACTATTCTAAGGAAGCAAGCAACAGAGCTGTAAAGAAAATGAACCTAGAGGCCCTTAGGGCCCTGGGACAGTCAGACAAGTGGTCACACACTTCACAGAAGTCAAGCTACACTCCCTAGTCTGCTCCCCAGTGAGAAAGATAAGGATAAAAGACCACTTGTCAAGAATGAGAGTGCCTGTTTGGGGTCTAAAAAAGAATAGCTGTAAAAACTGACAAAGCTGGGAGGTGTTCTTGAGAAACAGTGTTTCCAAAAATTTCCTCAAAGTGTGTTCCACTAGATAGCATCAAGAAGAATTTGGTGGTAAAATCAGTGTGGGAATAGGCTTCCTTAGGCCTTTCCTGAGATCTTAAAAATAAATTTTCAATGAGGATGTGGGATGTAGGATGTGTGAAATTTATTTAACAACAGAACCCCTTTCCCACAGAGCATCTATCAAGGGGTTTCATGAAACATACTTTGGGAATTAAACTCTCCAGTTGGACAAAAGGTTATACAGGCACACGGATCAGGTAAAAAGGGAAACAATACTTTGTTGACATTCAATCAACAGTCAACACCTGCTGGACAGTTTGGAAAAAGGAGAAACCCATTTTTTAACCATGGTACTGAACCACCCTGAACCACCCTGAACCACCCTAATCCCCGACCCTCAAGATCCACCAGTTGTGCAACCCCGCACTCCACAGTCACATACATTAAATCTACACTTTTATTTTTTGTTCTAAAATGTGCTTTTGTCTCTCATCGAACTTTAATATCAGTCCAGGACCTCCACCTCCCCTTTAAAAAACAACAACACACGCACACAAGCACACACGCCACCCTCCAACCAGGTGAAAATTCCCCGGCGATTAGTCTGTAACAAATATTGACACAAAGGGGAAAAAAAGCATGTTGAAATGTATTAGAATCAGAACCTGTACAAAAAAAAAAAAAAAAATTAAAATATAACCTGAAACTGTTCAAGTTCAGAAAGGCTAGTCAAGTCCTTTTCTCTTGCCAGGAGAATGCCATCATCGGTGGGCTCTGGGTCATCAGCCAAGGAGGGGTGGAAAGAGAGACAGAAGCAGCAGCAGGTCCTTCACCAGACAGAGGGCCCTCGGCACTACCATCCCCAGCTCAGCCATCGCCGGGAGGGATAAAAGATCTTGGGAGAGCAGGTGTCAGCAGACAGTCCTGGGCAGCAGCTGGGGCCTTCACAATGAAAACCAGTCTGCGTAGTCAGGGGGCAGCAGGAAGCATGACCAGCAAAGAACACCAAACGGGAAGAAACTTCTGCCTCCTAGCAGACCCACAGCAACCTCCACTGGTGCTCAGGTACCAGAGGTTAGTCAACCCAGTGCTCCCAACTAATGAGAGATTAGAGCTGGGCTTAAGAGGCTGAAAACCCGCAGGTTTAGTAAACATAACCCAGCATCACATCCCTCCATGGCCTGATCAGAGCTGCCAACAAGGGATAAGGCAGGAGAGGGAAAAAAAAAAGCATTTGATACCTGGCTAGAGATCACCTGCACCAGTGTGGGTACTGTGGTACACGGGGCTGGAGAAGGCAAACCCTCCTCCTCACTCAGAGAGGAGCCTCCCTCTGTAGTCATCCCTGTGGGCTGGCTAAAACTGCCTCCGGCTTATGACCAGCCTGACAAAATGACACGGAGCAAAAGAAAAACTGGGAGGGAGACAAGCCCTTAAACAAAGACAAGAACCTCCTGGAAGGAAGCTGGGCAGTGTCTGACCCTGTTGGGATGGCATCAGTGGAGCCCCTGAGTCTGAAGGAACAACTGGGGGGAAGAGGGAGCAGGTGAAGAAAAGATGAACGGTTCTTCTGGAACAGTACCAACAGGGTGGGAGGCGCTGGTGAGGGGATGGGCAGGTCTGGAACTCACTGAAGGTAGAGAAGGGAGGAAATAGGCCCTCGGTGTCCCCTCCCCACCTGACCCAGGCCTGGTGAGTGCCAGCTGCCCCAGCCGGCCCTAGTGGCGGCTGGAGACCAGACCTTTCACTTTGGACATCTTCTTGGTGGGCTGCCTCTGCTCGGCATGAGGGGGACACTCCCGTTCAGCCAACTGTTGCTCCATCTCCTGAGCCGAGGAGGAGGCGGTGGCTTTGAGTGTCTTCTTAATGTTGGTAACCTGAAGGGAGACACAGAATTAGTGTGCTCAGCCTGTAAGTGCCAGAAACTCATTGACTCTTGTTCTCACTGTATTGGGGGCCACCCAGGGAAGAAACCAGAATCCTCTACAAGAAAATCTGAGATTATCTTCAGAAACCCAGATGAAGAGAAGCAAGAAGGAGGTACTCGTAGAAGACACATGGAAATGAGTCAAGCAAAAAATGGAACTAATGCTTGATTGGTTGAAAAGAGGGAATAAGGCAATGGAAGTGGGACCACCTGGCAGAGAGGTACAACACAGCAAGTGAAAGAAAGCACTGGTTCAAATGGCCTTAGAAACAAAAAGGGAGGGATCCCTGGGTGGCGCAGCAGTTTGGCGCCTGCCTTTGGCCCAGGGCGCAATCCTGGAGACCCGGGATGGAATCCCACGTCGGGCTCCCGGTGCATGGAGCCTGCTTCTCCCTCTGCCTGTGTCTCTGCCTCTCTCTCTCTCTCTCTCTCTCTCTCTCTGTGACTATCATAAATTTAAAAAAAAAAAAAAAAGAAAGAAAGAAACAAAAAGGGAGCCCTAAGAATGCTATAGTCAGTTAACTACATTCATGTATTGAAACTAAAAATATTTTCACAGGAACTCTGGCAATACAGCTCCATGAGCCTTCTTGAATAAACAGCTAGCGGATGAATTTCAGCCAACCAAGTAACAAGTGACGAAAACATAGTAAAAGGACTGGCAAAACACAATTACACCAATTTTCAACATATGTTTCTTTACTTAACAAAGGAGGGCTCAAAACGACTGAAGCAACCTCTGAACATTTTCCACATCAGAACATGTATCCTTGGTATCCTCTGTGTACTGTTATTATGATTACTCTACAATTTTTAAATTAGTCCGTTTGCCTTTCACTTATGTACAGTGCTGCTATGAACAGTCTTCTATGTTCACCTGTTCGTACTTTTGTGAACAGCTCTGGAAGACATATTACTAGAAGTGAGCTTTCCAGACCAAAGGGTTGGCACATTTTACATTTTAACAACTATTGCTATCTTGCCTTTTGAAAAGAAATGACACCATCATCTACTTCTACCAACTGTGCCCTCCTGTGCTTGTTTACATACACATTCCCCAGCACCAGTTCTTTTTTTTTTTTATGATAGTCACAGAGAGAGAGAGAGAGAGGCAGAGACATAGGCAGAGGGAGAAGCAGGCTCCACGCACCGGGAGCCCGACGTGGGATTCAATCCTGGGTCTCCAGGATCACGCCCTAGGCCAAAGGCAGGCGCCAAACCGCTGCGCCACCCAGGGATCCCCCCAGCACCAGTTCTAAAAGATCTTTTATGCTTTTGCCCCTCAGCCAGCTGAAAGGAAGAAAAAGGGGAGGAAAAGCATTCAAAGGAATACGAGGTAAAGGTGCTTCCCCAGTTCGATGATCCCCGTGTTCTCTGGGAAGCAGGCTTGGTTTTCTATAAAGAAAGGAGGGAGTTGTCAGGGTCAAAAGTTCTCAGCAGTCAGAAAACCAGGAGATTGAGTAAGAGGCAGTCCCAACACAAAGAAGAAATAATGCTATGACTGAGGCCAATGCCAGGCTCCTGAAAGAGATTTATAATCTGCAAAATGAGCCTTGACTAGATTAAAGCTCATCTTTTATTTTGTTTTTTGTTGTTGTTTTGCAACGTAGGAACAGCCATGCCCTAAACTGCTGTCACCTCAATTAACACCACAACCTTTCTGAAAGGAGTGTCAAGAGAGGATTGTGAGCTGGACAGTAAATACAGAGGGCATCCTAAGTCAAGTGTGGCTTCATCCAGTGTCTTGCCTGTCCAAGACATGCCATCTCCAAACACCAGGATGGCTCAGTCAGCTGAACATCTGCCTCCTGGAATCCAGCCCTGAGTCACTGGGCTCCCTGCTCAGCGGGTAATCTGCTTCTCCCTCTCTCTCTGCCCCTCCCCCTGCTCATGCTTATGCTCATGTCCACTTTCTCTCTCCCAAATACTTTTTTTAAAAGATCTTAAAAAAAAAAAAAAGATATGCCATCTCAAATCCCAGGCACCCCATCTCTAGGGACTCACTGCTGCTTTCGTATCTCTTATTCAAGAGTTACTTGGGGATACAGTGAGAGAAGAATCTGAAGCAAATGGATGGCTTGCTGCCTTCTCATATAAAAGAGGTATATTTGGGGACGCCTGGGTGGCTCAGTGGTTGAGTGTCTGCCTTTGGCTTGGGGCATAATCCTGGAGTCCCGAGATCAAGTCCCACATCAGGCTCCCTGCATGGAGCCTGCTTCTGTCTCTGCCTCTCTCTCTCTCTCTCACTCTGTGTCTCAATTAAATTAAATTAAATTAAATTAAATTAAATTAAAAATTAAAAATTAAAATAAAATAAAATAAAAAATAAATAAAATAAATAATAAAATAAAATAAGGTATTTGGTTTTAGTTTATTTCAAGGCGTATTTTGGCCACCCAAGCAGGTCCACCAAATACACCTGTTTTGGCCACGTAGAACAATTGTGACAAGTCTACTTCTTTCACAGAGCCATTCTTCAAATGGTGACATATATCCCCACAGACTTGTCTTCCTTGGCCTAAATGTCCCTGGCCTCCTCTAATTTTCTTGAGTGGCTAGCTTGCAGGTCATCCATATCTCATTACCCCAGATGACCCAGAGTTTGTCAAGTCCTTCACACCATGGACCTCAGTAACTTTCAAATGGGACTGCACTTGCTAACAAGACTGCAGCCTAACTCCATCAGAGACCTTAAATATTCAGACAGGGATCCCTGGGTGGCGCAGTGGTTTAGCGCCTGCCTTTGGCCCAGGGCGCGATCCTGGAGACCCGGGATCAAATCCCATGTCGGGCTCCCAGTGCATGGAGCCTGCTTCTCCCTCTGCCTGTGTCTCTGCCTCTTTCTCTCTCTCTCTCTGTGACTATCATAAATAAATAAAAATTAAAAAAAATTACTACAAGGTTGAAATATTGTTAAAAAAAATATTCAGACAAAAGGAGTGTGAAGAGCCTCCAGGGAAAGACCATTTTTGGCTATGCAGCAAAGGTGGACAAGAGGAAGGAGAGTCACAGCTAGAAAGGTCAAAGATGAATGAGAAGAGCTGAGAGGTGGGGAGAATGACCCTTTAGGAAGAAGCAGATGCCAGACCACAAGATCTGTCACTAACTTAACTCCTGGAATTCTCTACAGAATGGAAAACAACTTCTTTTGCCCAATTATGGTTTGTTATCTACATGCCTGGAACATGGCCTATTTTGTGAATATATATATGGCAAGAGCCATATACTGACATTCTGCAGAACCTGACATAAGCACATTCAAATATAAAGAAAATACACTCCAAAATCAAATATAAGTGAGAAGGTATTTTGTGATGCTTCGACTAATCATGACCTCCTCTCCAGAGTGCTTGCTCAGAGACTATGAAATAGCTCATAATGTTATTGTTCCTATACTGGAATTGTAAATAATATGCATTATTTCTATGAGAAGCTAAAAGGAGAGAGAATATTCTCAAGCAGTTTATGATAGGACTGACTTTATTAAGGGGAAGGCCCTGGAAGCTAATATTCACCAAAAGAATGCTGTTATAAGATTTTGGGGTTAAAAAATAATAATAATAAAATAAAACAAACAAACAAAAACATTTTTTCCCTCCTAGGACAAGCAATCTAATTTAAGGACAAATAAAAGATCAACTTAGTTGAGAAAATGGCTAAAAAAGTTGGGTTAAGAGTAACAGAAGCATAAATACAAGCAGAACAGGACAGAATTACACCTTTGTTCTTGGTAGATTTGTTTTCTTTTTAAGTCAACCAACAGCCTTCCATGCGCCAGATGCTGGGGAACAATCAGCATCCTACACTTAGTATCCAGATTACAGGTTTACTGAATGGAAAAGGTATAAGGCTCTGGATTTTGACCATGCTGTCTCTTCAAATTATTACCGCCACCTGGTGGCAGCATCAGACTCTGCCAGCAGAGTAACCACAGCTGTAGTTTTCCAACAGTTGGCCTCTGATAACAAATCCATGTGCACTGGCTCTCTCTTTTTCAATAACTATAATTTAAAGAGCCCATACTGTTCTCTAAGTATTGGTCATTCCTCAACATCAGTCAGCATCTTCTTTTATCAGATGCCATTTGTTATGCAAGTAAACTTGAGCCGTTCAAAATTCTGAAATTAGTATCATTCATTTTTTGCTAGTGAGCAATTAAAACCCACCACCTACCACACAATTAGCAACAGTCTGGGCACAGTAGTGCCACCAGCAGTGATCAGGCTCCTCTTGGGCTACCAACCATGTTAAACTGTTACACTGGCTACCCCAGGTCAGTGGGCACATTTCACCTCCAAACTTCAATTGTAACCAGGGTTTAATTTATAAGTAAGAATCAATGATAGGAGAGAGTGGTTAGACACTTCCTACTTTGCTTAGACATCAATCCCAGATCAAAGAGGCCACCATACTCAACAGGGAGGATTACAGAGCTTATTAGAGAAAGCAGCAGGCTTACCATCCTAATTGAACTTGTTGGCTAATGCTAATGTAGTTCAGACTTCTTTGGCTAGAAGTAGGGTTAAAAATTAAACAATGCACGGAACATTCACAGACTCCATATATACATATATTATGTAGGGGCGTGTGTGTGTATCCAAAATAAATATGTTCTAGTTCATGAAAAGTAAAGTTCAGCAATCCACAGACACACAGGGCATACCAGAAATATTCAGGACAACAAATAATTTGAGCACCTACTGTGGGTTAGGCATGTGACAAGGAGCTAGTCTTATAAAGAAAGGTAAAGAAGACAGATTTTATTATCAAGGAGTACATATAACAGAGTAAGGGAAACCTTCAAATTCTACAAATTCCCCTTTATTTTTTTTTAATTTATTTTTTACTGGTGTTCAATTTGCCAACATATAGAATAAGACCCAGTGCTCATCAAGTGCCCCCCTCAGTGCCCGTCACCCAGTCACCCCCACCCCCCGCCCACCTCCCTTTCTACTACCCCTTGTTCGTTTCCAGAGTTAGGAGTCCCTCATGTTCTGTCTCCCTTTCTGATATTTCCCACTCATTTTTTCTCCTTTCCCCTTTATTCCCTTTCACTATTTTTATATTCCCCAAATGAATGAGACCATATAATGTTTGTCCTTCTCCAATTGACTTATTCAAATTCTCCTTTAAAAGGCACATCTACTTATTTCTTATGTTTCTGGGTCCCCTTCTGCCATACTCTTGGACACATGACTTACAAAACTCATCAAATACCATGTACACTTCAAGTTCCATCACACTAGAAAAGGACTTCCGATGCTAAACTTTTTATCTTATGGGCTCCAAATTCTGAAGTCGCTTCACAAATGTCCAGGTCACAGGCACACAAGCTCCCATTAACTGAAGGCTAGAGCCTGTGTTCCTGAGAGGCTAAAAGTGTCCAAACAACCAAGTGTCACTACAACCACAATCACACACATCTTCACTTGCATTTCATCTGCCAAATGTTTCCCCTTCCTTTTTCAACATGAAATCTATCATGCATGTTCAAAGGTTGCAACATACATATATAGCTTAGAGAATAAAATGCAGACTGTGCACCCACCACACAGCTTCAGATACAGAGCAGAACTAGGGCTTTGAAGCCCCAAGTGCCCCCGCTCTGCTCCTGCCCCCCGCCTCACCCCTCCACCCCAATGCTAACCACCACCCTTTCATTTTCTTTAAGACCCACTCCCTTCTGCTCTACAGCTGCAAAGTACACAAGTACTGTAGAATGACAACATTTTCCACTCTCAAGCCTGCTCACCCTCCGGTGACCAGGAACCAGAAAGAAGACAGCATCAAAAGCAGGGACCATCCTCATCTGTAGCCCACTAGCCCACTGCCTATTTGCTGGTGACTGTTGCACCTACACCAAGAACCACAAGAGGAAGGAGCAAACATGGATACCCTGGAGCAGGTAACAGACATTCTCTGCCTTACCTCTGCCTCTACCTGCTGCTGAGTTCGGCTGTGGTTCTCCTTGTACTGGTTGGCTCGCAGAACTTGCTGCTCGATGCCTAGCAGAACCGCTTCGCAGCCATCGCACCTACAAAGGAGGTAACCAGCCCTGAGCCACAGAAAAGCCTGGGGCTCTCCTCCAGCCTCCCAAACCTCCATCCCCAACTCCTGATAGGGACTTCCTTTAACACCGTGTCTGCCAAGGAAGGCTATTGCCCTACACTCCTTCCAAGACCAATGTTTCTGGATATATAACACAGAGCACCTGGAGATAAACATGAGGATGTGGGATGGTTTCCTAGAACACAGCTTGAACGTCAACCTTTGTATCCCATGGGAAAGGTTTACAGAATGTGCCACTAAGGAATTTGGACAGTCCTTACAGGTAGCACGGATTCACCACTTTTCTCAACAGAAAAAAATGATTTTCTAAAGATTGCCCCTTTTCTCAGAAGCCTGTTACTTTTGGGGCACTTGGGTGGCTCAGTCGGTCAGTTAAGCTTCTGGCTCTTGATTTAGGCTCAGTCATTATCTGAGGTCATGGGATTGAGCCCCACATTGAGCTCCACACTCAGTGTACAGTCTGTTTGTCCCTATCTCTCTTCTCCTCCCCCTGCTCCTCTCATTGCTCATACTCTCTAAAATAAATAAAATGTTAGAAAAAAAAAAAGTTTGTTACTCCCTAATTGCCATCCCCCTCATTATTTCATTTCTCCACTTAATTTCAAAATGTTAAAACCTAAAAAAAAGTTGAAAGAATAGTACTACGAATACGCATTTACCCTCTATCTTAAAGTCAGTAACTGCAAACATTCTGCTGTATTTGGAGTACTGCTCTACCTAACAATTCTATTTCAAATCTAACTCCAGTGACTCCACAAAAGCTTTAAGAATCTGTACTAGTAAACATTCTGGGATGGGGTTAGGATGGCACCTCTGGGTGGAAACACGGTGAAGCCACACTCTGGGCATGAAAAGAGCATCAGTCATCTCAAAGATGGAGTAAGGCGGCTGATGAAGTAGGACTTGAAACCTAGATTTGTGTGCCAGGGAACTTTCACGGGAGGGGGTGTTTTCTAAGTTTATTTCCTATTTATTCTGACTGAACACTTTTACAATCTTTTGAAAGTTCCTGCCTGTGTCAGATGTTATAAAGGGAAGGTGTCTGGGGCCATACTTGAGACAGAACCTGGGGTAAGGGGTGGACAGCACATGCCTGGGAATAGTAGCTGAAGTGAAGGAAGCTCCGAGGGGTTTGGACAGGGGGTCAGGGAATCAAAGCTGGGTCATTCATTCCTGGAATGTTTCAGTCTGTTCTAAAGAAGACAATTTCTCTACTCCTCTGGACAAAGCTTGCTCACCCTGCTTCAATGATTTCCAACACCACCACGTGCCTGCCTGGGGACATGCTCTCTTCACCTCCAACTATACCTGCTCTAACCTTGCCCTCCTTCAAAACTCAGCAAAACCCTCTTCAACTAGGCCTATCTGGCTTTATAAGCTCCAAATCATTTTCATAACTCCATAACAAATCCTTGTAGAATGTCCAAAGCTCTTGCAATCATCAAATCACCATTAAAACAGAGAACATGCAAATATCCCACTTATTTTTATATTCCAGAATATGGTTATCAAATAGTCTGTGACTGTGCTTCAAATTAGACTAACCCATTCCTTGTCTTTACTATCCCTCACAATGTTTTACCAACACTAGCCCAATGTTATTGACTCAGCTGAATGTGGGTTCTCAAATCCACAGAATCTGATCAACACTAACTTCCTGAGCTTAGTCAAACTTGGAAGCTGATTTTGCAAAGCACTGGATCCGTGTCACACTGCTAGGCTTCAGCTTTAGAGGCTGTAGCTGCTGCTATTAAATAGTCCCCTCCCCACCACCAGGAAGAGAATAATTTTACAACCAAGGCCCTGGGAGACCTGCAGGGATTCCTGCTGCCATACAGCTCTGGTCACAAATGCAGCCCCACTCCCTAGCATACTGTCCTAAGGCTCCAGCTCCCAAGCAGCCCCAGCTGATACCAGGAGACAATATTTCCCCAAGCAGAGGCACAAAGGGCATGTGTCCCCCTACCTAACAAGAGGGGACCCCTCCTTGTTTCAGCCTCACCATTCATGCAAGGTCTTGACAATATTATTGATATCCTTCTTTCGGATGTCACGGCCAATGCAGAAATCCACTTCCAGCAGCTGGTTTCGCTGGTCTAGCTTCCCCTGGATGATATCAGTATAGACAGCCTCAATGATGAGGTCTTCCAGTTCCCGGAGATTCCGCATCTCCAGGTCCTTCAGCAGCACAGAGTAGGGGATACACTGCAGATAAAACCATGTGATATTTACAAAAAACACTGATGAGCACTAAAGAAAATGCAGGTGTACACCTGTCTCAGGGGTTTGGGAAATGCAGTCTGGTGAGCTGTGAGACCTATGGGATCCAAACAAGACCCACAGCATCCAGGAATGCATTCTCCTAGATTCTCTACCTCCTGCACTTCATCCAGCCTTTAGCTTTCATGTCATGAAGCACTCTTAGGAAGCGTCCCAGAGGAGAAAGGGAAATACTCGGTGTCTGCCACTCTGCCACCTTCTGGAAGCTTGCAGACTTGACATAAAATGCCTGATCATCACAAAACTCCAATTTCAGACACTGGAGAGAACTGGCTGCCGCCCAGAAGAGTACAAGCAAAAAAGTTTGCAGGTTAACATATCCACCCATAGGTGGCCAGTGGGTACTGCCAGCTTAGAGGTCATCCTGAAGTTTTTATCTGTTTTCTCAGACTTTTGCCATCAATATCAATTCCCCAACAATAGTCCCTTGTTGAGCTATATACCAACACTTTGCATTTATCCAAGAAAACTGTATATCTAAATATCCAGTTTTCTAGACATATCACTACTAGTTTGGAAGCTAACAAAGCAATCTAATCTCAAAAACAGACAAGAGGAAGAGGTATACAAATAAAAGAGTAACAGCAAACATACCTAGAGGGGTTCTCTATGACTGAAGGTCTGAAACCCAGGGACGTAGATGGGCTTATAATGACAGGTCGCAAAAATTTTTTTAAAGTTACTCCTACTTTTTGCTACACTTGGGGAAGTCCATGATCAGGCCAAAATAAGGGGTAGGAGGCCATTTCCTAAGAAAATAGGCCTCCCACCCAAATTGCCAAGCTGAGAATCACAAATTTGTTATTAGACCAAGGAAAATGATCTGAGCAACTGAAATGGCAATGCAATAACAAATCTACATCTCTCAAGCTCAATTACAAAGGGGAAATGCAAAGAGCAAACCCCTTCCAGTGACAAAGCCCCACAAAAACTTAAGACAGTTATGCCAGGATTAGGTGGAGAGCCAAAATCAACTGTAAATTAACCAAATCTGGATCTTCTTTGTTAATGGCTATGAGAAGCTGGCTGCAAGGCCTCTTGTAAACTGAGTAGGGCAGAGAACTCAGAGATATGATGGAGTGGTTATCTTACAGAAAGTTAGGATCTAAAGATAGCATATAAGGCAAAAATTCTGATTAGGATAATTAAGCTTGATAATTTCCAGAAAAAAGCAGCATATTAAAAATCTAGCTCAGTAAGTCCAACATAGCAAAAGTCTTTCCCCCAGCACTGGTACAGCTCACTGTGCAATGAGCAACAGATGAAGTGGTTAACTTGCCTTAAGATGTCCCCCTGTTTGAAAAACTATGAATCTTCAAACAGCAGCCTCCCTTTGGTACGGCAAAATGCTCAAACCAAGTGAGTCACTGTAGCATGCCAGAGCTGAGACCTGCTGATTCACGAGGCATACTTTTCCTGGATGAAATACAAATACTTGTCTACACTATTTTAATTGTTACCTTCATCTCTTTTGTCCATTGCCAAGAAAATTTTATGCATTCATGATATGACTACCGTGCATAAATGGGAGCTCCTGCACTGATGCCAGTGTGACACCTGCCTAAGGGTGAGGAGCAAGAGAGGAAAAAGTTCGGCACTGTACCTTCATTCTTGACGCCAAGCTCACGATGGTAAGGTGTTTCAGCTTGTTCTGCTGAGCTGTGCTCAGTTCTGGCAGGCTCTCCTTGTTGGCTGCTCAGTCCCACCCACCAAAAAAAATCAAGACACAAATAAAATTAGAATTTCTTTATGGAATAAGCTCACCATCTCCCCACACCAAATCTACCATTGATTCACTGTCATGACTCTGCACTTATATTCATGAAATGAATGTTCTATGAGCACCCCGTGTCTTCTCTGGAGGACTATGTACTCCTGAAAAGCCAGGCATGAACGCACAAAATGATAGGACAATCATCTTAATGGAATACTATGTGTGCCCTATGTGACATTCAACCTTAGCATGTCTTCACTAGGAATCTGTTATGTGCAATGCCCCGTCTTAAGTGATTCAGAAGAGTCAAGGAGGGATAAGATGGCCTTGCTGGGGCTGCTACGCTATACAACCCCAGGGATAACAGCCACCAGGACTTGTGCAACTCCAGGGCCTTGGACTGGTTCTCGGTCTTACAATCAGTTATTTCAACAGCTATAGGTATAAGACAAGAACCACCAGAAAAAAAGGCACAAACTACCAGAAGAGAGTAAGAGGCTGAGGAGGAGGGGGGAGGCAGGAGGGAAAAGAAACAGAGAAAGAGAGAGAGCAAGTGAGCACAATCACCTTGCGAGGGACGGGAAAGAAAAAGAAAGGTGGAGTTTGAGATGAGCCTTGAAGAACAGGCAAAATTCTAATAACAGTAATGATAACAACAGCAATGGCTGAAGCTGCAGGGCCCATGTACACACACATCCAGTCAGTCCTCACAACATTCACAAGATAGATTCCAAATGTCTTCAACTCCTTATCCATAATCCTGGATTCCAAAAAGGTGAATCTAAACTGATTTTCTTGAGCATGCTGCTGAAATTCATCTGGTGGCAATTCCTGACCTCAGCTGAAGCAGGCTTTTAATCCCACTTGTTGTAAATCTTCGTTTGTTTAGCTGCAAGACTGTGGATGTGTTTTTACTACAGGTACTGCCCACATCTTGGAGGTGTTACATAAAAAGGTATATGCATCATATCACCTCTTTAGAGTCCCCAAAATTCTAATTTCTGAAACATCTAGCCCAAGGAGTGCAGGTTAAGGACTGTAGACCTCTTATTACTCCCATTTTACAGATTAGGAAACTGAGGTACAGAATTATTTAATTTGCCAGAGGACACATAATTAGTGAAGTGGAACTAGAATATAATTCAGGCAGTCTGGTTCCAGGGTCTGTACAATGTTGTCTCTTTAGTGAGGATGGAAACAAAAGACACAGTGGAACAAAGTGAAGGTCAGAAAAAACTGGCATGTGGCAAATCATCCAGGATGACACAGCACAGGGGAAGCAGAAGTGACCAGGAGTAAAGAAAGGGAAAAAGAAGTCTGGGATATAGTAGGGAAGGCCCTGAGTCATACCATTAAAATAAACTACCAGGCTCTGTCATACAAAAACTAGGGAAGCCAAACAAAAATGGCTTGAGTGGAAGGTAAGTTAGTGTTTAGTAATCTCATCCCGGACACTTAAGATCCTAATATAAAATGACTCAAATGATCGGAGCCCCTGGCTGGCTCAGTCAGTGGAGCATGCAATGCTTGATCTCGGGGTTATGAGTTTGAGCTCCATGCTTGGTGTGGAGAAGGAAGGAAGGTGGGAAGGAAGGAGGGAGGGAAAGAAGGAAGGTAGGTTCAAATGACTTACAAAAGAGAATGGGCTAAATATGTCATATTAGAGTACAGAAAGTTAAAAATGACTACAAAGATGTAAAATATGAGGACGCCTGGGTGGCTCAGTGGTTGAGCGTCTGCCTTCGACTCAGGGCATATTCCTGGAGTTCCAGGATCGAGTCCCACATCGGGCTCCCCACAGTAAGCCTGCTTCTCCCTCTGCCTATGCCTTAGTCTCTCTGTCTCTCTCATAAAAAAATAAAATCTTTAAAAATAAAAACATGTAGAGCATGATAAATGTCTATGAAATAAGTGAAAACAGATACAATATTGTGTACATAACTGAATGACACCTACATAATAGAAAGCACAAGGGAGAAAAGTCCAGCACCATAATGCTAACTGCAGTTTAAGGCTGATATAAAACTATGAATGACTTTGCGTCTGATTTTCCAAATTCTCTTCAATATAATGATATTATTCTAATAATATTTAGGACACTTAAGTACTTTACAAATGGGTATTCTGACACTTCACAACATTTCAAGTGTTCTACAAACACTAGTCCTCAAGAA
The DNA here is from genome assembly GCF_011100685.1 of Canis lupus familiaris. Taxonomy (NCBI): domain Eukaryota; kingdom Metazoa; phylum Chordata; class Mammalia; order Carnivora; family Canidae; genus Canis; species Canis lupus. Next base: position 43,832,106 of record NC_049246.1, on the reverse strand, counting down.
TCTCATCTGGAAAATAAATAAGGAGTATATTTACACATGAGCATAAACACAGTCCTCCTTTTACCCACAGAGAAATAAAAGATGAGAAGGTAAAAGCCTCATGCGAGGTCACCTACAGTACACAGTAAAGTGCAAAACAGCCAGGTCAGAAAGCTCCCATCCCATGCTTTATATGCCAGACCTCAGTGATCCTCATGGAGGCAACATGTCCAAATAGAATGACATAATTAAGAAAAGTCTTTGGAAGATCTTAACCAACTCACCTATGTAATCTGGATATGTCCCATAGGCGAACAGGTTCAGCAACTGCAAATATGCAGCATTAGCTCCTTCTGCAAGCTGAAGGAGGGGAAAAAACAGTTCACAGATCAAGCTGTCTACTAATCACTGCAGTGTTTAAGCAAAGGGTGATAATCATGTGCTACAGTTGACTGTTTTTACTAGATGGCCCCCGAGGTCCCCTCCAATTCTGATTCTCTGGGAAAAAAATAAGTAAGATTTATTTAATTTTAAATTTAATTTTTCTCTCTCAGGAATACCTGTTTTACACTCCACATAGTGTAAAATAGCATGCCTAAGCAACTGCTTTTGTCACACACACCCACAAAGCAGTAAGTATTGGGAGCAGTTCAGGTTTTCTTAGGAGTTCCTTGCCACTAAGACAAAGACTAGAGGGGCACCTGGGTGGCTAGGCCAGTTAAGCATCTGACTCTTGATTTTTGCTCAGGTCATGATCTCAGAGCATCCTGAGATTAAGCCCCACATTGGACTCCATGGTCAGTGAGGAGTCTGCTTAAGGATTCTCTCTCCCTCTGTCCCCCCCCACAAAATAAATAAATCTTTAAAAAAAAAAAAAAAACAAAGACTAGAACAGCCTTTTAAAAAAATTTTTTTTTCATTTGTTTGAGACAAAGAGAGAACACAAGCGGGGAGGAGAGTCAGAAGGAGAGGGAGAAGCAAACTCTCCACTGAGCAGGGAGCCGATGTGCTCCATTCTAGGACCCTGAGATCATGACCTGAGCCAAAGGCAGACGCTTAACCAACTGAGCCACCCAGGCGCCCCAAAAGATTTATTTCTTTGAGAGAGATAGTGAGCAAATTAGAGAGAGAGAGAGAGAGAGAATGAGAGAGAGGTAGTCAGTCCTGGAGCAGGGGGAGAGGGAAAGGCAGACTCCCCAATGAGCAGAAAGCCAGATGCAGGGCTCAATCCATGACCCTGGAATCATGACTTCAGCCAAACGCAGACGTTTAACCAACTGAGCCACCCAGGCACCCCTAGAGCAGCCCTGTCGACACATCAGGTTGGAGTGTACAACATGAGCGACTATCAATCCAAACCGAATAAAGTGTAGGGTAGATTCCAGGTTTCAGGACTACATGAATAGTATGAATGCGGAGAGAGATTAGAATAGCATAAAGTGTAACAGAAGAGCCCAGGTGGGAGAGGAAAGCACAATATCAGGCAGTTCCAAATAAAAATGTTCATTAAAATTACTTATTCTTTTTAAAAAATGTACTTGGGATGCCTGGGTGGCTCAATGACTGGTCATCTCCCTTTGGCTCAGGGCATGATCTCACGGTCCCGGGACTGAGTCCCACATCGAGGTCCCCACCTGGTTCCCGCTTCTCCTTCTGCCTACATCTCTGCCTGTCTCTCTGTATCTCTCATGAATAAATAGATAAGATCTTTAAAAAATGTATTTATTCCTCACTAATGTGGATGGCAAAGAGACATCTGTAGAAGCAAAACAAAAAGAGATACTGCTCTGCCTGGAATTGCTCTGCTCTACTCTCAATTATCTTAACTGGGTGTTTCTTTTACTCACAAATACATATTGGACACAAACAGTAATACTACTTAATTTAAACTATCTTTTTAAAAAAGTTTCCAAGGAGCACCTGGGTGGCTCAGTCTGTTATGCATCTGACTCCTGATTTCAGCTCAGGTTGTGAGATCGAGCCCCACACCAAGTTCCACGTTGGACATGGAGCCTGCTTAAGATTCTTTCCCTCTCCCTCTGCCCCCCCCACTTGCTCTCTAAAATAAATAAATGAATCTTAAAAAAAAAAAATTTCCAAAAACTACATCTATTATTTCAGACCACTGAAAAGCAACTAAGATTCCCAGCTCACATGTGAAAAAAAAACAAACCTGGGGAGATAGAGATAATTTGCTCAGCACCCTCACAAGAACTCTGGCTTCCTAATAACCCAGTCTACCTTCTCAGGTTATCAACAACCTCTTGAGATCTAAAACAGACAAGGAAGAGACCATCAAATCTAGCCCCTACTTTCAGACAATTGTAAAACTAATCCTAAAAGACTATTTTCTCTAGAGCAGATGCTCCAAAACTTCTCCCACTAGCCTAAATCAGTGTCTTTCTCATTTTAATTTTCATTCATCTCCTCTCAGCCAATCTTCCATAGTTATGAGACAACCACTTGGCATATTCATTCAGGCTTTTCATGAACCTGAAGGAACATATTACCCCTTTGTCATCTCTTCTGTGGAAAAAATGATGAGCTATCAAGCCATAAAAAAAGACATGGAGGGAATTTAATGCATATCACTAAAAGAAGCAAATCTGAAATGGCTATATACTGTATGATTCCAACTCTATGACATTCTAAAAAAGTCAAAACAAGGAAGAGGGTAGAAAGATCAAAGATTGCCAGGGACTGAGAAGCAAGGGAGGGACAAATAGGTGGAACACAGAGGATTTTTAGGGCAGTGAAATTACTCTGTATGATACTGTAATGGTAGACACATGTCATTGTACATTTATCCACATCCACAGAATGTACAACACCAAGAATGAAACCTAATGTAAATTATAGTCTGGATGATAATGATGTCAGTGTAGGTTCCAAACTGGTAGGGTTATTGGTAAAGGAAGAAGGCATGTATGAGGGCAGGGATATACCGGAAATCTCTATACTTTCCTCTCAATTTTGTCGTGAACCTAAAACAGCTCTAAAAAAATAAAGTCTAGCACCTGGGTGGCTCAGCGGTTGAGCGTCTGCCTCCAGCACAGGGCGTGATCCCGAGGTTCAGGGATAGAGTCCTGAGTCCCACATCGAGCTTCCTATGGGGAGCCTGCTTCTCCCTCTGTCTATGTCTCTGCCTCTCTCTCTCATGAATAAATAAATACAATCTTTTTAAATTTTTTTAATTTTTTTTTATTTATTTATGATAGTCACACACACACACAGAGAGAGAGAGACAGAGAGAGAGAGAGAGACAGAGACACAGGCAGAGGGAGAAGCAGGCTCCATGCACCGGGAGCCCGATGTGGGATTCGATCCCGGGCGCCCTGGGCCAAAGACAGGCACTAAACTGCTGCGCCACCCAGGGATCCCTCTTTTTAAAAAATAAATAAATAAAGCCTAGGGGTGCCTGGGTGGCTCAGGTCATGATCCCAGAGTCCTGAGACTGAGCCCCATGTTGGGCTCCCTGCTCAGCAAGGAGCCTGCTTCTCTCTCTCTCTCTCTCTCTCTCTCTGCCTGCTATTCTCCCTGCTTGTGTTCTCTTGCTCTCTCACTCTCTGTCAAATAAAATCTCAAAAAAAAACTTTTTTTAATAAGGTCTATTAAAAAAATAAACCTACTTTAAAAAAATTTTCCTTATAGGATTTCTTTTACATCTCTGATAAATTATATTTTTACTAAAAGCCTACTGTGTATCAGACTACATATTAAGCGCTGAGGAAACAATGGGGAGCACAACAGACCTACCCTTCCGAGCTTACAGTCCAACAAGCTAGGCTGACATTAAATAAAAATTCATGGCGTGCCTGGATGGCTCTTAACCAAGTCAGACTCTTAATTTCAGCTCAAGTCATGATCTCAGGGTTGTGAGACTGAGCCCCACATCAGGCTCCATACTGCGTGTGAAGCCTGCTTAAGATTCTCTCTCTCTCTCCCCAACCTCTTAAAAAAAACTTCACAATTAAAACATAAAAGTGGCTTTTTCTGTCTCCATCTATAACAGGAAGACAAGATGATGCCAGGTTCATACATCAGCAATGGAGGGTCATGGAGAACTGCTCCAGGTTCCTCATCAAGAGAAATAAGATGTGCAGTAGCGAAGTCCCATAATCCAAAGGTTCACATCTCTGCCATGAGGGGTTAATTCACCACAAGACTGTGGACATGGAGCCAGTAACTGATGGCAAAGGTGTCCTAACAGTCATGAAGTACAGAACCAGGCAGCAAAAGCCAGCCACTTCCTATATGTGGACCACCATCGACATGAATGCCCAGGCCACCTTCTGCCGCATGGCATACACAATCCACGAGAACAAGCACCACAGTGATCTGTGCATGGAGTCCACCCCCAGAGCTAGTGCCATCCTGGGCAGCCAAAGAGAAGTTGTGATGGTAAAGAGGAAGCTGACCCACCCTCCAAGAGCTTCCGAGCACAACCCCCAATGTAATAAAGCTGTTCCTAGATTTTTCAATCAATCAGTATAAAAGTATCAATAGATAAATGTAAAAGTATCCAAAGTGAGAAGCAGAAATTGAAAAGTAGAGGTTGCTTTATAACTGTTTTACCTAATCATTTTTCAATCTTCTCACGTGTAAGGCACAACAATCACAACTAAATACCCAAAGTTTCAATAACAATAAAAAAAGAAGCAAAGTAAAAAAGGACTACTTCCCAGCTTTTCCTCGTATTTTTTTACACATCCACTTAGCATAACATTGCCATTTTCAACAAGACAATATATTCCTTCTTCATGCCCAGCTCACATTCAATAGCAACCATTTTCTGCTTCATATATACCTGACCAATCTTTTTGTCTGTATGTGCATTGGAGGTTTTTCAGTCCTTGCAAATGCCTGAAACTACTCCTGTTAAATATCAGCAATGCTTACACTCTACTTCTTATTTATCAAGTTCAAGTGGATTTGTCCCCTACCTTTCAAATTATTGGCAACCCAATCTAATTTACCCCAAGTTGAGATGAAAATATTGACAAGAAAGAACCCAAAACATCATCCTTACTCTTTCCCTCTTCCCCCACAATTCCCATCCCTCCCTCAACAGTGCCCCTCCACAGGTCCACAATGCTTCAGCACTGAAATTCCCTGGGAACCTGGATAATCACAAGAAGGTTTAGAACAAAGACAGAGAAATTGGAAACTGCTCTTACCTCCTGCACATTGGCCAGCTCCAGCAGTTCTCCAAAGACATATACTCCAGGAGCTTCCAAGACTTGGCTTATGAGAGCAGTGAGGGCTGAGCCACTGGTACCTTTGGCTAGTAAAATAAACTGTTCCAGGAGGTTACTTGAGGGTTTCTGTTCACCTGCCATTCTCTGGCCTTGAGATCTGTCCAAAAAAATAAGTGTTTCAGCCATTCTTCCTTCTCCTTTGCAAACTCTATGCTTAGTTAATGCCATATCAGACATCAGAATACTTTAATCGTAATAGTATTCAAAAAAGCAAAACAGTCCAGATGCTACAACCTCTTTGTGAGATGGGTAGGGTGCCACCTGGTGTTAAAGGGATTGTGTCCTTGCTTTGAAACACACTTAGCAAAAACCATTTCATTCATCCCCATGTGGCTGTCTCCCAACCACAGCACCCTCTAAGCCCTTAAATCTGACAAGACCCAAAGAAACACAGAGGAGTTTCTCAGTAACTGTTTTAGATCTACTTCACTTATAGATTCTATTTAAGAAGGAGAGAATTTTGCCCATACACAGAGGCAGCAGATGTAAGCAAAAGCGATCAGTCATAGCTTATGGTGTGTTATTAAAACCCCACCTATAGCCAGATATAGAGAAGGAAAACCACAAAAAGCATACAGGAATGATGTCTCATTGAATCAAAGATGTCGTATGAGCCTAGAAAAAGGGGAAAAATCATGCTGAATGATAAGCAACATAATCAAACTAAGAAAATACATGCTGTGTAGGTCCATGTGGAAAATCCCTCTATTTGACCTCCTGCTGCTTATGTGATTTTTACCAAACATGACTTTAGAATGTGTACAAAATCTCAAAAAAATAACAAAAAGATTTGAGAAAATGAAGATGTTGTATTGCCATCCTGAAGACATTAGGGGAGGGTGGTCCCTCAATTTTATAATCCAATTACATGCTGAGTGTACCCCAACACACACACTGCATACCTACTCTGCAGGAGTCCGGTATGAGAAAAGACTACTCTACCAAGAACGACACATTTTGGGACAGTGCGACAAAAAGAAGAGGTAAAATAAAGTGAGGAAGAGAACAATTCAAAGTATAGTTTGGTGTAATCTCTCCGAGTTTTCCTGTGGAGGCAGAGCAGCAGTCCTTTCACAGTGGGAGAAAAACAAGCACGGAGCCTCACTTAGGGTTACATAAGAATGTCTTGTCGTAAACAGAAAAAAGTGAAGCGCTAGGGAATAAAGTTGCTGAGGAGGGAAAGGGAAAGAGGAGAGAGAGGGGCGTAGGGTGGGAAAAGGCGGGAGAGAGGTGATGGAACGAAAAGCTCCCTTCCCAGCGGACACATGTGGAGACTGAATGGAAGGGCCTGGGGTGGAGAGGGAGCAGAGAAATGGACAGAAACTTCGGTCGCTCAAAAAAAATCTCGGCCTGAGGCGCAAAGCCTGCAGGGGCAAAAGGGTAAGGATGCGTTGAAATTCGCTTTTTTCTGAAGTGGGAGGGCCGGAGGAGGCGGCGAGGGATACAGGGGAGGTGAATTCGCGTCGTGCGGGGGCGCTATTCTGAGGCACAGCAGAGGGGCAAAGAGGCAGCTTGTGGGGGTGGGGAAGCGAGAACCGCCTCTGTAGAGGGACCGAGGGTTGCAGGCTTGGGTGGACTTCAGGGCGGGCGGCGTGCTCCAGGGAGGGCCGCGGGTGCGGAGTGAGGGGCCGCGGGGCGTGCTCCCCGGGGCGGGGCCGGAGCGGTGTGGCCGCGGGTTTTCCAGGGGGCCTGGCGCCAAGCCAGACGGCTGGGACGAGCCTGGCGCGCCGGGCCCCGCCCTTTCGCCGACCCCTACCTGCCCTCACCTCCTCTCCGTCCTCTCGGTCGCTGGCTCGGCCTCCCGGCGCCTGTCCGCAGGTTGTCAAGCGTCCATGATCGGCCCGGCGTCCGACGCTTTTCTGCCTCCGCCGACCCGTTGCCCTTGCGGCTCCCCCGGAAGCCTCCCGCCGCTGCACTCGAGTTCCGCCCACACTAGGTTCCCCCCACGGCGTTGGCAGCCTCAGACCTCCAGTGCGGCCTGGGCCTGGGAGAGACCTCCGAGGTCGAAGCCCGGGAACCGGGTGGAGAGGAGCCTGAGGAGGCGAATGCAATCCAGGCAGAGCTGGGGCCTGGCCATCAACATCAACCTGCGGCGCCCGAAATTCACCCCTTCGGCCAAGCTTTACCCCTCAGGAGCTGCCTACGGCGGCTGCGGCTCCCCCGGATGCAAAGACATAATAAGTGTAATAACGACCGCTTATTGAGCGTTTTCCCATGTGCCAGGTGTGTACATTGTCTCGTTGAATAAACTCTAAGCTTAAAAATCCAAAAACCAGTAAGTGGCAAAGTCGGCTTGGGACCCCGGGCTCTGGGAAGCTAAAGACCATATTCATGATCTCTGTTCAGAAAAACGTTTTAAAATAAGATGGAAAAAATAAAAATAATTAAAATAATAAAATAATAAATAAAATAAAATAAAATAAAATAAAATAAAATAAAATAAAATAAAATAAGCAAGATGAGCAGCCCGGGTGGCTCAGCAGTTTAGGGCCTGATCCTGGAGACCCGGGATCCAGTCTCATGTCAGGCTCCCTGCATGGAACCTGCTTCTCCCTCTGCCTGTGTCTCTGCCTGTGTGTGTGTGTGTGTGTGTGTGTGTGTGTGTGTGTGTGTCATGAATAAATAAATAAATAAAATCTTTTAAAAAAATAAAAAATAAAATAAGCAAGAGATGGGCTGAGCCAACAATGGCTCTGTGAGCAAAATGACATATGTGAGGTTGCATCTAGTACTTAGCAACTTTCCTGGAAGATGGCTAAGAAATGCTACACAGCTGAACACTTAAGCTGGTTCCTTTAAAGTATACATCACAGACTTTCCGGTCTTAAAGACAAGGAAAATAGCCCTATTTGCCTTTGGTGAATTAGAGTGCAGAAATCAGACAGATGCAAAGGAGCCTAGCACCAACCCACTGATTTATGCAAAAATGTCTTGTTCTAATTTCTATGTTCTGGTAGATTATATAAAGAGAAGACAAGGTTCTTGCCCTCAAAAAGCTTCAGTGTGGGGGCGCCTGGCTGGGTCAGTTGGTAGAGCATGCAACTCTCAATCACCAGTCCTGAGTTCAAACCCCATGTTGCGCAAGAAGCTTACTTTAAAAAAAAGAAGAAGAAGAAGAAGAAGAAGAAGAAGAAGAAGAAGAAGAAGAAGAAGAAGAAGAAGAAGAAGAAGAAGAAGAAGAGAAAAGCTTCAATATGTTAAGTGCTATGAGAAAGATATGACAATACTTTAGAAGCATAGAAGAGAGTATGTTGGGGAAAAGAAAACAGGCATCTTCCAGGCAAAAAGGGAAGAAAAGGTGGCTGACCATAGTCACAGAGGCTTGCCCTGTGTAGCATATACTAATGCAGAAAAGAAACCCAGAGTGTCTGGAATACAAGGCTCAGGTTTGAGAAATGAGGGCTACAGACCTGGAGTCAGGTCATCAAGGGTGCTATAAACCACACGCACGGCACTATACGCAGTAAATATCTTAATACTGCAGAGTCCCTACCTGGGATTAGCCCACAGCCCTGGAGAGAGACAAACCTGTCTGGCTATAACAGCCAGTTGCCATAGGCACCCTAGAACTACAGATTAAGGCTCTTCTCCTGCCTGTGCTCTGGAGAAAGGTGATTTAAAGCAGGGTTCTGGAGACGAGGCTTGAGTTGAACATGGAAGAATGAGCAAGCAAATCACAAAAAGTATAAGCCATGTAAAGGAGTTATTATTTTATCTTGAGGGTGCTGGGGGGTGGCAGAACTTAGGGCTTTTAACCTGTGGAGAAGTGTGAATAATTGCCACTTTAGAATGCTCACACTAGCTGCTATAAGAATGGATTGGATATGGAGAGAGCTGGAAGCAGGGAAACTCTTGAGGTGATTGATATAGTACAGAAAAGAGATTGTGAGATCCTGAACAAAGACAGTGGCAGTTGGGCATGAAACAGAAGGGACGTGGTGGGAGGCATTTAGACTATGGAATGTGTCCGATGTGCTGACCAGCTGAATGCAGGGATAGGGAAGAAGGGTATCACCCAAGACTCTGGCTATTCACTCAGAGGTGATGTTTCTAAGTAAATGGGGCTGCAGAGGAAAAAAAGCAAATTTGCGGTAATAGGAAGATAATTAAGTTCTGTTTGAGTTCATAAATATTCTAGCAGTACTTCCACTTCTTCCAGAATAATGTCCAGACTCCAGGGCTGCAGAGAAATCCCTTCTCAGTATGCTTCCCTCCAACCTTTCCAGCTTTGGCTCGTCCCACCCTCTTACAGCCAAAACCCTAGGCCTTCCTATGCCCAACACAACCTCCACCTTCCCTCTCTGACACCAGGGCCTATGCTCAAGCTTGCTCTCCATCCTTTTTTGCAATGCTCTTCCCTCCTATTTTTGCCTGTTAAAATCCTACCAACCCTGTAGGCAGAGATTTCTTAAACTCAATGCACAAAAGCACTAATCATAAAAGAAAACACTGAGCTACTACACTACATTATAATTTAGAATTTCTGATTATCAAATGACACCAATGCGAGACTGAAGAGGCAAGCCACAGAGCTGGAAAAGATATTCCTGAAGCCTGTATCAAAGAACTCCATATCCAAACTTCATAAAGAACTACAAATCAGTATGAATAAGTAGACAAAAAGCCCAATTTAAAAAGTAGGGAAAAGACTTGAACAAGCACTTTACAAAAGAAAACACTGAAATAATTAAAAATCATATGAAAAGTGCTCAACATCAGAGACAATGCAAGAAAAGACTGTAATAAGATACCACATTTATAGCCAAAAGAGCTAAAGTTAGAAAGACCTCTAAGACCCTGGTTGGTTTTTTTTTTAAGATTTTATTTATTTATTCATGAGAGACAGAGAGAAAGAGAGGCAGAGACAGGCAGAGGGAGAAGCAGGCTTCATGCAGGAAGCCTGACTGGGACTCAATCCTAGGTCTCCAGGATCATGCCCTGGGCTGAAGGCGGTGCTAAACCACTGAGCCACCCGGGCTGCCCAAAGAACCTGTTTTGACAAGGATAAGAGTCAACTAGAATTTTCTTACGTTGCAGGTGAAAGGGAAAATGATACAAACACTTTGGAAAACTGACATACTGTTGCTGATCATATGCATACTGTACAAGCCAGCCATTCCTCTCCTAGAAATAAGTGCAGTCTACAAAAAGAAACCTATAAGAATGCGCATTGCAGCTTTAACAAAAGCCAAAAACTGTTAACTGATAACATAAATACCCATCAATAGAACAGATAAATATTGCTAGATACACACAATAGAATACTAGTCAGTAATTAAAAAAAAAAAAAGCTGCTACATACAACATGGATGAATCTCACAAAAAAAAAAAAAAAAAAAACACACAACTGATGAAGAAAAAAAGCCAGGCTCCTACTGTACATACTGTATGATTACATTTAAATGAAATTCACAACAAAACTGATTTATGGTAATAGAAGTCAGAATAGTTATCGGGATGGGAGGATGCAGTGCTGATTGGGAAGGGGCACAGGGGTGCCAGAAATGTTCTATATTTTGATTTGGGGGGTGGTGACACAGATGTATACAAATGTCAAAACTGTGCCCTTCCTGCATGTCATACCTCATGAACAAAAAAATTTTAAGATAAAGTTTTTTTAACAGGAAAAAAAAAAATCCACCCATCGTTCAAATTCAAATGCCACCTCCTCCATCAAGTTTTGCCAGCTGGATCTGATCTTTCCATCAGAACCTCTGTAGCATTCTGATGACCTTTCCTTTATGACATTTATTGCAGTTCATCTTGAATCTCAGCAGAGTCTCCTTTTTTTCCTAACTAGATGGTTATCTTCCTGGAGGCAGTGACAATGCCTTTTCACCCTTTACCGGAAACCTGAAAAGGCTCTTTGTTGAATTACATGGAAGGAAAAATTGGGTGGGTGCCCAGATGGGTGAAAGGGGGACGGGAAGAGGAAGGAAGGCCTCGGAAAAGAGATAGGAGATGTCCAAGGAAACCTTAGCTTACGCTACAATTTTACCTAGTTCCTGAAATCACATTAAATGTCACCTTGAGCAACAAATAACAAATCAAAACACTAAGTCCTTCCTAGACTGAAGATAAACAAACATCACACTCCTTCACTTACAGGAAATCCACCAAAATGAATGCTTACCTAACCTCTGGGTGTTTCAACCTGGATGAGGATACTTCACTAAGGAAAATAATAATCACACAGCCATGCTGCTAAAAATATCGCCACCTCAGTGTGGTGTAAACAGCCCAAACTGAGGGTCAGGAGACTTAGAGCCGAATTCTAACTCTGTCCCAAGTTGCTGTAACCAGTGGACGATCGCTTCGCCTCTCTGGGGCCTCAGTTTCCTCGTATGTAAAACAACAGAGGGTGGTTTGGCAAATTCTCTTAATATCCCTTCCGGTAGGGAGAGTCTGAGTATACGATCCATATCTCTCCCAGCCCAACGCAGGAGCACACCAGAAACCCCTGCAAAACAAGTAAAAGGCGCCCCAGACCAACAAACAAGCACGATTTAAAGGAGTCATTTTATCTTCCGTGGTTTAATCAAGTGTTTTTGTTTGTTGTTTGCAGCCTTACCATGATTTGCAGGAGATTTCTGAGTTCCATGTAAACAGATGTTACCTCCCTGTGGGCTGTCATCCTCTTCTGAGAGTTAAGGGGGTCTTCCCGCCCAGTTTCAAGTCTCCGAATTCAGAAACCCCCAAGGCTGAGGGAAGGTTTACGAATTTGCGCACACTGCGCGGCACACTGGAGTCTAAGTTACAGAGGAACAGGGTGCAGGGAATGCTGGGATTTGTAGTCCCCGGGCCTCTTTGTTGCGTGATGGGATCTGTGGTTCCCCCGGGCACTCCCCCGGAATGCTGGGAAATGTAGTCTCTCTCACATCGCACAGGGCAACCCGCCGTCATTTCAGCGCCCTAGTGTGCCCCGCGGAGGGAGCGGGCCCCTCGAGCCTCTGCAGATCTGAAGCCAACCCTCCGCTGGGGCAAACTCTAGGCAACAAGACCTAAAGAAAAATTTGTCCTACGGGACTTCCCGGGGAGGGCCCTTCCCACTGACGCTCGTCGTCCCCCGGCGAAGCCGCTGAATGTTTCTATTGGCTGCTCGGGATGCCAATCGGCGAGGAGGGCTTTCCATTGGCTTTGGGGCGGGCGCTCCGAGGCTAGGGGGAAGGAGAAGGGATCAGGAGCGGGAGCTGAGGGGAGGGAGAGGCCGGTCCGGGTCTGGCCGCTGCCGCTGCTCGCTGGAGGTCTCCAGGCCGCGCTGCGGCTCCGTCCTCGGTTCCTGGGCACCGTCTGCGAGGCTCCGCCGGGCCAGCGTGGGAGAGCCGCGGGCGGCGGCCGCCGCATCATGTCAGCCAAGGACGAGAGGGCCAGGGAGATCCTGAAGGGCTTCAAACTGTATCCGCCCGGGAGTGGGGCGGGGCGGGGCCGGGAGGACTTGGGGGGCGGCCGCTGGCGGAGGAGACGGGCCGGGGGCGGGGGCCGCGCCTGCTGGGCTCGGGACGGGAGCGCGGCGGGAGGGGACGGAGGGGACCGAGGGAACGGCGTCCCGGTCCCCCCGGCGGGACCGGGTACTGGAGGCGGGGCAGGGGGCGTCCTGAGGGAGGAAGGAGACGTTGCCGGGAGCCGGGGGCTGGAGTGGAGGAGCCCCTGTCCGAATTGGGCTGGGAGACGCGGCGGGCGTCGGAAACGCGTGGCGGTGAGGCCGGCTTGGGTCCGAGCCTCGGCCCGCGCCCGGAGGCCAGAAGGGGGGCTGCGGCCCGCAGGGAGGGCCGAGGGGCGCGGGGGGCTGGCCTCGCAGCCCTGCAGCCCGTTTGGCGGGAAGGCCCCGGGGGAGCAGGGAAAAGTGACTCGGAGCGAGTGACCTTGGGTGGGACAAATGCAAATGCTTGTGCTGAACTCTCCCGGGTTCCCCCGTCCCCCCCTCTACGCCACCCCCTCCTTGTTTCCACAACTTCTCTGCCTCACTTGTGGCTCCTTCCAGGGCTGGAGCAGAGAGGAAGGTGGGCCAAGAGAAGCCCGGGATCCACCTCATCTTAACACTCTCTTGGCCTTGTGAGGCACTGGATGGTGGCAGCTTCTCTCTCAGCCTTTCACTTTTCTGTCCAGCGAAGTGAGGACCCTGCACTCGAGCGTGAGATGCCTTGAGGTGTTTTGGTTTTGCACCGGGACTCCTGGCAAAGGTATCTGCGCGCTTGCGTTTGTGAGGTTCACGCGGAGACCAGGTGGAGCTGTCCAGCAATTATTTGATTACTTTGGGGACACGGTAGGATTTAGCAGGATCTAGAAATCATTGCCCCAGGCCTGGCCTGTTGTGGTGCCGCTTGTGCAACCTTCTTTCTCTCTTTAACGTATTAGGAAGCCTCGTGTTTAAATGGAGTGTCTGTCTGTGACCATAGGATGCGGATGAAAAATAGGCAAACCTGGACATTCCAATTTCACATTTTCCTGCTGAGCTTAAATCTCTTTTTACATCCCGTGCGTACAAAATGGAACGTTCTCAAATTCTTCTCTCCGTGAAGTTGTAGTCATCACTTTAGGTCTCCCCCCACCCCCCCAAAGGAGATTTAGTGAAGCACTGTTCTCTGAGCTGCCTTTGTGTTTTCACGATGCCCATTTCACCGCTGGAAATTTTAATTGCTTTTCACAGTCAGAAAGCAAGTTGGTAGTAAATTTTAGAACCCAAAATGCAACAACAACAACAACAACAAAAAAGTTACAGGACATTTTAGATATACAAATGAAAAGTTTCAAATGGAAGCTGATCTGCTATGCTTCTTTTGAAAAAAAACGGAAGGCATTATACACTAGGCATAAGGTCATTCGTGGTAAAGTTTAGTAAAAGCCTCTTTTTATAGCTTCGTGTACCTTTCGGTGTCTTTTTTCATAATGGCACCTATAAGTAAATAGGGATGGCTGAAGTCTTAGAAAAGCTGTGACATGGATTTTATTTTTCCCCTAAGTAATTTGTATTGTTAGTTACATGTATACTGTAGATAGTAAAATCAGAGACTGGGGAATTGAGAGATTTCAGAAGCAACGTTTTTGGTCCAATTGGAATTAACATACTGCTGAAAACAAGAAAGAATCTTTTTAATGGTTTTCAAACAAAGAAACTTCTTACCTCAGTCTGGGCTCTTGAAGCTGTTGAGAAAGAGGTTAAGGGACACATGTGGAAAAGAGTAGAAATCATCATCAGGTGAATTAACCAGTTCAATGATGACGTTAGTGTATTAAGAAACAGGCTTTCAGAGAAGGTTTGACCTGAGCTGATTAAATCTCAAGGGAAGCAGCCGCATAAAAAAGTTAGCATGGGAGCAAGAGGATGCTCATCCTCTGGTAGCCTTTATTGACATCTGAGGATTAAGAGAGAAAGGAAAGGAGTTCTAGAATTTGCTACTACCTTCAGGAAAACACAATCTTTTAGTAAAACAAACTGCTTATTGTCCACCTTTTTTATTGGGTGAATTGTTTTTCTGAACTTTCATTGAATCTGTTTCTGTAAGAGTTTTTTTCTACCAAAAGAAAGCACCATTAGAGTCTCCTACCAGCGATGTTGACAGTGCTCAGTTCCACATTGACTCTGTCTTTTATATTTTTGCCAATTTAGACAAGTGATACCTTATTTTAATTTGTATTTCCCTGGATATCTAGATCCCTGGACAGGTAATAGAGCATAGTGGTTAAGAAGAATTCTGGACTGTAGAGCTGTTCTGTGTTGGAATCCCAGCCCTACACTCTTGGTTGTCCCTGAGCAACTCATTTAACCTCAGCCTCAATTTCCTCATCTGTAAATGGGGTTAAAAATAGTACTTATCTCATAGGGTTGTTACGAAGATTGAATGAGTTGATAGCTGAAGCATTTAGAAAAGCACCTGATGCCTAGTAAACATTATATATTAGCTCTTATTATTGTTAGAGAAGTTGCAAAATCTTCTGTTTGGCAGTTCCTTTTCTGTGAATCACTTGTTGATTTTGTTTTTTGCCCATTTTACTATTGAATTTTTTACTTACTGGTTTGTGTGTGTGCCTTAATATCATTTGCCTGTTCTGTATGTTGCAAATATTTTCCATCAATATATTGTTCATCTCCTTTTTAGTTGAACAAATTTTATTTATTTATTTATTTATTTATTTATTTATTTATTTATTTATTTTTAAGGATGTTATATTGAGAGAGAGCATGAGCATGAGGGAAGGCCAGAGGGAGAGGGACTTCATCCCAGGACTCTGAAGACAGATGCTTAACTGACTGAGTCACCCAGGCCACCCTGTTGAACAAATTTTAAATTATCATTTCAAATTCATCAGCATTTTCCATATGGCTTCTGCATTTTGTGTCTTAAAGATTTATTTCTTTTTTTGAGAGAGAGAGGGCACATGGGCATGCACATTCTCCACACACACATGGAATCAGGTGGAGGGGCAGAGAGAGAGAGGGAGAGGGAGAGAATCTCAAGCAGACTGGCTGATGCAAAGCACAAGATGGAGCTCAGTACCACCTTGAGATCATGACCTTAGCCAAAATCAAGAGTCCCCGATGCTAAAGCAACTGAGCCACCCAGGTACTCCTGTATTTTGTGTCTTAAGAAGACCTTCCTGACCTTGGGCAAGTCACTCAACTCCCTTTCCATCCATTTCTTTAATATTCAAATGGATAAAAATCATAGTATCTACTACATAGGTTTGCAATACAGATTAAATGAATTGTTATAACTAAATAAAACTAGACCTTCCTTATCCTAAAATTAAATATTCTATGTTTTCATTTCCACCTGAAATGTTTTTACACAAATGATATGTGGTAGAAATCTAACTTCTTGTGCTGTTTTAAAATGGTATTTGGGGCAGCCCTGGTGGCTTAACTGTTTAGCGCTGCCTTCAGCCCAAGGCGTGATCCTGGAGACTGGAGATCCAGTCCCACATCAGGCTCCTTGCATGGGGCCTGCTTCCCCCTCTGCCTGTGTCTGTGCGCCCCACCCCCCCCCCCGCCCATCTCTCTCCCCATCTCTAATAAATACATAAAATCTTTTTAAAAATAAAATAAAATGGTATTTATTTTTTCTGTTACATACTCTAGCCACCCAGAAATGACCTTTAAAAAGTCTTATTTATTCATGAGAGACACAGAGAGAGAGGCAGAGACACAGGCAGAGGGAGAAGCAGGCTCCATGCAGGGAGCCCGATGTGGGACTCAATCCCGAAACTCCGAGATCACGCACTGAGCTGAAGGCAAATGCTTAACCACTGAGCCACCCAGGCGTCCCACCTTTTTGATTTTTTTTAATGTAGTCTTCCAGTGTAGCTAATGTATTTGCTTTTATAAAAATTAAATCATAAGCATTATTTCTTAACTTATTTTTTCACTTAATAATAAGTTTACCATATTCATAATTTCCAAAGATAATTACTTTTCATTGCTTTCCATGACATAGATTTGTCACAGTCCTCTTACACAGTGTTCTAGTGTAGTCTGTATAATGCACTGTTTTGCCTATTCAAACTGCTCTTCCTCACCACAAATATAGTTGACGCTTGAACAAAACTGGTTTACATACAGGTCCACTGACAAGAATTTTTTCAGTAACTACAGTATAGAGTATGGTTTTACAGTATTGTAAATATGTTTTCTCTCATGATTTTCTTAATAACATTTTTCTTCCAACTTATTTTATTGTAAGAATCTGGTACATAGGGCAGCCCGGGTGGCTCAGCAGTTTAGCACAGCCTTCAGCCCAGGGTGTGATCTTGGAGACCCGGGATGGAGTCCCACATCGGGCTCCTTGCATGGGGCCTGCTTCTCCCTCTGCCTGTGTCTCTGCGTCTCTCTCTCTCTCTCTCTCTCTCTCATGAATAAATAGGTAAAATCTTTAAAAAAAAAAAAAGAATATGGTACATAATACATATATAAAATACAGGTTAATTGACTTTATATTAGTAAGTCTAGTCATCAATGGGTTATTAGTAAATAAGTTTTGGAGAAGTAAAAAATTAGACATTGATTTTCAACTGTGAGAATAGTTTTAATATATACATATTTATAGCTATATACAGCTTTATTAATATCAAGAAACTGCAGGCTACCATAAGAAAAACTATGCTTTTATAATTTTATTATTTTACTCCATCTGGGATTTGCTTGAGTCTAAGGTATGAAGTAGTGATTTAACTTTTTCTCTGATGATTAGCTAATTGCCCCTATTTACTTATACTGCAGAAGTTAATATAATATCTAGAAAATAAATGACTGCCTACAGGGGCCCCTGACTGGCTCAGTTGGTAGAACATGTGGCTCTTAATCTCAGGGTTGTGAGTTCGAGCCCCATGTTGAGTGTAGAGATTTCTTAAAATCTTTAAGGAGCGCCTGGATGACTTAGTCAGTTAAGCATCAACTCTTGATTTTGGCTCAGGTCTTGATCTCAGAGTCATGAGATAAAGCTCCATGTCTGCTTAAGATTCTGCCTGCCCTGCCTCTCTCTCTCTCTCTCTCTCTCTCTCTCAAATAAATAAGTAAAACCTTTTAAAAATAAAAATAGGGATCCCTGGGTGGCGCAGCGGTTTGGCACCTGCCTTTGGCCCAGGGCACGATCTTGGAGACCCGGGATCGAATCCCACGTCGGGCTCTCAGTGCATGAAGCCTGCTTCTCCCTCTGCCTATGTCTCTGCCTCTCTCTCTCTCTCTCTCTCTCTCTCTTTCTGTGACTATCATAAATAAATAAAAATTTAAAATAAATAAATAAATAAAAATAAAAATAAATGACTGCCTACAAATCCATAAAATAAACGTTTGACTCAAAATGGACAAAGGATATGAACAAAGAGTTCACAGAAGAAAACTACAAATAGCCAATGAATAAACTTAAGAGATATTCAACCTTAAAAAAAAAAATAAAAAAAAAAAAAAAAAAAAAAAAAAAAAAAAAAGAGATATTCAACCTTAATAGACTCTTTTTTTTCCCAATTAATTGACAAAAATTTTAAAGGTTGATAATAGGGGTCCCTGGTTGGCTAAGTCAGTAGAACATGTGACTCTTGATTTGAGGTTGTGAATTCCAGCTCCAAATGAGGCTTGAGCCTACTATAAATAATCAATAAAAATCGATTGATAACATTCAGTATTGGCAGCTGTTTGGGGGAAAGGGACACTTCACTTGCTGTGTGTGAATAGGTTTTATGGAGAAAGTTTATGTATAACTGCAGCAGAGCATAGAGCAGTAGTTAAGAGTGCAGTGGTTAAAAGTATGGACTCTGGGTTCGAACTTAGTGCCTCTACCATTGTTATCCTGGACAGAACATTCAAACTCTAAACCTCAGTGGCCATATAATTTCCTCAGAGTGTTTATGAGAATTACATGAGACTGTATGTAAAACCTGGCCCATAGTAAATAATAAATGTTAGCTATGTTATTATTTGTTTTATTAGTAATTTTTAACATTATAACAATAACAGTGGTAATATTGCTGCAAAGCCAGTTTTTTTCTGAGATAAACCAGGGCCTTCGTACTGTTACATTGTCTTACTGAGAAACTATAATACTTCTGTTTTGCCTCTTTGAGGAAATGGTTTAATTAATAAGCACTGATGTATGCCTAGTGTTTATCTTGTTTCTTAGGAACTAATTACATTTCAATTTATGACAACTTATCAGAAAAGAAACTAATTTGGCTCAGAAGGTTTCTAAAAGTACCTTTTATGTGTTCTTGCATTCCCTTTCCATAGTTTGGTCCTGGATCCCCCATATGCTCTTTCTCATAGCACCTTGATCTTTAACTTTACTTCCAGTCAAAAATAGTTGGCTTTAAATCTTCTGTTCACTTAGATTTCTTTATTAAAAATAGGAGACTGTTGAACTTTTCTTGAATGTCAGTATTCTCTAATAGATGTCTTGGCCAAGTATTAAAAATGAGTTTGAGGGATCCCTGGGTGGCGCAGCGGTTTGGCGCCTGCCTTTGGCCCAGGGCGCGATCCTGGAGACCCGGGATCGAATCCCACATCGGGCTCCCAGTGCATGGAGCCTGCTTCTCCCTCTGCCTGAGTCTCTGCCTCTCTCTCTCTCTCTCTCTGTGACTATCATAAATAAATAAAAATTTAAAAAAATAAATAAATAAAAATAAAAATGAGTTTGAGGTTTATGATTTTCTAAAATACAGTTTTTGTTTATCAGCTCAAACTCTAGCAAAGCAGTCAAAACACAACACTCATAAAGCCAATGAACACTGTTGATCACAGATTGTACAGTAATAAACTTCGTGTAGTGTGTTCTCCAGGATGAGAAGTTATTATTGTTATCCTGAATATATTAAATGAAGGGATGTCCTATTTATCATGTTTTTTTTTTTTTAAGATTTTATTTATTCATGAGAGACACACAGAGCGAGACACAGGCAGAGACACAGGCAGAGGGAGAAGCAGGCTCCATGCAGGGAGCCCAACATGGGACTCAACCCAGGGTCTCCAGTATCACACCCTAGGCCAAAGGCGGCGCTAAACTACTGAGCCACCCAGGCTGCCCGTTAATTTAAGATCTTTAAATGGGCATTCCTGCTTTCACGTTTTGGGGAGGAGTTTGGAATATAATTAGATACAGTCTTCTTCAGATCTTCTAAATTTCTTTCAGAATTCTGTATATGGTTTATAGTGAAACATTATAGTAACTTCTGGAGAAATGGAACAGAACATGGTAAGACTCCCATGAAAAATTCTGCCTGTATTGTCACTGTATTCGATAAAGGACTAGCAGTGGTGCTGAGGTTTGGTAGTTCTAGATTCTTTTTTTTTTTTTTTTTTTTTTAAGATTTTATTTATTCATGAGAGACACAGAGAGAAAGAGAGGCAGAGACACAGGCAGAGGGAGAAGCAGGCTCCATGCAGGGAGCCTGACTTGGGACTTGATCCTGGGTCTCCAGGATCATACCCTGGGCTGAAGGCGGTGCAAAACTGCTGAGCCACCCGAGCTGCCCCAGTTCTAGGTTCTTACTAAGCTTGACCTCCCTTTAGATTCACAGGCCTCCCTTGTCAGAACTCTGCATCCTCAAATCCCTATGACAGAGGACTTGACTTCTAAATGTATAGACCTATCTCTATTCCTGAGCTTTAACATCGTTGAAAGGTAGTTTTGTGGGGTTTTTTAAGATTTGTTTATTTGTAAGAGAAACAGAGAGGCAGAGACACAGGAAGAAGGAGGAGAAGCAGGCTTCGTGCAGAGAGCTTGATGTGGGATTCAATCCCAGACCTCTGGGATCGCACCCTGAGCCAAAGGCAGACACTCAACCGCTGAGCCACCCAGGCGTCCCTGAAAGGTAGTGTAAAGGCCATCTAGAATAATCTCGTGGTTCCAACCATTACTTGAATACTAAAAACTCAAATTTTCAAGATTTTAAGAGTACCATTCTTTTTTTTTTTTTTGCTTTTAACTTGATAATTTTGAGACCGAGAGGAAAAGCAAGTGTATTTTCTTACAGTCTAATATCCATAAAGATCTCAGTGATTGGCAAAGAAGTTAACAGTCCCACACATAAGGAACTTGTTTGATCTTCAATGAGGGGGTCATGGCTAAGTGCAGCTAGTCCAAAGGAGAGGCACTGGAAACTCAGGCATACAATAGTCCGAAAATGGTTAATGTTTGACCTGAAGAGGAAGAATTAAGCAAGGGTTGTCATGTGAGTGTTCTCCGCTAAAGTTTAAAAAACTGTTCTAAAGAGAAAAAATTAAATACATTCTATGTGGCTCTCAGAGAAGTACAAGACTCAAGAGTAGACATTCTAGGGGACAAAGTTTATTTAGCCCAGTTTCTAACAATTAGAGTTACCTGAAGAAAAAAAAAATCTTCCAGAAAGTATTTTAAGCAGCAAGTGGATGCACCTGTCCATCAAAAGTATTTCAGAGGGAAATTATGTGTGCAGCAGATCAGGTGTTAGAGTAGATAATCTCCAGAAGGACTCAAATCCTTTTCCAACACAATTCTTTGATTCAGTGACAATCATTCTTAATTGACAATTCTTTTAGCAAGTGTTTTATTCAGATATGTACTACACCTAATATAGGCAAAACATTTTTTGTAATTTGATGTAATTAAAAGCAAGACATCAATTCCATTTTTTTAGATAACTGTTTTCTTAGATACTCAGTATTGATGAAGCATTCTGTTTCGTGCATTGTAGATCCACTGCTTCAGATCATGAGAGCAATTATTGTCTCTGAATTTAGATAAAGTCTAAAAAACTAAACTGATAACTCTAATAAAACTTTAAATATAGCCACAAGAAGAAAAGGGATGGCCTAATAATATGACATCCCTATAGTCTTTTTCAGTTTTTCAAAGTACTTTGATAAATTATTATATTATCACAACAACTCTACAACTCTGTATATTTCTTTTTTTTTTCAACTCTGTATATTTCTATCCTCACTTTATAAATGGAATATTAAGGATTGATGAGGTTATCCCTTAGATAAAGGCAGAACTTTAATTTAAACCTTAGTTTATCTTTCTGTATACTGTTGTTTTCTATAGTGTACTATGATGCCTCTCTAGAGAATTTTTTTCTGTATTTTTTGAGTTTAAAAATGTTTCTCAGTGTATAAGTCACAGATTTCACCTGAAAATATTCTCTTCTTTTGTGGTCATATCTTCTATATCCTTCTTTGTTTTCCCTCAGTTCTCAGTTACAGAGAGCAAGGTTGGTTTGTTTGTTTATTTATTTATTTATTTATTTATTTATTTTTAAGCCATTGTGTGGTGGGATTGTGGGGATTTTTTTTTTTTTTGTAAGATTTTATTTACTTATTCATGAGAGACAGAGAGAGAGGCAGACTCCACGCAGGGAGCCCAATGTGGGACTCGATCTGGGTCTCCAGGATCACGCCCTGGGCCGAAGGCGGGGCTAAACCACTGAGCCACCCAGGCTGCCCAGAGAGCAAGGTTTAGCTTAGGATTAGAGTTACTTGAAAAAGCCATTTCCCAAAATTTTTAGCAGCATGTATTAGTATGTTGGAGCTGCTATACCAAAATACCACAGACTAGGTAACTTAGACAGTAGACATTTATTTTTCAATAGTTCAAAGGCTGGAAAGTCCAATAACAATATGTTGGTCTAATTTGGTTCCTGGAGGTGACTCTGTTCCTGTCTTGCAGATGGCCGCCTCCCCATGTCCTCACATGACAATTAGAAAATAGATGGGCAAATTGTAGGAGAGTCATAACTGTACCATGTGTGGCACTGCTACTCCAGTGACAGTTCTGCTTGGAAAGGATGGTTTGTGGACAGGTTGTGGCTAAATTTAAGACTTTTTTTTAAAGAAACAATCTGAGAATCTAACCTAGTCACTTTCGTCAAATAGAGGTGAGAAATTTAACTGTAAGCCTTTGCTTTTGAGGCATCTGTACAGAGTAAAGGCAAAGGAGCTCTGGCCTTTTGCTGCCACTTACTAACTGTTCATTCAGATACTTGTTAGCAGGATGTGCAAGTGCCAGGTAAATTGAAAACCCAGTACAGGGTGGCTCAGTGGTTGAGCGTCTGCCTTTGGCTGAGGGCGTGATCCCAGGATCCGGGATCGAGTCCCGTATCGGGTACCTTGCTTGGAGCCGGCTTCTCCCTCTACCTATGTCTCTGCCTAACTCTCTCTCTTTCTCTCACTGTCTCTCTTTCTCTTTCATGAATAAATAAATAAGATCTTTAAAAAAAATAAAAAATGATAAACCAGTTTTCATATCCAAAAAACTGTTATTGTATAAGGGAGAGAGAAAGAGACCATAACAATCAGAACACACTGTGATAAGTGCCTAAGTAGCATAATGTGCTTTGGAACCTCAGAGGAAGAATGACTACTGCTGGAGGTGTTATGGAAGATTTCAGAATTGTCATTGGAAAAGGATCTTGAGAGGTGATGAGTAGGTGTTGAGTAGTTTAATTTTCAAGACACTGGAGAGTCACAGAGGAAGGAAAATGACATGAAACATGTAGGAAGAAAGTATTTTGAGGGGATTTGGGATCAAGAATGAGGAGGAAGGAGGGTCAAAAGCAAGTCCTTGGAGTTGTTGGAAATTCTGTTCATTCACTCAATTTTTTTATTGAGAGTCCCTACCTTATAGATCGTTGATCTTTTTGAGAGTAGCCAACACTTGAGGAAACAATAATATGCCAGGATTAGAAAATGAGTAATAGATGAAATAAAGTCATCAAGAATAGCTTACTTTTTCAAGAAATCTGGTGATCTAGGAAAGCAGGGATCAGTGAAATAGCTTGAGTAGGTAGAGAGATCTTTATTAAAGAATGAAAATCACTGGGGTGTCTGGCTGGCTCATTCAGTGAATTGTATGATTCTTAATGTTGGGATCATGAGTTTGAGCCCCATGTTGGGCATAGAGATTGCTTAATTTAAAAGAAAGAATGAAAATCACATATATAAGCTATTGACTTTGTGCAAGTTGCTTAACATCTGTAAAACAAGGAAAATGCTTGCATTGTCTCCTTTACAGAGAGATTCCGAAATTTGAGTGAAATAGTTATATGCCAACTCACTTTAAAAACCATAACTCGGGATCCCTGGGTGGCGCAGCGGTTTAGCGCCTGCCTTTGGCCCAGGGCGCGATCCTGGAGACCCGGGATCGAATCCCACATTGGGCTCCCAGTGCATGGAGCCTGCTTCTCCCTCTGCCTATGTCTCTGCCTCCCTCTCTCTCTCTCTGTGACTATTATAAATAAATAAAAATTAAAAAAAAAAACCATAACTCTACAAATGTATTGTGCTTACTAGCATTATTTCAATTATTTATCTTTATTTTAAAGTTCAGGGTTGGTTTACTATTTTGCAAATTTATAGGCTTCATGTTCCAGGGTATTGATAAAGCCAGAGTTTTAGTGGTTCTTTTTTACTCCAGCTTACACATCTGAAGCCTTTTTTCACAATGCTGGGAAGTAGTAGCTGTTGGAGTGATAGCAAAGGAAGCCTTCTACATGAAAACACATGTCCCATTTGAAAACCAAAATCATCTCCAGCTTTGCTTTTTTTTTTTTTAAGAGGATTCTAACTTGAAGAAGTTGATTTCCGTCTCAGTGCTGTAGCATTTTTTAAAACTAGGTAAAATGCACAGATCTCTGAATGTGGCATTTGATAGGATTCCAAACAATATCCCTATGCCTCCAAATAACATAAGAAATAGTGACTGGAAAAAAAAAAAAAATAGTGACATGCATTTAGGAACACATCCTTGTATACAAGGAAGGGCCTTGTATTATCTCTATGGCTATGTTTGTTCTGGCTTGTTTCTGACCAGTTTCAGGCACATAATTATACACATCAGTAGAGTAACAGACCTATGAGAAGAAAAAAGATTTCATTTGACTTTGCTGGTGAGAAGACCGTGTAAAGTTTCAAATAGTGATCTTTTTCTCATTACTAAATTACTTGCCTTCACTGTTTCCCAGGCCAGTTTGAATTTTGATTGTATGCTTTCCAAGCACAGTGCCTTTGCCAGGGCCAGAGTATTATTTCACAGGGGTATCATCACTGATTACAGTGCTGCATCTAATGTTTCAAAGATACTAAACCCTGGTTTCTCAGGGATCCATTTGTATTTTCCCACCTCATCCCCCATAAATAAGAAAAATACCACAGAGAAAATCACTAGGCGATTATTGGGCAGAGAAAGATGTGTTAGCTTCCATGAATTAGAATTGGTTCTCAAGAATGAGGATTCACACAGGATGCTCTCTATAACCAGTGCTAGTACAGGAAAAGCCTAGAAGGAGGGCTTTGAAAGAAATGATATTTCAGAATTAAAGAAGGTTTCGAGGTGCCTTGGTTGGCTCAGCCAGTAGAGCACACGACTCTGAACCTCAGTGTAGCGAGTTCAAGCCCCATGTTGGGTGTAGAGAGTACTTAAAAATTAGGGACGGCTGGGTGGCTCAGCGGTTGGGCGCCTGCCTTTGGCTCAGGTTGTGATCCCCGGATCCGGGATCGAGTCCCGCATCGGACTCCCTGCATGGAGCCTGCTTCTCCCTCTGCCTATGTCTCTGCCTCTCCTCTCAATCTGTGTCTCTCATGAATAAATAAATAAATAATTATTTTTAAAATTTTAATATTTTTTTAAATGAAGGTAGGAGTAAGAAAAGGAAATGAGTTCAGAAAGTGAGAAAGGAGGAGAGAGTTTGAGAGGGGAGAGATCATAAAAGCAGCGTGTTAAAAGAGAGCCAGAAGAAGAAAAAGAAAAGGCCACAACCCAAAACTAGGAAAGCAGAGCAAAGAAAGGCATTCCTTAAAAAAAAAAGAAAGAAAGAAAGAAAGAAAGAAAGAAAGAAAGAAAGAAAGAGAAAAGGCATTCCTGTGATGAAAATGCGTAGGATACCACCAAATAGAGACTCCCTTTGTTTATTGCTAGTCATTACAGCTGCTTCCAGGGTAGGAATGAGAAGAGAGGTTTTTCTTCATGCCTGTGACCTTGATGTTAATGCTTTGCCTCCTATTGCTCTGGTCTGC
This sequence comes from Canis lupus familiaris, assembly GCF_011100685.1. NCBI lineage: Eukaryota > Metazoa > Chordata > Mammalia > Carnivora > Canidae > Canis > Canis lupus. Next base: position 43,806,393 of record NC_049246.1, on the reverse strand, counting down.
CTCGGTAGACAGACATTAGCATACATCAGTGTGTGCTGAGTCAGCCACTTTGCCTGGAAATTCTACTTACCTTGAAATTCCTCAAACTATAGGTAATGAACCGCATGCCCATATATAATTTACAGATACTCTGCCAAGTCATGAATTCAACTTCATGTAGAATGGGCTTTTAAATTCTAATGTGTTTTTTCCGGCAATTTGGCTGACTGACTTAGCTGTTCTCCTTAGGGAGAATGGGGGTGGGTGGGTGGGTTGGTTGGTTGGTTGGTTGGTTGAGTTTGCCAAGCTCCAGTTCTAAGTTGCCCTTTCCACAGCCTTCTGAATCCTGAATGAGCAGTTCTCCATGTTTGGCTCCTGGACACTCTTCAATGAACCTTCCTTTCTGGTTGCTCAGCCTGAGACGGAGAATTCTAGTCAACCCCCCTGACTTCTCTCTGATACTCATTGTGGTTCAACACACATTTGAGTGTCAGTTATGTGCAGAGCACTGAGAAGGGATAAAAATAATGTGCCAATGGAATTTGACTTGCAAATTTGTCTTCTGTTCTTATAAGTACTTCGAATGCAGGGGTACACAAATCTATAAGTACACTGAGGAGGGATCAGATAGCTTTGCTTCAGGGTGTATCAGGGACCACAATTAGATAGGAGGTTGAGGGCAGCCCCAGTGGCCCAGCAGTTTAGTGCCACCTTCAGCCCGGGGTGTGATCCTGGAGACCCGGGATCAAGTCCACATCAGGCTCCCTACATGGAGCCTGCTTCACCCTCTGCCTGTGTTGTGTCTCTGCCTCTGTGTGTGTGTGTGTGTGTGTGTGTGTGTGTGTGTGTCTGTCATGAATAAATAAAATCTTTAAAAAAAAGAAAAGAAAAGAAAGGAGGTTGACATGGCTTTAGGGAGCGTCCTGGGAGTGGGATACATGTTCTAGGCAGAGTAGAGCAGTGTGTTCTAACCACTGAAGCACAAGAATATACCATCTTTGGGAAATGCAGTAACTAGGCATGGTTGGAGGATAGGTGCCTCTAGGGACTGGAGTAGAACGTGATTTTGAAGAATGCAATGGATGGCAGAGACTAGACTCCGTGTCTTTCTTCCTCCCACAAACCTTAATTTACCCTCTTGACTTCATTACCCCAGGCATATAGCACATATAGCACTCCTGGTTGCCTGTTGAGTTGCTGTTCTTTATCAAACTGTCCTTTCTACTTGCTTGATACTACCTTCATATCTCACCCTTTTCTGTTCTTTTTTTCACCTATTATTAACTCAGAACCACCCCCCTTTTTTAAAAAAAAATCAACATTCCTCAATCATGTTTACAAAGCCTGAACTTCATATGTCCCTCAGAAATATGTAGGTCTGAAAATGGAAGGACTTTTTTTTTGGACAGTCATATAGGATTATACTGAGACCTATCAAGATTATACTGAGACCGTATCAAGACCAGAGGTCTTATCTTTCAATCTAGAACAATGCTCTTGAACTGTCACTGGTAAAGATCCAGGTTTTTTTTTTTTTAATTTTTTTTTAATTTTTATTTATTTATGATAGTCACAGAGAGAGAGAGAGAGGCAGAGACACAGGCAGAGGGAGAAGCAGGCTCCATGCACCGGGAGCCCGACGTGGGATTCGATCCCGGGTCTCCAGGATCGCGCCCTGGGCCAAAGGCAGGCGCCAAACCGCTGCGCCACCCAGGGATCCCAAGATCCAGGTTTTTACTTCTAGTCTTCACAGACCAATATTTTCATAAAATAAACAAAATGACATACAAAATAAAAGCCAAAAAGTTTTATGAAAATCCACAAATTACTCTGCTTAATTGCTATTAAAGTTTTTAAACACTTGTCACAAACTGGTAACACAATTCACAAACCAGCACCACTCGTCTATGGATCACATTTTTGGCAACACTACTATAAAATCTTCAAAATAGCTTGTGCCTGATACACAGTAGAACTTCAGTGAATGAGATGGTTAACTTGACTATACCAGAAAACGGGGGAAATGAATGACAGTAGTACCTCTCTTTGGAGGCTTGCGGGGGGCGGCGGGGGGCGGGGAATGATAAAGGGAAAAGGAGTACTATAATAACATTACTCCCCCATGACATAGACTTTTCCTCATCACTGTCTCTGAACATCACTCCTTTGGCTCTTTAGTGAGCCAGATATATATTAGTAAATCATTCATGTAGATTTCTGAGAAATGATAGTTTTGATCTTGCTGATTATGCAAAACTTAATGTCTGCAGAAAGATCATCTCGTGTCTCAGAACTAGGTTTCATGAGCAAATCTAGTTTGGCTAGGATTGATTTCAAATACTAACCCCTGTGATGCCTGGGTGGCTTAGCAATTGAGCGCCTGCCTTTGGCCCAGGGCATGATCCTGGAGTCCCGGAATCGAGTCCCATGCCGTGCTCCCTCATGGAGCCTGCTTCTCTCTCTGCCTGTGTCTCTCCCTCTGTGTGTGTGTGTGTGTGTGTGTGTGTGTGTGTGTCATGAATAAATAAATGAAAATCTTTATTAAAAAAATAATAACTAACCCCCCCCCTTCAAATCAAAGCATTTCTCCATGTCATAATATGGACCCTACTGCCAAATGCATCCCCTGCCTGAGACTTTCTCATTTCCTTCGGTATCTTCTGAATAGGGTAAGAAGCTTTATCAAAACTTTGTGACAAATTAGCCTTCTGTATCAATTAACATAATCTTAGATTGCTTGCAACACTGCAGATTTTCAGTTCTTCAAAGCAAATTGTAAGGTCTTGAATCCCCTTCAAATAAGGATTCATGGTATCATTGGAAACTAGAAAAGCAGTTTTTAAGATTTTATCTATTCATGAGAGACACACAGAGAGAGGCAGAGACACAGGCAGAGGGAGGAGCAGGCTCCACGCAGGGAGCCCGACATGGGATGGGATCCCAGGACTCCAGCATCACGACCTGAGCCAAAGGCAGGCTTTCAACTGCTGAGCCACCCTGGCATCCCAGGTCTACCTTTAAATATGCAGGTACATAGGATATCATGTGAAGGATATCATTATTTTGAAATATTTAAACTCGAATAATATTTGAATGTAATTTTTAGGGAAGTTTTATTACCATAAATGAAATGTTTCCATTGTAGATCAGTACAGCATCAGTAAGTAACTCAGTACATCATCCTCATTCTCTGCTGACCATACCCTAGGAGAACATTGTTAGAAAGCCAGAAAGACCACTTCCATGGCATATTTGGGGATCTGGCTGCCTTTCTCGTTGTCTTAATCAGTTCCCTTAGCTCTTCTAGCTCTGGAGATCTGTCCTCACAAAGATATCCTGGACCTTGCAGCTGCCTGAAGCCACTGCCTAAGAGTATGTAGTGTGGACAGATCTCTATCTGAATGCTAGCTATGTTACTTACTAGTTGTGGATTGCTGAGTAAGGTATTTAACTTTTGAGAGCACCACTGTTTTATGTGGGTGTCAGTATTGAATAAGATTGAAAAATTAAAAGAAAAAGAGCTCTTATGGCAGTGTTTGGTATAAATTTTAACCTATCTCTTTCTTTGAGGACTAGCTTTAAGCAATGAATGTGGCCAGCGGCCAGATAAGGCTGGAAATACTGTTTACCTTTTTCCTAGCCTTTTGCTGTCAGCAATTACTAAATTAAACAAGCCTGTTAGGAAGCTAGCTCAAAGAAATGCAAAAGAGTTAGGACTTTGCATTAGTAATGAACCACTAAGAATTATTGACCTTAGGGCACCTGGCTGGCTCAGTCAGAAGAGCATGTGACTCTTAATCTCTGGGTGGTGAATTCGATCCTTCTATTGGGTGCAGAAATTACTTAAATAAATAAAAACCTCCCCCCCCAAAAAAAAAATTATTGACCTTTTTAGATATCATTAGACTGACACAGTGAGGTTTCCCTTAGCCTTTGGAGACTTTAGAGAAACTCAGAAGAGAGATCAGAACCTCTGTCTTAGACTGATCTATTTTGCCAATCTTGACTAGACTGGATTGTCTGACCACACCCCTTAGCATTTGAATGTGGAAGAGGCCAACCCTCAGCTGGTACTAGATCTGTTACCTGGACATTGTTGTGGCTATAATCAATTTTATACAGTTTGATATGGTTCAATAATTTCTGGAAAGTTTGGCTAAGCTAGAAAATAGTGTCTCTAGTCATACGGTGTGTCCTTTTTGTAAATATATCTTTTGCCCATCAAAGATATATAAAAGATCAAGAATCCAGGACCCCTGGGATCCCTGGGTGGCGCAGCGGTTTGGCGCCTGCCTTTGGCCCAGGGGGCGATCCTGGAGACCCTGGATCGAATCCCACATCGGGCTCCTGGTGCATGGAGCCTGCTTCTCCCTCTGCCTGTGTCTCTGCCTCTCTCTCTCTCTCTCTCTCTCTCTGACTATCATAAAAAAAAAAGAATCCAGGACCCCAAAAGTAAATGAATTCTGACTATGGAATACACTAGCAGCATAATCTGAGCTGGCATTCTGACACCAAAGACATCCGTATACTACAGTGTTTGGACGTATCTTTCTAGCCTCATGTCTTAAAAGGACTACCTGTCCTGTACCCTGAGCTTACAGATCATGACTTATTCATCTTCTGTCCCCCTGTCTTGAGTAAGTCTCTCCCTGGTACAAACGAGGCATACAGGATAGCTGACTGTGTCATATAAATTTTAAGAGCATGGACATTAAATCAGGCAGTCAAAAACCAACTTCACTGCTTACTGGCTCCATGATCTTTGAGCAAGGTACTTGTCATCCCAAAACCACAGATTTCTTCATTCACATAAAAGCTCTAATAACTGCCTATTTCATAGCATTATGAGGATTAATTTAGATATGGATAAAGCACCTAGCCCAATATCTGGCATTCAGTACCTGTTAGCCATCATCCTCGTACAGTAAGTGCTGAATGTAAAGATCAGTGGTACTGTTATGATTGCCTGTGTTTCTGCCAAAGATTTTAACACTCAAAATGTGTAATATGAATTATCTGACAAAAGCATCCTTTCCATTTCTTGGTAAAAATCTTCCCCTTTAGTTATGTCTGTTCATTTAAACAGCAGTTTACTTAGAATTGGCCCATTTGATAAGGAATGCATGATAAAGTATACCAGCTCATTCATATAATTGCTCCAGATAATTTTGTGTGAATGTTTTCATATTTTATTGTTTTTAGAAATTTTGGAAGAATGAGAATATGGTAGTGACTTATGAATATTTTTATTATATTTATATCAACTTTGTCATTCTAAAAAATATACTAAACATCTCCAATTTCCATGGGAAAATCCTCAGGGGGAAAAATTTTTTTTAATAGCTCTAGTGAAGTTTAGAGATTTAAAAAAGGGAATTGCCAAGAAGCTACAAGAGACCCCATGTTTGAGTCTCTCGATTCGATGTTCGTTCTACAGACAAAGAGAAACATTTGGGCACATAGTCCACTGTTTGTTTTTGGTTCCCAAAGCACTGCCAAGGGAGACCTAATACTCTTGGGGTCTTTTCTTAGCTCCCTGGGAGGGAGTTGATGGAAGATGGTTATTAATCTACACCAACCTTAGTTTATTAGCTGTAATAGCTCCCAAACATGTTTTCAGCAGAGAAATAAACTCTGCAGGTCTTCTTATAGTGTTTCTGTGTCCCTTTCCAGTACTGCTACCAAGGGTTTTATTTTTTCTATAAGAATTTTATAGACATTTATCCTTTTTTCTCACTGTCCACCTCACTCCTTCCCCTTGTTTCCTTGCACTCCCTTGTGCACACAAAATAGAGAAGCTTCGATGAACGTTTTTCCTCTGAAAAATGTGTTTTCTAACTTTCAGTTCTCTAAAATCTTATTTTCTAAAAACATCTTTTAACAACCAGTGTCGATTCTTTGTTCATCCACTGTAGATCACCACTCCCTGTCTTGTAGTATAGAATTTGAGCTTCAGTGGCTGTAAGTTGCTCTTTCCATTCTTTAAAAGATTTTTCTTGGGGGATCCCTGGGTGGCGCAGCGGTTTAGCGCCTGCCTTTGGCCCAGGGCACGATCCTGGAGACCCAGGATCGAATCCCACATCGGGCTCCCGGTGCATGGAGCCTGCTTCTCCCTCTGCCTGTGTCTCTGCTTCTCTCTCTCTCTCTCTCTCTCTCTCTCTCTCTCTGTGACTATCATAAATAAATAAAAATTAAAAAAAAAAAAGATTTTTCTTTCTTAGAACCCTAAAGCTCAAAGTATGGTCTGGTCCCTGGGCCAGTAGTCTTGGCATCACCTGGGAGTCGGTTAAAAATGCAGAATGTCAGGTCCTACCCCAGATCTACTGAACTGGAATGTATATTTTAACAAGATCCCCAGGGGATTTATGTGCACATGAAAGTTTAAGAAAACACTACCAGCAATCAAGATTTGTTTAAAGCAGGGAAAACTGTCATGTTTGATGCCAATACCTAGACTCCCCATCTCCAAAAATTTTGGATCCCCAGGGATCCCCCTATACCAAAATATTAAACAGTAATCTCTGAGTTATGGAATATATAACTTTCATATTTTTTTGTCTTCTGTTTTTCAAACTTTCTGTAATGGCCATGAATTCTTTTAGTAAAGAATACTCATATGTATATACATACCGTTTAATAAATATCACATTGTATATGTTTTATAAACTGCTTTTTAATTTTTAAAAATTTTTATCCTGCTTTTCACATAGCATTATATCAGTATATTACAAGTATTTTCTCATACCTTTAAATATCATTTACATAGGCTTTTATATTGTTTAAATGAATCCTGACCTAAGATAAATGGATTTTTGCCTTAAAAATGTTTACATACTGGGGATCCCTGGGTGGCGCAGCAGTTTGGCGCCTGCCTTTGGCCCGGGGTGCGATCCTGGAGACCCAGGATCGAATCCCACGTCGGGCTCCCGGTGCATGGAGCCTGCTTCTCCCTCTGCCTGTGTCTCTGCCTCTCTCTCTCTCTCTGTGTGTGTGACTATCATAAATAAATTAAAAAAAATTTTTTTAAGTTTAAAAAAAATTCTCCCTCTCCTTTAAAAAAAAAAAATGTTTACATACTGACTGTTGTCTTGAGAGACTGTTTAGCTCTTGCAAACCTTTAGTATTTGAAAGCTTTCCTTATCCACAGAAGGGGAGGTATTTAAATGGAGGTGTCAAAACTGCAGTGAAGTCAGGTCAGATGTTCCCAGGAGCTTTTGCAACTATTGTCAGTTGAGGACCAGCATTTTTTTGAGTTCTTTTCTTTTTTAAGATTTAATTTATTTATTCATGAGAAAGAGAGGCAGAGACAGGCAGAGGGAGAAGCAGGCTCCCCATGTGGGGAGCCTGATGCAGGACTCAATCCTAGGACCCTGGGATCACAACCTGAGCCAAAGGCAGACACTGAACCACTGAGCCACCCAGACATCTGTTTTTTGAGCTCTTAAACTTAATACATAGAATTTGACTTCGCTCTCCCAGAATATGCTGCACCCCAAGGAATTCTTTTTACTTTTTAGACAGAGAGAGCATATGAGTGGGGAGGAGCAGAGGGAGAGAGAGAATTTTAAGTAGGCTCCCCGCCAGGGGTGGAGCCAGACATGGGACTTGATCTCAGGACCCTGAGATTATGACCTGAGCTGAAATCAAGAAGGATGCTTAACCTACTGAGCCACCCAGGCATCCCCCTCCCCAGGAATTCTTAATAATGTTTGCCTCATAACTTATGTGTCCTGTGGGAGGGAACTATATTTCTAAACTACCTCTTCAAATCCTTTTTAGTTGGAATTGTGCTTCAAGACAATATCTCTTATAGTTTGAGTATTCTCTTCATTAATATGTACATTGTGATAGGGAAAGCTAGAAAATTCCTAAAGTGAGTTGGGTTGAGGAGGCATCTGGATGGCAGTGGTTGAGCCTCTGCCTTTGGCTCAGATCATGATCCCAGGGTCCTGGGATCAAGTTCCACATGAGGCTTCCCACTGGGAGCCTGCTTTTCACTCTGCCTATGTCTCTGCCTCTCTCTGTGTGTCTCTCATTAATAAATGAATAAAATCTTTAAAAAAAAAAAAAGAAAGAAAATTCTTAGAGCAACATCTTGAAACCTCAGTGGTATGGAGTTGGCCAAGCTATACTGTAATCAAAGAAAGTCAAGTATATTATCTTACCCAAACCTTGGGAATAAAAACCAGTTTTATGACTTCAGAACAGTGACCTGCCTCCAAAACTGTTCTGTCCTTACCCCAGTCAAGTTGCATCATATGAGAAGAGAATAATCTTACTAATGGTCTCTTTGCAAGAAAGAAGACGCAGTCTGCAGTTGGGGAAACTTTCTTAGATGCATAGTAGCTTGCTCTGTGGAAGAAAAGCCCTTGTTGCCATCTTCTCTACCAGAATTTCTATATAAAAGGTTCAGAAATATGCAGTTTTTAGTTTGAGAGGAACAGGCTTGATATTTTATTCACAGAATTGAAATTCTGAAAACAGAGCTTTTGAACTTAGCATTTCTTCTGAAGAGAAAGGTGCTTAAGCACTTCACAACATAAAGACTTCAGAAGCTGTACCTGTTGCCTAAGGTTATGACACAATGTGTGTTCTTTAGGTAATGTTTGGTCTGAGTTTTGCCCTTAACCTGAGATGGTAGCACACTATCAACCTTGGCTATCTTGTCTGAATATGCAAATCAGGAAGAGACAAGACACCTGGGTATAGCACAGTATTGAAAAGTGATACATGTTAGTGAGTGGGTATTCAGCTTTGGAAGCATGTTTTAGACACTGATAATTATCTTATCTCACAAGACCTGATCACAACAAGTAAGCTGAAGATGGTACTTTGTACAAGCCTCCATTATAGATAGTCCTTCTCACATTGCATTGTGATTATTCTTCCACCTGGTGGTTTTCCCTACCTGGAGGAGAGCTCTAGGGAACATATACAGGGATTATGTTTTATTAATCATAGTATATGCTAACCCTGAGCCTAACACTCCTAAATCTTCACTGAATATTAGACAAATGAGATGTACAATTCAGCCTTATTATATAATCCAAAACTATTTGGTCATCTTCAACTCTGGGTTAACTTTTCTTTTTTTAAAACCAGTTATAACTTTTTATTACTAAATGCCAGTAAGTGATTAACAACTATAAAGTAGATGACTATTCTGGATATTGTGGAGGGAAAATAGAAAAATAATTATGAAAACTTTTATCTAAAATGATACCAATATTGGGAATTTGGGGGCCGCTTGGCTGGCTCAGTAAGTGGAGTGTGAGACTCTTGTCTCGGGATTGTGGGTTTGAGCCCCGCACATTGGGTATAGAGATTAGTTCAAAATTAAATCTTGAAGCACCTGTGTGGCTCAGTCAGTTAAGTGTTGCCTTTGGCTCAGGTCATGATCTTGGGGTCCTGTGATTGAACCTTGCCTCAGACTCCCTGCTAAATGGGGAATCTCGTCCTTCTTCTTCCCCTCCCCCAGTTCATACTATCTCTCAAATAAATAAATAAAATCTTTAAAAAGTTTTTTTGAGATAAATCTTTTTAAAAGACTTTTAGACTACATTTGTGTTCAGAATGATCATGGTTTGGAGGATGTATATATATTTCAGTTTCTTCAAGTGCTTTAACTCTTTTTTTAAGAGTTTTTTATTTTATTTGTGGGGAAGGGGCAGAGAGAGAGGGAAAATCTCACGCAGGCTCACACCCAGTGTAGAGTTCGATATGTGCCTCTATCTCCATACCCTGATCATGACCTAGGCCAAAATCAAGAGTTGGACACTTAACCAACTGAGGCACCAAGGTGCCCCATGGTCCATTAACTCTTATGTAAGATAGGAAAACACAAAGAAAATATTTCTCTGGCCCCTGATATTAATATATTAAGTAAATTGAATGGATGAGACACATTTGATTTTTGGATGCTTAGCAAAGTTATGCCTGAAATCATTATTTTGACTCATTAAGCATTAGTATCTGTGGTAGTCAGCTTGGAATTTGTTCATTCTAATTTTTTTATTTTTAAGAAATGAAATATATGATTGATATTAGTGTAGAATACGTATTATACTGTATGTTAAACTGTGTCTCGGTATATAACAAATTACCATTTAAAATTAGTTCTAGGTGACACCTGGGTAGCTCAGCAGTTGAGCGTCTGCCTTTGGCTCAGGGCGTGATCCTGGACTCCCAGGATCGAGTCCCACATTGGGCTCCCTGCATGGAGCCTGCTTCTCCCTCTGCCTGTGTCTCTGACTCTCTCTCTCTCTCTCTCTCTCTTTGTGTGTGTGCCTCATGAATAAATAAAATCTTTAAAAAACAATTAGTTCAAAATGCTATATGTAAGAGAAATTCACCAAAAAAAAAAAAAAAAAAGCCATAGTAAAATAAAGGAATATTCTGTGCAAAAGAGCAATTTACAAGTTTAGAAGGTAGCTTATTGGTAGAGCTAAGACTTGGGTTTTAATATATTTCCATCTCTTACTAGATATGAGGCTTTAAGTCTGTTAATGTCTCTGAGGCTGTTTTTTAATCTTTAAAATGGGAATGATACCTGCTTTGAGAGGGGCAGCTAGATAATATTGTAAAAATGATTTATAAACTTTAAGGTGCTATGCAAATGAATGATGAATTTCACTGATGGCCTTAGGTTTGATAGCCTAATTCTGTATCTTTTTATTATTGCATAATAAATCATAGTAAGCCTATTAAAGCAACGGCATGGGAAACATTAGAGTGGAAGGTTTACTTGGGCATAAAAAATAACTACCATTAAGCTTTTCATATATCTATAGAGTCTATATGCAGACTAGACTCTTTTTTAAAAATTTATACAATAATCCTGCAAAAAAAAATGTGGACTGGGTTATGTTGGACTCTCCGTAGTTTCTTTTAATATTTTTCCAGTTTTATCATAATATAATCAACATATAATATGCTTTTTCTTTCTTTCTTTTTTTGTCTTCAGAAGAGCTCCGGACCAAGACTATATTTCCTCTTTGTGCTAGATCCTTTCCATTCCTACAGATCTCTTTTTCACATGCTTATCAGGTGTCTCTCTGAATCTTTTTTTTTTTTTTTAAGATTTTATTTATTTATTGCGAGGGATCCCTGGGGGCTCAATGGTTTAACACCTGCCTTCAGCCCAGGGCGTGATCCTGGAGACCCAGGATTGAGCTCCCTGCATGGAGCCTGCTTCTCCCTCTGCCTGTGTCTCTGCCTCTCTCTCTCTGTGCCTTTCATGAATAAATAAATAAAATATTCCAAAAAAAAAAAAAAAAAGATCCCTCTAGAGCATATAAAGTATCTCATTGTGGTTCTAATTTGAATTTCCCTGATAACTAATGATGTTGAGCATCTTTTTATGTGTTTATTGGCAACCTTTGGGAAAATGTCCAGATTCTTGCCTTCTTGCCCCCCCCCTTTTTTTTTTTTTTTTTTTTTTTTTTTTTTTTTTTTAAGATTTTGTTTATTTGTGAGAGAGACAGGAGGAATGGAGGGAGAGGGAGATATTCTCTAGGAGACTGTCCTGATGTGGAGCTCCATTCCAGGACCCTGAGATCAAGGCCTGAGCTGAAACCAAAAGTCCAACACTCAACCAACTGAGCCACCCAAGTGCCCTTTGCCCATTTTTTAATTGGGTTATTTATCTTATGATTAAGTTGTAAGAAGTCTTTATATATTCTGGATACAGTTCCCTTATCAGATCTATGATTCACAAATATTTTCTCCCATTCTGTAGGTTGTCTATTTTCTTTTCTTATTTTTTTTAAAACATTTAATTTATTTATTCATGAGAGACACACACACACACACACACACAGAGGCAGAGACACAGGCCGAAGCAGGCTCCATGCAGGGAGCCCAACGTGGGACTCCATCTTGGGTCTCCAGGATCACACCCTGGGCCAAAGGCGGCGCTAAACCGCTGAGCCACCGGGGCTGCCCGGTTGTCTATTTTCTTGATAGTGTCTTTTGAAGCATAGTGTTTTTAATTTTGAGTAAGTCCAATTTTTTGTTTTTGTTGTCACTTGTGCTTTTGTTATCATACCTAAGAAGACTGTGCCTAACTCCAGGTCACAGTTACGCCTATATTTTTTTCTGTTTCATAATTCTATCTGGATCTGTAACCCATTTTGAGTTAATTTTTATTTATGTGAGAGCTTAGGATCCAGTTTGTTTTTGCACATAGGTGTCCGTGGTCTCAGCACCATTTGTTGAAAAGATTTTTTTTCTCCCATTGTCTTGGCACTCTTATCAAGTATCAATTGACCGTACATGTGAGGTTTATGGATTGTCAATTCTATTCCTTTTATCTGTATGTCTATCCTTATGCAAGTACCACAATATAGCTTTCTGAAATCAGGAAGCATGAGTTACCCAATTTTATTCTCATTCTTAGACTTGTTTGGCTACTCAAAGACTCTTGATTTCTTTATGAATTTTAGGATCAGTTTGTCAATTTCTGCAAAAAAGAAAATGCAGCTGGGATTTGGTAAGGATTGAGTTTGAATCTGTAGATCAATTTGGGGAGTATTGCCATCTTTTTAATTTTTTTTTTAAGATTTTATTTATTTATTTGAGAGAGAACACAAGCAGAGGAGGGGCAGAGGGAGAGGAAGAAGCAGACTCCTCACTGGGCAGGGACCCCAACGTGGGGCTCAATCTCAGGACCCTGAGATCATGACCTGAGCCACTCAGCCATCTTTTGTTTTTTTTTTTTAAATAGGCTCCACACCCAGCATGGAGCCCATCACAAGGCTTGAACTGACAACTTAAGATCAAGACCTGAGCAGAGATCAAGAATCAGACGCTATCTAAGCCACCCAAGCACCCCAGTATTGCCATCTTAACACTATTAATTTATGCCATCAATGGAATTTTATTTTGATCTGTAGGAGAGAAAAAAAGCATTGTAATGAAAGAAGTTTTTGCTTTCCCTCCACAAGTGAAAAGCCTCTGGGGGAAAATCCCACAAGTGAGTAGACAAAAAACCTCAGAACCATCGATCCCAGTCTCCCAACTCAGGAAGTTACATACACTGAGCCTTGGAGAATCCATACTGAGTTTCCATAGACTGACATTGGCCTGTCCCCTATTGATGGGGACATAGATTTTGTTCCTTCTGACCTCTAAAGTATCCTAAGTGGTCAGAGACAGCAGGGGAGGCATGTTTGTTTCCTAAATAGATGAACCTGTTGTTTTTGTATCCTTTAAGTCTTTAAGTTTCCTGGGCATAAGAAAATTGCTTTTCGTTATTGCCATTTTGTTTTATGCTGGTTAGTTTCTTTTGCTTGTCTGCTTTGGGGGAGTTCTTTAAACTTTATCAGCTAGAACAGTTTGAAAGTTAGCAAGATAAAATTTGCAGGTTAGCTTTGAGGCTTCTTCAGAGTCTGGAGACTATGGGCTTCTAAAGAGACCTAATATGTAATAATTCCATTGGAAATCGGTTTGTAAACGCAGTTACAGCATCAGTTAATTAATGGCTCATTTTTTATATTCCTTCAGTGTTTACCCCCCAGAGTCTACTCATATGTAGTTGCACCAGCATGTAATAGATCAGAGTAAAGAATATATACTGGTAGGGTCTGTCCTTCCCATGCCCTTGACTGTTTTGCCTTTCTCATTCTTAAGATCACTGTCTTAAATGTTACCTTTGGGAGAAGTTGGCCTCTTCTGTACTCAGGAGGCTTGATCTTTCTATTAAGAGCCTCTCTTTTTTACTCTAAGAAAACTAAAGGAGGATGGGCAGTCTGGTGGCTCAGTGGTTTAGCGCCACCTTCAGCCCAGGGCCTGATCCTGGAGACCTGGGATCGAGTCCCACATCGGGGTCCATGCACGGAGCCTGCTTCTCCCTCTGCCTGTGTCTCTGCCTCTCTTTCTTTCTGTGTCTCTCATGAATGAATAAATAAATAAAATCTTTAGGGGATCCCTGGGTGGCTCAGCGGTTTAGCGCCTGCCTTTGGCCCAGGGCGCGATCCTGGAGTCCTGGGATCGAGTCCCACATTGGGCTCCCGGCATGGAGCCTGCTTCTCCCTCTGCTTGTGTCTCTGCCTCATTCTCTCTCTATGTCTATCATAAATAAATCTAAATAAATAAATAAATAAATAAATAAATAAATAAATAAATAAATAAATAAAATCTTTAAAAAAAAAACTAAAGGAGGATAAATGATGCCGTTTGCTGATGGAAACCTGGTTTTTGTTCTTGATCCCTGATGGCGTGATTTCTGTCTCTGGAAATGATCTTCCTCTCTTATAGCAAAACATGGAGCTTCTAGTATGCTCTCTCTCTGAAAGTCAAAGGGTAACGGCAGTCCCTGGAGGAAAGCACAGGCTCTGACTGGGGACTGATGTTGAAGCCAGATCTAGTGAAGTGCTCACTCAGTTATCCCTGGGGAAATCTCTAGGTAAGGGAAAAACGACAGATCTGGCTCATCAGTACTGCCCAGTGATCATTTGTAGAAATCCTAGGGCAATTTTCAATCTTAAAAATGAGTCAGTCAAAAAATAATTACTTGCATCTTTATCCCACTATTAGCTATTTAATATTAGGTAAGGTTTTTAATATCTCCAAAACTTCATTTTCCTGTCCAGAAAGTGAAGTAATAGAGGTAATGATATCTGAACCATAGGATTTTGTGTCTGTAAAGCCCTTATTGCCGGGCTTGGCACACTGACTATTAATGAGATAAAAATCTATAAAGTATGAGGAAATAAGACCTAACTATAGAAAGTTTAAACATAAGACAGAAGGGATCCCTGGGTGGCGCAGCGGTTTGGCGCCTGCCTTTGGCCCAGGGCGTGATCCTGGAGACCCGGGATCGAATCCCACATCAGGCTCCCGGTGCATGGAGCCTGCTTCTCCCTCTGCCTATGTCTCTGCCTCTCTCTCTGTCTCTCTGTGACTATCATAAATAAATAAAAATTTAAAAAAAAAAAAAACATAAGACAGAAAATAACAGTGCACACAAACTATTACCAGCTAGCGAAACAGACTTTACACTCAGAGAAAAAAGTGTATTTTGACAATCATATTAATACTAATCTGGTGAATACTTACTGTGTTCCAGGCACTGTCCTACATTAATTCTCATTGACTCTTCACAAAAAATCATGTAAGTAAATACATTTTAGAGTTGAGGCAAACGAAACCTTAAGAATGGCAGAGCTAGGGTAGCCCTGGTGGCACAGTGGTTTAGGGCCGCCTGCAGCCCAGGGCATGATCCTGGAGACACTGGATCGAGTCCCACGTCAGGCTCTCTGCATGGAGCCTGCTTCTCCCTCTGCCTGTGTCTCTGCCTCTCTCTCTGTCTCTATGAATAAATAAATAAAATCCTTTAAAAAAAAAAAAAAAAAAAAGAATGGCAGAGCCAGGGATCCCTGGGTGGCTCAGCAGTTTAGCACCTGCCTTTGGCCCAGGGCACAATCCTGGAGTCCCGGGATCGAGTCCCACGTCGGGCTCCCGGCATGCAGCCTGCTTCTCCCTCCTCCTGTGTCTCTGCCTCTCTCTCTCTCTCTCTCTCTCTCTCTCTGTCATAAATAAATAAATCTTCACTGGGTGTTATTCTGTATGTTGGCAAATTGAACACCAATAAAAAATAAATTTATTATTAAAAATAATAAATCTTTTTAAAAATTAAAAAAAAAAAAAAAAGAATGGCAGAGCCATGGTTTTAACCTGGGCTGTGAGACTCCACACCTGTGCCTTAACCACATGTACACTGATGGGAAGAGAAGGAATGCCAGAGAAATAAAAGGGAAAGAAAAGGGAGTTTCAGATGGGCTTCTATGCCTTAGGAAATCATAGAAGGTTTCAGGGGATCATGTCACATATAGGAATAGGTCAGTGATGGAACCAGTGGCTGAAGCAGATTCTTTTTAAGTAAACTGAAGACATCTTAGAATTCAGGGTGTTGGATAAGGGTGTGTGTCTACACTTGATCCAGTGACAGTAGAAAGCACTGAAAAGTTTGGAGCAGGTTGGGGACAAGATCCAAGTGATATTTTAGAAAAAATAGTCTGGCAATAGTGTGCAGATTAGGTTGGAAAAACATGCAAATGCATTTCAATGGAAGAAATAGCAAGGTTTGGTGACTGGAAAGGAAGGAGGGGGTCATGAAGGTCAATGCCCAAAGAGACAGCCTTCAAGCAATTTTGATACCAAAATAGTTTTCTCAAATTTGGAAACCTTAAGAATAGGCTGTAAATGACTCCCTGCCCCTCATTCCTGTAAACTTCCTGTACTTCCCAAAATGCAGGCTCTTCCAGGATTCAGTCCCTTCTGGTTGTCTCATCCCTTTGCTTATACTCCACCCATTTTTCCCCAAGAGCACCCTGCCCTGTCAGAAAGTCCTTTTACTTTCTAAACAAAATTCTTGGGCAGTCCGGGGTGGCTCAATGGTTTAGTGCCGCCTTCAGCCCAGAGCCTGATCCTGGAGACCCGGGATCCAGTCCCACATCGGGCTCCCTGCATGGAGCCTGCTTCTCCCTCTGCCTGTGTCTCTGCGTCTCGAATGAATGAATGAATGAATGAATAAATAAATAAATAAAACCAAATTCTCCCATCCTGGAGCTTTTCATGGAGTCCTCCCTCCCATTTGCCTGCCTCCCGAAACCTGCCTGACCCTTTCCCACAGAGGCGGTGGCTTCCTTGGGAGTGCTGGGGAGGACAGCTCTTCCCCACCCACACCAAGGGCCAGGCTCAGTGGGCCAATTTGACAGGTGAAAATGTGCCTTCCCCCATGTTTTGCCTAGTGTTCCTTTGAAACGTTTTATCTTTTTCTTTTTTTTTTTAAGATTTTATTTATTCATGAAAGAGAAAAAAAGGCAGAGACATAGGCAGAGGGAGAAGTAGGCTCCATGCAGGGAGTCCAATGTGGGACTCTATCCCAGGACCCCAGGATCACACCCTGAGCCAAAGGCAGACGCACTCAACCACTGAGCCACCCAGGCCTCCCCATTTTATCTTCTTCTTATATAAATGCTCCTTGTATAGTAAAGACCCTGTCCCTTTGCTTGTCATATTATAAATATTTTTCTAGGTTCTCATTTGACTTTATTTATGATGGTTTTGAGGTACGGAAAGTGTTCTGGTTTTACTTTCAGAAATACTTTAAGAATAAAATTTAACTCGGAAAATACAAATACATTTTTCTTGTAAAAACTTTTTTTTTCCTTGTAAAAACCTAAAATAATTTGAATAAACCAGTCCCTTTTTCTCTCTGTACCTAATCCTAGTCCTCTTTCCCTCCTACTGAAACACTTGGGTTCTAAATTTTTTCTATGGAATTATATATACTTAGTTTTTTGTATGATTTCTTTTGTTTTTCTACTCAGGCCTTCCTTATCCTTAGGTCATATAAATATTCACCTATATTTTCTTTATATCTAACTCTTGAGGCCAGTTGGGTACAGGTATCCTCTGCTTTTCCAAAGTTTGTGTTAGGCCATTTCACATTTACTAAAGACCTGCATTAGTACTTGTTTTCACTAACTGAAAAATCCAAAGAGGATTTTCACTTCTACAGAAAAAGGGGAAAACAACAGTAGCGTTGAACATTTATCTTGGAGTGAGCCATTATGGAGGCTGTGTGCACCCCCAGCAGTGAGCGTGGCACTGCCCAGCTCCCATCCTGGAAACTACACCAAGTGTCTCAACATCAAGCCACCATAGCTTTGAATTGTGTCTATGAGCATCTGTGCTCTTTCTTGATTTATTATCTGTTAGCAAGATGTGTCTGGAGGTACCAGAAAAACCTGAGAGATGATTTTATAGGTGTAGAAACACTCAAAACTTTTTCCACATACATTAATAGTAATTACTTCTTGGCTTCGTGCCATTTCGGCTTACAAAAGTTTTCACAGGAACGCTGTACTTTTAGATAGTGGGTAAAACCTATATATTGTAATAAACAATGTGAGATAATTTTTTTTAAGATTTTATTTATTTATTCATGAGAGAGACAGAGACACGGGCAGAGGGAGAAGCAAACTCCATGCAGGAAGCCCGATGTGGGACTCCATCCGGGTCCGCAGGATAATGACCTGGGCCAAAGGCAGGCGCTAAACTGCTGAGCCACCCAAACATCCCAGTGTGAGATAATTAACCGTTTTTTTTTTTTTTTTTCCACTGGTTTGGAATTTAGTGTATATAAAGTCCGTATATGCTGGGGTCATAGCTAAGTTTTTTGGTATATCAATCTACCTATTTTTATGCTAGTACCACAGTAATTGTAGCTTGTCATATACTTTAGTGTATTTCCCACCACTACCACCCACATGTTCTACATCACTTAGGTTAAAACCATGGCCCTTAAAAATGCCCTTCTAATAGCATCCTCCTTTACCAACCCTTTTCCCCTTCTCTCTAAAGTAAAAAATCAGTTTTCTCTCTTGAATTCCTTGATTTTTTTTTTTTGAATTCCTTGATTTTTACAAAGTTCCATTATTTTTTTTTTTTTAGCTACCTGGTTCAAAACCATTAGCAGCTGTTTATAAGGCAGCAGCTCTCTCCACAATGATTAACTTTTCTGTATCTTTCTCCTATCCCGAAACTTAAAATTCTCAGACTGAGAAATATACCCCCAGTCAAAGGAGGACAAGAAACCTCCTCCTGGGATGCCTGGGTGGCTCAACGGTTGAGCATCTGCCTTTGGCTTAGGGCGTGATCCTGGGGTCCTGAGATCAAGTCCCACATCGGTCTCCCCATGGGGAGCCTGCTTCTCCCTCTGCCTATGTCTCTGCCTCTCTCTGTGTGTCTCTCATGAGTAAATAAATCTTTAAAAAAAAACCTCCTCCTCCTGGCCTTTACTGTAATTTCTCTTTAATTTCACTTGAACTATACTCCTGGCCTCTCTCTGCCTTTTTCCCCCTATTAAAATTTTTGTTATATTACTGGAGTATCATTTACTCTCATATTACTAAGGGGAAAAAACTAAATGATATGTTTAAACATAAGTAAAATACAACAGTGGGATATTGAAGTCCATAAAGAAGAGCCATAAAGTCTTAAATGTTGTCTTAGAAACAAGTAATATGGATGTACATGTGGGTGGGTGTCTTCATCCTTTTTTTTATTTTTAAACTCATTTTGAAATAATTTTAGCTTACAAGAACTTATAAAAATAGTGTAGTGAGTTCCCATGTACCCTTCAAGTACAGTGAGTTCCCATATACTCAATGATAATATCTTAATAGCATCTTACATAGCCTTGGTACATTATCAAAACCAGGAAACAGACACTGGTACAATACCATTAACTGCTGTTTTACCTTGGATAATATACATTCTAGAATTACCATGAGAGTTCTCTTGGCAAATAACCATGCATGGAGTAGTCATGGAACCAGCAGCTTTTCAGCTATCTTATTTCCATCCGGGCTCAGTGACATATATTAATAGAAATGAGAGGTTGAGCAGAGAAACAAAGGGTAACAAGAATCCTAGTGGACTTTGTCAAAGCTAATTCTAGAATGTCCTTTTGTTCTTCCTCTGACATTTCCATGTTCCCAAAGTAGCCAACCAGAAGTTTCATGGAATAGCAAATTACTCGTCCTGTTTGGTATGTTCTTGCCTCCTGTTTTATCCTGTTTCCAGGGGAGGAGCCAGGAGTCAAGTTAGGCAGGGGAGGGAATCCATAGCCTCTGCTGTTGTTACAAGTCAAAAGCAAACGGTAGCCCTCCCCTGTGGCTTCGGACTGAGACAAAGGAAAATAATGAATAATGTGACAGGAACAAATTGACAGTGGCCACATCTGCCAGTAGTTACTAATATAGCCTAGAATGTCAGGTTCTGATGGTAAAAGTTGGTGCTGCCCTGAAAGTTGTTTCCCATAAAGTTGTTTGGTCTTGACCCTTGTTTAAGGCATTATTGGAAGTGTATGCTTATCATAGAGTGTCATTGATGTAGAGGACAGTGCTGTTTTCAGGTTCTCTAGCCAAAAAAAAGGAACAAATGTAAGTTTATGAATGCATCAAGGGAATTTTTTAAAAATGTTTTTAGCAGTCTTGTGTGGCAGGGAAAGGTATATTACAGTGGTGTGACAAATTAAGGTCTAGCTTTTTTTTAGGGGACTCAGTATCTGAAATATGATTATATCAAAGTGGAGTATAATCTTTAGAGGTTGTTACCATCTGATAATGACTGAAATCCTTCCCTGTCACAACAAAGACTTCTCACAGATGGACCTCCCTTGAGAAATCACTGTAAACAAATCAAACTCTCAAACTGGGGCAGGCACCTGGGTGGCTCAGTCACTTAAAATTTCAACTCTTGTTTTAGGTTCAGGTCATGATCTCGGCTTGTGGGATCCAGCACCCCCTCCCCTTGCAGGCTCTACACTCAGCAGGAGGTTTGCTTGAGATTCCCTCTGCCCCCCACATGTGCATGCACATGCACTCTCTCAAATAATCTTAAGAAAAACAACTCAAATTGGGGCTTTAAACATTAATATTATAGAAGATTTATTTCATTTATAAGATAACTCATTTGGCACTATTGAAACAGTAAGTTCCTACAGAGCTTTTTAAAATTGTTTGATTTACAAAAACCAAAAAACCTTCATTTTCACCATTTTTTTCTTTGTTTTTTTTACCAACTTTTTTTGTTTTGTTTTTTGTTTTTAAAGATTTTATTTATTTATTCATGATAGTCACAGAGAGAGAGAGAGAGAGAGGCAGAGACACAGGCAGAGGGAGAAGCGGGCTCCATGCACCGGGAGCCCGACGTGGGATTCGATCCCGGGTCTCCAGGATCACGCCCTGGGCCAAAGGCAGGCGCCAAACCGCTGCGCCACCCAGGGATCCCGCAACTTTTTTTTTTAAGATTTTATTTATTTATTCATAAGAGACACAGAGAAGGCGGGGGAGGGGGCAGAGATACAGGCAGAGGGAGAAGCAGGCCCCATGCAGGGAGTCCAATGTGGGACTGAGTCTCAGGTCTCCAGGGTCATGCCCTGGGCCAAAGGCGGCGCTAAACCCCTGAGCCACCCAGGTTGCCCTCACCAACTATTTTAAATTGCTAAAATTCACCTGTATAAAAAAGTATTCACCATGTTTTTATTAAGGCATCTCACTGGCTCTTAGATATGGTACATGGTTCCTTTTTCTGGTTAAAAGTATATATTTACATGACCAGCAAACAGATATGCTCATGTATTTTTAAAAGCTAACAAATCTCCAAAATACTATGAAAACATACTGTTATTTATTTAGGATAATACCCATTTTAAAAAGATTCCTGGGATGCCTGGGCGGCCCAGCGGTTGAGCGTCTGCCTTCGACCCAGGGCATGATCCTGGAGTACTGGGATCTAGTCCCACATTGGGCTCCCTACATGGAGCCTGCTTCTCTCTCTGCTTGTGTGTCTCTGCTTCTCTCTGTGTGTGTTTCTCATGAATAAATAAAAATCTTTAAAAAGAATAAAATAAAATAGATTCTTTCATA
Source organism: Canis lupus familiaris (assembly GCF_011100685.1). Taxonomy (NCBI): domain Eukaryota; kingdom Metazoa; phylum Chordata; class Mammalia; order Carnivora; family Canidae; genus Canis; species Canis lupus. Next base: position 43,784,974 of record NC_049246.1, on the reverse strand, counting down.
TGTCAACTGTACTTCAATAATATTTTTTTTTATTTGAGAGAAAGTGCATGCCAGTGGACACAGGGACAGGGAGAGGGGGAGAGAGAGAGGGAGAGAGAGAGAGAGAGAGAGAGAAAGATCTCAAGTAGACTCTGCACTGAGCAGGGAGCCCAACGTGAGTCAATCTCACAACCCCAGGATCATGACCAGAGCCGAAACCTAGAGTCAGACACTCAACTAACTGAGCCACCCAGACACCCCTCAATAATAAAAACTTTTAAGTAAATAAAAATACAAAACATATTTAAGCTTAAAATCCTTTACAATACTTATGTCAGGGGATCACTGGGTGGCTCAGCGGTTTGGCGCCTGCCTTCGGCCCAGGGCCTGATCCTGGAGACCTAGGATCGAGTGCCGCGTCGAGCTCCCTGCATGAAGCCTGCTTCTCTCTCCACCTGTGTCTCTGCCTCTCTCTCTCTTTCTCTCTCATGAATAAATAAAATCTTTAAAAAAAAAAAAAAAAGAATACTTATGTCAGCAAAGTTGAAGGACTTCCAAATGGATGTCCCTAATATTTGAAGGTGAATTGAAGACATTTATAAGTTAAAGATTGTGTATATATGATTTCTACACTTAATGGGAAAAATCATTCCAAATGAGATTCATTCATTTTAAGAAATTAAGACCAAAAAAATGTATTTGTGCTGGGCAGATTTCATGCTAATAGAGCTAATAATGATCTTTGTTTTTCTGGCATAGCTTTAAGAATGTACCTCTGATCACTTCTCAGGCTTTTGGCTAAGTTAAGTGTAAGAATATACCTCTGTTTTGACTTTGGTAGCATCTTTTAGAGATTTCATTCTGCGGGACACCTAGGTAGGTCAGATGGTTAAGCCTCTGCCTTCAGCTCAAGTCATGATCCCGGGGTCCTGGGATCGAGCCCCACATTGGGTTCCCTGCTCAGAGGGGAGTCTCCCTTTCCCTCTCCCTCTCCCTCTGCCTCTCCTCCCCCCCCCCCCCCAATAGTGTGCTCTCTTTCTCAAATGAATTTTTTAAATCTTAAAAAAAAAAAGATTTCATTCTGCAAAGTTTGTAATTCTCAACTGTCCTTAAAATGCAGGAAAGGGGGGATCCCTGGGTGGCTCAGCGGTTTAGCGCCTGCCTTTGGCCCAGGGCGCGATCCTGGAGTCCCGGGATCGAGTCCCACGGTAGGCTCCCGGCATAGACTGCTTCTCCCTCCGCCTGTGTCTCTGCCCCTCTCTCTCTCTGTCTATGATAAATAAATAAATCTTTTAAAAAAATGCAGGAAAGGATTATTCCCAGAATCTGAATTTTTTTAAAGATTTTATGTATGTATGTATGTATGTATTTAAGAGAGAGAGAGAACGCACACAAGCCAGGAGGGAGGGGTAGAGGGAGAAGTGGGCTCCCCACTGAGTGAGAGCCCCATGTGGGACTTGATATCAGGACCCTGAGATCATGACCTGAGCCGAAGGCAGATGAAGACAGATAATTAACAGACTGAGCCACAGGCACCTGTGATTTATTTTTTTAAGATTTTATTTATCCATGAGAGAGACACAGAGAGAGACAGAGACATAGGCAGTGGGAGAAGCAGGCTCCCTCCAGGGAGCCTGATGTGGACTTGATCCCAGGATCCTAGGATCATGACCTGAGAAGAAGGCAGACGGACGGTCAACCACTGAGCCACCCAGGTGCCCCCCATGATTATTTTTTAAGTAGACTGAAAATAAGAACCAAGTTCTAGACAAATAAGAACTACTCAACTAAGGTACCTGTTAATAAGTGCCATGAGGAGATAACTTGAGCTCTACAAAGTAGAATAAAAATAAAATACTGATTGAGAAATTAGTCCTGTTTTTGCCTTAATTCAAAATTCTAAAATGAAAAACTTGGGCAGCCCTGATGGCCCAGCAGTTTGGCGCCGCCTTCGGCCCAGGGTGTGATCCTGGAGACCCGGTATTGAGTCCCACATCAGGCTCCCTGCATGGAGCCTCCTTCTCCCTCTGCCTGTGTCTCTGCCTCTCTCTCTCTCTCTCTCTGTGTCTGTCATGAATAAATAAGTAAAATCTTATAAATAAACAAACAAATAAATAAAATGAAAAACTTCTCTATAAGGGCACCTGGGTGGCTCAGCAGTTGGGTGCCTGCCTTCGGCTCAGGGAGTGATCCTGGAGTCCTGGGATCGAGTCCCACATCGGGCTCCCTGCATGGAGCCTGCTTGTCTCTCTGCCTTTGTCTCTGCCTCTCTCTCTCTCTGTCTCTCATAAATGGATAGATAAAATCTTTATAAAAAAAAAAAAGTACCCTATAAAAAAATGATTGACTGTATCCTAGAGTGCCCCAAACCCAGTAACCTATAAAGTTTCTTTTTTTTTTTTTTTTTTTTTTTAGATTTTATTTATTTATTCATGAGAGGCAGAGAGAGAGAGAGGCAGAGACACAGGTAGAGGGAGAAGCAGGCTCCATGCAGGGAGCCGGACATGGGACTTGATCCCGGAACTCCAGGATCACGCCCTGGGCCAAACCAAGGCAGGCACTAAACCATTGAGCCACCCAGGGATCCCTGAAGTATTTTTCATATGCTAGAAAGTTACTGAATGATGTGGCTAACATCCAAGAACTCCTAGCCAAAGATTTCTATGCTTTTGCTGTCAACTGAACGAGAAGAAACACCTCTGCCCTCAAGAAGTTTATAATCAGGGTGCCTGCTGACTCAGTTGGTTTATATTTGATCCTTTAAGGTTTTCTAGATATACAGTCATATCACTTACAAATAATGATACTTTTGCTTCCTGTTGTCCAATTTTTTAAGATTTTTATTTACTCATGAGAGACAAAAAGGGAGAGGCAGAGACATAGGCAGAGAGAGAAGCAGGGTCCATGGAGGGAGCCCGATGTGGGACTGGATCCCCGGATTCCGGGATCAGGCCCTAGGCTGAAGGCAGGCGCTCAACTGCTGAGCCACCCAGGCGTCCCACCTCTAGAATAATGTTGAATAATTCTGAAAGGTTCTGACACAAAAGAGAATGCTTGTAGTGCATCCCCGTTAAGCATAAATCATGGCTTACTTTATATGTAACATCTTTAGTTCTTCTTATTCAGTATTTCTTGAATCATTCTTCCCTGAATTCAAAATATGTCTTTTAATCCATTGTTAAAAATGTATATTCCTCTCCCATCACCTAACATTTACTTTTACCTCAAGATCATCCAAAGACTGCTAAACCCAGGATATACAAGAATGAGCAAACTAATGGAGACCCAAACAGGTAATGTTTAAGAAAGGATTAAAAGCTTTTACTTTTAAAAGTATTTTACTTGTGAATTACTTTCACAATCAGCTTCACCTAGAGTGGGGAGCCTGTGACTGAAATCAGAATTGCCATTGGTTTGAGCAGTTTGGTATTGAGAGAAGTGGTGAAGACTTAGCTTTTTTCTGGATCTTTTTACAAACAAGTTGTTTTTATTTCATTAAGAGAAAAAAAGACATTGTAATTTAAAGGATAAGAAAGATGATTGCAGAGCACGAAGAATAAGATGGTGATTTTATGGTTGCTTTATTCCTTATTGTGGGGAGGCAGCAGGACAGTGGAAGATGCTTGATCTTCAGTCTGACCATCATCCCAAGTTCTGAGCTTCCTACTTTTCAGCTGTGTAACTTTGGTTAATGGGGCTGCAACGTATTTTCTAGGAATTATGGCAGCTCTGCTTTTTTGCTTTTCTCTTCATCTCATCATACACAGAGAAATTCTGCTATTCTTTGTAAAAAAGTTTGCTTCATGGTATTTGTGGCATTATATAAAAATGACCAAGAGTGTTTCCTTCTCTGAGCAATGGAAGTGAAGACTAGTCAGACTTGATGTGTCTTATTTTAGAGATTTGCTTGGATGGCTTTGCTGTGCAGTTGGTACATCTGGGGCAATTGTAGCCAGCCTCTGCCGATGATCTCTGTCTTTGTTACTCCCATTTCCTTCTATCATGGTTGACTCCTTAAGGGTCCTTTAAGCCAAAGAAAGGTTTCTTCCCACCTCCTTTTATTAGCATGTCTGGTGTGCCATGTGGTGATCATAACACCTGATTGGGTCCCCAAAAAGTGATTCAGCTCTTTTGATTTTGCTGGCTGCTCTTGGGAAAGACTTCAAATGAGTGTCCAGTGTCCATGCTGACCAGAGAGCCTAGGGATGCACGAGGGCAGAGTATCCCCCCTGTGCCTAGATGAGAATAGGGAGTAGGAAGGAGTGTGCAGCAGAAAGGGTGGCAAGAGAGATATTGGGGCGGCCACAAGGTAAAGAATTTAAAATGCAAAGCTAAAAAGTTAGGACTTTTCTCAGTGAAAATCTTTTGAAAGTTTTTAAGAGGAAGTAATGATATGATCCAGTTTGTGTTTTAGGAGTATTACTCTAGTCATTGTATATTAGATTATAAAGGCTAATTGAGTGATATCTTAACTGTGTTGCACATGAGAATTGCTTTTTACTTTTTTATTTTTTTAAATTAAGATTTACTTATTTATTCATGAGAGACACAGAGAGAGAGAGAGAGGCAGAGACACAGGCAGAGGGAGAAGCAGGCTCCATGCAGAGAGCCCGATGTGGGACTCGATCCCGGGTCTCCAGGATCAGGCCCTGAGCTGAAGGTGGTGCTAAACCGCTGAGCCACCCTGGCTGCCCGAGAATTGCTTTTTAAAATGAGCATTCAGGGCAGCCCGGGTGGCTCAGCAGTTAAGCACCACCTTCAGCCCAGCGCGACCCTGGGGACCCAGGATCGAGTCCCACATCAGGCTCCCTGCATGGGGCCTGCTTCTCCCTCTGCCTGTGTCTCTGCCTCTCTCTCTTTCTGTGTCTCTCATGAATAAATAAATAAAATCTTTAAAATAAATAAATAAATAAATAATCATTCAAAAAATTTTAAAATAAAATAAAATGAGCATTCCCGGGTACCTGCCTGTCTTATTCAGAGGAGCATGTGGCTTTTTGTTTGTTTGTTTGTTTGGTGTTCAATTTGCCAACATAGAGCATGTGGTTCTTAATCCCATAACCCAAATTAATCCCTGAGACTTGTAGGTGAGCATCTTAACTAATTTTTTTTTTTTTAAGATTTTATTTACACAGAGACACAGAGAGAGAGAGGCAGAGACCTAGGCAGAGGGAAAAGCAGACTCCCTGCAGGGAGCCTGATGCAGGACTTGATCCCAGGACCCCAGGATCATGACCTGAACTAAAGGCAGACGCTCAACCACTGAGCCACCCAGGAGCCCCTTAACTAAATATTTTTAAGCAGGTTGTTTACTGTTAAAATATTTTCTTTTTTCTTTTCTTTTTTTTTTTAATCAGTTTTTTTTTTTTAAAGATCTTATTTATTTGTTCATGAAAGACACACAGAGAGAGAGGCAGAGACAGGCAGAGGGAGAAGCAGGCTCCATGCAGGGAGCCTGATGCAGGACTCGATCCCGGGACTCCAGGATCACGCCCTGGGCCAAAGGCAGGCGCCAAACCGCTGAGCCACCCAGGGATTCCCTGTTAAAATATTTTCATGTTGGAGATAAAAAGTTAGGTATCAGAGCACAGTCACTTGATAATAAAAGCAACTGGCCTGATATAAATAAATAGTTGAATTTTAAAAATCAGTGGGAGAGGGATGCCTGGGGGGCTCAGCGGTTGAGCCCCTGCCTTCAGCTCGGGGCGCGATCCTGGAGTCCCAGGATCAAGTCCCACCTCGGGCTCCCTCCCTGCATGGAGCCTGCTTCTCCCTCTGCCTGTGTCTCTGCCTCTCTCTGTGTCTCTCATGAATAAATAAATAAAATCTTAAAAAAAAAAAATCAGTGGGAAAAGAGACAAATCTCCACTGCAGAATTCCAAATAATTCACATAGGAGATAGAGCATAACTCCCCACTCCTTTATTTTGGGCTGCATACAGTGAATTCCTTCCAAGAGAACAATATGGAACGGAGGGAAAGAGTATATTTACAGTGGAGAAACCTGACAAGCACCACCTCAGATCAAGATCAACGTCAGCACTGATAAATCATGTTGATAGTACATAATAATCTTGACATGATGGGATGAAAATGGCACTTCATCTCAATGGTCTTCCTCCTAAAAACTCACAACCACAGCCTAATTATGACAAAAACATCAGACAAACCCTGACTGGCAGGCACCCAGAAAATATTTTTTGTACTACTAATACTACTCAACACTGTCAAGGTCATTAAAAAAAAGGAAAATCTGAGAAACTCTCAGAAGCCTAGAGGAGCTTCAGGAGACATGATAACTATATGTAATGTGGGATCCTGGGACAGAAAAGGGATATTAAATTAAAACTAAGGAAATCTGAACAAACTGTAGGCTTTAGTTAGTGCCAATGTATCAGTAATGGCTCATTAGTTGTGGCAAACGTAAGATGTCTATCATAGGGGGAAACTAGTCTGGGGTATATGAGAACTCTACTATTTTATAACTTTTCTATAAACCTAAAGTTTACTTTTCAGGAAGGGCTAGAACAGAATAACACTTGATAAACCAATTCTCTTCCTGGTAAATTGTTAGGAATTGAAATAATACAATATAGATCTTCTATCCCTAGATTAGTAATCAGGAACTGAGTTAATATCATTAGATAATTATCTCAGTATCACTGAGAATTATCTAGCTTGAGTATGAATTGTTTTGAAGGATGTAAATGAATAAGTTATTTGGTTTTGTAGAGGAAATCCACAAAATTATCAGAATAATGCCCAAATACAAGGAAACCCTGAATATAAGGCAATCTCTTAATATTCCAATGAAAATATTTTTAAAAGGGATGTATGGGGATCCCTGGGTGGCGCAGCGGTTTGGCGCCTGCCTTTGGCCCAGGGCGCGATCCTGGAGACCCGGGATCGAATCCCACGTCGGGCTCCCGGTGCATGGAGCCTGCTTCTCCCTCTGCCTATGTCTCTGCCTCTCTCTCTCTCTGTGTGACTATCATAAATAAATAAAAATTAAAAAAAAAAAAAAAAAAAAAAAAAAAAATAAAAGGGATGTATGTAGAATAGACAAATGTATATTTTACCTACATAGTTAAGACCATAAGTTTATAAAATAATACATAAATATAGAAATATTGTCCCCCTCCACGTTTGTCACTTCCTATGAAATAATATTGCCCAGATTTTTTACATGCATTTTGATGTTAATACCTGACACATAGTAGGTTTTCAATAACCACTTACTGAATGAATGATAGTTTGAGATCAGGTATATGGAGAGACCTGAATCAATCTGGAAGGATCCTTTGAATGTCTTTGACCATAGCAAAGGTGAAGCAGTGTTTAGCCTCTTCTCAGGGTAGTTGGAGATGGTACAAACTGTCTGCTTAGGGGAGGCCAGGATGTAGCCAGGGTTGGCATGGGTGCACAGAAAGAGCCCCAATTTAGGAGTCAGGCAGATCTGGATTCAGAGACCATACGGTAGACTGGCCCCAAGAGTTTCTCTGAGGAGGTGACACTGAAGCCAGGATCTGGGGATGTGAAAAATAAGGGCAAGAGCAGTCGGGCGGCTTCATGGATAGAAGAAACACTAGTGTGCTGAAGAAAGAGAAAGGAGCCCATTATGGTGGGAGCATAGAGACTGGGGACCTTGCAAACCATACAAAGGACTTGAATTTTGTTTTTAAGTGCAAAGGAAAACTGGGGCTTAACATCTAATTCACAGATTTTATAAAACTATCTTCTTCTGTGAGAATGGATTCAAAGAGGAAGGCTAGGAGGGGCACCTGGGTAACTCAATTGGTTAAGCATCTGACTTGATTTCAGCTCAGGTCGTGATCTCAGCGTCGTGAGATCAAGCCCTGCATCGGCTCCTTGCTGAGTGTGGAGCCTGCTTGGGATTCTCTCCCTCTCCCTCTGCGCCTACCGCCCTGGCTCGCTAGCTCGTCTCTCTCACCAAAAAAAAAAAAAAAAAAAAGACTGGAAGCGAGGAAAGCCATCAGGATCCTAGATAGGAGAGGATGATGGATTCATAACAACACTCTGCTCACTAGATGCCCAGGCACTGTTCTAAGCACCTTATATGAACCAACTCATTTAAGTGTGCTGTCCAGTTAGCACCTTTTCATTCTCAAAAGTACTAGTTTGAATGATAAATTACAAGAAACTATGAATTAGCCAATTAACATTTTCAGGGGGGACAGTCTTCCTACCCATCAATTTCAAACCATTCTATGAAAGCCACTAACCAGGACAGCTCTATAATACAAGATTCAAGCAGGAAAAACTAGAATCTCGTCTCTGAACTTCCTGAGCCTCTTCCTTGTTGTTCTCTTTTATCCTGGCCTCTCGGTTACATGTGGGCATCTTTATTTGTCTCTTTCTCAGTGTCTTTTTTTTTTTCTTTCCCTCCTTCCCTTGTGTATGTCTCTCTCTCTCCCTCTGTTTGTATGTTCCATGTTTCTTTCCTCTTTCCCTCTTTAGCTTCCCCATTCCTCCTCTCTACGCTCTCTCTTCCTCTCCCCTAATCTCCCTCCTGTCTCTCCTCTCAACTGGCCAGTGATGTACTGCTATGTATAGTGGATCTGTTCTGTTTAATATATAAAAATCAAGGTTGTATGCATGCCAAAATGCTTCTAGATGACTAAGTATTTTAAATTCTTCTGTCCCAGTCCCTGCATTCACATCTCAAGGAAATTTACCTCATCCCTCGTTCATCTGACTGGTTTCTTCCAGTCCCCAAGCCTTCGCTTCCCACTCCACCACCACCCCCCTGACGGCCTTCTTTACCTCAGGTCTGCCCCCAACCCCCGCACTGGACCAAAATCATACCAGGTCGCAGCTATTTAAAACATAAGAAAACTTATGTAACCTTCTGTGTGGAACCAAGTGACTCTCATTCTTCCATGTGTATCTTAGTTTACTCCTTTTTTTACCTTTCCTAAGGCTCCACACTCTACAAACTATTGATTTTTTTTCTGGAACTTATTGTTTCCAAACTGAAGCTTATTTTTAACATGCTCTTACTTTTACATATGAGAGTGTGCTGCTTTTGTCCGCCTGGTTCCAATAAGAAGCTACTGAAAACAGCTCTCTGAACAGAGGCTTCCCATAGTAAAGGAATGTTCCTTTGTGCTCACCCTGGGTATAAATCACCTGGGAGCTTCTAAATGAGAAAAGACCTGGCTGACCCAGAAGGTGGTATTTATAAATAGTCCTCCAGCCCCCCTCCTTAAAGCTTGTCCACCTAATCCTCTCCTCTCTCAAGATTGAAGTGACTTGACCTTTGAGTCTTAAAACTCAGGCTCTTTTTCTCTGAAAAATCTAGTTAACAAAAAGCTGCTAAAACAAAAATGTTTTCAGCCAGTTGATGATCAGCCATTAAAGCTTACTTTTCATTTGCAACATTTTTAGCAAAATATGCTTCCTCTTTTGAGGACCATCTTTCCTTGTGGTTATTATTTTAAGATATCTACCTTAATAATTTTTATTTATTTTTGCTACTGGGCTGTCATGGATTTGTATTTTTATGACTTATAAAGCTCTTCCCAAATGGCTGCATCTCTGCCATGAATTAAGAGTGTTCCGGGATCCCTGGGTGGCGTAGCGGTTTGGCGCCTGCCTTTGGCCCAGGGCATGATCCTGGAGACCCGGGATCGAATCCCACGTCGGGCTCCTGGTGCATGGGGCCTGCTTCTCCCTCTGCCTGTGTCTCTGCCTCTCTCTCTCTCTCTCTCTCTCTCTCTGTGACTATCATAAATAAATAAAAAAATTTTAAAATAAAAAATAAAGTGTTCCTTTTCACCCCTAACTTACAGAAATTAGAGGGCCTCTAAGCCTCCATCCCAACATCATTGGATGGAACTCTGTTTATATTTCTTCAATCTTGTATTTATTGAGAGTAAAATCTTATAGGTTTTGTTAGGATTATACAATGAAGCACACAATACAGACACTGGTAGGTTTCCAGATTAAGGTATATGCAGGAAATACTTAATTGTTGAACTAGCCAAAATATTTTTTTAAGTGTATATTTCCAAGAAAGATAATTAAATCCTGAAACTGATTATTTATAAAGAGAAGAGGTGCTTATGTTAAGGAGATGAGCCATGTATTTTTAGCATCCTCTCCCTTGCTGTAAAATGGAGGAATCTTAAATTCACTATCCACTAATTATCAGAGAGAACACTCTCATTTGAGACTTTTTCCTTTCTATCCTTTGATAGGCTGAAGAGTAAATTCTGGTGCCAGGCTTTTCTTTGCTGACCTGGGCCGGCAGCAGTAATGCTTTTTTTGGAAACTGCTAGATCCGATCTAGCTGTTGCTTTATGAAGGGAGCCCCTTTTCCGAGCTTTTCTTGCAGTAGTTTTGCTAGAATGCCCCACTTGTATGAGAGCCTGAAACTTTAAGACTAATTTTAGTTTCATTGTTTAAGAAAATCTGCTGTCCGGTGTGGCTATATTGGTACCTGGGAGACTATCTGTAGAAAAGAATGAAAAGCATGTACAGAACAGGTTAAATGAGTGCTGTATCTTCTGAAAAATCTAAAAGAGTTCTGTTTAGATCTGAGCTCAGAGTGGACTTGCTAGAGCAGTGGTATATACTGTTTCATTTCTCCAGTTGGGGAAGCTTTCTCTTCATATATGAAGACCCCTGAATAGATAAGTATATTTGTAGTCATTAGAATTTTAACATGTGATCTGGGGATGCCTGGCTGTCTCAGCTGGTAGAGCATGCGACTCTTGATCTTGGGGTGGTGAGTTCAAGTCCCACATTGGGCATAGAGCTTACTTTTTTTTTTCTTTTTTGTAGAGCTTACTTTAAAAAGAAGATATGGGGGCACCTGGGTAGCTCAGTGGTTGAGCATCTGCCTTTGGCTCAGGTCATGATCGCAGGGTCCTGGGGTGGAGTCCTGCATCAGGCTCCCCACGGGGAGCCTGCTTCTCCCTCTGCCTATGTCTCTGCCTCTCTCTATGTCTCTCATGAAAAAATAAGTAAAATCTTTAAAAATAAAAATAATTAATTTTTTTAAAAAGTGATTTTAAAAAATGTGATCTAAGTAAGTATGTATACTTGGAACTTGCTTTTGAATTTAGATGTTTAAAAAAAAGTGGAATTTCAAAATATGAAGCAGAGAAAAAACCACATAGGTGTATAAGAGCAGCAGTATCTGGTAATATAATGAGCATGCAAGGAGACTTTGTTAGGATTGCACACACCAAGAGGAGAATAGCACAACCAACACAACCTCAAAGCAAAAATAGGTCCATGCCAGGAGGGAGCAGTGTACAAACAGGTTGAGGGCACAGGAAACTAGGGTATCCCTCATTCAAGGCATTCTACTGGATAACCCTTGGTTATTTTTCATGACTTTTCTCTAGTAGCAGCAAAACCTACTAGAATCTCTCCAGAGGGTTAACTGTACCATGACACACATAGTGATACTAATCAACCACGTTGCTCTGGGTTCAGCACTGCTGGCTACCCAAACAATGGGAAAGATGGAAGGCTCCCTGGGGTTTCAGAACGACTGACAGTCAGAAGACAAGAGCCTGCAGCAGCAGCCACACAGCAGGAAAGTTTGGGTTAGCATGACCTGCTGGGCTATCCTGAAGAACTACTATTGACTTTTCTTCAAGTCCTGTGTGACCAGGCCCCAGAGCTGGTACCCAGGCATCCATGCTTAGGTCATGTGCTTGCCCTTCACTGCACCAGGCTATGGAGGGAAGGATTTAGATCTTCTAGTTACAGTAATGCATAGCAGTCGCTGTCTCCCATGGTGGCATGGAGGCTGCAGGGTACTGTTGGGAAGAGGGTTTGGTTGCTAGACAGCAAAAAGAAAAGGGAAAAAGAAAGACTTGGAAACTGTATCAACTGGACTTATCTGAAGCTCAGTCTCTACAAATATTAACCATTTTTCTCAGACAGCCTCCATGTATAGATAATATTGATTTTTCTTTTTATCTGTCCATTGTTTTAAAAAAAACTCAGGACTATCTTTTTAAATTTAGTGTTTTTATCTATCAGAGTTGTGTGTGTATTATTCAGAGTCAAATCTACCTGGTTTTGAATGATGAGCTAAGTTCTGTATCCTCACATTCCTATTTTCTACTCCCCAGAAAAAGCTATTTTCAATTTCTAGCTGATTTATTTGGTATTTATCTTCATATTTCTGAATTGCACACTGTGGCTATGTCTTAATGTCTCTGTTTTAGGCATTGTTTATTGACTTCCCACTATGGAAGATGAGTTTTGTTCTTTCCCAGCACTTTCTGCCTGACCACACATATATGCTCTTCTCCTTCCCCCATCCTCCCAGGATGATGATATTGGATCCATAGTCCATGTTTTTATTATTATGACTTATAGCAATACTGTTTGCAATGATGCCATTAGTATACTATAACTACTTTTTCTTCCAATACTTCCTTTGATTTTTTTTCCTGTTAATTATTGTCTTGGTTTTTTTATTCATTTGCTTAGATTTTCTGTGCTTCTCACTAATTAACCCTGAAATGTTCCTAACTGTATAAACCTTTCCATATAAATACATTAAATATTCAATGAATTTCATTCTGATTTCCTTTTGTCTGGGCCCTTGACCTGTCACCTTCCAGGCTTGCTATAAAGCTATTATTCTGAAGTCTCCTTCACAGTCATTCAGAGGACCTCTTTCACCTGTCTCTTGTTTAGATCCCTTACTTCCTGGATCCAGTATCATCTCTTCCTTTGTCTTCCTTGTCATTTTGAAGAAGCATATTTTTATTAGTTTCTTTTTTTTTAAGATTTTATTTACTTATTCATGAGAGACACACAGAGAGTAAGAGAGGCAGAGACACAGGTAGAGGGAGAAGCAGGTTCCATGCGTGGGACTCGATCCTGAGTCTCCAGGATCACGCCCTGGGCTAAAGGCGGCACTAAACCGCTGAGCCACCCAGGCTGCCCATTATCATGTTTTCTTGAGAAAGTAAATCTTTTTTTAGTTTCAGGAATTTCCATGAGAATTTTATTTTATGTTTTAAGATTTTATTTATTAATTCATGACAGACAGAGAGAGAGGCAGAGACACAGGCAGAGGGAGAAGCAGGCTCCATGCAGGTAGTCTGACCTGGGACTCGATCCCGAGTTTCCAGGATCAGGCCCTGGGCTGAAGGCAGCACTAAACCACTGAGCCACCCAGGCTGCCCTCCCTGAGAATTTTAAGGGGAAAATCATTTTTCTATCCTCCAGAGTCCCTGTTGAAAAGTGTGATTCACTCTGATTTTTTTTTCCCCCACTCTGATTCTGACCCTTTATGTGACAACTTGTTTTCCCTCTGGAAGCTTCACTTTAACCTTGATGTTCTGCAAGTTCCCATGATGTGACTTGGGCACTTGCTAGAACCTTTCAATCTGGGACATTTTCTTGATTTAATTAATTGATAACTTCCTCTCCTTGCTTTCTTGTTCTGTCTTGAACTCCTGTTAGATTTTGGACTTCTTAGACTTATATCCAGTTTTTGTATCCTTATTCTCTTGTTTTCTCTCTTTGTGGCTTTTTATTTTTCTTTCTGAAAGAGTTCAGAAAAACTTTGTCCTCAAACCCTTGCATTGAGTTGTTTGGTTCTGCTTACCAAAATGTGTATTTTTCTAGCATTCTTTTTTGTTCTCTGCTCTTTTTTTTTTCATTGTTATTAGTCCCTTATTTATTGTATGATGAACAGTACAGAAACTAGAAAATAGAACTACTTAAGTTAGAAGGCATTTTATAACAAAAAGAGATTATCAATGGACTAGCCTCAAAATTTGTGACCTTGAGCCAGAGAAAATCACCTAAAATATGCAAAATTCAATTGTATATAATTTTTAGTGTCTGTAAGAGTTATGTTAGCTCTGGCTGTTTTATTTTTGTTTTTATTTTTTTTAAGATTTTATTTATTTAATCATGAAAGGCAGAGAGAGAGAGAGAGAGAGAGAGAGAGAGGCAGAGGCAAAGGCAGAGGAAGAAGCAGGCCCCATGCAGGGAGCCCGACATGGGACTCCATCCAGGGCCTCCAGGATCATGCCCTGAGCCAAAGGCGGCACTAAAACCGCTGAGCCACCGGGGCTGCCCCTGGCTATTTTGTTTTTAATGCTTCTTTTTAAAAGTTTGTGTCTTCCTCTGTAGTCTCTTTCCTCTGAGTTCCTTTTTTCTCTTCGTTTTGGTCTGTCTTTCATAGTAAATGCTTTCCTCAGTTTCTCGTGATCCTTGGCTAGTCTCTGATATTTAAGAGCAGGCCATTAAACAGGTACTTCAGAACTCTGGACTTGTGAGTAAAACTTGGGGCTATGATCCTCACTGTGGGTGTGGTCTGCATGAGTCATTTTTTGGGATACTTCTCTTACCTGTTTCTTTAGGTCTTTTATCTTCACTAGACTGATTCTGTTGGAAAGTTTTTAATTTTGCACTATTCATTTTCTCTCTTTTGCAATTTCTAGATGTATAGAGTCGTTGATTTTCCTGTTGTACATAAAAATATCTCTACTGGGTCTCTGCTTAAGATCTTCCTTTAGATGTCCTTTGGACCCTCCTACACATTCTTATTTGCTTTCGTGGCACTTAGCAGATAGGCCGACTTTGCTAAAAAGTAAACAGGAGTTGGTAGGAGCAAATCTGAGAGCTAGAATACACCTGAAATACAAAGTAAAAGTCACTTCCCGTGCATTATTTTTCCTTAATATATTTGATCAGAAATTGGATGAACCTCCGGGATGCTGAGACAGGAAAGATACTGTGGCAAGGAACAGAAGACTTGTCTGTCCCTGGAGTGGAGCATGAAGGTATTCTCCAACCCTTTGTTTGCACAGGGCTCTAATTCGTTAGCATGGTCTAAGCATCAGGGAGCTAAATTAATGTGGACCCCAATGGGGGGCAAACCCCTGTGGGCACAGCATGTGTTGTTGAAATTCCTAGTTCTTTTCCTGCCTTTTCTTCTCTCACTTCCCAAAACCTACTTTGTGCTGAAATTTTAGCATTATAATATACCCAGAAATATAAACTAAGCTCTCAACTTTTTTTCCTAAAGAAAATTTGCATTTTTATCTCTCTGAAATAAAAGAAAATCTAAGAGGTTAAAACCAACAGAACATAGTAAAGAAGGTGCCCATTCAGCCCTTCCCTTGATGAGAGCAGCTAGGGAAAGCCCATGAATGCACTACATCTGGTGTTTCTTAAAGATCTTTCAGGCAGATGCACTTGACCAACTGGGGACCTCTGCCTTTAATTAAAAAGTATAATTCTGGGGCACCTGAGTGCCTCAGTTGATTGTGTTCCAGGCTCCTGGGATCAAGCCTGGCATGGGGTTGCCTTCTTCTTCCTCTACTCCCTGCTGGTGTCTCTCTCTCTCACTATCTCTGTAGCTATCTCTGTGACTTTCATTTAGAATGGCTTCAATATTTCTTTTTCTTTACCAGCCCGTGTTCCCAAGAAAATCCTCAAGTGCAAGGCAGTGTCTCGAGAATTGAACTTCTCTTCAGCAGAGCAAATGGAAAAATTCCGCCTGGAACAAAAAGTTTACTTCAAAGGGCAATGCCTAGAAGGTATTCTGTGGCCTAGTGCCTGGAAGCCACACTTAGGGTGACAGGGGAAAAAGGCAAGACCCAGTAAACTAAAGCACTGCTTTGGTAACACTCATTTTGCAACTCAGTTTGTGCTGTGATTCCTACACCCTGCGAGACTGGGGGCCCCACCAAAAATAAAACAAAACTGGCAATGACAAGGGGCTTTGAGCCCAACAAAAGGGTTTCTGACACTGGTGGGCCTGGGGTTGGTGCCTGCTTTATACCTGGCGAATTATAACATGGTCACGAGGAAGCTGCTGCTGAGGGCCTGCACAGTGCTCTCCATACAGCCTCCTATGGCTCTGACTGGCAAGTCCACTGCAGTGAGTTTCCACTGTGAACTGTAAGAGTGCACATATGTGTCTTAGAGCTGAAACTCCAAGTAAGAGGCCTATTCTGTTCTTCTGTTTATCACATACATATAGCCTGCTTCTAAGAAAGCGTTGCTTATACTATATCCACCCAGTGGCCTAGTTCTTTAGACCCTAGAGCATAGGGAACGAGTCTCTGGTGTGGTCCAGAGGACAGCCTGAGGGGCCTTTCATGATCTTTCTTATGCCTCTGACCCGGGAGGTTTATGATGGCTTCATTTGTGGGGGGTGGACTAGGAGCCCTGAGACTGTCTCACCAGCTTTACCTTCTTCCTTCAGAATGGTTCTTCGAGTTTGGCTTTGTGATCCCTAACTCCACAAACACCTGGCAATCCCTGATAGAGGCAGCGCCTGAGTCCCAGATGATGCCCGCCAGTGTGCTAACGTGAGTGAGCAGACCACAGGGATTGTGGAGTATGTCTAGAAGCAGGAGTCCCTGGCAGGGCTGTTCAGCAGGCAATCCAGGCTGAAAATAAGAGTAAAGAGTATCCAAGGGTATTCGAGCTTACAGGTTACTGACTTCTGTCATGTGAAAAGGATAGTGTGATCAAGTGGAAAAAATAAACTTTAGTTTAGACCTTTAGACTAAATTCCTGATTAACCCTGACTAGATGTGCAATCTTGAACAATGTTTACCTCTCTGGCCTTATTTTTCTCCTCTCTAAACATAGAATTAATAATTCTATCTCACAGAGGTATAGTGAGGATAAACCAAGATGATGTGGAAGGAAATGGGCATGTACTCTCTCTGAAATCTAGGCTTATTTGCAGACTTTCCTAATTACCAAACTTCTAATACTCTGTACTTTTTCTTGAATGGCCTTTAATGGCATCTGGCAAAGTTCTAATTTTGTTTTAGAGGATAATGTTTGGTTATAGTTTTTCAGAAACTACCTTACCGTTTTAATATTTATGCTTCCTGCTCAAAAAATAGTTTGTCCTTTATACAAAAACACTATCAGTAATGGCCCACCTTCCATTTTCTCTAGGGAAAGGGTATTAGACTTTCAAAGGTTTTAGTACTAGTGTGTAATAATGAGTTATTCACACAGGTAATTGTGTAATGTTGGGTTGTCCCTTTAAACAGATCCTTGGTGAAAGCCATGCTGAACATAAAAAGAATCTATTTACTTTATAAGTCTTTAATATATTTTTAATTACAACAGTAAGTATTTTTATATTCTGTTAGCCAATTAAATCTTGAGTTTCTTATGTACCTATTTTATAATTAATTACCAGCAAAAATGTCTCTGCTGGCTATTAATTACCTTGGGAAAGTACAAGGGAGTATATAGAAGGGCATTTTTTATATTTTATTAGCCATCATTTGACTCTCCCTTGGCCAGGCCCAATTTCTTTCAGGTACTAAAACCAGTAAGTCTATGATAACATATTTAGGCTATTTAAGTCATATATCATATTTTACTTTTTGGAACCCAAAAATAGTACCTTCTGTTGCCCTTAACTTGGTTCAAGAGTTGTTTGGTTTGAAAACACTGAGATACCCACCAAGAAAAGTGAAATTCCATTCTATGCAATACAAGTGAGTCATTTGGGGTTCTTTGGCTGTAAGTCATAGATATGACTCCAGCAGATACAACAGAGCTAAAGCAGGGAGAGGGGGGCAGGAGGGATGGTGCTGAGACCCGGGCAGCTCCAGAGATACAGATGGCAGGGGTCCATGCATGGATGATTTCCTTCAGGAGCAGCCATAGGAAGGATCCTGCTCTGAGGAGAGGGTCTGATTGGCCCAAATTATATCCTGTGCCCACCCTTTTGCCAGATGAAGGAGAGGTTACTTGACTGACACATGGACTGGAGATGGGGTGGGTCCCCAAAAGAAGAGCAGAGTGCTATTACCCAAAGTGATGAGAATAAATGCAGAAAGACCAACCCACAGCTGGCCACCAGAATAGGTATTGTAGGGAAAGATACCACTCCTGAGGACTGCAGGTTTCCATGTATATCAAAAGTCAGTCATATGAAAAAAAAAAAAATGTTTAAGTCCTATCTATAAGCACCCCTGTGTGCAGAGCATTCTGCTGAGGGTTTTACATATATCAAGGATTAAGACATACTCTTCTGTTTTCTGAACTTGAGGAGAAAACAATCACAAAGTTAAATGTCACATTAGACTTCTAACCCCATTTAGACATAGATTTAGTGTCCGTCCCCAAGCCAGGGTTCTAAGTGGGTGCATGTCCCTGGGCCCAGCAAAGCCAAATTGAAACCACTTTGTGCAAATGAAATCTGTTGCCTAACACACTCACTCTTTTGCCCTCTCTTCTTACTTATAGTGGGAATGTTATCATAGAGACAAAATTTTTTGACGACGATCTTCTCGTAAGCACATCCAGAGTGAGACTTTTCTACGTTTGAGAGAAGAATGTGTGTGCATTTCAAGAATTTGGGTTTTGGGGGGGAAAGGAGGAAACTGTTTACTTTTTTCCTCCACACATTTGATTATTGACACTTCGACCCCTAATTCCCTATACAAAACCCACTTGCGGCCACCAGGGGACCAGTTCTGTATAGATAACCAGATGGCTGTTTCCTTCCCAAGCCGCCATCTTCCACTGACCAGACTAAACTCCCAACCCCAGACCAGGCCAGAGGGTGAGCTTTGACTCCTTCCCAGGGTGACACAGGGACAAACGCTTACCACGAGAGCCAATGCTGTTCCTGCCCCCTTCATGCCTCCTCCTTGGGCCCTACAGGCAACACATCTTCCTTTGGCTCCTGGTTTTGGAAAAAATCATATTCCTGACTTCTGTTTAGTTTTTTTCCTGCAATTTCTATTTCATACATTCTCATACATTTACCTTGTAAAATAGACTGATATTATTATTACATAATGAATTAAAACATATGAATTAAAATATTCCTACAGTCTTTAGCATGGCACTGCTTTCATCTCTACTTTTTCTGGAATATGAACCTGGTCCCTGTGATGTGAAGAAAGACATTTATCAGACCGTAGGATCACAACTATATTTTACTCCAGAGATCAACTGATAGATCTTGTGGTTCCTGATGCTTCAGTTGCTGCTTTTCAAGAATGTACAACGTACCCAAACAAGACCCATGATGCTGATATGTAATATGTAGTGGTTTTCGTCCACAACGTAGATGCACCCTTTGTTTTTTTGTTTGTTGCTTTTAGCTTTTTTCATACCTTTATGATGTACCTTTGTCCAAGAGGTTTCCAGGAAGGGTAGAAGTTCTAAACTAGCAGAGTAGAAACTCTTCTATTCTACATGAGAGAATAGAAGTCAGAATGGAGAAAAGATCTCCCCAAAGTCATGTGGAGAAGGATGGGAACGCATCTGGGATGGGGTAGGGTCCTTGGGAGGCCTTAAAACCCAGGCAGAGGAAGCCAGTGTGGGAGAGAGGATGGTAACTGGATGCCTGCAAGTCTGACCTAAGAGAGAAGGGTTCTTTTGGGGGAACTTACCCACTTTTGGGGGAAGACCAGCAGCCTTCACTGTCTTTATAAAATACCAGCAATTAAAGGTTTTCCAATTCACACTGTAGTAAGGTCTGAGGCCAGAGGGGAAAATATACCCAGAGATGCGCCCTCTTTGGCACAAGAGTCTTGTCTGTTACCAAATGTCTGCTTGAATCTGTGGGTGGGGAGAAGTACATTTTTAGTGGATTATCGCCATCTTTCCTTGATAATTCCATTCCTCACCTGAGGGCTGTCATTTTTTCAGAAGCTAAGTTTTAAATACCAAGACTGGATGACAAAACAGTTAAAATGAATCCAGATTTCCTTTTGCTTTCTGGAAATGCCATCTCTTCTCTCAGAGTGAACCCATCTCCTTTTCCTAAACTATGTCTGCTCCCCACAATTCCAGCAGGGAAGGCTCTCCAGGAACTGGACACCTCCCAACGGAGAAAGGCTGCCCCCAGCGCAGCCTTTCCACCGGCTTAGTGCCTCCTTTGCTGCCCTCCCCCACTCACTCACCCAACTACAACTGTCAGGGACACACTTCTTTGCCAGCTGGTCTGAGAAAAAAAAAATTATAGCCCAGTCATTCTTAGACACTTACCATCTCTTCAGGCAACAATGCATCTGCTCAGGCAGTGTTGATCATTTGGCTAAAGCTATGGTGGGAGGAGGAGGAGGGGAGAGGTACCAACTGGGGTGAACACAGCAAAAGGAGAGGACACAAGAACTGTGAGGACGAAGGCCCTTGTAGGGCAGCATCCTCTCTGGTAGAGTGGGTGCAGGTCTAAATGCCTGAAGAGCTGGGGGATTTGTAGCTACATCAAAGGCCACAGAATGTTCCAAAAGATAGGCAGACAGCCCAGGCCTGCCACGGTGTACAGCCACTGGTTCACAAACATTTACAGGTACCTGCCCCACCCCCAGAGATTCGGATTCAGTAGGTGGGGGGCCCAGAACTCTAGCAGGTGATCCTGACACAGGCATTCTGTGGACCATACTTTGAGAAATACTGATAGAGGCTGTAAGTAAATGTTAGAGACGTATACATGTACACAGGTGGCTGTGTGATAAACTGAAGTCGTCATGTACCAGTATTTTGGACTTTTTGATGGGTATGTGTTGAGCATTGAATCTGACCCTAGTTAGGCAGGAGGAGGTTGGGGGAAGACACGTCTGCCAAAGGGGATCAATCTATCTAGCCACATTCAGGCCACACTTAAACATTCTTCCTAGGGGACACCTGGGTGGCTCAGTGTTTGAACGTCTGCCTTTGGCTCAGGTCATGATCCCGGAGTCCTGGCATCGAGTCCCACATTGAGCTCCCCCCCGGGGAACCTGCTTCTCCCTCTGCCTATGTCCCTGCCTCTCTCTCTCTCTGTGTCTCTCATGAATAGATAAATGAAATCTTTAAAAAAAAAAATTCTTCTTATATGCATACGTGTGAAGAAACCGCCTGCCTGAGATTTGTCTCTAATAGAGGGAATTATAAATGCCCTGGCATAAGGGAAGCACACAGTGAATTTACAAGAAGGAAGAAATAAATGAAAATGGAAAAAAAAATTACACTTC
This sequence comes from Canis lupus familiaris, assembly GCF_011100685.1. Classification (NCBI taxonomy): domain Eukaryota; kingdom Metazoa; phylum Chordata; class Mammalia; order Carnivora; family Canidae; genus Canis; species Canis lupus. Next base: position 43,764,033 of record NC_049246.1, on the reverse strand, counting down.
AGAAAAACCAGGAAAGCCCTCTCTTCTCTGAATCCTTTGACTTTTAGCCTGCAAAACATGTTCAAGTTACTCTAAGAAATATATATATATTTTTAAGATTTTATTCATGAGAGACAGGCAGAGGGAGAAGCAGTCTCCATGCAGGGAGCCCAACACGGTACTCAATCCCGGGTCTCCAGGATCAGACCCTGGACCAAAGGCGGCGCTAAACTGGTGAGCCACCAGGGCTGCCCAAGAAATAAATTTTTAAATATAAGGTTTGTGGGGCACTTGGGTGACTCAGTTGGTTAAACATTGGACTTCAGCTCAGGTCATGATCTCAGGGCTGTCGAACTCCACACACAGGGAGTCTGCTGCTCTCCGTCCCTCTCCCTCCACCCCTTCCCTGGCTCACACTCTCAAATAAATAAATCTCTTAAGAAGTAAAAAAGAAAAAGGCTTTCCCTCAATCCTGCAGCATCTATGGCTCCTGTTCCATCCTCCTCTGCAGAACCAAACTCCTTAGGGGACACCTGGGTAGCTCAGTGTTTGATATCTGCCTTTGGCTCAGGTCCTGATTCCGGGATCGAGTCCCACATCGGGCTCCCTGAGGGGAGCCTGCTTCTCCCTCTGCCTGTGTCTCTCTGCCTCTCTCTTCTGTGTCTCTCATGAATAAGTAAAATGTTTGTTTTTTTTTAAATAACCAAACTAAAAAAAAATAAATAAATAAATAAATAAATAAATAAATAACCAAACTCCTGGGGATTTTCTCCACTCACTCTTTCCACTCCCTGCCTCTCATTTACTCCTCAACCACTGATGTCTGTCTGGCTCTGGCCAGTGGCCTTTTTTCCTCCAAAGCATCCATGAACACTGATCCACCGCCCCCTTCCTGGTCCTTTCTGCTTTGTTAGCTGCATTTGATCCTTCTGACTTCTGGAAATTCTGCACTTAGGGAGCCCCTTTCCTGATCCTGGGAGTTCTGCTCCTTGTAGGCTCTTCATTCGCTTCTAACCACCTTGTCCCTAAGTGTTTGTTAGCGGATTTTCTTTTTTTCTTTTCTTTTCTTTTCTTTTCTTTTTTTCTTTTCTTTCTTTTCTTTTTTTTTTTTTTTTTTTTAGCTATTGTATATTGAGAACATTCTATGTGCAAAATTTTTTTAAGATTTTATTTCTTTATTTTTTTTTAATTTTTATTTATTTATGATAGTCACATAGAGAGAGAGAGGCAGAGGGAGAAGCAGGCTCCATGCACCGGGAGCCCGACGTGGGACTCGATCCCGGGTCTCCAGGATCGTGCCCCGGGCCAAAGGCAGGCGCTAAACCTCTGCGCCACCCAGGGATCCCTTTTATTTCTTTATTCATGAGAGACACACACAGAGAGGCAGAGACACAGGCAGAGAGGAAAGCAGGCTCCTCCCAGGGAGCCCTGATGCAGGACTCAATCCCAGGACTCCGGGATCATGCCCTGAGCAGAAGGCAAACTCCCAACCACTGAGCCACCCCAGTGCCCCACAAACCTTATATTTAAAAATTTATTTCTTGGGTAACTTGTCCCTATGTGCAAATTCTTTAAGCTTTATGCACATCATGCATTCACTCCACGCATATTTATTGAGCAGTTTTTATGTACCAGACACTGTTTTAAATGCATTACTTGCTGGACAAGACCAAGGAAGTCCCTATCGTTATATTCTAATGAGAAGAGACAGGAAGCAAATAATTTCAGATGGCAATCAATGCTCTGAAGAAACAGGATTGTGCAATGGCAGCATCCGCCCAGTGCGAGAAGGAATGGAAGGAAGTCAGCATCCAGCTTTTGACCACCAAAACAGGATGGACGAGCCCCCAGCAAGCCAACACCCATGGAAAGCCAGGCTTGAAAAAAGTCCTCTGACCTATCAACAAACCAAGAACCAGGTGTGGCACACACGATGGTCTACTCACAACAAAGAACTCCTTGTGCCAGCAGTCAACCTGCCTTTTCAGCCTGGCGTAGGATGGAAGAGAAGAAATAAGAAGGAAGTAGACCACAGAGGTCAGATGCAGACGTCCCCACTTGCCTTCACCACACTTCCTCCCTGGGCCAGGGTGAGACGGGCAGGTACAGACACCAGGTTCAGGGGCAGGAAGAGAATGTCAAGGCTGACAACCACTTCCTGGAGGTTAGCGGGGAGAGTGGGCTGCCCTGCAATCCAGACCATGGCCCAGTGACGAGCTTTATAGGAACTCATGCTGCAGTTCCTATAACCACCTGGGGCCTGTTTGACCAACAGCATTGCCTTCCCTTCCGATGTATCCTTCGCATCTGGGCCAAAAAGAGCTCGGAAATGCAAAATGTACATCTGGTCGCCAATCCCTCTGTATCAAACAGTTCACTTTTAGAACTTGCTAGTGATTTGGTCATTGTTTTGCAGCTCTCAAAATACACTGTTAAAATAGTCCTCAAAGTGAAGACCTAACCTGGCTTAACAAGTTTTTTTGGTGCTTTTACTTGCTTTGAAACTAGCAGCTTTGACCATAGTTTTGAATAAACCGAGGGGTGAAGTGGAATGAGGTGAGAAACAGAGATTTGATGAAGACATTTGGTTCCCAAACTGTGTACCGAGGCACCCCCAGGCACTGCAGCAAATCCACAAGGGTGACAAAGGATATTTTAATTTTCAGGGGAAATGCAGCAATTCAGGAAGTCTTTTGTACACTGCTCACTATTAGCCAAGAAAGTTCAGTTTCAACATTACATTGTACTGCACTACATTCTTTTTTATGAGATATCTATGAGAAACTGAATTCTTGGATGTTTCGGTGATAAGTACCCCTGAAAAATTAACGTGAACGGGGGTGCCCAGATGATGCAGTCGGTTAACCATACGATGCTTGTTTTCAGCTCAGGTCGTGATCTCAGTCATGGGATCAAGTTCCGCATCTGGTTCCAACTGAGCATGGAGTCTGCTTGGGATTCTCTCCCTCTCCCTCTGCCTCTCCCAGCTGTACTTGCTCGCTCACACTCTCTCTAAAATAAGTAAATAAATCTTAAAAAAAAAAAAAAAGGTCATTGTGAACAAGAAATGAGGGTGGTTGTGTCCAACCTGATTCTAAGGTTTGAGAAGCTGTGCAGTGCTCAGCAGGCACACAATGACAGAAAGTCATTGTGATTATAAATAAAATGAAACTATTTTTCCTCTCAATTTATGTGGCTTTTCTTTTTCAAAAATAAGACAGCCACTAGGTAAGGATATAAATACTTAACGATTTGTTTGGACCTAACTACATAATTTTTTAATTGGTTTTTATTTTGGTTTAGTTGCACTGTGAAAAAATTACCGAGACCCCAAGTGTGCTGTGAACAGAGAACATTCAGGAACCTCTAGTAGGTAGGCACTTAGTTTTTTGGGCTTTTTTAAAATTTTATTTTTAAGGAATCTCTACCCCCAGCATGGGGCTCAAACTCACAACCCTGAGGCCCTGAAGTGCAATAGCCCTCAGTTTAAAACTATGCCTTTCAGGAGCACCTGGCTGGCTCAGTCAGTAGAATATGCAGCTCTCAATCTTGGGGTCATGAGTTTGAGCACCATGTTGGGCGTAGAGTTTCCTTAAAGTACACCTTTCAGAGGGTTAGAAACACATGCACATACTACCATCTCTACAGCAACAAGTGGGTATTGACTGCCCCCTCTCTGAGCCCTGAGACAGCTCTTGGTTCCATGGAATGCTTTTGAATTCTTGTATGTATTAAAGAAAATGTTTTCAAAGGCAAAGAAGGCATTTATTCAAATTTCTTAGAGTGGCTTTTTTAAATGACTTGATTTATTCAAATCACCCCCCAAATAGCTCTCAATTATAAGAAGATAAGCAAGATTATTATCACTTAAATATTTTATATATAATTATTAATTCATTTGGGGCTAAAGTATGTGCCTTAGATCCATACATTATGATATTTTAATGTGGTGCACAGGGCACCCCTGTGTAATTAAGGTGTGTACAAGCTATACTACCTCTTTATAGAACTCAAAATTTCACTTCACTTTTTTATATGATAATGGTCATTTCTTTCCTTTCCTGCTATGTTGTTGGACATACACACTGTTTACTCAGAGCCCAGCCCTTGGTCAGGATTGGAATCCAAATCCTGTCCTCTGGCAGATTGTCTAGTTGTTACTGTCTTTTAATTGGCTTGTATTCAGCAACAATCTGCAATACGTCTGGTACAATTAGGCTAAGGCTTTTCTTGGAGGGTTCACATTTACTTAAAAGAAGATATTTTTGATATTCAAGAGGTTTTACGATCTTAATAATCCTCAAACATTTCTGGCACAGAATTCTGAGACCTCAGGTGTGGATTTGATGGTGTTTTGAAGGAGGTACACAATCGTTTGCTGAAAAAAATCTTGCCTCTGCCCACAGGCCCCTCCTTAGCCTCAGTGGCAAGTGGCCTTAGTGGCAAATGGCCACTGCGAGTGCCACATCTAAAAAGTGTCATTGCATCTAAAAAATCCCAACAAGAGATTTTGTGATTTTGGCAGGCCCCTGAGCAGAGCAGGAAAATAATAGACATCCTGCCTACCTAATAATGGGACTCATTTGAGGCTAGGGTCTTTAAAATGGATTCAGACCACACTATCTCCAAGGAAAGAAATGAACATCTCCTGGTGAGGGGTGCTTACTGAGAGGTTGACTAATAGAATGATCACCTGGCCCTCAAAGCTGGCTAAGGACAGCGTTGACGAAAGGGTCAGAATTGTAGAATCCACTGTCACCTCCCCCCATGGGGCTGGAACCCATCCAGCCTCAGTATCTTCCCAAGACTCAATGTCTGCCCAGCATCATATCCAGCAGGTCACAACCTCAGGCTCTAGTGGAAACCACAGGAGTCACACTTGGGACATTGTGGGCAGATTGATGAGAAAGACCCAGAAAACACCTCTGGGAAGGGGTAGAAGTTTTCCTAGGATACAGCAGGAGTTTCAGATGAATTTCTAAGACAAAAGAACTTGACATATAGGGTCAAATGCTTTCCAGAAAGGTTTCTACCCATTTCTACCCTTTGCTACGCCCAAACCTCCTGACACGAACCACCTCTTAGGCTGTGTTGACAAGGGTCATAGGGCCCCACCTGAGGCTGAGGAAGCCTACATGAGGCCCATACAGGATTCTATGGGCCAGATTATGGAACTGGTTCCCAAGGGAATCCTTTCCTATCATCTATTGACTTCAGCAAACATTCCCTGAGCCCTGGGGGGCGGGGGGGGTGGTCCTTGTTGTACAGATCAGCTGTTTCTGAACTAATGTCCTTCAGTATGTTAATATGCTTTCTGTAAAGAAATAAATAAATTCAATGAAATATTACTCAGGCATCAAAAATTAAATCTTTCCATTTGCAATGATGTGGATGGAACTAGAGGGTATTATGCTAAGAGAAGTCAGAAAAAGACAATTATCATATGATTTAACTTATATGTGGAATTTAAGAAACAAAACAGGATCATAGGGGAAAGGAGGGAAAAACAAAATAAGATGAAACCAGAGAGGGAGACAAATCATAACTGACTCTTAACTATAAGAAACTATAAGGCTGGGCAGCCTGGGTGGCTCAGCGGTATAAGCTCCTGCCTTCGGCCCAGGGTGTGATCCTGGGTCCCGGGATTGAGCCCCATGTCAGGCTCCTGCATGGAGCCTGCTTCTCCCTCTGCCTGTGTCTCTGCTTCTCTCTCTCTCTCTCTCTCTCTCTCTCATGAATAAATAAATAAAATCTTTAAAAAAAAAAAAAGAAAGAAACTATAAGGCTGAGGGGTGCTGCGGGGGGGGGGGCAGGGGAATAACTATATGATAGTCCTTAAAGGAGGGGACATGATGTAATGAGCACTGGGTGTTATATAAGACTGATGAATCGCTAAACTCTATCTCTGAAACTGATAATACACTATAGGTTACTTAATCGAATTTAAATTTTAAAATTCCAGGTCAAATTTAGAATGAGCTGCACGCTAAACTTTCCTCTTAGAGATTCCTTCATATGTAAAGACCTAGGGAGGGCAGCCCGGGTGGCTCAGCGGTTTAGCGTCTGCCTTGAGCCCAGAGCGTGATCCTGGAGGCCCGGGATCGAGTCCCACGTCGGGCTCCCCGCATGGAGTCTGCTTCTCCCTCTGCCTGTGTCTCTGCCTCTCTCTGTGTGTGTCTGCCATGAATAAATAAATAAAATCTTAAAAAAAAAAAAAAAGACTCAGGGAGTCTGCTTTCCTTCTGTTCTGTTCTGCAGAAGGAAAGCCCTTCCCATTGCTTACCCCAGCACTTTGCCAAATGAGATGGATCTAACCTTTCAGGAATACCTTGGGAGGTGCCAGGCTGCGTGAAGATGGCGGTTCCCCCCGCCCCGAGTCCAATGAGACTGTGTTTGGTTATGAAGCATAGGTGGGAACACTGTAAGTTCAGTGAGTTCCTGGGAGGTCAGAGGACTAGAGAGCACTGCAGGCTGGAGAGAGGGAAAGGGGGACTCCAGGCAGTGGATACAAGGTGGGCAGTTCAGATGACTGGGCCACTCCACGCCCCACATACCTGACTGCAAATGAGTCCAGCAGTACTGTGCGATCCTATTGAGAAATGAACCATGAGCATCACAGCATCTGAGGCTGATTCACCTCCCTCTCTTCCCCCTCAACCTGGAAACTACACCAAAAATACAATGCCCACACCTCTGCACTCCTTCCTCCTCAAGCTATCTTTGTTGTTCATGGAGGTCTGGTTAGCTTTAGAGATTAGAGGCTGGAGCCCACTATTCTCTGGTCTACTAGTATGACTCAGTTACAGACAACAGAAAACCCAACTTGAACCAGCCTAAATCAGGAGAAAAGGCACGGACTTGCTAATAGAAAAGTCCAAAGATTGGAGCAGTGTTAGGCAAAACTCAACCCAGAGACTTAAGCAATGGCATAGAACTTAGGGTCCCTCTGCCTCTCAGCTCAGCTCTCCAATCTGTGTGAGCTGCAGTCTCCACCTTTTACATCACCCTAAGTTCAAGGTTCACTACCCAGGCCCAAACTTCTCCCCTTCCCAGCAACTCAATCAAAAAATGCTAGGAGGTTGCACCTGGCTGGTTCAGTGGTGGAGCCTGTGACTCTTGATCTCAGAGTCCTGAGTTGTAAAACCATGTTGGGCTAGATTTTACTCATTTATTCATGAGAGACAGAGACAGGCAGAGGGAGAAGCAGGCTCTATGCAGGGAACCCAATGTGGGACTTAATCCCAAGTCCTGGGGATCATGACCTGAGCAAAGGCAGAGGCTCAACCACTGAGTCACCCAGGTGCCCATAGAGCTTCCTTTAAAAAGGAAAAAAAAGAATCCCAGGACTCACTCTGATTGGATCAACTAGGGTCATGTGCCAATCCCAAGCCAATCAGTATAACCAGGGGTTCCTGGGACCTGACTGGTGGAGACCAAATGGCATATTCAGCCCCTTGGATTGGATTGAGAATAGGGGAGGGAATGTTCTTTAGGAGTCAAACTGGACACCATTTCAGGAGATTATTACCAAGAGAAGGGTGATGGGAACGGCTGCTGGTGACAAAACAGCAAATGTACCCTGGAACCTTATGGAAGCCTCACCTGCAGCTCCTTCCTGCGAGAGATCTGCTCCCTGCCAAGAGCCTCACAGCTGGCCCCAGCTCGGATGCATGTGAAATGAGGTTGTCTCAAGTGACCACCTGGCACCTCTTGTTGCTACGGGCAGCAGCACTGACGGAGAGCTCATGACGACAGACACCCTCCAAGCCGGGTCCCTTGGCTATGCCTAGGAGCTCACAGAATCCACGCCAGTCGCAGGCTGCTAGGCCTTCTCCGTAAATAATGTGTGTATCATTCCCCTAGTATATGCGGTCAGCGGCGCAGGCAGCCTTAGGACGTCTCAGCTGTGTTTCCTAATTTGAGCTTTCATCACCTCTCTGAACTCAGAGTGGACCCCGTGAGTGGAGTCTGAGGTCTCTAGAGAGCAAGGCCTGAGGAGAGCCCTGGCCCCTTCCCTGGCTGGCTTACCCTGCCTTCAAGGGCTTGGAGCTAGGGGTTGACAAGCAGCCCCCTACAAAATTGGGCCACCCCAAGTAAAGCTAGGACCAGGGTTTCTGTCCCCAGGAAGCAGGGACCAGGAAGTAGCCAGAGCCTGACGCAGGCAGGGTTGGCCTGTATCCAGGACAGAGGAGGCCACACAGGAGGCAGGGCTGAAGAAGGCTGGGCATTGGGGATCTAGGTCTTGGGACCCCTAGGCCAGCAAGAGCTGCCGGGGAGGGGTGGCACCAGACGCTGGCACTCGGGCCCAGGGTAGCCTGATGGGCAGCTCGGAGAGTGCCAGGAAGAGCAGCGGGGGGAGGGGGGGCCTCCGAACTCCTGCCCCCCCATTCCATGCCCCTGAGGCCCCTGGACCAGTGACTTGGGTCAGCAGTCACTGTGAGTAGCCCACAGAGAGGACCAAGAGCTGGGCCTGCCCTAGGAAGGTGCCGTGCACACCAAGCATTTGAATGGGTTAAGCAAGAGGGAGCCCAGGTGGCCAAACCCAAGATAGACCTGAGCCTCAGGAGGAACGACCCTGGCCTCAGCTCCCCGCTCTGGAGAGGACCCCAGGCCTTGAGGAAAAGAAGGACCAGATCAGCCGCCCAGAGGGAAGGCTTGGACGATGGCCCCTGACCCTCATGTCTGACTGGGGCTCCAGAAACAGTGGGCGGGGGAAGGACTTTTTGTCGGGGTAGGGGTGGCTGAGGCTGCGTCCCCTGGGGCTGGGCCCCCCGCGGGGCTCTTTCCTGGACTGACCAAGCCCCGCAGAGCCCCTGCAGTTCCTCTACGCCCACCAGGGGGAGCCCGTCCCCCGCAAATCTCCCAATGTGGGCCGTAGGGGCCGCCCTGCCCTTGCCCTTGCAGAGACTCAGGGCGGCCGAGGATGTGCCCCGGGCCGGGCCGGAGAACAGGTCCCAGGCCCCAGGCGGTGGTAAGCGGGTGCTGGGCTCGGGGCTAGAGGAAAGCGGGCTCTTCCGAAGGCAGCCTTTGGTGGGGCGAGGCTGAGCGGCGAGGCTAGGCGGCTGGGACGGAGGATGCAGGGAGCGGGGGGCAGACGGGGGCACTAAGGCAGCCCTGGGCCTAACTCATGACCCACATCCTTTTCTTTTCTTTTTTTAATATTTTATTTATTTATTTGACACAGAGAGCACAGGCAGGGGGAGCAGCAGAGGGAGAGGGAGAAGCAGGCTCTGCGCTGAGCAGGGAGCCCGATGCGGAACTCGACCCCAGGACCCTGGGGTCATGACCTGAGCTGAAGGCCGACTCTTGGCCGCCTCAGCCACCCAGGCGCCCCATGCCTCGCACTCTTGTTCCCATTGCGCACAGGAGGAGATTGAGGCCCAGCAAAGTTCAGTTACTTGCTCCCAAATGACATGGCTGTCATGTCTGTCTGGATGACACCTCCTTTCTAGAAGTTTAGAGGGTAGTAGTTCCTTCTGAGCAGGGCCGCAGCCTGAGGGAGCCTGGGAGCCTGATGCCAGCTCCGTGTGTTGCCTGCTGTGTGGTCTTCTTGCTCCCTGGGTTCGAGACCGCCTGCCCTGGGCTCCGGGCCTTGGGAGCGTGAGCAGTACTGAGCTGCCCTGGGACGCAGAGCAGCGAGCCGCTGGCCAGTCTTGTCTCAAGAGGCCAACAGCCCAGCCGCGCGAGTCACATGGGGTGGGCCCACAGGGCCCTAAGTTCGCTCCAGCCAAAGCCTTGATCTGACCCTGACCCTGGCACCAGTTTGGGTACAACTCAGTGGGTGACAGGCAGCCTGGCACTTGAGCGCCCAGTGAGGACCCTCCACACTTTCCTCACTCCACAGGCTCCCACTCCTGTGAAGGGCAAGCTCCCTCCCCGCCCAAAACAAATGCAGAACCCTGTGGAAACCACAAATGTGGGTGGGGGAGACAAGGGTGTGGAATGCCGTGCACCACCAAGAGGTATCCTGTGGTGTCCAGAGGAAGGAGCTTCTCTCTCGTGCTCCTTTCTGTATCTCTGGAGCCTAGAACGGAGTCTGGCACAGTGAAAGCATTCAGCACATATGCGGATGAATGAATGAATGAATGAATGAATGAACGAACGAATGAACAGAATGGATAGAATACTGTGAGCAGGGAAACGTGCTGAATAAGACGTGGGGGAGGGCAGCCGGGGTGGCTCAGCGGTTTAGCGCCGCCTTCAGCCCAGGGCGTGATCCTGGAGACCCGGATTGAGTCCCACATCGGGCTCCCTGCATGGGGCCTGCTTCTCCCTCTGCCTGTGTCTTCTCTGCCCCTCTCTGTGTGTGTCTCTCATGAATAACTAAGTAAAATCTTTAAAAAAAAAAAAAAAAAAAAAGACGTGGGGGACAGCCAAAAAGCACACAAACCAGTAAATGTCGAAGCTCACTTTGCGAGAACTGCTGTGTGGCTGAGGGGCAGTAGCGGGGAGGGCTGTCTTCAGGTTGGGGTCAGGGGGGGCCTCTCTGGGGAGATAATCCCTGGCGCTGAGATGGTGCTAAATGGATCAAGTTAGGAGAAGTCTGGGAATTAGATAATCCTGGGGCAGGAACAGCAAGTGCAAAGGCCCTGGGGGAGGACCGAGCTTGCTGTGGACACAAGGAGGCTAACGCGGCTGGGCACAGGATGAAGGGAGAGGTGGCCGTGGGCTCGGAGCCTCCACTCCCTGGTGTGACCTCAGCCTTGTCTCTTCTTGCTAAGCCCTTGTCCTGGCCTAGCTTGTTCATAGCTCAGCCTCCGTTTTTCTGGCCCAACCCAGGCTTCTCTCCTGCCTTCCGGACCTGCGCACCCACCAGCCTCCGACAGTCGCCCTCCACCACGGTAAGATCCCCACGCGCTTTAAGCCTTGTCTCCAGCCCCTTGCTGGTAAAGGGCTCCTCCCTGCGCCAGGCCTCAGGCCAGAGCCGGAGAGCCTGGCCTCCAACACCCCTTCTATCTCTGAGTCTTGACACTTTACCCCATGTGATGTCTTTTTTTTTTTTTTAACTTTATTTGGGAGAGAGTGAGCAGGGGGAGGAGAGAGGGAGAAGCAGGCTCCCTGCTGAGTGGGGCTCCATCCCAGGACCCTGAGACCATGACCCGAGCTGAAGGCAGACGCTTAACCGACTCAGCCCATGTGGTAGCTTCAGGGCACCTACTTCTCTTCCACCTGGCCCTTCTGCTTAATCCAGGTCCCCTGCCTCTGCAGATGTCCCTTCAATGCTTTCCCTGGGCGTGGGGCGGGGTGGGGGGGTGGTTCCTGCCTGAAAACCATTCCACAGCTTTCCCAAATCCTACCTCAGTACCTGGTCCACAGACTGCCTGCCCTCTTTGCCTGTGCACCCTTAGCACTCTCCTGCACCAGGGCCTGCCCATGCACGGTGCTCTGGCCCCCCAACCTGTCCCCCATCTCCTCTTTCATCCTCCTGGCCCTTCCAGTCTCAGCTTCCATGCCACCTCCCCAGGGAAGCCCTCCCTGCTATCAGGTCCCCCTGTCTTTTTTTTTTTTTTTTTAGGTCCCCCTGTCTTTGTGCTCAGGATCCCCTTATCCATAGATCGTCCTTAAGGAGTTGTGGATGGTACCTCAGCAGCAGCATCCTCCCACTCCCTGCTGCCCGTAGGTGTCTTGAAGGCTCCCTAATGAAGAAAGTGGAGGCCTGGGAGGGGGGGAGGGTAGAGGAAGACAGGAGGGCAATGTCAGCAGGTCCTGGGGTCCCAGGGTTCTTCTATTGTATAAAACAGTGAGTCAGCTCAAATGTGAGGCAAGAAGTGCCACATGGCCAGAGTGCTGGGGGGCAGGAGGGCATAGGGAGGGTGCCTGGCTTCTGTGCCCACCTGGTCCTCTGCCCACAGCCACTCCTGCCTTGGGCACTCCAGCCTGAGAGGTGTCCTTCCTGAGGAGGGTTCTGTGCCCCCCAGTTCAGACCAACCCCCCTTTCCCTTGCAGCCCTGAGTGTCTCACTTGGACTCTTAAAAGAAAGGTATCTTTTTTTTTTTTTTTTTAAGATTTTATTTTATTTATTCATGAGAGACACAGAGAGAGAGAGGCAGAGACATAGGCAGAGGGAGAAGCAGGCTCCATGAAGGGAGCCAGATGTGGGACTCAATCCCAGGACTCCAGGATCACGACCTGAGCCAAAGCCGGATGCTTAACCACTGAGCCACCCAGGCGTCCCAAGAAAGGTATCTTTAAGACTGCACTCAGGGGGCACCCGGATGGCTCAGTCGGTTCAGCGTCTGACTCTTGGTCATCATCTCAGGGACACAGGATGGACTGAGTCCCCTGCACAGCAGGGAGTCTGCTGGAGATTCTCTCTCCCTCTTCCCAAAACAAACAGGGGGGCCTGGGTGGCTCAGTCGGTGAAGCATCTGCCTTCGGCTCAGGTAATGGTCTCAGGGTCCTGGGACCGAGCCCCCCAGTGGGGTCCCTGTTCAGCCAGGAGCCTGCTTCTCCCTCTCCCTGCTGCTCCCCCCACTTGTGCTCTCAAGTAAGTCTTTTAAAAAAAAATCTTTTTTTTTAAAGACTGCAATCAGGGGCACCTGAGTAGCTCAGTTGGTTGAGCATCTGCCTTTGGCTCAGGTCATGATCCAGGGGCCCTGGGATCGAGCCCCATGTCTGGCTCCCTGCTCAGCAGTCTGCTTCTCCCTCTTCCTCCACTTCTCCCCATGCTTGTGCTCTCTCTCAATAAATAAATATTAAAAAAAAAAAAAAAAAAAGACTGCAATCAGGAGGGACAAAGGCAGCCTAGGATCGCCCAGCTGGTGGCAGAGGTGGGAGCAGGACCCACCTGTTCTGTGCTCAGTGAACAGATTGCCCCTGGAAGTGGGCCCTGCAGCCTGTTAGCCAGGGCCCCTCCCCAGCACCAACAGCTAGGTCATCCCTCGCTGACCTCCTAGAGAATGGGTACCACCTGACTCGGGGGCACACTGGACACTTGCAGGGGGCTTCTGCTTGTGAAGTGCATCTGCAGGCCCCAGGCCAGCTGACAAAACACAGGCTTAGTGGGCTGACAGCTTGCTTTCCCGAGGGCTTGAACTTCTGCTCACCCTCACTTGTGAAGTTTTTGACTCGCTGCTCACTGCTCCCAACTCTATGTCTGAAAATCCGAAGAGCCCACCCACCATCTCCAACTGTGCTCAAGCGGAAGGCTGGCCACGTGCCTAACCAAGGTCCTACCTTTCTCCAGGGCAGAGCTTGGAGGATTAGGGTAAAGCTGCAGTTAGTGCCACTAGAAGTCCAAAGGGACAAGGTGGCACCTGCCACCACCAGGGGGAGCCACAGTCACCAAGCTAACTGGGTGAGGCCTCAATGGAGAAGGCCAAGTTACTTGTTGTCCCACTGTGGGGTGCTTGTCTGAGGTCTTGGCCCATGCTACCCCAACCCCAGGGCCTCCAAGACTGCAGTGCCACATGTAGCCTGTCCATCTGGAGGGCCCGAGGACACGGACTTTGCCTTCCAGGGCACCCTGGCCCACATGGTATCCATTGGTGTGGTCCTGGGTAAAGGCTCTTGGTACATTCAGTAGACCAACCCAGACAAGCAGCATCCCCTTCACAAGCGCTAAGGCCAGCGCCCTCCCGCCAGGTCTTGGTGACCGGCTGCAGCTCAGCCCTTGACCACCATGGCCACCCACCTAGCTGCCCAAGCGGCATAACCCATCCTCCTTGCCAACTTGGGTCTTCAGCCCACTATCCCCAGGAAATACAGCTGTGTTCCAGCTCAAGATCCTCCCAATCCTCCCCCTCCCATCCTTGCCTCTCTCCCCAGAAAAGTCCAAACTGAAACACCGAAAAACCAGGCTTGAGACAGCTTTGTTAGAACAACTCAGCAAAATAAAATTCCGGTTTATTGTTGGACAACATTGTTTCACACATACATCAAACAGGCCAAAAAAAATAAACAGCAACTTCATAGACAAAAAAGGAAAAAAAGAAACCTTTTATCTTTGGCCTTTTTAACCATCTCATACAAACCAACTACTTATAGTACAGCTAAGTACATACACAAAAAAGTTACTGGAATGCTCGGAATAAGATTGTTTTTTTGTTGTTGTTTTTGCTTTTTTTACAAGGTTTTTTTTCTCCTTTGAGATTATAATGAACATGGTCACACCACAAGTAAAGTCAGAAGTAGGACAGAGAACGCTCCGAAGGCTGGTTTGGTCATCCGAGATCATTAAAAATGGCTGACCCCTAACAATATGTACAAAAATATAAAATGTAAATAAAAAATACAAACAAATTTTCCTTTTTAAAGTACTTTTAAGAAAAAAAGCAGGGCCTTGGAAGTTTTGGTTCTTTTTTCCTCCCCTGTTGCAAATTCACGTTGTGGTTTTGGTTGGGTGGCGGAGAGCGTGTGTCATCTGCGGGTGGCGCTGCCCGCGTTGGGCAGGCGGGCGGGACTCTCTACTCGAAGGTGACCACGTTTAGATTCTGAGACGGGAAGTGGAGGGTGAATAGGTCACGGTGGCCTTTTTTTTGTTAAGTTTAACTTTTCCTTTTTTTTTTGCTGTCTAGTCATCCTCATCAGTCTTCTGCTTCTTGGTGTCGACGTCGTCATCCTGCACAGAGAAAGGAGGTCAAGGCCCCTGCAGCCCATTGGACCCACCCCAACTCCTATGGGGAGAGACCAGGACCAAGCACTTGCCACTCCAGAAGCTTCCAGAGCTCTGGAAAAGCCAGGCCTAGAGTTCTTTCCTGTTCCTGCTCAAGATAAGGGAGCCTTTTGGGACCACACCACCCAAGTCCGAATCAGCCCCTCTGGCTATATATAGTGCCTCAGATCCTGACCCCACCCAAGCCAGAACCCACCTCATCGTCTTCAGCTGCCCGTTTGCCCGTAGCTGCCTCGGCCTCCTCATCTTCATCTCCATCCTCTTCCTCTCCTGTAGAACCAAACCCCAGAGTAAACCACACTTCCTTTCTCAACCAACCAGAAGAATCCTGGTACTCTACCCGCCCAGTGACAGCCCAAACTTGGGTGGGGTGGGGACATGACAACACTGCAGCTCCTCAGAAGACCTCCCAGTAACAGATTCGCCAAGGAAGAGGAGTATTCCTTATCTCTGCTGCCTGACAAACCAGGCATTCAGGGTACCGCGTCACCCATGTAGGCACTGGTCTTTAGGGGGAAAGAGGACCCAAGCAGCTGCCCCCAAACAGGACAGAATAACAAATCAGCACGTGGGTCACCTGGTGGGAGTGTGGGTATGTGGGCACAGCTTCACTAGCCTAAAACCATAGTCCAACTGCACTGTACAAACCCAGCTGCAGGTGGTCCAACCCGTCTGCACCCCAGGAATTCTCAATTCCTGCCCCTTTGCTCGACAAGTCCAGGGAAAAGCACCCCCTAAAAAGGGAGACAAACAAGGCTACTCACCATCACCTTCCTCCTCCTCCTCTTCTTCCTCCCCGCCTTCCTCCTCTTCTTCATCTACCTCATTGTCAGCCTCCTGCTCCCCATTTTCCTCATTCTCCTCGACAGAAAAACATACCAGGTTGTTAATAACAGATCACCACCCCTTCCCCCAGGCCCCACCCAATGCACCCGGGGCCCCAGACCAGGCACAAGACCTTAACTCCTCTTCCTAACGTTCCAGCAGAAGACCGCGATACAGGAACTACCCAAGGACAACCTCCTTGCTCGCCCCAGACTAAGCCCAAGCTGGAGAGCACTTCCAGCCAGGAGCAGCTAGGGCAGCACGGGCAAGACAGACACTCACAGCGTTCCCATTAGCAGGCGCGTCTCTTCCATTCTCTGCCTCCTCCACAACTTCCTTCTTCTCCTTTAAGTCCTTCAAAAAGTAAGAGGGAACCAGTAAGTCTTTGGAGAACCCCTGACCTGGTAAAGAGGCCCAGGACTCAAAAGGGCATCAATGTCGCACTGATCTGATGTCCTAACAGCCCCGTGTTACGCTTGGAAATACAGGAAGGGGGAGCCACAGGATACCCAGTTTGTGGTCAGAGTTTCCAATTTCTCAACTCTGAAGAAACACCAAAAAACAACAACAAAAAAAAGAACCCTCTGCAGTTGCTCCCACTGCCCCTACTCCTGCATCTGCAGACAGGGAAGAGCCATGTGGCACCGCAGCCATAAACCCGTCTGGCCGGGCAGACGAGCCCGGGAACACTCCACTCGCACTCCCTTCGCAGACTGGTTTCCAACCAGAGAGCTCCGCCTCACACATCCTCCTTGGAAGACAGCAGGTATGTGCCATAAATAAATAAGCTAATGGAGGGAGGGCCGGGGCGCTGCGGGAGAAGCCCGTGGGCGGCCGGCCCGGGAAGGGGCGGGGGAGTCCTCACAGGCGGGCCGGCAGCTCCCCGGCAGCTCCCCGGCAGGCCTTGGGCGCAGGTCTCTGGAAGCCCCGAGCGCACCAACGTCCTGGCTGCACAGCGGCCCCCGGAGCTCTTGGTCGCCGCCGGCCGCCCGCTCGTCACGGCGCACCTCGAGGGGCGGACGCCGCCGGCTTCCCAGAGGCCGCTGGCGCCCGAAGCCCAGTAACTTTTTCCACCTGGCCCTGCCGATCCAGCCGCCAACACAAACAGGCGCCGGGCCGGGCGCAGCTCGGCCTCCGTCCAGCGAGCGGCCCCGGGGCACCTGTCGACCCCATTACCACCGGCCGGCGGGCCGCGAACCCCGGCGCCGCCCGCTCCCGCCCCCTGGCGGCCGAAGCCCCGGGGAGCGGGTGGGGGCGGGGAGAACGCGGCGCGCAGGCGCGCAGCCCCCGCCCGGCGGGCTTTGCGCGCGGGCCTCGGCACGCACCGCGCGCGCGGAGCACGTGGCCCGGGGCCGCGAGTGCGCCCCTGACCCTGGAGACCCGGAGCCTGCGGGCTGCGCGGGCCCGGCCGCCGCGCGACCTGCGCGCCAGCCTTTCCGGGCCTCTCGACGCTTCCACCGCAGGCCTCCACGCGCGGGCCCCTCTCTCTGCATTTGGCGGGCAAAGTCCCGCGGGAGGCCGCCCCGAAGTCCGCGGGGCTTTTGCAGTCCCGCAGCCCGAGGCCGTCGGGGACGCGCGGTCCACGGGGCTATTTATTGCTCCCGGCGGGAAAGCACCTTGCAGGGAATCGAACGTCCGCGCCGGCGAGGGCCGACCCTCCCCCCACCCAACTAGTTCTCGGGCTGCGCCCGGAGGCGGCCGGCTGGAGCCCTTGCGGAGATCCCGGGCGCAAGCTCCGCTCCGCCGGGGGAGTCACCCCTGGGAGAAAGCCAGAGGTGACGCCACGGGCATAGAGGTTAAGGAGACGCCAAGGTGACTCCCGCCCGGACCCACAGGGGCACGGACCAGAACCTTAGGTGAAAAAAACCGATCCGCCTCAGGGTGCCGCGCTCCCGCCGAGGGCGGAGACGGAGACGCTCCCCGCGCGGGCCGCCGGAACGACCCGGCGCGCAGACCCGGAGCTGCGCCAAACGCGCAGGACCTCAAGACCGAGGGCAGGGAGCTCGGAAGCGTCAGGCCCCGACAAGCCCCGGCGCCCGGCGCGACCCCGCCGCCGGCCAGCCCCGGCCACAGCTTTTGTTCGTCCGCGTCGGCTCCGGGGCGGCCGCGCACACGGTGCTCCCGGGCAGCCGCGGGGGGCGCCCATCGTCGCCCCGGCGCGCCGTTCCTTCACTTTCCGTTTCCTCCCCAAAGGCGCGTGGGCTCGCCTCCTCCACAGCCAAGCCCGGCACCGCTGGTGAATTATTGGAGCTGGGCGGCTGCTCCCGGGCGCACTCCTCCCGGAGGACGCCTATCCCCGCCCTCCCTGCGGGCACCCAGGGCGGAGGAGACCTTCACACCTCCGCGCAGACAATCGACGTCGCGGTCGGCCGACCCGCTGCCCCACGCCGCCTTGGCGGACCGCGGGCCACATAAACCACCTCGGACCGACCGCAAGGCGCGAAACGAGGCGGCCGGGCTCCGAACAAAGAGCAGCGCCGCCGGCGGGCGCTCGTTGCGGAGCCGCCACTTCCCGCAGCCGGCCCGCGCCCGCACGCGCCCCCCCCCCCGCCACCGGCACTTCCGATTCCAAACGCGCTCGAGTTTCAAAGTTATTTCCGTGCGCCCTGCGGGCTGACGACCCCCCTGCCCGGCCCCTCGTCTCCCGCCACCTTCCAGACGAGTCACAAACAAGTTTCAGGAACCGTGGAGCACCCGCCACCCGAGTCGCTGAACCCCCGCGCCCGCCTCCCGGAGCCCCGAGGGCGCCCGGCCCACTCCCCGACGGGCATCGCGTCTGCCGCGGTGCTTCCCGCCCCCCCCCCGCACACAAAAGAGTGGGCTGCCCGGGGGCCTAGGCCGGGGGCGAGAGGTCCCTCCGCCGGAGAAAGCGAAACCGGGTTCGGGGCAGCCCGGCGGCCGCGCGCGCCAAACACCGCTCCGGCGGCAGCAGCGCGCGGAGCCCGAAGGGGCGGGCGGCGTCCAGCCTCACCTTGGTGGTGATCTCGGAGCTGGTGTCCACGGCCGCGTCTGACATGATGGGGCACGCCGGTGATCCGATGCAGCGGATTAAAAAGAGAGCAAGAGTTCGAGGACTCTGGCGAGGGAGCTGCCGGAGTCCGCGGAGGCGGAGGAGGCGCGCGGCGGAGGTGGTTGCGGCGAACGGGGAGCCGGACACAGGAACAATGCAAAGATGGCTTTTCAGAGCAGCCAGTGGGGAACTCACGCGGCGCCAGAACCTTTAATATAGATTAGTGGGCGGCCCTCGGCCTCCTCTGCCCGGATGCTATTGGCTGAGCGCAGGGAGCGGGCGCTCTCTCATTGGCTCGATTCCGAACAATGGGCAAGCGTGCTTAAAGCGGCAGTGCCTTGGTGCGTCCCGCGCTGCGCAGTCGCCGGCCGCACTGTCATTCAGGGCCTTAGTTTGCCGGGTCTCGGCGGCGCCGGCGCCGCGGGGGGAGGGCGCACGAGCGCGCTCGGGGCGCGCGCTCCCGCCGCTGTTTTGCTGGGGCTGCTGACGCAGAAAGCCAAAGCGCGGCAAAGCCGCCCGCCCAGCCCCCCCTCCTCCCCTCCCCACGGCTGCTCGGAAGGAGGGGGAGGGAAGAGGAGGCGGCGGACCGGCGCGCACGACGGCTGCCAGCGAGGGGGAGGGGAAGGCCGGGTGCTGGGCCGCGCTCGCCCGGGGCGGCGCCCTGTGCGGTGCCCGGGGAGGTGCCCGCCCCCCGCGCCGGGGCACCTTCGACCGAGAATCACCCCAGGGCGAGGGGGTAGGAGCCCTGCGTCGAGCCGCGAGGGCTCGTGGCCGAGAGCCGCGCTCCTGGGCCGCCCCGTCTCTACCTCCTCCACGCCCTCTGCCCGGCCCCAGGCGCCCCGGGTCTTCGAAGAGGTGGCCCCGCTGCCCGCCCCCCGCATTGGCCGCCTGAGCCAGCCGCCGAGTGGGCTCCGTGCCAGGCACACGCACACACACGCCCTGGGTGGAATTCATGCTTCGAGGGGACTCGCGGGCCGGGGCGGGCTCCTGCCTTCGAGCAGGGCAGCCCACGGGCGTCGCACCACACAGCCGGCCCCGCACTCCAGCGCCCTGGACTGCGCCTGCCCCGAGCGGTCACTGCCGTCGCGCCAGCCTCGGGGAGCCTCCTAACGGGCCCGGCCATCGAGCCGGCCCGCTCTCCGCACTTCAGGCGCTGCGAGGGGCGTATGAACTTACACCCTGAGAGTTTGCCGGGGCAAACAATCGCCCCTTAGACCGGTTGCTCTAGTCCTTGGGGACTCCTTGAAGTTTGGGGCGCCATTTAGGGAACCACGCGGAGCCCTGAGAAGGGAACCATCAAGGCGCCACACTCAAGATGGCGCTGGGCTCGGCAAGCGTGGCGTGACGTGGCGCCCCGATCACGCAAACGAGCCGGAAACCGCAGATCACACGCTCCTCACCGCCACCGCAACTGACTGTCGGGCTGCGAAACCAGTTGTGTGGGAAGAAAGACTAGAACAGGTGGGAAAGTGTTCCAGAAAAAAAATAACTGCCGCACTCAACATGGCGACAGATAAGGTTCATCCGTGTGTTGCCAGAAGGGGGCGCCCGACACGGAAGGCGGGACTCCGGAGAAACGGGCGCACACTGGCGGAGAGTGGCGGGCGAACACAAAGTTGACGCTTTGCGCCCCGCCATTGGCGGGTTCCGCTGTCTGTCTCTTGGGGCCGCGGATCTGGGAATGGAGAAAACCCGGAGTCTGAAGTCGCGGAGGAGGGACGGATGCCAAGTCCCGTAGAGCTTCAAGCGAGGAACGGCCGGAGAGCCTGAGGCGCCCCTCTCGGTTCTCCTAGGCCAGGGGCTCGCTGACCCCGTTCCACCGCGAGACCCCTGCGCTGAGCTGCCCACGCAGCCGCCCGGCCGCCGCCTCGGGCCCGGCTCCGCTGCCCGGCCTGCAGGAGGCGCGGCGCGCCTGGGGCGCCACCCGGGGCTGGGCCCCCCGCCCCACGTCCCCGGTGCCGCACGCGTCAGGCCCGCATCCTGGTTCACACCTGGCGGCCTGTGCGCGGGGCAGAGAGAAGCCCGGGCTCCCTGTCCTTTGGCCGGGAGGAACGCAGGACAGGTGTTGGACAGGGCGGGACAGCCGCGCCGCCTCCTGTTGCTTGGCGGTCGCCATCCCGTCCCGGGTGCGCGGCAGCGGAGGGGGCGCCCGCGGGCCTCAGTCCTGCCCCCCACCTCCCACCCCCGGCACCCCAATGGCTGGAAGGGGGATTTTCCCCGCAGGTGGGCGCGCTCCAACCCAAGGGGCTCACGATGGTGTCCCCGAGGACCACGCGTCCCAACTCTTTGTTCGCCCCCCCCCCCCGCCCCCGGGCCAGTTGCGTTTACTGCGCTCAGACCTGGGGCCGCCCTTCGCCCCAGAGGAGGAAAGGGCTCTTTGGCCGCTGTCGCTGCGACCCCCTCCTTTGTGCCACAGCCTCGGAGAAGAGGAGGGCTTGTGCGGCGACGCCACGGAGATGAGGCGGGACAGCGCCTTCTACCTGCGGTGCATCCATTAAGCTCTGGTTACCCTAGAAGGGACTGTTCGGTCCACAAAAGCCGGATGCTTGGAGAACTAACTTAGTCTATGCCACATCTAAGCGATTGAGGCTTCTTCCCTCCTTGGATGGTGGCTTTGGGCAGTTGTCTCTGTGTCCAAGCTGAAAACTGGACATGACTTCTGGATTCTGGGCGGGCGGGCGGGCGGGCGGGGGGGGGGGGAGGGAATGGAATGCACTGGCGCAAACATCCGGAAAGAGCCGAATGTGTGTGAATTTCCCTCGAAGAACTGCTTTGCCTGACCCTGTCCCCAGGCAGTTGGCTTTGCTAGAAGCGGTAAGGAGGGTTCATGCCCACCTGGTTCTGGAACCGGTATTTACATCCACCAAGCACTCACAGGGTGCCTGCTGTGTACATAGCAGTGAATCTTCGGCTCATGCTTCAAACATTTTCATTTATCCTCTGCACCTTGCAAGGTAGACAGGACAATTATAGGGTTGAATCCTATGAAACTGATGTTTTTGTAGGTCAAAACCAATTGAAAATCAGCAAATTTGTACCTTCAACCTCTAATATGCTATCACTTTACTTGTAACAAATCAAAAAAGCAGACCAAGGGGTTATAGCAAGTGACCAAATGAATCAGTGACCAGACCGGGGTGAAAATCCTTTTTTTTTTTTTTTTTTTAAGAGTTTTTATTTATTCATGAGAAACAGAGAGAGGCAGAGACACAGGCAGAGGGAGAAGCAGGTTCCCTGCAGGGAGCCTGACATGGAACTCGATCCCGGGTCTCCAGGATCACACCCTGGGCCAAAGGTGATGCCAAACCGCTGAGCCACCTTGGCTACCCTCGGGTAAAAATCCTAAAATGGAGGAGTCTGTCTTGTTAGATGAGTCCTGGAGCAGAAGTGGCTTCCTTGGATCTCCCTGGACTCATAAGTGATAGAGTTCTTTGGGCGATCAAGGGCTTCCTTCCTCCAGGGACAGGTAACTCACATCTTTGCTGTTCTTCCTGCCCTCTGTCACTTCCACTCACTGAAGTATCTCTGTCCTTTCCTCCTTCTGTGTCCTTTCAAACTCCCCCAGACAAGCTAGCATGCCCTGTTAGGTCACATTTCCTGGTGCCTGTCCGAGGCAGTAGGCTTATGTTAGGAGGCAGTAGGCTTATGTCAGAGCTGCTCTAAGCCATGGGGTGGGGTGGGAGGAGTGGGGGTGGGGGAGTGGGAAATGGCTTCCAGGCAAGTTTTGTTCTAAGGAATTTGTATAAGGACTTCTCTAGGTTGCCTACACATTCTCCAGTTGGGACCACAGGCCTCTCCCCGCCAGGTGTGAGTCACACATTTATATATTTCACCTGCCTGGCCCTCTAGGCACTTAGATTTGCAACCCTTGCTCCTAAGCCATTTCCAGCATATTCCTAATTAGTTGTCTCACAATTCTGCTTGATTCCCCAAAGGCCAAAAAGGCTATAAATGGTGGTAAAGCTGCTTGGGTGCATATATGGTTATGACCGTGTGGTCATAACCAGCTGTGGCAACCCGGGCAAGTTACTCCCCACCTCTAAAGAATGGAGATGACAATGACAGGGCCCACCTTCTGGGGTTATGGTGAGAATTGAACCGGTTAATATTCAGAAAGTGCTTGAAATCACGTCTGGCACATCCAGGTACACCATCAGTGTTCTCAGGACCTCATTTTCCAGCGGCTCTCTGTACCCAAGGGGATTGGTTTCACTGTTTGCAGGTCTCTGTGCAAAGGAAGACTGTCTTTAACAAATTCTTCCCATATTCAGTGGGAAATGAGGGCACCAGTCTAGCTGAGTTTCTGGAAGCCTCTGATTCGGTGCCCGACATGCTTGGCAGCCCCTCTGGCCTCAGAGGAATGACAGAGTCTGGGAGGAAGCCTGAGTGGAGCAGGCCTCAAAAAAATCCCGCCTTCCCGCCCTTCAGAAAGCCAGGCATTTCAGGCTGTGGTTTCCTTGCCTGGGCATAAGGGCCTGGGGAGCTGCCAGCGGCCTTTCAACTCTCCCGCCTTGCGGAGCCCGGATGGGATTGTGTAAGAGCCACCCCCCACACGCCTGCTCCCTTGTGCAGCACGTCCGGGCCTGCCCGTTCTCCCAGGGAGCTATGCCAGAGGGCCCTGGTACCTACACAGGTCTGGCAGCCCCAAGAGGCTCCTGCCTGGCAGGAAGAGAGTGGGGGACATCTCTTGGCATTCAGGGCCTGCCCCAAAAATGATGCCAAACTGGAGCTCTGGTTGGAGACTAGCTAAGGAGGCTGGGGGAGGGGTGTGTGCTGTGTCCAAAGCCACCGCCACCTCCTGAGCACGCTCGTGCCCTGATGGCAGTTCTGGACTCCCGGGCACATGCCCCCTGTGGCGTCTCTCGGAATCCTCTGCCTGTCCCTGCCCTTCCCTGCGCTGCTCTCCTGCATCCCCACATCCATCTGTGTGTGTGCTCCCCTCTCTGCACAACTCAGGCTCCGTGGGTGTTTTGCTTAAGCTCTGGTTACCGTTTGTGAGTGCGTGGGCCCAGCATCAGGCTGGCAGGTGAAGGTGCTGGCTGGGGGAGCATGTGTGCCAGAGGCACACATCAGTGGCCCTGCCCGTCAGTGCCTGTGAGGGTGCAGCAGCCAAGGAAAGGTCAGACGCCTCTATGTGACAGGAGGAGACATTGAACTGGGCATCTCCGCACCTGTCCCTTCTTGCCACCTGGCCCCACGTGGGAACCTAGTGAGACTGGAACCTAGTAAGACAGGAGGAGGGTCTGTGTGCCCCCTGCCAGGCAGAAGTCCCAGTCCAGGTAAGCCTGAAGTTGGGGAGAGGCAGGCTTTTCGACATCTTGAAGTGTCTGCTTTCCTCTCCTGTTAATCTCCAATAGGTCTTCCTTCACCCAGACAGAGAAGCCACCTCCAGGCTTAATTAGGGGGTGTAAGAGATGGAGGACTCACCACCAGCTGGAATTTGCTCACTCTCTCACACCAAAGGGGAGCACGGACAGGGTGACCAACTGTCCCCATTGCTCCAGGACATGGAACTCTCAGTGCTTCAACCAGGAAACTCCCAGGCACACCGGGACACGTGTGTCACACTGGTGCAGTCCTTCTTCACAACCTGGTAAGAATGGCATTTCTGAAGAAATCTCTAACCACCGCTGAGAAGGGTCCTGAAAAACAGCCTCCCACTTGGATTCTGCTCGTCTTTGCCATGGAGAACCCAGGGTGACGCTGGGAGCATTTGGTTTGCACATGGCAGAGCAGAAGGATTGAGGGGCTTAGCAGAGATCACAGAGCAAGCTGGCGGCACTGGGATCAGGACCTCCCGCACCTCCGGGGAGGGCTCTCGACTGCCACGTGCAGTGAAGGCTGCCATGCGCAGTGACAGTCGTGAGCGTGGGAATCTGTTTCTAGATCCAGGTGGGAGCTGGGGTCTCTAGAACCCTGGGGAGATTTCTCAGGCTCCTTTCAAAAATACTCTCTCCCCCAAGAGGTTTTCTGAGACTCTCCCGGGAGAAAATCAAGGAACTCACTTGGACAATTCTGTAGGAAAATCTCAAACCAGGATGAAGCATTATTACCTTAAAACCCAAACCTTCCCAGAGAAGGGAAAGCGGCGACTCCTTTTCCAGAGAAATGTGAGCTCCTCATGCATTTAAAGCCTGAGAGGAGGGGCGCCTGGGTGGCTCAGCCAGTTAAGCAACTGGCTCTTGATTTGTCTTGATTTCAGCTGGAGTCATGATCTCAGGGTCCTGAGATCAAGCCCTGTGTTAGGCTCCATGCCAAGCATGGAGCCTGCTTAAGATTCTTTCCCTCTGGCTCTGCCCCACCCCCACTCTCACACACTCTCGAATGAATGAATGAATGAATGCCTAAGAGGAAAGCGTTCACACACGTGAACCAAGAGCCACTCCAGCCAGAACTTTCCCCAGCTGCAGCATGTTCTCAATTGCTGTGTTGGGGCCAGGCCTTGCACTGCGACTGTTCACTGGCTCTCAGCGGCTTTCGCCAGGTCGTGCCATCTCTTGCCACTGAAGCACTTTAAGAGTGTTACCTCAAAAGCATCAGCCAGATACCTACCAGTCCACTTGGCTCCTGGCAAGATCTCAGTCTTCCCACTTGCTAGAGAGAAGATGGCCTAGCTCCCAGGGTGAAAACAGCATGGCTGCTTGTCCCTGCTCCTCGGCTGTTCACAGGGCCACAGCCCTCTGAGTTGCAAAGTCCTTGGCCAGGATGTGGTTTTGAGAGCCCCCAAAGTATTTCTCACCTTGGTAGTAATCAGTCTTGGGCCATATGTGATCTGTTGGAGATTCACCTCAATTGAGATTTTTCAGGATGATAAAATGTATTCCAGAATGTTTTTCAGAAGTCACCACTACTATAAAGGCTGAATTTGGATTCAAGGACATTCCTGATAGAAAGTAAAATGTGTTCTGAATACCTGCAGAAACATAAAAAGGGAAATTAGAAATTAACGATTTATGTTTAAAAGTGAGCCTACATGAAATGAAGCAGCCCTCAAAGCAGGGAGGGCCAAACATCCTGACGGAGAATCCCAGCTTCTGGTTACTCAGAGCTCTCAGCTTCATGGAAGGCTGTGGCCTAGCAGCAGTGGGGGTTCTCCATGCTTGCTTTCTGCAGCCCCAGCCTCTCTTCTTCTCAGGGCCTCCAGGAGGAGTCAGGCGCACGAGGATCCACTCCTAGGCGTGCCTGACACTGGTTCTAAGCAAGTCCTTTTACTGTTCCCACCTTGTTCCCATTATCTGGGCTAAAATGAGAGGGGAATCACTGGACCTGGACAATCACATAAGCACCCACCTCCCTGTGTGTGCTGTGAGCTGCTGGTGGCAGGGCAGTCTGGTCATGCCCCCACTCGGTGTGGCCCTCTGCCTTTTCTATCTGGCTATACTTCATCAAGAAATGACCGTTCAATTGCTCTGAATCAAATGGAATCGGGCCCAACATTCCACTGAGCCCCCATCCCAGGATGCTGACACCTGCTCTGTGCCAGAGGAGAAGAGAAAAATTGAACACACTTCAAGCAGTTATGGCAGGCACCCCCTGCAGATGGAGAGGATGGAAAAGAGCCTCATTCTACAGATGGAGGCACTGGGACCCAGAATGGGAGGCTGATTTGCCAACACAGTGGCCCCTGGCCAGGAATAGAGCCCCCTTGGCCCTGGCTCCTAGGGCTCCATGCCACCCACCCTCCCTCTCACTGAATGCCTGGGGCCCTAGCTGTACCCGACTCCAAATCTCAAGAGACCAGGGCAGACCAGAGTGGTCAGGGGGTACATTCTGGAGCAAGCAGGGCTCGGCAAGAGCCTGAAGTCAGGGTAAGATGTGAGGGCGAGAGCAGGAGTGAGAGTCTTGGCAGCTCCAGTGTGAAACCAAGCCAGGCTGAGTGCATGAAGGAGAAAATGCGGCAGGAGGGTCACTGGGAAGGGGGGCTCTTCTGAAACCTGGCTTGCCCCAGCTGAACAGAGACATTCCAAGTGTGCCCTTCCACTCTGTTGCACGGCTGAAACCCCACAGACCTGTCCCATCATGAGCACAGCAAGTGACCATAGTCACAACCCCAGCATATTGTAGGTGCAAGAGTAGAGCGGCCACAGGAAACCAGTGGCAGCTCCTGCTTTCCTGGACAAACTCTAGGCCAGACATGGTGCTGAGTTCTAGGCATATTAACTTGTTCAATCCCGTGAGGCTTGTTGCCATCCCCACCTCCTGAAAGGGGAAACTGAGGCACAGAGCAGGCAGGTGTGTGGCCCAAAGTGTCAGAGCTGGAATTTGGAACTGGGTACCCAGCTCCAGAGCTCCACTTGCAGGAACAAGTCACTGGTCCTAAGTGACCCCACTGCCATCAGCCTCTGCCCACCCCACCTCCTTAAACATTAGGGACAGGATCTTGGGGTCCCTTCTGTCGATCCGTAAGTTTATTTTCACTGACTGAGGCCCTTGTCCCCCCAGCCGGCACCTCTCAGACTCTAGGAATTGCAGAGAAGTCTTCCCCAGATTGGTGATGTCTGGTCGTGGGGCAAGACTTTTTCCAGAGCAACCTGGAGACCTGAGGGGAAGGACGTTTTGCAACTGTTTGCCACCAGGAGCCCACCAGAAAATCAGCCTACCAGAAACTAAGTGTTCCTAGGATGTTCCACTGAGCTTTTTCATGGCATCAGTAGACAACTGGTAACATCTGTCTTGAACATTTCTCCAGGCTGCTGTTCACCATGGCCTGACTGAGCCCTGGAGGTACAATACTGCACAATGTTCCCTTTATAGCGATGCACAGGACAAATTTCTCTCTGGCCTCTAGCACCAGCAAGACAGTGTGGCCTGATGGATAGGACTGTAAACTCCAGGTATCCCCTTCCTGTCCCCCTGGGGGTGGATAAGATCCCATTGGATCAGGGCTCCCCCCCACCTCTGCCGTTTAGTGCAGGTCAGCAATTCTCGGTTTTTTCACCTGTAAAATGGGAACCAGTAACAACCTCCTAAGATTTCTCTTGAATAGTGTGCTTCATTTTGTCATTATTTTATTTTGTTTTATTTATTTGACATACAGAGACAGCACAAGCAGGGGGAGCAGGCCTCTCGCTGAGCAGGGAGCGGGACAACAGGCTCGATCCCAGGATCCTGGGATCATGACCTGAGCTGAAGGCAGATGCTTAAGTGACTGAGCCACCCAGGCGCCCCTCATTTTGTTGTTGGGGACTCTCCTTGTCTTGTACCGAATCACATTTTCCTCTCTGGGCTGCAGGAAGCTCAGCACCCACCTTGAGGTCACTTCGGAGTTCCAGGACATCCCGCGAGGTTGATGGACATAACCCCAGCCCTGGCTTCCTCATATTTTCCCTTAGCCGTACTTCTTCAGCGATTCTATTTCTGTTGGCCTTTAGGTACGTCAATAAACTTTAGAACTGAGGCTGAAAATAATTAATTAAAGTGATAATTTATTAAACAGCTGGAGCCCTTTGATACCTAAAGCACTTCCTCACAGGTTGTGCCATGTGGGCCTCACCCCCATCCAGGTAGGTGCCCCATTTTACAGAAGAAGAAATGGAGGCCGCCAAAGGGCGCTGATGGGGTAGAGACGGGCTGTCAGGCTCTGGCCCAGCGGCCCAGCCCGCCTCCCTTCACCAGCCCTGGCTCCTTCCCAGCACTTCCCAGCATCCCTGCCCCAACGTGGCTGGTGGTTCTGCGCCTCCCTGACACTTCACTTCCACCCCACCTTCCGTTTCCTGTCTCCATCTCTTGTCTTTTGGGGGACTTTCCATGAGACGGTAAAGTTCAGCAAATTATTTAAGGATGAATGAAATCCAGCCCCTCCACGACCCCCTTTATGGCATTTACACCAAGTCATTGAGATTGGGCTCTCTCCTCAAGTGACGGGAATGTGTCCCCCAAGGGCTGCTCTGCTTCTCAGCCTTAAGGAAGTGTGGCCCAATACGCCCAGAAACGAGCTGCAGGAGCTCAGAACGCAGCCTCCCTGCCCGTCTCCTGGGACCGTCAACCTGGACGTTCCACGGTTGGGCCTGGGCCGGTCCTTCAGAGAACCCAAAGGCAGGCAGGGAAGAGCCACTACCCAGCCCAGCACCCCCTCGCTCCCTGAACGGGCTCCCTGGGGAAAGCCCGAGACCCCGAGGGGCTGACAAATCCCCTATAAAATGTGAGAGGACCCTCTTACTACCCCAGCTGCCCTCTGGGGCTTAGAGTCTCTCTGAGTCCAGCGAAGGACCTGAAGCTCCCGATGTGCCAGCAGGGGTGGGAGCTGAGTTGGGGTCAAGGTGGAGAGAGCTGACTCACTCTGCAGAGTGTGGGGGCATGGGAGCTCTTCCAGGACACTGGGCCGCAGTCATTCTGCTCACATCTCAATGACAGAGCAACCCTCGACTTAGAACATATTGATAACTTGTATTGTTCTTACTTGATGGTGATTCCCCTTCCCAGTGCACAAAGCTCACGATTGTCGCCTTTCCAGAAACTGTGGCAGTGTGGGTAGTGGTATTAGTCTCAGGTGTCCCAGCTGTGCCCTGAAGGTACTGATCCCTGCTCCCTTGTCCCCACCTGGGGGCGGGGGCGGCCACCCCGTGTGTAAGCCATCCAGGAGACAGGACTGCCTGCTGCGTCCTCGCCGCTGGAGGTCAGGGGCCGGGCCTGGCAGAGGGCTCAGCAGGAAAGGCTGGCAAACAGCCAAGCGTTGCAGCCTGAAACCCCGGAAACAGGGTCAGGAAGCCCCAGCCCTGCTGGCTCACGTGTGGGCTCTGGGGAGCTGAGGGAGCTGTGTTCAGTCAGAAGCACAGAGGGAGCGGCAGCTGGCCTGGGGACCTCGGCGCCGGGCACCTGCGGGCACATGGCGGGCACGCAGCGGCCACGCCCGGCCTTGGGCCCGCTTCGCTCTTCGCTGGAACAGGCCCCTTTCCAGACTCTGGGTGTGCACGTGTGCTGTAAATACGACCGTGACCACATACCCGCATCCACGTCGGGCGACGTGTCTCATGAATGCGGGCCACGCGTGTGTGTTCATGAGTGTGCAGACACCGGCGTGCGCCTGGGATGACAGCGGTCACCGAAGCCTCCTTCCCACCGAGGGGCCGAGGCACCAGGCCACCCAGCCAGTCCCTGCAGGTGCATGGGCGCTTGCTTTATTCTCATTTGTATTTTTCTTTGTTTAAAAAAAGATTTTATTTATTTATTCATGAGAGACAGAGAGAGAGAGAGAGAGAGAAGCAGAGACATAGGCAGAGGGAGAAGCAGGCTCCATGCAGGGAGCCCGATATGGGACTGGATCCCAGATCCGGGGATCACACCCTGAGCCACTCAGGCGTCCCTTTCTTTTTCTTTTTCTTTCTTTTTTTTTTTTTTTTGAGATTTTATTTGTTTATTCACAAGAGAGACAGAGAGGCAGCGACACAGGCAGAAGGAGAAGCAGGCGCCCTGCAGGGAGCCCGATGCAGGACTCGATCCCGAGACCCCAGGATCACACCCTGAGCCGAAGGTAGGCGCTCAACCACTGAGCCACCCAGGCATCCCTCATTTGTATTTTTCTGTATGTTTCTAACCTTCCCAAGTGGAAGCAGCCACACGCACGAACCTACACACACAAAGAGGCTCCCTGCCCTGCTCACCACCCAGCAGGGGAGCCAGGCATAGTCAGAAAGGCCCGAGGGCCAGAGCCGAAGGACTCGGAGGAAAGAGCCGATGAGCTCTGCCTAAGCAGTTATGGAGGGCTTCCCGGAGGAAGCGTCCTCGGAGCTGGGACTTCAAAGATGATGAGCAGTGCTGCTCCAGATGGATCCGGACTTCCCGGGCTGAAGGCTCCCCTGGCCCCATCTATTTCGTGGGGCAGAGCCGCAGAGCCCACCCTCTGTGGCTCCTTGCTGCGCTGTCCCCATCGCCCATCCTCACCTCCCTGCACCTTTGAGACAGCATATGTCCTCCCCCATGTCTCCGTGTTCTGACCAAACCAAATAAGCAAATCAAACAAACAGCTAATAATGCAGCTTATCTGTGGGATAACGGAACTTTAGTTCCAATGGAGGCGTTTCATTTGGACTAGCCTTTTTCTGGAAGCTTCTGAGTCACCTAAGCCTAAACACAGAAGGGGAGGGGCACCAGCCTGGCCCAGTAGAGTATGCTTCTCTTAATCTTGGGGTCGTGAGTTCAAGCCCCCCGTTGGGCATGGAGCCTACTTATAAATTAGTAAATAAAATAAATAAATTGGGACGCCTGTGTGGCTCAGCGGTTGAACATCTGCCTTTGGCTCAGGGAGCAATCCCGGAGTCTTCATCGGGCTCCCTGCATGGAGCCTGCTTCTCCCTCTCCCTATGTCTCTTTCTCTCTCTCACGAATAATAAAATAAAACAAAAATAAAATAAAATAAAACCAGAAAGCGATTATGGAAATAACCCAGGCCCACATCCCACCCTGGGAGCCAGGATCCCTCCCAAGTCCCCTTTGGGGATCACCTTGTGTCAGCCTGAACACCTGCGTGCACAGATGAGCACACAATCCTGCACGGACACCCATGCACCCAGCCTGACTTAGAAGTGCCCACGCCCCCAGGTAACCTCCCTACCTCCTGCCAAGCTCCTACCCTATGCCTCCCTCCCCTGCCTGGAACTAGGGACACAGTGGGCTAGGGACCACCCGGCTCCATAGGCTGGGGAGAGGTGAGCTCTGCTTCCTTCTTCCTGTGTGGTCTTAGAGAGATCAACTGACGTCTCTGAGCCTCTAAGCTTCTTTTTGTAAAGGTAGGGACGGGATGAGGAAAAAGATACAGTTTGTAAACTGTGAACTGCTCTGCAGATGCTGTTTATTATGATGAAGCCATGTGAGAGTAATTACAGAGCAACCATCAAGGATTATAGAACAATAAGGGGCAAATGGCACACATATGTGCCAGGGAGGCCCCCCAGGAAGAGCACTTTGAGCGGAGTCCTCTCGTGGCTGCCATTTGGGTGGTATCTCTATGCCCTGTTTTCCTTGCACAAGATAAAACGCCTCTAATGCTCAAAGCCAGCCTGGGGAGGGGGGTCAGCCCAACGTGAGACCATGAATGAGGACCTGTTGGTTCAGAGACTTGATCACACAGCTCAGAGACAATAGGCCGGGACTGGAATTAGTGTCTTCTGGCCATGAAATGTAGGTGCTTTCCATTCTGTAAGGACAATAGGACAGTTTTCACGCCAGAGATCTGAGAAGATGTGAGTCGCATGAGTTGATGAAGAGAAGTCACTATTTGCTATGGGGAAGGGCATTCATTCATTCATTCATTCATCAACACCTGTTTCTGAACACCCATCACCTGTTGAGTAAATGAAGATAAGGGGTGGAGTGGCATTGAAGGGATGTATGTGGGCTCCTGAGGGCGTTTGTGGCGGAGATCAAGGTGGTGCCTTCCTCATCCAAGTTAGTCCTAAAGCCAAGACCCAGCCGGAGGCTGGCAGGGCTCAGCCCCAGGCAGTTACTGGGAACTTCTTATGCATGGACAGAGCCTGTTTTTCATCAAGACCGGTTAAGTGAATCCCAGGGCTTCAGTTGAGGGGGGCAGGAAGGCAAAGGGAGAGAGGGAAGGAGGATGAGGGGGGCCTCCCCTGGGTCACTCAAGGGGCCCAGGGGATGAAGGGAACGGGAGACAGAGCCTGGCAGGGCAGCCAGGTTGGCGGAAGCAGGGCTGGGCCCAGGTCCAGGGCCACCAGCCCTGCATGAGGGAGGGGTGGGCGGATGCAGGCAAGCTGGACCCGAGGGAGCAGGGAACAGCCTGATTAATAGGATGATAGGGGCAGATGGACGGGCAGCCAGGGCTGCTCTGGACACCAGCCTCCCGCTCCCCGGCCGCCAGCCAGGCCAGTGGTCTGGGGGCAGGGCCTCTGGTGGGGGTGAGGCTGTGGTGAATGAATCACTGGCCAGTGCCAGGAGCCTGCAGGCCTCAGCACTCGCTCCCGGAGGACTAGCTAATTCACTTGGAGGGAGGCCGGGCCGCTAATGACAAGAGCAGCCTGCCTGGGCCCTGCTCAGCCCCATGCACACTGACCACTAAATGAGGAGCTGGGCCACAGGGGACAGGAGGACCCACCCCTGGCACAGGCTTGGCCGGGGCTCCCCACCTGCCTTCAGGAGAGGCACCAATGCCCCTAAGGATGGGGAGCCCCCCTACCCTGGACCAGATGAAGAGGAGGCACAGACTCCCCCTCCTGAGCTCCAAAGAACCTGATTACGGTGGGACAAGTAAGAATCAGGTTGGAGGGGAGTGGACAGGGCGGGCCAGCCTAGCCCTCCTGTCCTGGGAGAAGGCGGAAGAGGAACCTCGTTCAGCCAAGGCACAAAGCCAGGTTGTGAGCTAGGCCCCACCAGGAATAGACATTCAAGTCCCCGAGAAACAAACCACTTGGAAAACAAGGCCTGGCACCCTGCCAGGCCGTCCCTGACGCATGCTGTTTGCTGATGGCGTAGGTGTGGCATTCCCAGGCTGACCCCTATGGTGTTCATGCCCCAGGGTTTAGTGAGCACATACTGCAGGGCTCTCTGCTGGAGTCCAGATGCTGTCTCAAAGGCTCAGCCAGGAAAGGGCTCAGCACACAGGAATCGAGACAGGGATAACACCCAACTTCCACGCACCGGGTGCCCAGCCCCACACCGGGACTCTGCATGTGCTACCTTGCTGTCCTTGCATATACCTGTAAGGCAGTGACCGTTAACCATGCCCATTTTATGGAGGATGCCCATTTTATGGATGAGAAAACTGAGGCTCAGAAGACTGGCTTGATGGCCCAAGGCCTTTAACCTGTAGGCAGCAGAGGCAGGTCTTCAATGACTCCCAGGTGTAACCTCTGCCTTGTAGCTCCAGGACGCTGGGTTCCAGGGTTGGGGGATGGGAAGACTTCAGGCTTCTGTCCTTACAGAATCAGAGGCCTCACCAGTGGCCCAATGGGGCCAGAAGAGCTGGGCACTGGTGAAAGGAAGGATTAAAGGGCTTGCCCTTGGGGTCCTAGCATCCATTTCAGTATTCTGAGTCCCCCTCCCAGGAGACAACATGTCAACAGACTCTTGGACAGACAGTGGGGAGAAAGGAAGGGATGCAGGCCTGTGAGGTCCCTGGGGGCTGTATGGTCCCGCCGGCCTGGCCCTGAACACGCCCTGAACACCGGGCTGGCTCTCCCCTCCTTGTGGTGGCTGCCATCCCTGCGCTGTGCCCCAAGGCCCCCCAGCTCATCTCTAGGGCCGAGAGGAGCGAGACCAAGCAGGGCCTCAAGGACTCTGTGTCCAAGTGGTCGCCAGGCTCAGTGGCCTCCTCCAGCGCTGGGGAACAAAGGTGACCCGGCTTGGGAGGGAGGGTGGTGACCACATGCTCCCCCTCCCGCAGCAGCTGGGCCAGGAGGGAAGGGGCCTCGGGCGCCCTCTGCTGGCCTGGTAGCTCCAGGAGGAAGGGGGTGGCAGTTGCCACGGGGCTGGCTGCTCCTCCGCCTGAGCCTGAGGCCTGGCTGAGTGTGCTACCTGCGTGTGCGAGAGTGTCCGTGCCGGCCTCTGAGTGTGTCTCTGGGTGCCTGTGTGCAGCATGCCTGCGTGTGAGCGTGTGGCTGCGCGTGCATATCTGTGTCTGTGGGAGCACCTATTGAGGTGTGTGTTGGTGTGTGTGCACATCTGTGTTGTGTGTGTGTGTGAGTCTGTGCCTGTCTGAATGTGCACTTGTCTGTGTGCGTTTGAGTGTGTGTGTAAATGCACATTCCACCTGTGCCCCGGGTGTGTGGAGTGTGAATGGATCTGGGCTTTGGCCTGCAATAGTTGCAAGGCCTGCGGCTGTTCAGCTGAAAACACCCTGGTCAGGTGGTCCCCGGAGTGGACAGCTCACGTGGGCACCGGCGGGAGGCTGCGAGGGGCAGAGCTGGCCACTGGCCACTCTAATGTTCACTCTGTGCCTATGAGGAGAGAGAGAGGAGGAGGAGGAGCCCCTTCCATCCCTAAGGAACTCTGCATGTGAGCAGTTAGAAATGAGATGAGAAATAAGATGACAACAACACTCATAGGTTTAGGCCTATGAGGGTCTAACTCGGCCTGGAGCAATCCCAGAATGCTCCATAGAGGGGGCAAGCCCGAGCAGAGGCTTCAGGGCACAGAGAGGGAAGTGAGGGCACACCAGACAAGCAAAAGGTTCACTGGGAGCCCAGTGGTGAAAAGCTGGGCCAGAGAGGGCACCAGGCACAGGTGCCCCGATTATGCCTGGTGTGGGGGTGTCACTGGAGCAGTCTGGCCAGGGCAGAGATACTGCGGGGCCAGAGGGTGGATGGGGAGCCTTCTGCCTCCTGCCAACAGTCGGGAAGGAAGGTCCATGGTTTTTCCTTTTGGGGGGTGTGCAGGCACTGAGTCGGTTCTGCTTGCCGCAAGGAACTACCTCAGGACGAGGATGCCCAGGGCACCCACACTGACCACAGATGCTCAGATGCTGGGCCCTGGAGCCCTGTGGAGGCCTGGGTGCTGCAGAGATCATCCCACTCCCCCTCCAAGGCCCAGTGAGGTCCATGCTGCGCCAGCTGCAGTGGCCTCGGGGCGCCTCTTTTGCCATCAATGCCTCCTCTGTGGCCTGGGCCTGAGAGGGTAGGCTGGGTAAGGCCTTGGGCCCCAGCCAGCCTGGTCCCCTCTCAGGGTGGCACCAGGCCGGCCTCCTCGGCACTGGCCTCAGGGTCTTCAGTGGACATTCTCCATCCTTAGGGCCTGGTGTTCCTGAAGCCCCTGGCCGAGGCTGGTCCTACCCTGGTGAAATCAAGCCGAGGGAAAAGTTCCCGGGATACATACTCCTTTGGGCTCAACAAAATGGGCACATGGAGGGCACCTGGGTGGCTCAGTGGTTGGTCTGCCTTCAGCTCGGGGTTATGATCCGGGGTCCTGGGACGGAGTCCCACATTGGGCTCTCCCTCTGCCTGTGTCTCTGCCTCTCTCTTTGTCTCTCATGAATAAATGAATGAAATTAAAAAAAAAAAAAAGGCACATGGGCACAGACGCCTGCCTATGGGAGAAGTGCAGCTTTACTGTTCTGAACTCTCGTGGCCTTTTTAAGTCAAGCCCCATTTACCAGCTACAACCCTGCGGGTGCTGGCCTCTTAGTTCCACGCTGCCTTTTCCTACGGGGTACCCAAGGCCTTGTATGGGAGCCGTGGTTGGTCTCTGCAAGCCACTGCTGCAACAGCCCTGGTTCCTGCCTACCCACACACCCGCTCCGGCTGAGCTTGGGCTCGGGGACACGTCCTGTGCTCCTGGTCTGCAGCTACGCAGCCATTGCCATGCGGGAAGGGGCGGGGGGGGGGTTCTCCAGAGCCGCCAACCTTCTCACTGTATACACCACCGCTCCCCCTACACTCACCAAGAAGGGAGGTGAGCAACCATGCACCCCTCTGACCACGTGGAGGCCACGCTGTGACTCAGGAGCCTGGGCCCCCTTTCAAACCACTCTTTCCCTACTAGTGACAAGAGTACACTTTCAGGAGAGTTCTGCATGCATCGCATCACCTAGCCCTCCCAACAGACCCACAGGGAGGTCTCGTGTTGCTTCCAAATTACAGCTGGGGAAGCTGAGGCCCAGAGAGGCCCAAGGTTCAGACTGGAACCCAGACCTGTCTGACCCCAGGCCCACACCTACAGCAGGCCACTGCCGCCCTGCATCCAAACACACCTCGCCACCTCTCACTGGTTTGTTGCCATGGGCTCTCCGCCGCCCTGTCCGTCTTGTTCCTTGCTCTTCATCTTCTGTGGCTCCTACAGATTCCAGATAAAGCTCCTGTCACGTTGGCATTCAAGGCACCTCTGTCACCCGGCCCCACGGCTCCTCCTCCTTGTGAACCTGTGCTCCCGTGTCTATCATTCTAGTCTCCAAGCCGTTGCCCAGCTCTCCGGCCTCCGTGGCCTGCCCTCTCTTCCTGCCCATTCCGGCCTGAGAGAGGGAGAGGTGAGCCACTGAGAAGGAAAGTGAAGGGACAGTCCTCCCCACCACCATGCTCTGGCCAGGTCTCCTCCCTGCCGCTCCCTGCAAAGCTCAGCCCCAGGCTCCCGAGGCACGGGCCCACAGAAGCCCCAGGCCCAAGACGTGCAGCTTGCCACGGTCCCGCCTCTGTCTTTGGAGCCTGGTGGAAGGCTGACCCTCTTCTGGAGCAGGTGTTGGCAGGGAGCTGGCGCATCGAGGGAAAAGAGGCAGCAGGCGGAGGGGAGCGCACGAGAGCTGCATCCCCTCCTGGCACTGCCTCTCCCTGCCCCTGGGAGCGGGTGCTAGGCTGGCACGCAGCAGCAGCAGGAGCACACACTCCTGTGCGGGCACAGCCTGTCAGCTGCACCCACAGCCCACAGGCAGGAGTAGCCGCGGGCACGGGTGACACTGCGCAGGGAAGATGCCGAAGGGCCAGCCAGACCCTGGGCGGCACGGGGGAGTGGGCCTAGACAGAACAGGGCCCTGGGGCCACAGCGGAGGAAACTTCCACAGCTGTCCAGGTGGGGGTGACCAAATGGTGGTGGGGGTTCCCACACCCGACACCCAGGGTCCTGGCTGCTCGTCCTTGTTTATCTGCATCTGCCACCTTCCTGGCATTACGGGAGGCCAAGGGGCTGATGGGCCCATCCGCAGCCCGGGTCTGCTGCTCTGTCCCTGTAGGCGTAGGCCCCAGGGCCAGAAGACTCTTCCAGGCCTCAGGTCTGGGAGCCTCCTCTCTTCTCCAGAGTTCCAGGTACTCAGAGCTTCTCCGCGGGCCTTCATTTCAACCAGGCATTCAAGAGGCTGGGAGTCTGGGTCCGCTCCAAATCCTAGGACGCCCTTGGGCTCCATTAGGCTCTGGCCTTTCCTGTAGGCTTCCCTGAGGCTGCTCTCAGGATGTGTGTGGCCTGAGGGGGGAGGATTTGAGCCTTGGGCTGAAGGGGCCAGATCACCAAGCCTGGGTCCCTCCTGCCCTCCCCTCTGCAGTCCTAGGAGCAGATGTACAGCTGGGTGTGAGTGGTGAAGGCCCAGAGTGGGGGGTGTGGAGGGAGGGGCTCAGTGATTCTGGGCAGACTCTTCAGCTGGCAGAGGCTCCTGCCAAGACATTTCCCCGCCCCGCCCCCCTCCCCTCCACTCATTATCAACTTGGGGTTTGTGTGCAAACAGCAGCTGGTCTCTTTTGTCGGCCTCCCCTCCCCCCTGCCCCTTCCCTCCTCCCCAATGCCTCCCAAATGGCTTTTCCATCTCAGGCCCTGCTTTTCCTTCCAGGTAATTTAGATGCTGAGGCTCTGGGGAGCACCTGAGAGGGGAGGCAGCCCCTGGCCAGCCTTGGCTCTGGGTCCTAAGTTCTCCTCTAGCCCTTCAAAGACACAATATTAAACTCATCTGGGACATGACATGAGAGCCAGAGAGGATGAGTAACAGAGCAAAGTCAGACTGGGCAAGTGCAGAGCCAAGCCCCAGACTCAGGTATGCCTGTTTGCAGAGCCTGTTTGTAGAGTCTGTTTGCAGAGCCTGTTTGCTGATCCAGTTCACACACACATACCCAAGCCTTAGCTATTCTTCTGATCATCCTACGGCCTGGCACTGCTTCTATTAGGGTCCCTGGGAATATGGTTCCACTCCCAACGTTCTAAGCTGTGTCAAGGACTCCAGCTGAAGTAATTCTGTGTGCCTGGGGCTAAGGTGGCAGGGCCCTGTCAGTTAGAATCAGGAGTTGGGATTAGATGCTGAGGACAATGGGAAAAGGAACTTTGCAAACAGCAAACCCTGTAGACTGTGGAGACAGAGAGCAAGGAGGCTGATCAAGACAGGAAAAAGTAGAAGAGCATGGGCCAAGGCGCTGGTCCTAGGGCAGCGGGGCAGCCAATCTGGAAGCACAGACTTGGTGACAGTCTGTGGGTAAGAGGGTTGAGGATGACACCCAAGTCTCTGGCCTGGGCAGTACAGAGGAGTAGGTGCAGCAGGATTAGAATCTTGTGTTTGAGACAAATTGGCTTTGAGATGCTTGAGGGATATCCAGGTGGAGGTTTCTGGAAAGATCCAGGAGACTGGTTATAGCAGGGCAGGTGGAGGTCTGGGGGTGGATGAGCTCGCCAAGATATGGAATAAGGGGAGAAGGGAATTGAGGATGGAGTCCTGAACAGAAGGCTCAGAGGTCAGGTCAAGGGAGGGCATTGTGGCAGGCACGGGGTGGGGGGGTGAAGGGGTGGGGAGGTGGTAGGTAACTACTGGATTTGTGAACTTGAAAGCAGCAAGGGCTCCCACAGGGCAAGTCCATGGTATGGCAGGGGCCGTGGCCTGCTGAGTGGGTGTGGTGGCTCCTTACCAGGCGGTCACTCTGTTCTTCAAAGATTTTAGCTATTTTAATCCTTGTAACAGGCCTAAAAGGACAAGCCTCAATCTCAAATGGAACCAAGATTAGGCCTGAAGGTGGCGGAGAGTGACTCTGGTCGTATTTGGGATGATGGCTTGCTGCTGTCCCTTGAGTGCGCACGCAGGGAGCACCACACTCTGCCAGGCGGTCGGGTTACTGAGTCTGGGTCCCTGGGATCCTGCCTGCTGCACTGGCCACACACCCAGACCGGACGGGCCCGCGCTGGGTGAGTGGGCGACACCAGAGGCACCTGCGCCTCCCAAGAGCAGCACAGAGAACGCAACCCCCAAGAGGAGTCTGGAAAGAAGCCGCGCGGCTCATCAGAGGGAAGCAGCCTGCGCAAAAGCGGGGAAGCGCAGGGGGAGGGAGGCTCTGGCCCAGTGAGAGGGGTGCAGCCCGGGCGCCGGTGCTCCCACCCGGGGCTCCCCCGTGGCCCCTGCCCGTGGCCAAAGGTCGGCCTCTCGCCGGAGCTTCCCCGGGGCGGCTGCCCGCAGGCCTGCGCCGGTGCCCCGGGGCCGGGCCTGCACACGCGCGCGCACACCGGGCACACGGCGCGGGCACACGGGCCGGAAGTCGCGGGCTGCAGCCCGGCGCGGGGCGGCGGGGCCGGGCGGGGGCCGGGCGGGGGCCGGGCGGGGGCCGGGAGCGGGAACAAAGGACGCGGCGGGGCGGGGGCGGCGGGGCCGGGCCGGGATTGGCGGCCGGGGGCGCGGGGAGAGGCCCGCCGCGCGGGGATTGGCCGCGGCCTCCGCGGGGCCCCCGGCGCCCGCCCCGCCCCTCGCGGCAGAAACCGGAGCCCGGCCCGCCGCCCCGGAGCCGCCCGCGCCCCGCCACCTGCGGGTTCCCGCCCGGCCCCCGCCGAGCCGGCTGCGCACCTAGCGGCCCCCCCGCCCCGCCCCGCCCCGCCCGGCTGCGCGCGGGTCCCCAGGGCCCGGGGCGGGCGGGCAGCCTCCCTGCGCCCCGCGGGGCGGGGATCCGGGCACGGGAGGGCCGGGTCGCCCGCGCGGAAGTGGGGTCGGCAGGACCGGCTGGACCGGGAGGGGGTCCGAGAACAGGAGGCGCCCCGAGGGGACCGCCCGGGGGGGCTGGGGGGCCCGAGGCCCGCTCCTGGGGGGTCGCTGGGGCTGAGGGCGGCGCCGACCTGCCAGACAGGGCCCCGGCTGGGCTTGGGGTAGGGGAGGTGGCGCCCGGAGTGCCCCGGCAGCCGCCGCTCCGTGCTGGGGGAGTCCCTGCCGAGGGGCCTGCCGACCCCGTCCCGCTTTCTCAACTGCCTGGGAGGTGAGGGAGAAGGGGAGGGGCGGGGGACGCGGGCCACCAATCACAGCCTCAGCCCCACTTTGAATCTGGGCTGGCGGCTCACCTGGCTGCCTCTTTGTCCCCACTTGCCTGCCTAGACACGTCCCACTCCACCCCCACCCTTTGGGAAGCTCTCCCCCACCTACCTAGTTCTTCTCTCCTGGTTTTCCTGGCTGGGACTGACGCTGGACCTTGGTCTTCCCCGGGAGCTCTGGTGACTCCAAAACATGGCTCGCTCTCTCTCTGCCCCATCCTGGGCCCTGCATTGAGACCTAAACTGCGGGGTGTGGGGCCCCCCATCTCCCCATGATAGCCACCAAGAGCCAGTGGTGCTGGGAGCCGAGCGGGCAGGAGCCGAAAATATGCAGCGAAGGTCCTGGCAGAGGGCTGGTCCAGGCACCAGCTCTGTGACCCAGGGCAAGCCCCTTACCTCCGAGGTGGCTCCTGCAGTTGTGAAGCTAAGGTAATAAGGATCTACTCCCAGGTTGTTGTGAGGATTAGATGAGATCCTGTAGGAGACTGAAGCCTCGAAGTGTGTGTGGGAGAGCAAGGGATGTTTCCCGCCTGTCCCATGCTGGGCGACAGGCAGCCAGAGAGGGTGAGTGAGACTCCCCGGTCCTGCCCTGCGGGCAAGGGTCAGGGTGTCAAGTTGGATGACAGAGAACGGCACAGTGCCATCCCTGTGGAGCCCAGAGCCCCCAGACCCTGAACGGAAGGGAGCTAGAGTTTAGGGTTCCTGGCCTCACACATCCCCCAGGCTCTCCAGGGAAGGTGGGGCAGGGGAATCTGGGGGTGGCTCTTTTATATGTTCTGGTTTGAGGATATGGAGCCAGGGGCCTACAGGTTTCTCCCTTCGGATGCCCCACAAACTCCTACCCTCTCCCAAATCTGCTTCTCCATTCACTGCTTTCTGCCCTGCCCCCGCCCCACCCCCCAGCTCTAGCATGAAACTTGTCCCTCCAGGCTGCTTCCTTAATGTTTCTCAAATCTGTCTTACCTGTCTTCTCTCTATTCCTCCACTGCCATCTTAGTCACAGCTGGGACCATGATGATGACCTCTACCTGACCAGTGTCACCCTGCCACCAGGCTGCCCTGCCCACCACCCCCACCAGCACCCCGCAGCCTCCCCTACAGCCAGCATGAAAAACTAACTGTTGTTCCTTTCCTACTAAAATTCTCTAGTGGCTCCCCGCTGCCCCTGGGGCTCCCTGACTGGGCCTACCAGCGGGCCTAATAACTGGGTAAGCCCACACTCTCCTGCCGATGATTGAATCCTGAGGCCATTCCTTGTGTTGTTTTGTTCTGAATTAAGTAGGCTCCACACTGGGACTTGAACTCACAACTCTGAGATCAAGACCTGAGCTGAGATCAAGAGTCGATGCTCAACTGACAGTTACCCAGCTGCCCCTGAGGCCATTCCTTGTTAACTGTGTCTTGGTTTCCCCATCTGTAAAATGGGGATGTGTTCCCACAACTGGCGGTAACAAGTGGGCAGGGTTCCTAGTGCTTGGCACATAATCATACTGACCCATCTAATCCTTACAGCAGCTCTGTGTATAAAGTGAGCATCATACCTGCCATACTGCACCCACAATACCCCCAATGAAAGTAGAATAATGGGATAACCGAGTTCATACAGTTATGGATTAGAGGAGCTAATGCATATCAAAATCCAGAAGAGCTTGGAGCCCAGTACATTCTAGCTCTTATTTTTTGACTCTGCCTCTCCTGCCAAACTTTCGCCCTCTAACCTCCAGTCCCACTGAAGCAAAGGTAAGTGCCTCTTCCTTTGCGCTAACCACCTTTCCCCTCCCCTGCCCCCTCTCTGGGTCCTCTCACCTGGCAGAGAACCGGAGCTTATCACATAGTTAGGAATCCGTGGAGGAGGGTTGGGGAGGAGCCTGGGCTGAAGGGATTAGCCAGTGCTCATGCGCCCCCTTGTGGCTATCCTGGGCCTTCCAGGCCTTGACCCAACCTTTAACATGGGAGGGCGGAAGACCATCTCAAGGCCTGGGAAGGTAGGCGAGGCAGCCTGAGGCCGGAGTCTCACCCACGTTACTCCCAGGGTTTAGGCCCTGGGGGCGGCAGGGATCTGCAGCCCCCTGGCCAGCTCGACCTTTCTTCCTCTTCTCTCCGAGAGTTCTGTTTGTGTGTATTCGTCAGTGTGAGCTGGACTGTGCGCCCCAGAGGCCAAGAGTTCAACTGTGTCTCCACATGGCAGCAACAGTTTCTGTTTTTCAGGACATGCCTGGCGGATGGGGCGGGGTGGGGGGGGTAATAGTCAAGCTCACCTTCAGGTCCCTTGCTTGTGTGTGGCTACCACCCGACCCCATCTGGGCTGAGAACACTGAGCCTCTCAGCCTGCCAGTGAGCCAACGGTGAGCTGCAGCCTGTCACTGGAACTTTCTGGATCTTAGTGAACTCCATGGTGTCCAGGTCTCTGTGTTCTGGAAAGACAAATCCCCTAAACTCTGTGTCTTCTTGCACACATCGACAGCTATTGGGCTGCTCTGGGCCTGTGTGTGCACCTCGAAGGGGAGCTGGTTTGCTTCTCCCCGTGCTTCTGTGGTCCCACTTGCTTCTGCGTGGTCCTGAGTCGTAGGCCCGCATTCACGAGCGTCTCGGGGGTAGGATACCTGTGTCTCCCCTAGTTATTTTGCCAGATTATCTCCCTGTGCACAGGCAGGCTTGCATAAGAGCGAGGAATTGGAGTCAGACACGGCTGAGTTCAGATTCAGCTGTGACCTAGCTGTGTAATTGTAGACAAGGGATTTAACTTCACTGGGCCCC
The DNA here is from genome assembly GCF_011100685.1 of Canis lupus familiaris. NCBI lineage: Eukaryota > Metazoa > Chordata > Mammalia > Carnivora > Canidae > Canis > Canis lupus. Next base: position 43,721,215 of record NC_049246.1, on the reverse strand, counting down.
AGATTCCTCCTCTGCTCAGCGGTGATAATAATGCCTATTTCCTAGGTTGTCGTGAGAAGTAAATGAAATGAATAGAAAGCCGGGGTGTGGTGGTGACGGGCACACAGGAGGCAGGTGATAAATGGTGGTGATTACTGGTGCTGGAATGTTTTTGGCTTCCAGCAGGGCCTCTGTGCTCTGCTTCTGTCCCCATGTCTCTCCGTCCTGTGAGCCACGCCACAAGGCAGATACCCCTCTACCAGTGTTCAGAACGGCTGCAAGCAATTGCCACAGGCTGGCCAAGAAGCCCTTACGGCACCCAGACCGCACGCACCGCTTGTTTCATACACACAGGAACACGCATGCAGGTGACCTCGTTTTCCTGCCCTCGAATTGGAACGCCTGGGCTGACCAGGCAGATGTGTTTATGGGGCTAAAGGGGCAAAATGTCTGAAGCCAGTCCTTGCAGACTCCCCGGCCTTGGCACATGTGGCCACCTGGGGGAGCCCTCTGTCACTCTGGGAAAAGAGGAGTGGAGGGGGATGTGTGGAAAGGGGAGGGGTGCCGGCCGCTTTGGGGACCAGGGGAAGGCTGGGACGGTGGAGGGGGGCGTCCCAGGCCCTGCGAAGCATCTCTTCCAGGAGCCAGGCCAGGAGTTAATCCATCTGCTGCCCCCCTCCACCCCTTATGCCCCAGGGGGGTTCTGAGCAGAGATGTCCAGGGCTGGGGGCGCAGGGAGCAGTGGCAGCAGCAGTGAGAACCTGGAATTCTGGGCCCTCAAATGACTGAGCCCCTCCAAACGTTCCCACCCCGCCCTCAGGAAGAGTAATGCCCGGGCGTGTGTGCATTTGGCTTCTCAAAATCGCCAGGATTCCCAAATCGGCCAAACTGCCTGAAGCCCTGAGAAGCAGGACAGGAAGGGCCGGAGAGGTAAACACTGATGAGAGCAGAGACTGGAGGACAGTGACCCCGACATGGCACAGCAGAGACCAGCCTGAGCCTCAGGATGGCTGTGGGCTAGGGAATGAGGGAAGGAGGAGGAAGTGGGGCCGGGCGTGGGCCTCTCTCTCAAGAGGCTGGCTGTGGGCGCTGGGGGGCTCAGTGGTTGAGCGTTGCCTTCCGCTCAGGGCGGGATCCCGGGATCCCGGGGTCCTGGGATCCGTCCCGTCGGGCTCCCTGCAGGCAGCCCGCTTCTCCCTCTGCCTGTGTCCTGCCTCTCCCTGCCTGTCTCTCATGAATAAATAAATAAAATCTTAAAAAAAAAAAAAAAGAGGGTGGCTGTGAGGAAAGGGAGCCCAGAGGGCAGTGGGCTCAGGGCACTCCAGCTAACATGTAGGGACTTGGTAGCTTCAGGGTTGACGGGAAGGATCCAACACTGCGAATACATGGAGTCCGGTGCCCAGAACCACGGGGGGGGGGGGGGGGGGGGCCGCCTCTGCTTCCTCTTTGGGGACCAGAATGTGAGCTCTTAGCAGGTGACAGAGGCAGGAAGTAGGATGCCCTGCTGGAGGGGCTCTCTCTTCTTTGGGACTTGGATGGTGGGGAGAGGGAGCCAAGAGGAGGGAGGGGGAGCGGGAAGGGAGTGGGGCTTTCCAGCTGGCTCAGGGCTGGGGTGGCGGGATCCTACAATGTGAGAGCCCTGGGGGACAGTGCCCAGAGACCTGGTCTCCCAGGTCTGAAGCCCCTCTCCGATGCCTCTTTCCTGAGGATCCCATCCAGCTCTTCAGGGGGACTCCAAGGACCCTCAAGAACTGAGACTCATTGATTTTGGTGAAAAACAAGAGTTTCAGTAAAATGGGGACCCTCTGTCCTTGTCCAGGGCTGGAAGGGGGTTTGAAATTGCCTGGTTGGTGGTCTAGGTGTGAGGTCTTTTTGGTGCCCCCTAGCAGGCAGGCAGGCAGAGAGCGGGACCTGGGGGATGGACCCTCCCATCTTCCCTTGGGGACTGACCCTCTTTTCCGGGGGCCTCGTGTCCTCCTCCCCACCATAATCCCACCTCTTCCTCTATCTACTCAGGATCCCTGGATCCTGAAGCCGGCTTCTGGAGGAGTGAGCCTGGAGGGTGGCCCTGGAGGCCCATGCTGGGAAGCCCCTCCCAGTGGCCCATTTTGCTCCCTGAAGCCTGCAACCAGGGGAACAGATGGCCCCCCTTCCCTGACTGCTCCTTAGTAAACCCTGGGGGCCCCCTCAGCTCCTCCTTGTGGCCTCCCCAGTGTCCCCCTCCTACTTTGGGAAGCAGTGAGCTGAAAAGACAACATCTGGGTCTCCCTAGGGTCCCAGTGGCCCAGCTGCCTGCCTGGCCAGCAGCCTCAAGAAACAGCCACCCCTCCCCCCAGTGCTGGTGTCACCCTGATAAGCATCATTTGAGTACCTGCCACCCTTTGCTGCAGGATCCCAAGCTCAACACCCCAAGCTTGACATCCTAAGGTGCTTCCTACAAGAAAGAGCCTCAGGGGCCTGACCCGCAGAGACCCCTGCCTGGCCAAAGCCACAACTGTCCCTATTATAATGGGTGCCAGTCAGCTTCTCAGTCATATCAGCCACCAGACCCACTGGGCCAACTTAGCCCTGGACTGAAAGACATTTCCCCCCTGAGCCTGGGTAGGTGCCACCAATAGTCTATGGGACAAGTGATGGCAGAGGGGCAGAGTGCTGTGCCTTTGTCAGGGGACCAGGGCCCAGGGCTCAGGCAGAGGAAGGCTGGCTTCCAGCCAGGGCCCTGTCCCCATCACGTGAATGTCACTGTGCCCCCCAGGTGCCCGGCCTGCTCCTCTCTGTGGAGACACCCAGGGGCCAGGCCACAGGCACTCTTGGGAGCATCTGGGTCTCACTGGGCCTTGTCTGAAGAGAAGGAACAAACACTGACTGATTTACATATTGAGTTCTCCTTTGCATTTCCCGCCCAAGCTCTGGCCTTGACCTCCTCCCCGCTGTTCCTTCCCACCTAGGAAAGGCTCCTGTGGTCTACTCTCTGAGAATCAGAACAATTACCTGTGGGCCCCCAAAGCTGGGATCTGAGGACCGAGGGCCAATGGGCACAGTGAGCTGCCTGAGGTCATCCAGCCAGCTAGGTTCAGAGCGGGACCTCACCCCTGCCCCCTGGGAACCCGGGCTCTTTCCCTACACATGCAGCCTGCCTCAGACCCGTAGACAGACCACAAGGGGGTTCAGGAGGCTGTCTCAGGCTCTCCAAGGCTTGGGGCAGGACCCGAGACTCTGAGCATGAGCATGTGGGTGGGGATAGAGTGAAGGTGTGTACCACAGCTGGGTGGAGGGCAGGGAATGTGAGGGTGAGGGTGGGGTCTGGGTGTGGGTCCTGCTCTCCTTGGCACAGCTGGGCCACCCCGGTGAGCTCTCGGGTATGGGGGCCAAGCTGGTATCCCCCTGGAGCAAGACAGAGCCAATGCCCCGAAGCCCTCGGCCAGGACAGCTGAGAGCCTGCAGCACTCTGTGACCAGGAAAGTCACCATCACACGGGGCTTTCCTGCACTTTCCTTCTCAGACTTGGGGGAATTATCCTTTCTATGGTCTTGCACTGATCCTGTTGATTTCTGGGGTTTCCTCTCTGTCACAATGATCCTGCGGTGGTGGGGTACAGCAGGATCCCCCATGGCCTGCCCCTCCTCCACTGGCCTGGCCCTGCCTGAGCTCCCACCACTGCACCACTGGCTCTGACCATCTGGAATGAGGCCTGCAGGTCATCTTGGAGGGTGGGCACTCCGTGTAGCACAAAGTCCCTCCAGGGGAGGAAAACGTCTCTGGGCAGCAGCCCTTGGTCCTTCCCCAGGGGGAACTTGGTGGACTTCACCTCCTACCTGCATTTGGTCTGGAAGTTGAGGCCAGGCCTGATTCCAGCTAGATTCATGGCACACCCGAGTCAGCTCAGGGCCCCAGCCTCCTCTCACCACCCGTCATCAGATCCATGAACTGATGGCAAGAGGTGTGAATTTGCCCTGGCCCCAAACTGCAGAGGGGAAGTAGGGGGTGACAGGTGTCCAAAGTGTGTCCAAGGTGTCCAAAGTGACACTGCCTGGGATGGCTCCCTGCCTCCCAAGCCATCCAGGAGTCAGCCAACCAACACACGGTAACCCACACTATTCACAGCTACTCACTCTGCACCCATGCAGCTTTGTGGGAGGGCAAAGCTGACCCGCAGAATCCAGGAGCCGTAGGGCCTTATGGGGCTCTAACAACCATGGTCAGGGACCTGCCAATTACTAGTCTTAGCTTGGGGACTTGGTGAGAGCCCCAAAGCCAGGTTTTGCTTGCTGAGCAAAGGGCGTATTCCAGCATCTTCTTTGCCCACGATCGGGGTCTCGACCCCATAAGCAGGTATAGCCCAGGAGGACTCAGGCTACCCGTTGCCCAGCCCAGCCTCCTAAGATGCCAGCAGGCACCAAAGGTCCATCCCAGGGCAGGACATTATTGTCTTATGTAGCAAAGAGTCCTCCCCTTTGCTAAAATTGTGAAAGTTAAAGTTCCAGCTGTGGGGGCACCTGGGTGGTGCAGTAGGTTAAGTGCCAGACTCTTGGTTTCAGCACAGGTCGTGATCTCAGAGTCCTGGGATCGAGCCCTGTGTCGGGCTCCATGCTCAGCGTGGAGTCAGCTTGAGATTCTTTCCCTCTCCCTCTGCCCCTCCTGCCCATCCTCACACACACTCTCTCTATTTTTTTTTAATTTTTATTTATTTATGATAGTCACAGAGAGAGAAAGAGAGAGAGAGGCAGAGACATAGGCAGAGGGAGAAGCAGGCTCCATGCACCGGAAGCCCGATGTGGGATTCGATCCCGGGTCTCCAGGATCGCGCCCTGGGCCAAAGGCAGGCGCCAAACCGCTGCGCCACCCAGGGATCCCCACTCTCTCTATTAAAATAAATTAAACTGGGGATCCCAAAAAATAAAAAAATAAAAAAAATAAACTGGGGATCCCTAGGTGGCTCAGCGGTTTGGCGCCTGCCTTTGGCCCAGGGCGCGATCCTGGAGTCCAGGGATCCAGTCCCACATCGGGCTTCCAGCATGGAGCCTGCTTCTCCCTCCTCCTGTGTCTCTGCCTCTCTCTCTGTCTCTCTGTTTATCATAAATAAATAAATAAATCTTTAAAAAATAAAATAAATTAATCTTTAAAAAAAAGTGCCTGTTGTGCTACACAAAGAACCAACTTCTGAGAGAGATGCAGCCCCAGGGTCAGTCCACACAGGGTAGTTGCACAGACACACTATTGCTTAGAAGAAACATGGTGACTACAGAGCCAGGTGGGAAGGATGAAGACTGTTCTGGAAACAGTGTCATATATGGAATGGTGGGAGAAGTTGGTGTGGCTTAGCCCAGAATGGATGATACTCTGGCAAACCTTCAGTGTTATTTCACCATTCATTCCGACAACATAGTCACTGAACACCACTGCGCTCCTGGGAGCCTGGGACCCTGCCTTCACAGAACACGTGAACAGACGAGGACCATGAGATGGACATGAAAGAAGACAGATTTCAAGGGTGCCTGGGTGGCTCGTGGGTTAAGCATCTGCCTTCAGTTCAGGTCATGATCTCAGGGTCCTGGGATCGAGCTCCGCATCCAGCTCCCTGCTCAGCGGGAAGTGTGCTTCTCCCTCTCCCTCTGCCCTCCCCTCAGCCTACTTGTGCTCTCTCTCAGTGTCAAATAAATAAATAAAATCTTAAAGAAGAATTTCAAATCTATGTAAGACAGAACACATTGAAGAAGTGCCTTCCCTGTCCCTGGAAGTAATCCAGAAATGCAGTCGGGGAGATGTCTGCTTTAGGTAGTTGAGGTGACAGAGACGACCACCAAGAGCCCTTCATACTCAAAGATTTGGCCATTTTACCAGCATATGGGTTACAGTGTCTCCTGCTTTTCCCCATCTCCCTTCTCCAGATTCCTTGAGGTCTCTCCACCTGGCAAGGATGGCCATTGTCCTCTTACTCACAGGATTCTTTTTTTAATATTTTATTTTATTTTTAAAAGATTTTATTTATTTATTCATGAGAGACACAGAGACAGAGAGTGAGGCAGAGACACAGGCAGAGGGAGGAGCAGGCTCCTTGTGGGCAGCCTGATGCAGAACTTGATCCCAGGACTCTGGGATCACACCCTGAGCGGAAGGCAGATGCTCAACTGCTGAGCCACCCAGGTGTCCCTTAAGATTTTATTTTTAAGTAATCTCTACACCCAATGTGGGACTCAAACTCATAACCCTGAGATCAAGAGTTGCATGCTCCACTGACCAAGCCAGCCAGGTGTCCCTCCCTGACAGGATTCTTTACTTCAGGTTCTGGAACCTTATATCCTATAGAAGAGTGGTTCTCTAACTGGGGAACTGTCCCACTGAACAAGGATGGGTGAGTGGGCTGGGGCTGAGGGGGACTCTGAGGCTGGAAATTATTTTTTTAAAGATTTTATTTATGAGAATGAGTGAGATAGCCCGAGCGGGGGGGGGGCGGGGAGGAGCAGACTCCCTTCCACTCCCCCCAGGAAACCCAGTGAAGGTGGGCTTGATCTCAGGACCCTGAGATCATGACCTGAGCCAAAGGCAGACAACTGACTGAGCCACCCAGGCACCCCTAGAAATGATTTTCTGGTGTTGGGTAGAAAGGGCAGGGAGAGCCAGGGAAGGCAGCTTGGGCATGAGTACCCCGTGACTCAGGGACAGACCCCAGGGAGCCAAGAATCTTGGGGCTGCAGGAGGAGGGATGGGAGTCACGGGGAAGCCGGCAGGGAGGGCCGAGAGCCAAGCAGTTTCTTCTCCTTCAGCCCGGTAAGGGGGGTGGGGTGGGGTGCTGCATGCAAAGGCCTCCCAGACCAGGATTATCTCTCAGATGCAGCCTGGAATTATACTCTCTGAAATTAGACCAATTAGAGATTCACTAGGGTGGCAAACTTCTTGCTAAAAGCCCCACTTAATAAATATCCCATAGGGAACCTGCCCTATCAGCTATGAAAGTTGGCTCAAAGGCTGTAATTGGCGAGGAGGCCGGCCTGAGGCCCCAGGACAGTTTGGGGGGTCGGAGCAGACACCTGCGAAGCTCGGGTGGGGGTGGGGGTGGGGGTGTCGGAGCCGGGTCGCACTCCTCAGGCTCGGGACGCCCTGGCCGCAGGAAGGCAGCCGCGGGCTCCAGGTTTTGAGGCCGAGCTCTCTCGGGAGGGCTGCAGCCTGGAGCCTGGAGCCTGGAGCCTGGAGCCCGCCGAGAGCCGCGACATTTCCAGTGAGGCACTCGCCGCTCCGGCCCTGGGCCATCCCCCCGCCGTCGCCCCGCTATCCCTCCACCCCCAAATACAGCTCCCAATGGCCAAGGAGGCTGCGGCGCTGGGCGGCTGCGCCGGGGAGGGGCAGGGAGGTGGCGGGCCGGGGGACCCCGCGCCCCCTCTTCGTCCGGACCCGGGAGCCCCCACAAGCGCGGGCCAAGTCGGGGCGCCACAGGGTCTGCTCCTCCTTCAGGGGAACGAGGGACGCGCTGCGGGGGACACGCGGGGCGGGGGCCTCCCCTCTTGGTCTCGTCCAGCAGGCGCGGCGCGGCGGCCCAGCCGAGGGCCAGGGTGGCCGCGAGGCCCCGGGCGTGGCCGCCGTCCCCGCAGCCCCCGGCGCCGCCCCGGCCCCGCGGAGCCACCACATAAGGAAATGTTTGCGCCGGGGCGGCGCGGCCTCCGGGCAGCGGCCCGCTCGCTCCCGCCTCCCCGCTGCCTCTCGCCCGCCTCCCCCCTGCTCCCCCCCGCCCGCCCCTCCCCTCTGTCTCCCCCCTGCCTCCCGCCCGCCTGCCCCCTGCTCCCTCCCCGCCCGCCCGCCTCCCCCTGCCTCCAGCCCGCCTCCCCCCTGCTCCCTCCCCGCCCGCCCGCCTCCCCCCTGCCTCCAGCCCGCCTCCCCCCGCTCCCCCCCCGCCCCTCCCCTCTGCCTCCCCCCTGCCTCTCGCCCGCCTCCGGACCCGGGACCAGGCTGGGCTGGGGAGGCCGGCGGGGGGGGGGGGGGCCGGGAAGGTTGGGGGGGGTTGGGGGGTCCCCGCCCCGGCCAGTCGGCTGGGTGGGACCTGGGTGGGACCGGCCGGAAACCTGCCGCCCCCGCGCCCCGGCCCACGTTGGGGACCCGGGCTGCCCTGCGGGGGAGGGGGCGGACCGGACCCCCGCCTTGGCCATTTCAGACCCTGGGGGCCGCCTGGACGCCTTGGCCATTTCAGACCCTGGGGCCCGCCTGGACGGATGGTCTCCCTGATGAAGTCCCTCCCGCCCTTTGGAAGCTGGCACACCCAGGCCAGCTGTCCCTCTCCGGGCTTCCAGAGCGAAGTGTTCCTTCTCTGCATTGTGACCCCGAGGCATCCCAACTCCCAGTCACCCCGGAGGGAAGACACAGTGTATAACCTGCCTGCTGGGCGGGCAAGGTCAGGCTCGGGCGGACTGCCTCCCTTCCGGACTTTTCCATTAATTTATTTACACAGGCCCAGAACAAGCCCACAGACCTCTGCAGAAGTTGGCAGGCACAAGGTGGCATTTATTCTTCTGCAAACGGTCTCATTTCTCCAGGGACCCCTCCTCTTTTAAATGTGACCCTAGGGAGGTAAGAAGCCGCCCAAGGGTGGTGCCTTCTAGGTCTCTGTGGTTTACTCTTGGGAGCTAGAGAAATTCCCCACCAGGTGTTTCCTGGGCAAGGACTCGTGCCTTCGGAGGCGGCAGTTCTGGACCTCAGCTCAGGGGCTGGGGTCCGGGGAGCTGGACTCTGAAGCATACTCCAAGAAAGGGCCGTGGAGGGAGAATAGTATCACCCAGATCCTTGGCCTGTGGGAAAAGTGTGAAATGCAAAGCAGTGATCCAGTACAACCTGCTCAGAGCAGGAAAGGGGGTGGGAGCACCTCACCTACTTTCAGGTTACAGATTTGATTGAGATCAGATCTCAGGCTTGGTTTCCTAGGACGAAAGTGCCAGCCTGTGGCCCTGCTAGTGGATTAAAGTGGTGGTGTCACCCCTGCCTGAGTGACACTGGTACAACAGCCATTTATCCCCAAGACCCCACCTCCTAGGCAGGCAGAGCTGCCTAGAAGTTGGCTGCCAGGAGGGCTCAGCAGGATCACCCCCACCCCTAAAGGCAACCCAGAGCATCCTCCATTCCCATAGTCCCCTTCAGAGGAACTGCATGAAGTGCCTCCTGCTCCAAATCATGTGCTCAGTTCTCCCCACCCCCAGTAGCAAGGACTATGGACCATGCCCAGGACTGGGACAACTGTGTATCTATCGCAGGTAACAGAGGGAGGCTGGGTTTGACAAGGTCACTCCTCTCTGTTTGGGGGTGGGTGGTTGTGCACCCATCCAGTCCACACCTCCCCAGAGTTTTTTTCCCCAAAGATTTTATTTTTAAGTAATCTTTACACCCAACATGGGGCTCGAGCCTACAGCCACAGATCAAGAGTCTCTGGCTGTACGGACTGAGCCAGCCAGGCGCCCCCTCCCTAGAGGTTTAATTCAGGATGCACAGGGACAGCCCAGGGGGCTGTAATCTACACTGCGTAGACTTTCAGCATCATATCAAGTGTGAAGAAGCTATTTGCTCTTTCGACCTGGCATCCTGTGATTTGGATCGATAAGGTCCTAGAGGCAGAAAATTTGGCTGCTGCAGGGGTGGTAAAGTTTTCCCTTCTTCCCTTCTAGATTCTTTGGCTGGCCTAATAATTAAATTGATATAAGACAGAATAACAAGAGAAAAAAAATGAACAAAAGTATACATGAATGGGCAGCTCAGCGGTTTAGCGCTGCCTTCAGCCCAGGGCGTGATCCTGGAGACTCAGGATCGAGTCCCGAGTCCCCTGTCGGGTTCCCTGCATGGAGCCTGCTCCTCCCTCTGCCTCTCTCTTTCTGTGTCTCTCATGAATAAATATTTTTTTAAAAAGTCCTTTTTTTGGGGTGGGGGGAGTATACATGAGTAACTAAGTCCCCCCAAATGGCCAAAGCCGTCGCCTATCACTTTCAGTTAAAGACAAAAGATGCTGGGGTAGGGAGCCAGTAACAGTAAACAAGTGTTAAGGTTGTTGTACAGATTTAAATTGTTGTCCTCTCCTTTGATAAGAGTTTCCACAGATTTAGAGTCATCCTCCTCTTCCTGGTACAGTGAGGGAGATACCCTTACAAATGGAGATTTCCTTTATAAATGTAAATGTTTCTTACAAAAGGGTAACTTCTACTCGGTTTAGCTTCACCTGTGTCTGCTGTTTCCGAAAAATAACCAGCCTAAAATAATCAGTATGCTAAAGAGGCATAAATTGGGGTAGTATATTTTGCTCCCCTTCACTGTTGTAAGCCTAGCTTTAACACAGGCCTAACACGGCATGTGCACAGAAAGTATCTTTTGGGTGGCCTAATAAAAAGCCTTCATTTCAGGTCACAAATATCTGGGCCTCATAAAGGTAAATTTTACATGCTTCACCGAAAAGTCCGTCCTCTGATGTGGCCCATTCTCCATCATGAGACGCATTCAGATGGGGGTACAATGATCACATATTGGGAGTTGTAGAGGGATTCTCAACCGGAATGCGGAGGTATGTTAGAGGTGATGTATTTTCTTTTCTTTTTTTTTCTTTATTTATTCATTAGAGACACACAGAGAGAAGCAGAGACATAGGCAGAGGGAGAAGCAGGCTCCATGCAGGGAGCTCAATGTGGGACTCATCCAGGATCACATCCTTAGCTGAAAGCACCCAAGGCGTCCAGAGGTGATGTATTTTCATGCCCTTAAGGTGTACCTAGGAATAGTGAGCGGAACAAGAAAACATTCATAACCATATGAAAGGTCCACCAAGAGATGGTACTTTATCTGTACAAGGACGGCAGACTAGGGAACTTTAAAAGTCACTCCAGCATAAATGCTCACATCCATGTTTAAGAACTACTTCCCCTGTGCCTGCAGTATTCTGCAAGCAGTATCTCCCTCCATCTCTGCTGACTTAGGTGCCTGCCAGGCACCCAGCCAGTAAAGGTCAGTGCTGAAGCCTTGAGTGTTTGTCTCTCCGAGGAGTGTGCTCAACACAGAAGAGCTGGAAACAGCAGGAAGTGTACATAGGAGGGGAGACCATAGTCCCCCATCCTGCTTTTCTACCCCATTCCCAACCTGGGGAGGCCACTTCTCTGCTGAGCCTGTCCCTGCTCTATTACCCCCTAGACCCCACAAACAGGCCTCTTCTGCTTCAACCCCATCCTCATACACGAATTTGGTGTCATCTCCTGTTTGAATGTCCCGTCGAACAAAGTTCTCAGGCCTGAGCAGAAACTGGGGCTTGACCCCCGATTCCATCTGTAGCCAGGCCCTGGCCATGGCGCTTGGCTTCCTCCAGGAGGCTTCTCTTACTGTAGCGGGCCAGGGGCCTCCTTCCCAGCTTCCCTGTGTTGCCCTTTACTGCTCGTTTCTTTGTTTCTCTCATCGCCTGCCCCTCACTGTCATTGCGTGACCCCATTGCAAAGTGGGGGCCTCAGCAGGAATCCAATGAGCTGGGAGAAAAGAATAGAGAGGTTAAGAATAGCATAGAGTAGCAGGCAGGTGGTTATGCTTTGCATGTAAACTCAGCAAAGGCAAAACTCCAAAACAGGCCAGAAACGTGGTAAGTTTTCGCGGGTGCTCCAGGCTGCGGGAGGCTGAGCTTGCACTCGTGGGTCTGCAACACTGGTGGGTGTGCACACGCCCAAGGGCAAACACAGGTTGGTGCATTCGCCAGGTTCATGAATCCACGCTCCTCTGCACATTTAGGGTTCGTGCGAACACGTGTCCGTACACACGGGCCCGTGTAGACGGCCAGGCGGCGCCAACACAGCTGTGCGCACACTCGGGTGGAAGCATACTCGGGATCAGGCGCACTGGACGTGGAAACCCGCCGGTTCGTGCGGCTGGATGGTGCACACACAAGTCTGGGGATACCGGGGCGTGTGCAGTACCCCGAGGCTGTGCACACACGGTGAGGTGAACACCCAGCGCTGTGCGCACACGAGGCCGTGCGTGCCCCTCCCCGCCCCAGGACGGCGGCCGGGCCCGCTCGCAGGTAGACGCGCCCAAGTCTCCCCACACTCGGGCACAGCTTCCGCGCCTGGGCGCCATCTTCGCCCTGCGAGCAGCGTAAAGATCCGCAGGCCGCGCGGCCCTAGCGCGCGGGCCTTTGTTGTCCCGGCTTCCGGGCGTCCATCATGCGGAGGCCCCGCGCGCCGGAGCACGAAATGGCGGTTGGGGGCGGGGCGGGACGGGTCGGCGCGGAGCAGCGCCCACTCCCGGCTCCCGGCGGGGCGCGCCGTCCCGCCCCCTCGCGCAGGCGCACAGCACGGCGCGCGTTCCCGCGTTCCCCCCGACGCGCGCCGGGACACAAAGGGCTGGAGGGAAAGCACGGAGCGCGGCCGGCGCCTCCGGAGCGGGTAGTGGTCCGGAGCGGCCTGGAGCGGACTCCCGGGGCTGGAGCCGGGCTCGCCGGAACAGCGCGCTCGGGCCGGGTGGGGCGCTGTGCGGCGCTCCTTCCCCTGCCCGCCCTCCCCTCCCCTCCCCGCTCTCCCCTCCCCTCCCTCAACGGTCGTAACGGCCTCGCCGGCCGCGGTGGGGCGGAGCGGGCGCGCAGCGCGCAGGCGCGAGCTGGTGGCCGCCGCGGTGGGGGGGGGGCCGGGCCGGGCCGGGCGCCCCCTCTTCCCCTCGCGCGCCCTAATGGCGGAGCCAGGAGCTGCTTCTCTGCCCGTCCGCGGCGGGCGGCTCGCAGCCCGGACTCCCGGGGCCGCGCGCTCCGGGACGGGAGCTGGCCGGGGCGGCCCTTACTGGTTGTAGAAGGCGATGGGGAGAGACCCGTCCCCAAGCCGGTGCAACAGTTTGCAACTTGCTGTTCAGATCGGGAATGTGGGTTTGGGAACGGGGGGGAGAACGCGGATGCAGGAAAGGTGGTTTTGTTTCTTTGTTTGTTTTCCTGTTCAGGGATGTTTGTTAAACACGGTAATCAATACAGCCTTAGAAAAGTATTTCTCCAGCAGCCCGCGTGGCTCAGTGGCTGAGCGCCGCCTTCGGCCCAGGGCGCTATCCTGGGGCCCCGGGATCGAGTCCCGCGTCGGGCTTCCTGCAAGGAGCCTGCTCCTCCCTCTGCCTGTGTCTCTGCCCTTCTCTCTGTGTGTGTGTCTCTCTCTCGTGAATAAAATAAAAAATCTTTAAAGAGAATATTTCTCATAACACAAAGGATACACATTCTTGGTAGAAATTTTCAGGAGAGGTCACGATGGCTGGCATTCACTAAAGACGGTGCCAGACCTGGTTTTAAGTGCTCTAATTATCCTAACCAGGTACAGATGGAGAAATGAATACGGAGAGGTTAAGTACACAAAAGGACTTAAAGGAAAGTAGGAAAAGCAGTAAACCCACTTTCCAACATTACCGCTATGTAATAAACTGGCCTGGTCGCTGCCAGCTTTTTTCTTTTTTAAGATTTTATTTTTTTATTCGAGAGAGAGAGAGAGAGAGGCAGAGACACAGGCGGAGGCAGAAGCAGGCCCCATGCAGGGAGCCTGATATGGGACTCGATCCCGGGACTCCAGGATCACACCCGGGGCTGAAGGCAGAAGCTCAAGCGCTGAGCCACCCGGGGCGTCCCTCGCCACCAGCTTTTTTCTATGCGTTAAGAAGTTTGGCTCAGGGGTGGGTGCTGTGTGGCTCCGTGGGTTAAGCATCTGCATTCCCTTTAGGTCATAATCCTGGTGTCCTGGGATCCAGCCCCAGGGGGGCTCCCTGCTCAGCAGGGAGTCTGCTCCCTTTGCCCCTCTCCCTTACCACCCCATTCTACCAACAGACTCCCCTCCCCTCGTGCTCTCCCCCTCTCTAATAAAATCTTAAAGTTTGGTTCAAGTTACACACAGCCTATGGCATCTTGATTAACGAGAGTTAGTTGTGGTTTGGCAAACAGAAAAGGCTCAGAGGGGCCCGGAAGTGCCAGTTCCTGTCTGTCCTTGGGGCAGCTTGGTCCTGCGAGGGCCACGAGACTACTAGGTGATGCCTGAGGAGCACCCCAATTCTACAATATTGGCCTCTAGGGATCCTGGAGGATTCACATGACTCATGATCCTTTCTCAGAGTCAGGAGGAAAAGCCTGCTTATTCTTCCTCTCTTTTTTCCTGCTGTAGCAATTTCTCCGGTCCTAATTGCCTTAACTTTAATTTCCCAAGCCTATTTAAACCTATGAGGAAGGTGATTTTTTGCTGATGAGAGTAGGCTCAGTTTAAGAGAGGGCAGGCCAGCATAACTCTTGAGTTACAGATGAAGCAGCTGTGATTTAGGACTTGAAGTCTGGGCCAAGTTTATCAATTAATAGCAAAGCAGCGATGGTTCATCCAAGTTGAAGCGTCAGCCTTACAACCTCAGTCTCCAAATCCTCAGCTTCCATGGGATTTGTTATGTCTCTGTTTGTCTTTTTATGTCTAAAAACTTTAATAATATAGAGATCCCAACACCCAGCTGATGAACGGTAGGTGCTTCTCTTGCTTGGTGAAAGATTGTCTATTCTGAACAGGTGAGGGCTATGCAGCCAGCTCATCTCTCGTTGCCACTAATCCTTTAAGGATCACCTGTTTATCAAAATCCTTCTTGCCCCATTTTTAGTTTACTGGCGTAAAACAGACTATCTTTTTGATTAGTTTCTTTTCTTGCAAAATGAATTTGGGTTTTTTTACCGTGTAGTAGAAGTCATCTGCTCTTATTCAGTATTACTTCATTAGTATGAGGAAACCCTATACTCTTGGTTTTAGAAGTGGAAAAAGTAGGAAATGGAACCAGAATGTGATTTCAGGTTATACACACAGAACACACAGAAATACCCTGTCTTTTTATTCCCTCTCTTTATTGAATCACAAATTCCTGCTAAGCATTTCAAAATGTTCCTAGAAAATAAAAAACTTCCAGCGACTGAGAAAAGCTTTCTAGATAATTGCCTTTCCTTACATCGTGTAAGAGAAAATACTTTAATGCTAGCTTGTGGCTTTGCCAAGTTACTTATCTCCTGATTCTGTGTTCTCATATATTCAACATGGATAAGAATATGGAAACTCCAAGCAGAGTTTTGTGGGAGGAGATTGGAGATGATATTTGTAAAATGCCTGGACTGTAGTAGGTGCTCAACAAGTAAGTGGCAGCAATTGTGTCTGGTTGCTATTCTGTATTAAGGAAGTGTCAGGATTAACCAGCTGGTTGTCTTTGAGAAAACAATTTAGTTCCCTGCAGATCCTAGACTTGTGCTCAGTTCTACCCTAAACATCCAAGACTTCTCAGAATCCGGTGCTGGTGAGGATGTGGAGAAAAAGGAATCCCCTTGTGCTATTGGTGGGAATGCACACTGGTGCAGCCACTGTGGAAAAGAGTATGGACATTCCTCAAAAAATTAACAATAGAACTACCCAATGATCCAGTGATCACACTACTGGATATTTACCCTCCAAATATAAAAACACTAGGGCAGCCTCGGTGGCGCAGCGGTTTAGCACCACCTGTGGCCCGGGGTTTGATCCTGGGGACCCTGGATCAAGTCCCATGTTGGGCTCCCTGCATGGAGCCTGCTTCTCCCTCTGCCTGTGCCTCTGCCTCTCTCTCTCTCTCTCTATGGATAAATAAAATCTTTAAAAATATATATATAAAAACACTAATTCAAAGGCATACATGCACCCTTATGTTTATTGCATTTATTGCATTTATTGTGGCATTATTTATACCCACATTATGGAAGCAGCCCAAGTGTCTGTCAGTACATGAATGGATATGGCAGCCCGGGTGGCTCAGTGGTTTAGCACCATCTTCAGCCCAGGGAGTGATCCTGGAGACCCGAGATATATAATATCCATATATAGTGGAATATATATATATATATGTTATATATTATATATACATAAAATGAAATATTATTCAGCCATAAAAAAAGAGAATAAATCTTACCATTTGCAATGACATGGGTGGAACTAGAGAGTATAATGCTAAGTGAAATAAATCTGTTAGAGAAGGACAAATACCATATGATTTCACTCATATGGAATTTCAAAAGTAAATGAGCAAAATAAATAAATAAATAAATGAGCAAAAAAAAGAGAAAAACCAAGAAACAGACTCTTGATTATAGAGAACAAACTGGTGGTTATCAAAGGTGAGGTGAGGTGAAGGGGTAATAGGGGACGGAGGTTAAAGAGTACATTTATCATCATGAAAATAAAATGTTAAAATATGGGACACCTGGGTGGCTCAGCAGTTGAGCATCTGCCTTTGACTCAGAGCGTGATTCCAGGTCCGGGGATCGAGTCCTGCATCAGGCTCCCTGTGAGGAACCCACTTCTCCCTCTGCCTCTCTCTCTGTGTCTCTCATGAATAAATAGATAAAATATTTTTTTAAAAAAATGATAAAAGACTACTCAAAAGGGGCAGCCTCGGTGGCACAGTGGTTTAGCGCCGGCTGCAGCCTGGAGTGTGATCCTGGAGACCCAGGATGGAGACCCATGACGGGCTCCCTGCATGGAGCCTGCTTCTCTGTGTTCTCTACTCAAAGGATTTTTTTTTTAAATTTAAAGATTTATTTATTTATGGTAGACATAGAGGTTGGGGGGGAGAAGCAGGCTCCATGCCAGGAGCCCGATGCGGGACTCAATCTCAGGGCTCCAGGATCACGCCCTGGGCCAAAGGCAGGTACCAAACCGCTGAGCCACCCAGGGATCCTCTACTCAAAGGATTTGTAAGTGCTGCTTCTGTTTCAGTACTGGTGGCAGGGGATAGAATAGTAAACAAAACAACCCATCCTTGCTTTCATGGAGCCTAGAGTTTATTGAGGAGGCCAGACACTGAGCAAATGACCATGGTGGGGAGTGTAGGATGGTATGGTGCAATATAAGGTGTCAGTGGCCCTGCCTTAGGCAGAAGACCAGGAAGGCTTCCTGGATGCAGGGATGCCTCAGGTGGGCCTAGCCTTGTCTTAGACTCTGAAGAGGGAAGAGACACTTTAAACTTGATCAACTGAATAAGTCCACAAAGGCTGGTCATAGGAGCTAAGGGGTAGGAGAGATAGGAGCTGAGACACAGAAAAAAAGCCAGACCATGGAGATTTCTGTAGGAATATAGAAGAAAAACAATGTCTTTCCTCTACCCACCTTAAATTATCTGAATAAATTAGACTACCAAAGACAGATTACCAAGAGAAAAATAAACAAGTTTATTAAAAAGTATATCATACGTACACAAAAGCACCCAGTGATGAGTAACTCAAAGGAGTGGTTAGAACTTGGGCTTATTGTAGCATATTAACAAAAGAACAATACATTTTTAGAGAAGTGACAAGACAAAGGAAAAGGACTTTGAGTTTCTAGGGTGGCAAATTGTGGGAAGGTATGTATATGGGGGAACTAATGTGGACAAGGATTAGTTTTAGCAAGATTTGTTATATAGGTTCCTCTGGTGCCATCTCCAGGCTGGTAAGGGTCTGGAGTTTTCTCTGATGATTAACTTCTGTCCTTCCTGGTAGAGAGGGGAGTGGGGACACCTCTACAAGTTATGTTCTGCTTTTAGGCAAATAGGAGGAGGGGAGAGTTTTTCTTGTATCTTTTTTTTTTTTTTTTAATATTTTATTTATTTATTCATGACAGAGAGAGGCAGAGACACAGGCAGAGGGAGAAGTAGGCTCCCCCAGGGGAGCCCGATGCAGGACTCAATCCCAGGATCATGACCTGAAGGCAGACACTCAACAAGTGAGCCACCAAGGTGTCCCTTGTATCTGTTTCTTCTTAATTGCCTTCCAATCAAAATAATCCTTATGCCGATGTGGCATATTTGGGGGTGATATATTTTACAACTCTTCTCCAGTTTTGATGTACTAAATTGTTAAATATTCCTCTCATTAGGGACGCCTGGGTGGCTCAGTGGTTGAATGTCTGCCTTTGGCTCAGGTCATGATCCTGGGGTCCAGGGATCGAGTTCTGTATTGGGCTCCCCTCGGGGAGCCTGCTTCTCCCTCTGTGGGTGCCTCTGCCTCTCTGTGTGTGTCTCTCATGAATAAATGAATAGAATCTTTTTTTTTTAAATAAATGAATAGAATCTTTAAAAAAAATTCCTCTCATTAGATCTTTTTTTTTTTTTTTTACATTTAACTCATATACTATAAACTTTAATCCTTTAAAAGTATGTGTAACTCAGGGGCACCTGGCTGGCTCAGTTGGTAAAGCATGCAACTCTTTATCTTGGGGTCATGAGTTTGAGCTTCACATTGGGTGTAAAATTTACTTCTTTTTTTTCAAAATATTTTATTTATTTATTCATGAGAGTGGCTCATTGAGCTCATTTATTCACTGGGTGGCTCAGTGAGTTAAGCATCTACCTTCAGCTTAGGTCATGATCTCAAGGTCCTAGGTTTGAGCCCCACATTGGTCTCCCTAGCCAGTAGGGAATCTCCCTCTTCCTCTGCCCCTTTTTCCTGCTCTCTCTTTCTCTCAAATAAGTAAATAGCATCTTTTATAAAAATTAAAAAATATTTTTATTTATTTTAATTTATTTTATTTATTTATTCATGAGCGACACACAGAGAGAGAGAGAGGCAGAGACACAGGCAGAGGGAGAAGCAGGCTCCATTCAGGGAGCCCGACGTGGGACTCGATCCCGGGTCTCCAGGATCACACCATGGGCTGCAGGCGGCACTAAACTGCTGCACCACCGGGCCGCCCTAAAAAATATTTTTAAAGTATGTATTTCAATAGTTTTAATATTCACAAAATTGAGCAGTCATCCACACAAATTCCAGAGTACCTCATCACTTCAAAAAGCAACCCTAGACTCATCAGCAGTCATCATCTGCCCCTTCCTCCAGCCTCTCCAGTAATCTGCTTTCTGGCTCTATGGATTTGCCTATTCTGGACATTATACAAACAGACCCCAAGTTGCCTGGATGGCTCAGCAGTTGAGCATCTGCCTTTGGCTCAGGTCGTGGTCCCAGGGTCCTGGGATCGAGTCCTACATTGGGCTGCCTGCAGGGAGCCTGCTTCTCCCTCTGCCTGTCTCTGCCTCTCTCTCTGTGTGTCTCTCATAAATAAATAAGTAAAATCTTAAAAAAATAATAATACAATTCAAAATGTGTGCTCATTGTATTTGGTCTCTTTCATTTAGCATAATATTTTCAAGTTCACTAAGGCTGTAGCATGTATCTGTACTCCCACTCCTTTTCATGGCTGAATAATATTCCTTCTGTGGCTATACTTTTACAAGAGTCTTGAGAGGAAGGCATTTATATCTGCCATGGGAGCAGGTGCCTGGAGGCCTGGCCTCCATGCAAGTGTTGTGCTTTGTGCGGCAGTTCGACTGCCTAGGCTCTCCCCTCACAGGGAAAATCACTTTCTCTGTGCCTCATTTTCCTCTCCTAAATGGGGATAATGTAGAAACTGTCAGAGGGTTGGTGAATTAAATGAGTTTATATATTGAAAGGGCTTAGAAAAGTTTCCGGTGTAAAAGTCCAGTTGTTGCCGTGAAGAAAAACAGGCTGGCAGAAACAGAAATCCCCACGGACTAGCATATTGCCCTTTATTCCAGAATCTTCCAAATGGCTCCATGGCTACTTTATAAAATTTGGAATTATAACCAGGTCTGATTATAAGAGGAAATGAATTGAAGATAGCAGTTTCTCCACCTTTTTTAGGTGGAGGGGAACAGAATATGTCACCCCAAAATGTGCCACTTTGGCATGTAGATTATTTTGACCTGAAGGCAATTAAGTCCCAGCAGATTTAAGAAAAACTTTTCTCTCTCCCTTAATTGCCTAAAAGAATTCAGATGGGGAGCCTGGCCCAGAAAGAGCTATTACCAGAGATAACTTTTTTTTTAATCTGAAAGACGTCCCCACATGACAAGGCCAACATCTGCTTAGCAAACATCTGTTCATCTCATCTTCCTGCAAATTGCCCTCCTCCTTTTTGAAGCCCCAGGCCCATCTCTTTCCTTGTTCAGGATGGCATGTGAGCCTCAGTTGCCTAACTGCCTTTGGGTCTCATACTTTTATGGGGCCCCTGTACGTACAAAATAAGATTTCTTTTTCTCCTATTAATCAATCTTATGTCAATTTAGGTGTTAGAGCAGCCAAAGAACCTAGAAAGAAGGAAAATTTTCCCACCCAGACAGTTTGGCGACCTGCAAAGGGACCTTCTCTGGCTGGACACTGCTTGCTCCAGGGCTGCTGCAGCTGAGAGAGCCTTGGGCCTCTGACAAGAGCCAGCAGAAGGTAAGAATTCTTACCAGATGGATCTCCTGGATCTCCACCTGTTGGATCCAGTGGCAGCGAGAGTGGTGAGAATCCTCTTTCCTTTTCTAAATGCAGATTAGCAGGAGACGGTATTTGTGTGAAGTCATTCCTTGAGTATGGTGATTCTGGTAAAGATTTGTTATGAGTACTCTTGCCTCTATTGATCCTTTTTCTCCCGGAGATAGATATTGTTTCCTTTGGTCTCTGTCACTTGTGTCCTTGGTCATGAGGAAGAGAATCATAGCCCACATGAGCTTTTTCCTTTCGTCCTGTTTCATGTCTTGAGAGCTTAGCTTTGTGACCAAGGAGAATATTCTCACTGGAAGATGCGTGTTCCAGCACGCGTTGGCATACAGCCGAGTAGATTGCAGATCTGAAAAGCAGCACTGTCTTTGTCCACTGAGTCAGCTCTCCGGGGAGTTTGTCTTAAGGGGTTTTGGTCCACAAGGGGACCTTGTTGGTGAGGTTAATGGGAAAGTCCCATACCAGTAGTGCCAGACTGGTATCCCAGCAGCTCTGTGACTGGAGGTCATGTTCTTGAGGAAGACCAGAGCCACCATTCTTACTGCCTGTGACACTGAAGGTCTTTGCTTGCTTGCTTGCTTTCTTTCTTTCTTTCTTTTTTTTTTTTTTTTTTTTGAAGATTTTTATTTATTCATGAGATAGAGAGAGAGAGAGAGAGGCAGAGACACAGGCAGAGGGAGAAGCAGTCTCCATGCAGGGAGCCTAATGTGGGACTTGATCCTTGGTCTCCAGGTTCAGGCCCTGGGCTGAAGGCGGCGCTAAACTGCTGAGCCACCCGGGCTTCCCAGGTCTTTGCTTTCTTAGCCTAATTATGGGAGTGAATTTTCTGGATCTTGTGAGGACTGCATCCTCTGCACCCTCTTTTGGAATGCTTCTCTTATCCATGGTTAAACCTCAAGAAGATTTAATTGGTTTGAGTCCCTGTTGAGATTAATATAAGATCCTATTTGTCAATGGCCAGATAATGGATCCTCTGAATTGGCTGTATTTGAAAGAGAACATTTTAGAGAGCTCTCCTCAAGCAATGGTCTTATTGGTATCATTTTTGTGGGAAAAAGAAAAAAAAACAATTAAAAAGAGGACACAAGGGGATCCCTGGGTGGCGCAGCGGTTTGGCGCCTGCCTTTGGCCCAGGGCGCGATCCTGGAGACCCGGGATCGAATCCCACTCGGGCTCCCGGTGCATGGAGCCTGCTTCTCCCTCTGCCTATGTCTCTGCCTCTCTCTCTCTCTCTCTCTCTCCCTCTCTCTCTCTGTGACTACCATAAATAAATAAAAATTTAAAAAAAAGAGGACACAAAAGAATGTAATGGCTAGTTTCAGGGACTCCCTTAGCAAGGTGAAAGAACAGAAATTAGACTTAGGACAAAAATTAAAGTCCACATTCCACAAAAACTCCCCTCCTCAAAATCCTGCGGCATCTGCCTGTTGTAGCTTCCCTTTTTCTTCGAGATTTACAGAGAGCATTCTGACTCCATCTCCAGGCCCAGGGTACTGGTTACCTGTGTAAATGCTGAGGGCCAGGAAGTGAATTTAGCAGAAGCAGGAGGTGGAGGGAGGGCGGCAGGTTGTAGGGCTCACCTTCCTGTTTCTTACCACTCTTCCTACTCTCCAGGGCTCCGTAATCAGCTCTGCCAGCCTCAGGTCTTCCGATGCAGTGACTTTTGTGGGAATATCCTGGATTCTGACCACAAAGAATTCATGCAAACAGAGACAAGCAGCAGAACTTTAATTATTATTATTATTATTATTATTTTTAAAGATTTTATGTATTCATGAGAGACAGAGAGAGAGAGAGAGGCAGAGACACAGAGAAGCAGGCTCCATGCAGGGATCCCGACGTGGGACTCGATCCTGGGACCCCAGGATCACGCCCTGGGCCCAAGGCAGGTGCTAAGCTGCTGAGCCACCCAGGGATCCCCAGAACTTTAAATTATAAAATCCTTTTAGGGATCCCTGGGTGGCGCAGCGGTTTAGCACCTGTCTTTGGCCCAGGGCGCGATCCTGGAGACCCGGGATCGAATCCCACATGGGGCTTCCTGCAGGGAGCCTGCTTCTCCCTCTGCCTGTGTCTCTGCCTCTCTCTCTCTCTCTCTCTCTCTCTGTGTGACTATCATAAATAAATAAAAAATTAAAAAAAATAAAATAATAAAATAAAAAAATAAAATCCTTTTACCTCCACTTCCAGAACATGTTACCAAATTTAGAAAAGCCTTAGAAAGATCACCGGCCAATTGCACCCCCCCTCACAGGGACCGAGATTAGCTGCTAAGGGGTGTTCTTTCCACCTGTAATTATACTGTAGTTAACAGGCAAGCCAGATGGCTCCTTGAGGAAAACCACCCTCCTCACGGAGTAAACAGATGACCAGAATTTCCCCTATGTGCTCCTATAAATGATGTTCAGGGACTGATGGAAGCAATAGTAGAGGTTATTTTTCAGTGAATTGGCCCAAGTTTGAATTGTGCACTCAGGAAGAAAGCCTTTGTTAAATTACTTTATACAGACTTTACAAAGGCATATTGCATTAAATCCTGAAGCTCTAGAACATAGAAATCTTTTGATTTCCATCTTAGTTGGACATCTTCTCACTGATAAAAAGAAGCAAATGTAAGATAATGTAGTTGGTCGGGCGGATCAGCACCTCAATATCATTTAGGCTTCAACCCAATTCTTTGAGAAATTAAAAGCAACTGTCATAGGGTGCCTCGGTGGCTCAGTCAGTTAAGCCACGTTTCTTCATCAGGTCATGATCTCAGGGTCCTGAGATCAGCCCCACATCAGGGCTGTCTGCTAAGTGGGGAGCCTGCTTCTCCCTCTCCCTCGGTCCCTCCCTCCACTTGTGCTCTCTCTCTCTCTCTCAAATAAATAAATAAAAATTAAAAAAATAAAAGCAACTGTCTTTTTTTTCTTTTCTTTTTTTTTTTTTTAAGATTTTATTTATTCATGAGAGACACAGAGAGAGGCAGAGACACAAGGAGAGGGAGAAGCAGGCTCCCTGCAGGGAGCCCTTTATAGGGCTCTATCCCAGGACACGGGAATCACACCCTGAGCCAGAGGCAGAAGCTCAACCACTGAGCCACCCACGCGTCCCTTTTTTTTCTTTCTTTTTTAATTTTTAATAATTTGGGATGCCTGGCTGCTAAGTGGCTGAAGGTCTGCCTTCAGCTCAGGTCATGATCCCCGGGGTCCTGGGATCGAGTCCTGCATCCGGCTCCTGCTCTGCAGGGACCCTGCTACTCCCTCTGCCTCTCTCTCTCTATCTCTCTCTCTCTCTCATGAATAGACAAATAAAATCTTTAAAATATATATAAAAAATAATTTTTAAGAAATTTATTTATTTGAGAGAGAGCAGCAGGGAGAGGGAGAAACAGGCTCCTTACTCATCAGGGAGCCTGACATGGGGCTGGATCCCAGGACCCTGAGATCATGACCCAAGCCAAAGGCAGATCTTCAATTGACTGAGCCATGCAGGTGCCCCACAACTGTCCTTTTCTTACAAATCTTTGCAAAACCAGAAATGCAGCTCTAGGACAGCCCTGGTGGCTCAGTGGTTTAGCACCTTTAGCACCGCCTTTCGTCCAGGGTGTGATCCTGGAGACCTGGGATCAAGTCCCACTTCAGGCTCCCTGCATGAAGCCTGCTTCTCCCTCTGCCTGTGTCTGTGCCTCTCTCTCTCTCTCTCTCTTTCTCTGTGTGTGTCTCTCATGAATAAATAAATAAAATCTAAAAAAAAAAAAAAAAGCAGCTCTAGAAACAATTCAAAGTCCACCTATCTTTACTGTCCCTCAAAGCTCTTCTATTCATCTCAAAATACTTGGCACATATTGTAAAAAATGGGGATATTGGAAACAGAATTGTCCTACACTTAAGAAAATAAGGAGGGGATCCCTGGGTGGCGCAGTGGTTTGGCGCCTGCCTTTGGCCCAGGGCGCGATCCTGGAGACCCGGGATCGAATCCCACGTCGGGCTCCCGGTGCATGGAGCCTGCTTCTCCCTCTGCCTGTGTCTCTGCCTCTCTCTGTGTGACTATCATAAATAAATAAAGAAAAAAATATTAAAAAAAGAAAATAAGGAAATTTTATTTATGTTTATTTAAATTTAACTAACATATAGTGTATTATTGGTTTCAGAGGTAGAGATCAGTGATTCGTCAGTCTTATATAACACTCAATGCTTATTACATCACGTGCCCTCCTTAATGCCCATCCCCCAATTACCCCCTCCCTTCCAGCACTCCTCAGTTTGTTTCCTATGATTAAGAGTCTCTTATGGTTTGTCTCCTTCTCTGACTTTATCTTGTTTTATTTTTCTCTCCCTTCCCCTGTGATCCTCTGTTTTGTTTTGTTTTTTCTTTTTTTAAAGATTTTTATTTATTTCAGAAGAGATGAGAAAGAGCTCGAGTGTGTGTGGGCAAGAGCGGGGGATGGGCAAAGAGAAGCATGTGGGAGGAGAGGCAGAGGAAGGAGCAGACTCAGTGCTGAGCAGGGAGCCCAGTGCTGGGCTTCGGGATCATGACCCGAGCCAAAGGTATAGACTCAACCGGCTTAGCCACCCAGGCACCCCTCTCTGTTCTGTTTCTTAATTTCCACATAATGAGTAAGATCATATGATAATTATCTTTCTCTGATTGACTCATTTTGCTTAGTGTAATATCCTCTAGTTGTTCCATCCATGTCATTGCAAAAAGCAAGATTTCTTTCTTTCTTTCTTTCTTTCTTTCTTTCTTTCTTTCTTTCTTTCTTTCTTTCTTTCTTTCTTTTTCTTCTTTTCTTTTCTTTCTTTCTTTCTTTCTTTCTTTCTTTCTTTCTTTCTTTCTTTCTTTCTTTCTTTTCTTTTCTTTCTTTCTTTCTTTCTTTCTTTTCTTTCTGATAGCTGAGTATTCCATTCTATATATGTACCACATCTTCTTTAACCATTCATCTGGATGTGGACATCTGAGCTCTTTCCATACTTTGGCTATTGTAGACATTGCTACTATAAACATTGGAGCACTATCTGTCCCTTCAGATCACTACATTTGTATCTTTGTAGTAAATACATAGTAGTGCAATTCCTGGGTTGTAGGGTAGCTCTATTTTCAACTTTATTTTTTTTTTAGATGTTATAATTTATCTGAGAGAAAGAGCATAAGCAGAGGGAGCAACAGAGGGAGAGGGAGAAGCAACCTCTCTGCTGAGCAGGGAGCCTGACATGGGGCTTAATCCCAGGACCTTGGAACCATGACCTGAGCCGAAGGCAAAGGCTTTAACCAATTGAGCCACACAGCGCCCCTATTTTCAACTTTTTGAAGAAACTCTATACTGTTTTCCAGAGTGGCTGCATCAGCTTGCCTTCCTACCAACAGTGTAAGAGGGTTTCCAAGAAGGAAAATTTAAATAAAAATTTCTCTAGACCTTTGATAAGAGATAAATATACTCCAAACTTCGTGGAGAAAACTTGGATACTTTCTCTACTCCTTCGTGGTATAGATTTTCTACCCCACCTTCTGTAGGACCTGATAACCAGCTTTTTGAAATGCAGGCTTTAGAATTTTCTTTTTTTAAAAGATTTATTTATTTATTCATGAGAGAGAGAGAGAGAGAGAGGCAGAGACACAGGCAGAGGGAGAAGCAGGCTCCATGCAGGGAGCCCGATGCGGACTCGATCCCGGATCCTGAAATCACACATACCCTGAGCTGAAGGCAGATGCTCAACCGCTGAGCCATCTAGGCATCCCAAGAATTTTCTAAGAAGATTTTATTATTATTTTTAAAAGATTTTATTTATTTATTCATGACAGACACACACAGAGAAAGGCAGAGACACAGGCAGAGGGAGAAGCAGGCTCCATGCAGGGAGCCCGACGTGGGACCCCGAGATCACACCAGAGCCAAAGGCAGACAGAACGCTCAACCACTGAGCCACCCAGGCGTCCCGAACATTTTATTTTATTTATTTATTTTTTTAATTTTTTTTTCTTTATTTATGATAGTCACACAGAGAGAGAGAGAGAGGGGGGCAGAGACACAGGCAGAGGGAGAAGCAGGCTCCATGCCCCGGGAGCCCGACGTGGGACTCGATTCCGGGTCTTCAGGATCGCGCCCTGGGCCAAAGGCAGGCGCCAAACCGCTGCGCCACCCAGGGATCCCCTGAACATTTTATTTTTTAAGCTCCACACCCAAAGTGGGGCTCAAACTCGTGACCTGAAGATCAAGAGTCTCGTGCTCTACCAACTGAGCCAGCCAGGTGCTCCTAGGTAGAGATTTTCTATCAAAAAGATAAAAAAGGAACTATTTGTAAGTTAGGCTAATTAAATATCTTAAATGTCCTCTCCACAAATATTAGTAAAAAGCCTTAGCTGTGGCACTTGCTAGCTCAATCAGTGGAGCTTCCGACTCTTGACCTTGGGGTTAGGAGTTTGAGGCCCACATTAGATGAAGAGATAGATTACCTAAAAATAAAAGCTTTATCCATCTGAGCAGGTGAACGTATTTCAACTGCCAAAACAAAATTTGGATCCAATTGTTCTTTTATAAACCAGTAAGTTTTGTAAATATCATACCTGACTCGGCTAAAATTTTAGAATGAAAGCTATACAGTCTCTGTATTTATCTGTATGGTTGTATCTATCTATATTTGTATGTTGCAGATGTATGATATTTTTCTATTTCTTGATGGTATTGCCAATATTAATTTGCAAAAGAGATCTATTCAACTGGTTTAAAATAAGTGCTTATATGAGTTAAGTATTCCTAAACCCTCAGAAATATATTAGGAACAATTTCAAATGCTTTTTTTTTTTTTTTTTTTAAGATTTGATTTTGTTATTTGTTCATGAGAGACACAGAGAGAGAGGCAGAGACACAGGCAGATGGAGAAGCAGGCTGCATGCAGGGAGCCCGAAGTGGGACTTGATCCCAGGACTCCAGGATCACGCCCTGGGCCGAAGGCAGGTACTCAACCGCTGAGCCACCCAGGGATCCCTCAAATGCTTTTTAAGTTCACATGATCTGGGAAAATATTCAGTAACTGAAGCTAATTTAAGTTTATTGTTTTTTTTTTTTTTAATTGGAGTTCAATTTGCCAACATATAGCATATCACCCAGTGCTCATCCCATCAAGTACCCCCCTCAGTGCCCATCACCCAGTCACCTCCACACTCAAGTGTACTGGTTTAATTAAACTAGGCGTGTCTTCAGGGGCACCTGGGTGGCTCAGTTGGTTTGAGCATCTGACTTGATTGCAGCTTAGGTCATGATCTCAGGGTCCTGGGATCAGACTCTGCACTCACCAGGGAGTCTGCTTGAGATCCTCTCTCTTCCTCTCCTTCTGCCCTCTCCCCTCAATCATGCTCTCTCTCTCTCAAATAAATAAATACACTTAAAAAGAAATAGACATGTCTTCAGAATTCTCAGCATTAAATATAATGTAGACATACAACTTTTATTCTACTTGGGTTTACTAGTCAAAAAATTCATGTTATCTCTGTTACAAAATTTTGTTGTTTGGTGGGCAACAAAGCAAAGTTTACTGAGGGGTGGTATAAGGCTTCTGAAGAGGGAGGGGACTTGAGAGGGTTGCCCCTGTTACAAAATTAGTCAGCAAGAAAAATAGCTTAGGATGATGGCTGACTCCATCTAAGAACTTTCACAAAATTTGTCTGGGTCGTCTAAGCATAATTGTTGGGAACCGTGGCTTAGATAGATGTAATTGGAATAAGAACTTTTAGGTGAAGTTTTCTGCCATAATTATGTTTTATGGTCTGTATACTTAAAAATACCTTCCAAAATCAGGGGTGTCTCAGTGGCACAGTCAATTGAGCATCCAACACTTGGTTTTGGCTCAGGTTGTGATCTCAACATTGTAAGTCCCCTGGCCTCGATCATGCTCTCTCTCATCTATCTAAGTCACTGGTTCCCAACAATTATGCTTAGATGACCCACAAGAACTCTGTGAAAATTAAATGTCTGGCACAGTTTGTGGAGCTAGAGACTCTTGACCTTGGGGTTGGGAATTTGAGCCCAGCATTGGGTGTTAGAGATTATTTAAAAATTTAAAAAATCTTGGGATCCCTGGGTGGCACAGCGGTTTGGCGCCTGCCTTTGGCCCAGGGCACGATCCTGGAGACCCGGGATCGAATCCCATATCAGGCTCCCGGTGCATGGAGCCTGCTTCTCCCTCTGCCTGTGTCTCTGCCTCTCTCTCTCTCTGTGACTATCATAAGTAAATAAATAAAAATTTAGGGATCCCTGGGTGGCGCAGCGGTTTGGTGCCTGCCTTTGGCCCAGGGCGCGATCCTGGTAGACCCGGGATCGAATCCCACATCGGGCTCCCGGTGCATGGAGCCTGCTTCTCCCTCTGCCTGTGTCTCTGCGCCTCTCTCTCTCTCTGTGTGACTATCATAAATAAATAAAAAAAATTAAAAAAAAAAAAAAAAAAAAAAAAAAAAAAAATAAATAAAAATTTAAAAAAAAATTTAAAAAATCTTAAAAGTCGGGATGCCTGGGTGGCTCAGCAGTTGAGCCTCTCTTTGGCTCAGGGCAGTGATCCTGGAGTCCCAGGATCGAGTTCCACATCGGGCTCCCTGCATGGAGCCTGCTTCTCCCTCTGCCTGTGTCTCTGTCTCTGTGTGTGTGTGTGTGTATCTCATGAATAAATAAATAAAATCTAAAAAAAAAAAAGAAAAATCTTAAAAAATATATTATGAGTAATTATAAGGGAAACAACTCTGTATGCAAGGAAAGTAAGATGTGTTTTTTAGTAAGAAGTGGTATGAGACCTGAAGATGTATTTTGTCAAGGGAAAAAAGTAAATTTGTCCCAAAGTAAAACTGGTTATTTCAGAATAGGAAAGAAGAATAAAGGACAAATGGTATAGAAAGTTGGGAAGAGGGACGCCTGGGTGGCTCAATGGTTGAGTGTCTGCCTCCAGCTCAGGGCGGGGTCCCAGAGTCCCCAGATGGAGTCCCACATCAGGCTTCTTGTGAGGAGCCTGTTTCTCCCTCTGCCTATGTCTCTGCCTCTCTCTGTGTGTTTCTCATAAATAAATAAATAAAACCTTAAAAAAAAAAGTTGGGAAGAGGGAAAGGAAAGGAGAGAATTTTATCTCATGTAATCACGATAAAATTTGTGTGTGCCTAAAATTTAATTGTTATTTTAAGGGTTTTAAAAATAAACCTTAATGTCAATAGTATACTTATATAAAATGAACCTAATTTTCTTTCATCTACTCAAAGGAAAAGTTTTGCTGAACTATTTATTGGTCTGCTCTTGATAATAAGAGATTGTAAAAGGTTTCTCTTTACCTTTGTTGTTTTAAAGATTTTATTTACTTAAAAAAAAAAAAAGATTTTATTTACTTAGAGTGAGAGAGAAAGAGAGCAAGCATGAGCTGGGGGTGGGGGGACAAAGCAGGGGAGAAGCAGGCTCCCTCCTGATGGTCGAGAATCCCCTGGGTGGCTTAACCAACTAAGCCACCCAGGCGCCCCTTTTCTTTACCTTTTAAGTAATCTGTCAAGAAAGCAAAGATTTTGTGTTTTACCAAAATAATTTCCTGTTCTTTAATGTTTTATTTTTCAAGATTTAAGGATACTTTTTTCTCTTTTTTTCTTAAACAAACTATGACTTATAGCAATTTGGTAAATTATACCTTTGTAAACAAAGATGAAACATTTACCTTTTCTCCCTGCTTGATCCCTCCAGAATTGGGAAACTTAGTGAATATTCTTTATGACAGTATATTTGTTTGCTTAAGTTCAATAAGAATCTGTTCTCCTTATAACAGGGCACAGTTTGAAACATTGGTTATATTATCAAGGCTTTCCCTGGAATGTCCTATCTGTGAATAAAATGCATAGATTCAGATATGATCAGATGGCTTTAAGGAACTAATGTTGACTTAATAGATCCAATAAAGGCCCTTAGGAAAATTGGCTTGGTACCCTGATTATGGGGTTCCCACAGTTTTACCAGGTAAGGAAAGAAGATTACTTTCTGGCAGGCTCAGGAAACTTAGGATATTTTGGGGACCTCAGAAAAAGAAGAATCTGCCCAAATCTATGCATATTGCTGATAAAGTCTGATGGTGGCCATTAGCCTTGAAAGGCTTTTAAAAGTCCAATATGAGGGCAGCCCCGGTAGTGCAGCGGTTTAGCGCCGCCTGCAGCCCCGGGGTGTGATCCTGAGGACCTGGGATTGAGTTCCGCATGGGGCTCCCCATGGGGAGCCTGCTTCTCCCTCTGCCTGTGTCTCTGCCTCTCTGTGTGTGTCTCTATGAATAAATAAATAAAATCTTAAAAAAATAAATAAATAAAAGTCCAATATGAGATTCCTTATGCAAAGTTCCAGCAAAGCAGATTTGAAAAAGCCTCTGTGGTCAATAATTATTCTTACTTCACGTAAGTAAATAATCAGGCCAAGTTATTCAAACTAGGCTTAATTTGCAAACAAATTAATCTTACTGTGGTTATTTTTGGTAGAAGGGGGGTGACTCTAGAGAGAAAATTATGTTTCAATGGAAACTATTGTATACCCTTGTGGATATCAGATTCTAGTCCTGCTAATTATCTTTCAGGTTTTTACCTGTAAACTGGCCTGGGTCCTGAATTCTTCTAGTTTCCTCTAATATTTGGCTACAGCTCTTCAAACTAACATTCCCAAATTTCTGACTGTTAATGTATATAAGGAATCCTTTTTCTAATTTTTTTAAAGATTTTATTTTATTTAAAAAAAAATTTTTTTTTAAAAGACACACAGAGAGAGAGGCAGAGACACAGGCAGAGGGAGAAGCAGGCTCCCTGCAAGGAGCCCGATGGGGAACTTGATCCTGGTCCTGGGATCACTCCCCAAGTCGAAGGCAGATGCTCAACCGCTGAGCCAACCAGGCGTCCCTAAAGATTTTATTTTTAAGTAATATCTACACCCAACATGTGGCCCAAACTCACAGGCCCGAGATCAAGAGTTGCATGCTCTACCGACTGAGCCAGCCAGGGGCCCTGTGTAGTCTTCTACTTGTTTGACCCTTCTGACTTGAAATCATTGAGAACTAAAACTGCTCTTTCCCCAAAGCCATGCAAGACTCTAAGGCTGGACAATTTGATATAAACTTCAAAGAAATCATTACAGTAGTTCATGTACGGACAATCTTCATGCCTCATGTCACTCAGAAAGATCACCAGAGACATTCAAACTGCTAACCAGAAAAATCTATCAGGTTGCCACTGCCCTTGCCCACTCCATCTGAAGAGGTTTGGAGCCAGATATCTAGAAATCTTCTCAACTGGCTGCCTTCAGAACTCAGAAGCTGGAAGTATAATCTTCTTCAATCATTAACCATTGTTTTTCTTTTGTTTCCATAGAAATGCCTGTTATTAAATATCTTATTGCACAATAGCCCTAACTTAGGAGCCCACCTGCATTTCTGCCTCCTAAAATGAGCCACAACTGTTTAACTGAACAGGTCTATTCTTGGGACTAAGAGACGGGTTCAATGAGGTGGGACAATTTACCAACTCAACTGATGAATTATGGAGCTTCCTGGAAAAGTTTCAAAGGTGGGACTGGGGGATCCGTAGGTGGCTCAGCAGTTTAGCACCTGCCTTTCCACCCAGGGCATGATCCTGGAGCCCTGGGATCGAATCCCGCATTGGGCTCCCTGCACAGAGCCTGCTTCTCCCTCTGCCTGTGTCTCTGCCTCTCTCTCTGTGTCTCTCATGAATAAATTAAACAAAACAAAACAAAAACAAAGGTGGGACTGAAAGGGAACAGAATATGCCACCCCAAAATGTGCCACTTTGGCATGTAGATTATTTTGACCTGAAAGAAATCAAGTCCCAGCAGACTCAAGAAAAACTTTTATTTATTTATTTACTTACTTATTTATTCATTTAAGATTTAAGATTTTATTTATTCATTCATGAGACACACAGAGAGAGACAGAGACATAGGCAGAGGGAGAAGCAGGCTCCCTGCAGGGACCCAATGTGGGACTCGATCCCAGGACCCCAGGATCACGACCTGAGCTGGAGGCAGATACTGAACCACTGAGCCACCCAGGTGCCCCAAGAAAAACTTTTACCTCTCCCTTAATTGCCTAAAGGAATTTAAATGGGGATCCTGACCCAGAAAGAGAGTTATTGCCAGAGATTTTTTTTTTTTTTTTTAATTTGAAAGACTTACCAATGTGGCAGGGCCAACATCTGCCGAGGAAACATCTGCTCTTCTCATTTTCCTGCAAATTGCCCTCCTCCCCTTTGAAGCCCCAGCCGCATCTCTTTCCTTAACATGTGAGCCTCCATTGCCTGACTGCCTTTGGGTCTCATATTTTTACGGAGCTTCTGTACATACAAAATTCAATTAGTTTTGTTTATTCCTGTTTATCTGTCTTATGTCAATTTAATTATTAAACTAGCCAAAGATGGGGATCCCTTGGTGGCGCAGCGGTTTAGCGCCTGCCTTTGGCCCAGGGCGCGATCCTGGAGACCCGGGATCGAATCCCACATCAGGCTCCCGGTGCATGGAGCCTGCTTCTCCCTCTGCCTGTGTCTCTGCGCCTCTCTCTCTCTCTGTGTGTGTGTAACTATCATAAATAAATAAAAATTAAAAAAAAAAATAAACTAGCCAAAGAACTTAGAAGGGTATAAGAAAATTTTTTCCACCCTCACACAGGCATTTAGGATTTTATAGTTGTGCAGACTTTTTTTTTTTTTTTTAAGATTTATTTATCTGTTTATTCATGATAGACACAGAGAGAGAGAGAGAGAGGCAGAGGGAGAAGCAGGCCCCATGCTGGGAGCCCAATGTGGGACCTGATCCCGGGACTCCAGGATCGTGCCCTGGGCCAAAGGCAGGTGCTAAACTGCTGAGCTAACCAGGGATCCCCCCCACTTTTTTTAAAGATTTTATTTATTTATTCATGAGAGGCAGAGAGAGAGAGAGAGAGAGAGAGGCAGAGACACAGGAGGAGGGAGAAGCAGGCTCCACGCAGGGAGCCCAACATGGGACTCGATCCCAGGACCCCAGGATCACATCCTGGGCTGAAGGCAGCGCTAAACTGCTGAGCCACCCAGGCTGCCCAGTTGTGCAGACTTTTAAATGTGTTGTTAGTGATGATGAATCAAGGGACTTTTTCCTGTATATGGATTTCTAAGATCATGTACCTTGAGAATGAACTGCTTTGTTTTTTGTTTCTTAAGATTGTATTTTTGTGTGTTTTTGTGTTGTTGTTTTTTAAGATTTTATTTATTCATGAGAGACACAGAAAGAGAGGCAGAGATACAGGCAGAGGGAGGAGAAGCAGGTTCCATGCAAGGAGCCTGTTGTGGGATTCGATCCCGGGAACCCAGGATCAGGCCCTGAGCCAAAGGCAGATACTCAACAGCTAACTCACCTATATGTCCCCATATTTTTGTTTTTTAAGTAATCTCTACACCCAACATGGGGCTCAAACTTACAACCCTGAGATCAAGTCTCATGCTTTACTGACTGAGCCAACCTGGAGCCCCAGAGAAGAAACTGCTTTATTTTTTATTTTAATTAATTAATTTGAGAGAGGGAGAGTGTGTGTATGGGGAGGGTGAGGGGCAGAGGGATAGAAAGTCTTAAGTAGACTCTGAGCTGAGCTTCAAGCCTGACAGGGGGGCTTGATCTCATGACCCTGAGATCACGACCCACGCCAAAACCAAGAGTCGGATACTTAACTTAAACTTAAAGTTTAAAAAATTAGGGATCCCTGGGTGGCACAGCGGTTTGGCGCCTGCCTTTGGCCCAGGGCGCGATCCCGGAGACCCGGGATCGAATCCCACATCGGGCTCCCAGTGCATGGAGCCTGCTTCTCCCTCTGCCTGTGTCTCTGCCTCTCTCTCTCTCTCTCTCTCTCTGTGACTATCATAAATAAAAAAAAAAAAAAAAAATTAAAAAAAAGTTTAAAAAATTATAATGAATTTTCAACATACAAAAAAGTAGGAAAATATGATTCCTCATATACATTCAACAACATTTATTCCCATTTTTCAATTTTTGTTAAATGATTGTTGTTCCACAACTGGATGGGGGAGGCACACCCAACAGGTAGGAACCATCTTGGAAGGATCTGGGGAAACTGGTTTCATGGGCAGGTTGAGAAATGTATGTTTGCCTAGGTAGTTAGGATACTTTGTAAAAGGTAAGGGTGGGGAGGGAAGGCTGTGCTCCACCTCAGCTCTCCACCTGGCCACTCCATGAGGCTAGGCATGGGATAAGCTGGTTCACTCTGGGAAGCTGGCACTAGTACCATGATGAAGTTGTCTCCAAACAGTGACACCAGTGTCCATCAAGAGTAAGGCATACTGGCAGTCAGGCTCATACTTATGACACCAGGAACTGTCTGGCACAAAATTTTAATGGAAATCAACAGGCTGTGTCCACAGAGGAGCAAGTGCAGGAGGGTAGAGGGCCTCTGGGTCAAGTACTCCAGACTCTCCCTACTCAAGTGGGGCTGTGGGCCAGGGAGCTGGTTAGAAATGCAGAGTCTTGGGCCCTACCCCAGAGCTACCAAACCAGAATCTGCATTTTAACAAAGCTTCCAGTGATTCCTGGCACATTTCACTTTGGAGAATTGCTGCTGTAAAGCACTCAGGGTATGGCCTGTTGGAGGGAAAATTACCCCAAATTTGTAATCTCAGCAATTCTGGGTTGGCAAGCAGTTGGTCCAGCCCTTACCAGAAAATGCATAAATTCCTTTGGCAAGACCCTGGAGAAGGAGTCTCCAGATATCCAGCATCACCTCCATTCACAGGCAGTTCACCAACTAGGCAATACCTCCTTTAGTCTTCAGTAAATCACTGTTGGAAGGGTGTGGGCTGTGGGCATGGCAAGGGGAATCTTCTTAACTGAAGACCCTGCTGAGAATATCCCCTTTCAGTTGTGCTGGTGGAAATTCCAAGCCCTAAAGTTTTAGGAAAATTTTTCCTGTGCTATATATAAACCCATTTTCAGGGCAGCCCTGGTGGCGCAGCGGTTTAGCGCTGCCTACAGCTCAGGGCGTGATCCTGGAGACCCGGGATCGAGTCCCACGTCAGGCTCCCTGCGTGGAGCCTGCTTCTCCCTCTGCCTGTGTCTCTGCCTCTCTCTCTCTCCTCTCTGTGTATTCTCATGAATAAATAAATAAAATCTTAAAAAAAAAAAAACCATTTTCAGCCCATGTTCAATGGGCTGGCTAGGCTAGTATTTGAGAAAAAGAAAGTATTTGAAAAAGACTTAGTAGTACATGCTAGTCATTAATTTTTTTTTTAAGAATTTATTTATGTATTCATGAGAGACACAGAGAGAGAAGCAGAGACACAGGCAGAGGGAGAAGCAGGCTCCATGCAGGGAGCCTGATGCGGGACTCGATCCCGGGACTCCAGGATCATGCCCTGAGCCCAAGGCAGGCGCTTAAACTGCTGAGCCACCCAGGGATCCCCCTCATTAAATTTTTTTGAAAAATGCTGACACCCATACAAAGACAATGCAGAAGCCTTGTCTCCTCTCCCTGCTAATGCTACCCTGAAGGTACCCTTAGCCGTTTGCTGTGTATCCTTGCAGATCTATTTTTTTGCATTTAAAAAAGCTACACACACACACACACAAATAACAACAACCGCACACATGCATGTACACACACACACCCATGCTTCCTGCAATCTTTCCACTTTATCTTTTTCTCAGCATTTTGCATTTCCTTCTCAAGAGAGTACTACTTGAGCATTCAAGCCTCTATTGGCTAAACTAACTGATTTTGAAAAAGTAGGTGAGTCTTCCAGGTCAAGCAACTTTAAGTGAGAGATGCGTAGAAGGCAGCATTTTATTAAAAAGAGCTAATGCTGTCCTAAAATTAAAACCTCTATAAAAAAAAAAAAACCCTCTATGTATAGGAGCACCTGGGTGGCACAGTCAGTTAAGTGTCAAACTCTTGGGATCCCTGGGTGGCGCAGCGGTTTAGCACCTGCCTTTGGCCCAGGGCGTGATCCTGGAGACCCGGGATCGAATCCCATGTCGGGCTCCCGGTGCATGGAACCTGCTTCTCCCCCTGCCTATGTCTCTGCCTCTCTCTCTCTCTCTCTCTCTCTCTCTCTGTGTGACTATCATAAATAAATAAAACTTAAAAAAAAAAAAAAACTTAAAAAAAAAGTGTCAAACTCTTGGTTTCAGCTCAGGTTGTGATCTCAGGTCATGAGATCAAGCCCCAGGTTGGGTTCTGTGCTCAGCAGAGTCTGCTTGGGTCTCCGTCTCCCTCTACCCCTCCCATGCACAATCTCTCTCTTTCTCAAATAAATACATTTTAAAAATTCTCTATGTATGTAACTCGTGAATCCTCAGAGCCACCTCATGAAGGACTATTATTATCCCCATTTCACAGAGGAGGAAACAGATACAGAGAGGTGGAGACACTTGTCTAAAGTCACTCAGCTAGTGATCAGCTAGCTGGGGTTTGAACCCAAGCAGCCTGGTTCCCAGGTCTGTTCTCAGGACACCTTGCTGTAGTCATGGAGATGTGTAAATCTTGGACTGTATCCCATTTCTGTGTCCTTTCCACCTTAGGGCTCCGAGGTCCTGGGACAACTCCCATGTGCAGCTCATCTACCCTACCCCTCCTGTCCTACCTGTTCCACTCTGGAGCTTGGAGAACTTAGTTGATGTTTTCTAGATTGTGTAGAATGGGGTAACAGCACTTACCTCCTTGGGTTCTTGGGAGGATTAAATGAAGAGATGCGCATAAAATATCAGTGAATGTTGGCCATTGATTTTGTTATTATACATATGAGTTCAATGGTGAAGGAAGAGGCAGGGGAGGGGACCCACCAGTTGAGTAGAGACATCTGGGAGACAAGGGGAGGTATGTTAAATTCCTACCCAGAGTGGGATAAGGAAAAAGGAGTGATGGAGTAGAGATCTTCCAGATATTTTCTTGGACCTCAGAATACTCATGTACCCTAAACCCCTTTGTGAAAAGCTAAGGTGTGGGCGCTTGGGTGGCTCAGTGGGTTAAGTGTCTGCCTTCAGCTCAGGTCATGATCTCGGGGTTGTGGAATGGAGCCCTGCATCAGGTTCCCTGCTCAGTGGGGAGTCTGCTTCTCCCTCTCCTGCTCTACCTACTTGTGCTCTTTCTCTCTCTCCGTCAAATAAATAAATAGAATCTGAAAGAAAGAAAAGAAAGAAAGAAAGAAAGAGAGAGAGAGAGAGAGAGAAAAAGAAGAAAGAAAGAAAGAAAGAAAGAAAGAAAGAAAGAAAGAAAGAAAGAAAGAAAGAAAGAAAGAGAAAAAGAAAAAAGCTTAGGTGATGGGTGAGGGATATATGGATGGTCAATTCATGTTCTCTTTCGTTCCAGTGCTCAGCAGTGTCCTGTCAATCATATGCAGGGATACCCCAGGTAGGAGATCGCTGTAGGCGAGCACCTAGGCTCTAGTGCCTGTGTCCAGGCCTCTAGCACTTCAGGGCTCACTGGCTGGGCTGGACCCAGGGCAGCAGAGCCCCATCTCATCATGGTGGCCCCCAACTACCAGCAGCATCCTGGGGCGGGGGACACATCCAGACATCTCTACCCCTGCTGCTCCTGCTCCAGGGCTCCATAGGAACACAATAATAGAGGCTGATTTTATGAATATTCTCTGTAGTCTTTCATACAAATACAAATGCGTGTTAGAGAAAAAACAAAACAAAACAAAACAAAACAAAACACTAAATTTTGGGACTGGAACTCCTTAAGCCCAGAATCCTAGAACCTACCTCCAGTTTAAACCCATGTTGGCCATTTTAGACTTTAGATGAATCTTAGGTAAGGTGGTCAAATAATGTATCATCCATACTAGTGCTCTTCAGTTTGCTAATATCTGTGTTTTGGTAAGTTTTCTGGAAATAATTCCAAACATACAGAAAAGTTGCAAGAATACAAATAATATAAGATACTCCTATATCTTTTATTCAGAGTTGCCTATTTCAATATTTTCCCTATTTACTTTCAACCTCTTTCTCTCTCTCTCTCTATAAATATATATATACATACATAAATACACACTTGTATACATACATATACCTATTCATATATACATATGTATATATACATACTTTTTAAAGTTTATTTCTTTCTTTTTTTTTTTTTTTTAGTTTATTTCTTTATTTGAGAGAGAGAGAGAGAGCACGTCCACACACATGAGCTGGGGGAGAGGGAGAGGGAGAGAACCTCCAGCAGACTCCTTGCTGAGTGTGGAGCCAATTCAGATTTCAATCCCATAGTCTCGACATCACAACCTGAGACAAAACTAAGAGGTGGATGCTCAACCAACCCAGGCACACCTATACATACTTTTTCCTGAAACATTTAAAAGCTAGTTGCAGGGACACCTGGGTGGCTCAGCAGTTGAGCGTCTGCCTTGGGCTCAAGGCATGATCCCGGAGTCCCGGGATCGAGTCCCACATTGAGCTCCCTGCATGGAGCCTGCTTCTCCCTCTGCCTGTGTCTCTGCCTCTCTCTGTGTGTCTCTCATGAATAAATAAATAATAAATAAAATCTTAAAAAAAAAAAAGCTAGTTGCATATATTATGGCCCCTTACTCTTATTTATTTCCTAAGAATAACAGTTATCCTACATTACCAAAATTTTTTTATCTTCACTAAATATAATTTTGACATAATATTTGTATTTGTTCTATTTATATTTCAACTTTATCAATTGATCCAAAGATATTTCTTTTTGTTTATTTTATTTTATTTTGAGAGAGAGAGAACACAAGGTGGGGTAGGGCAAAGGGAGAAGGAGATAGTTCCAATCAGGTTTCATGCTTGGCGCGGAGCCCCACACAGGGCTCAATCTCGTGACTCATGAGATCACAACTGGAGCCAAAATCAAGATTCAGGCCCTTAACCACTGAACCACCCAGACATTCCCAAAGACTTTTTTAAAAATTTAATTTATTTATTTGAGAGAGGGAGAAAGTGCACAAGCAAGGGGGAGGGGCAGAAGGAGAGGGAGATGCAGGTTCCCATCTGAGCAGGGAACCCCAGGTGGGGCTCCATCCCAGGACCCTGGAATCATGACCTGAGCCAAAGGCAGACACTTAACAAACTGAGCCACCCAGGCGCCCCCGAAGATGTTCTTTTTTTTTAATATTTTATTTATTCATAGAGACACACACAGAGAGAGAGAGAGGCAGAGACACAGGCAGAGGGAGAAGCAGGCTCCATGCAGGGAGCCTGACGTGGGACTCGATCCTAGGTCTCCAGGATCACACCCTGGGCTGCAGGCGGTGCTAAACCGCTGCGCCACCGGAACTGCCCGAAGATGTTCTTAATAGCAGTTTTTCCCCTTCCAGTGCAGAATCCTGTCTAGGATCAGATACCACATTCAGTTGTCCAAAGCAGGAGTTTGGGGAGTGAAAGAGGGCACTACTAATAATTATGCTAGAAAGAGACAAAGCCAGTGTGGCAAATGATTGGTAACTGTAGAATCTGGGTGAGGGGGTAAATGGGCATCCACTTTGTTTACTTTCATATGTGTTTAAATTTTTTAAAACACAAAGTGAAAAAACAAGCCAAATAAGCAAACTGAAAGTACAAGTACAGAGACATAAAACAAGACTGCTGGTAAACTGAGCATCTGGCTGCCCTGTTTTTCAAGGTTCAGACTGTTAAAGAACAAAAACCCAACTGAATAAATGTGAAGCTCTAATTGGCTTTATTCAGTAATTTAGGAACTGGGCAGGATCCTATTTAGCAAGGGGAGGGGTACCTCCAAGAGTTGTACCAAATGGAAGGTTTTTATAGGAAGGTGGGTGGGGTGAGGAAGTTATTAGCAAAACAGAAGAAAGGATTGCTTCAGGCAAGGTACTTTCCCTGGGGAGGGGGTCTTTTAGGAGGATTGTCTCCTGTTCCTTGTGGTGGGGGTAATGCAGAGGGCCCAGGTGATGGATTACCTCACTGGTGCTTAAAGAAAATTGGGGGGTGGGGTGGCACTGGCTCAGTCAGAAGAGCCGGTGCCTCTTGATGTCAGGGCCCTAAGTTCCAGCCCCACGTTGGTTGTAGAGATTACTAAAAAATAAAAAACTTCAGAGAGACAGGCTAAGGCTGCCATTTCTGGGGGAGGTTCAAACTGCAGTTAGGTTAGGTATTAAGCCCAGTTCGGTAACTTGGCCTTGTGTTGCCATGTTGGGCCTGTGCTTTTCTTTTTCTCCTTTTCTTTTCTTTTCTTTTCTTTCTTTTCTTTTCTTTTCTTTTCTTTTCTTTTCTTTCTTCTTTTCTTTTCTTTTCCTTTTCTTTTCTTTTCTTTCTTTTCTTTTCTTTCTCTTTCTTTCTTTTCTTTCTCTTTTCTTTCTTTTCTCTTCTCTTCTCTTCTTTTCTTTCTCTTTCTTTCTTTCTTTCTTTCTTTCTTTCTTTCTTTCTTTCTTTCTTCTTTCTTTCTTCATTATGGTTTTTTTATTTATTTAAATTCAATTTGCCAACATATAGTATAACACCCAGTGCTCATCCCATCAAGTGCCCTCCTCATTGCCCATCACAGGTACCCCATCCTCCCACCCACCTCCCTTGGGCCTGTGCTTTTCTTTTGATTTCTTTTTATTTTTTTGAGAGAGGGAGAGAGAGAGAGAGAAAGCTCCAGCAGGGAGAGGGGCAGAGGAAGAGGGAGAGAGAGAATCCGAAGCCATGTGGGGCTTGATCTCATGACCTTGAGATCTTGACCTGAAGTCAAGAGTCTGATGCATGGGGATCTCTGGGTGGCTCAGCAGTTTGGCGCTGGCCTTCAGCCCAGGGCATGGTCCTGGAGTCCTGGGATGGAGTCTCACGTTGGGCTCCCTGCATGGAGCCTGCTTCTCCCTCTGCTTGTGTCTCTACCTCTCTCTCTGTGTGTCTCTCATGAACTGAGACATTCATTCTCGTGAATGAATGAATGAATGAACAAACAAATAAATAAAATATTAAAAAAAAAAAAGAGTCTGATGCTTAACCAACTGGGCCGCCCAGGAACCCCTGTGTTTTTAGTAAGACTTGGAGTGTCTGTTAGGATTGAAGCATTAGCAGAGGAAAGAGCTTCCCTCGATCTCCTCCCTGTTGGCCATTGAGGTGAAACGAACTATTTTTTGAAGGGAGGAAGCTCCTGGAGGATTTCTAGGTTTCCCGATTCCAGGTACTCAGGCATAGTCTCCCCAAGAGTGAAGTCAACTGGGGAGGTGTTGAAGGGGAGATGGAGAAATGAGGGGTGAGGAGCCCTGACCAGTCTTCCCAGCCAGGCCCTGATTTTTCATTTGTCACCAGAGGGCCTGGAGGTGTTGGGCGGGGCATCCACTCCTGTAAACTTCACACCTGCTTCCAGCTGGGGCAAAGTATCCTGGCAGAAGCTAGACCAGTCCCCACACCTCCTTGGGCCTCCCAGGGGTCTCCCTTGTGTCCCTGCTACTCCCATTTTTGTTGTTTTTACTTTTGTTTCTGCCAACTTACTTTTTTTGTTGTTGTTGTTGTTTTCAGGTAATTAATACAACAAAGGTTTATTTCCTGCTCATGCTTTGTTTTT
Source organism: Canis lupus familiaris (assembly GCF_011100685.1). Classification (NCBI taxonomy): domain Eukaryota; kingdom Metazoa; phylum Chordata; class Mammalia; order Carnivora; family Canidae; genus Canis; species Canis lupus. The sequence continues at coordinate 43,679,479 of NC_049246.1, read as the reverse complement.
AGTGAAGATCAGCAGTGGGTTCAGCTTTACATAATATTTCAGAGACTCAGAACAATTGAGGCAGACTCCACCATACATTACCGTGAACAATGTACTAGAACAAATGGGGTTCTTTTTGGAGAAAGAGTGAAATGAGTTTGTTTCTTTTGTTTGCTCATTTGTTTGTTTAGGGTTAACTTGGTCCAGGGAGGAGAAACGGAATAACTCTGGGTGCTCTTACTATCCATTGACTAGATACAGTCACACACAGTCTTATCCAACGTGAATGGGCTTGAGGAATGTAGCTGACACTCACTTTGAGTAGCAGAAGTATACACTGGTTTGGGGAGATGGGCTAGAAATCCATCTGTTCTTCCCCACTTGGTGCTCCTTCAAACCTTCACTCCTCAGTTTCTTAGCCTGTGAGGAAGGTTCTGGGAGTCCATGCTCTTGGGCAGGGAAAAATTTACATGTCTATTTTCGCTAATCTTTCATTGAAATCTAGCATTTCCTTCAATTGTGTGCGTATACATCACAGCACAGTAGCAGAGGCCGTTCCTGGGACTTTGTCCCTAGTGGGAGTCACAGCTCTTTTTAAAATCACACTACAGCTGTTGCCAACGTCGAATATCATCTACTCTCATCATGACTTCAAACTCATAATAGTTACCAGGCCCACCCACCACTATATTGTATTTCAATATAATTTGCTTCCTTTGTAGTCTCGAGTGAGTAGTTTTTACTTTATGCATTTAAAAGTCTTACTCTAAAGGGTGGGTGCCTGGCTGGCTCAGTCGGTGGAGCTTGTGACTCATGATCTCTGGGTTGTGAATTCGGGCTCCACATTGGATATAGAGATTACCTCAAAACAAATAAACAAACAAATAAAAATCTCACTCTGAGAAGGATCTAAAGGCCTCACCAGACTCCAGAGTGGCCTATGGAACAGAAAAGATGACGGAACCTGCTTACTCCTGCCCACCAAGCCTGCCACCCTCAGAGTCACCCAGCCAGTCCTCTCTCCCGCCCCCCTCTCTTGTGCTGTGTGTAGCTGGCACCTTTCCACAGCAGGCCGGCTACACGCTGCCATCTGCTGGGGTTGGCCCACATGGCACCCTGCTGGGGATGCCACTGGGCCAGGGCTGGGGACCCGGAGGGTTCCCGCAGGACCAGACAAGAGGGTAACCGCCCTCTCCCAGGATAGAAATCAAACGTGAGCCAGCAGAAGACAAAAGCAGAATTTACTGAAGGGAGAGAGAGAGTATGCAGGTGCAGAGTGTCTAGGAGACTCAGAAAGGAGAGGAGAGAGCCCTGTCTGTGTTCAGGGTCTGGGGTTTTTATTGAGGAGGTGGTCTGGTGTATGGGTCTTCTCAGGCATCCAGGGTCCAGTTAGAACAAAGGGCCTGGGTGTCATTCCTTGGAACCAGGGGGTCTTGGTGTTGAGATGTCTCGCTGGTGGTCTGGAATATGGATATGGTGGCCTCCCTCCGGTCATTCTCACCTGGCCCTTCCTTAGGTGGAACTATTCCAGAGAAATCATGGACTCCTTGCTCTTTATAAGGAGGACATACACTATTTGCATCATGGGGCATGTGTCGAGTGAGGTGGGGATGCAAGTCCTAGCAAGATGGAAGCAGGAAAAAGAGCAAAAGGCAGATTTTTTTTTGAGATTTTATTTATTTATTCATGAGAGACACAGAGAGAGAGAGAGAGAGGCAAAGACACAGGCAGAGGGAGAAGCAGGCTCCATGCAGGAAGCCCGACGTGGGACTGGACCCCGGGTCCCAGGATCAGGCCCTGGGCTGAAGGCGGCGCTAAACCACTGAGCCACCCGGGCTGCCCCAAAAAGCAGATTTTTATTTTTCAATTTTTTAAAAGATTTATTTATTTACTTATTTATGATAGACAGAGAGAGAGAGAGGCAGAAACACAGGAGGAGGGAGAAGCAGGCTCCATGCCGGGAGCCCGACGTGGGACTCGATCCTGGGCCAAAGGCAGGCGCCAAACCACTGAGCCACCCAGGGATCCCAAAAAAAAAACCAGATTTTTAATGGAGTCCTCCATTTCCCTGTCTCAGTGGCTTTGTTTCAATGCTTGTGGTCCTTTTAGTCCCCCTGGGCATTATGAGGTACAAGCGGAGACACGAACTGTGCCACAAGACTGGCTGGAGGCCCCTCTGTGCCGTTCCCACTCGCCACTTGGTCCCTTGCCAGGGTCCTTGGGTCTCTGCATGCGGACGTGCGGTGCTACCTGGCTGGTGAGGAGGCCCTGCGAGCAGGTGAGCGGCCCAGCACAGAACTAGGTCTGAGAGCTAGAGGCAGGCGCATCTGCACTTTAGTATCAGGCCACATGAATTTTTAAACACCAATTGTTCTTTGAGCACCGGGGCCAATAGTCAAAAGTCGTAAACGGGATGATGGTAAGAAGCTTCTCTCCCTCCCTGTCCCCTGACCTCAAACTTCACCAGCTTCTCTTTCCTTCCAGAGCCGCTCACCACATCAAAAGCCAAAAGGAAGGTGAGCTGGAACCCTCCCTTTTCTTATTTAAATCCTAAGATGTTAGGCTCCAGGTCTGCACCTGGCTTTTTACTTTAACAATATTGTCTTGGAAATTGCTTCTATCTACATATAAATAGTTTCCTCCTGGTTCTTTCCCTTTTTATTTCTCTGGTCATTTCCCAGCAGTCTGTTGAAAAAGAATGTCTTTCCATAGAAACAGGAGTACCCAGACAGAGCCAGAATTTTCAGAATAGTTCTAGAACTCATTTGCCCACCTACAAAAGTCCAAGGATCCTGGGTTCAATAGGTCTGTATTCCTCTTTAGGTGGATTTGCATTTCAAAAGAGGCCTCACCGGACTATTGTATCTTAACTCTAAAAATGGCTGCAAGGCAAATTCGGGGCTGGGGGTCAGAGGTAGGTTGGTCTTTGGGTAGAAGACTCTTCGTGGAGCCCCCAAATCTAGGTGTTAGGGAACCAAGAACCTTGTCTTCCCAAGCCGACCTTGGGGTTCTGTATAATAAATGTCACTCCCCTAATGTGGAAATCTCTGGCAACCAACCAACTCTCCTCTCCAGCTTCTCTCCCAGGTGTGTCAGGCAGGCCAGCAGCCATTGGCTGGGGACACTTCAGAAAGATGCTCAGAGGCATGAGTGCTCCCCAAAGCTCCCTGGGGGTGGGCTGGGTAGATGGGCTGCCCTCTCTTCCCACTGGGAGCAGTTCTGAGTTTATTGGTGTTTACACGTCATCCTCCGAAAAAAGCTTTGAGCTGAGGAATAGGTGCTTTCTCCTAACAAATCATATGTCTGGCAGGGGGCTTTTCATGGACGTCTGACCCTTTCATTGCTTTGAGCCACTGAGATACACCAATGGATCCCAGGCCCACCCAGAAATCTCAGTGTAGTATGGTTTCCTGCCAGAGAGAGACTGTCCAGACCTGCCAATGGAAGCATCTTGGCCAGGCAGGTTTCCTGGCAAAATAAGAAGATGGCATTCTGGTTTTTACATCAGCACTTGGTGACTTTGATTACTGTGAGTCAGTCTTGCCAAAAGGGATCCTCTCTGGCCCACAGAGCTAAGGGTTGCCCTGCAGACATTGGTGAATTCCTGAGTGAGCACTCACTTTGCCCTCTAAGACTAGCCGACCGCAGCTTGGGGCCGTGGCTCTTCCTGGTGAGCCTTTCAGCGGGAAGCATATTGATGAGACTGAAGGAGTTTTGAATACTTTAGCTTTGTGTGAAAGAAACTCAGTTGCAGAGACTATAGTGTCCTCGGATGTAGAGTGACCAGGTGGAAGAAAAATTAGCACAAATCCATCCTGGTCAGGGCAAGCGTGTCCCCTTCTATCTGAAAACTGGCACCACCAGCGTATCTCCTTCCAGATCAAACTCAGCATTGTCTGGGAAGAAAACCAGTTCTTGGGAACATGCAAATTAAACTGGCAAAATACAGATTTGCGAAAGAAAAGACAGATTTTTTAATTCACATACATGCATGTGAGTTCAGGAAAATGTGATTCAAGGAGGTGGTTAGAATTTGGGGCTTTTATACCATCCTAATAGGGGAGGAGGAGGGGGAAAGGGGCTTTTCTGGGAAAACAAATGGCTTTTAGGGAAGATAAATGGGCCCTTAGGAAAATGGGAGGAATGGTAGTCTTGTGACAATATGTTTATGTGATTTTTTTTTTTTTTTTTTAAGATTTGATTTACTTATTTGAGAGAGAAAGAATGAGCAGTGGGGAGGGGCAGAGGGAGAAGCAGGCTCCTGGCTGAGCAGGGAGCCCAAGGCGGTGCTCGATCCCAGGACACCAGATCGTGATCTGAGCTGAAGGCAGATGCTTAACCGACTGAGCCACCCAGGCTCCCCTGTCTTTGTGATTTCTTATCCCAAAGCAAACGTCTCTCCAGTGAAAAGAGTCCATCTTCCTTGTTGCACAACTCCTGGGGAGGGGATTTATGACAGCTGAATTCTTTTGAGAGGCTCTGCTTTTAGATCCAGGGAATTCAGGAAAAACAACTCCTCACAGTGAGAGATTCTGGATCCCCTCAGTATGAATGCACTTCTTCTCCCTGTCCAACGGCCAGGCTGGCTGGGTGGGCTGCAGGGGCGAGGGGTTTGGCTCAGTGTTCCTGAGGTTGGCACAGGGAGCTCGGCGAGAGCAGTAGATTCCCCAGCAGAGGCTGCGCCAGGCTGGTGGAAAGGGCCAAGTCACTATGGTGATCAAGGGTGTGTGTAAGGAGCACAGACTGCCAGGGTCAAATCATATGTCCTTGGGCCAAATTCTCGACTTCTCTGGGCTTCTTCATTCTCCTACTTGGGTAAAAACCCTCCCAGGATTGTAGTGAGGATAAGATTAGTTACTGCATTTAGAGCACACAGTGCCTGGCACATAGCGAATGTTGAGTTCCCGCAGCCAACGTCTCTAGGCCCGGGGGACAGAGCAGTGAGCAAAACCAAGCCCCTGCTCTCCCAGATCTTCCAGTCTGGAGAGGAACCTGTCAGAGGAATACGTGGCACGTCAGCTGACAGTGTGGTCCCCCCGGAGAAAGCACCGCAGGTGAGAGGCAGAGAGGAAGAGGTAGGGGCCGGACCCCGGAGGGGCAGCTGAGCAGAGACCAATGACGTGGTTTCACAGGAATGATCATTACGTTTTGTTGCGTGTTGCCAGTGCACTAAATGCAACCTTCCCTGGCCCAAGTTTCCTATGTCAGGTCCCATCTCAGGTGCCCATGTGGCCGACTCTCCGTGATCATTTCTGGCGGTGGAGTTTGTGGGGCTAGAGAACACCCGGGCCCCAGGTTCTGGATGTGAGTCAGGGTGCTGGCTTTCTGGCCTCGGTCTCTGTCCCATTCCCGAGTACCTCACACTTATTGGGACAGGGCTTGCCCCCTCCAGGAGAAGCGCTTACTCCACGGCCCACCCCCTACCTGGTCTGGAGGAGCAGTGGTGCTTGGGGAGACAGGCGGGCCCTATGGCTTCAGGGCAGGCCAGCCTGCAAGAACCAGAATAGAAGGTCTAAATTTAAACCTGTGTCTGGAGGCTTCAGGGAGCCTGGGGCCTGTGGGCCCTGGGGTGGCTCAGTCCCTCCTCCCTCCCTCTGTTCCCCCTCCTCCATCCAGCCTGCCTCCTCCCTCCCTTCCCCCTCCTCCCTGCCTCCTCCTGCCTCCTCCCTGCCTCCTCCCTGCCTCCTCCCTGCCTCCCTCCTCTCTTCCCTCTCAGAATGGAAACTGTTTCTTTCCTGGCTGCCAAGAGCTGGTTTCCTCCCAAGGAAATAATGTCTCACCGCAGCCCGGGCAGGCTCTGCCCCCTGGAATTTCCCTGCAGTGGAGAAACACCCAGCCAGTCCTGAGATGGGACACACCTAGAGCCTGCTTGTGCACAGCCCAGAGGGGGACACGCCCAGAGACACACGGATGTAAACAGAAACAGAAACAGAAATAGGCTGGGAAAACCCGGGGAGAGGAAGGTACCCCTCAGGATCGGGTTCTAGTCTCAACTCTTGTCTCCACCTCCCTGTGAGGCTTGAGCAAATCATCTCCTTTTCTGAACCCGGTTTTTCACCTCCTTAATATGAAAATAGAGATCTCTTGAGAACCAAAATAGAACAGAACGCTAAAGAAACCAACCCAGAAAGTTCTTTGATTATTTCAAAGATGTCACTTTCTTTGTTCAAAAATATTTTTAAATTACCCCCCTTCTCCCCCCTTTCTGAAAAATTCCTTTCAGGACCAGCTTTAGGCACTCTTAGGTCTTGCCTCGTTACTTTTCCAGACATTTCATTTTTGCCCAGAGGGATCACTGCCCATAGTACCAAGAGACTTTGGGCTGGTTCCAAGTATTGAGTTCAAAAGATGCCTGCAAGGACAGTGAAAAGGGTCTGTCATGTGCCACTGCTGTTGCAAAATTCCCCCGGTGCCCCCGGTCGGGCCCCCAGAAAGGGACACAGCCTGCCCCGGAGCGGCCAGGAGCTTACAGGCAGAGAGTCCTCCTGGAGCCTTACATGGTCCGGCACTCAGACACAGAAAGGTCTGCACGCACGTGGCCAAGTGGAAACACCCCGTTTCAGCCACAATCTCCAAAGGCAGCAGCTCGGGAGAACCCCAGCCATGCACCGCTTGAGCTTTGTGCGTGTATCTCCGAGGCCGGACACGGGCTGTCACAGACCTGATCACGTGGGCACGGTCACAGCCCAGACGCCCTCCAAGCGGGCTGCGCCCATGGACTTGAGCAGGGGGGAGAGCGCTGGGGGAACACACCCGGACACACTGGGTTGCCGGGTAACACGGAATGCCAGCCCCAGGGACACACACTCACCCTCTGTCCACACAGGCAGGGTTGCACGAAGCCGGCTGCCCCATGCACGCACTCTTCCCGTGCAAATCCACCCACCGGGAAATGCCTTCATTCAGAAACAGCCGAGCAGCTGAAGATCCTGCTCCTCCACACCCCAAAACGCTCACCGGATTTAGATAGCGCCGAGCAAGCCCCCCAAAACTTTCAATCACACTGTGACACACACACACTCAGTGGTCAGAGTCTAGACTCCTCACGTCCTTTTGTTTCCTCCCGGAAAACCTTTGGCTTTTCCATTTTAAGCAGCCAGTGACCAAACTGGTCTATTTCTGTAACTTCTTAGTGTTAAACCAAAGATTGATTGTTCTTTTGAAATGTCTGCAGTAAGTTACAAAGAAGGCTTCTGACCTTTGTTTTCGAATTCAGCTATGCAAAAACACTAAACACAATGTTGAAGACTCAGAAGACAATTTTAACAAATCACAGACAAAGCTTGCTTGAGGGTTTTTTGTTTTTTTCAACTTTTGGATGTAGGAGAAAGGCAAGTTTAAGGACTTTGGAGTGATTTTTAAAGTTCCAGCTTGGTAAACAGGAAAACAACTTGGGAGTCTTTGTAGGGTGAGCAACAGGAACAAGCTCCTCTGGGCAGCACCCCTCTCTCCCTGGGGATGGATAACCCGAGGACTTGCCTTTGACCTGGTTTCCACACCCTGACCTTGATTCAGCAGAACTTCCAGTGTGGTGGTTAGACTGCCGGTCTAGGGATCCCTGAGTGGCGCAGCGGTTTGGCGCCTGCCTTTGGCCCAGGGCGCGATCCTGGAGACCCGGGATCGAATCCCACATCGGGCTCCCGGTGCATGGAGCCTGCTTCTCCCTCTGCCTGTGTCTCTGCCTCTCTCTCTCTCTCTGTGACTATCATAAAAAAAAAAAAAAGACTGCCGGTCTAGTAGATTAGATGGATGTGCCCTCGCGTGGGTCCAAGGACAGCCCCCTGTGGAGGTTCTGTCCCTTTCTCTGGATGTTTCAGACACTGGGTTGGCTTGGGGATGACATAATCTGGTCTTCCTGGCCACAGCAGGCTTCTTCCCTCCTCCATCACCCGACAAGATAGATCTAAGACATCTTCAGATCTCTACGCTGGGTGTGGCCAGGCCCTCACCTGCCATATAGATCCTTCCTTCCTTTTGTTCCTGTGCACTTGGCAGGCGGCGGAAAGCAGTCCCATAGAAAGCAAAACAAAACAAACGCAGACGCCCGCAAGCAGAAGCAGAAGGGGGGCGGAGAGGAGGCGGAGGCGGAGGCGGATGCTGCTGTCGGCGGAGGGTTGTATGGGGCGGAGGCTTCTTCTTTGTAGTCCTCTTCTTCTTCTTCTTCTTCTTCTTCTTCTTCTTCTTCTTCTTCTTCTTCTTCTTCTTCTTCTTCTTCTTCTTCATATTTTATTTATTTATTCATGAGAGACACAAAGAGAAGCAGAGACACAGGCAGAGGGAGAAGCAGATGCCCTGTGGGGAGCCTGATGAGGGACTCAATTCCAGGACCCTGGGATCACAACCTGAGCCAAAGGCAGAAATGCTCAACCACTGAGCCACCCAGGCACCCCACTCATTCCCAACTTCTGACAGGAATTCCAGTGTGAACCTGGTAGGGATCTTGCCACACTCAGCCTTTCCTCCCAGATTAAGTTACTTCCCTCTTGAAAAATTCCTATTCTTACATTTATACAGTAGTTCCCCCTTATCTGCGGGGAATACTTACCAAGACCCCCAGTGGTTGCTTGAAAGGGATGGTGCCAAACCCTACCTATGCTATGTTTTTTCCTATACACACATGCCTGTGATTTATTTTATAAGTTTAATTTATAAATTAGGCACAGTAAGAGATTAACAACAATGACTAATAATAGAACAATTATTAAAATATACAATTTGAAAAAAATAATATAACATAAATAAAAGTTATGTGAATGTGATCTCTTTCTTTCAAAATATCTTACTGTGGGCAGCCCGGGTAGCTCAGCGGTTTAGCGCCACCTTCAGCCTGGGGCCTGATCCTGGAGACCTGGGATTGAGTCCCACGTTGGGCTCCCTGCATGGAGCCTGCTTCTCCCTCTGCCTGTGTCTCTGCCTCTCTCTGTTTCTCTCATGAATAAATAAATAAAATCTTAACAAATAATAATTAAAAAAAAAAACAAAACCCAAAATATCTTACTGTACTGGGTTCACCCTTCTTATGATGTGAGATGCTAAAAAGCCTACATACGTGATGAGAAGTGAGGTGAATGACATGGGCCGTAACATAGCCTTAGACTACTGTTGACCTTCTGACATTATCTCTGAAGAGGGTCACCTCCTCCCAGGCCACAGTTGACAGCAGGTAATAAGACCCCAGAAAGTGAAATCATGGATAAAGGGACATTACTGAAACTTAGCATCTGCAGACATTTTTTTTCCCTAAGATTTATTTATTTATTTGAGAGACAGTGAGTGGGGGAGAGGGAGAGAGAAACTGAAGCAGACTCCCTGCTGAGTGTGGAGGCAACAAGGGATGGGGTGGGGAATGGGGAGGGGGGTCTATCTCATGATCCAGAGATCACACTACCTGAGCTGAAACCTAGCCTCAGTTAACTAACTGAGCTTCCCAGGTGCTCGCTCCTAGAATTAATTAAAAAAAATTTATTTTAAAGATTTTATTTATTTATTCATAAGAGACACAGAGAAAGAGGCAGAGACACAGGCAGAGGGAGAAGCAGGCTCCCTGCAGGGAGCCTGATGTGGGACTTGATCCCAGGACTCCGGGATCACACCCTGAGCCAAAGGCAGCCATTCAACCACTGAGCCACCCAGGCTCCCCTAGACTTAATTTTTTAATGAAAAATTTCTATATGTCCAAAACCACAAATAAAACATACTTAAAAAATAAATAAATAAATAAAACATACTTAAAGGCAAAAGACAAAATTGGAAAATAAATTTTCCAGACATGTGGCAACAGAGACAAATACCCTCAACATCAAAGGACTTTTCTAAAGCATATGTCACCAAAGAGAAAGATGGACGATGTGAGCAAGCAGATGAATCAAAACAATGAAACTAATGAAGAAAAGAAAATGTTTAATTAACATCCTTCATACTCAAAGAAGTGAAAATAAAACCATTTGAAATAACATTCTCTTATTACTATCAGACTATAGCAAATGAATACCCCCACTGTTGGGCAGGGGCTTTCTTAGGAATTACTTCTAGAAATACAAAATAATTGGAAGAGGCTTTTTGGAGAGAAATTAAGCCTTGAAATTACTAGTATCTTCTAACTTGTCAGTTCTATCTCTACTAGTTATCTGGAAAGAATCTCTAAGGTATCCAAAATATATAGTTGCAAAACTACTCATTGCAGTGCTGTTGCTAAAACAAACTGAAAAAATGTGTTTATAATATTTTCCTCAAAAAAAAAAAAAAATAATATTTTCCTCTTTCTTGTGATTATATACCCAATTCTCTTGGGCCTGCTTTTTTTGGTTTGCTTTTGTTTTTTAAGATTTTTAAAAATTTTATTTATTTATTTTTTAAAGATTTTATTTATTTATTTGAGAAAGAGAGAGAATGAGCAGTGGGGAGGGGCGAGAAAGAGAAACAGACTCCCTGCTGACCAAGAAGCCTGACTCAGGGCTGGATCCCAGGACCCGGAGATCATGACCTGAGCTGAAGGTAGGCACTTAAGTGACTGACCCACCCAGGCACCCCAAGATATTTTTTTTCCAATATATTTTTTTAAGTAATCTCTCTACACCCAATGTGGGACTGGAACTCATAGCCCCAAGATCAAGAAGTCGCATGCTCTACTGGGTGCAACTGGGCCTACTGGGCCAGCCAAGCACCCCAGCCTCCTGTTTCCTTCCTTCCTTCCTCCCTTCCTTCCTTCCTTCCTTCCTTCCTTCCTTCCTTCCTTCCTTCCTTCCTTCCCTCCCTTCCTCCCTCCCTCCCTCCTTCCCTTTCCTCCCTCCCTCCTTCCCTTTCCTCCCTCCCTCCCTCTCTTTTTCTTTTCCTCCCTCCCTCCCTTTCTTTCTTTCTTTTTTTTTTTTTTTATTTTTATTTATTTATGATAGTCACACACACAGAGAGAGAGGCAGAGGCACAGGCAGAGGGAGAAGCAGGCTCCATGCACCGGGAGCCCGATGTGGGATTCGACCCCGGGTCTCCAGGATCGTGCCCTGGGCCAAAGGCAGGCGCTAAACCGCTGCGCCACCCAGGGATCCCCCCTCCCTTTCTTTCTTTTCTTCCCTCCCTCCCTTTCTTTTCTCCCCCTTTCTTTCTTTTCCTTCTTTCCTTTCTTCCTTTTCTTCCTTTCTCTTTCTCCTTTCTTCTTTCTTGCTTTCCTGCTTTCTTGCTTTCTCTCTTTCTTTCTTTTTCTTCATGAGCCAAAGGGAGAAGGCAAAGAGAGAGACAATCTCCAGCAGACTCCACACCAAGCCCTACAAGGTGCTCAATCCCACAACTCTAAGATCAGACCTGGGATGCCTGGGTGGCTTAGCAGTTAAATGCCTGCCTTCGGCTCAGGGCGTGATCCTGGAGTCCTGGGATCGAGTCTCACATTGAGCTCCCTACATGGAGCCTGCTTCTCTCTCTGCCTGTCTTTGCCTCTGTCTCTCTGTGTGTGTCTCTCATGGATAAATAAAATCTTAAAAAAAAAAAGGACTAGACCTGAGCCAGAATCAAGAGTCTGATGCTTAACTGACTAAGCCACTCAGGTGCCCCAACCGGCTTGTTTTATATTATATTTATTTAAGTTTTGAACACACTATGCCAGAATGTTATCCTGTATTTTACTACCTTAACAAAAACTGCAGTTAATAAGAAATATTCTGGGGTACCTGCCTGGCTCACTTGGTGGAGCATGCAACTCTTGATCTCGGGGTTGTGAGTTCGGGTCCCACCCTGGATATAGAGATTACTTAAAACTAAAGTACAAGAAAAGAAAAAAGGAAAAGAGGGGTGCTTAGGTGGCTCAGTGGTTGAGAGTCTGCCTTTGGCTCAGGTCGTGATCCTAGGGTTCTGGGATCAAGTCCCATGTCAGGCTTCCCACAAGGAGCCTGCTTCTCCCTCTGCCTAGGTCTCTCCTCTCTCTGTGTGTCTCTCATCAATAAATAAAGGTACGCCTGGGTGGCTTCTTAGTGGTTGAGCATCTGCCTTTGGCCCAGGGCGTGATTCTGGAGTCCCGGGATCGAGTCCTGCGTCAGGCTCCCTGCATGGAGCCTGCTTCTCCCTCTGCCTGTCTCTGCCTCCCTCTCTCTGTGTGTCTTTCATTAAAAAAAAAAAAAAAAATCAATCTATAAAATATTTTTTTAAAAAATAGAAAGATGGGGATCCCTGGATGGCTCAGCAGTTTGGCGCCTGCCTTCAGCCAAGGTGTGATCCTGGGGTCCCGGGATTGAGTCCCACATCAGGCTCCTTGCATGGAGTCTGCTTCCTGGCTCTGTGACCCATGGAAGGGTCTTCCTCTTTAGTTTTTCATTCTGAATGTGTGCGACCTTGGGTTGAGTGAGGCTGTGGAGATGAGTAAGGATGCTGTGTGGAGAGAAGTTGTCAGAAAAGCAGGAGGGAAGCTTTTGGGAAGAAGCCTGCAGGTTTGATTATAGGTAACCAGAGACATGATGCTGAGCCATATGTCTGCAGTGGGATGTCCTTTAGAGAAGGATATTGAGTCAACAGATTGCACTGGGGTCCACATGCCTCCCCATAACCCACCTGCTGTTGCCATGGTGAGGGGCTGTCCCAGGCCTTCCAGGGTGAAGGTCTCTTGAAAAGGAAAATCGACCTGGACAATGGTCTTTTATGGAAAAGTTGTCACATCACCTAAACTACCCTCTGTGAGTGGACAGAGCTCCTTCATGTGGCTCAGGATTCTCCAGCCATCCTCACCCCTGCAGGGTAGCTGGATGCTCAAGGTGGCATGAGAGCAGATTTACCCTGAGAAACTGAATAAAGGAAACCTCATTTAAAATGGAATGGAGGGGCACCTGGGTGGTTCAGGCAGTTAAATGTCTTTGGCTTGGGTCATGATCTCAGGGTCCTGGGATCTAACCCTGCATCGGGCTCCGTGCTCAGCAGGGAGTCTGTTTCTCCCTCTCCCTCTGCCCTGCCCTGCTCACAAGTTCTCTTTCAAATAAATAAATAAAATCTTTTTTTAAAAATGGGATTGGTTGCGGGTGTCTGGCCAACTCAGTCAGTGGAGCATATGACTCTTGATCTTGGAGTCATGACTTGGAGCACCACTTTGGATAAGGAAATTACAATCAATCAACCAATCAATTTAAAAAGTAAAGAAAGGAATAAAATGAAGTCAGTGGGCCAGAACTGGGAGCTCTCCCACTCTCCCCCAAGTCCTTAATCACAGACCCCAAGAGGAAGAGACAGTACCTTACATTCCCAGCAGAAAGAAGCCTATGTGTTACCACCCAGGCAGGAGGAAGAAGGATTATCTCCTTGCCCAGCAACAGCCCAGCCAATGAGAGGCTGCAACAACTCAGCCAATGAAAAGCCAGTTGTACTTAGAACCTTCCAGTTTATTCTGATGGACTTCTTGTTTCCAAGAGTTCTTGCCAACACTTCCCTTTTCTCTGCTTTGTGTAAAGCCTGGAGCTCTCCTCACCTAGCAGTCCTCCACCCTGCCTCCCTTACAGAGGTGAATCATCACCTGGTTACTCATCAGATTCTTCTGGGGTGGGCAGCCCGGGTGGCTCAGCAGTTTAGCGCCGCCTTCAGCCCAGGGCGTGATCCTGGAGACCCGGGATCAAGTCCCACATCAGGCTCCCTCCATGGAATGGAGCCTGCTTCTGCCTGTGTCTTCTGTGTCTCTGCCTCTCGTTCTGTGTTTCTCATGAATAAATAAAAACTTAAAAAAAAAAAAAAAAAAGGATTCTTCTGGGGGAACTTGAAACCAGTGGGAATTCCAGAGCCCCTCGAAGGCTTCCTGACTTAACATGGGTGTGTGTGTGGGGTGGGGGTGGGGGTGGAGTCTGTGCTTTAAAAATGCCTCCCAGTGACCCTGAAGCCTCAGATTAGCATCTCCTCAGCGGCCAGATCCTCCGCAGTAGAGACCTTGCCCTGGCCATGGGGTCTTGCCCTCTCCAAGGCTGACAAGTGTTCCCTTTTCTCCCTCAGCTTTTCCCCCTGGGGTGCCCCCTACGCTTGGTCAAATCTAGAAACCCCAACTTACCCCTTCGTGAATTCTACACCCGTCTGCCACTTCTCTCAATAACTGACTGCGATGTTCTTTTATTTTTATTTATTTATTCATGAGAGACAGAGAGAGAGAGAGAGAGAGAGAGAGAGGCAGAAATACAGGCAGAGGGAGAAGCAGGCTCCATGCAGGGATCCCGATGGGGGACTCGATCCCGGGACTCCAGGATTGCGCCCCTGGCTGAAGGCAGCGCTAAACCGTTGAGCCACCCGGGCTGCTTTCGTCTGTGTTGTTCATATATTTAATATATTTAAGTTTATTTTTAATTTCACAAGTAGTGCAGGAATACAGCTTTACTGTAAGACAATTCAGGTGACCCAGATGGAGTGAAGCCTCTGGATCTTCCGTTGTCCCCTACTCCCACCCCAGGCTGACTCTAGGGCGGGTGGAGTGTCATGTCCTTCTAGACTCTTGTCCATGTATTTCCCACCTAGTTTCCCAGATCTGGAAAGAGAACAACCATCTTTCCTCCCACCCAAGACCACTCCTCTGCTGTTGCCATACTCTGGACCCTGAAGCCTCCCCCCCAACCCCCAGCCCAGCTTCTCTCTCCCCATCACCCTCCTACCCATAGGCACGTGTGCACACAGATATCCTCAGGTGTTTCTTTTCCTGAAAACCAGTCTCTCTGGATCCTTACATCCCTTTAACCCCCTCTCCTACCAGTGTCACTTCCAGTCAACGTCTTCAACAAATGGCTCCCTTGGCCAGACTTCACGCCTGCACCCATCAGATCTCAGCTGTATCCCCCTGCTGAACTCCTTCTTGGGAGGGCACTGATTCAGGTCAAGGGGTGGAGGCTCCTGTCAGCAAAGCACTGTTGATGGCCCATCTTGCAGAAGTGCTCTGGCCTTGGAGGGAGGTCTGGCTGTCCAACATCTGGAGTCTCCCCAGCAGTCTACACAGCCTCTTCAGGAGGTAGGGAAAAGGGCTAGGGAGCATCAGGGGAGCTCCTCATGCAGTGTTCATGTCTATCTCTGTGGTCACCTCAGATTTCTATGGGCTTCTGGCATCTTTACCTTCCAGGGAGGGAGGAACCTGCTCTAGAAGTTCTCCTGGGGTGTATGTGGCTCACCCCAGTGCTCTGGACAAGTTCTGACAGACACAGCTTCCAGAAACTCCAGAACCTGCCTGAGATGGGCACATTAGTCTCTTAAATACAGGAGCTGGGATGAGGAACGTTCCTGAATAGCAAAACCTCTTCTGAAGGAAGAGGAACAGGAAGACAGGGCTTAAGGCTTTACTCCCCTTCTTCTAACAACTTCTTACTCCCCTTCATAAAAGAAAATCAAACAAATTTTTGAATTATGAAAACACTCCCCCAAAAGTGCTGTATGAGTTTTCTTTTCTTTTTTTTTAATTTTTATTTATTTGTGATAGTCACACACAGAGAGAAAGGCAGAGACACAGGCAGAGGGAGAAGCAGGCTCCATGCACCGGGAGCCCGACATGGGATTCGATCCCGGGTCTCCAGGATCGCGCCCTGGGCCAAAGGCAGGCGCCAAACCGCTGCGCCACCCAGGGATCCCTGTATGAGTTTTCCATTGATGCTAAACCAATTTATCATGAATTTAGTGGCTTAAATCAACACAGATTCAGTCTCTTACAGTCATGGGTGACAGAGTCCAAAAACCAAGATGCTGAAGGGCTGCATTTCTTCTGGAGCTTCAGGGAAGACTCCATTTTCCAGCTTTTGCTGGCTTTTAGGGGCTGTTTGCATTCCTTGGTTAGTGGCCTCTTCTTCCATCTTCAGAGCATATCCCTCCAAACTCTACCTCCTCCCTCTGACTGACCTTCCTGCCTCCCTCTTGTAAGGACGTGGTGATTACATTGGGCCCAGGATAATTCAGAATAACCTCCCTTTTTCAAGATCCTTAATTTACTCATACTTACAAAGTCTCTTTTACCACATGAGGTAGAAAGAATATGCATGGATTCTGAGGATTAGGCATGGAGGGACATTTTTGAGGCCATTATTCAGCCGACCACAAGTATACAATGCAATATGGAGAGACAGCCGAAGGTAGACACTGAGATTACACAAATGCTGATACTTCGCTTTATTTTCTTCAGATTTTTAAAGAGATAAAGCTCTGGGGGCACCTGGGTGGCTCAGTTAAGCGTCTGCCTTCATCTCAGGTCATGATCTAGGGCCCTGCATCAGGCTCTCTGCTCAGCCAGGAGTCTGCTTCTGTCTCTGCTTCTGCTGCAGAAGCCCCTGCTTGTACTCTTTCTCTCTCAAATAAATAAATAAAATCTTAAAAAAAAAAAAGAGAGAGACAGAGAGATAAAGCTCTACAAAAATAGCTAAAGCCCTACGTGGCTTTTCCTTCCTTCTCTCCTCAGAAGTAACCACTTCCCTGAGATTGGTGAAAATCACCCCCAGGTATGTTTCTGTCCTTTGCTACATATTATAAATGCATTTTGTTTTTGTTGTTAAAGATTTTATTTTTAAGTAATCTCTACACCTGATGTGGAGCTCGATTTTACAACTCTACAACTCCATGATCAGAAGTCCTATGCTCTACCAACTGAGCCAATCAGGTGCCCTAAATGAGTCATACATTTTTAATTTTTTAAAAAGATGTATTTATTCACTTAGAGCGAGAGAGCATGGGGAGGGGCAGAGGGAGAGAGAAACTAGCAGATGGTTCACTGCTAGCAAAGCCCGATGCAGGGCCTGATCCCCGATTCTGAGATCATGACCTGAGCTAAAGCCAAGGGTTGGATGCTCCGCTGACTGCACCACCCATGCCCCCCCCCCATGCATTTTAAAGCAGAACAGTATCATTTTTATGTGTTTTGACACTTTTTACTTAAAAGGAATCACTGTGTGTACCCTATTTGCAACCTGCTCTTCTAGTGCAGTATGTTTTTGAGGGTCTACATGTTGGTACATGAAGACCTCATTCATTTCACCTGCAGCATAGAAGACCTCCCGCCACCAAGTTAGAGTTCATTTTGTTTTTTTGTTTTGCTGAGAGACAGATTGTTTTCACATTTTTTTGCTAGTACAAACAGTACTTCAATAAATATCTTTGTAAAAAAATATATATATATCTTTGTGCTTGTTTTGTGGAACACCTGTGCTGAAGACCTCGGTGGGGATGCGCCCAGGAGCAGCGTGTCTGGGTCTGGGATATGTACACTTTCGGCTTACTGGGTATTGCCGTGCAGCAATACTGCCAACAACAGGGTTTAAAAATACCCATTTCCCACATATCCTCAGCATCTGGTATTTGCAGATTTACTATTTTTTGAGATTTATTTTCCTTACCTATTTTCCAATCTGTTCTTTTTTGTTGTTGTTAAGATTTTATTTATTTATTCATGAGACACACAGAGAGAGGCAGACACACAGGCAGAAGGAGAAGCAGGCTCCCTGCAGGGAGCCAGATGCAGGACTGGATCCCAGGATCCCTGGATCACGACCTGAGCTGAAGG
Source organism: Canis lupus familiaris (assembly GCF_011100685.1). Lineage (NCBI taxonomy): Eukaryota > Metazoa > Chordata > Mammalia > Carnivora > Canidae > Canis > Canis lupus. Next base: position 43,662,030 of record NC_049246.1, on the reverse strand, counting down.
CAGACGCTCAACTGCTGAGCCAGTCAGGCAGGTGTCCTTCCAGTCAATCTGTCCTTTTGCCAATATTCTTGAATGTTATGCAGCCGCAACCTTTCCCTCCACCTTGACCCTGAATGACAAATCCCCCCAGGACCGTCTTGTGTCCCGTGTGGTCCTTTAAGCCGGTCCCCTGATTCTCTCTGTTGAGTCCTCCACTCAAGCCAGCCCTCCTCCCCCTTCGCTGAGTTTCACTTGGGCCTGCCCTAGGAGGGTTCTCCTCAGTGTGGTTCTGGAGCCTTCTGCTCTCCCCACAGAAGGCGGTGGAATGTGCAGAGTTTATCTACTGGGAGGATCAAAGTCTTCTGCTTTACTACCCTTCAGCCTAAGTGAATGAGGCCAGTCTAGTCTTGGCGATGTGAGTAAATCCACTTGAGAATTACTCTGTCCTGAACTCCCCCAGAAATACATGGCTATTTTTCCTGTCCCCAAGGGTGTTCTGAAACATACCTGCCAATAAACTAAACCATATCCTGGAACATGGCAGCTTGGAGGAATAAATCTAAAGATTGTGACCTTTCTTCTCAGGGCAAGCCTCTTTTATCAGCCTGTGGCTTTTATTTTATTTATTTTATTTTAGTTTATTTTTTTAAAGATTTTATTTATTTATTCAATCCAGTTCAATTCAATCCAGTTCAAGTGGTGGGCTCACCATCTTGAGCTCCCTCAAACACAAGGAAGTCATTTCTGAGTTATCTGGCCCTCATAACCATCTAGGTCTCCTCCTCCTGTTCCCTAAACTAACTGAGAGGGCATTGTCCTCATGTATGGAGGGAGCCAAAGACAGTTCCCAGCCATCTGGTTCCAACCTCACAGTCTCCCGAGCTCTGTATGCTCGTGCTAGCTGTACTTGCCCATTTTATTTTTTCCCATATTCCCATTAGCAATGGCTTTGTCTGAGATATATCCCTGGAAGAGTTGGGGCCTGAAGGATTGTTTCCTAAAGGGGATCCCCCACATGCTTCAAAGGGAGCCCGGGGTGCTGCTGGGGGGTCACCCGTAAGCTCCTGCCGCACACCAACGGCTGGGGGGCTGTGTGTAGCGAAGCTTATACACTAGTGCATCTTAGCACTTGGAATGAATCCCCTGCTCAGTTCTAGGCCGGGGATGGATACTTTGGAAGTGATTCCTCTCCCATAAACTTAACAGTTTGTGGTTGGAATGCTCAACCTGTGTTCCTGTCTCTATTCCTGGGGTTTAGGGCTTGGAGGGGTTCACAGAGGCCAGACCGGCATGAGGCCCCCCTGGGTTCCCAAGGTTACTTTCTGTCATTTGAAATTTCACTTCAACTGTCTATGAGAAGCAGCTTTCCCGAGGAATGACCCAGACCAACTGAGCCCAGGTGGACACCAGCCCTAATTATCCTCTTTCTGACAAAGACTGCAGGAAGCTCAGAATGCCTGACAGAGGTGCCAGGAGGCTGAGGGACAAGCCAGCCACAGAGGAAGTCACCCAGAAACCCAGGGAGTTGAAATCCCTTCTCAAGTGCTTGTTTTCAAAAAACAAATGTTTCCTAATGGAGCTCAGAGGGAGTCCTGGGCAGCCACCAAAGTGAGTAATTTGGCGGATGTCAGGGCTGGGTTGTCCATGGCTTCTGAAGAGGATCAAGGAAGCCCAAGGTCACACGCCTGCATGTGACTCTGCTCACTTGGCTCCTCTCTCCAGGTTTTTAGATTCCTCAGTTCTCTCTAGCTGTGAAATTTGACCAACCCTCTGAAGGTTTTATTTATTTGTTTTTAAAAATTTTATTTATTTGAGAGAAAGTGAGGGAGAGCTCGAGCAGAGAGGGAGGGGCTGGGGAGAGGGAGAAGCAGACTCCCTGCTGAACAGGGAGCCCCGTAGGGGTAGGGGTGGGGGGCAGGGTGCCTTTCAGCCCCTATCTGAAGTTTTTAAAGGACCTAGGTGAAACATTTCCCCCCCTCCTACTCCTGGCAGAGCAATTTAAATCAAGCCCTGAATTAAGGGTTCATTTAATCCCTAAGTACTTGATTAGAAATTAAGATATTGTTTCCTCATTTACTCAAAGGTTTTATTCTTTGAAAAAAAAAAAAAAAAGAAAATGACATCTCACTAATCAGGTTCTCTCTCTCTTTTTTTAAAGATTTATTTATTTAATCATAAGAACAGAGAGAGAGACAGAGACACAGGCAGAGGGAGAAGCAGGCCCCATGCAGGGAGCCCAACGTGGGGCTCCATCCCGGGTCTCCAGGATCACACCCTGGGCTGAAGGCGGCGCTAAACCGCTGAGCCACCCGGGCTGCCCCACTAATCAGGTTCTTAAAATCCCTTACCCTGTAGTTTACCTGATGCCCCTTCATAGTTTTCTGTCACACGATTCTCAATGACAGACTCTCCCCATCTATTGTCTTAAATGAGGACCAGATGGGTTGATACATCCATTCCGGTGTGGTGCTTGCTATACTTGGCTTCATCTTCCCGGGAAGTTGGTTCAGGACAATGTAAGAAGGAAAGTGTAGGTGTCAGATGATTCCATTTGTGTGTGTCTGGCTGTGTGTTTAATGATGTACATGTAATTTTACTATGGAGAGTGGAGCTGGCTCTCATCCCTAGCTAATCATGCCTACTTCCTAACTCTGCATTTGCTGACATCACGTTGGTAGCTTGAAATCAGCCATGGTGGGAGTATTTACACCATGAAAATTGGCAAACACCAGAGCTTTTTGTTCCATGGTGGGGATGGGGGGGGGGGTGAAATGGGGTGAGGGCTTAGAAATGTCTGGAAGAAATAAGGAACACCATATATAGTTACTTATACAGAATGGATCTGAAGAACGCGGGTATTGGAGATAATTTTTTTTTGGGTGTTTTGAATTTTTGGTTATGTGCATAACTATTTTTTCTTTTAAATAGAACTTTCTTTTTTTAAGAACAAAGACTTCCTGCTGTGTTTATTAATCCCACACCATCAGCTGGAAACTGCCTGGGGCCGAACTGTCTGATGGAGGAAGAGATCAGAGCCTGGAGAGATGTCTTCACTGTGGCCTCTGGAGTGATGTTCCTGGGAGTGGAGTTTGGGGCTGGGCACACACAGAGTACAGCAGCAGGCAATCCTTCTAAATCTCATGCCAAGTCTGAGGGGGGAGTCAAGGCATGCCAGGCCCCCAGCCAAGACATCGGGCTAAAATTCAGGTCACCAAACTCCAAGGATGAAACAGAAAAATAGGTATGAATATAGGACCCTAAAAATGGTCCAGCTCTAGGGAGGCTGCGGTAGGAGACAGGCTAGAAGGGACACCTTTCATGGGAGGGTTTTTTTTTTTTTTTTTTTTTTTTTTATGATAGTCACACACAGATAGAGAGAGAGAGGCAGAGACACAGGCAGAGGGAGAAGCAGGCTCCATGCACCGGGAGCCCGATGTGGGATTCGATCCCGGGTCTCCAGGATCGCGCCCTGGGCCAAAGGCAGGCGCCAAACCGCTGCACCACCCAGGGATCCCGGGAGGGTCTTTTAAATTATGGGGCTGAGGAGCAGCTTTTTTTTTTTTTTAAGATTTTATTTATTCATGAGAGACACAGAGACAGAGGCAGAGGAAGAAGCAGGCTCCAAGCAGGGAGCCCCATGTGGGACTTGACCCTGGGTCTCCAGGATCACACCCTGGGCTGAAGGCAGATGCTCAACCCCTGAGCCACCCAGGTGTCCCTAGGGGCAGCTTTTTAGGCCATTCTCAAGATAATTTCCCCCTGCAGTTTAAGTTTAAAGGGGACATCCGCTTTGCCTGGGAGGGAGGGAGGGAGTGAGGCAGGGAGGGAGGGCAAACTCTGGGCAGTGAGGAAACAAATAAGGCTGGTTCCTCACCGCTGGGGAGAAGGCTCACCACCACTCCCCAGGAGAGGCCGCAGTCCATAGTAAACAAGTTCCAGGGAATGAATCTGGTCGGATTCCAGGAACCTCATCTTACTCCAAAAAAGGACCCTTCGGAGCCCTGTTTGGTGTCTGGGGATTGGGTGGGTGTTCCCACTGGAGGATCTGAGGAGTCTCCTGGAAATTCTAGGCAGAGATTAATGGAGGCCCCGGGTGCAAGATGGGCCACAGCCAGAGAAATCCTGATATACAGCAGGATGCAGGATCTGGAGGGCAGCCCCAGGACGGGCTTCTAGGACCCCACAGATGGGGGAACTTGGGGGCAGCATCCCATCCCTCCCATAGGGCTAGGTTGCTTGGGGAAGGAAACTCTCCAGGAAACAGAGAACAAGGGGCCAAATATCTGTCCAGGATGGCCAGGAGGTTGGGGAGGGGGCCCAGTGAAAGGATGGAGCCGGCCACTCCCCTGGCAACGGCCAAACACCACAGTCTGTGCCCTCCAGGCCCTCAAACATTTCCAAACTTTACCTGACAGCATGGGCAGCAGCCTTCGAAATCTTGTCGGTTAGGGCTGCAGCTAGTTACCAGGGAATTGAAAATCCCATTTTATGAACACCCAGCAGCGGTGCCAGGCAACAAGGACTAAGGCGGTCACGTCTTGGCCCCCTTTCTTTTTAACTTGCTGCTAAGGTCCTTCAATTTTTAGATAAATTAGATGCATACACCTCCTCTCACTGGCACAGGAGATCCTAATCTCCCCATACGGTGGAGCCTTGAACAACCTTAAAATGCCACTGAACCTATTAATGAGTCAGCCCCCAAAGCCCTTTATCAATTACAGGTAAACTAAGTCCATCTCTGTTGACATGTGGAAGGTGGTATTCCCATGGACATCACTAAATCATGATAGCCAACTGATTCAGCTACGTGGGAGCATATTTGACAGTTGACTCACCCCTCAAAAAGTCTGTCATAAGGCCAGGAACCTCTCACGAGATACCAAGGGAAAGCCCGCAGAGCCTGTTATTCACTCAACCAACAGTGGCCAGGTTTGCTGAGTGCCAAGGATGCAGAAGGGGCCTGGCCTAACGCACAGGAGAGGATTGGCCTGTGACTGGGGCCCCAAGGACAGCTCTGTGCTATATCTGGGACAGTATCTCTGGTGCCTAACAGGAGGCCTAACACTTAGTAGATGCTCAGTAAAATATCAGAAACGAATAATACAATATGAGGCCTTTGATAATAAAGATTTGGGAAATCAAAAGGAAGTGGTTAGTTCTGCTGGGGAATTAAAGACAGCTTCGTAGAAGAAGCCACAGACCAAGCTGGTTCTGGAAATGGAGGAGGCAGTGAGCAGGGAAGGGAGAAGAGCAGAAAAGCAGTCCAGAGAGAGGACAGTGAACAAGAGGGTGATGTGGCAAGAGGTCAGGCAGGCAGGAAGGCAGGACCGGGCAGATCTTGAACTACAGGAAGATCCAGGCCCTGCAGACTCTGCGCTCTGTTCAGAATCTACAGTCCATGTGACAAATTCTTAGACTCAGGAAACAAGTGCCTCTTTAGAAACATTACCTTCCTTTTGTCAGAGAGTGCAACCATGCTGTTTCCTTTCTCACCTTGACTGCCTGGAAGCTCCTGAAGCGCTGGATCCCTTACACTTTTTGGAATCTCTTATTACCCCCATGCAGGACCTTTCACCTAACAGATCCTGCATCAGTGCTCTGTTGTTGCTGTGCAATACAGCAATACAACGACAAACGTAGCATCTTGAAACAACACACGTTTATGAGCTTGCATTTTCTCCCCAGAAGTCTGGGCAAGGCTTAACGGTCTTCTGCTGGACTTGGGTCAGGGCTGGGCCTCTTCTGAGGCCCGACTGGGGCAGGATCTGCTTGCAAGCTTGCATGGTGGTCATTGGCAAGATTCAGGTCCTTGCAGGTTGTGGGGCAGAGGGCTCAGTTTCTCGCCTGTTTCAGCTGGTACCTCAGTGTCCCACCCTCTCTACTGTCCACAACACAGCTGCTTGCTTCTTCAAAGACAGTGAGGAGGAGGGATCAGAGAGAGATGGTCCTTGCAATGTCTTATTATATAATCAGATGCACATGATCACAGCCACCCCGGCACCTCTGCCTTATTCTATTGGTTAGAACAAGCCCCACCTCCCCTTGGCAAGCTGGTTTTAGAAAGGCATGATGACCAGGAGGAAGGATCATGGGACCACCTGGGTCTGCCCACCGCGGGTCCTCATCAGGTATTACCGGCTAGTTGTTTTTTATTATTTTATTTTTTTTAATTTTTAAAAAAGATTTTTAATTATTCATGAGAGACACAGAAAGAGAGAGGCAGAGACACAAGCAGAGGGAGAAGCAGGCTTCATGCAGTCCCAGTGTGGGACTCGATCTGGGACTCCAGGATCATGCCCTGGGCCGAAGGTAGGTGCTAAACCACTGAGCCACCCAGGGATCCCGTTTTTTATTCTTTTAAATATTTTATTCATTTATTCATGAGAGATGCAGAGGGAGAAGCAGGCTCTCTTTGGGGAGCCTGATGCAGGACTCGATCCCAGGACCCCAGGATCGGGACTTGAGCCGAAGGCAGACACACAACTGCTGTGCCACCTAGGTGCCCCAAACGACTAATTAAACTAGTCCTGTTAGCACTTTTAAGATATCACCATTACACAGACACACGTATTGTCTCCACAAGAAGGCAGTGGAGTAAGTTCTCTGCCTCCTATGAATGCTCTCCCTGCCTGCATAGCATATGCTTTGATGCTGGGCAAAAAAATAAATATGAAATGAAATGTCATGGGCAGCCTGGGTAGCTCAGCGGTTTAGCGCCGCCTTTAGCTCAGGACCTGATCCTGGAGACCCGGGATCCAGTTCCGCGTCTGGCTCCCTGCATGGAGCCTGCTTCTCCCTCTGCCTGTGTCTCTGCCTCTCTCTCTCTCTGTGTCTCTCATGAATAAATAAAATCTTAAAAAAAAAAAAAAAGAAATGTCATAGTTCATTTGAAATATGAAATAGGATTCGCATTACTGCTAGAAGGACCTGGAGTTTTCTACCATCAAGGTAATTACCGGTTTGTCATAAATTTCCTGATTAACATATGTAATTTAAAAAAGCCATATAACAATTTTAACAACCACAAAGTGGGAACTAGGTCAGACATCACTATTATGAATGTGGCCCTTCCCTAGAAAAATGTCTCATAACCCCCAACACCTGTGATTTTCCCTGACTTTGCGGATGAGCTACGTACATGGGTACTGTTTCCTGATTCTGCTACTGCAAAATTTGACCAGCACAGCATAAGAGCACGGGCTCTGAAACCAGGTGATCTGGGCTGGAGTCAAACTTCCACTTACTGTGTGACCTTGGACAAGTCCCTTACCCTTCAATAACGGTAGCAAATGTTTAGTATTTGCAATGTGCCAGGCTCTATATATTAAGCCCATAGAAATTCATTTAATTCCTATCACCACCCTGGGAAATAGACACAATCATTATATTCCGATTTTAGAGATGAGAGACCTGAGACAGAATAGTTAAGGCCTGGGATTAAGATTCTCAGCCTGGCCAAGAGCAGGGAGGGTGAAGGACAAATGGACAAGGAAAAGGTAGAGCATACGGAGTGCTAGTGCCAGCAGAATCTCCTACTAACCTGCTGCACCCACAGCCATCCCTGGCCAGGTAGGACTGGTGAGAACTGTGGTTAGACAACTTAGGCCTTGTTATCTAAGACCTTGCACAGGACTTGCACCCCTTTGCAAGGTGTAGTGAGAAGGAAGGAGAAGCCAGGATGTCACCATTTGGGGAACTGGATTGTGTTCCTGCTTCCAGCCACCCTTTCAGGGCAGTCAGGTTCCCTCACGAGACCGTTTAGGACACAAGCTAAGGCACCAGGGAAGGAGGAAAGGAGCGCACTCAAGGGCTGCAGCGACATCCCTCCCACCCCAGCGAGAGAGCCCTGGGCCTCCTGGATCTGGACGTTCCTTATCCCTCGGCCTCCTCCCACCTCTACCTCTTGATCTTTGGCCACGTGGGGCCGCCTCCGGTTGGGCCGCGGGGAGGGGCCAGCCAGGGCTTCCCAAACCCCCACGTGGCCAGGCACCCGCTTAACCCAGAACCCCTTCCTCCGCCCAGGCGGTCCCCTCGCCACCATGCCCCGGGCTGGAGGCCACCCGGAGCGTCTGCCTTGCGTGCTAGGGCGTAGCAAGCCTCGCTCCGAGGCAAACACGGTTCCCTCCGCTTTTCCCGCCAGCAGGGCCGAGTAACGGCCGAGGCTCCCCGGCGCGCAAGGCCCCGCCGCGCAGAGACCACACCGAACGGGGCGCAGCTGGACAGGATGGGGCTGCGGGCACAGTGCCCGCCCTCACCCCCAGGACACCCCCTTTCCGCCTCTCTCCCCTTCCTTCCTGAGGCTGGGGAGGGGGTTCGCGGCGCAGAGGAGCTCACTGCCGCGAGGGTGCCCGGCTTCCCGCGGGGGCTGCGTCCCGGGGCGGTTCCCGGCCTCCCACCGCCCCGCCTGCGCCCCTGCCCCGCGGGAGAAACGCGAGGCCCTTCTACAGCCGGAGGAGCGGCGGCCCGGCTCCGCGGACCCCGCCGCCATCCGACCTCGCCCCACAACGCGCACCCCCGGCAGGGCCACGGGGCGCCATCTGCGCTTCCCCAAGAGACGGGGCGCGCGGGCCGGGGGGTCAACTTAGCGCACAAATGTAGGGCTCGGGGGTCGCGGGTCTTGGCTTTGGGGACGGGGCGGGGGGACGGAGCGTTGCGGCCGGAGAGGGCTCGGCCTCCCGCTGGGGATCGCGGGGGTCCTGCCGAGGGCGCCGCTCCTCCATGCTCCAGTGGGGCCCTGGAAAAACCCCGCGCGCGGGGGAGAGGCGGGCCAGCTCGTAAGGACGGCGGGAACAAAGGCGGCCCGCGGCCGGATGCAGTCATGGAAAAACCCAACGGGGCGCCGGGGCGGGGGCGGCAGGGGAGAGGCGGCGCGCGCCCCGCAGCCCTGCCACCCCCGCGGCCGGCCCGGGCGGGGCTGCTCTCGGCCCCCGCCCCGGAGCGCTCCCGGCCGGCGGAGCGCGGAGGCCCGGCAAAACCGAGACCGCTGGACCGGGAGGGGAGGCCCGCGCCTGGGGCCGGAGAACCCGGGGCCCCCACGCTCCGGATGCTTTCGGCCGCGAGGCGAGGGCAGGGTGGCCCGGGCTGGTACCCGCCTGGCACACGCAGCGCCGCACACGCCACCTGGCAGCTGCGGCACCCGGGGCGGCCGGCCCGTAGGGGGCGCACGGACCCCCGCGCGCAGGCCCGGACGCGTGTTCGGCGGCGCGCACGCTCCTCCTGCACACACAGGATCACTTACACGCACGTGCGCACTGACACGCGAGCTGCCCCTCGCTCCCGGGGCAGAGCGAGGGAAAGGGTCCGAGCGAGAGGGGCCCGAGTGGTTGTTGGTTAGGGCGCTCCCGGGGTGGAGCAGGAGCAGCTCAAGCCGGGGGCGGAGCCTGAGCAGAAGCGGCCGTTGGGCTCCCACCCCCGCCCCGCGCTGCAGGTGTGGGACTGGGCCACCTGGGCCGACGGCGTGCCCAGGTTCCGCCCGGGGCTGGAGTTTCCCGCCGGCGCGGGGTGCTTCCTGCCCTGGTCTCGTGAACCTGCCTGCAGACAGGGAGGCAGCACGGTGGGGGTGGGGGGATGGGTTTATGCATTAAAGGAAAGTGTTGGCTCGAGTTGGACCTAGTGACTCCTGAGGCCTTTTCCAGCTCTGACTTGTTATGAAGAAGGAACTGGACCCAGAGGCCATAAAAGGAGTTGGTGGGAGCCGAGAAGAAAGTCGTTGGCCCCAACCACAGCTCTTCTCGGTTCAAATGTCCCCTTGTTTATTTGCGCTGCCCCTTGCCGCAGGGTGCCAAGGGGCCAAGCCGAATCTGTGGGGTCTCTGGGGGTGGGGAAGGGATGTTGAATTTGAGGCTAGGATCAGGGGAGACCCCAGAATCTGTCAGAACGGGAGGCTGCTGTGTTGGGGGGCAGGTAGGGATCCCTGACGGCCAGAGAGCAATGAAACGGGAGACCGTGACTTCAGAAGTTTCGAGAAGGGGCCATTTTTCTGAGCTGGCTGTTGGAATTGTTGCTGGCACACAGCAGGGAATGCGGTAGAGAGGTTATGGCCACCACTCAATACAGGATCGACGGAAGCAGGGACACCAGCCACGTGACAGGGCCAGAGGAGCTGGCATCTACTCGTGGTCCCTTTGGGAATTGAGGTTGGATTCAGATGACCCAGCTCTGCCTCTCCCTAGCCTCCCGATTTGGGGGAATCTCATCTAGCATCTTTGGCCCTCAGCTCCCTCATCTGTAAAATGGGAACAAGAGCTCCTGCAGACTCAGGTCTCCTGAGTGTCGTGGGGGTTGAAAGTGTGTATAACAACGTGCATGGGACGCCTGGATGGCTCAGCGGTTGAGTGTCTGGCTTCGGCTCAGGGCATGATCCTGGGTCAACGGATCGAGTCCCGCATCAGGCTCCCTGCACGGAGCCTGCTTCTCCCTCTGCCTGTCTCTGCCTCTCTCTCTGTGTCTCTCGTGAATAAATAAAATCTTTAAAAAAAAAAAAAAAAAAGGACAACGTGTATAAGTCCTCCTCCCATCTTGCCTTCCCTCCTTTTCCACTTCTCAGAGCCCCTGGTGCTTGCTCGCTAAGACTCCTTCCAAGTCCTAGTTTCTGGTGAGCAGGTGGGGTCGGGTGGGACGAAGGCTGGGGAGCAGCGCCCTCTAGTGGTCAATACCAGGAGGTCCAGTCAGTGCCTGAAGACAGGCCCAGCCTAACCGGGTTAGTGCCCCAGGGTACCTGGGAAGTTAGAGCCTCCCCGAGGGCTGATCGCGGGGGCTACTACTCCGCGAGGCCTTCCTTTCGGATTCCCGACAGCGATCTCTCCTCTGGCCCCTGGCGGCCCAGCTTCTGCAGCTTTCACTGGCTTCTCTCCCTTCTGCCCCGGAGGAGTCTATGCACTTAGCATTCATACTCGGTTTTATAGCCCGCAAAAAACACTTTGACACACATTACTTGTCCCTGAGGTGTGCTGGCCCTGGGTGGTGAAGGCGCTAGGTGGACAGAGGATCGTGGTTTAGAGGGTGGCTCCGGCGCGGGGGACTGCTTGGGATCATGCCTCTTCCGTCCAGCTCCGTAACCAGGGCGACGTTCAAAACATTGAATAATCAGTAGGGCAGGCAGCGACCAATCAGAACAGGCCCTGTGTGGACGCCAGGTACCGCCAAATGCGTGTGTACCTGCTGAAGATTCTGGAATAACCCCAGCCTCACGGGGCCTCGATTTCTTCATCTGCAGTATTGGCAGGGAGGTTGTAACAGTGCGGTCGTGAAGACAGAATTAGTTAACTCATGGAAACGATTGAGAAACCAGTGTCTGACACATAGAAAGCACCAGATATTAGCTTTATTACTGGTCTGAGCTCTTCTCAGACTCAGTGACTCAGGGTGGCTGGCACTTTTAAGGGAGACTCCTCAAGTGAGCCCACTCTGTGCACCCGGCTTCACCTCCGGGCTCACCTCCCGCCTTCCCCACCTCCTTGTCTGGCCCTCCAGTTATTCTACTCTCTAGAATGGCTTCACAAACTTTACTGTGCATCCGAATTTCTGGAGGATCTTACTAAGCCGCAAACTGATTCAGGAGGTCTGGGTGGGGCCTGGGATTCTAACTTTCCTATAAGCTCCCAGGTGGTACTGATGCGGGTCCGAGAGGCAAGACTCCAGAAGATCCGTGCAGATCCAAAAGTGTCAGCTAGTTGACTTGTAAATATTTACTGAGCACCTACTCGATGTAAGGCGGTGTGGGGATCCAAACAAGTCGGAGGACTGGCCTCCACCCTCAAGCAGCAAAGAGGCTATTGCACAAACACCAGGTAGGAGCAATCAAGCCGAAGGGCAAACATGCGCCAAACAGCAGGTGGTACGTGCAGTGAATCCCTTCTCTGCCCAGTAGCTGGAGTGAGGCTTTAAACAGGTAATTGCCATAATTACCCTGCTTAAAACCACCCAATGAATTATTCTGGATTTTTCTGGATTCTTCTTCCAGGCCCTACCTCTTCTGGCCTTGCCTCTGGCCTCATCTCTCAGCACTCACTTTATTCTAAACTCACCATTTGTTCCTGTGAACCCAACATCCCAACTTCCTGAGAGCCTTTGAACTTGCTTGGGTTGATCATGCTTGTCCTTCAAACTGGTGAGTGCCTGGCCTCTTATTGCCTCCTCAGAGAGACCTTCCTCGTCCCCAGAGGAAGTTTGATCTAAAGTAACTGCCTCCAGGGCACATGGGTGGCTCAGTGGTTGAGCCTCTGCCTTTGACTCACTCAGTATGTGATCCTGGGATCTTGGGATCGAGTCCCGCATCAGGCTCCCTGCAGGGAGCCTGCTTCTCCCTCTGCCTGTGTTTTTGCCTCTCTCTCCATGTAGCTCATAAATAAATAAACAAAATCTTTTTTGAAAATTTATTTTTATTATTTTTTAAAGATTTTCTTTATTTATTCATGAGTGACACACACACACACAGAGACAGAGACAGAGACAGAGACAGAGATACAGGCAGAGGGAGAAGCAGGCTCCACGCAGGGACTCGATCCCGGGTCTCCAGGATCACACCCTGGGCTGCAGGCGGCACTAAACCACTGAGCCACCCGGGGTGCCCCCCAAATAAATAAAATCTTAAAAAAAAAGTCTGTCCCCAGATCAGATATTCTCTATTGTATCATTCTGTTGTTGTTTAGAACTTCTTTTTTTTTTTTTTTAAGATTTTATTTATTTATTCATGATAGTCACACAGAGAGAGACAGAGAGGCAGAGACACAGGCAGAGAGAGAAGCAGGCTCCATGCACCGGGAGCCTGACGTGGGATTCGATCCCGGGTCTCCAGGATCGCGCCCTGGGCCAAAGGCAGGCGCCAAACCGCTGCGCCACCCAGGGATCCCTGTTCAGTAGAACTTCTAAGTTGGAAGTTATCGCATTGTATTTTTGGTTGCTTTATGTCTGCTCCGTGAAGGCAGAGGTATTTGCCTGCCTTATTCTGCTTTACCCCCAGGCTTAGAACAGCATCTGATGCATAGTAGGTCTTAAGTGAAGATCTGTTGAGTGAAGAACAACCGGTCTAGGGCAATTAAAAAGGTGGGAGGGGCCCATAGATGCCTCAGGTGGGTAAGAGACTTCATAGGCTAGTGTACAGGAAGTCTAGCAGGGAGCTGTCCTGGGGTCACCTCTGTGGAAGGGTCGGGGAGGTGGCAGGAGCAGGAAGAAGGAGAAGTGGGGCTGCAGACTCCCAGGCAGGGGAGGTCTTTTACCATTGTCCCCATTGATCCTAGGGTGAAGATGAACCCAATGGGCTGAGGCAGAGATTCCTTCCCCTGATTCCCCGAGGGCGAAGTGAGATGTACCCTGGGTGTGACATAGACCTTAAGAGGCTGTAAACACGCCCTTGACTTTTGTTCTTCTATGTTGTTTTAATGTTGATTAGTGCCAAACCCTCATCAATCAGCTGCTACATTTCACATTTCACCATCTTACAGAGATGCCTCATATATTTTTTCAAGAGCAAGTGTTCTTCAGCTGAAAATAGAGAACCAAACATCTGGCATTTGCATAAATAAACATTTCTGGAAGTAGTCTATGATTTGGTCCTTTGATGGGAAGGTATTGGACACATTCTCTCCATGTGATATCTGCTGGGCCTGAGGACCCCTAGCTCAGTTTATGAGGAATGGGTGGTTAAGAAAGTGCCCCCCAGGGGATCCCTGGGTGGCGCAGCGGTTTGGCGCCTGCCTTTGGCCCAGGGCGTGATCCTGGAGACCCGGGATCGAATCCCACATTGGGCTCCCGGTGCATGGAGCCTGCTTCTCCCTCTGCCTGTGTCTCTGCCTCTCTCTCTCTCCCTGTGTGCCTATCATAAATAAATAAAAAAAAATTTAAAAAAAAATTATAAAAAAAAGAAAGTGCCCCCCAAAGTGGTTGGCCACAGCATGGGGAGAAGCTAACAGATGGACCCTGACAGAGGGAACGAGTGGACTCTGCAGGAAGACGCCTTGCTGGGTGTCTAGGGCTTGCCAGTTGGGTGGGGCGGGTTTGGGAGTGTACAACCCATGCAGTCACTCGAGGCCCCAGAGCTTGTTTCAATGCTCTATTGTCACCATCTTGACATTCCCTTTTTTTTTTTTTAAGTTTATTTATTTAGGGGCGCCTGGGTGGCTCAGTCAGTTAAGCATCCCAGGGTCCTGAGATCCAGCCCCTCATCAGGCTTCCTGCTTAGCGGGGAGCCTGCTTCTCCCTCTCTCTCTGCCTGCCACTCCCCCTGCTTGTGTTCTCTTCCTCTCTCTATCAAATAAATAAATAAAATAAAATAAAATAAGTTTATTTATTTATTTTTAAGTACTGTCTACACCCAACATGGGGCTAGAACTCCTGACCCCGAGATCAAGAGTTGCATGCTTTTCCAACTGAGTCAGCTAGATGCCCCCCACCCCTATCTTGACATTAATACTTTTTGAACAAGGGACCTTGCATTTTCATTTTGCCCTAGGCCCCACAAATTATGTAGCTGGTTCTGAGCACCAGCTCTGGTTCCTAGGCCCGGGGCCCGTTCCCAAGGAATCCTCTGGGGGAGTCTGGCGGATCTGGGTAGGAGGTGCGCCTGGCTGCATCCTAGAACAGGTCCTGTCTGTGAAACTAGGAATGGAGCCTGCTTCACCCAGAGGAGAGGAGAGGACGAGGGCTTCAGGCTTTTCTCAAGTGAGGATCAGGCTGTGGAAATTCACTGCCTGGGAAAGATAGTCCAGAGGCTGCTCTCTCAGAGATACCGGATGTTTCTGGTCCTCAGAGCCCCTGGTCGGCAGACTGTTGACAAGAGATGTGAAGGTTTATAGGGACGGGGCAGATGCCTCCCTTGGGTGGGACAGGCGAGCGGCCGGGGCTCCTGGGCAAACAGCGGGTCTGGACATTGATGCATTCCAGTTCTCTGAGACCTGGACCCAGATATCCAGGTCCCTGGATCCAGCCTGGTCTGGCCCATTGTGCCAGGGGAGGTGGTGGTGGCTCCCTGGAGACAGACTGCAGGAGGCTTGATGTTATCCTCTTGTACCAGGTGCCATTAGTGGGAAGGGCCTGAGAGGCCTGGCTAGCCTGCATTGCCTGTCTTGAGAGCCCGTTACAGCCCCCTGTGGCCCTAGGGGCCCTCCTGGCAACCTGAGGCCAGCTCTCAGGCCCACATTTGGGTCACTGCTTTGTTTTTGCGCACCTGATGGTCTTTCTGCTCCTGCTGTGTCTTGTTCCTCACCTTCTTCCACTCCAGATTTGAACCTTATCCTCTCTCCTCTATGGCTGATGTCACCTGCCTCAGTGTCCGCACATACGCGTCACTTTCACCCTCTTGCAGTTCGTCCTTAGTGGGCAGGACTGGGGCCCGTTTCCTACATCGTCCCTCGGTCATTTTTGAACAAGGGGACCTCTCATTTCTGCATTGTGCTCCCCGCCCCTCCGATTATGGAGCCCATCTGCTGATGCGCTCTCCAGGGCACGGAGGACAGGTAGGGAGGCGCTGGAGATCGGAGCGCCACGTGGGGTTGCGAGCGCCCGGGAGTGCTGTGCTGAGCGCCTACTGTGTGCAGCGGGGTTGGGGGCGGGGGGGCCGGGCCGCTGCACACAGAAGCCCCTTTCTTCCCCCAGTTTACCCAGGAGGGCGTTTATAAGTAGGACAAAGCCCGCCGGTGCAGGGCCTCCCCCTCGGGCGTGGGGAGAGAGCCGGGGCGGCAGGGAGCGGAGGAGGGGCGTCCTCCCGTGGGGCGCAGACGCCGCCCCGCCCGGGTCGCCGGCCTCCGGGAGCTGAAAGGGCCTCTGTGTTCTGTCCCCCGCCTGCCCGCGGGCCAGCGGCGCATTTCCTCGGCTGCGCCAGACCCCGGAGGCTCCGCAGCCCCTCTGGGGACAGACACAAATAGTTCCCGGCCCAGCTGCCCGGCCAGTTACCTTGGGAACCAAACTCAATCGCCTGACGTCACCGGCCGTTGCGTAGCAACCGGGCCAGGCTCCCCCTCCCGCGGCCCCCGCCCTGCGCGGAGGTCTCGGTCGCCGGGGACACGGCGGGGCGGGGCGGGGCGGGGCGGGGCTCGCGGTCCTCGCGGTCCCCGCCGTCCTCGCCGCCCCCCGCCCGCCCGGCCGCGCCCCGGCGCCCCCCGCGCGGCCCGGGGGACCCTCGGCAGCCGCCCTTGTCCCCCAGAGCGAGGCCTTGGTGCGCCCCCGGCTGCCTGCCCCCGGTTTCGGGCCAGCGGCGTTTCTGAGGCCGCGCGACCTGGGCGCCTGCTCTGGCCCCGGGCAGCAGGTGGCAGGACCGGGCGGTTTCCCTCCCCGCCACTCGGTCGCCCAGGAAATCTGTCGCTTGGCCACCTGCCGGGGGGAGGGGGGGGACACCGGCCCGGCTCGCGCCACTCGGCTCCGTCCCTGGCTCGTCCCTGGCTCGTCCCGGGTTCGCTCTTCCGGACCCCGGCGTCCGCGCCGTGACACCCGCCTCCTGGCCCCGGCTGCGGCCGACCAGGCCACCCCTGGGTGAGGGCCGGGGGGGTGGGGGGCACCTGAGCACCTCGCTTGAGTTTCTGGCCTGGGCCTTGTTCTTAGGCTGCTCTGGCCCCCTCCCATCTCTGTTCCACGCCGTAGCCGGGCATTACGCGCTGAATCCCAAAGCCCAGAACCATCCAGGGGCCAGCGATTATGATCTGTCCCTGAGTTGGGGACAGGTGAGGCTAGGTAGGGAGAGATGGATGGGGGGCTACCGGATGAGGCTCAGGGAATCCCTCAAATGCTGAGGGAACCAGAGATAAGGGAACAAAGCAGGTCACCCTGCCCTAGCTGTATTGGGGGGGACGTGTCTTTTTTTTTTTTTTTTTTTTATGACAGCCACCTGTGACCAACAAAGACTAATCAGACCCTAAAAAGAAGGAAGCCATTAAGGATGTTATCACCAGTCCTTCCTCAAAGCAAGACGTCACAAGAATGCTAAGGCCACCAGCTCCCTGGTCAGTTCTAAATAAAACAGTCAGTGGAGGCCCTGGCAACCCTTTCCGGAGCCCGCTCACTCCTGAGAACTTCTTCTGTATCCTTGCTTAATAAACTTCTGTCGCTTTACTCACTCCCCTTTGTCCTCGAGATTCATTCTTTGGCTCTGAGAGACAAGAACCTCTCTCTCCCGCCTCACCACCATGCCCTCCCCTCATCTGCCTCAACTTACCCATCTTTGGCCAGGGGTCCTCCTCCTGCTAACTTCCTCTCCTTGCTAGAGGACCTTGCTTATCTTGTTCAGTTTCAGTATGGTGGAGGCCATCTGTGGGAGGTGTTTTTCCTCACCAGAAACTATATTTTGACAAGTACTAATAAAATGCAGGTGGTCAGAGGCAAAACCAGGTGTTTTAAGTGAATCCTATTTCCTCATTGGTTGATATTTAAAATTCAGAGTTGCAAAGGAGCATTTTTTAATTCATGGAGTTGGAGTACAGTTGAGAATGCCTCAGATCTTTCTGAAGCATGTGGTCAAAGGAAACTTCTGGGAAAGGTAGTTTTTATCTGAAGACCCCCATTCAGTTAGTTGCAGGGGTGGGGGGAGAGGTTGGAGCAGTACCGTCTACAGTGAGGACAAAGGAAAGCCAAGAGGGGACAGACAGGCTTCCTTAACTCCTTCTCCTCTCTGGGAGGGACACAGCGTCTGCTTCTCCCTCTGTCTCTGTCCCTTTCTTGTGCTCTCTCTCTCTCAAATAAACAAATAAACAAACAAACAAACAAAATCTTTTGTCTCTGCCTCGCCCCTGCCTACTTCCTGGCACAGAATTTCTAAAGCTCTTGGAATTCCCTAAGCAGCGAGAGGGATGTGAGGAGCATATTTTGTTATCCATACTATGCCCCTTTCAAAGATACCTGAGTTTATGCGAATTGACTCTTGGAGATGGGGGCGGCTGGTCACCAAGGAGCCAATCCTGGAATTAGAGAGGTAAAACCCTCAGCACCCCCTCTCCCATCTCTGGGAAGAAAAGAGGGGCTGGGGATTGGGCCAATGATTTAATCGGCTGTGCCTATATAATGGAATTTCTTTCTTTCTTTCTTTTTTTTAGAGATTTTATTTATTCATGAGAGACACAGAGACACAGGCAGAGGGAGAAGCAGGCTCCCTGCAGGGAGCCCCACGAGGGACTCGATC
Organism: Canis lupus familiaris; assembly: GCF_011100685.1. Classification (NCBI taxonomy): domain Eukaryota; kingdom Metazoa; phylum Chordata; class Mammalia; order Carnivora; family Canidae; genus Canis; species Canis lupus. The sequence goes on along the minus strand of NC_049246.1, from coordinate 43,643,948 downwards.
CCAGGTCTCCAGGATCACGCCCTGGGCTGAAGGCGGCGCTAAACCACTGAGCCACCAGGGCTGCCCTATATAACGGAATTTCCATAAAAACCTTAAACAGGAGAGTTTGAAGAGTTTCTGTGTTGGTGAAGGCTCCCACGAGTGGGATGGCGGTACACCGCAACTCCTGGCAGACAGAAACTCCTGTGCTGGAGACCCTTCTGGACCTTGCCCTGTGTACCTCTTCATCCGGTTGTTCATTTGTATCGTCTATGATATCCTTTATAATAAACCAGGAATAGTGTTTTCCTGAGTTCTGCGAGTTATTGTAGCCCATCATCCAACCAGAGGAGGGAGTCGTGGAAATCCCTGACTTGGTAGCCAGGTCAGAGAGAAGAGCGGGTACCTAGGGACCCGATACTTGCAAGTGGCACCTGAAGTGGGGCAATCTGGTGGGACTCACCCCTTAACCTGTAGGGTTTGTGTTAGCCCAAATGACCGCCAGAACTGAATAGTAGGACACCCAGGTGGGAGTCTGCAGAGAATTGGAGAACTGCTTGGTGTGGAAAACCCACACATTTGGTGTCAGAAGTGTTGTGGGTGGAGAAAATTTTCTTTGAACCCCCCTTTCTCTCACGAGGGCCTCCCAAATCTCCAAGCCAACGTCCCCGCGGCGGGGCCTCGGCCTTCTCTCCAGCAGAGGGCGCACCCTCCACTCTTAGGGGCTGGACGCTCAAGATCCTGGCAGCCTCGGAACTGGGGCTTCCTTTTAGCCCGGAGAGCATCCAGCCTCCCATTTAAATATGTAAAGACTTTAGTTTACTTTTACACTTTGTTACATCCCCCTGGGGGGACTGCCCTTAGCTGTGGTCACTTTTTTTTGGAGACGCTCTTTCCTGAAGAGAATCCAGGCCTTGTCCAGACAAACCTATAAACTTGACCACAATCACATGGTGACTTTAACCAATTAGCCAAGTGGCTGTAGACGAAACCATTAACATTGTTTTGTAAGGACAAAACAAAAACACTGACAAACATTTAGCCTTTTTTTTTTTCTTTTTACCATTCTCAAGATGGCATCAAATTTCTAACTTTTCTCACAACAAAGGTTTTATTTAAAAACATCTTTGAAGGGGCGCCTGCATGGCTCACTTGGTTGAGCATCTGCCTTCTGCTCAGGCCATGGTCCCAGGATCCTGGGACTGAGTCCCACATGGAGGTCTCTGCTTAGCGGGGAGCTTGCTTCTTCCTCTCCCTCTGCTGCTCCCCCTGCTTGTACTCTTTCTGTGTCAAATAAATAAAATCTTAAAAAACAAAAAACAAAAACCAAGCATCTTTGGGGATGACTGGCTGGCTCAGTCAGCTCAGCGTCCACCTTCGGCCCAGGTCATGATCCCAAGATCCTGGGATCTAGCCCCCCATCAAACCCCACATGAAGCTCCACATCCCGCTCCCTGCTTGGTGGGGAGCCTGCTTCTCCCTCTCCTTCTGCTGCTCCCCCTGCTGGTGCTTTCTCACTCTGTCATATAAATAAAATCTTTATTTTTTAAAAAAATATTTTATTTATTCATGAGAGACGCAGAGAGAAAGAGAGAGAGGCAGAGACACAGGCAGAGGGAGAAGCAGGCTCCATGCAGGGATCCCGATGTGGGACCCGATCCAGGGTCTCCAGGATCATGCCCTGGGCTGAAGGCGGCGCTAAACCGCTGAGCCACCAGGGCTGCCCAATAAATAAAATCTTAAAAAAAAAAAAAACATCTTTGAACTTTTGCCACAGTTTTAATTTGTAGGTCCCCTTCACCCCCCTGCCCCACGCATCTTAGATGGGAACAAAACTGGTCACAAGTTGGGTTCTCTGGAACGCAGGATCTGAGAGCCAGCGGGTGGAGGGGAGTGGAGTCTGCAGCGTGAACCCCAGGTTCCCCCCCCCACCGCCGGCCAGCCCCACAGGCATTCCAGAGCTGGAGTTGGACAGTCATACCGTAGACTCTGGCCCAGACTTGGCCACGATGGGGGGGACAGCTCTCTGAAGGAGCTGGCACTGAAGGCTGATCCTTGACTGCGCCCCCAGCAGCAGGGGGAACAGGTCCTTAATTGAAGGGGATGGACGACCCACCACAGTGTCCACTGTGCCACAGGGAGAGGCCACAGTGTCCCTTCTGCTGTGGGCCAGGACTGATCTGCGCCCTTCCCTTTGCCAAGCTGCAGCTCCTGTGGGGCTCGGAGGTCACGATGTTGGGCCCGTCCCCCTGGAACTCAGCCCGGCCTAAAAGTCTCTGTGCAGAACCTCTGCTTGCAGGCCGATCTCTCAGCGGCAGACAAACACCCAAAAGGGTGGGTGTTGATCCTGGAGAAACGCTGGTGGTTGTCAGGTGTGAGCTCTGGCATGTAAAGGAGAAAGAGTGGGCCCTTCGGCTCAGGTCATGACCCTGGGACCATGACTCCATGGGGCTCCCTCAGAGCCTGCTTCTTTCTTTCCCTCTCCCTCTGTCCCTCCCCACCCTGCTCCTGCTTTGTCTCCCTCTGTCTCAAATAAAACCTTAAAAATAAATAAATAAATGGGAAAGAGTGAGGGGGTTCCAGTTCCGTGGGGGTGAATTAATGACTTTGTCGAAGCTTCAGTTCTCAACACCAGAGAGTTCACTCCATTCAGCTGCCCAGTTATTCTTTCTTTTTTTTTTTTTAATTTTTAAAAAAGGTTTTATTTCTTTATTCATGAGAAACACACACACACACACACACACGCACACACACACACACACAGAGAGAAGCAGAGACACAGGCAGAGGGAGAAACAGGCTCCATGCAGGGAGCCTTATGTGGGACTCGATCCCAGGACCCCAGGATCATGCCCTCAGCCAAAGGCAGACGCTCAACCGCTGAGCCACCCAGGCATCCTCCACCCCATTATTCTGACCACTGCTCCTCCTTTCTCCCCCTTCCATGCCACCTTCTGTTCCCACTACCTGCTTCTCCCCCGTAATGCTTCCCTTGTTCCATATTTGGCCACCCAGAGGCCCGCATGGGCTTAGGCTGGATCACCCCCCTGCTCTGCTCCTGAGTCTCGGGAACCGCTTCCCTCTTGCTTGGGGAACCAGGCCTTTCCCCCAAGTTCCTGCCTGGGCCCTTTCCTTTCTGGCTCTGGCCTTCTTATCCAGAGCTGGGGTGCTCCCACTTCTGTCCATGTCTCACCCTCAGCCCCCAGTGTGCACGCCTGGCCTTCTCTCTGGGTGCACTAGTACCTGGATGCCTGGGTGGTGGGGGGTTCCACCTTCAGAGAAGATGTGCTGCCAGGAGGATTTGCAACATGACTGTTTATTGGGCAGTAAAGAGGAAGGCCGGAGCAAGCAGGGAAAGTCAGTCCTTGGCAATGAATGGTTCCATAGAAGCCTCTGTAGTTAGAATCACAGTGATTGCAAACACACACAGCACTCAACTGCGTGCCAGGCACTGTGCTGTGAACTTGACGCATTAAACTCACGTGGCCCTCAGGGCTGCCCGATGCCATAGGTACTGTTATTATTGACATTTTAGGGATAAGGAAACTGAGGCACAGGGAGATTAAGGTAACACAGTTCATAGGAGGTAGAGCAGGATTGGAGGCAGCAGGGCCCCCAAGGGCACACTCTTACAACTCTTCAACATGCAAAATGGTGTTGGTCTAGCAGCCCTTGTGGAGGGGGAGCCCTCACTGCCGGGCTGACCCTGGTGCCCCCCCCATTCCCCTAGGTGGGCGTGAGCCTCAGTGATTGGTGCCGGAGGGAGCACGGGGCCCAAACCCATCACAGCTGGTAAGAACAAGGCTTCTGTCTTTCCAGGAAGGTGGCTCAGCCGCCAGGAAAGTAGCCTGCTGGGGCGGGGCAGGGCGGGGGCAGGGGGCAAAGTTGCAGAGATGGAGCCCTGAGGACAGGGCCCAGCCTGGGTCCAGCAGCTCCCACCTGGGTGCTTTTCGGCTATTCCCAGCAGCTGATCTGGCTTGAGTTCGGTTTCTGTCCCTTCCAATCTTTCCTTCACCTTGCCAGTCTCTCTCTGCCAGACAGTGGCACTTACCTGGTTCAGAAATTGTGGAAAGCATTTGGGGTCTACCCTGGCAGCCTGGTCACCTGTTCTCGGCTCTGGGTTCAGCTCAGGTTGAGCTGCCCACCGCCCTCCCACACCTGCTTCAGCTTGTGTTCCCGTCCCCTCTGTCGGGGAACACCACCGCTCCTCTCTTTTCAGATCTGACTCAGTTGCTCCTCTGGAAGACCCTGATTACTAGGATCTAAATTGGTGATCTTCCTCCCCTGAAGTTTTCGCTTTCACTATGAAGACAGTTCATGTCTCACCTACTGGAAATAGCAGCTTCTGGAGAAGAGGGGGTAGACACACCTGGTCTGTCTTTGCATCCCCTTGGGGCCTGGTATCGCACTTCCTCGAGGGAGCCATCAGCGGGGTAGGGGTGGCAAAGGCACACCTCTGGGCGCTGGCCAGGTGACATCAATCACCCTGCAGGCCAGGTAGGTCTCTCTAAAGAGGGCAGCTGGGCTGCTGGTTGCTTTGAAAAAATAAGGCCTCTAGGTTTTTTTAAGAGAAGCAGGAATCTATTTTTTTAATCTGTCACTTTATGTTAAAATCTCCTGCCTTTTAAGTGTTAGCAATTAACACAAGATTTGAGAAACACCGTATAGGACAGGCAAATACATCGATGAGCCGGTTTCAGCCCAGGGCTCCCACTTGGAGACGGTGGAATGAATGATACCACGGCCAGGGCTGAGGCAGGGAGGGGTGCAGGGTGCGACTGGCACAGGCACCAGGGGCGAGAGTGGGGTTGATGTGCCACCGGAGCTCTGCTCACCAAGTCACCTGCCTCGTGTGGCACGGTATGCAGACAGAGGGTGGGCTGGTGGCTTTCCAACAACAGGTGCTCCCTTTCCAACAGAGACATTTATAAAGAAGCCTGGGTCTATGGTGACCGGCTTGTCCTAGTTTGCCTGGGATTTTCCTGGTTTTAAAATCTGAAAGTCCCATGTCCCAGGAACCCTTCACATCCCAGGCAAACAGGGATGGTTGGTCCCTCTACCTAGACCCCTTTTCCTGCCGTGTCCCCAGTCTACTGAGGATAGTAACGGCACGTGTAATGTGTGAGCTTATTAAGTGCCAGACACCATGTGTTAGGCCCTGCAATGTTTTCCTTACATCTCGTAAACACCCTCATGGTATGGATTCCTTATCTATCCTACTGGGGAGAACCGGAGATTCAGAGGGTGAAGTGACTTGCCCAGGACCAGTAACAGCATGAGGGTGTGAACCCACACTGGTCTGGCTCTGACCTCTCAATCCCACTTAGAGAGCTCCAGCAGGTCCCCCCCAACAGCCCCCGATGCCGGTAGGGCACCCCCCAGCCTGCTAGGCCAGCAGGCCCTGGGGAAGGGTCAGGCCTTACTTCCTCAGGAACATATTTACGTGGTTGGAGGTCTAGCCAGAGTCAATGTCTGCAAGTCTGAGACCCCTACACCTGGCCCTCCAGTCCTGCTAGGCTATTCTGTTTCTGGACTTTAACCTCCAGCCCCCCAGTGGGACAACCCGAGAAGCCCTTGGGGGACACCTTTCTGTGATTAGAAAATAAACGCTCTCCAGTGCTTTATTGCCTGATCCGGGGAGAGCTGGCCAGTGCAGGGGCGGGCAGGGGAGCAGGCATGCGGGGCCCTGGGCTCTCAGAGGCTGCCAAGCCGGCCCCTGGAGGGCTCCCTTATTGGGGTCTAGCCGGAGTTTGGGCTGGCATGGGCCTGGTGGGGAACGAGGTGGCTGGTCAGGTAGCGCACGGCCGAGCGGACGCCCTCTAGGGTCCTCTGCTCCACCCTCTCCAGCAGGTGGGTGACAGAGCGCAGGGCCAGGCTGGTCCCCGCCATCAGCCCAGAGGAGAAGGTGCTCCCCAGGATACTGGAGACGGAGCGCAGGCTGGGCCCCGGGCTGTGCAGCAGGTCTGTCACCGAGCTGTGGCCGGAGGCCAGCAGGGCCGAGGCCATGCCCACGGTGGTCTCAGACCACACGAGGACGTCTGCCAGGGAGCTGATGGACCCCTCGCCTCCGCCCAGCAGGCTGGTCATGGAGCGCATATAGCTGTCCTCCTCGTTGGCCATGCAAAGGCTGGAGTCGAGGGACCTCCCCCCCAGGGCCACCTCTTGGGGGCCGGGCGAGGGCGGGCCACTGCCTCCTGGGGCCACTGAAGGCCTCCTCAGGTCTCTGGAGCGCTCCCCCAAGTCCCCTTCAGTCACTCCCTGGGACTCAGCTCCTGGCAAAGCTTCGGTGTCAAGGCTCACGGGCTCCGGACGCTCAGGATCTGCCTCCATAGACTCGGTGGCGCTGGTGTCCTGACCGCGCGGCTGCCTAGCCGTGTCTGCCCCGCTCCCCACGGGCTGGGCATCCACGGCTCTGGAGGGCTGCACCTCAGCGCTTGGGGTGGTTGGGGCTGATTCCTGTTCTCTGTCCGGGATGCCTGCCGATTGTGGGGTCTCTTCTCTTGCCAGGGAGTCACGTTGGGAGGTCTGAAGGCCCTGAATCATCCTGGAATCTTGCCCTTGTCTATCCCATGCTGGGTCCTGGGGGCTTGTGGACATTTGTAGAGTGTTTGAGGCCTCTCTGGGCTCCTGGCTGTGCCCTTCAGCCACTGCATAGCTGTCCTGGTCCCCAGATGCTGATGTGGGTTTGGAGGTCACCGAATCGACAGAGGCCTGATCTACATCCTGCTGTTCAGGTGATGCTATGGCACCATTAGCCGCTGGTCCCACCTGATTTTGGGACCCCGCTCCTGGACCATCTGGGGATCTGCTGTTGCCGTCTGTGGGGATGCTGGCAGTTCTGGACTCTCTCGAGGGCGTGGTGGTCATCTAGGTCTTCTGTCACTTGCTCTGGCTGCAGAGTGGCCACAGCCCTGCCGGGCCAAGTTGTTCAGGTGGTGACATCACAGGGGGCTGTAGGCAGCTGGTGATGTCATAGCTATTTGCACAGCAAGGGTCCTGAGCCTCTGGAGTGGCTGTCCCAGTGGGCTGAGTCCGCAGGACAATCTATAGCTGAGTTTGCAGGTACATCATGAAAGAGAGGCAAGTTTTTTTTTTTTTTTTTTTTTAAGATTATTTATTTATTTATTCATGAGAGACAGAGAGAGGCAGAGACACGGGCAGAGGGAGAAGTAGGCTCCCTATGGGGAACCTGATGTGGGACTCAATCCCGGGATCCCGGGATCTGGACCTGAACCAAAGGCAGACGCTCAACTGCTCAGCCACCCAGGCATCCCAAGAGAGGCAAATGTTTTGGGAGAAAAGTGGATATATATAGGTACAGGTGCTGGTGCCCACAGGAACCATGGGACACAGATGTCGATTTATCATAAATATTCTAAGGAGCCAGCCCCAGTACCTGTCTGTCCATGCTGGTGACTGAGGACTCTGATTTGGCCAGTCTTTCTGCAGAGAGTCAGTTTCCCAGCAGTGGTGAGTTGAAATGAGTGAAGGCTGAGGGCCTGCACAGCCCCTGGCAATGACTGTCTTTGTTTTTGTTTTTGTTTTTTTTTAAGATTTATTTATTTATTCATGAGAGGCACAGAGAGAGGGAGAGACATAGGCAGAGGGAGAAGCAGGCTCCCTGCAGCCTGCTCAACTGCTGAGCCACCCAGGCATCCCAATGACTGTCTTTGGTGTGGGGTGCCATAGACTGAATGTTTGTGTTCCACCCCAAAATTCAGAGGTTGAAAGCTAATCTCCAATGTAATGGTATTTGGAGGTGGTTAGGTTGTGAGGATGGGACCCTCACAAACAGCATCGGTGCCCTTATAAAAAGCTGCCTGGTGCCCTCCTTCATGTGAAATGCAGCCAGAAGGCAGCAATCTACAAACCAGGAGGCAGGTCCTCACCAGACACTGAACCCACCTGGGCCTTGATCTTGGACTTCCCAGCCTCTAGAACCGTGAGAAATAAGTTTCTGTTGGGAGTGCCTGGGTGACTCAGTCAGTGGAACACGTGACTCTTGATCCTGGGGGTGGTAAGTGTGAGCCCCACGTTGGGCATAGAGTTTACTTAAATCTTTTTCCAATGTTCATAAGCAGCCCCCCCACCTGCTCTGGTCTATGGTGCTCTGTAATAGTGGTCCGAATAGACTGAGACAGAAATTTGTGCTGAGAAGCAGGGGGCTGTTGTAGCAAACACTTAAACATGTGGACGCAGCCCTAGAACTAGGTTATGGGCAGAGGCAGGGAGAGTCTGAGCTGTGGGCTCAGAGAAGCTCAGTGCTGTGAAGATGTTTAAGGATGATTCTGGAGAAAGCTAGAAAGGAAGGGAGACCTCTGGAGTGAAATCCTCAGTTTTCTCAGAGAACCTCCAATAATCCTGAATTTACTTTTTTTTTTTTTCTTTTCTGAATTTACTATTGATAGTAAAAGCATTTTGATACGATCTCAGGTGGAAACAAGGACCGTGTTATTGGAAACTGGAGGGAAGGTGAACCTTGTTATAAAGTGGCAAAAAAACTGGGCTGAATTGCGATAGTGTTCTAATGTTTTCTGGAAGGTAGAGTTTGTGAGCAATGGAATCGGAAGGATTTGAAGCAATTTCTTCCTTTTTTTTTTCCCATTGAAGTATTATATTTACATGTATGTATTACATCCTTAGAAAAAGAATCCCAGAAGTTTCCCTCCTGCATGTGTGTGTGTGTTTAAAAGATTTTACTTATTTATTCACGAGAGACAAGGCAGAGACACAGGCAGAGGGAGAAGCAGACTCCTTGTAGGAGCCCGATGTGGGACTCGATCCTGGAACTCCGGGATCACACCCTGTGCCAAAGGCAGACACTCAACTACTAAGCCAAAGGCAGACGCTCAACCACTGAGCCACCCAGGCATCCCCCTCCGGTGTGTTTTCATCTTGCTTCTTCATGGTCCACGATGCCAACTGGGGTTGTCAGTACCATGAAACCAAACTGGTGGGACAGGAGCAGATTATTCTGCTATTTTTCTAGATCTTTGGGGTGGTACATCAAGTCTGAGGCTGATCATTCCACACTTATTTAACCTGCCCTGTGGGGTTCACAACAATTTTCCCACCCCTTGAGAATCAATGATTTCAAATTTTCCAATGTAACTATGCTTCATCATCACAGTTAGGAACCGGATGATGACTTTGGAGCATGGCCTAATAAAAACCTGGTATTTGCCTCTCTTTTCTGCATCATTAATGCTCTTGAGAGCATCTACCAGGACACTCATGCGCACCATTATGGTGGCACGAAAACAGCAGAAACTGAAGCAATTTCTTTTTTTTTTTTTTTTAATTTTTTTTTTATTTATTTATGATAGTCACACAGAGAGAGAGAGAGAGAGAGTCAGAGACATAGGCCGAGGGAGAAGCAGGCTCCATACACCGGGAGCCTGATGTGGGATTCGATCCCGGGTCTCCAGGATCGCGCCCTGGGCCAAAGGCAGGCACCAAACCGCTGCGCCACCCAGGGATCCCAACTGAAGCAATTTCTAAGCAAAATATTGAAGGTGTGGCTTGGTTGCTTTGATGGTTTATAGTAGACTTTGAAAGGAGGGAACTAACTTAAAGATGGAATTATTAAGCTAAAGGGAATTAGAACTTAAAGATCTGGAAAATTCTCAGTCTATCCATACTGCAAAGAATGAGAAAGTGTGGATTTTTTATGGTTTCAGGTCTCACACTTAGCTCTTTACATCTTGCGAGGTTTTTTTGTATGTGTATCATGTTAAAAAGTGGTCCAATTTCATTCTTTTGCATGTAGCTATCCAGTTTTCCCAGCACCATTTATTTATTTTTTAAAAGATTTTATTTATTTATTCATGAGAGACACACAGAGAGAGGCAGAGACATAGGCAGAGGGAGAAGCAGGCTCCCCATGGGGATTCTGATGTGGGACTTGATCCCAGGACCCCGGGATCCAACCTGAGACTAAGGCAAATGTTCAACCACTGAGCAACCCAAGTGCTCTATTTTCTGTTTTGATTACCAAAGCTTTGTTGTATATCTTAAAACCTGGGATTGTGATGCCCAGCTTTGTTCTTCTTTTTCAAGATTGCTTTGGCTATTTGGGGTCCTCTGTGGTTCCATACAAATTTTGCTATTATTGGTTCTAGTTCTGTGGGAAAATGCTGTTGGTATTTTCTTTTAAGATTTTATTTTATTTATTTGAAAGAGAGAGAGAGAGAGCATGAGCAGTGGGGAGGAGTGGAAGGAGAGGGAGAAGTAGACTCCTGCTGAGCAGGGAGCCCAGTGTGGGACTTGGTCCTAGGACCGTGGGATCATGACTTGAGCCAAAGGCAGACGATTAACCAACTGAGCCACCCAGGTGCCCCTCTGTTGGTTTTTTTTTTTTTTTTTTTTTAAATTTATGATAGTCATACAGAGAGAGAGAGAGAGAGAGGCAGAGACACAGGCAGAGGGAGAAGCAGACTCCATGCACCAGGAGCCTGACGTGGGACTTGATCTCGGGTCTCCAGGATCGCGCCCTGGGCCAAAGGCAGGCGCCAAACCACTGCGCCACCCAGGGATCCCCTCTGTTGGTATTTTGATAAGGATTTCATTGAATCTGTAGATTGCTTTGGACACTATGGACATTTTAACAATAATTATTTTGTTAGGGATGTCTGGGTGGCTCAGTGGTTGAGCTTTTGCCTTTGGCTCAGGTCATGATCCCGTAGTCCTGGGATCATAGTCCCACATCGGGCTCTCTGCAGGGAGCCTGCTTCTCCCTCTGCCTGTGTCTCTGCCTCTCTCTCATGAATAAATAAATACAATCTTTTTAAAAATAATTATTTTGCTAATTTTTTAGTAAGCTCTCAGCCCAACATGGGGCTTGAACTCAGGACCTCGTGATTAAGACTTGAACGCTCAGGGATCCCTGGGTGGCTCAGCAGTTTAGGGCCTGCCTTTAGCGCAGGGCATGATCCTGGAGCCCCGGGATTGAGTCCTGCATCAGGCTCCCTGCATGGAGCCTGCTTCTCCCTCTGCCTCTCTCTCTCTGTCTAATGAATAAATAAATTTTAAAAAATAATAAAAAAAAAAAAGACTCAAATGCTCTACCAACTGAGCCAGCCAGGTGCCCCCATGTTAACAATATTAATTCTTGCAACCATGAACATGGAATATCTTTCCTTTTTTTTTTTCTTTTTAAGCTTTTATTTATTTGAGAAGGAGCAAAGAGGGAGGAAGAGGGACAAGCAGACTCAATGCTGAGTGCAGGGCTCGATCCCATGACTCAGATCAGGACCTGAGCCCAAACCAAGAGTCAGACACTTAACCGACTGAGCCACCCAGGCTCCCCCCTCCTTTTTGGAGTATCTTTCCATTTTCAGCAAGTGTGCTGGGAAGAGAACACTGAGGGTGTGGCCAAGCAAATGTTTGACATCATCAGGGCTGTTGCTCCTTCACAGGCACAGGGTGCGAGGGCTGCTGAGGGGGGAATGCAGGTCCGTGTCCGGCATCTGAGCGGCTGCCAGCGTGGGGCCTGAGTGTGACAGTGGGCACAGCTGCACATTGCAGGCTCGCCGCCTGCACTCCTTGTGACACGGGATGAATAATCTCCATCTTCTCCCTGTTCAAGGGGGCTGGAGGGGCAGGGAATAACAAGAGATCCATAAACCCCTGAGTATTCCTTGGAAAAGTGCAGACCCAGACAAGCCTCCTTGCACTTGTGCTCTTTGTTAGGAAGGGGGCTGGGGCAGCAGGTTGTATTCCGTTAGACCTGGGTGCTTCCCCTCGGGTTATCGGCTAAGGAGCACTCGCCACAGGTGGGAGAAGCAGCCAGGCACCTAATCCTTCCAGCTACTCCACTGTCTCTGGATAGGTGCGCATCTAGCATTACACCCATTTTACACGTGGGGAAGCTGAGCCTCAGAGGGAGTAAGTGGCTCATTCAAAGTCACACTATTCATAAGCACTGAATCTGGGTTTTGAATTCTGACTTTGGAACACAAGCTCTCCCCCACCTTATATCCAGGGTGGGATATTAAAAATATCAAATCACTGGCATGGCAAGGCCACTGGATAATACAGACAGGGGCCGACCCTAATCATCACATCAGTAGGTAACAGCTGGTATCACTTCTCCTGAGCACCAGGCTCAATGCTCGTTAAGTATTTCTTCTCATGAGACCTCTGCTGCCATGTCAGAGGCCACTGGGCAAACCCAAATTGGTTGGGGTGGGAGGAGCCAGTTGGTTCACCCTTGTACCTTGTCAAAGAATCGTGGAGAAGACCGCTGGTTGCTCATCCTAGTAGCCTTTCTTCTTTGGTGTCAGAATCACAATTTTATTCAGGTGGCTACGTGCTCAGCCAAAAGAATACATTCCCAGGGCAGCCCCGGTGGCTCAGTGGTGTAGCGCCGCCTTCAGCCCAGGGCATGATCCTGGAGACCTGGGATCGAGTCCCATGTCAGGCTCCCTGCATGGAGCCTGTTTCTCACCTCTGCCTGTGTCCCTGCCTCTCTCTCATGAATAAATAAATAAAATTTATATATATATATATATTCCCAGCCTTCCTTGCAGCTAGGTAAGAGCTTCCATCAGGGAGATGTAACGGAAAGTACTGAGTGGAGTTTGGAAGACTTAGAAAGACTAAGTACACAGCAAGCAAGCTCAATGGCATCTGCGTGACTCTAGAGCACAAACTATCTCCCACCCCACCCACCCCCGCCTTGATATCATCTCATGGATAGCCTGTGGCCCATTAACACTGTCAGGCACTCTTCATAGGTCTTGAAGCCAAGATCCTAGTCCTTCTCTTCTATTGGAATTCGACTTTTGATTCTACACTTTGGACTTTATACTTACCCTGCTTAAATCTCACATGCCTTGGGGCACTGGCTGCCCTGTTGGTTGAGCACCTGCCTTTGGTTAGGTCATGGTCCCCGGGTCCTGGGATCGAGCCCCACATTGGGCTCCCTGCTCAGCGGAGAGCCTGCTTCTCCCTCTGCCTCTGCCTGCTGCTCTCCCTGCTTGTGTTCTCTCTCTGTCAAATAAATAAAATCTTAAAAAAAAATCTCACATGCCTTAAGAATCTGTGCCAAGGAAAGAGAAAGTAGAATAAAGAGAGATTAATGTCAAAGAGCAGAGATGATTATTAAAATTTAGGGACAAAATATTATTTATTTACACATAAATATTAGACAGCATTGGTGTAGAACATAATGTATATCTATCTCGTTATATGAAATATATGTATGTACTCGTATATAAGAAAATATATCTAAGAATTTTTTTCCCCCTTAATTTAGTTTGAAAGTTTCTTGCTTTGGGGCACCTGGGTGGCAAAGTGGTTGAGCGTCTGCCTTCAGCTCAGATTGTGATCCTGGGGTCCTGGGATTGAGTCTCCCATCGGGCTCCTCGTGGCGAGCCTGCTTCTCCCTCTGCCTCTGCCAGCCCCCTCTGTCTCTCATAAATAAGTAAATAAATAAAATCTTAAAAAATAAAAAGCAGGATACATTATTTCACACACACTACGTGTATTTGCCAATACTCTCAGCTGGAAGCAATGGAAACCCAACTCCGACTGGCTTAAGCTCAATATAATAGTAAAAAAGGAATTTGTTGATTCACAGAAACCTATGAAGTCTAAGGGAAAACTTCCCTACAGCAGGGGCTCAGTGTAATGTCAAGGCTCCATCTTCTCTCGCTCCCTCTCCTATCTCCCCTTTCTCACTGATGCTAGATTTTTAAAAAATTTTTCACTCTTTTTTTAAAAGATTTTATTTATTTATTCATGGCAGACAGAGAGAGGGAGAGAGAGAGAGAGACAGAGACACAGGCAGAGGGAGAAGCAGGCTCCATGCAGGGAGCCCGATGTGGGACTCGATCCAGGTCTCCAGGATCAGGCCCTGGGTTGAAAGTGGCACTAAACCGCTGAGCCACCGGGGCTGCCCCTGATGCTGGATTTGTAGGAGGATGTCCTTGGTGTGCAGGCTGCCAGCGGCTGTGGGCCAACACAGAGACGCCGCTAGTTACGTAGTTGTGGTGAACCTCAGGGCTGGGCCCTGTGGGCTCCTGGGTCCTTCTCCGGAGGGATCTCCACAGCCTGCCAACCACATCCTAGTTGGTCAGGCCTGCAGTGGGGGCATGGGGTCAGCCCCACTGACACAGAAGGCCTGCAAGTGGTATCGGAGTAGGTCCCTGAAGGATTCTTTGGGGTGCTGTACCCCAAAGAAGACAGATGGATGCTGGGTGGGGAACACAGACAAGATCCACTCTACGGTGAGTGCAGACACAAAGAAGAGACTCCACTGGGGAAAAGCTGACAGGAAATAAAGCAAATTGCCCAAACGCTATTCCGATTATTGTAACAAAATCAGAAAATACATATAAGAAATAATAAAAGGGCTCAGTCTGTTGAACTTCCAACTCTTGATTTTGGCTCAGGTCATGGCCTCAGGCTCCTGGGGTCGAGCCCTGGGTTGGGCTCTGTGCTCAGTGGGGAGCCTGCTTGGGATTCTTTCCCTCTTCCTCTACCCTTCCCAACCCCCCTCACATGAGCATGCACTCTCTCTCTCTAAATAAATAAGTGAATGAAATTTTTAAAAAATATTTTATTTATTCATGAGAGAGAGAGAGAGTCAGAGACATAGGCAGAGGGAGAAACAGGCTCCTTGCAGGGAGCCTGGTGTGGGACTTGATCCCCGGACCTGGGATCACACCCTGGGCCAAAGGCTGATGCTCAACTGTCAGTGAGGAGGGCTCCAGCAAGGCTCCGCCCATCAAACCTGAAGGGGTGTCCTTGGGTGGGGGTAAAGCCACAGGATAGCAGGAGCTTCAGCCTGTCTTGGAGTGTTGCTGTTGGAATCGGACACAGGAGCACCTGCTTCTTCATAACCGCAGACCTACTGGGCGTGCCCAGTAAGCCCCCCAAACCCATACAGCGGTCTGCGGTGGTGTGCAGTCGGCTTGCACCCGCCTGCTGGCCGCTTTTCTTCCCAGCTCTGCGTTCCGTCATGCCAGGCTGCCAGCTGGAAACCAGCCTTGGTGGGATTATTGACACTGTGGAAAGCAGCTACCAATCAGGGTGTTTTTTTTTTCCCCCAGTGAATTGGTGGTTTACTGGCACACTACTGAATCTGATTACAATCTTTTCCCAACAGGGAGGCTGTTGGCCCTGCCCTTGGAAGCAGATGACCATCAGGGTTCCCTTCTGAGGAGGGCCACTCTCTGTGACTCCCCAGAGTGCCACACAGCAAGGCAATTGGTGTTGCAGCCAAGGTTAAATTGGAGCAGGCCACCTGCCTTCAAGTCCTGCTGTTGCTCTAATGATGTGTGTGCCCTAAGGCAAGTCACTTAGAATCGCTGTGCTTCAGTCCCTCCATCTGTAACATGGGATAATGATAGTCTACCTGTGGAATGATGAAAAATACGTATTTGCTCTTCATCCTGGTTTCCTGGCACAGTGCTCCTAAAACCCGTGGAATTTCATGGTAGGAGTGGCTTGTGTTACTAATAATGAGCCCCTTTGGATCCTACCTGGGTTTATGCTAATAAGGGGGCTAGAGAGCCTCGGGGTGGGGATTTGCATCTCGAGGAACCAGTGCTTTGGAACTCCCAGCCCCATGCCCTGACCTGGATGGAAAGGCGCAGGAGATTGAGTTAATCACCAAAGGCCAAGGATTTAATCAGTCATGCCTACACAATGAAGCTTTCATAAAAACCCTGAAACCAGGAGGCTAAGGGAGCTTCTGGGCTGCTGAACACATCCACATGTGGGGAGGGTGGCCACCCTGACTCCAGGGGGACTGAGGCTCCTGCTCTGGGGACCTTCCCCCCTTCACCCCATGTACCTCTTCATCTGGCTGTTCATTTAGCTCCTTTGTGCTAAACTGTAGTCCTGAGTCCAGTGTTTTCCTGAGTTCTGTGACTCGTTCTAGTGATCATGAAGGGGCCGAGCAGAACTGCAGGTGACCTGGGGACCCATTTGAAGGGGACCCCCTCACCTGGGCGGTCTGTGCTGACTCCTTAGTTCCAGCTGGGTTGGCCCAGCAGCCCTGATGCAGGAATGCAAGGAGGTGATGGAGATAAAGCTCTTAGGAAGCACAGAGCCTTGGGGAGGGTTGGACAGCGTGTCCACGATGACAATGAGCCATCTTCTTCCATTTTGGACAGGCTGCCTGCCAACAGGGCTCATGGATGAGTTGCTTTTTCAAGGAGTCTCTTCAAGTGAGCCCTGGAGTCCCTTGGAGGGTCTGTGGTGACTCCCAGGGCCTCCCCAGACCTCATTCATTGGAAATGCATCCCCTGCCCCATGAATAATATTCCTATAGTTGCTGTAGTGAATGAATAATTAGCTTTGCTTGCATGATGAAGGGTGGGGTGTGCTCCAGGGCAATGTGCTTTTGCAGGCTCCCTGGGGATTCTGGTAGCAACCACCCCCACCCCTCCCCAGGACCTTTCCCCTTTGAGGTAGGCTTGCCCGAGACCCTCTGCTGCACTAGCATGTGGGTGATGGGAATCATCTATTTGGAGCACCCATAGTGAGGAGGGAACATAGTAAGGGAGAAAGTCTGGCCCAGTCCAGCTCTAGGGGTGGGCCTGATGATCTAAGCTATTTCCCTGAGGGGTTCACTGAAGGCACAGGCCTTCATGCAATGCTAGCCATGGAGTCATGAGAGCGAGGTGAGTTCTGCTAGAGATTCTGGGAGGTTTCTTTACTCATTAGAAGACCCAGGAAGAGGTAGTCCTCCTCTGATCTTGTACATGATCACATTTAGTTGGGCCTCTTATAACCATGAGGGCACCTGGCATAAGAAAAAAGTCCCCACACAGAGAGTAGTGGAACCATGGGGATTGTAGAAAAGTAGGGTAAAGCCTTGATCAAACACCCAACCACTAGATTTCCTATGATGAGAGATGATTTGTTTTCAAGTTGTTTCAGCAAGTTGAGCCAGGGCTTTCCATTACTAGCAACCAAAGGCACCTTAAGGACCAGCATCCCTAGCCTGAAAGTCATCCAAGGAACCTGAGCTGTGGAGGCCCCACCATCCTCTCTCCAGAATGCCGTGGGACCTCAGGCTACCACGGCCACTGCTCTTAAGTCATTCATTTCCCTTCTGTCTGGGGTTCAGAGTTCTCTATCCCGAGACTTCTGCCCACACTGGTCCGGAAATCACCCCACAGGGTCCCTCCCACAGCCTGCCTTGAATTCTTCCCTGCACTGGCACTCAGCAAAAGCCACCACTGTGGAGGGGACACTGCAGGGCTCATCAAAAAAAGCAAAAGCTGTCATTTCTCCCCAGAGTCTAAGGAACAGAACTATAAATCAATCTAGTCAACTGGCATCTATAGTGGGTTGAATTGTGCCCCTCCCCCAAGATATGTCCTTACCCTAACCCCTGGAACCTGTGAATGTAACCTTCTTTGGAAAAAGGGTCTTTGCAGATATAATTAAATTAAGGGTCTTGAGGGACGCCTGGGGGGCTCAGTGGTTGAGCGTCTGCTTTTGGCTCAGGTCGTGATCCTGGGGTCCTGGGATCGAGTCCCACATCAGGCTCCCTGCATAGAGCCTGCTTCTCCCTCTGCCGGTCTCTGCCTCTCTCTCTGTGTCTTTCATGAATAACTAAATAAAATCTTTAAAAAATTTTAAATTAATTAACTAGTTAAGGGTCTTGAGGTCATCCAGAATTAAGATAGGTCCTAAATCCAATGACTAGTATCTTTATAAGACAGAAGCATTCTGTATTTTCTTAGATTTTGTAAGTCTGTTTAGCATCTTTCAATCACAGGGTCAAATTATTGGCCAGAGTATTTACCTCTGTCTCCTGCAAGTCAGCTTGCCAGGAACCCTCTGTTCTGGAGCAGATGGGTTACCTAAGGCTAAACCCCCACCCTGCCCTCCTTTTTTTGGTTAAAGATTTTATTTATTTATTTGATAGAGAGAAAGAGCACAAGCAGGGGGAAAGGCAGAGGGAGAAGCAGTTTCCCGCTGAGCAGGGAGCCTGATGTGGAGCTGGATCCCAGGACCTGAGACGAAGACAGAGGCTTAAACCACTGAGCCACCCAGGCACCCCCCATCCCACCAATCTTCTTATCTCTTACTCACCCAGGCACCACCCATTTCTTATCTCTTTACTCACCAAGCCAATATTGCCCCTGCCCCAAGTCATTCCAGGACCAGGTACCAGCAACTAGAGACCACTCCTATAGCCCAAAGCTTGTTGGAATTATTCGAACTAGTCATTCCTTTTTTTCTTTTTTAAGATTTTATTTATTTATTCATGAGAAACACACACACACACACACACACACACACACACACAGAGGCAGAGACACAGGCAGAGGGAGATCGATGCGAGACTCGTTCCCAGTACCCCAGTATCATGCCCTGGGCTGAAGGCAGGTGCCAAACCACCCAGGCATCCCAAACTAGCCATTCCTAAATTCTTTACCCTGCCTTGCCTTGACCTTCCCAAAGAAACTGCAGTTAAGGCTCTGGTCTGTGCCTTCCTCTCACTTCTGTCTTCTGCTCCTGACCAGCTTGAGGTTTCCCATGTGGCCCTGTGTGGCGGGGATGCCCCTTCTCTCAGCAAGTGTAAGTAATACATTCTTTCATTGGCAGTGACCTCTCCCGTGTTATCTTCTAGTCACCTCCATACATTAAAATCCCTGGGGTACAGATGACACAATATGAGAGAAGGAGAAGGGAGTGATCTCATGCCAGGAACCTCCAGAAGCTGCAAGAGGCAGGAAGGATTCTAACCTAAGGCTTTGGGGGGTGGTGGCGGCGGCGGGGATAACCCTGCAGACACTGTGATTTCGGGCTGACCTCTGCAACTGTAAGAGAATAGTTTTCTGTGGTTGTAAGGCCCCCAGTTGTGGTAATTTGTGGCAGCCCCAGGAAGCTAACAGAGCAGTGAACAATGATGACTGGTTATTGGGTCTTCACTCTCAACACACACACACACACACACACACACACACACACACACACAGACACTGCACTACTTAATCCTCCCAACAAGGCCTGTGGTAAATACCATTATCCCATTTCAGAAATGAGAAGTGTGGCTCAGTCAGGGCAAGAGCTGGGATGTGAACCGGCCATCTGGCCACGCCCATAACCAGGGCTCTTAACCACCACACGATCCTGTGAGCTAACCTTATGGAACCAGCACCCCTTTAAAGCAGGTCAGAATTCGCTTCCATAAACCTGTGCAATCACATGGGGAAACACAAGTCCTCTCCCCTATCTCAGGGTCTCTATGGCTGCCACCCACTCTCTACACCTGCTGTGATGTGCACTGTTCACCATGGTCACTGCTCTGGCTGTTACCACCCCTGGCTCTACGGCTGCTCCTGGGAGTGTGGGTCTGGAGACTTCTGGAGCTCTGCTGCCCTGCCCATACGTCCCCCGTGACGGTGTCCACCTTGAGGACGGTGTCCACCTTGAGGAGGGTGGTGCACATGGACCCTGAGACCACCTTGGGGACCTGGGAAGGGCCCTGGGGGTCTGCCTCTTTGGGTGGCTGTTCCCTACGTGCTCAGTTCTAGCTCTTGGCTCCCAGGACAGCCTCTCTGAATATCGGCACTCCAAGCGGGAGGTGGGGGGGAGGGGGGCTTCACATTCTGCATCTTCCAGAACTCCCACTTCCTACATGTTGAAGACACCGAGGAGATGGAGCACCCTAGAGCTCCATTAGCAGATGGTATGGGGAATTCCACTTAGACACTGGATTTGTTTGGAAGAAATAGGTTAATAAGCCCCATGGGGTGGGGACGGGACCCCAAAGGACTTCTCAAATGACAAAAAAAAAAAATAAATAAAACAGTTGCTACTCTGCTTTCTAAGGAGGTGGATGCTGATAGCTGAAGGTCTTTGTTTGGAAAAAGCTGGGTTTGGGCCAGAAGCCATACCAGCCAATTGTGCAGGAGAGAGGGAATGAGGGTTTTGAACTTCCTCAGGAATGAATGCCCAGTTACAGGTGGGCAGCAGGGGAGCTGCCATGAGAAGGGAGGCAAGGTCAGGCCCCAGGGGTGGAGCCAGGGAGGCTCAGGAGAAGGAAATCTCTATAGGGAAATTTTAAGTTATTTGCATGGAAGTCTCCAAGGCAAACTCGTCTTCTCCACAACATCAAAACTCACGTTTGTTTTTTAGGGCTTTTGTGTGAGTGCTGGCAGCCAGGGGACTGCAGGCCCTCAGGGAATGTGGGGTCCTTTAGGCTGATTGACTTGTAGCTGAGACTGCCCTTGAGGGCACAGAGAGCAGGGGCAGTGGAGGGCCGGGGTACAAAGTGGTGCTGGGACAACTGGTTAGGTTTTTGGAAAACCTTGGGTAAATTTCTCACTTTTGCTTCCAGATTTTATTTCGTTTTTATTATTTTTTTAAAGATTTTATTTATTTATTCATGAGAGACACACAGAGAGAGGCAAAGGCATAGGCAGAGGGAGAAGCAGGCTCCCTGTGAAGAGCCTGATGTGGGACTCAATCCCAGGCCTGTGGAATCATGACCTGAGCTAAAGGCAGAGATGCTCAACCACTGAGCCACCTAGGTGCCCTGCTTCCAGATTTTATTTTTTTTATTTATTTATTTATTTTTTTTAATATTTTTTTTTAATTTTTTTTATTTATTTATGATAGTCACAGAGAGAGAGAGGCAGAGACACAGGCAGAGGGAGAAGCAGGCTCCATGCACCGGGAGCCTGATGTGGGATTCGATCCCGGGTCTCCAGGATCGCGCCCTGGGCCAAAGGCAGGCGCCAAACCGCTGCGCCACCCAGGGATCCCCTGCTTCCAGATTTTAAAGAGGCAAATGCAAAGAAAGAAATCAAAGAGACAGTTTATAAATAAACTAAAAGAAAATGGCTCATTTGGGGAAGAAGTATTCTCTAAATGTAAAAGCCAGTAAAGAATTTCTGAAGGGAAAAAATAGACACAGGTCTAAAAACACTAAGAAACTTAAGAGCTTGGGACCCCTGGGTGGCTCAGCGGTTGAACAATGTCCACCTTTGGCTCAGGGCATGATCCTGGTCTGGGGATGGAGTCCCATATCAGGCTCCCTGCGAGAAGCCTGCTTGTCCCTCTGTCTATGTCTCTGCTTCTCTGTTTTTCAGAATAAACAAAATCTTTAAAAAAAAGATTAAGAGCAAATCACAATCTGGGTAAAAGTATTTGCTATAATACACAAAGGGTTAATGCCTATACTACTGTTGGGGAGGAAAAATTTCCTCTACTTTCCTAAGGTTCTTCTGGCTGTTCTAGGAATTAAATTGACACGAGACAGATTAGCAGGAGAAAAATCTAATTTAATTGCGGGAAGCCCACGTACAGGACAGATTCAAAAACAGAAAGATAAAATGAGGTATGCATGCCATCCTGAGCTAAGGAATGGGATAGGGGTCTGGGACTTCAGAGGGGAAGAGGGCAATTCACAGGACACTAAGAAGAGCAGATGTTTGGTAATTAGATGTTTGTCTGTCATACAGGTGGGTCACTCAGATAGATTTATCCCTGGCAATGACTCTTATTCTGGGAAAGACCCCCAATTTAGATCTTCTAGATAATTAAGGAAGGGGCAAAAGTTTCTCTTGAACTCACAGTGTCTCAATTGCCTTCAGCTCAAAATAGTCCATGTGCAAAAGTAGCACATTTGTGGGAGAATTGTTCAGAACCTTTTTATTATATAGAGCTTCCAAACAGATTGATAAGATACTATTAATACCCAATAACACTATATGCAAAAGACAAGAAATGACCATTTGCCAACGAAATCTAAATAACCAATAAACATGGGAAAATATTGGACTGTATTAGTAGTCTAAGAAATATGGTAAAAAAAACCCTAAGTTCTTTTTAGGTAGTGGGATTATAAATGACTTAATAAAATTGCTTTCTTTTGGTGAACTGCATTTTCTAAATTTTCTATAGTAACATTTATTACTTGCATTAAGATCCTGAAAGCACATGATACTGTCAAATGACATATGACTAGCCAGCGTCGGAGACTTCTAGTTTTGGTGGATCATGGGCAAATTTTTTTCGTTCAAGCTTTTGTGCATTTTTAACTTATATGATTCATTCATCCTTTCAGCAACAAGTAAATATCACTTTAAGTATTAGAACAAATTTGCAAGTTAAAATAAATTCCTTCTTCCTAACCTCCCAGGAAGTCTGGGCCCTGTATGCAAATAGGATTCCGGGGCCACCCAAACACCCACTCCCGAGCTGGAAGGCCAACTGAACTGAGAGCCTTTGCCTCCCACCTCCATCTCCAAAACAAAGGGTACTTTAGCCCTCCTCAAACCACACGTACACCCCCTCAGGCCACCCCAGGGTCTACCCTGAGGCCTCTCCACCCTCAGGTTTGGCCTGCCAGCTGCTGTAAGAGGACTCTGGGCAAGTGCCTGAGGGACCAGGGAGGAGGGAGTGGGCTACCCATGACCCTCAGATGCTGGCCTGGTGGCCATGCAGTGTCCTGAGGGGCTCTGGTGTAGACTAGCTTTGAGAGGTCAGAATCAAACTATGATCCCTCTGCCTACAAGTCCCACCATCCATCCTCATGTTACTCCTGGGTGTCTGTTCTGGACTGAATTATATCCCCTCAAAATTCACATGTTGAAGTCCTAACCCCCAGTAGCTTAGAACAAGACTGTATTTGGACAGTGGCCTTTAAAGAGGTAATTAAGTTAGAATGATGTCATTAGGGTGGGGTTTATTTTATTTTATTTTATTTTTTTAAAGATTTTAGATTTTTTTGAATTTTTATTTATTTATGATAGTCACACACAGAGAGAGAGAGAGGCAGAGACATAGGCAGAGGGAGAAGCAGGCTCCATGCACCTGGAGCCCGACGTGGGATTCGATCCTGTGTCTCCAGGATCGCGCCCTGGGCCAAAGGCAGGCGCTAAACCGCTGCGCCACCCAGGGATCCCGGTTTATTTTGTTTTAAAGAATTTATTTATTTATACTTGAGGGACACAGAGAGAGGCAGAGATATAGGCAGAGGGAGAAGCAGGGACTTGATTCTAGGAACCCAGATCACGACTGGAGCCAAAGGCAGGTGCTCAACCACTGAGCCACAGAGGCGCCCCTTAGGGTGGGCTTTAATCCAATGTGACTGGTGTCCTCATAAGAAGAGAAAATTTGGACATAGACACACATTGAGGGGAGGGAATGTGAACATGAAGGGCATCTGAAAACCAAGGAGAGATGGGGGACAGCCCTCCCTTTCTGGCCCTCAGGGGGAACCAACTCTGCCGACACCTTGATTTCTGACTCTGCCTCCAGAACTGTGAGAAAATATATTTCTGTTGTTCAAGACCTCTCCCAGTCCGTGGTACTTTGCTATGGCAGCCCCCGCTGATGAATAGAGAATCCTTGAGCATAGGGTTAGGCTCTCAAATAGATTCTCAAAGAGGTTAAAGATAGATGTCTGCTTGCAAAATCTGTATTACCCCATTTGAGAGACAAATTACCTACATGTCGTCGCAACACAGCCCCATGTGCCAAACGCACCTTCCCAGGAGTGTGCAGGTTCCCAGAATCTAGGATGTTGGCAAAACTCACCAACAGGGCCAGTCAGAGGCCAAACCATGGGATATGGTTGGGGGGGGTGGGTCACAGGGCTTTGCCCTCAGGCTTCCCAGCTCTCTGCCGGCCCCAGCCATCTGCTAGTCATCTATGGGGTACAGGGCTGGGGAGTGGGGGTGCATGTGGAGGGGACACGGCCTTGAGCCACCCCTCCGGCTTGCAGCTGTCACTCTGCATGGAGCCAGCTTTGCCCTGTCCGTGGGGCACCCTGCAGGCTGTGGTATCACATCTGACCCAGGGGATGATTGACCTGTCGGGACACGCTGTGCCTGCTGTCTGTTCCTACCGGGCCCTGTAACACAAAGTGAGTTGGGTGAGGGGTTTTTCCACCTCCGAGCGGGTGTCCCCAGCGGTACTGCTCTAAGGGAGAGCTACTCACTGCTCTATTGCTCTAAACGTGCAGTTAGAGCCTCCTTAGGTCAGGAAAGAACGATTTGGTGTAGCAGTGAAAAGCTTTGGGTCCCTCCCTAGAAAAATGCACATGCACAGACTCCCGGAGCCTTCCCCCTGAGATTTGAGCTGTTTCTGGTTATTTGCATTCCAGGGCCCTGCAGATGCCAGAAACTCACCTGCCCTGTGGCTTGTAGGCAAACAGAGGAGTGGACAGGTGGAGGGAGGTGGGACAGGGATGCAATCCGGGAGAAAGATGCCAAGGCAGGAAGGGTGATTCTGGAAGGGTCTCCCTAGAGGGAGGAAGAGCTCTCATTTCCTCCTAGAAGCCAAGCCAGTGGTGGAAGGTTCTGGGCAGGAAAGAGGCATGGAGGAAGCAGGGCTTAGGGAAGGCTTTGGGAGAAGGCCCCTAGAAGCATAGTGCTGTAAGAGCCAGCCTGCCTGCCATATTGCCACCATACACAAACATCATTTTTGCAAATGTTCCCCCAAAAGACTGGCCCTGTCTTTCAGGACACAGCAGGAAGAGCAGGAGCAGGAAGTCCTATCAGGTTTTGGGTGACTAGAACAGTAAGTCCTGAGGTGCCCAAGACAGGAAAGTGTTCATGGGGGACGGTCAGTAAGGGGTTTAGGAAATGGGGATTTGGGAAGCCAGCACTGTCAAGAGGAGACAGCGCTCTCCCTGGTGTATCTCCTGGAGGGTGGACTCCTAGAGGCATCCCACTCACTCCTGCTCTGAGCCCACACTCACTCAGCCACCTACTATTTCGGCTTCTGTAGTAGGTTGAACTGTGCCCCCCCCCCAACCCAAGACATGTCCACTCATAACCTCAGAATATGACTTTATTGGGAATAAATGTGTAGATGTAATTGTAAGAATTGTAATTGAGAATGAGACATGGGTGTGTGTGTGTGTGTGGGGGGGTGTTGGCAAATGAAGATGGAGAGGTGGAAGTGAAGTGAATGACACATCTTACAGGCTAAGGGTCACCCAGGGTGGCCAGCAGCCACCAGAAGTTTGGAGAGAGGCATGGAGCGAATTTTCCCTCAAAGCACAAAGAACCAATCTTGCTGACATCTTGGTTTTTGACATCTCGTCTCTAGAAACAGTGAAGAGAATAAAGCCACCCAGCTGGTGGTAGTTTATGACAACAGCCCCTAGAAACTAACGTGGCTTCATACGGTGATCGGAGGTGTAGGAAAAGGATCTCCTGTTTGAGTGATTTTGGGCAACACTGTGATAAACTATAGGCTTCTGGGCTGAGGAACCGCTCGGAGCCTGTGCAAGGAGGCCTCGGAGACTTATGGATTTCCAAGGAGGGCGCGGATCAGTATGAACACCCATTTCCCAAACATAATTAATCAAGGAACCCTGATGTCTTAGGTGGGCTGCCATAACAGAACACCCAGGCTAGCTGTTTGGACAACAGTTCTGGAGGCCACCAGTCCAAGATCGAGGTGTTAGGTTGGTTTCTGGTAAGTTTGCTGGCAGCCTTCCTGCCGTGTCCTCAGATGGACTCTTCCCTGTGCGTACACACAGCCAGCCAGAACTCTGGTGCCTCCTCCTCTTCTTGTAAAGACACAAGTCCTCTTGGATTAGGGTCTTATGCTTATGACCTCATTTAACCTTAATTAGTCCCTTTTTAAAAAAATGAGTTTTATGTATTTTTTTTTAAAGATTTTATTTATTTATTTGACAGAGAGAGAGGGAGGGGGAGAGAAAGAGAGGGAGAGGGAGAGAGCACAGGCAGGGGGTGCAGCAGGGAGAAGGAGAAGCAGGCTCCCCGCTGAGCAGGGAGCCCAGTGAGGGGCTCGATTCCAGGACCCTGGGATTATGACCTGAGCCGAGGGCAGATGCAAGACTGAACCACCCAGGCATCCTAATTTTATGTATTTTTTAATCCTCAAAATAACCCCCTGAGGATGGTCTTATTATCATCCCATTTGCAGATGAAGAATCCAGGGACACGTAAAGGATGAGCAACGTGCTCGAGATCATACAGCTGGAACACGGTGGTGCTGGATCTGTATGTGGGCAGTCTGGCTCCAGAGCCCGTATTCTTTCTTTTTTTTTTTTTTTAGGTAGGTTCCATGCCCAACATGGAGTTTGAACTTACAACCCGAGGTCAAGAGTCACATGCTCCATCTCCTGAGCCAGCCAGCCAGGCACCCCCAGAGTCTATATTTTGGTTCTGTTAGGCCTCATTTCATGCGAGAGTGACAATTTCTGGAACAGCATGCAGGACTGGAAATGTTGCTGTGGCCATTTTTCAGAAAATACAATCTGCTGACATCTGCGTTCTGATTTAACAAAAAGGAAAAGATCTTAAAAATCCCCAGTCCAGGGGCCTGGGCGTGGCTCAGTCGGTTGAGCATTTGCCTTTGGCTCAGGTCATGATCTTGGGGTCCTGGGATCCAGCCCTGAATTGGGGTCCCTGTTCAGCCGGGAGTCGGCTTCTCTGTCTCCCTATGCCACTCCCCCTGCTGGCGCTCTCTGTCTCTCTCTCAAATAAATAAATAAATAAAATCTAAAAAAAAAAAAAATCCTCTGTCCAGCAAACAAAACCCCCATCCACACATTCATCCAGCTGCGCATATAGGACTCTGTGTGTGTGCGTGCGCGTGTGTCTTACTTACTTACTTTCTTTTTTTTTTATTTAATTTAATTTATTTTATTTTATTTTATTTTTTTTAATTTTTATTTATTTATGATAGTCACAGAGAGAGAGAGAGGCGCAGAGACACAGGCAGAGGGAGAAGCAGGCTCCATGCACCGGGAGCCCGACGTGGGACTCGATCCCGGGTCTCCAGGATCGCGCCCTGGGCCAAAGGCAGGCGCCAAACCGCTGCGCCACCCAGGGATCCCTCTTTTTTTTTTTTTTAATGTGTCTTACTTTCTTAAAGGCTCTATCTCTGAATGACATCACACTGGGGGGGCGGGTTAGAGCTTCAATAGACCAATTTGGGGGGGATATAATTCAGCCCATAATATCTAACTCCATGGGACTGGTGTTCCACAGACACAACTGGGGAAAGGCACATTTATCTGACTTGAATTTGATCAGAGGGGTGATGGGGAGAGAGGCTGGGGCTGCCGTCCACCTCTGCTTGTATAAGGATGTGCTTGGTAGTGGCAGAGAGAAGAAAGAGCGTGTGGTAGATATTATTTTGGAGATCACGGTATTTTGCAGCTCCTCCTGTCAAAACATGGAGCCTCTATTCTCTACCCCCTGATCAGGGCTTGGCCATGTGACTTGCTTTGGTCAAGGCGACAGTAGGAAACAAGATAAAGCAGAGGCTTAAAAAGTGTTCCTGCACCAGAGCTTGGCTTCTCTTGCTCCTTTTGGAGCCTAGCTGCTAAGTGAAGAAGTCTGGCCTGTTTGATGATGAGATTAACGTGGCCCAGTTGCCCCCCATCACCCCAGCCAAACACCAGGTCCAGGAGTGGGGTCATGTGGGACCCAGACCTACCAGCTCCCAGCCCACCTGCCTGCTGACTGCAGCCACATAGTGAATGCTCAGAAGCCCAGCGGAAGAACCACTCTGCTTAGCCCAGCCCCTCAGGTATAGTAGTGATAGTGGTAATAATTGACCACTCAGTTTTTTTTTTTTAAAGATTTTATTTATTGATGAGACACACACACACACACACACACACACACACACACACAGAAGCACAGACACAGGCAGAGGGAGAAGCAGGCTCCATGCAGGGAGCCTGACATGGGACTTGATCCTGGCTCTCCAGGATCATGCCCTGGGCTGAAGGTGGCACTAAACCACTGAGCCACTCGGGCTGCTCTTACCGCTCAGTTTTGAGGTGGTTTGTTACATAGTAAAAAAGTCACATTAGATGAGACTGAGGACTGTCCCTGCTTTCTACAGAGTAATCTTTTCAGGATGCTGCTGTCTGTACCCTTCACAGTTTTACCGCAAAATCCTTCTTGCTGCCAGTCCTGCTGTGAAAAGCTTTCTAGCCTTTTTTCTAGGTGAAAAAGACCTTAAACTGCTAGCCCACAAAAATGGGATGTGAGCTTTATTAGGGGAGTCCCCCAAAGTAGCCACAAACTGGCTGTAGTGGAATTGAGTAAATGTTCTACATGATAGATAGCTAGGTGCCACATGTAAAAAATGATCTCTTGAATATTCTTGAATATCCCACTGGCAGGAGCTGGTGACATACTTAGGATTTTTTTTTTTTTAAGATTTTATTTATTTACTCATGAGAAACACAGAGGAAGGCAGAGACAGGCAGAGGGAGAAGCAGGCTCCCCGACTATCCTGGGGCTCGATCCCAGGACCCTGGGACCACGACCTGAGCTGGAGGCAGACGCTCAACCGCTGAGCCACCCAGGTGCCCTGAAACAGGTTTTACTTGCAAAGAAACTTCCCTTTGAAAAATGGCACCATCTTCTGAAGATCAAGCTGTGGCGACTGTCGTGGTGGTAGGGATGGTCACGGCAGGAGACCCCTGGGGAGAGCGGGTGGCGGGGACGCTCCAGGCGCCCTTCCAGCTGACCTGGCTCTCTGCTGCCCCCTAGTGCTGGTTCTGTGGCATCGCAGGAGGGGGCCCCCTCTTGATCCAGTCTCCCCGCAATAGGCGGCTGATCCCTTTCAGGGTCTGGATCTGAGCCCCAGACCCCACTGCGGAGCGTGAAGGGAGCAATGTTGTGCTCCATACCTCACGCCCAAAAGCTACACACTCACTGTCACTCCACAAAGCATCCAGCGGCAGGAGAACATGAATCATTAGCAACCACCGCCTCCTCTGGGGAAATTTTGTTTTGGGGTCTCATTCACATCATATTAGATGCACTGAAGGTCCCCACTAAATGAGAGTTCCATCTAAATTATATAAGAGTTGACTTGCAGGGCGCCTGGGTGGCTCAGCGGTTGATCTGTCTGCCTTTGGCTCAGGTGGTGATCCTGGGGTCCTGGGATCGAGTCCCACATCCGCTCCTCTTGAGAAGCCTGCTTCTCCCTCTGCCTGTGTCTTTGCCTCTCTCTCTGTGTGTCTCTCATGAATGAATAAATAAAGTTAAAAAAAAATGACTTGCATTGCAGTTGAGTCTGGAGGCTTGTTTTTGGTGGTCAAATACATACACATAAAATTGACCATTTTAATCATTTTACAGTGTGCAATTCAGCAGCATCAAGTACATTCACAGTGTAGTGCGACCAGCACCATATCTAGTTTCAGATCCTGTTCATCCCCCCAAATGGCAACCTGTACCGTCAAGTAGTCACTGCATTTGACTTCTGGACATTAGGTTATAATTTGTAAACACTTAAACATTTGGCTTTTATTATTAAATATTTATTAATTCAAGAATACACACTTCTATTTTCATATTGTAGTCGATTCATCTCTTTTTAAAGTCATGCATAAGTCTCACAGGACATCAGAAGCTGCTAGTTTAGATGTGTGCCTGGGGGTACAGACAGTGTGACTGGTGCTTCTCCATTTCTCCCTCCACGCCCCACCAAGACCCCCAGGACCCTGGTCCTGCTCCCTCCCAGGGCTCCCTGCCCTCTGCACTGCTATTGGCTATTGATTTTTTTAAAGATTCTATTTATTCATGAAAGACACAGAAAGAGGAGCAAGGACATAGACAGAGGGAGAGGCAGGCTCCCCACAGTGAGCCCAATGGGACTTGCTCGGGGGATCCTGGTGTCATGATCTGAGCCAACGGCAGATGCTCAGCCACTGAGCCACCCAGGTGTCCCAATTATTTTCTTTTTTAATATTTTATTTTTAAGTAATTTCTGTACCCAACATGGGGTCGAATTTACAGCCCTGACATCAAGAGTCCTGCGCTCTACTGACTAAAGCCATTCATGTGCCCCTCAGCTATTGATTCTTTGATTATTTTTAAAAGATTATTTATTTATTTGTTCATGAGAGACAGAGAGAGAGGAGAGAGAGGCAGGGACACAGGCAGAGGGAGAAGTAGACTCCATGTAGGGAGCCCCGGGACCCCAGGATCACGCCCTGGGCCGAAGGCAGGCGCTAAACTGCTGAGCCACCCAGGGATCCCTGATTCTTTTAAACATACTTGTGCAGTATAATTATTTTTCTAAATTATAAAACAATGCCATGGTTATTATACACAAGTTGAAAAGTTCAGAAAAGTAAGGAGAAAAATCACTCTAACTTCACCGCTTTGGGATAAACACTGTGAAAATATTTAGGTGTCTTTTTCTCCCCCAAATTCTTTTGTTTCTTAGGGGATGTTATCAGCCAGCTTACCTTAATCAATATATACGAGTTATATACTTTCTAAAAATATTTTTTTGGCAGCCCGGGTGGCTCAGCGGTTTAGCGCCACCTTTAGCCCAGGGCCTGATCCTGGAGACTTGGGATCGAGTCCCACATCGGACTCCCTGCATGGAGCCTGCTTCTCCCTCTGCCTGTGTCTATGCCTTTCTCTCTCTGTGTCTGTCATGAATACATAAGTAAAATCTTTAAAAAAATTTTTAGTTTCAAAATGGGGATCCCACTGTACTTTTAGTTTTAAATTTTGTCTTTATTTACTAAAAAATGATATTTTGAGCAATTACTTATATCCTTACATATGATTTCAATAGCTGCCTATATTTTTAAAAAGATTCTATTTATTTGTTTGTTTACTTATTTATTTGAGAGAGAGGCACTTGAGCAGGGGGAGAGTAAGAGGCAGAGGAAGACAGAGAGGGAGAAGCAGACTCCCTGCTGAGCATGGAGCCTGATGTGGGTCTCAGTCTCAGGACTTGGAGATCATGGCCTGAGCCAAAGTCAGATGCTTAACTGACTGAACCACCCAAACACCCCAGTTGCTTTATACATCTAAGTATAAATTTAAAATTAATATAATTATAATTTATATAATTTATTATTTTTTTAATTAATATAATTTAAAATGTAACTTTAAATTTGCTAGCTGTGTTCCCATGAACACATGGGAGTATGGATGCACCGTTTTCTATTCAGCCAGTTGTGTCTCTAGGACAGTTTCACTCAGCTTTCTTTTCTTTTCTTTTTTTTTTTTTTTTAAGATAGGCACACAGTGAGAGAGAGAGAGAGGCAGAGACACAGGCAGAGGGAGAAGCAGGCTCCATGCACCGGGAGCCTGACGTGGGATTCGATCCTGGGTCTCCAGGATCGCGCCCTGGGCCAAAGGCAGGCGCCAAACCACTGCGCCACCCAGGGATCCCTCACTCAGCTTTCATTATAGGTTTTGCTGCAGTAACAAGTGTCCTAACACCTCTGAAGCTCACAGCCATGCCTGCCGTCCATTTCCTTCACAGTTTGGTTGTGACGTGGCTCCTTTTGACTGTGGGTTGGTTATGGCTTGATTCTTCCTCATTCTAGAATAAAGCTAAAGGAACAGGCCCCACCAGGGACATGTCAGTCAGTCTTTTGTCAGAGGACAAGAGCAAGCAATCAGATGGAAATAGGCGATGGCTCTTAAAGTCTCTGCTCCCACGTGCCCTGACCATGACCATGTTGCAGGCACACACAACAACTGGCAAAAACAATCAGGGATTCAAGGCCAAAGTCAGTGGGGCGGGGTGAGTAGTCCCCCCCAGGGAGGCATCCTAGGTCTCCTGGCAGTGGGCAGGGTTGTATAATCCCCTTTCAAGAAGGGAGCGTGGATAGCTGGGGACAATAATACAATCAGCTACAGATGTTTTCATGTTTTATTTATTTATTTAGATTTATTTTTATTAATAAAAAATTTAAGGGATCCCTGGGTGGCGCAGTGGTTTAGCGCCTGCCTTTGGCCCAGGGGGCGATCCTGGAGACCCGGGATCGAGTCCCATGTCGGGCTCCCGGTGCATGGAGCCTGCTTCTCCCTCTGCCTATGTCTCTGCCTCTCTCTCTCTCTCTCTCTCTCTGTGACTATCATAAATAAATAAAAATTTAAAAAAATTTAAATCTTTATTTAAATAAAGATTTTTTTAAAGATTTTATTTATTTATTCATGAGAGACACAGAGAAAGAGAGAGGCAGAGATACAGGCAGAAGGAGAAGCAGGCTCCATGCAGGGAGCCCGATGTGGGACTCTATTCCGGGACCCTGGGATCATGACCTGAGCTGAAGGCAGATGCTCAACCACTGAGCCCCTCAGGTGCCCCTGATTTCTCTTTTTAAATTATATTAAATCTTATTTCTTAAACTAAATTTTAATTGTAACCAAAGTTGCACAGGCACAAGTTTTATTTATTTATTTTAAATTTTTATTTATTTATGATAGTCACACACAGAGAGAGGGGCAGAGACACAGGCAGAGGGAGAAGCAGGCTCCATGCACCGGGAGCCTGACGTGGGACTCAATCCCGGGTCTCCAGGATCATGCCCTGAGCCAAAGGCAGGCGCTAAACCGCTGTGCCACCCAGGGATCCCAGGCATAAGTTTTAAAAAGTCAACTAATTCAAGTGATGCGGGGCTGGTTCGGTTGGTAGAGCATGGATTCTTGATCTCAGGGTCAAGAGTTTGAGTCCCGGGTTGGGTGCAGAGATAAAAAAAAATTTTTTTGAAGTCAAATAGGGCTCCTGGGTGCTCAGAGGTTGAGCATCTGCCTTCGGCTCAGGTAATGATCCGGGGGGGTACTGGGATTGAGTCCCGCATCGTGTTCCCTACAGGGAGTCTGCTTCTCCCTCTGCCTATGTCTCTCTCTCTCTCTCTCTCTCTCTCTCTCTCGATGTCTCATATGAGTAAATACAATCTTAAAACAAACAAACAAAACATTCCTTTGGAGCCAGACTTATGAGCCCCTGGCCTTCTGTGATGCTCCTCACCTGGCACTCCTCCCACTGCTACCTCCAGCCAGACCGCCCTGATTGCCACAGATCCAGGTGAGGAGGCTGCTCCTCTCTCTCCTCTGCAGGGGTGGGCGCGTGCATGGGTGGCTTGAGGACAGGCCTGGTTGCTCTGGGAGGTCACTCCAGCCCTAAGGTGGATCCAGCATTGTCTGGTGTCTGGTCTGGAACTGGTTAATGGGGTCTTTGCCACTTTCCATCTAGGAAATAAATGGGAAAAGTATCAAGCCTGGGCATGTCAGAAATTTCCAAATCACGTTCATCGCTGAGCTTTGCAGCATATAGAGCTCAGTCTACTTGCTTCGTTTCTGCCTCCAAACCACACTCTGATGGGTTTCCCCAGCCCTTCCTCAGAGCTCTCTTCCACTCCATGCCACCTGCCACATCATTCCACAGAGCCGGGGCCAGGCTGGGCGAGCAGAGCATCCTCAGGCAGTAAGCCACCCGTGGCTGCGAGACCGGTGTCTGTCTGCTGAATCCTTGAGGGTGGGCTCCTCCCCGAGTGGGGCTGCTCCTGGGCTCAGACTCCTTTGCAGTGCTGTCATAGGCTCATTGGCCTGGGGGCACCAGGCTAATGGCATTCCTCTCTTGGTCCCCCTGCTCCCCAGGGGCACTGCCAGGACACAGGAGATGGACCCCCTGCCCTTGGACTCATGACCTCCCCCTCCTCTCCTCCTTCTGCTTGCTTCTCCCTCCTACCCTCTAACAGGTGGGGGAGCCTTGCACCCTTTGTAGCTATTATTGTGGCCTGCTTTCCTTTTACTTCCTCACCAAACCCTCTGAGTTCCCCTAAAAAGGACTTTCAGGGGAAAAGAAGATGCTCCCCAAGCGGGGTCCCAGCGGGGAGTGGGAGGGCCGAGGTGAGAGACACTTTGAAGGTTGAATCAACAGGACCGGTGGCTGATGGTGAAAAGAGGGAGAAGCCAAAGCTCAGCCTGGAGAACAGGCCTGATCCCCGGAGCAGATGTGAAGAAGCCGTTGGTAAAGCAAGGGGAGGACCTGCCTGTGGACGCATCCAGAAGGCTGTTCGGAAGTGCAGGGCCGGGGAGAAGGCCCGATGGGTGAGAAGAGCTGGGCCTGGTGTCGGGGAAGCCTCGCTGAGGACACTCGCGGGGAGGGAGAGCGTGACTGTGCACAGGGAGGGCAGAGGGTCAGGCCACCGCTTGGAGACAGGGGCCTGAGGCAGAAGGGGAGCAGGCAAGGGGGCTGGGAAGGTTTATAAATAGCTGACGGGGACCAGCTGGCTCACACTTCCACGTTGGGAAAGGAAAGTAGGCCTGGGAAGGCGACAACAGGGTGTAGCCACCGAGCCCTGCATACAAGAGGCGCTCAGATGGAAGGGGGGGGTGTACCGGGTTCCTGCCATAACCACGTCCACAGACTGAGGGGGCCTAAGCAACAGAAATGAAGTCTCTCCCCGTTCTGGAGGCTGGAAGTACCAGATTGAGTGTCATCAAGGCTGGTGTCTTCTGAGGACTTTCTCTTTGGCTTGCAGAGGGTCACCTTCCCACTGTGGCTTCACAGGGTCTTCCTCTCAGCTTCTGTCCTAATCTCCTCTTCCTATGACGACATCAGCCATATCAGATTAGGGCCTATCCCAGTGACCTCATTTACCTTAATTATCTCTTTAAGGACCCTATCTCCAAATACAGTCACACTAACCGGGGGTCAGGCCTTCAACTTAAAAATTTTTAAGGGATAGTTCAGCCCGTAAGTGGGAGCATCGACATATAGTTGGGGAGACAAAATATGTACACTGAAGAAGTGGACAAGCTGGTGCACAATTAATTGCTAACTTGTGTGCCGTAGATGAACAAGAGAATGAGACAGAATGTAAGAACTGACTTTACCCGGGGGCGCTGAATAAAATAGAACAAAATAACTTTGTGGATACTTAACCAGGTTTATTTATTTATTTAAAAATATTTTATTGGGGACCCCTGGGTGGCTCAGCAGTTTGGCACCTGCCTTAGGCCAGGGTGTGATCCTGGAGTCCCGGGATCAAGTCCCATGTCAGGCTCCCAGCACGGAGCCTGCTTCTCCCTCCACCTGTGTCTCTGCCTCTCTCTCTCTCTCTCTGTGTCTCTCATGAATAAATAAAATCTTTTAAAAAAATATTTTATTTATTTATTCACAAGAGGCAGAGACACAGGCGGAGGGAGAAGCAGGTTCCCCGCAGGGCACCTGATGCAGGACTTGATCCCAGGACCTGAGCCAAAGGCAGGTGCTCAACACTGAGCCACCCAGGCATCTGCTTAACCAGGATTAAACTAAGAAAGGGAAACTCCCAGGTGCTGGGAATGCAGTGAACGAGTGAAGTTAGAAGTGGAAACAGCTCATGGGGCTTTGGAGACAGATGGTGGCCTTCAAAGCCACAGGCAGGGCAAATTATCATAACCCATGCAGCTCAGGGCCTTGGGAGGCAAACGCACAGAGCCGTTGGTTTGCTTCCTTGATTTAGGAATGAGGGACTCCCATCAAAAGTAACCCCACTGGAGTTGAGGTCACAAAGAGTCAAAACCAAGGAAAGCAGAGGAGTGTAAAAATGGCCCTTGTCAGGAGCGCCTGGGTGCCTCAGTTGGTTAAGCATCTGCCTTCAGCTCAGGTCATAATCTCAGGGTCCTGGGAAAGTCATGATCTCAAGGTCGTGGGATTGAGTCCCCTCCCCCATCAGGCTCTGTGGGGAGCCTACTTCTCCCTCTTCCTCTGCCTGCTGCTCCCCCTACTTGTGCTCTCTTTCATTCTCTCCATCAAAAAATAAATAAATAAAATCTTAAAAAAAAGAACAGCCCTTGTTGGATGCCTGTACCTCTTTTATTTTTTAAGAAAGATTTTATTTATTTATTTGACAGAGACAGAGACAGAGAGAGGAGAGGGAGGAGAGGGAGAAGCAGGCTCCTTGCTGAACAGAGAGCCCTACATGGGGCTCCATCCCAGGACCCTGGGATCATGACCTGAGCTGAAGGCAGATGTTTAACCTACTGAGCCACCCCTGGTGCCCTGCTTGTTCCTTTTTTTTTTTAATTTTTTATTAAGATTTTTATTTATTTGTTCATGAGAGACACAGAGAGAGAGGCAGAGACACAGGCAGAGGGAGAAGCAAGCTCCATGCAGGGAGCCTGACCCTGGGACTCCATCCCGAGACTCCAGGATCAGGCCCTGGGCCAAAGGCAGGCACTAAACCGCGGAGTCACCCAGGGATACCCGTCCTCTTTTAAAGAATTTCCTCAAAAAAAAAAAAAAAAAAAGAATTTCCTCAGGGGCGCCTGGGTGGCTCAGTCAGGTGAACCTCTGCCTTTGGCTCAGGTCATGATCCTGAGGTCCTGGGATCGAGTCCTACATCGGGCTCCCTGCAAGGAGCCTGCTTCTCCCTCTTCCTATGTTGTCCCTCTCTCTCTCTCTCTGTGTGTCTCCCACGAATAAATAAATAAAATCTTAAAAAAAAAATAAAGAATTTCCTCAAAAGTCCCACTCTACAGCTTCTACGCAATGACATCCTCTCTTTGGGAAACAGTCTTTTAGCCAGACGCAAGCTGTTTACGTAAATGGTCACTTAGGAGAGCACAGTAGGATCCATCAGTGAGGAAAGAGGGGGAGAAGAGATTGGGTATGGGGGAGGGGGGCAGCTTGTGGTCTCTTATCATGGGTCCCCACCCAAACCCCCTCTACCTCTTATATTCCAGGCTCCACCTAGCAGCCAGAGTGATTTTCTGCTTAAATTTTAAGGCAATCTATGTACATAGTGAAAAAAATATCTAGCAGTCTAGCTAATACCATAGTGTTAAAAAAGCCTCTTTCTCACCCCTACTCCCCACTCCCCCAACCCAGAAATGCCCTGGATTCTCAGTATGTGGACTAGACCGTATCATTTCCCTACTGAACACCTCCCCACCCCTCTCCGTGGCTCTCAGTGTGCTCCCAGGCCCTGCCCTCCCTCAGTTAGTGTCACTGTCCTCCTGTCTCCTGGTGGTTGGTTCTCTGGCTTCGGGTCAGTCCTTGGAGATGCTACCCTGAGGCCTTTTCCCTCGCTGTTCTCTTGGCCTGGAACACTCTTCAGGTCTCGATCCAGTTCTACCTTGTTCAGCGACAAGACTTTCTCTTTAGGCTCAAGCTGTGACCCTGTGCAAGTATCCAAGCCCTCTACCCTCCAGGCGTGGGCCTGAACTTCTGGACAGCTAGATGCTAGGGTCTATTGTGGATCACCCAGGGACATGATGGGTCAGTCCAGGGCACTGTGGGATGGCAGGGAGGGCCCTGATCTGAATGTGGATGAACTTAGGAGCTGAGGAATCACTCATTCACTCAATAAGTATGAGGCGCTGCCTCCTATGACCTGCTCTCAGGAAGACACAAGAGAATGAGATGGGCACGTTCTCCTGACCTTCCGGGCCAGAGTGAGGACACAGTCAATAAGCATGAAAACAAACAAATAAAATCATTCTAGACTGTGATTAAGTTCTACGAAGGGCATAAATAAGGAATGTAGCAGATGATTTGGGGAACGGAGGGGGCATGTCAGAATGTGTGGTCAGGGAAGCCATCTCAGAATCCTGAAGGATGAGAAGGTGCCATGCAAAGAGCTGGGAAAAACAAGTTCCAGGAAAGCAAATAGCATGTGCAAAGGTCCTGAGGTGGCAGAGAGTGGTCTGGCAGAGAAAAGGAGGGAGAAGGTGAGCTGAAGTAGGGCAGGCTGGGCTACAGGTTGAACTAAGCTTGGGTTTACTTTATTGTAATTTCCTTGGGAGAATTTTCATCAGGGCAGTGGTGTGACCTGTTCTGATTTATGTGGAAGCTGGCCGTGGGACCTGGATTTTGTGAGTACTTTGGGTGGTTTCTATAATTTTCCATTCACAGCACTGTCTTGGGATAGCTTTATGGGAGTTACTTTGGGCTCTCTAGCCAATCTGGTTAAACCAACAGCAGGATGCATTTTATGGGTGCAGAGCAGCAGGGCAAGTTTCAGCAAACCCCCCATCTGTTTCCCTATGACCTTGGTATTGTCTCCCCGAGGAGAGACACTCATCCTCCCTGAAAGGTGGACTCTTTGTCAGCCCCTCTCAGGCCTACCTTCCTTTTAGGGTAAATGTATCAGTCATTGCTCTGCAGAAAAACAAAACCAACAGGTAATACACATTTTTTTCTTTTTTCAGGATTTTATTTATTTGAGAGAGAAAGCAGGGGGAGGGGCAGAGGGAGAAGGAGAGCCAGAGAATCTCTTTTTTTTTTTTTTTTTTTTTTGAGCCAGAGAATCTCAAGCAGACTCTGCACTGAGCATGGAGCCTGACATGGGGCTCAATCTCACGACTCTGACATCATGACCTGAGCCAAAACCAAGAGTCAGACCCTTAACTGACTGAACCACCCAGGCGCCCCATCTTTTCTTTTCTTTCTTTTCTTTTCTTTTCTTTTCTTTTCTTTTCTTTTCTTTTCTTTTCTTTTCTTTTCTTTTCTTTTTTTCTTTTCTTTTCTTCTTTCTTTCTTTTTAAAAGAAATTGGTTTATGTGACTGTGACTGTGGGGGCTGACAAGTCTGAACTCTATGGGGCAGGCTGATGGGCTGAAAACTCAGGTAGGAGTTGATGCTGTGAAACTTCTCAGGGAAGCCTCAAGTTTTGCTGTTACTGCCTTCAACTTATTGGGTGAGGCCCACCCTCATTAAGGAGGATAATAAAGTCAGCCCCTTGCAGATATTAACCATATGTACAAAATACCTTTACAGTAACATTTAGATTAGTGTTTGAATAAATAACTGGGTACTATAGCCTAGCCAACTTGACACATTAAACTAAACATCACCGTAGAATATACAAAAAATGAAATCAAAGTTTTTATTCTAAGACCAACTCATGAAATTTTTAAGCCAATTGGAGCTCTTTTGTTCTGTTGCTTTGGGCAATGCTTTGTGTGAGTGCCAGAAACATTCACATCTGCAACTATCTTTTGCTTAAAGATGATGGCATTGGACTGAGGCTGAGCTGGCCGAAATTGGGGAAAGCAAATTCCAGGCCCCCGTTTCCCAACTTTGGCCTAGAGGCTGGTGTGAGAAGCTGGGTCAAGCCCCAGAATCTTCCCTCTTTTGCTTGACAGTCAGCTTGTGATCAGTGATAGTTGAGGAGGTTCACAGCCAGAGTGACCTGAGCCTCATCGTGCAGAAGGTACCTTCTCTCGCTGGTGCCTTTGCCTGGGAGGCCTCCAGGAGTGTTCTTGGTCCTTTAATTTCAAGTCTTAGCTGTGTAATCTTTTTTCTCCCTACACCCCCATCGCTCTGGTTCACCATTGAAGGGTCTGATCCTTCCTACAGAAAGGTCCCACACAGCCCTTCATAGCCTCCTGCTTCTGTTTTGGTGGTTTGTGTGGTCAGATGACGCCCAGGCACAGAGACAGGCAAAATAAGCCAAAGGGGAAATGAACATGTCCCACAGAGCCTGACTCTGGGGTAAAGGGCAGTGACAGGCTGGGTTAACAGTCCCAGGCCTAAAAGAATGTGTGTGTGTGTGTGTGTGTGTGTGTGTGTGTTAGCGTATGTGCAAATCATACCAGGCTAATACTGGGCATGCTAGGGGGATGGAGGCCAGCTCCATGACTGTTCTGGACTTTGGCTCAAGCCTTCACCCTGGGCAGTCTGCCAGTAGGCATAGTCCTCCCATCTGGGTTCTCCATGGACGGGTGCAGAATTGGCCCCAGGCCAGGAGCCAGGACACCCAGACCTGCAACCCAAAGAACACGATTGCTTTAGTTTGGGTTCCTTCAAAAGCAAACCTTGAGACAAGACCTGGGTGAAGTAGTTTATTTGACATGTGATCCCAGAAAGCATAGGGTAGAGAAATGAGACCACAGCCCTACAGGGGATGTTCTGAGAGACTATGTGGGAACATGCTTCAGTTGTCCCACCCACGGGAAGGAAGCTGTGGTGTATTTGTTATCAGATTTTTTTTTCAAAAGAAGGCTTCCCGCCCAACATGGGTTTTGAACTCATGACCCTGAGATCAAGAGTTGTACACTCTACTGACTGAGTCAACCAGGCACCCATTCATCATCAGCTTTTTAAACAGTTTTTTTTTTAATTTTTTTAAATTTATTTTATGATAGTCACAGAGAGAGAGAGAGAGGCAGAGACACAGGCAGAGGGAGAAACAGGCTCCATGCACCGGGAGCCCGACGTGGGATTCGATCCAGGGTCTCCCGGATCACGCCCTGGACCAAAGGCAGGCGCCAAACCGCTGCGCCACCCAGGGATCCCTTTTTAAACAGTTTTATGAAAACGTAATTCACATACATATGGTATGCCTGTTAAAAGTAGACAATCAGCATTCTGGGGCTTAGTCACAAATATCTGTAGCTGTCATCATAGTCAATTTTAGAAAATTTTCATAATCTTAAAAAGAAATCCCATACCCTTTAGCTACCACCCCTACCCCCACCTCAGCCTAGGCAACCACTAACCTACTTCCTGTCCCTATAGACTGGCATAGGCATATTCTGGACATTTCATATGAATGGAATCAGAATATGTGGATTTTTGTGACTGTCTTCTTTCACTTTCCAAGGCCCGTTCAAGCTACAGCATGTACCTCTACTTCATTCTCTTTTATGGCCAAATGATATTCCATTGTATGAATATATCACATTTTGTTTTTCCATTTGTCCATTGATGGACAAGTGGGTTGTTTCTGCCTTTTGACTCTTGTGAATATTGCTGCTGTAAACATTCACATACAAGTTTTCTGTGGACATATGTTTTCATTTTTCTTGGGAATATACCTAGGGGTGGAATTTCTGGGTTATACAGTAATTCCATATTTATTTATTTATTTGGAGATTTTATTAATTTATTTTTAAAAAGATTTTATTTGTTTATTCATGACAGACAGAGAGAGAGAAGTAGAGACACACGCAGAGGGAGGAGAAGCAGTCTCCATGCAAGGAGCCCGATGTGCGACTAGATCCCGGGACTCTGGGATAAGGCCCTGAGCCAAAGGCAGACACTAAACTGATGAGCCACCCAGGTGTCCCAGATTTTATTAATTTATTTGAGAGAGGGAGAGAGAGAATGAACGTATGTATGTGGGGAGGGGCAGAGAATTTCAAGGAGACTCCATGCCAAGCATGGAGCCCGACATAGGACTCCAACCCAGGACCCTGAGATCATGGCCTGAGCAGAAATCTAGAGTCAGACGCTCAACCGACTGAGTCACCAATAACACTATATTTAATCATTTGAGGAACCCCAAACTGTTTTCCAAAGTGGCTACACAATTTTCCATTCCTATCAGAAATATATGAGAATATTAGCTATTGTTGCATAACCAATCACTACAAAACTTAGCAGCTTAAAACAATGAACATTTGTTATATTACACTGTTTCTGAGGATCAGGAATCCAGGAGCAGCTCAAGTGGGTGGTAGTGGCTCAGGGTTCTGCTCAGGGTCTCCCATGAAGCTGGAATCATCTGAAGGTTTGACTGGGCTGAAGGGTTGACCTCCAACATGGCTGGATTACTTGCCTGACAAGGGAGTGTTGGTTGTTGGTAAGAGTCCTTCGTTTTTTGCCACATGTACCTTCCCCTGAGCTGCTTGAGCATCCTCATAGCTTGGCAACTGGCTTCCACCAAGAACAAGAGATCCAAAAGGGAATAAGGCAGGAGCTGCACTTCTTTTATGATCTAGCCGAAGATATCATGTGCTGTCATTTCTTTAAACATCCTATTGCATAGTTCAGCCGGTTTCTTTCTTTCCTTCTTTGAGAGAGCGTGCGTGAGACTGTGAGCAGAATGGGGGAGGAGCAGAGAGAGAGGAAGAGAGAGAATCCTAAGCAGTCTCCCCATGCCAGTGCAGAGCCCCACGTGGGGCTTGATTTCACCACCCTGAGATCATGACCTGAGCCGAAATCAAGAATTGAACAAAGAGTTCAACAAGAGTTTAACAGACTGAGCCACCCAGGCACCCCTTCAGCCATTTTCAGTGGGGAAGGAACCACACAGGTTGTGAGTACCAAGAAATGGGTCATCGGAGGCCATCTTGGGAGAGGCCTACTACATGAGGCATTTTATCCACCCACTCCCATCCCTCAGTAGGAGGGTTGCTCCTGGGGTGTTAAGTCCCTGGAACTTTTGGCCTAAACCAGAACACACTATCACACCATGCTGAAGACAATCCTCCCTTTGGCCTAACTCGGATCTCAGCTGTGGCTCGGAGGACGGGTCCCAACTCATGTGCATGGCTTGCACCCTCTGCTTTCTGCCTCAGGACCTTCTCTGATATGCAAGAGCCTCTGAATCCTTGTACAAACAGGGCCAGAATACACAGGGATGCTAAGAGCCCTGGAGGAAGACAATTAGCAACCAATTATCTGGTCCTTCAGGCACATGGGTCTGGGAGGCATACAAGACGCTGCTTTCAGGAGCTAAGATAAAGAAAATTGAACTTGCCTCTAATTTTTCATTAGTACAAAAGGGCTATAACTAGTATCTTCTTACACTCATCTCTGTAATTGAGCTACTATCCTTTTTAAATCTTTTTTTCTTTTCATATCAAATTTAATCAGTACTGGTCAACAGGGTCAATCAGATAACTCTTAATATGAACATGGGGGGAAAAAGTGTATGTATGTGGATGAACAGGGGAACTAGAGGCTGTTTAACAAGGCATGTCGGGCAGTAGTTCTGGATGAAACTTGTATTGTGTTTTTCATTTCCACAGCTGTGTGCTGAGAGTGTGACTGCATGAGCCTCCAGACCATCCTGCTGCTGCACTGGGGGGCTGGTCAAAATCCACTGTAGGGTTTGTACTACTGATCCTCATGCCAGCCATTGGCTGATTCATCTGTGAAAGGTTCCACTGGGGCTGCTGAGCTCGAGGCAGGCCAGGCTTACTCTGGGGTACCCCCATCTGTCCCACCATTCTTCCTTGAGGCCAGCCACATTTGGAAGAAGTGGTATCATACATAAACCCACTGGGCATGGGCCTGCCCACCGTCACGCTTCCCACTCTGTCCCATTATGTTCCCCAGAAGGCCAGGAGCTACAGGTTTAGCCACAGGCACATCCATTGATGGATAATCTTGAGATCCATTTGGTGCTTCTGAGGTAAATGGTCTATTTGTGGGTCCCTTATTTTTTTTTCTTTTTATTTGTGGGTCCCTTAAACACACCAGGAGTCCTCTGCCTCTGAATGGTTCCTGTACTATACAGAGATAAGATGGAGTCTTTGGAGAGTTTGTTTCTTGCCACCTCTTCTGATTTTGTAGCTTGCTCAGTGAACAGATGCAGATCCCCGGATATTACTGTGGACAAATTGGCAGCTCCAGGTATAGAGAACATCCCTGGAACTGGGGGCAAGAGAGTTGCAGGTAAGGGATTAGAAATCCTTGGTCCAGGGGCACCTGAGTGGCTTAGTCAGTTAAGTGTCTGACTAGTGATTTTGGCCTAGATTGTGATCTCAGCGTTGTGAGATAGAGCCTCGAGTCAGACTCTGTCCTCAACAGGGAGTCTACTTGAGATTCTCTCCCTTTCCCTCTGCCCCTCCCCACCACTAAAATAAATAAATAAATCTTTAAAAAAATCACTGGTTCAAAGATGTCCAGATATCATTTAGGGCTGACACCGTGGTTATGTTCCCATTGGTCACTGGTGCCTCAGTAGGGCCGTTGAATCCTAAAAGATCAACAGTGGGCTCTGCAGCATTTTTACAGCTGATACTTTTTCTAAATTCCAACTGCTGGGATCCCTGGGTGGCGCAGCGGTTTGGCGCCTGCCTTTGGCCCAGGGCGCGATCCTGGAGACCTGGGATCGAATCCCACATCGGGCTTCCGATGCATGGAGCCTGCTTCTCTCTCTGTGTCTCTGCCCCTCTCTCTCTCTCTCTGTGACTATCATGAATAAATAAATAAAATCTTAAAAAAAAAAAAAAAAACAACTAAATTCCAACTGCTGATTGTCTTCCTTCCACAGCCTTTTCAACTGTAAGAGGTTTTGCAGGCTTTTCTGGTTCCATTTCTTTTTTTTTTTTTTTTTTTTTTTAAATTTTTTATTTATTTATGATAGTCACAGAGAGAGTCAGAGACATAGGCAGAGGGTGAAGCAGGCTCCATGCACCGGGAGCCCGACGTGGGATTCGATCCCAGGTCTCCAGGATCGCGCCCTGGGCCAAAGGCAGGCACCAAACCGCTGCGCCACCCAGGGATCCCTCTGGTTCCATTTCTTTTTCTCTTCCTCCCTTTCCCCTTTTCTTCATTTGTAATAGCTATTGAATTTTTATCATAGTATTTCTTCTTTTCATATTTATCTCTTTTGTAAAATATTTTATTTTTAAAGATTTTTTAAAATTTTTTTAATTTTTTTAATTTTTAAAGATTTTTAAAACTTATTTGAGAGGGCAGCCCGGGTGGCTCAGTGGTTTAGCGCCGCCTTCAGTCCAGGGTGTAATCCTGGGGTCCCACGATTGAGTCCCATGTCAGGCTTCCTGCATGGAGCCTGTTTCTCCCTCTGCCTGTGTCTCTGCCTCTCTCTCTCTGTCTCTCATGAATAAATAAATAAAATCTTTAAAAAAAAGTATTTGAGAGAGAGAGAGAGAGAGAGAGCAACCAGGGGAGGGGTAGAAGGAGAGAGAGAATCTCAAGCAGACTTCACTCTGAGCACAGAGCCTGCTGTGGGGGTCCATCTCCTGACCCTGAGATCATGATCTGAGCTGAAACTAAGAGTCAGATGCTTAACCAACTGAGCCACCCACATGCGCTTCAGACTTTATTTTTAAGTAATCTCTACACCCAGTGTGGGGCTCAAACTCACAACCCCAAGATCAAGAGTCACACACTCCACCCACTGAGCCAGAT
This sequence comes from Canis lupus familiaris, assembly GCF_011100685.1. Lineage (NCBI taxonomy): Eukaryota > Metazoa > Chordata > Mammalia > Carnivora > Canidae > Canis > Canis lupus. The sequence continues at coordinate 43,599,408 of NC_049246.1, read as the reverse complement.
AGGTGCCCCTGATATTTATCTTTGATAAAAAATTCCACTGCTTGACCTATCTGTGGTCTTCAAAAAAGTTCTCTGGAAGATTGGCTTCTGAGTGGTCTTGCTTTCGTATTTTCCATATTTTGCATGCGCTGCATCTGTCCTGGTGTCCACTGGTTTAGGTTGACTGACTTAACCCTGCATGTATGAACCCCAAGATTTCTATGGGTTCCAGCACATCTCATGCAAATAAACACACCAATTTTCCAGGAAGCCAACTATCGATGTTTGGCCTTACAGTTTGAGCCATATCTGTCCTCCTCCCTCAGGAGCTGGGACAGGACGAGCTGCTGCTTCTCTTTCAGCTTCTGAGTCTTCTCCTTTTGGGAGCCCATCACTATCTTGGTAGTGGGGTGGGGAGCCCAAGGCAGCGATGGGTGAAGGGGAGATAGGCAGAAGCTGGGCAGGAAGCCACCAGGCCTGTGGGCAGACGCTGACTACTATTCTTTTCCATAAATTTTTAGAGGCAGAGTGGCAGGGCCAAAAGGATAAATTTCTATATTTTGGAACCTATTGCCAAATTTGTCTCCAATAATGCTGTAATTCTCATTGTGGTGAGGGAGCTGTTCCCCTCCATCTGAGAGGTTGGGTGCAGTGAGGACGGTGTCCTGCATGCCTCTCAGATAAAGGTGGGGAGAAGCCCACTTACAGTAAGGCTTAGAGAGGGTGAAGAGGGGTCTACAAGGCAGGGTGGTAGCAACTTAGAAGACTGGTTACACACTCAGGGGTGGTTGACCCTACAAATAAATATGCAAATAAATATGCAAATAGCAAAAGGCACCTTTCTTACTCACAGGGAGTAATGAATGGAAAGGGATAAATGCTGTGGTAGTTAGGTTGGAACTGGAGGTACTGATGTCAGTTTACATTTTTAAATATTTATAAATTAGATAGATATAAAATGAATATCAATGTGTGTGTTTAGGTATACGTTCACATACATACATATTTATGTTTATACGCATATTCCCTGGTTCTGCTCACTGAGACAGCCTGGGGGCAGCAACACTGCGGCAGTAATGAGCACAGCTGGCACCCAGATCTTGGTTTCTAAATCCATCCTCCACTGAAAGGAACCAGAGCTCCTCGGCAAATGGCTGATTTCAGGCTGGCCCAGGGAAACACATGATAAGCCTGGAATATCTTATTGTGCCAGAAAATGACAGAAATATTTAGGCTGAGGACATGTGGGGAGGATATAGGAGGCAGCTTAAAGGAGTTTCCACTGGCCAAGTGTCAGACAAATTTCGACATCATACATAACGATAATGGAGTATTGTCCATGGAATAAGATAAGAAATCTCAAGTCCACACAGATATAAATATATCATGAGAGAAGAAAATGTTTCTTTACAGTATAATGTCAGCTAATCAATGAAGAATGATAGAATTAAAACCACTGTTTGGCAATCGTTATAGCAATAATTAATTCATTGGAGAATCATAAATGGATGCTAAAATTAGTAAGAGTTTGATAAGAAATGGGATATTCACATAACCTCAAAATGCCTCCTCATAAAATACACAGTGATCCCCAAAAGAAAAATAGTAATCACTAAATTCTACTCCTGAAACTATTACACTATACATTTAAATAAAAACTTGGAGAGGGGGAAGGAAAAATAGTAACTTTTCAGAGGAGGAACCTGCCAGGTACCACCCTAATCAAGGGAATAAAGTTGTCATCTTCAGGAATGGGGCAAATGGAAACTGTGTGCTGCCCCTGAAGAAGCAATGAAGAGAACACACCCGCCCCTCTCCATGGTATTCCTGCAAAAATGTGTAACACGAGTCTGGGTGGTGCAGTGGGTTAAGTATCTGACTCTTGATTTTGGCTCAGGTCATGATCTCAGGGTCATGAGATGAGCCCCATGTGGCAAGCTCTGTGCTCAGTGGGTCTGCTTGTCCCTCTCCCTCCCTGTCTACCCCTTCCCCTGCATGCACATGCTCTCTCTCTCAAATGAATAAAATCTTTAAAAAAAAGAAAATAAACATTAGATAAATCTTAATTGAAAGAATACTACAAAATAACTGGCTTATAATTTTTTAAAAGATTTTATTTGTTTATTCATGAGAGACACACACACAGAAAGAGAGAAAGAGAGAGAGAGAGAGGCAGAGACACAGGCAGAGGGAGAAGCAGGCTCCCTGCAGGAAGCCCCATGTGGGACTTGATGCTGGGACTCCGGGATCACACCCTGAGCCAAAGGCAGATGCTCAACCGCTGAGCTACCCAGGCGTCTCTGGCTTATAATCTTTAAAAAAAAAAAAAAAAAAGTCACGTTCATAAAAGTCAAGTGGAGATTGCAGAACTGTTCTGGACTGAGGATTAGCAGGGAGTAATGCCTCAAGGTGCAGTTCCCAATGGGGCTGGCTCAGCTGTGGTGATGTAGGAGGGGTCTCCCCCTTCCTAGGAAATGCACACTGACAGATTTAGGGAAACCTGAGCCTCAGGTCAGCAAGTCACTGTCAAATGGTTCAGGACAAAAAGTTCTTTGTAGTCTTCTTGCAAAACTTTTTCTGGAATGTGTTTTGTCGTTACAAATGTCACGTGTGCCCAGGAGTCTATAAAAATGATCTCATTCATTTGATCCTCAGAGCAAATGGCTTAAGTTCCCCCCTCCCCTCCCCCCCGAACTTGAGGGACGACAGAAATGATGGCCGCAGCTCAACCAAGCAGCTGGGGCAGAGGGGCTTCAGCCAGGGTTGTGCCCTCCTTTGAGGTCATTCAAGAGCAGGGCTTTGCAGGGGGAGCGGGTACCAGCTGAAGTCCTTCCTCCGAAGGGAAACAATCCTGAAGCCGGAAGAGCCCACTGACCTACAATGTCAGGGAGGACGGTCCTACTTTCACAGAGGGCCCACGTAGGGGATGTGATGGGGCCCAGGCTCCTGGCCAGAGGCCCCTGTGTGCCCCGGGGTGGCCCGGAGGTGCCCAGGCTGGGCCCAGGCCCACCACCAGCACCCGCAGGAGGCACTGTGGGGCTGAAGGCCCAGGGCCTGGCAGTGAGGAGTCCGGAGGAGAGCAGAACGCGTGTGGCCCCTCGCTCCTCACACCGGGCCTGGCAGAGGGGACAGATGGAAGGTGTGCTGGTCGGGGTGACAAAATGGCGGTCGTTTTGTGAGTGGTGAAAGGGGCCTCAGGTACCGGCTGGGGTGTGTGACTGGCTGGAGGTGACAGTGAACGCTTGTGTGTCCGGTTCTCCTGAGTCTAACTGGAAGGAGGCTCTGACCAGACTGGGCCTGGTCCTAACGATGGTCTGAAGAGAGGGCTTGGCCAGAGACAAGACGCCAGGGAGAAACAAGGAACTGGGTTTTAACGCGAAAAAATAAATCGACGTGTGTGTTAGAATAGGAGGAACAAACGATTGTTGAAAAACATTTTAAACTGAAAATAAACAGAATTACCTCTCCTGCTCCGGCCTTAACCTACTCCCCCGAGATAACCAGTGTTAAGTTCTGAATCAGACGCAGGAAGAGACACAGCCGCCCCTCCCGTCAACCCTGCTTCGCTCCCCAGCCTGTGGGTCCCACACAGGCTGCAGGTGGACAACCCCACAGGATAGCCTCGGCCTGTTCTCCTGCCACCAACTCCATCAGGGAGATACGTGTCCCCAACCTGCATACTAGGAAGCTGAGGTCAGAGGAAGGAAGGGACTTGTCCAAGGTCACACATCCGAGTCCTTGCTCCTGCTGCAGCCGCCTTCTTTCACCGCAGAGTGACCTCTGCTCAGGGAAAGAGCCAGTCTGGAGCCAGGTGGGGGCTGGGGTCCTCCTGGGGCCCTTTCCAGGGGTAGGGGAGCTGCCTGACTGAACTGGTTCTGCCCTAATAAAGGTCTGCTTGTCGCAGCCTGCTCATTCCGTCTTTGTTTACAGTGCCTCCACACAAACACACTTGAGAACTTCGTGGGAACATGAGGGGCCGGAAGGCAGGATGCTAGCTGGAGGGCGGACAGGGCCTGCCCCTCCACCTACATGGGATGGGGCCTGTCTCCCTTCCCTACGCCTCTGGCCTTCAGTTTCCCCAAACCCCTTTTCACGGGGCAAAGAGGAACCTCTCTATTATTGTCTCTTGCTGCCTTGGAAGAAAAATAGCAAAAATCAGTTCATTTTGGGGGCGCCTGGGCAGCTCAGTCGGTTGAGAATCTGCCTCTTAGTTTCGGCTCCAGTCATGCTCTCAGGGTCATGGGATCGAGCCCCGCACTGGGCTCCACGCTCAGTGGGGAGTCTGCTTGAGATTCCCCCTCTCCCTCTGCCTCTCCCTTGCTCACATGTGTGAACTTTCTCTCTCTCTCAAATAAATAATCTTTAAAAAAATCATTTCATTTTTGTCCAGAAAATGTACCAAGCTTCTGAGACATGCTCCTACTTTCTTTTATTTGAAAAATAGTTATCAGGGGTACCTGGGCGGCTCAGTGGTTGAGCGTCTGCCTTTGGCTCAGGTCATGATCCCGGGGTCCTGTGATCGAGTCCCGCATCAGGCCTCCCACAGGGTGCTTGCTTCTCCCTCTGCCTATGTCTCTGCCTCTCTTTCTGTGTCTCTCATGAATAAACAAACAAACAAAATATATTTTAAAATTTTATTTATTTATTTATTTATTTATTTATTTATTTATTTATTTATGAGAGAGAGAGAGAGAGAGAGAGAGAGGCAGAGACACAGGAGGAGGGAGAAGCAGGCTCCATGCTGGGAGCCTGATGTAGGACTCATCCAGGGACTCCAGGATCACGCCCCAGGCCGAAGGCAAGCACTAAACTGCTGAGCCACCCAGGGATCCCCACAAATAAAATATTAAAGAGTAAAGAAAAAGATACTCTTTACTTAAAAAAAAGGAAAAGAAAAATAGTTATCAAGTGCCAGCTAAGTGCTTTCTGGGCATTCTGTATCCTTTATTTCTTTTAATTCTCTCATGACTTTATAAATAGGTCTGTTGTCACCTCCATTTTGCAGATGAGGAAACTGAGGCATGGAAAGTCTAAGCGATATGCCTCTTCCCCTCCAAGAGCTTAAAAAGAGATAATAAAATTCCATTTTTGGAAACTCACAGCCTCTGAGCTGCAACCACAGATTCTGACCCCTTGGAATGCACCAAGCCCTAAATAGGAAACTCTTGAATTTTTTTTTCCAGAAGTTCCAGAGCCAACTGGGTACCAACACAGCTTCCAGGAAAAGGCACTCAGGAGCTGCCCAAGAGCTGGGAGCGGGGAGAGAGCTGAAGAGCCCATGGAAAGTGCCGCCCACAAACAAGTCAAGGTCATTAAGAACAGCAGCCAGGTAGGGCAGTTCTTGAAGAAAACCTCATAATCCAATGATGGAAAGGCAGTGTGGGCTTGAGAATGGGATCCAGCCTAGGCGTGTTTACAAAAATGCAGTCTTTGAAGGAGAAATAAACATTTTTTTTTTAAGTCTAGTCTCTTAAAATTTGATTGTTGGGGCGCCTGGGTGGCTCAGCGGTTGAGCACCTGCCTTTGGCTGAGGTTGTGATCCCGGGGTCCTGGGATCGAGTTCCGCATCAGGCTCCCCATGGAGGAGCCTGCTTCTCCCTCTGCCTGTGTCTCTGCCTCTCTCATGAATAAATAAAATCTTTTTAAAAAATAAACAAAATGTGATTGTCTTGGGAAATGGGGGACCTCTGGGGTCAGAACTGTAGGGTCAAAGGTATGAAGTGTTTTATTCAGATAGCCTTCGTTTCAAATCCCAGCTCCAGCCCTCATTAGCTGTGAGATCTTGGACAAGTCACTTAACGTCTTGGACTTGCTGCCTCCCTGTGCGTAAGGCCAGTTTGTCATAACCTCCATCTGGAGGCAGCTTGCAGGAGTAAATCGACATTTTCTACCTAAGAACAGGCTGTTTACACAAGTTGCTGTTTTTTTTGTTTTTTGTTTTTTTTGTAAAGGTTTTATTTATTTATTCATGAGAGAGAGAGAGAGAGGCAGAGACACAGGCAGAGAGAGAAGCAGGCTTCATGCAGGGACCCCGACGTGGGACTTGATCCTGGGTCTCCAGGATCTTGCCCTGGGCCAAAGGCAGGCGCTCAACCGCTGAGCCACCCAGGGATGCCCAAGTCTGCTCTTTTTTGAGTCCAAATAGATCAGGGAAGTTTTAAACTTCCAGTTCCTGGATGTGGTGCCTCTGAGTACAAGTGCGAGCTGGTCTCTCCAAATTTAAAAATCTGGAATCTCTCATCTTCCCTGCAGATATGTTATCTCCTGGGCATCTTTTCCCAAAAATGTTTTGTCAGTGTAGTGAGCCTGTTGGGACCCCCACCCCCACCCCCAAGCCAGGCCTCAGTGTGCCCTTTCTCTGATGCTGGTGCATTTGAAGAGGCCTTGAACCCTGAGTGACAGGGATAGGTGTGCTTTGTTTTGGCGGCTTAGCACTCGGGCTGTCTGCCAGGGGCTGTGGATGAGCCAGCGAGTGGGAATCTGCCTTCCTCCTCTCCAGAAGTCCTGAAGGCTCACCTGTCCCGAGCAGTGAGAACGCCACGGTAGGATCCAACTGCATGGCCTGTCGAGTCTTGCTCACCCAGGGCAGGGAGTCCAGGCAAGTGCGCTACAGAAGTTGGGATGTGGTCCCAGCCAGGGACCCTGCATCCAGCAGGTGCAGACCCACACCACCCGGCCTTTGGGCTACATGTCTGGGTAGTGGGGCCAGCCACACAGCCTCCCTGGCCCTCCAGCTACCTGACAGTCTTCAGGAAATTCTGCCGATATTAGCCAGAGCCGGTTTTGACATTTGCAAACCGAGATCCTCTGCTGTTTCAGCAGTGGCATCTCCCGCCTCTCTGCCTTCAAGCGCTCAAACTCCTGCCATCTCCTTACTTTGGGCCAGTTGTGCCCACACCGATGCCCACCCTCCAGAACACTCTCAGCGTCCCCATGTTCTGTCCCTTTCTGCACGTCTAATGGTCGCTGGTTGATAGGCCCAATATTTTCCACTTACCTCCTGATGAAAAGACATTCATTCCATCTGCTCGGGCACTACCTGCACGTTTCGTCATTTATTTTCTGCCATTTGGTGTTACTTCCTTTGGAACTCTGAGCCTCTGTTTACTAGCACTTCGAATGCTTACTGCTTTTGCATGTGTTGGCTGTGGAAACAGTCTGCCTTGGGAACAGCAATAACCTCAACAAGATGTAAAACAGCAATCAGACCAACTAAACATTGTCTGCTTTCTTTTCTTTTCTTTTCTTTTCTTTTCTTTTCTTTTCTTTTCTTTTCTTTTCTTTTCTTTTCTTTTCTTTTCTTTTCTTTTCTTTCTTTTCTTTCTCTTTTCTTTTCTTTTTTCTTTTCTTTTCTTTCTTTCTTTCTTTCTTTCTTTCTTTCTTTCTTTCTTTCTTTTGTTGTTGTTGTTGTTGTTGTCTGCTTTCTGTGATCAGATGTGTTAAGTGAAAAGACATTACTCCTTCCAGGTTGGCTGCTCCCTTTACACCCATCCCTTGACACCATTGCGGATGGCAAGTGGAATTAACGATATTTAATGAAATACTGCACCTAAGCCACAACTGAAGTATTTAGTGGTAAAGGGGCATTAGGTCTGCAACTGATTCTCAAATTATGCTGATATTAAAAACTCAGAGGAAAGACAAAAACGCTAAGGCAAACACAGCAAAGTGCTGTGGACCAACGAGTCCCCAAGCCCTCTGACACCCGTCACTGGCAGGAGGACGGGGGGTTTGGTTCTGAGCTAACTGGGAGCATTCATAAAAGGCAAGATCCCAAGAGGGGCCTCTCTGATGCCTCTGACTGTGTTTGTTAACTGGGAAGGCCGCGTGGACCCACAGATACCAGGAGCACCAGTAACATCGAGCCCCACCCCGAGGGACACAGACTCAGGGCAAGAGAGACGCAAGCATTTTCTGACCCTCTCGATGTGTGACCTCAGCCTGTCCTCCCTTTGGCCACAAGTGGAGTTTGGGGCCTGGGGTACCAGCAAGCCATGGGGGGGGTGGGGGAGGAGGTGGCTGACTCTGCACCCAGCCCTGCCCGAGAGACTGGGTGGTTTGGAACCAGGCTGCATGGCCCTCAGCAAGGGGCCAACTATTAGTCCCACGTGGCCCTCTCCATGGGCTGGAGGGGCCGAGGACTCCTTGGCCGCTGGTCCCCAAGGTCCAGCTATAAGGCCTGGGCCTCCTGCACTGTGGCCAGTCTCCCCACAAGTTTGTGTGTTCCTTCTTCTCACTGGAGCGCAGCTCTCCTGCCCCAGGTTGTTGGGGGACCTTGCCCTTCCAAGCCCTGCTGAGAAAGCTCTTCTGTCCTTCAGCTTCCACCCCAGCCTTGACTCCTGCCAGCTTTCTAGTATCTTCCAGAGAATTCCGAGCATAGTTACAGGTACCATTTCTTGAGTGTGTCAACCTAGGTGTTTTATTTATTTTATTTTATTTTTTTAAACTTTTATTTATTTATGATAGGCACACAGTGAGAGAGAGAGAGAGGCAGAGACACAGGCAGAGGGAGAAGCAGGTTCCATGCACCGGGAGCCCGACGTGGGATTCGATCCCGGCTATCCAGGATCGCGCCCTGGACCAAAGGCAGGCACCAAACCGCTGCGCCACAGCGATCCCCCTAGGTGTTTTAAACCCACATTATCTCACTTAATCCTCACAGCATCCTGAGTGACAGGTCTGTTCTTGCTGTTTTACAGACCCGGGGTTTGGAGTGCAAAGTGACTCATCTACGGCCACACAGCCAGCTTGTGGTAGTATGAGCAAGAATTCTCGTCCAGGCCTCACTTTCCCTTGCCTTCCTTTGCCTTCTCCTTGGGAGTGTGCTAGTCTCTATGAACAGATCCAGGCTTGGGGGCTGGGGGAGTGTGGATGGGCACACACAAGCTGCATAGTTTACTGGGTGGAGTGCAATCTGTACTCTGGAGGGGCTCAGGCCTTTTCTCTTCTCTCTCCTGGCCATGCCCTGGCCCGGGTCCAGCCAAGCAGAGCCAGGTGAGCAGTGCCTGACTTGGGGAGGTTCCTAGGTCAGCATGGCAACTCTCTCTCCTCCAGATGTTTGCTGTACCCAGCTCTCCATGTTTGCTGAGCCTGATTACTGGTGGGTCTTGGGCTGTCCCCATTGCCTAAGCTACAGAGCAGTTCCTCCCTCCCATCCAATGCCTCTGTGTCCCCAGACTCATCTCATCCTCCTTGTCTGGTCTCTATAGGCAGTTGAGCAGGGTGACAGGGTGGGGTGGGGGCTTCTAGGTGAACAGTGAATGTTCCAGGAGCTGCTCGGGTGGTGCTGGTGAAGACCTGGCTCAGGGCAGCTGTCCTTCTGGGGCTCTCAGGAATCAGCAGGTGAGGAAGGGCTATGGGGCCAATCACATACTTCAGGCTCATGAGCCCTGCACAGACCCCAGGACCTGAGAGGTCTCCCAAGTGGCTCTGTGGGCCCCAGAGGCCCTCCCTTGGCAGATGTGCTGTTGTGGAGAGTTGGGGCCTTAACACCCGGGTCTGGGCAGCAGCCAGGTTCAGGAGACTGAATTATATACCCAGGAAACCTAGGAGGCGTTTGTTACAGGCTTCACCCTGCAGGCATCCCCAGTAACTATGTCCTGGAGATACTTGCTCGGGATAGAGCAGAGAGGCAGCAGGATGTCCTCGGGTTCTGATGGGACATGCCACCATGGTGGTCTTGAGCTCAACCTGGGGCACCCAGGGCCCTCTGAATAGTGCAGGGACAGCCCAGCCTTGATAGCCACAGCACCTCTCTTTTTGGGGGACTATCCTTTATTTAGCTTGCCACGGTCTCTGATTGTTGTTAATGCTGTGAATGGTGCACCCAGCTGTAAGAGTTCCTGATTGGTGGAGCCATTCTGCCTCTTTAAGGCAGAAATGGGTCTTCTGGGATCCCTGGGTGGCGCAGCGGTTTAGCGCCTGCCTTTGGCCCAGGGCGCGATCCTGAAGACCTGGGATCGAATCCCACATCGGGCTCCCGGTGCATGGAGCCTGCTTCTCCCTCTGCCTATGTCTTTGCCTCTCTCTCTCTCTCTCTGTGTGACTATCATAAATAAAAATAAAAATTAAAAAAAAAAAAAGAAATGGGTCTCCTCTTCCCCCTTCTTTCTTGGGCCCCCGAGCACCTCCAAGGGTTCCCCAGTGGGTCTCAGGATGCTCCGAGTGTGTGCATAGTGGTGCGTGTATATGTGAGTGTGACCCACGGATGGGGGCAGGTGTCAGCAATGCTTCTGCTAAATGCTGCCTGTGACCCATGGTGAACTCTTTCTCAGGGGGGCCACCTACCCCTCATTGTTCCTCTGCTGTATGCTATGATAGCAGCCCAGACCTTGAAGGTTCACTCATCTGGAGTTGAGGACTTAATTCTCAGGGAAGTCCCAGAATCCTTTTCCCCAAGGACATGTGGACCATCTGCCCCTGCACTGCTCACAACCTCTCCCTGTGCCTGGGCTTGTGTTTACATGTGGAGTTCCTGGGAAGGCAGGCCCGGTGGAGGCTCTGAGAGGGTACGACTCCCAGTCCCCAAGGCCAGACAGTGACTCATGGGTGGGGGTGGAGGCTGTAGGGAAATTTGGGGGGAACAAAATCACACTTCCAGTTGTCATTACGTAGCCTTTATTGAGTGCTGGCTGCACGCCAACCCGGTGCTAAATCTTTGCTGGGCAACCTCAAGGCACTCATGGTTACACATGCTACAGGAAGCAGAACTGAGGCACGGTGGGGCTGATCTCTCCACACTGCTGACCAGCCACCTTCCTGGGTGCTAAGGCTTTGTACCTAACCCCTCCCAGTGCTTGTCAAAGTATGCTTCTGGGGCTTGGGGCTCCCTGGAGGGTATTTGTCAAAAATGGGGGTTGCTGGGCCTGGCCCAGACTTATCGAATTGGACTCTGGGAAGAGGCCCAGGAGCCAACATTTTGGCCTGTAAGATCCATGTGTCTAGGCTCCCTAGAAAGTTCCTGTTAAGTAACTTCCAGCTAAGGAGCTGTTTGGAGGAGGGGGCGGGGCAGGGAAGGGGCTTCCTGCTTGGCTTTACTGTGTAGAGTTTCAGGAAGCAGGAGGAGGCTGGGATCCCTGCAATCAAGACTCTTCCCTACAGTCCCTCCTTCCCTGGAGAGCATCCTACCCTGGGGTGCACCAGATGGAAGAACACTTGAATGGATGAGAGGGAGGGCATTTGGGGGTGAAGAATATAGTGAGGGGGAGCCAGGAAGGCAAGTGGTGCATGGGGGTCCAGCCAGGCTAGACTTTGGTGTGTTCTTTTTCAGAAGGAAGTGTGTGTGTGTGGGTGTCCCTGGGAGGGTTTTCCAGCAGAGGAACGATGTCTCTGGGGGTTCAGGAGGAAGACTGGGCCCTGGGGGACAGACTGGGGGGAGAGTGGAGCTTCCCTGGCAGTCCTGGGAAGGACGATGGGAGGGGGCGGGAACTGCTGGCCTGGGACTTGGGGCCGAGGGAGGGAGAGGAGACCTCCCAAGCCTAGGAGGGGGATGGGACCCTTTGGGACACGTGAACTTTGAGGTGCGTCTGAAATACGGGACAGGAGGAGGCGGGGGCTGGAGAGGCCCCATAATAAGGAGGTAGGCTGAAAGGCAGCCCCCCGAGCCCCGGGTGGGAGCTGGGCGCGGGAGCCACACCTGTCGCGCGCACTCCATCTTTCGGGGGCTCAGTCTTCTCCTGTGTAAATGGGTTGTGGTGAGGATCCCCTAGTGGTGCTCCCGGAGCGTCCCGTCCCGGAGGGCGGCTTGGAGAGGGGCGCTCTCTCGGAGCGCGCGTGCGGCCCGCGGCGGCGTCTGGGGCCCGGCTGCGGCGCGAGCCCCGCCCCCTGGTGGCGGTCCCTTTCGGGGCAGCGGGGCCCCCGGCGGGCGGGGCGTCGGCGCGGGCTACTTGGGGGCCGGCACCGTCTGTCCGCCAGTCGGCCGGCTCCCGGCGCCGCGTCTGGTCGTCGGTCTCGGCGGAGCGCATGGTAGGGCCACGGGCGCCGCGGCCGGCGGGGCGCGGGCGGGGGGCGCGGGGCGGGGGCGGCCGGGGGTCCCGTCCAGGCGCCCCACCTCTCGGGGGCCTCGCAGCCGCCGGGTTACTTCTGGCTTTTTGCGGGACGCGGGCGCTGCCACCCTTCCCGGGGCGCAGGAGTCCCTGGAGCATCCCCGGCTCATCCCCGCCTCATCCCCGCGGCCCCGCAGCCTGGGAGTCGGGGGTGAAAATGCCCCTCCAGGCCCAGAATGCGGGGATCAGGTGTGGGACCGGCAAGGAGGCTGGGGGAGACCTCGGGGTGGAGGTGCTGGGGAGGAGAAAGATATTCAGGATTCAGAATTCTTGGGGTCTGGGAGAGAAAAGGACCCAGAAAGAAAGCTGAAGGGTGGCTGCACAGGCAACGGGCGCCAAGCCCCTACTGAGAAGAGGCAGTGGAGCTGAAGGAACAGTGAGCGGGTCCAGGAACCGAGCCTGAAAACCCACAGTTGCTCCGAGGACAGGGGTTGGGGTGGGGGTGGGGTGGGGTGGGGGGGCTTGGCCAGAGGGCTAAGGAGGACGGTCCCCAGATCCTGGCCTGTCCCACCAAACCACCTGCCCTGCCAAATCTTGTTTCAGTCCCTGCCCCATCTCCCTCGGACTGTTGTTTGTTTTTAAAGATTTTATGTTATTTTCTTTTTATTTTTTTAAAAAAGATTTTATTTATTTATTCATGAGAGATACAGAGAGAGAGGCAGAGACACAGGCAGAGGGAGAAGCAAGCTTCCTCTGGGGAGCCTGATGCAGGACTCGATCCCAGGACCCCGGGATCAGGACCTAAGCCAAAGGCAGATGCTCCACCACTGAGCCACCCAGGTGCCCTGTTATTTTATTTTTTTAAAAAAATTTATTTATTTATTTATTTGAGAGGGAGAGAGAGAATACTAAGTAGACCCCCCACTGATAGAGGAGCCTGAAATAAGGCTTGATCTCAAGACTCTGAGATTATGACCAAAGCCAAAATCAACAGTAGGTAGATTAAAGACTGAGCCACCCATGCTCCCTTAATATTTTACTTTTATTTTTTTTAAAGATTTTATTTATTTATTCATGAGAGAAAGGGGGGGGGGGGCAAAGACACAGGCTGAGGGAGAAGCAGGCTCCATGCAGGGAGCCCGATGTGGGACTCAATCCCAGAACTCCAGGATCACGCCCTGGGCGGAAGGCAGGTGCTAAACCGCTGAGATTTTATTTTTAAGTAATCTTCACACCCAATATGGGTCTTGAACTCATAACCCCAAGACCAAGAGTTAGTTGGGTGCTCTACTGACTGAGCCAGCTAAGCACCCTTCCCTTGGACTGCTCTTCCCTGCCATGTGGGAAGTAAGGATAATGTTACTATGCATTGATATTGCACACCTGAGTTGTGGCAGGCACACCCTGAGAACTTTATATGTGTTCTCTCATTTAATCTTCACAGAAATCATGAGGTAAGCTTTGTGGACTCCCCCATTTTACAGATGTGTAGGCTGAGGTAGAGTGAAGAGATGTGATAGCTAGAGTGTAGCAGAGCTGCAACAAGGTTGCAGTGACAAGGTTGTCAAATATTTCAACCTTTAACAGTGCAGGTGATAGGAAACAGAAACAAGAATGACTTTTGGGTTAGCATTCTGGTTTTTAGCCCTTTTACCCCTTCACTTGAGCCCCACAGTGACTCAGTCCTCACTGTGAGGTGACTGATGACCAGCCTTTCTCTGGTCCCACGTTAGTACCTTTTGTAGATTAAATTGCTGGATCCTTACAATAAGGAAACAGAGAGGTTCCCATGCAAATGGTCACACAGCCCAGAACTGAGGAGGCTGGATTGGAATCCAGGCAGTTGCTTCCAGAGCCCTTGTTCTTGTTCTTGTTCTTGTTCTTTTTTTTTTTTTTTTTTTTTAAGATTTTATTTACTCATGAGAGATGCACAGAGAGAGGCAGAGACACAGGCAGAGGGAGAAGCAGGCTCCCCTCAGGGAGCCAGATGTGGGACTTGATCCTAGAACCCCAGCATCATGATCTGAGCCAAAGGCAGATGCTCAACTACTGAGCCACCCAGGCATCCCTTTTTTTTTTTTTTTTAAGGTTTTATTATTTATTTGAGACAGGAGAGGGAGAGAGAGAGAGCACACACACAAGCAGGGGGAGGGGGAGAGATAAAAAGAGAAAAGAAGACTCCCCGCTGAGCAGGGAGCCTGTTGTGGGACTCTGTCCTAGGACCCTGGGATCCTGACCTGAGCTGAAGGCAGATGCTTAACCGACTGAGCCACCCAGGTGTCCCCAGACCCCTTGGTCTGAATAACCATACTGATGAGTTACTGCATGTTGTGCCCATTTTACAGATGCCCAAACTGAGTCCCTCTCCTGAAGTCCAGGGCTTGAAAGGGGACAGACCCAAGGGGAGACTGCTGACTGCAAAGCCCATGATCCAGAGGATCCATCCTTTATTCAAAGGCTTCAGTGGATCGTGGAAACCCTGCTTTGTATCATTTTTAAGATGTACATTTTCATATCTCCAAAATTATTATCTACCTTATAAGAGATGAGAGGTTTTTAAATTTTTTAAAGATTTTTTTTTAAAGATTTTATTTATTTATTCATGAGAGACACAGAAAGAGAGAGAGGTAGAGACACAGGCAGAGGGAGAAGCAGGCTCCATGCAGGGACCCTGACATGGGACCCGATTCCGGGTCCCTAGGATCACATCCTAGACCGAAAGCAGCACTAAACAGCTGAGCCACCCGGGCTGCCCATTTTTTAAAGATTTTATTTATTTATTCATGAAAGACATACAGAGGCAGAGACATGGAGAAGCAGGCTTCTTGCCGGGAGCCAGATGAGGGACTCGATCCCTAGACCCCGGATCACTCCCTGAGCAAAAGGCGGATGCTCAACCACTGAGCCACCCAGGTGTCGTGGTTTCTTTTATTTCTTAGCAGGACATGAAATCATGTTTCTCGGGATCCCTGGGTGGCTCAGCGGTTTAGCACCTGCCTTTGGCCCAGGACATGATCCTGGAGGCCCCGGGATCAGTCCCACGTCGGGCTCCCTGCATGGAGCCTGCTTCTCCCTCTGCCTGTGTCTCTGCCTCTCCCTCTCTTTCATGAATAAATAAAATCTTAAAAAAAAAAAAAAATCATGTTAGTGTCGCTGGCCCCTTCGGTCTCCTGGATCCCCAGGGATTTCCGAGTGACTTTTCTGGGCGTCTCTGTTCTGTTCCACAGGCTCCTCTCTGCTTCAATTGCTCCATCCTCCCCGGAGACACGTCCCCACGGGACGCGGGGAGCCTGGTGCCCTGCAATGGCAGTCGGGCGTTGGGGCTTTCTGACCCCGAGGACTTAAACCTCACCGACGAGGAACTGAGAATCAAGTACCTGGGGCCCCAGCAGACAGAGCTGTTCGTGCCCATCTGCATCACGTACCTGCTGATCTTCGTGGTGGGCGCCGTGGGCAACGGGCTGACCTGCGCGGTCATCCTGCGCCACAAGGCCATGCGCACCCCCACCAACTACTACCTCTTCAGCCTGGCGGTGTCGGACCTGCTGGTGCTGCTCGTGGGCCTGCCCCTGGAGCTCTATGAGATGTGGCGCAACTACCCCTTCCTGCTGGGCGCCGGGGGCTGCTACTTCCGCACGCTGCTCTTCGAGACGGTGTGCCTGGCCTCGGTGCTCAACGTCACGGCCCTGAGCGTGGAGCGCTATGTGGCTGTGGTGCACCCGCTGCAGGCCAGGTCCATGATGACTCGGGTGCACGTGCGCCGTGTCCTCGGAGCCATCTGGGGCCTCGCTGTGCTTTGTTCTCTGCCTAACACCAGCCTGCACGGCCTCCAGCAGCTGGAAGTGCCCTGCCGGGGCCCGGTGCCCCACTCGGCTGTGTGCACCCTGGTCCACCCCCGGGCCCTCTACAACCTGGTCGTGCAGATCACCACCCTGTTCTTCTTCTGCCTGCCCATGGCCACCATCAGCGTGCTGTACCTGCTCATCGGGCTGCGGCTGCGGCGGGAGCGATTACTGGTGCTCAGGCCGGAGGCCAGGGGCAGGGCCGGGTCGCGCGACAGCTGCAGATTTCCGGGCTCGCAGGATCGGGGGCGGACACAGGTGACCAAGATGCTGTGTAAGTGCTGCTACCGGGAAGAGAGGCGGGGCCAGACCCTGGGGGGTGAGGCTAGAGCTTCCGGGACCTGGGGGCTGAGGGTCTGGGTTTCCGATGGAGGCTGAGTGTGAGGTCTGGAGTTACCCCCCTCCCCCCGCCCTGTGTGTGTGCACGCACGTGTGTGATTACTCTCTGAGAGACTCGTATCAAAGATAAATGGCAGTATGGGCCACATAATTTGTGGGGGCTGAGGCAAAATGCAAATTTGGGGTCCCCTGTTCAAAGATCATTATGACTGTCCAGAGAGCAATAGTCATTAAACTAAGCCCAGGGTCCTTCTAAGCTTGGAGGCCTGTGCAGATGGTGGCAGAGGGTGGCTCACCCATGCAGCTGGCATTGGCTCGTGGAATCAAACTCACAGACTGGGCAAGGGCATGTGGCTGGCTTCTGGGAGGGCAGAGCTGTTCGTGGGAGCTGGACCCTACAGGTCTCTCATCTTTGCTCCTAAACATCTCTTTGCTCCGAGGCCAAGGGCAGCCTGGGAAGCATAGCCATGGGCACAGAGTTCCTCTTTCTTGAGGAATGGCCCTCTTCTCTTAATGGCTGTTGAAACGTCCCAGGTAAGAATTCTGATTGACAGGCTTAGGTCATGGCCTGCTCCCAGGCCAGAGTGGCAGGATGCCGAGGTCTGTAGCCCCCACACGTAGACTCACATGCTGGGATCTGGGGGGAGCAGAGTTCCCCAGAGAAGGCGAGCAAGGTGTTGGAAGGGCAAGATGATAGGTTTCCTCCATGTAGTACCTGTGGGTCCTCGAGGACCGCGGGGATGACTGTTGTCTAAAAGAGGCTCATCAGGAGGTGTGTTTGTGAGGGTCAGTGTGCAGAGCACAGGAGAGTCAGGGCAGAGGTGTGGATGGGGGCAGGCCAGCTGGGTGGAGGCTCTGGGTCTTACTCTTCTCTAGATCCGGCCCTTTTTCAAAATCAGAGGCTCTGAGGAAGCCAGACTAAATGACACAAAGCCAATTCACGATTTCCTCCTCAACCTGACCCACCCTCGCAAGGCCTGAATCAGGTAGATGGACTGAGCCAGGGCAAGACAGAGGTAGTGAGACCTTGGTCAAAGCCATGGGATTATAGCCAGCTCACTGGGGACTGCCCTATTCCCAGAAAGAGACCCATTCTTCTTGTGCCCCAGTAAGTGTCCCAAAGCCAAGGCCACTTGTGCAGCTCCCTAAAGTGGACTGACCCCAGAGTTCCAAGCTTGCCTTTCAGCTCTGCCCTGTGAAGCCTGCCCTACAGACCCCCTGCCCCCTCTGCCTCTGCCTCCTACTCCTTTGCCCTGCAGGTACCAAGTCTGCTCAGCTGGGATGGCCCTCACCCTGGGAAGCTGGGGTGGTTCCTTCAGGGATGGTGCCTGGCTTGCTGGCCTGGGGCTCTGGCCTTCTCTCCCTCCCTCCCTCCTTCCCCCCAGCTTCACTTTCAGAGGGCCATGGGCTGGGGATGTGGGCTAGGGATGTTGTAAGCAACATCCTGATGGAAATCCCAGATGATGAGGGAAAACCGTGCTGGGGTGTGGTGGGGAAGGCACGGCAGGGGAAGATAGGCAGTTGGAGAAGCAAACACAAGAGATAAGAAACAAAAATCAAGGCAAGCCCGATGACAGGCATGACTGGTTGACACTACAGCTGAAGGGAAGCTCTGGGAAGCTGGGTGACGTCTTAGCTAAGAGTCACCTAGTTCCAGACTCTTGTGATGGGAGAGCCAGACTGGGCCAGCTTGGCTCACGCGCCCACACCTGGTCCAGTTGACTGTGGCTGGGAGTAGGGCAGGGGCCCACTGCCCAGGCAGTGACAGTGGTGAGACCAGCCTTCCTGAAGGGCGTGCTGAGGCTAGGGT
Source organism: Canis lupus familiaris (assembly GCF_011100685.1). Taxonomy (NCBI): domain Eukaryota; kingdom Metazoa; phylum Chordata; class Mammalia; order Carnivora; family Canidae; genus Canis; species Canis lupus. Next base: position 43,581,454 of record NC_049246.1, on the reverse strand, counting down.
GGGCAAACTTCCAGAACCTTCCAGATGGACAGTGGGCGTGGGTGGCAAGGTGAGAATGACCAGACTACCGTGAAGCCCAGGGAAGGCAGTCTGGCAGGCACACAAGTCTCCCTTCTGTGCCCCCACAGTTGTGCTGGTCGTGGTGTTTGGAATCTGCTGGGCCCCCTTCCACATTGACCGCCTCATGTGGAGCTTTGTGTCCCACTGGACCGAAGGCCTGCACCTGGCCTTCCAGTACGTGCACGTTATCTCCGGCATCTTCTTCTACCTCAGCTCGGCCATTAACCCCGTGCTCTACAACGTCATGTCAAGCCGCTTCAGGGAGACTTTCCAGGAAACCCTGTGCTTGGGGACTCAGTGCCGCTACCACAGGCCCCGCCACAGCTCAAGCCTCAGCAGGGTGACCATGGGCAGCACCCTGTGTGACCTGGGCTCCCCGGGCACCAGGGCCCAGCCTCTGTTGGAGAATGGTGGCCGAGAGGGGCTGCAGGAGACTGACCCCTTCTGAGTGGAGCCTGGAAGCAGCTTCAGCAAGAGAGACCAGAGTGCCACATGCGGTTCTGGAAGGGGTACTCACCCTCCTCCGCTGGGATGTCTTCTCAAACTGTCCCCCTTTGTGTCCCATCCCCACTTCGGCCTATAAACTCTGACCAGCACCTCAGTGACTCCTGCCCCCATCCAAGTTTTTGGAAGGGATACAAGCCTGCTCTCTGCCCCCCAGAGCCGTGGGCCTGCAGGTAAAGTCCTTCTTCTCCAGAACCAAGGCAGCTAGTTAAGTGGCAGAGCAAGCCTCCATCTGGGGTCTCCCCCACCCCACCCCTAGTTTCTGAAATGTTTTTGTGGGGCCCCACCGTTCCTTCCCATTTCTCGTTGAGATCCTGCAGGTTCTGGCCCATTCTGGCACTCTCCAGCTCTTGGCCTGTACTTGGGGACCCCTGTCAACCTGACCCTCCGTGGCCCTCACGCAGTCAGCACATTCTGCTCTGGATCTCCACCTGGTGGAGTGGCTGGGCCACAGGGGTGCCAGGGATCCGGGGGACCTGGTTCCAGTCTCAGCCCTGCTGCTACCACCTTGCAGCGTGGCATCACCTTCGCAAGCCTTGGTCCCTGGTCTGAAAAATAAGAGGCCCTGACATTCTACGGTGTCACACTTTGGCACCTTACCTGTGGTCTTCTGAGCAGATGCATCAGTCAGTGCTTGTAGCAAAACTGTCAGAAAACCTTAGATCAACAAAGGCAGAAATTACCCTCTACTTCCTCACCACCCCGTGACTCCTGCTCTGTCCCTGACCTCTGTGTCTCCCCCAGCCCCTGCACTGAAAGCCACTCCGGGCATGTTCTTTGCTTGACACCGACTGAGGTCTGGCGAGTGAGCGGAGACCCCTGCTCGGCTCTGTCCTTGCCTCCCTGTGAGCTGGTTTGGGGCCCTGAGGTGAGCAGAACCCAGGGCCTGGCTGACCAGAGGGTTCCAGAGACAAGAGACACGAGCCAACCAAGGGCAAGGAGTGACCCTGTGAGGACAGTTTTGTTTGGGGCTCAGTGAGGTGAGAAGAGACAGCGACCAGTCCCTTGTGTCCTGAAAACAGAGTCCCATCCCAAATGGGGGGCTGAGGGGCAGTGCTCAGGATCCACTCAGTGGCCGGAACTTGACCTGCTGCAAGTCCGCGAACCCTGTCCCCCTTCCGAGAGGAGACTCCTGTGAAAGGACCGCTGGTCCCCTTGGTGGGGTGCTGAGGGTGCCCCGGGTGGAGGAGGCAGCGGGTCTGTCGTCTGGGTCCCCCTTGCCTGCAGACCCTTCCTAGCTCAGGACCCGGGTCCCCTGCCCGTGAAGTGCAGAGATTGTACAAGGTTGCACATAATGTTCTGGAGTGTTCAAATTCAATTGTAAAAATAGCAAATGCTCTTTGAAGAAAACTTGGAAAGTGCAAATAAGCAAAAATGAAAACAATTTAAAATAGTTAAAATCCACCCTTGCTGGGGCTGGTGGGAGAGAGACATGGGGAGTTGTTCAATGGGTATAGAGTTTGTTTTGCCAGATGAAAAAATTCTGGAGACTGGTTGCACAAGAGTGTGAATGTACTTCATGCTGAACTATAATACACTTATGTGGTTACAAGGATGTCTCATGCTATGTATTTTACCATAATTCAGATGGGGACTTGTGAAAAGAAGCAGTGCAGCAAGCGGCCCCTGCAGTGGGTCCCCGGAGCCCAGGGGTGGTGAGGCGGTGGGGGTGGGGGACACTTAGATCCCCGACTCCAGGCTGCAGTTGTTCCCAGAGACTGTCAGAGATGACTTAGGGGCCTGAGGAGCTCGGGTCAGTGTGCATCTAGGAGAGGCCCGCTGGGTGCCCAGGAGCACCGGGCTGACTGGGAAAGTGGGGACAGGAGCTGTCAGAAGGTGTGGCTCCCCTCAGTGTGGAGTGGATGCCTGTCTCTCAAGTGCCTCCGCAGCATGTTGGTGGGTAGGTCCCATTTGTCATGGGTCACCAGTTGCCATGGAAGATGGAAATGGTAGCTCTGGGCTCAGCCCTGGAGAAAAAGGGATGGAGGCAGAAAGGCCAGCCAGCAGGATCCCCCTCTTCTGGATGGGGAAGCAGAGTCCCCTGCAGCACCGGTCAGGGTGGGGGCGGCATTCCCATGAGCGCCCAGTGCTACTCCCAAGCCAGGAGTCCCCCACTCTTCCTAAGTGTCTGGTGCATCTGGGGCTCGAGTCACTTCTACTCCCAGCTGCAGTCACCTGCATCCTTCTTTCTCCTGGGTTCAAGAATGGGGGGCTCTCTGCACTTCCCATCTGTTCTAGTCTTGGCATTCTCTAGGGTGGCATCGAAGGCCACAAGGATGTGCCTCTGCCTCCCTGGTTTCAGCTCCTGATCCTTCCTGCAGTCCTGGAGACCTCTCCTCCACCCCAGTGCTGGGCCCCTTGGTTACATCCTCACTCCCAGGAGTTCCAAGAATTTTTCCATTTCAGGAAGTGTGAACTCTTGACCATGACTGCCTCCTTCCTGCTCTGCTACCCCGATGATACATTTTTCGATTTCATCCAGCCTTCCTTATTCCTGACTGCTCTGCTTTCCCCCAAGCCATCCTCGCCTCCTTCCTGATGGGTCCTACGTCCCGCGGTCCATCACACGCAACCTTCTTGGCTAGTATCTCTTCTGAGAGCCATGGTGAACATACTGGAATCATCCTTCTCAGAAAAAAGGTTTATTTTCTCTGCGAATTTGAGTCCCAAGATTAGTCTCGACAAACAAAGCTGCATTTGTCCACCCTTCCTTCTGTTAAGTATCTACTCAGAAAACATAAAGGACACAGCACTTGCCACCTATTTCAACCTCATCTTGTACGCTTAGAGTCTTCCTCTCTTCCCCATGCTCCCTTCTAATGGATCTACCAAGTTTTCTTTCCCAGGTTTTCCATGTAGAGAGGAGTTGCCTTTCCGGGGGGGCCCTCTGGCATTTGCACTCCATTCGCAGGGTGTGTGTGTGTGTGTGTGTGTGTGTGTGTGGCGGGGAGAAATCCCTCAGTGTGTGACTCTCATTGGAGACCAAGCCCAGCCCCCCACTACAGAAGCTGAAAGGCTTCCAGTCACTTTCCACCACTTACGTCACCGTGTGGCCCATGACTTGTACTCAGGCAGCTGGATGATCCGACATGAGACTCCTGTCCAGAGCAAGTGATACTAAGACCCATGACAGCAGGGGCAGACGTGTCCAGGACCACAGTGCTCACAGCAGTGTCCCATCAGGACTGTTCCTGGGCCTTCTGCCACCAGCCTCCCCTGGTTTCTGCCCAGTTTCTCTGCCAGGTTTTCCGGCCTTCCTGTTGATGTTCTGAGCTGCCAAGAGCTTTTCAATAAACTCCTTTTCTGCTAGAGTTGGCCAGAGTTGTTTGCTGTTGTTTGCAACTAAGAACCTTAACAGATTCATCTGTTTATTGGTTTGAAGGTTATGCATTGTTTGTTTTACTAGTGGTTATCTTTACACATTTCTAAGATAAGCATATATTATCTAAGATAAGCATATATTGATTTGTTAAAATCCCAAACTACAGTCTGTAATACTTCATAATCATTGTCATTCTATCTTACTGTTTTAAAACTATCTTTGGTTTTTCAAAATTTATTTATTTTTAAAGATTTATTTATTTGAGGGATGCCTGGGTGGCTCAGCGTTTGAGTGTCTGCCTTTGGCTCAGGGCGTGATCCCAGGATCCTGGATCAAGTCCCGCATTGGACTCCCTGCAGGAAGCCTGCTTCTCCCTCTGCCTAGGTCTCTGCCCCTCTCTGTGTCTCTCATGAATAAATAAATAAAATCTTAAAAAAAAAAGATTTATTTATTTAAGAGAGAGTATGAGCGGGGAGGGGCAGAAGGAGAGGGAGAGAGAATCTCAAGCCGATTCCTCACTGAACGCAAGCTGGATGTGGGGCTTGAGCTCATGACCCTGAAATCATGACCTGATCCAAAACCAAGAGTCAGACACTTAACTGACTGAGCTACGCAGGCACTCCTATCTTTTTTTTTTTTTTTTTTTTTTAAGACAAGGAAGATGAAGACAGGTTTAAGGAATTTGATCCTAGAAACATTTACATTTACATTTTTCTAATAAACCTCTTCAGCACAAGAAAAGAACTTGAGTGTGCTTCTACTGACAAAGCAGTAGGGTGTAGAGGTGGTGAGCAAGGACTCTGGAACTAGGCTGCTCGGGTTGGAATCTGCGCTCAGCCACTAACTACCCTTAAAAGTCAGAATGGCCTTTGGCCAAAGTCTGACTGGACTGAGAGGTATTGACATTTCTAAACAAAGAATGTGTAATCCGCCTGCACACAAATCAGAGACCTCAGAGTCTAACATTGACAACAGCGTCCTTCCAAAGTGTCCAGGTTCCTAAATCTACATGGTTTAGTGTGATAAAGGTAGTTACTCTTTAAGGGAAATGTCCCTTTGTGTGGCCTCCTTAATTGCAGTATTCCAACCTCACCCTCTTTCAAGCTTGTGCACGGGGTAGGGAAGGACAACTCAGACTCACAAACCTGACATCAAGAGTTGCATGCCTTTCCAACTGAGCCAGCCAGGTGCCCTGAAAGTAGTACATCTATTCTCAGGACCTAAATTAACCGCTGTTAAGATTTTGGCAATTTGATTCCTATTATTTCCCCCCACTTATCCCCTGCCCCCATAATGAATAATAGATTGTTTTAAACATTTGCTTTACAAAACAAACTGCCCAGAACCATCAGGTAGAAAAATCAATGGTTATAATGGATGATGAAGTTGAGAACACCCAAACTGTCTCATCAATTTTAACATCACTCAAGTGGGACAACCAGACATTGGGTGCCCCCTAGAGGGAGGCAAAAGAAGTACATGCCACCAACCATGAAGTCTTCCTGCAAAAACCCCTGGGCTTTAATATAATGAAGCCTCTAGATCTAACTACCAGTTTACAAGAACACAGAGACTGGGTGAATATGTTCAAGATACCTTAAAGGTCTCAGTCAAATGCAGAATAAGGACAAATTCTATAGGACAAATGACTTGGTTTCTTCAATAAATAGATAGCATTTAAAAGAGGTTCTCTTGGGGATCCCTGGGTGGCTCAGCAGTTTAGTGCCTGCCTTTGGCCCGGGGCCTGATCCTGGAGTCCTGGGATCTAGTCCCACATCGGACTCCTTGCATGGAGCCTGCTTCTCCCTCTGCCTGTGTCTCTGACTCTCTGTCTCTCATGAATAAATAAATAAAATATTTTTTTTTTAAAAGAGGTTTTCTTCTTCGACCTCAGTTGCAGCAACTTATTGCTAGACAATCTCCAAAGGCAAGGGAAACAAAAGCAAAAATGAACTATTGGGACTTCATCAAGGTAAAAAGCTTTTGCACAACGAAGGAAACAGTCAAAACCAAAAGACAACCCACAGAATGGGAGAGGATATTTGCAATGACACATCAGATAGAGGGCCACTATCCAAAATCTAAAAAGGACTTATCAAACTCAACACTCAAAAAGCAAATAATCCAGTCAAGAAATGGGCAGATGGCATGAACAGATATTTCTCCAACTAAGATGGCCAACAGGCACATGAAAAAATGCTCAACATCACTCGACATCAGGGAAATACAAATCAAAACTACAGTGAGATACCACCTCACACAAGTCAGAATGGCTAAAATTAACAAGTCAGAAAACAACAAATATTGATGAGCATGTATAGAAAGAGGAACTCTCTTACACTGTCGGTGGGAATGCAAGCTGGTACAGCTACTCTGGAAAACAGTATGCAGGTTCCTCAAAAAGTTGAATGTAGAGAGCTATCTTACAACCCAGCAGTTGCCCTACTAGGTATTTACCCAAAGGATACAAACATAGTGATCTGAAGGGGCACTTGTACCCCCAATGTTCATAGCAGCCATGTCTACAATAGCCAAACTATGGAAAGAGCCCAGAGTCCATCAACAGATGAATGGATAAGGAAGATGTGGGGTATATACACACACATACACACACACAGGCAGTGGAATGCTAGTCATCAAAAAAGAAATGAAATCTTAATATTTGCAACAACGTGAATGGAACTAGAGGATATTATGCTAAGTGAAATAAGTCAATCAGAGAAAGACAAATACCATGATTTCACTCATATGCGGAATTTAAGAAACAAAACAGAGGACCATATAGGAAAAGGGAGGGGAAAAATAAAACAAGACAAAATCAGAGAGGGAGACAAACCGTAAGAGACCTTAAACACAGGAAACAAACTGAGGGTTGCTGGAAAGGAGGGGGAGGGGAGATAGTAACTGGGGGATGGACATTAAGGAGGGCACATGCTATAAGGACCACTGGGTGTTACATGCAACTAATGAATCACTGAACTCTACCTCTGAAACTAATAATACACTGTATGTGAATTAATTGAATTTAAATTTAAAAATTAAGTAAAATAGTCTCTATTATATATATATATATATATATATATAATATATATATTATTTGAGAGAGAGAGAGAATGGAGGGAGGGGGAGAGGGAGAAGGAGAGCAGCAGACTCGCTGCCTTGTGTAGAGCCAGCCATGGGGCTCAATGCAGGGCTCCATCCCATAGCCCTGAGATCATGACCTGAGCCTAAATCAAAAGTTGGACACTAAACCAACTGAGCCACCCAGGTGCCCCTAAAAATAAATATATATATTTAAATTTATTTATAATCTCTACACCCAATATGGGGCTTGAACTCATGGCCCTGAGATCAAGAGTTGCAAGCTCTCCTGACTGAGCCAGCCAGGTGCCCCAAGATTCTCTATTATAGACTTATTTATTTAGATATTTTATTTACTTACTCATGAGAGAAAGAGGCAGAGACACAGGCAGAGGGAGAAACAGACTCCATGCAGGGATCCCAGGTCTCCAGGATCATGCCCTGGACCCAAGGTGGCGCTAAACTGCTGAGCTACCCTGGCTGCCCTCTAGTATAGATTTAGAATGATTTAAAGACATATCAACCAAATGTAAGGTGTGGAAATTTTTGAAATGTTTTTGGAAATTTTTGAATCTTCAAGCAAATCAACAGTAAGACATTTTGAGACAGAAAATTGAACACAGACTAGCTATTAGGTGGTATCAAGCCAACAGCATGTTACTATACATAATAAAGTGTTTATAGGTGAAATGATAGGATGCATAGGAGTCCCATTAAAATACTCAAGAAAGAAAAAGGGAGAGGAGGGGGAAATTGAGGCAAGGAATAGTTTTAAAATATTGGCAAAAATATTGAAGTTTTGAAGCTGGGTGATGGGTAAAAGTGGATTTTTAAAAAAGATTTTATTTACTCATGAGAGACACAGAGAGGCAGAGGCATTGGCAGAGGGAGAAGCAGGCTGCCCGCGGGAAGCCTGATGCGGGACACGATCCCAGAACCCCAGGATCACGTCCTGAGCTGAAGGTAGACACTCAAATACTGAGCCACTCAGGGATCCCTCATTTTTTTACTCTCTCTACTTAATGTATGTTTGGAAATGTCCACAACAAAATTATTTTTAAGTCTGCAATAAAGATTTACATATTCATCTATGTGAGACTGCTTCTCTAGGTTACACACTTGTAAGTGGAATTCCTAAATGTAAGGAATGAGATTTTTTTTAAATTTTTATTTATTTATGATAGTCAGAGAGAGAGAAAGAGAGAGAGAGAGAGGCAGAGACACAGGCAGAGGGAGAAGCAGGCTCCATGCACCGGGAGCCCGACGTGGGATTCCATCCCGGGTCTCCAGGATCGCGCCCTGGGCCAAAGGCAGGCGCCAAACCGCTGCGCCACCCAGGGATCCCTGGAATGAGAATTAAAAAAAAATATATTTTATTTATTCATGAAAGACACAGAGAGAGAGGCAGAGACACAGGCAGAGAGAGAAGCCTGACACAGGACTCGATCCCAGGACCCCAGGATTACGCCCTGGGCCGAAGGCAGATGGTCAACCACTTAGCCACTCAGGTGTCCCTGGAATGAAAATTTTTACCTTGACTGGAAATTGCCAAATTTCTCTCCAGGTGTTTGTAATAAGGGGATTCAGGTTAAACTACCGCCAAATATGGCACTGTGGCATATTGACTATTTTAAGGTAATGGAATTTGAAAGAAAGCAGGTGCAAGGACTCTGATCTTCCCTGAGGCAGGTCACAGCTTCTCATGTGAGAGGTGCCCACCCTATACCCAGAGGAAAGGAGCATTTTTTTCTCCAAAACACTAGGAGGAATCTGGATCAACAGGCCTTGCTTGTTTCCCCGTTTACTACACTGAGCTCATATTCCTTTGTCTTGTTTCACGTTCCCATTAAGTCTCTACTCTTCCACCAACCATAGCATAAAAACTCAGGCTGGGACACCTGGGTGGCTCAGCGATTGGGCGTCTGTCTTTGGCTCAGGGTGTGATCCCAGTCCGGAGAACGAGTCCCACATCATGCTTCCTGTGGGGAGTCTTCTCCCTCTATGTCTCTGCCTCTCTATGCCTCTTGTGAATAATCTTTAAACACCACCACCACTCAGGCTTACCTGCTTCTTCAGGTCTGCATTTCCCTTTTTTTTTTTTTTTTTTAAGACTTTATTTACTTATTCATGAGACACAGAGAGAGAGAGGGAGAGAGGCAGAGACACAGGCAGAGGGAGAAGCAGGCTCCATGCAGGGAGCCCGACATGGGACTCCATCCGGGGTCTCCAGGATCACGCCCTGGATCACGGCACCCGGGCTGCCCTGCATTTCCTTTTGAAGGCTTCCATGTTCCATAAAACTTATGGTAAAGAAATTTAGGGCACCTGGGTGGTTTAGTGGATTGGATGTCTGCCTTTGGCTTGAGTTGTGATCCTGGGATGGAGCCCTGCATCAGGGTCCTTACTCAGCAGGAAGCCGTCTCTCTCTCCCACTCCCCCTGCTTGTGCTGTCAAATAAATAAAATAAAATCTTAAAAAATTTATATGCTTTTCTCTTGTTAATCTCTTTGTTACAGGGCCCCAGCCCAGAATTTAGAAGAGTAGAGCAAAAAAAGAGATTTCCTCCCTTACAGTAGCAGCTTCCCACAACCCCAAAACACTTATTTGATGTTTTAATTTCTGTTAATCTGATGGACACAAATGGGATCTTATTAGTTTATTTGTTTATTTATTTACAAGATTTTATTTATTCATAAGAGGCAGAGAGAGAGGCTTATTTTATATATTTAAAAAAAGATTGAGAATGTGCAGGATGGGGGGAGGGGCAGACGGAGAGGGAAAGAGTCTCAAGCAGACTCCCCACCAGGCTCAAAGCCCCAGGGGCTCTTATCTCCTGACCCTGAGATCATGACCTGAGCTGAAATCAAGAGTCAGATGCTTAACCAACTGAGCCACCCAGGCACCCCAGTATCTTACCATTTTAAGTTATGTTTCCCTAATGGTTGTATAGTAGAGCATTTTTTTATACCTTTATATGCTACTTAAATTTCTTTTGAAAATTGCTTTTCAGGGGTGCCCGGGTGGCTCAGTCAGTTAGGTGTCTGCCTTCAGCTCAGGCCATGATCCCAGGGTCTTTAAAATCTTAAAGAAAAAAAAAGAAAGAAAATGGCTTTTCATATTCTTTGCCCATCTTTGTCTTTTTCTTACTGATTTATAGCTTTCATATTCTGACACTGGTTTTGTTACATATATTATAAATATTTCTTTCCAATTTATTCCTTATATTTACTTGACAGAGAGCACAAGAAGGGAGAGTGGGAGAGCAAGAGAGAGAAGCAGACTCCACCACTGAACAGAGCCCAAATGGGGGGATCGATCCCAGGACCCCAGGATCATGACCTGAGTGGAAAGCAGACGCTTAAACAACTGAGCCACCAGGTGCCCCTTCCTTATATTTGCAGACACGTTTGCATCCAAAACTTTAAAATCATAAGGTGGTCAAATATGTCTTAATTTCATTTACAGATATTCCTTTGTTCCCTAGGAATGACATTGAAAAGCCAAGCTCTCGGGATCCCTGGGTGACGCAGTGGTTTGGCGCCTGCCTTTGGCCCAGGGCGTCCTCCTGGAGACCCGGGATCGAATCCCACGTCGGGCTCCCGGTGCATGGAGCCTGCTTCTCCCTCTGCTTGTGTCTCTGCCTCTGTCTCTCTGTGTGACTATCATAAATAAATTTAAAAAAATAAAAAAAAAAAAAAGAAAAGCTTAGCTCTTTTACCAATTAAAAAACTTAAAAAAAAAAACTTAAAAAACTTAGAAGGAAAGAAACTCTAGGCCACACGTGGGGCTCGAACTCACTACCCAGAGATCAAGAGTCTCAGGCTTTACTGACTGAGCCAGCCAGGTGCCCCACTTATCACTGATTTTAGTAAGACTACTTCTTGTCATTAAATGTTTTATTTTCACAGGCTTTATTTCAACCGACAGGGTGTTTCTCTCCCTTTAATCTGACCTCTTTGCTCTGAAACATCCTTGTTTTTTGTTTTTTTTTGTTTTGAAACATCCTTGTATCCCAGAATTCAATCCTACTTCGTCAACACTGCTTGGTTTACCTTGCTAAATTGCTAGTATTTCATTTGAACCTTGCATCTTTATTTGTAAGTGAAATGCACTTCTGCTTTGAGCCATCATCGATTAGTCTTTGGTGAGGTACCAAATCTAAAATACGCAAATTATTTTTCCTATACTTCCAGTTTAGGACTTTCTGAAGCTAAGAACCAGACCAAAAAAAAAAAAAAAAGAAAGGAAAAGAAAATCAGAGCAAGGCCCCTTACTCAGGACTAGCCCTCCCCACTCCCAACACACACACATATCCCAAGGCGCTTTTTTCAGATCCCAATGTGGGGACAATTCCTAGGATTCTGATCCCCCTCCTGACCCTACTACCGGTGCTAACGGTGACTCAAAAAGCACATTGATGGTTTCAACTCAAAGAAACAATATTGAGTAATTGAAGATACGAGTCAATAGCGGTGGAGTTCCTTAACCTCTGTAAGCCTCAATTTCCCTGCGTGTAACGTGAAACTATTAAAAAAAAACAAACCAACAAAACAAAACAAAACAAAAACAGGGGATCCCTGGGTGGCTCAGCGGTTTGGCGCCTGCCTTTTGCCCAGGGCGCGATCCTGGAGTCCCGGGATCGGGTCCCGCATCGGGCTCCCTGCATGGAGCCTGCCTCTCTCTCTGTGTGTCTAAAATAAATAAATAGATAAATAAATCTTTAAAAAAATGTAAACTTGTTTGGAAACGTCCATGATAAAACGTGCGAAAGGCAACACAGCCCGGGGCCACGCAGGCCCTGGGGACTTTGGCTACCGCGGCTTCCACGGCGCCGGGAGACCCGGGGAGGGAGCGGGGCCGACTGCGCACCCCGAGCCCTCCCGCGCCTCCGTCTCGGCTGAAAAGGGCGAGAGGACTCCCACCTGCCCCGCCGCGCGGGCTGCGGCCTAACCGCCTCGCCCAGGAGCCCGCGATGAGTGGCGGCTTTTATGACCCTTAGTCACGTTTTCCGGACCCACCGCCAGGTGCCTGAACGTAGCAGGAGCCACACCTTGCCCCCCACCAACCGGGGAAACGCCGCACACGAACCCGGACGAACCGACCAACGTGTCCGCCCTGCGCGCAGGCGCAGCAGCGGCGGCCGTGACTCGAGGCCCCGCCCCCAGGCGCGCCTCTCCGTCCCGGCTCGGGATTGGCCCAGAGGCGGCGCGAGCTCTGATTGGCCGAGGCGGAGTTACTAGGGCAACCGTCTCCTTCCGGAGTGTGCGTGTGCGCCGCCGGGGCCTCCATCCCGGGCCGCCGCTGGGAGGGCGCTCTCGACCTGTCGGCGCCTGCGGGCAGCGGAGGGCGCTTCCGGGGCCTCCCGCCCGGCTCCGCCTCGCGCGGTGGCTCTGGGTGGGCGGGGCCGTGCGCCCGCGGTCGCCTCTCGGGGGAGCGGCGAGACTGTGCGGGTTTCCCCGGGAAGCGCGGTTCTGGGTTCTGCTGTGCGACTCCTAATGTGTGCTGCACGTTTGCAGGTGGGTGGGGATGGGCGCTGCTCCACTTCGCCCTGGGTCCTCCTTCTGCAAAGATAAAGACCCTTGAACTGTTGGTGCTGAGTTTTTACCGTCAGGGGGCTTTATTTTGGCCCTCTGTTCCTTCATTTGAGCACCTGGTGGTGGAACCAATTTTTTTAAAAACGAAATTATTTGAAAACGCGTGTTGAAGGGAGCAGAATGAGAGGGAAAAGGGAGGAATTCTTGGAAGCTTGCCTGATAACCTCGAGGAGTTCTCCATTTTCTAGATCGTGGCAAAAGACAAGGTATGGGACCTCTGACCTACAGACATAGGCCAAAAATGATCTTTTTCTCTATATTTTGATGCTCGGTGGCATGGGTAAAAGATTCCGATCGAAAGTAACTCTAGGATGAAGCCTAACGTGTTTATTATAAATAGAAACTTAATCCAGATCCTAGAGGGAAAACATGGATAGTATGGAGTGTTGAAGGCCTCTGATGAGCCTAATAATTGTGTCCATTTTAAGCAGAGGAAAAAAAGTCCAGGTGAATTGAAGAAAATGAGTTTTTTTTTTTTTTTTCTCCAAAGGAGATAGAAGATGGGGAAGATGAGATGTGGGAAGACAAGGACCGTGGAGGTAGAGATGAGGTAATTGTATATACGGTGCAGAGCACGACTTAACTAAGGTCAACAATCAAAATCCAGAGTAAAACAGTTGGAACTGCCTTGTTTTAATCGCCAAAGTGGTATTGTGAACACTTTCTGACTAGTTTTACAAGCCCACCCTAGACTCTACCAAAATCGGACACCGTCATTTTTATGGGGAAAAAAAAATTGCAGACCACTGCCATGAAGGTAGATGCAAGAATTCCAAACAGAACGTGAGCAAATTAAATAGTAGTATCAAGTAAGAAGAATAATACATTGTGAGAAGTGAGGTTTGTTTGGAGGGAATGCAAAAATATTTTTTTGTTTGAAAAGTCCTTTAAGATCCCTGGGTGGCGCAGCGGTTTGGCGCCTGCCTTTGGCCCAGGGCGCGATCCTGGAGACCCGGGATCGAATCCCACGTTGGGCTCCCGGTGCATGGAGCCTGCTTCTGCCTCTGCCTGTGTCTCTGCCTCTCTCTCTCTCTCTCAATCTCTCTCTGTGTGACTATCATAAAGAAAAAAAGAAAAAAAAAAAGTCCTTTTGGTTGCCTGGAAATACTGGTTTGAAAGAAACTCTAGATTCTTAGAATTGCCTCATTAAATTCCATTAGTTTGTGTGCCTGTCAAACATCTGTGTTTCCATATTTAATCTTTTGACAAATATTTAGGTTTCTACTATGTTTTCTGCTTCTGGCTGGGAGCCTTTGTGGTAGTTTTTCTTTTTGTTTTTTAAGATTTTATTTGACAGAGACAGAGAGAGAGCACAAGCAGGGGGAGTAGGAGAGGGAGAAGCAGGCTCCTCACTGAACAGGGAGCCCAATCTAGGGCAGGATCCCAGGATCCTAAGATCATGACCTGAGCCAAAGGCGAATGCTTAACCCACTGAGCCACCCAGGCGCCCCTGTGTTAGTATTTGAATATGGATAGGTTTGAGATGAGTCCTAAAAGAACTGGGATGGGTGAGTGGGTACACAGCCTGTGAACAGTGAATGCTTCATGTGTGTAGCCACCGTGGGGGTTTAATGCATTTCATTTCATTTTCCCAGTGACTGTATTAGGCAGGTATCATCAGCTCTGTTTTCTACGTGGGAAAATAGATTTAGCCATTAACTTAATTGCTCATAGTTTTCTTCTTTTTTTTTTTAAATAAAGATTTTATTTATTTATTCATGAGAGACACACAGAGAGAGGCAGAGACACAGGCAGAGGGAGAAGCAGGCTCCTCCAGGGGAGCCCAATGCGATCCCTGGACCCCAGGATCATTACTTGAGCTAAAGGCAGATGCTCAATCATGGAGCCACCCAGGCGCCCCTTTGCTCATGGTTTTATAATTAATAAGTGACAGAGCTGGGATCATACATAGTTCTGCCAAATCCAAAGTCCCTACCCACTTCCTGATTCACATTTTTGGTTTTCCTCCTGCCTCCACCCGTCCCCTCCCCCGCCCCAAGCAACTTGTTTTGAGAGGCAGCCAGCATGTTATTTATTGTTTGCTTTGAACAGCCAGTTGTATAATAGAAACTTTCTTCAACCCCATTCAATCTAGTAGTTGTAATCAAAAGTAAATTACCCATACATGCCTTCTGATTTCAATTTAAAACATGTTAAATGTGTATTCATTTACCAATATTTTGATGTGGGACTAAGGCCTTGTTTTTTGACTTGGGGTTCAGTGTTGGGAGTAGTTTGTCTTCCCAGTACAGAGTACACTCATAAGTGCATCTTCTGTAATTTGAAGTTTGTCTGTTTTTGAGTTTTTATTTAAGTGATCTCTGCATCCAACTGTGGGGCCGGACTCATGACCCCAAGATCAAGAGCTGAATACTCTGCTGACTCAACCAGGCAGGTGCCCCAAAGTTTGTTTCTTTAAGGCAAAACAAAACTTTAAAAAACTAGTAAAGGGGCAGCCCTGGTGGCACAGCGGTTTAGCGCCACCTGTAGCCAGGGTGTGATCCTGGAGACCCAGGAATCGAGTCCCGCGTCGGGCTCCCTGCATGGAGCCTGCTTCTCCCTCTGCCTGTGTCTCTGCCTCTCTCTGTGTCTCTATGAATGAATAAATAAAATCTAAAAAAAAAAAAAAAAAAAAAAAAACTAGTAAAGCAATTAGAATACTCCAGCATTTTTACTTTTTTCCCCATCTTTTTATGGTTGCTCACCCACACCTAATTTGACTACAGTGGCATTTTTAAGCTTTATCAAATATGTCTGAAACATTCAAAGTGGTTTTCACAGATTAACTTACTTTTTGCATTAATTTGATTGGTTTATATGATTTTATTATGCAGTTGAAACCGCAAATACAACAGTCATGTACAGGTTTGGAACAAACACCACTGATGCTTATTAAGGATATACTTTAGCTTATGGAAACAGAAATGGCCAGGTGTTCTCTGAATACCACAGAAGAACCTGCTAGCCACATGTACTTAGCATTTCACAGACATCAAGTTAGTAAGTCTTGTTTGGAAATGAGACTGTCATTCAGTCTAGCCATAAATGTAGGTTAGTATGAGTTGGTTAGGTAGACATAGTTAAGACACAGTTAAGAGAGCATCTACTGTATTGTGATGTTCACAATATGTTGCATTAACTTTTATAACAATCAGAAAATTCTTGGTGAATGCAACTTTTGCTTTGGAATCCAGACTCTGGTTCTTGGAAGAAAACAGGAGTAATCACATTATATTTTCCTTAGGTTGGTATGTATGTGATGTTCTAGACTGTTCACACTGGTTACCTTTGGTCATTCCTCTTTCTTTCTTTCTTTTTTTTTTTTTTTTTTTTAAAAGATTTTACTTATTTATTAATGAGAGACAGAGAGAGGCAGAGACACAGGCAGAAGGAGAAGCAGGCTCATGCAGGGAGCCTGATGTGGGACTCCCATCCCAGGTCTCCAGGATCAGGCACTGGGCTGAAGGTGGCGCTAAACCGCAGAGCCACCGGGGCCGACCGGTCATTCCTCTTTAAATTGTGATTCCTATAATGGTTTCCTCTGATTGGTGCAGCATAGAAGTACTCCCACAGTTAAATGAACTTTTAGAGTAACCAGACTCTAAAGTTGGCTCATTGAAATTATTTCATTAAAACCCTTGTCTCTTGGGGTGCCTAGCTGCTTCAGTTGGAAGAGCATGCTACTCTTCATCTAGGGGTCATGAGTTTGAGCCCCACATTCAGTGTAGGGATTACTAAAAAAATAAAATAAATAAAACCCTCATCTCTTTCCCATAATATCCCTGATCCCATATCATTCCCATGCCAGATGAACTGGTCCCTCATCTGCTTGCCTGTAAATTGTGTTCATAACCAGTAATGCTAATCACATTGTAGTTACTTATCTCTTCCTGTGATATGGATTGAGAGCTATATATACCAGTTATATTCGTTTGCTAGGGTTGTCTTAGCAAAATTTCACAGACTGGGTGGCTGAAACAACAGAAATTTATTTTCTAACAATTCTGAAGACTGGAAGTTGAAGATGAAGGTATTGGTAGGTTTGGTTTCTTCTGAGGCCTCTCTCCTTGGTTTGTAAATGTCAGCCTTCTTGCTAAGTCTTCACATGGTCATTTGTCATCTGTGGCCTAATCTCTTAAAAGGGCAGCAGCCATATTGTATTAGAGCCTATTCCAATGACCTCATTTTAACTTAATTACTTCTTTAAAGGCCTGTCTCCAAATACAGTAATATTCTTATATACTGTGGATTAAGACTTTGACATATGGATTTTAGTGGGATATCTCTCAGCCCATAACCAGTAATGCCTTCCCTCCATTATGACATTCTGAATTAACACTGGCAAGATAAAGACACTAGTTTTATTTATTGCCCATGTTTCTTCATTTTGTCCTTTTGTGTATGGTGAGACTTCAGTGTTTTGCTAACTTTTTTTTTTTTTTTTAAGATTTATTTATTTGAGAGAGAGAGAGAGCATGGGGGCAGGCGCAGGGGCAGAGGGAGAAGGAGAAAATCTCAAGCAGACTCTGTGCTGATTGTGGTGAAGCCAGATGCAGGGTTCAATCGCACGACCATGAGATTATGACCTGAGCTGAAACCAAGTTGGATGCTTAATTGACTGTGCCACCCAGGTGCCCCTAAAATTTTTATCTTTAGTTATTTAGTTTTATAATACCATGCCCAGTTATTAATAGCTGTGGGTTGGGAATTGATGATATAATTAGGAAGCATGAGGCCCAATCTTTGGGGCTTGGCTCTTGTTCCTCTGTATGTTCCAGTTGCCTGTAATGGGGGGCTCTTCACTTTGGTATTTATTTGTATGCAAAGAGTGGGTATAGAGATTACTTAAAAATAAAATCTTTAAAACAAAAACCAGGGGGATCCTTGGGTGGCGCAGTGGTTTAGCACCTGCCTTTGGCCCAGGGCGCGATCCTGGAGACCTGGGATCAAATCCCACATCGGGCTCCCGGTGCATGGAGCCTGCTTCTCCCTCTGCCTATGTCTCTGCCTCTCGCTTTCTCTCTGTGACTATCATAAATAAATAAAAATTAAAAAAAAAAAAAAAAAGGAATGAGGCCTGGAACCTCCTTTAAAAATAAAAAAATAAAATAAAATAAAACAAAAACCAGGGGATCCCTGGGTGGCTCAGCGGTTTGGTACCTGCCTCCAGCCCAGGGCATGACCCTGGGGTCCTGGGATCGAGTCCCACTTCGGGCTCCCTGCGTGGAGCCTGCTTCTCCCTCTGTCTGTGTCTCTGCCCCCAGCCCCATGCCTCTTATGAATAAATAAATAAAATCTTAAAAAAACAAAAACAAAAAAAAACCCAAAACCAAACAAAAAAACAACAAAAAAATAAAACAAAAACCAAAGAGCACTCTGATGGTGTGTGGAGCCACCTAAACAGTAATTGACTTGGTATATTTTCCTAGGGCAGTAGCTTGAAAACTTCTAGTAACCTAGTTCTAGTTCCTTCCCTGTAAAGATTCTGATTTGATAGCTCTAAGTGAAGTCTAGGATTTTTTTTTCTTTTTCTTTTTCTTTAGGTGAGCATGGCAGGTGGTGCTGGGAGCTCTCTTACTACACATTGAGAAGTTCACCTTAGAGAGAGCAACATAGACATTGACATATGTGCCTGACCAGATCTTGTACTCGCTGACTGTACAATGTGGTTGTAACCCCCGTGGGCACAGGGAAGATGTGCTCTCTGTGTTGCCACTTCTTTCCAGATTGTCATCCCCCAGAAAAGTGGTGGGAAGATTACTACCACTCCAAAAAATAAAGTAGTGGGGGGGAAAGTTTCTGGCTCCCAAGTTTTCTGAGAAACTGTCACCACACAGGAAGACAGCCACCAGGGCCCAATTGCCAAAAGACAGGAGGGGTGCCAAGCTCGAGGACCATGAAAAGAGAATGGGAGCTATGAGGAAGAGGAAGATAAGAACGCTGAGTTGGGCCAGAATACAGAAGGTGATGAATTCTCTTCCAGGGCTGTTCTGGCTAGCAACTGGCAGATGGCAAGGGTCGGCCCTGCTTGCCATTCCATATGCCGTTGGGGGCGGGTTCTGTGAGTATACCCACCCTTCGGAAAGTTGCCTTGGCAATTGCTGGCTGACTTTTCAGGTGTGGCTTCGTCGATGAGGAATCTCAGTGGACCTTTGACCTCTGCTGTCCAAGTGATCAGAATCAGTGTTTTCTCTGAATTTTCTACATTGATTATTTCTGTCCCAGTGCATAGGAGCCATGCCAGTTAATTGTCCCCCAAACTTAGTTGTCAGTGATTTTGTTTTTGTCCTGATGGAGTTGAGTCTCTGTAACATTTTAAATGATACTGCTTCCAAAGAAGTAATTATTAATAGTTTTACTTAAATACAATGGCAGTACCTTTAAAATTATTTCAAAAAAGGAGGTTAAAGTGGCATTGAATTTTTTCCTTAGGTTTGTGTATTATAGTCAGATTTATGAGCAGTTTCTCTGAAAGAATAATTTGTTATTCTCAACAAGTGTGTGGGAGCCATTGGTTAGGTGGGTTTTCATTTAGATTCTGAAAAAGGTGTATGTTCTGCATGGGCCAGAGGGAGAACAGTCCTTCCTGGGGGCGTCAGGGAAGACGAGCAGGACAAGGGCAGTGATGACAAAGGATGTGAGGAGGGAGAGAAAGAGGAAGGCCAGGATGGCCTAAATCAGCTCAATTGAAGGATGGTCCATATCAAGGAATTAGAGTTGTAAGGGAAGCCCTTGGGCAGGGGTTGTTGGATGTCTTTTAGGAACTTGAAGAATGTTCTAATTAATTTATAAATGCTTTTATAAGTACTCTTGTCTAGAGCTAATTTGTATGTCTTGTGAAGAGTAGGTATTACCATAGGTGTGATATTTGTGGATAGAGTAAAAGCTTCCAGTTAACTCATTAGTGATACAGACAGATCATTAAAAATATAATATTCTGACTTTTGCCCACAGAGCCTATCAAAAAAACACCTGATAAACAGAAGAAGGAAATGGCCAAACAGAAGGCTTCCATGAAACCAAAAAACAGAAATTGGAAGGTAACTTCTTTGCTGTGTGTGGTTTTTTTTTAAGATTTTATTTATTTATTTATGAGAGACACAGAGAGAGAGGCAGACACATAGGCAGAGGGAGAAGCAGGCTCCATGCAGGGAGCCCGATGTGGGACTCGATCCCAGGACCCCAGGATCACGCTCTGAGCCAAAGGCAGATGCTCAACTGCTGACCCACCCAGGCGTCCCTTTGCTGTGTTTTAAAGCACAAACAAAACATAGAGAATTTCATATTAACAGAATAGATGTAGTGTAGGTTTGATACCTGTGGACAGAGTAAAAGCCCAAGTGGCAAACAAGGGGATTTTTATTGCAGTTTGGTTATTACAATATGCCAGAATCTTTAATGGAATTTTCTTGTAGCATCATTGTTTCTGAACAGTTTGAGTTCCTTTTTTTCTTTTCTTTTTTTTTAACCTTTCATATGGCAGTTGAACTACCTGTAACTTTCAAACTGTTTGTTGGAAACCTGAATTTCACCAAAACCACTGCCGAACCAAAAAAAACTGGTCTCAGTGAATTTTTTGCTAAAAATGATCTCATAGTTGTTGGTGTCAGAGTTGGCTTGTCCAGGTAAATTCCAATAAATTAAGAATATCAAGTTTATCAGCCCAGCATTATTATCCCTGGAAGAATTAGGAGTTCCTGTAACTTTCTGTTTCGTTGTGGGTTGCTAGACTTTTGTGTTGTCAAATCCTTTTGTGACCTGCTCTTTACCCTTTGGAGGGGTTTTACCTCAGCCTCTTGCAGTTCAGAGTGAGTATAGTAGTCTCGTATCCTCGAGGATACATTATAAGACCCCTGGTGGATACCTGAAGCCACAGATAGTACTGAACCCTACATGCACTATGTTGTTTCTTTTACATACATATCAGTGATAAAGTTTAATTTATAAATTGGCCACCATAAGAGATTAATAATAATATAACAAGTAGAATAATTACAGCAATATCCTCTAATGAAAGTTATATGAATGTGGTTTCTCGAACCTCACAAAATATCTCACTGTACCATATTCGCCCTCATTGTGATGATGTGAGATGATAAAACGTCTCTATGATGAGATGAAGTGAGGTCCATGGCATAGGCATCGTGACCTAGCATTAGAGTACTATTGACCTTTTGATGCTAGGTCAGAAAGAGAATCATCTGCTTCCAGACCACACAGTTGACTGTGGGTAACTGAAGCCATGGATAAGACAGACTAATGTATTTAAAACCCTTTGGTGACCCTTAGAAAACCCATTAGATTAAACTCTGCTATCCCATTTTTCCAATTGAAATGTTAACATAATCCTGAGATTTTTCCTTGTCTTCACAGAACCATAGTTTCGTGATTTTCCACTGTGAGCAATGTTATTTGCCCCAAACTACTTTAAAGCGAATCACACCTTTAGTCACAGCCCCCTAGCTCTGGTGGCACATATGGGTCCTGTATCACTCCTCCTTTTTTGCTGATTCGAATTTTATCTTTCTCACTTCTTTTGTATCAGAAGCATATTCTTGGATGTGAGCATATAGTACTCAGACTGTCCTAGGTAAAAACAAAAAGATAATGATAATAGTGAACTCACTGAGCATTCACTATTCCAGGCATTGTTTCTAAATTCCTTACTTAGACCTTCCTTATGACCAGTTCAGAGTGAGTCACTGGATCTGTTAAGACAATCCTCAGTGGTAATCACTGACATTATCCCCATTTCACAGAGGAGAAATTTTAGGCACAGAAAAGTTAAGTAATGTGCCCTGTATCACATGGCTAGACAATGGCCAAGCTAGGATTTAAGTACAGCACTCTGGCTCCAGAGCCTCTGCCACGACTTTTGTCACATTGCCAGTACGGTTTTTGTTAACTATATTTTGTAATACTGTTGCATTTGCAGGAAATACGAATTTCTTTTGCATTAAAAAATATATTTGTAGTAGCCCTTCGGTTTGCTAACACATTCCTCATTACGAGTGATATTTTTGTTCCAATTCGCAAATGTAGATGGCTGTTTCTTAAAACAAAAATTCAAAACCTCATAATTTCAAGCTTCATTTTCTATAGCTTTCGGTTAAATTGGGTCAGTTGGCTAAACAGAAAACTAATAAAGATTTCAACAGGTGAATTTGTACTGACTCTTAGTCCTTGCTCCAGGACAGGGTTTCTCGATTTTGTCACTGTTAACATTTTGGGCCAGATAATTCTTTGTGGCGGGGGACTGTCTAGTGGATTGCAGGCTATGGATTCCACCCACTGCATACTAGCACTCCTGCAGTTGTGACAGCCAGAAATGTCTCTAGCCCTTGTCTAACTTGCCCCAGGGTGAGAACCATTCCTCTCTGGTTTCTTTATGACATTTATATTGCTAGCTGGTGGAGCCTTGGTTTTAAATTGTAATGACTCAGTGCTGACTTCCACTTTCACATCCAGTGTGACTAGCCAACTAGAGTCGTGCCTCTACATCTTACCTAGGTGTTTTTTTTTTCCTTTTTCTTTTACATCTCTGTAGGAAATTTGGTTATGTAAATTTTAAATCTGCTGATGACCAGAGAAAAGCCTTGAAACTTAGTGAGACAAAGGTCCTTGGGTATGAAATTAAATTGAGAAAACCAAAAGGAAAGGAAGTAAAGAAAGGTATACAAATAAGGTAATTGTTTATAGATACTTGTGTATCTAGAAGACTCTGGGTCAGGAAGGAGTCTCGGATTTTTACTCTGTGCAAGTAGTCAGTTACTACCAGGTCACCTACTTGCACAGCACAAACTTTATCTACATTGCTATCACCCTCTATGCTATAGCTGTATGGCTCACCTTCCCTGTCATAATGTTCTTTGTCTACTGTACCTTACCTTCATTATGTCATTATGTACCTTACCTTCTTTGCCATAATGTTGTCTCTGGGACTCATTCCCTGGCTACCTGAAGCCCATCCATGGAATCACAGCTTAAAGTTCATTTCCTCAAGATCAGAAAAAATTTCCCTTACTACCAGACTAGGTTAAGTCCTTTTGGGGGGCGGGGGGGGGCGGTGGTGGAGTCTAGGTGGGACTTTTTTTTTTTTTTTTTTTGAGAGAGAGAACATAAACAAGGACAAGCAGAGGGAGAAGGAGAGAGAGAATCTTTAGCCAGGTTCCATACTGAGCGTGGCGCTCAACATGGAACTCAGTCCCACAACCCTGATGAGATTATGACCTGAGCCGAAATCAAGAGTTAAATGCTTAACTGACTGAGCTGCCCACG
Source organism: Canis lupus familiaris (assembly GCF_011100685.1). Lineage (NCBI taxonomy): Eukaryota > Metazoa > Chordata > Mammalia > Carnivora > Canidae > Canis > Canis lupus. Next base: position 43,558,615 of record NC_049246.1, on the reverse strand, counting down.
CACCCCTGTTTGTTTGTTTGTTTTAACTTTATTTATTTTAAGTAATCTCTTTACCCATCGTGGGGCTCAAACTCACAACCCGGAGATCAAGAATCACATGCTCATCTGACTGAGCCAGCCAGGTGCCCCTAGGTTAAGTCTTTACTAGATGCTCTCATTTCCCTTTTTACTTTTCCTTCTTGGCACTTTCCAGAGTTTGTAATTATGTGACTGTTTGCTTACATAGCCTTTTCCCCCAGTAAGACCACATTCCCGAGAGTAGAGGGTAAGTCTTTTTTCATGTAGCATGTAGCATAGCTGTCGCCCAGATATGTGTCCAAATATTTGTTAAATGAAGGAATATGTATTGCTATTAACGCTCTCTAACTCTTGGAGAAGTGTTTTTTTCTCTTTTAGAGAATTTTCGATGCTTGTTAGATCTGAAACCAGACTAAAAATACTCTTCTGTGTTAATGTAGATCTGAATGCCAAAACACTTTTGATCAAGAACATGCCTGACAGCCACTCAACATGACTCAAAAGATGTGTTTAAGGATGCCTTTCAAATCAGATTGGTGAGGAAGAATAGGACAAGTAAAACATGTGTTTTGTACCTATATTGAAAAAGAGTGTATTTCTACTGAATTCAGACATAACAGAATTACATTGCATTCTCCTATATCACTTAATGCCTGATTTTAGGGAAGGGAAGAGTAGTTATCCAACCTTTCTACCAGCAGGCATAGAAACTGAAGGGAGCATCATAAATGGACAGCCAGAAGCTTCTAGAAAACGGTGGTAGTGTCATTGAGAAATGAACATTTATTCTACAAAGTTTAAGATTGAAGATTAGACGAATTCAGTAATAGATTACCTCCATTCTTCTCTCTCCAGGGTTGACGCTAATGAAACACCATGTTTGCTGACTTGCCTGGACAGATACCAAAACAGCACTGAATTGGTCCATTAGAACTGTGTTGTAACAATCAATGAAACACTAGCACCATGTAGCTAGGCTTTGGTAGAGTAAGAGGTGAATGTGGTAAAATTAGAAAGGATGGAGTGGGGATCCCTGGGTGGCGCAGCGGTTTGGCGCCTGCCTTTGGCCCAGGGCGCAGTCCTGGAGACACGGGATCGAATCCCATGTCGGGCTCTCGGTGCATGGAGCCTGTTTCTCCCTCTGCCTATGTCCCTGCCTCTCTCTCTCTCTGTGACTGTCATAAATAAATAAAAATGTTTAAAAAAAAAAAAAAAAAAAGAAAGGATGGAGTGGGATGTATTTTGAAGGAATTTTTTTTAAGATTTTATTTTTAAGTAATCTCTACACCCAGTGTGAGGTTTGAACTCACAACCCCAAGATCAAGAGTTGCATGCTCCAACGATTGAGCCAGCCAGGGGCCCCTATTTTGAAGGATTTCTTAATGAGGTGCAGCTTGCATATCAGGATTACAGATACATTTAAGTGAAAATTGTTGGTATAGGTGAACTCTAAAATAGTCTATTTTAGACTAGTCTACCAGTATATTCTGAATAACATAAGCTCTAGAAAAGAATCCTGCCAATTGAGAAAACAAGTCTGAAAGGATAAATCCCATATTGTTAGCAATTTGCAATTGTCAGTGGTTAGTGTGAGGGGATTTGGGGCTCTCTGCCATGCATGTAGTCAGCAATACTGGAAAATGACAAAATGAAAAGTTGCTGCAAAAGCCATAGAATTTCTCTAATGTTAGTTACCTTTTGATTAGATATACTTAAGTCTTTAGAATCATTCCTTTACATAAAGAATTATTACAAAAGGAAGATAGGAGATGCCAGGGAATCCATGACCATATTAAATAAAAGCATAATACCTATGTCAGAAGAGAGTGTGGTGCATTCTTCAAGAATATGCTTACTCAACAGATCCTTACTCCATATCTTTTTTTTTCTTTTTTTTCTTACTCCATATCTTTCACCAAAGTAAGTTACAGGTTCGTGAAGGATTACAATGAAAATATGAAATGATAAAGTAGTAGAGGGAGATGTGGAGAATGTTTTTGTTTTGTTTGTTTTTAGTAAGCTTCAAGAAGGGGAAGCCTGTTAAGTATGACGCAAATCCTGGAAGTTATAAAAGAACAGATAAATTTGACTGCATAAATATAAAACACTTCTACATGGGGCGGGGTGGAGTAGAGGAAATCCCATAAGCAAAGTCGAAAGACAAGTGACAAACCAGGAAAGAAAATCATGATTTCTTTTAAAACTGAGGGCTAATTTTCTGATAGATAAAATGCATCTCACAAATCAGTAAAAAAAAAGACCAACAGGGGCGACTGGATGGTGTAGTCTGTTGAACATTTGACTCTTGGTTTTGGCTCAGGTCATGATCTTGGGCTCATGGGATTGAGCCTCATGTTGGGCTCAGTGCTCAGCCTGGAGTCAGCTTGAGATTCTTTCTCTCCCTCTGCCCCTCCTGCTCATATTCTTTCTGTCTCTCTCTAAAATAAATAAAATCTTTTAAAAAAGAATAACAACCGCGTAAAAATATTAGCAAATTATGAACAGGTAGGTCACAGAAAAGGAATTTTCTTTTGAGCATAAAAAAATACTCATCCTCACACATACTAAAAGAATTGTAAGTTAAAAGGCAATTTTAATTAATTTAATTTAGTTGTAACATTTTACCTATTACTATTAGGTGTTCAGAGATCAAAAAGCATTACCAAAAAAAAAAAAAAAAAAAAAAAAAAAAAAGCATTACCATAGTATTGAGGAGGGTTAGAGAAACTGGCAAACTCAGACTTCGTTGGTAGAAGGAAGATTGGTGAAGTGCCTGTGGAGATGAGTTGGTATTTCTTAGTTATAGTTGCATGTATCATTTTATCCTGCAATTACACTCCTAAGAATTTATCCCACAGATAGACACGTGACATAATGTATTACAAAGTTGGTTGATGCAAAATTAGAATTAACCTGAATATCTATCAATGGAAAACTGGCTGAAATTTTCTGGTACATCCAAAAGATACTGTACTATGCAGTTGAAAAAAGAAGTGAAACAGCACTTTATGTACTGATGGAAAATAATCTCCAATATAAAGGCAAGATATAGAACAGTGTGTTTAATATTCTCTTTCATGTAAAAACATAATGGAGGACTTAACTCTACAAACATTAACTCGAAATCAATCAAAGACCCAAATGTAAGAGCTAAAACAAAACTATGGCGAAAACACAGGAGTAAATCCTTGTGATCCTAGGTTGGGGTGTTGTGCTGATGATAAAACAGAAGATTGACAAGTTGGGCTTTATCAATATTGAAAGCATTTATACTCCAGAGGACACTACACAAAAAGTAAAAAAGAACCCTCTGCAGACTGAGAGAAAATATGGCAAATCATATATCTTCTAAGAGCCTTGGATTTGGAATTTGTGAAGAACTCTCCCAACTCAATAATAAGACTAACTAATTAAAAAATGGGCAAAGAGCTTGAATGGACATTTCTCCAAAGTATATGGATTGCCAATAAGAACATGAAAAGATGCTCGACATGAGTTGTTAAGGAAATGCAAATCAAAACCATGGTGTGATCCCACTTCACGCCCATCTGAGTGGCTGTAATAAGAAAGGCAGGCAATAATAAGTGTTGACAAGGCTACAGGGAAATTGGAACCCTTATTCATTGCCGGTGGGAATGTAAAATAAAATAGTGCAGTTTCTTTGGAAAACTATTTGGCAATTTCTCAAAATGTTAAACAGTTGCCATATGGTGCAGCAGTTCTACTAGGTGTATACCCCCTCCAAAATGAAAACAAATAGCTGCACACTTCTAACCACATGTTCATATCACCTTCAGTCATAATAGCCAAAAAAAGTGGAAACAACCCCAAATATCAACCAGTTGATGAATGGATAAACAAAACATGGCATTTCCACACAAGGTAATAGTATCCTGGCATAACGAGGGATGAAGTACTGACATATGCTATAACTTGGATGAGTCTGGAAAACATTAGGCTAAGTGAAAGAAGCCAGTCACAAAAGATTGCATATTCATATGATCCCATTTCTATGGAATGTCCAGAATAGGCAGGTAGCATAGTAGTTGGGCCAGGGGATGGGAATGAGTTGGAGGGAATAAGGAATGACTGCTAATGGATACTTTGGTGGGGGGATGATAAATATGTTCCAAAATTAGATCATGGTGATGGTTCTAGAATTCTGTAAATATACTAGAAACCATTATACACTTTTTATTTTTTTAAGATTTCATTTTTAAATAATCCCTATACCCAATGTGAGACTTGAACTCATGACCTTGAGATCAAGAGTTGCACACTCCACTGACTGAGCCAGCCACGAGCCCCTCATTGTAAATTTTATGATATGTAAATTATATCCCAATCTTTGAAAAATAGAGTGTGTATATATATATATGTACATTTGCTTTTATATATATGGCATGCTGCCCATAAGGAAAGAAATTGGACAGAAGGCACACTTCATATCCTTTTCTACCTTTTGTATTTTGTCTTGTATGTGTATTACTAAATCAGAAGACAAGAATACTAAATCTTGACTATTCTTTCTTCTCTCCCTGATCCCACCCCCACAATTGCAGGATTGCCTATGTTGACTTCAAGTCACAGGCTGATGCAGAGCAAGCCGTAGAAGAGAAGCAAGGAACAAAGACCGGTGGGCTTGCCATAGTTCTGGACCATGCTGGAGAGAAAAGTCAAAGCTAAGAAGAGAGAGGCAGGAAGAACAGAATGTGTAGAAAAGTAAGGGATGCTAAAGCTCTATAGACTGAGACTTTCCAGGGTTGTTAGCAAGGTTCCCCAGAGAGGCACTAACAGGAGGATAGACACACTTAAATAAAATTTCTTATTCAAAACCTTCTTAAATAAAATTTCTCCCTGTATGAAAAACGTGTAAATCATCCTCCTATCAAGTGAATGAGTATTCTAATTAACTATAACCTTGAAGTCTGCAAAAACATGCGCTTTGAGATACATCAGCTTAGCTCCCCTCTTTGGGTACCTTCTAGGTTTCTGTTTGGACAGGCTTTTAAACCTGTGGTTTCAGAATCAGCTATTTAATTCTCTTTAGACATTTCATTCTCTTCAACTAGAGTTTTTGTCAGGTTTGTTTATTTATTTAAAAGATTTTATTTATTCATGAGAGAGAGAGAGAAAGAGAGAGGCAGAGACACAGGCAGAGGGAGAAGCAGGCTCCCTGCAGGGAGCCCGATGTGGGACCCCATCCCAGGACTCCAGGATCACACTCTGGTCTGAAGGCAGGCGCCAAACTGCTAAGCCACCCAGGGATCCCACTTTTTGTCAGGTTTAAACAAGAGACCCCCAAACCAATGTCCCTACTCTGCCTAATCTGAGGGATAGATGTTGTAGCTTAGATAGTATCTATAGGGGGGAAAAAAGCCCAATTTATTATGAATATTTTTAAGAATCAAGGAATTTCACATAGAAATCTGGATTCCCAGCCTCTTTCGGTACTGCATCAGGAAACCAGTGCCCTAGGGTTGCATTCCTACATGCAACCTACCCAATTCCTAGAGTTGTGTGCACTGGAGAATCAGAGGTTTCTTCTTAGCTGTTTCCTATAATCCCCGTGATTCTCACACTTCTCCACTTCTAAGGAGTAAACACACTTAGACTTTGAAAAAATAGAGCCAATACTTTTCTCTTGCAAAGTAGTACTTTTCGTAAAGGTGACATTTTAATATTATGCGTTTGTGTCTTTCAAAAGTGGGAAAATGAAAGCTAGAACAAGAAAGCCACACGTTTCAAGAAAAATGGGAGCAAGCTTATTTCTTTGTGGAGGTCAAGAATGTTCCTACATGTTTATTTTATTTTATTTTATTTTATTTTTTTCCTACGTGTTTAATATGCAAACAAAGAGTGTGTTGAAGAAATTTAACCTCAGGCGCCATTATGAAACAAACCATAGTAGGAACCACGATGGATATACAGAAAAGATGCGTGATAAAAAAACTTAACGAACTGAAAAAAAGACAGAAATTTCAACATGACTTAATTTTGAACATGAATAAAATAAATGACGCTGCTATGAAATGCAGTTATATATTAAGTGAGAAAATTGCCCCGGCATCAAAACCTTTTACAGATGGCGAGTTTATAAAGGAATGTCTGTTGAGTGCAGTGGAAATTATGTGCCCTGAACAGAGACAAGCATTTGCCAGTCTAAGACTAGGTGCTGATACTATTTCGCAGCATGTGGGCCACATGGCAGAGAACTTACAGGGCAAGCTGCAAGAAAAAGCTAAATCATTTGTGGCTTTCTCCATTGCTGCTCCTGAAAGGGCTGATGGAGGTAATCCCTCCCCACCCCAGTTGGCTGTATTTTTTCGTGGTGTTGATGAGACTTTGGATGTGATGGAAGAACTTTTAGACACAGTTTCCATGACAGGCACTGCATCAGGAAATGATGTCTGTGTTGAGAAAAATCTTAAAAATTTTAATGTAGACTGGTCACAGTAAATGTTAGCACAGATGGCAATTCTACACTGGTTGGGGTTGAACAGCTTGTTACAAAACTTAAATCTAGAGTGTCAGGGCTTTGCAAAGACACAGAGCTCAGGTCCGTGCATGGCCTCATTCTCTAGGAATCACTTTGTGCTTAAAAGTTAAAAATGGATCATGTCATGTACGTAGTGATTCATACCATAACCTGGATATTTTCCCATGGCTCAGACTGCAGCAAGTTCAGTGCTTTGTTCAGTGAGTTAGATGCACAGTATGGAAGCCTGTTCTGCCCCATGGGATGGAAGTGCCCATTTTTTGAACTGTTGGAAGAAATTGATTATTTTCATGTCTTCTAAAGGAAAATCAGCTCCTCAGCTTACTAGCAAAGATTGGGTCAAAGACTTACCCTTTTTGGTTGACATTATGACTTACCTAAAGACACTGGATATTTCTTTGCAAAGGCCTTCACAAGTGGTTACACAGATGTAGGACTCAATTCACTCATTGCTAATGAAACTGTGTCTTTGTGAAACTCATTTGGCAAGGAACAGTCTGGCCCACTTCCCTACGCTGAAATTAGTTTCTGAAAATGAAAGAGATGGCCTGAACTATATTTCCCGAATTAAAGAGTTGAAGACTGAATTCCAAAAACGGTTCTCTGATTTCAAACTTTATGAAAATGAACTGACATTGTTCAGTTCACCTTTCTCAATATTAATAATGTGAGCGAAGAGCTATGGAAGTTCTTGAATTGCAGTGCAACACTATACTGAAAATGAAATATGATGGTGTTGGGATCCCAGAATTCTACAATTATCTTGGGAATGGTTACCCTAAATATAAAAACCACTATGCAAAGATTCTGTCCATGTGTGGAAGTACCTACATTTGTGAGCAGCTCTTTTCTGTTATGAAACAACATAAAACTAAATCTTGCTCCTGGTTAAAGACTCGGAGATGAATTCTCTGCTGCATGTTGCTGTGCAAGATTCACAGCCTGACCTTGATTGACACCTTGGGGCTTGAGAAGGGAATATGAGGTGTTGGATTTCAAATCTAAAGAGAAAGGAATCATGAAACTTTAATTATTTCTACTTCCAAATTCTATTTGTCCAATGTCAAAGTACAATCTCTGGCATCATATGTTTGTGCTTATCACATATAAAATAAAGTTTGATTATATCTTGGTAGTTAATTTTTCCTATTCAGGGCCTTTCTGGCCCTTAGAGTGATTCAGGTTGATAAACCTCTGCCCTAAAAGCAGCCACATTTTTCCTAAAGGCACTCATGAACTAGGGATGTGAACCAGGGTGTGAGCCGGGGGAATGAGATGTTTAACTGCTGAGCACAGCTGTCTCCCCAAGAATGACAGACTTGCCATTGTGATCTTGGGGCTCAGGTCAGAGTAACCCCCCTTCTTGGACAGAGCTGGGACAGCATAGCCAATACTCCCCTCTGGGCTTCTTTTGTTAGTGTTTCCATTTTTTTTTCTTAAAGATTTTATTTATTCATGAGAGACACACAGAGAGAGGCAGAGAGAGACATAGGCACAGGGAGAGGCAGGCTCCCTGGAGGGAACCAGATGCAGGACTCTATCCCAGGACCCCAGGATCATGACTTGAACCAAAGGCAGATGCTCAACCACTGAGCCACCCAGTCGCCCCTCCATTTTGGATTTACACATTTCTTTGAAATTTCAACATTGTTGGTCAGGATTAGAATGAGTTGTTGCTAGCCCCAGAGCCATCCTGCCTCCTACAGGCAGGGAGGGGCATTTTCTTGGCATCAGGGCCACCCCAAGGGGATGCAGAATGAGGTGTCAGTATGTTTAAGAGTTTATGAGCAGGGGATCCCTGGGGGACTCAGGAGTTTGGCGCCTGCCTTTGACCCAGGGCGTGATCGAGTCCTGCTTCGGGCTCCCTGCATGGAGCCTGTTTCTCCCTCTGCCTCTCTCTGTGTCTCTCATAAATAAATAAAATATTAAAAAAAAAGAAAAAAAAGAGCTTATGAGCATTCTTCTAGGGAGCAGGCCCATAGCTACCATCAGTGTCTTAAAGAGGTCTGTGACCCAAAATGGGTTTTTCCACTATGAAATTAGGACATGACTGTCACTGCTACAGAAACTGTATCCTAAAAAAAATCAGTTCAATTATAAAACTGATATATACTTATTGTGGAACATCTGGAAACTATAAAGAAATAGAGGGGAAAATCTATAATCTCAACAATCAGAGGTTACCCCTGTAAATATTTAGGTATATTCGTTTCTTTCAATTTTCTATGTATTATTTTATATGGTTGAGTGTAGTAAGTCTGAATCATTTTGTATTCTGCTCCCCTCTCCCCTCCCCCGTTGAACAGTGAAATCTTGGGGTGCCTGGCTGGCACGGTTGAAACATGCACTTCTTCATCTCCCGGTTGTAAGTTCGAGCCCCACGATGGGTGTAGAGATTACTTAAAAATAAAAAATAAAATCTTAAAAATAAAAAACAAAACTCAAAACAAGAACAGGGAAATCCTAAATATCTGTCAGTCTTCCAAGCTCAAGTTGGGTTTATTTGATTGCATCACGTGTGTACTGATGGACTTTTGCCAGCCAGGGTGAGTCTCTTGGCATCATGTAAGCCATAGGCTTGATTTCCAGGTGTGAGATCCCTTTTCTGTTCTGCCAGGTTCTGAGAAGACCAGAGGAAAACCCTACTGTCCAGGGAAGGAGAGGCAGAGTGCATCTGATGACACTCAGGACAGCCTTTGGGCAGAGGTTCCAGGACCATTAATGAGTGTGAAGAAGCTCGGCTTTTTAGATCTGATGTTAATCTCTGCAGCATTTGACACCACTACCCACCTCCTCCCTCCCCTTCAAATCTCATTCCCATTTTTCTCCTTCCTTTCTGAATGCTGCTTACCAGGCCCTTTCCTTCCTCTGTCCCTTAAATACTCATTTTTCTCCAATGACTTTTTCTCCCTACAACTTACCAGTGACTTTTAACCTTTTTGGGAGGAAGGGGACAAGGGAGGTCAGTCAGGGCTCTCTTAAAGTATCAGTTAAAAATACCAATCCTCTTCCAAGAATCATGCGTGTGTATACCTACATGTGTGGGGTTTTTTTTTTTTTTAAGATTTTATTTATTCATGAGAGACAGAGAGGCAGAGACACAGGCAGAGGGAGAAGCAGGCTCCATGCAGGGGGCCTGATGCAGGACTCGATCCTGGGACTCCAGGATCATGCCCTGGGCCGAAAGCAGGCACTAAATGGCTGAGCCACCCAGGGATCCCCTACATGTGTGTTTTTATTGCACTTTCAGAAAGTCCCCAGACCCTAGAAGCCTTAGGACCATCTAGTCCCATGGATTTAGTTATGTGCAAAGCTTCCAGTGTGGAATCTCCAACCCTGCACTTCCTTTTTTTTTTTTTTTTAAGCTTATTTACTTGAGAGGGAGAGAGAATGAGGAGAGGGGAGGGGCAGAGGGAGAAGGAGAGAGAATCTCAAGCAGATTCCATGCCGAGTGTGGAGCCTAATGCGGGGCTCAATCTGAAAACCCTGAGATCATGACCTGAGCCAAAACCAAGAGTCCTGCTCAACTGACCGAGCCACCTGGGTGCCCCAGCACTTCCTTCTAAATGCCAGCCTGGAAGCTGCTGGACTTCTCCATTGGGATGTCCACAGGCATTTTCAATGTGTGGTGTTGATGATTGAATTAATCATTTCTCTCCCCATCTCCTAAACCAATCTCCCCCAGTTTTCTTTATTTTAGTGAATGGTACCATCATCCACCCAGTTCTGGCTCAAGGCAGAAACCTGGCAGTCGTCTTGGACTCCTACTTACTCATTTCCCGTTTCTATTTAGTTGCTAAATCTTGTTGATTATACTACTTAACTAAGGTTTCAAGTCTTCCCACTTGTCTACAATCCCATTAGTAGTGAACACTCCTCTAGTTGGGACCATCATCTCCTGCTTGAACTTCTACAAACCCCCCAACTGGTCTCCCTGCTTCTAGTGTCTCCGTCTACAACACTTTGCCTTCAAAACATTCTCCACCGGGGGTGAAGGGATGAGGTAACTGGGGGATGGACATTAAGGAGGGCATGTGAGGGCAGCCCCGGTGGCTCAGCTGTTTAGCGCCTCCTTTGGCCCACGGAGTGATCCTGGAGACCCGGGATCGAGTCCCGCGTCGGGCTCCCTGCGTGGAGCCTGCTTCTCCGTCTGCCTGTGTCTCTACCTCTCTCTCTCTCTCTGTGTCTCTCATGAATGAATAAATAAAATCTTAAAAAAAAAAGGAAGGCATGTGATGTAATGAGCACCAGGTATTATATAAGACTGATGAGTCGCTGAACTCTACTTCTGAAACTAATAGTACACTGTATGTTAAGTAATTGAATTTAAATTAAAAACAAACAAAAAACCAAAACATTCTCCACCCAACAGTGACCAAAAAATAGAGTCAAACAACTCAAATTAGGTCACATTACTCCCCTGCTTAACATTCTCCAATACTTCTCTTCATCATTTATAGTAAAACCCAAACTCTTTTAATTCAACAACAAAAAAATCAAAGAACCCAATTTAAAAATGGCCAAAGGACTTGAATAGACATTTCTCCAAAGATGTACAAAAGGCCAATAAACACATGAAAAGATAATCATCACTGATCAATCAGTAGGGATACGCAAGTTGAAACTACAATGAGATGCCACCTCACACTCATTAGATAGCTACTATAACACAAACAACAATGACAACCAACAGAAAACAAGTGTTGGAGAGGCTGTGGATAAATTGGAACCCATGTGCACTGTTGGTGGAAATGTAAAATAGTACAGCCACTGTGGAGATCAGTATGGTGATTCCTCAAAACTTAAAAATAGAATTACCCTATGATCCAGCAATTCCACTTCTGGGTGTATACCCAGAAGAATTGAAAGCAGGGTCTTGAAGAGATATTTGTGTACCCTTGTTCACAATAGCCAAAACATGGACACAACCCAAATGTCTCTCAACATATGAGTAGATAAGCAATATGTGATATATACACACAATGGAATATTATTCAGCCTTAAAAAAGAAAATTATACACCTGCTACAACATGGATGAATATAGAGAACATTATGCTAGGTGATATAAGCCAGTCACAAAACAAACAAATACAGGATGTTTGCACTTATATGAAATACTTAGCGTAGTCAGAATCCTAGAAACAGAAAGTAGAATGGTAGTTGCCAGGTCTGTTGGAGGGGGAATGGGAACTTCATGTTGAATGGGTGTAGAGTTTTAGCTTTACAAGATGAAAAGAGTTCTGGAGATGGATGGTGGTAGTAGCACAACATTATGAATATATTTCATACCATTGAACTATATACTTAAAAATAATTAAGATGGTCAATGTTGTTATGTGTAGTTTGCCCAGTTCAAAAACAACAAAACAAAACAAAACAAAAGCCCAAATTCCTCACCTACCATGGGACTACAAAGCCATATATAACAGGGGGGTCTCCTGTCTCCCTGATCTCTTATGCACTTTGTTCTTCACTGTATACTTGATACTTGCCTTCTTTCTGTGCCTTAAGTCCTTGGACAGAGCTGTTCCTGGAATATTCCTCTCCGAGTCTTCTGACCACCCAGGTCAGAGCTTCAGTGTTACCTCCTCAGAGAAACCTCTCCTGACCCACCTTAAAATGACCACCCCTCCCTCTCCTCTTTTGTTTCCACTTATGTGATATCCTTACCCCAAAAGGTTGTATCCTCAGTGTGTCATATCAGGAGGTGTGTGGTGTCCATTTGCCCCATTCCTGGTGATGTTAACTTTGATCATTTATTTAAGATGGTTTCTCTTAGGTTCCTTCACTGTAAATTACTTGTTGATAAGTTACCTCATGGAGATCCTAAGGGACTCTGTAAATATCCTGTTCCTTATTCTACTTTTCCCTAGTAATTTTACCATCTGTTGCTGATTCTTGCCTGAAACAATTATTACTGGGGTATATGCCAAGTGGCAGTTTTCAATTTTCCTCATTCTACATTGATTGGTTAGAATTCTGTGGGGAAGACTTTTCTCTTCACCGTCATTTATTTAAGTATTTATGGACTATGGACTCACAGATTATATTTTATTATATTTTATTCTATAGCTTCTTACATGAGTTATAATCCATAATGATCCTTATTTATGTTGTCTGTCAGATTGTCCCAGATTTAGCATAGGAGCCCATTCAGGTTGCCTCCCATGTCCATTGACATGGTCCACATGTCCCCATTAGTGCTTGAACCCTTCCTTACTTTCTGGCATCATGAGATGTTGGAGGCTCATCTTATAATTTCCTTGCCACAGCCCTGAAGATATGGCTATTCCCCCAACAAGCCTTGGTGCCTTCCATTGCAGAATGGCATGAGACACCAAGACCTGGGTGCTGGGTGAGGTCATTGGTGTTGGGCATTAGGACTTTCTGGCCCTCTGAGTGGACAGTCAGGTAATGTACATGTACATACATGTATCTTCATACATGTAGATACCAAAAGCTATTTTGACACATCTGTCTGTATTTTGAATACCATGAGTTCACAGTGCATCGTGTTCATTGATGCCTCTTCTTCCAGTCCCAACACCACAGTGTTTATTCTAGCTGACCCCCTCTCTGTATTTTTAACAGATTTTTCTGATAGTGAGAAATCTGGCTTCTTTAGTCACAGTATATTTACTTACCTGTTTAATACTAGAATATGCATATTTTCTGATTTTATTTTTTTAAAGATTTTATTTTATTTAAAAAAAAATTTCACCTAGGTGGCTCAGTGGTTGAGCATTGCCTCTGGCTCAGGTCGTAATCCTGGGGTCCTGGGATCGAATTCCCATCAGGCTCCCCGCGAGGAACCAGCTTCTCCCTCTGCTCCTATCTCTGCCTCTCTCTGTGTGTGTCTCTCATGAATAAATAAATAAAATCTTTAAAAATAATAAAAGATTTAATTTATAGGAGGAGGGGCAGAGAGGGAGAGAGAGGGACAAGCAGAGCACAGAGCTCAGAGCCTGAGGGGGCTCAATCCCACAGCCCTGAGATCAGGACCTGAGCCAAGATCAAGAGTCAGATGCTTAACTGACTGAGCCACCCAGGTGCCCCTTAAAGATTTTATTTTTAAATAATCTCTATACTCAACATGGGGCTTGAATTTATAATTACAAGATCAAGAGTTGCATGCTCCACCAACTGAGCCTGCCAGGCAGCCCCAGTATTTTCTGAATTTCTAACATACACCTCTCTGAAAAATAAACCTACTACTTAGAGTAAGACACTATACAGTTTTTCTCCTTTAGTCTTAGAGCTTATGGTCAAAATACTCCTTAGTAAAGCAGCTTAAGTGATGCTCCTGGTGTCCCCAGGGCTATTACTCATTTGTAGTACACTTATGGTCGTTTGTTCCTGTTGATATTCCACTTTGGGCCATCTCCTCTCCCCCCTCTTCTCCAATTCAATGTTAATTAAAAACGTGTTCAGGGGGTGCCTGAGTGGCTCAGTCAGTTAAGCTTCTGCCTTCAGCTCAGGTCATGATTCCAGGGTCCTGGGATCAAGCCCTGAGTTGGGCTCCTTGCCTCAGGGGGTGCCTGCTTCTCCTTCTGCCTCTGCCTCTCTCTCTGTCTCTCATGAGTAAATAAAATCTTAAAAAAAAAAAGGACAAATGTTCAGAACTATGAAACATAGTCCTGATTCTAAAAGTCAGAACTATACAGCTATGTCCAGAGAAGTGTTGCTTCCCCATGCCTTCCACTCCTCCTTCCATTCTTCCAACTTCATACCTGTCCTCTGCTAAGTAACCGATGTCAGTGTCTGCTTTATCTCTACTGTATTTCTTTTTGCACGCATTTATTTTCTGGCTCCCCTTCTTTACACGAGAGAGAGCCTACTATAGATGGCTTTTGCACTTTGCTTTTTACACTTAACAGTTTCTTGTAGGGGCAGCCCCAGTGACTTAGCGGTTTAGCGCCACCTTTGGCCCAGGGTGTGATCCTGGAGACCTGGGATCGAGTGCTGCGTCGGGCTCCCTGTGTGGAGCCTGCTTCTCCCTCTGCCTGTGTCTCTGCCTCTCTTTCTGTGTCTCTCATGGATAAAAAAAAATCTTAAAAAAAAAAAAAAAAGTTTCTTGGAAATCACCAGGAGATGTTTCGAGCTATTATATTGTGCCGCTTAGTCACCAACAGTGTCATTTCAACAAGTTCACTGTCATCATTTGTGAAGTTGTTGAATAGTCTTGCCTCTGGCACATGCAAAACAGCTGGGACCATTTGGGGGAAGCGCAAGGCTCTGAGGGGGGGGAGTAGGAGGCAGAGGGAGGTGAGGCCCAGAGACAGGCAGAGGCCAGGCCAGAGGAGGCGAAGCCCCCTCCCCGCTTGTGGCACCCTGGGGTGGGGTGGAAGCAGGGAGACCAGCCCAGAGGCTCCTGCAGGGGTGTGGGGGAAGGGCCAGAGGAGGGCGACATCTGGATATGGAGGGAGGCCTGACAGAGTCAAAGACGCCTCCCAGACTTCTAGCTTGGTGACCAAAGGAGAGAGTGAGGGCAGAGGAACTGGTGTGAGGGATGGTGAGGGCCGCAGTGGTAAGCAGTGGGTGTCATCAGTGGAGAGCAGTGCTTTAACCTCTGTGCCGTGGAACGCCAAAAAATATTCAGCAGTCGGAGTGGCCTGATGGTGAGTGAATGAAGCCAGGCTCCAGAGGCTACCTACTACATGGTTCCATTCCTGTGACCTTCTGGAAAAGGCAAAACCATAGAGGCAAGATGGATCAGGCATTGTGGGGGCTGGGAGTGAGGGGGGATGACTGCGAGGGAAGCCTTGGGGGGCTGGCAGTGTTCTGTCTGGATTATACCGTGACTGTACTGTTTACTGAAGCTCGTTGAACTGTACGCCCCAAAAGGTTGAGTTGTACTGTGTGTAAATTACACCTCAGTAGGTGACTTTTTAAAAAGTGGCAGGAAGGACAGCCCTAGTGGCTCAGCGGTTTAGCACCTGTCTTCAGCCCAGGGCATGATCCTGGGGTCCTGGGATCGAGTCCCACGTCGGGCTCCCTGCGTGGAGCCTGCTTCCCCCTCTGCCTGTGTCTCTGCCTCTCTCTCTCTCTCTGTCTCTCATGAATAAATAAAATCTTAAAAAAAAAAAACAAAAAAAAAAAAAACAGGTTTCCAGCAGATGTAGCAACCAGGAGGCCACTGATGACCTCACTGACAGATTTATTTTTCCCCCTGTAGGGTCCTTGTCACCCCCTTGTAGGGTCCTCACCCTCGCCCTGTAGGGGCCTCGTCCTTTCTAGGCTTCCCTGTAGACAGTGAGCTGCTGGAGACAAGCATGAGCAGCAGCCCCAGGGAGGCCAAGGAAAGGCCCAACAAAGGGAAGGGCCCAGCACATTTCTGAGAAAGAGCAGTGAGGGGGACCTGAGGCCACATGAGCTTTGCCACCCAGCACCTAATTTGGGGGCCAAGCGCAAGATGAAAACGCAGGGCTCCCCATTCAGCAGTTGCTAATGTTTCAGGACAGTAACAGCAGAGCATGGAACCAACCCCAGGGCCCTTCCAAGTGTGGGTCACACACCCATGAAGCTGGCCCTGCTGCCGCCTGGAAGTCGGGGATCCCAAGAAAGCACAGCAGCTGTAGGATGTGGCAGGAGAAGCCAGTCGCTGCGTCTACCAAGAACAGGTTAGGGGATCCCTGGGGGGCTCAGCAGTCGAGCACCTGCCTTCCGCCCAGGGCGTGATCCTGGAGTCCTGGGATCGAGTCCCAGGTCGGGCTCCCTGCGTAGGGTCTGCTTCTCCCTCTGCCTGTGTCTCTGCCTCTCTCTGTGTGTGTCTCTCATGAATAAATGAATAAAATCTTAAAAAAAAAAAAAAAAAAAAAAAAAAAAAGAACAGGCTCGCGGGCTTGGCAGGACCAGGAAGTGCCTTGGCGCTGCCACCTGCTGGCCACATCAGGCCACTGCGCCTCGCTTCCGAGGCAGGACCTTGGAGAGTGGGACGCGCCGCTCTGACGACCAGGTGACCTAGCCCTTCCTTTCCCTGAAGAGAAACAGCCCCAGCGGGCGTTCTGCCAAGGTCACTCCAGCCACAGCATCCCACTGATGATGGCAGCACCTGTTACATTTAAACATCGAGTTCTTTACAATCCCACAAAGTAGAGATTATATCCCGCATAGATGAGTACATGAATTTGAGTTTTCGGCTACTCTGGTTGCCCTCCATGACTCTTCTCTGTTGTCTTAGTCCCCTGATCATTTTTGAGGCTCCCCTTTGGCCCAAGTGCTGACTCACCTGGGCCTGGGCCTGGGGTAAGTGGTCTGGGCCCACACCGATCAGCATTATCCCATTACCTAGCCACAAGGTAGGCCTCAGGCCAGTGGAGATGACTTTTTTTTTGGCTGGGGCTGCTGGAAAAAAATGTTTTCTAGTTCCCACTGGACCCCAGGTTATAGAGACAGGAGGAGGTTCATTGGTTGGCTGTAGCGAAAGACATTTTTCCACAATGCTGAAAGCTACCACCATGCTGAAAGCTGACATAGAACGATGAGGAAAGAAGGACAAATTAGTGAGTATGGAATGCCATTTTTTAAGGCAGCCCTGGAGTGCTGAGGGTTGGGGCTCCTAGGACTTTGCAGTGCTGAGAACCAATGAATCCCTTGGATATTTATTTATTTTATTTTAAAAGTTTTTTTTTTTAAAGATTTTATTTATTTATTCATGAGACACACAGAGAGAGAGAGAGGCAGAGACACAGGCAGAGGGAGAAGCAGGCTCCACGCAGGGAGTCCGACGCAGGACTCGATCCTGAGACTCTAGAATCACAACCTAGGCCGAAGGCAAGCGCCAAACCGCTGAGCCACCCAGGAATCCCTCCCTTGGATATTTAAAGGTTTTGAAAAAATAAAAAAAATAAACGGTTTTGAGCAGCTGCTTGTAATGAAAGGCGTCTAATCCCCATCTGCCTCTCTAGCCCCATCTGCTATAGATTTTCTTCCTCTCCTCTTGATCAGGAGTCTCCAAGTCCCTCAGTCTCTCTTGATTCCTCAGCACCGCACCAGCCCTCTCTCTCCAGGGCCTTTGCCATGCTATTGCCTTGCCCAGGGCACCCTCCCCTTACTCACCTGGCTGACAGATCCCACAGGCCCCACTCTGGATGACATCTGCTCAACAAGGCCCTTCCTAACTCCCAATTCACTCTAGAAACATTTGCTGAACTCCCACTCTACCAGGCATGAAGCAAGGCTCAGCACCCCATGGGAGCTCTGGAGATGCTGGTGATCTCAGGGGAGTCAACGTGAATCCAAGGCTCATGCTCATGTCCTCAGACCTAGACCAGGAAATACTGGGAGAATCTGGACATTTCAGAGAAAGCCAGTGGGGCTGGAGAGTAGAACTGGGGACCTAGGAATGTCATGGGAGTGCTGATGTGGTGAAGTTTGGATTCTAGATAGATTGTGAAGATTGTCAACTGGCCTCCCATGTTCGGCAAACTCTCTTCTGATTTAGCTTCCATTGTGACTGTAGAAATAATACAGTCCTGGTCCAGTGCGAGGTGTAGTTCTCTTGAAGGTTAATATTTTTTTGTGTGGAATTTTTTTTTATTGCAATGTAATCCACATACCATAATATTCACCTTTTTAAAAATTTTTATTTATTAAAAAATTTTTTTAAATTTATTTATGATAGTCACAGAGAGAGAGAGAGAGAGGCAGAGACACAGGCAGAGGGAGAAGCAGGCTCCATGCACTGGGAACCCGACGTGGGACTCGATCTTGGGTCTCCAGGATCGCGCCCTGGGCCAAAGGCAGGCGCCAAACCGCTGCACCACCCAGGGATCCCTAATATTCACCTTTTTAAAGTATACAATTCACTGTTTGGTTTGGTTTTGGTTTTTGTATATTCACATTATAACTATCTAATTGTAGAACATTTTCATGATCTCAAAAAGAGACCCCATCCCCATTAGCAGTCACTTCCCATTTCCCCCTTCCCTTAGTCCCTGGAAACCATTAATCTCCTTTCTGTCTTTAAAGATTTGCTGATTTGGGGGGCACCTGGCTGACTCAGTTGGGTGATCATGTAGCTCTTGATTGTTTGAGCCCCACGTTGGGTGTAGAGATTACTTAAATAAATACATGTTAAAAAAAAAAAAGATTTGATAGGGCACCTGAGTGGCTTAGTCAGTTGAGCATCCAACTCTTGGTTTTAGCTCAGGTCATGATCTCAGGGTCATGGGATCGAGCCCTGCATTAGCCTCCCTACTCAGTGGGGAGTCCGCTTGAGATTCTCTCTCTCCCTCTCCTTTTGCCTCTCCTCCAGCTGGTATATGCTCACCCTCTCTCTCTCTCTAAAAATGGATAAATAAATCTTACAAAAAAAAATATTTGCTGATTTTGGATATTTCATATAAATGGAATAATAAAATATGTGATATTTTGCATCTGGCTTCTTTCACTTAGCATAATGTTTTCAAAGTTCATCCACATTGTAACATAAGTAAATACTTCATTTCTTTCTTTTCTTATTATTTTTTTAATTTTAGCAATATTTACACCCAATATGGGGGTCAAACTCATGACCCTGAGATCAAGAATCGCCTGCTCTTCTGACTGAGCCAGTCAGGCGCCCCACTTCATTTCTTTTCATCACTGAAAAATATTCCATTGTATGGATATACCACATTTTGTTTTATCCACTCATTAGTTGTTAGACATTTAGGTGGTTTTGCTTTTTTGTCTATTATAAATAATGCTGCTACGAATATTCATGTTCAAGTTTATGCATGGCCATAAGTTTTCATTTCTCTTGGTTATATACCTAAAAGTGGATTTGCTATGTTATGTGGTAACTCTTTGTTTAGCTATTTGAAGAACTGCCAGACTATTTTCAAAAGCAGCTGCACCATTTCACATTCCGCCCAATAGTGCATGAGGGCTCGTTTCTCCACATCCTCACCAACACCTGTTATGATCTGAACCACCCAGGTGTCCCATGATCTGACCTTTTGTTTGTAGCTGTCCTAGTGCTTGTGAAGATATATCTCATTGTGGTTTCCTTTTGTGTTTCCCTGGTAGTTAATGATGTTGAGCATCTTTTCTTTTTTTTTATTTTTATTTATTTATGATAGTCACACAGAGAGAGAGAGGCAGAGACACAGGCAGAGGGAGAAGCAGGCTCCATGCACCGGGACCCCGACGTGGGATTCGATCCCGGGTCTCCAGGATCACGCCCTGGGCCAAAGGCAGGTGCTAAACCATTGCGCCACCCAGGGCTCCCTGAGCATCTTTTCATGTGCTTATTTGCTATTTGTATATCTTTGGAAAAACGTCTATTCAGATCTTTTGCCATTTTTTAATGGGGTATTTGTTTTTGTTGCTCTTGTTAAGTTGCAGAAATTCTTCATATATTCTGGATATTAACCCTGATCAGATATATGATTAGTAAATATTTTTTCTCATTGTGTGGGCTGTCTTTCAACTTTCTTGATAATGTCTTTTGCAACACAAAGGCTTTTTTAAAAAAATTTTTGCTGAAGTCCCGTTTATCTATTTTTCTTTCGTTGCTTATACCTTTGGTGTTATATCTAGGAAATCATTGCCTCCTGTAAGATCAGGAAGACTTATGCCTATGCTTTCTTGTAAGAGTTTGATAGTTTTAGCCTTATATTTAGGTCATTGATCCATTTTGAGTTAATTTTTGTAAATGGTGTGTGAGGCCCAGTCTCTTTTACATGTGGTTAATTCATCTGTCCTTGCACCATTTGTTGAAGAGACTGTTTCCCTGCCGAGTTGTCTTGGCACCTTTGTCCAGATCAATTGACCATAAATGCATGGGTTTATTTCTGGATTTTCCAATATATTCCATTGATTCCTGTGTCTATCTTGATGCTGGTATCACACAGTCTTGATTACCACAGCTTTGGGCTAAGTTTTGAGGTAAGAAAGTATGTCCTTCAACTTTGTTCTCTTCTAAGGCTGTTGTGGCTATTCTGGGTCTTGCATGTTCACATGAATTTTGGAATCTGCTTGTCAATTTCTGCAAAAATAGTTGGAATTTTTTTAATAGCTGGAATTTAAAAAAAAGATTTTATTTTTTTATTCATGAGAGACACAGAGAGAGAAAGGCAGAGACATAGGCAGAGGGAGAAGCAGGCTCCATGCAGGGAGCCCAATGTGGGACTCAATCTCAGGACTCCAGGATCATGCCTGAGCCGAAGGCAGATGCTCAACCATCTGAGCCATCTGGGCACCCCCACAGCATTCCTTTTAACGTTGTTTTGTGGTTTTCAGTGTACAATCTTACACTACTTTTGTCAAACTTATTCCTGTTTTATTTTTCTTGATGGCAGTGTAAACAGAATTCTTCTTTTTTAAAATATTTTATTTGAAAGAGAGAGAGAGAGAGAGAGATATCATGAGCAGAGGGGAAGGATAGGGGAGAAGCAGGCTCCCCACTGAGCAGGGAGCCCAATGTGGGACTTGAACCCAGGACCCTAGGATCATAACCTGAACTGACAGCAGATGTTTAACAGACTGAGCCACCCGCCACCCCAGAATTATTTTCTTAATTCCGTTTTTGATTGGGGTGCCTGGGTGGCTCAGTCAGTTAAGCATCTGACTCTTGATTTCAGCTTAGGTCATTATCTCAGAGTTGTGAGATCGAGCCCCATGTCAGGCTCCTCACTCAGCACAGAGCCTGCTTAAGATCCTTTCCCTTTCCCTCTGCCCCTCCACCCCACCCATGCATATACATTCTCTCTCTCTCTCTCTCTCTCTCTCACACACACACAAAATGGCTAATTCCATTTTTTATTGTTCATTGCTATTTTATAGAAGTAACCTTGATTTTTACACACATATCCTACAATCTTGCTGAACTTTTCGTTAGCTCTAATAATTTTGGGGGAATCCTGTTGGATTTTCAATATATCAGATAATCTCCTCTGCAAGTAGGGATAGTTTTACTTCTTCCTTTTCATACCAGATGCCTTACCTACTCTCATTATCCTGCATAGAACTCTCCAGTACAATGTTGAATAGAAGTGGTGAGAGTAGACGTCTTTGTCTTGTTTCTGATCTTAAGGAAAAAAGCTTTCAGTCTTTCACCATTGAGCATGATGTTAGCTGTGGAAATTTTGTAGATGCCCTTTATCAGACTGAGGAAGTAACCTTCTACTTCTTTGTTGAGTGTTTTTATCATGAAAGAGGGTTAGATTTTGTAAAATGCTTTTCCTGTGTCTGTTGAAATGAATATATGGTTTTTGTCCTTTATGGTTGACACATTTTAAAAAGCAGTTACCTGTGCAGGGTAGAGGAATAGGAACCAGGAAAATAGGAGACAGGAACGCAAGAGACATTTTTTACTGTCTATCCTTTTAGATTTTTTGGTTTCTTGACTGTATTTCTTTATTCTTTTAAAGATTTTATTTATTTATTCATGAGAGACATGCAGAGAGAAGCAGAGACATAGGCAGAGGGAGAAGCAGGCTTCCTGTGAGGAGCCCGATGCAGGACTTGATCCCAGGACCCCAGGATCATGACCTGAGCCAAAGGCAGATGCTCAACCACTGAGCCACCCAGGCACCCCTTGACTGTATTTCTTACTTTAAAAATTAAATTATCTTGGGGATCCCTGGGTGGCTTAGCGATTTGGCACCTGCCTTTGGCCTGGGGTGCGATCCTGGAGTCCCAGGATCGAGTCCCCGTCGGGCTCCCGGCATGGAGCCTGCTTCTCCCTCCTCCTGTGTCTCTGCCTCTCTCTCTCTCTCTCTCTCTGTGTCTATCATAAATAAATAAATCTTTAAAAAAATTAAAATTAAAATATCTTTTTAAAAATTGTGCTTAAATAAACATGAAATAGAATTTACCATCTTAAACATTTAGTGTACAGTTTAGTAGGGTTAAGTATATTCACACTGTTGTGCAACCAAGCTCTGGAACTTTCTCATCTTGCAAAACTGAAACTCTATACTCATTAAACAATAACTCTTCACACACACACACCCCCCACCTCCCCAGCCTCTGGCAACTGCCATCTTATTTTCTATTTCTATGAGTTTACTCTGGTCAACTCATGTAAGTGAAAGCATACAGTATTTGTCTTTTTGTGACTCTCCTATTTCACTTAATGTCTCCAGGGCTTATCATGTTGTAGCATGTGTTAGAATTTTTTTTCTTTTTTAAGTCTCAGTAATATTCTTGTGTGTGTGTACCACATTTTGTTTATTCATTCACTTAAAAATTTTTTCTTTAACATTTTATTTATTTATTGGAGAGAGAGAGGTGTTGCATGAGCAGGGGGAGGGGCAGAGGGAGAAGGAGAAGCAGGCTCCCCGCTGAGTGGGGAACCTGATGCAGGGCTCAATTCCAAGACCCTGAGATCATGATTTGAGCTGAAGTTAAGACACTTAACTGACTGAGCCACCCAGGCGCCCCTATCCTTGCACTTTTGATGGATATTTGGAAACTTTTGGCTATTGTAATAATAGCCAGGCATGGCTATTGAATATGAGTGTGCAAATATCTTTGAGACTCTGCTTTCAATTCTTTTGGATATACTCCCAGAAGTGGTATTGCTGGATCATATTGCTGGATCATGGTAATTCTAATTTTTTGAGGAATCATCATACTGTTTTCCATAGCAGCTGCACCATTTTACATTTCCACCAACAGTGTATAAGGGTTCCAGCTTTGCCATATCCTCACCAACACTTTTTTTTTTAAGTGTGAGGTATAAATTATCTCTTTAAAGTTGATTCCTGAATCTTCAAAACTGAGGTCTACACCCTCATCTATTTTCAACCTCTGTCCTGCTCTAGACCCAGGAGGACAATTGGAGGACTGGATGGGAATAGAGGCTTAAGCCAAGTGTAAGACAGTCTCCACTGTACTTCAGGAAAGACAGTACTTGGCTAGAAAGGTCTGACAAGGTGGCTGACAAGGTGGCATGGGTTGGGGTTAGACTGTAGAACTTGGAGGCAGGTGCCTGGTTCTCTGGAGTTATCTGGGATCTCCATAGTCTTTAGAATATCCATCAGAGTTCTGGGGATCTCCATGGTTAAAAATGAAGTTCCTCTGGTTGGTTGCTCTAAGGCATGTGGGCATCATTCATAGAATCAGTATTTATTGAGCACCAATAAAAGGATGAATCCTTTTCAGATAAATTCTGCATAACCTCAAGAAGCTCATTGCTGGGATGCCTAGATGGCTCAGTGGTTAAGCATCTGCCTTTGGGTCAGGTCGTGATCCCAGGGTCCTAGGATCAAGTCCCACATGGGGATCCTAAGATCAAGTCCCACACTGGGCTCCCCACAGGGAGCCTGCTTCTCCCTCTGTGTCTCTGCCTCTCTCTCTCTCTCTCTGTGTCTCTCATGAATAAATAAATAAAATATTTTAAAAAAGAAGCTCATTGCTGAGTAGGGAGACAGACATGTAAGCATACTCACCCGTACGTGTTGTGGCAGCTTGTATTTTAGGGGCAAAGAGGGGTAATCAACCCAATTCAGGGATAACAGGAGGACTCCTAGAAGAGATGGTTGAGTCCTGAGGGTTGACCAGGAGGCCAGGGATGGGGAAGGTCATCTCACGCTGGGGGCCTGCTGAGAAAAGGTCAGTAGTTCAATTGGCTGAATCCTGGAGGTCATAGCAGGGTACAGGACCATGACTAGGATGAAGGCAAATGAGGCAGTTCGGTGCAAAATTTAAGACTGAAACCATAGTAATCAACATGATATTTTAATGCAAGATTTAAAAATCAAAATTAATGCAAGAAAATACATGAACAAAATATCATTTTTATTTTTAAAATTTTTTAAAAGTAGGCTCCACCATGGAGCCCAGTGTGGGGCTTGAACTGACAACCCTGAGATCAAGACCTGGGCTGAGATAAGAGTCATATGCTTAACCAACTGAGCCACCCAGGCACCTCCAAAATATCAAATTTTAAATGAAGACGGGATCACTAACAGTGCTGTACCAACCATAGTGGAGCCTAAGGCAAAAGTAGTATCAGTATTACCCAACCTGTTTTCAGTGGTGGGGCTAAGGCACTGGATTTTATCCCGCCTACTCTGAGAAGTCATTGGAATCTTTTAATTAGAATGTATCTTTTATCTATTGATTAAAAGACCAACATGTCTACTGTGTAAGTAGATCAAGATACAGGGCAAGACTGGTGTCAGGGAGGTGTTCATCCAGGCAGAATGTGATGGGACTTGAAGAGAGGAGAGCTATGGGAAGAGTGTGGATTGATTCCAAAGCGACCTGAAGGCCAGGCCTCGGGAAGCATCAGCTGAAGCTGAGGGAGAGGGTCAGGCCAACAACCTGTCTGGCTCCTGGCTGGGAGTGTCATTTCCTGAGGTATGAAAGATGGAAAGCCGAGTTCAGTTTGTGGTGATTTGCATTTGAAGATTTATAGGACACTGAAGGGAGATATCTAGCAGGCCAAAGGATTAACGAGTCTGGAGCCCAGGAGGAAGTTGCTCCTGGAGAGACCCCGGTTTGGACACCATCAGGTGGCAGTCATCCACTGGGAGGTGGAACCATGATGGCAGAGCTGCCGCTGCCACCAGAGAAGGTGCCCCAAGCAGAGGGGCCAGAGGATGGGCTAGACACAGAAGGAAGCTGGGGCCATGGTGGGGACATGAAGGTGATCCCAGGAGAGGATGGAAGGGAGGAGGAAGGGAGGCAGGGGAGAAGGTGTGGTCAGGAGAAAGAACCTGTGGAGTGGTCCAGAAAGATAAGATCTAAAGTGTCCTTGGGGGGTGCCTGGGTGGCTCAGCGGTTCAGCATCTGCCTTCAGCTCAGGGTGTGATCCTGGAGTCCCAGGATCGAGTTCCACATTGTACTCCCTGCGGGGAGCCTGCTTCTCCCTCTGTCTGTGTCTCTGCCTTCCCTTTGTGTCTCTCATGACTAGATAAATAAATAAATCTTTAAATGAATGAATGAATGAATGAATGAATGAATGAATAAATAAATAAATTGTCCTGTGGACCAGCTACCAAGAGGGTGTGTAACCCCAGTGCGCGGGGCTGCAGGGCCTGAGGGGGACTGATGCATCAAGGATTCTAAAAGCTTGCTCCAGTGAAGGATAATAGAAGAGAGGAGGTATTGAAATGGGAGGTGTAGCAGAGGGAGATCATTGCAGTGGGCCCCCAGGAGAGCCGGGAGGGCTCTGGTGAAAGGGTGTTATTTTAGAAAAGATTCCAGCTTCCCTGGAGCCTTGTAGGGGAACTTGGGACTTGGCTGGATGTAAATCAGGCTGGGGGAGGGCCCTGGGGAGGTCTGTTTTCCTCCGTGAAGTAGAGGGTAGGATGACAGTCCAGAGGGAGAGGAGGGGGAAGGGAGGAATCCCTGGAGAGAAGAGGCGAGTAGGTACTAGGGAGGTGGGAATGAGAACCCTGGGAGCTCGGAAGATTTTCTGGGAGCAGGATGATTGTCTTACAGGATTTTTCTCCTGGGGAGCAGGCCTGGCTACTGGTGCTGTGGGGAGCTGAGGGCTGGCTCCGGACTATGAGAGAAGACAAAGGCTAGGTGGCTTCCCTGCTCTGGTCGCCTCACACATGGGAACACTGGCCTAAACACCAGGTGAGGCCTGGCGAGGGAGAAAGAGTTCTGGACAGCATCTGAAGGCCCACGGAAGAGAAAAAGAAGCAGGGTTGGGTTGGTAAGGGGAAGTTGGCTCTGCCCATCTTCACCGCCTCACAGCAGACACCCCAGGCCTCTGGGCTCAGGCAAGCTCGGTGCCCTGGAGTTGAGGCTGGGAATTCCTCTCAAGGCCAGTGGGGTGCCCACTGCTGCCTTGCATCTCTCCTTCCCCTGCCCCTGCCCAGAGTGCTGACCCTCTGCTTGGGGCAGCTGCCCTGAAAGCAACCCTAGTCCCTCCACCGTGGCCTTACCTTCAGTGGACCAGCCTTCCACGGGACCCTGGTCTGAGGGGGGCAGCAGCTTCCTGCTGGTGCCTTAGGCCCCATTTGGCTTCTCAGCAATTCTGTCCAGTTCTATCAACCAATTCCCTGCTTTAAACTCCGTTTTAAATACTCAGGCAATTTTTCTCTGCTGGTTGCAGCATAACTGAGGCGTTGGGTTCCTAGAGGCCTGGGAATTGGAGTTTGCCCTTTTGAAGATGCACAGACTTCCTCCAGGGGGCCATGGGGACCGCCCCCCCCCCCAAGCTGATGTGAGGCCCATTGTGGCTGACTGGGTCTCGGGGGTAGAAGTGCCCTCAGATGCCCAGAGTGGGCACCTCAGCACAGACAGGTGCAGTGGGTAGTGGGGGCTGGCAATGGGGCTGTGCCAGGCAGTGGGGAAGAAGAGGTGGCCAGTGGTCGTTCAGAGGCTTGGGCTGGTGCCAAAGCTGCTCAGACTCCCAGCATGAAAATTCAAGGAAAAGTATTAGAGTGATACCCCTGTGGGTGTGGCAATGTCACACCTCTCCCCCCATCCCATCCCTTCTCTGCCAAAATGTTCAGCGCTGTCTCAGTCCTGGAGCTCTGGGGGCAGCAGATAACTCCAGCCGGCCAGGGCAGGTGGGATCACCCTTGGCTGGATCTGCCACCAAAACCCCAACCAAAGGCCACTCTTGGGAGAGCATCTGTTGAAATGTGAAGGACCATACCCTGTGACCCCACTATTCTACATTTAAGTATTCTACAGATGTAACTGTATATGTACAAAATAAAGTATGTAAAAAGTGTATTTACTATGGCAGTTTGTAGTAGCAGCACATAGCAAAGAAACCCAAATGTCCAGAAATAAGGACAAATAATTAAATAAAGGATCCTTCCACGTGAGGAACGCTTTGTAGCTATTAAAAAGAATGAGGCAGGGTGGCTCAGTCAGTTAAACATCTGCATCCGGCTCAGGTTGTGATCCCAGGGTTCCTGGGATTGAGCTCCCCATTGGGCTCCCTGCTCAGCAGAGTCTGCTTCTCCCTCTGCCTGCTACTCCCCACTGCTCAGGTTATGATTTCTGAAATAAATAAAATCTTAAAAAAAAAATGAGGCAGCTCTGCACACAGTAATGTGGTTACAAAATAAACCTAGTTAATAAGAAAAAAGGGCGAGTTCAGGTGAGTGTGTACTATGTACATAGCCTTTGTGTTCAATATAGTAAACATACATATGTCTATTTGCAAATACAGTGATTGAATCTGGAAGGATATGCAAGGCATGGTCCTGGGACATGATGGCCAGTGGACAGGGAGGGAGGAGGCCATTTACTGTGTCTTTTTGAACTTTTTGAACTTTATACCATGTATGTGCTTTGCAGTACAACACAGAAGTTTTCGTGTTTAGAAAACTGATAAAAGGGGGCACCCGGGTGACTCAGTGGCTGAGCGTCTGCCTTTGTTCCAGGTCGTGATCCTGGGGTCCTGGGATATCCTGCTGGGAGCCTGCTTCTCTCTCTGCCTATATCTCTGCCTCTCTCTCTCTCTGTGTGTGTCTCTCATGAATAAATAAATAAAATCTTAAAAAAAAAAAAAAAGATGCAGGGAGTCCAATGTGGGACTCGATCCTGAGACTCTAGGACCACGCCCTAGGCCGAAGACAGGCACTAAACCGCTGAGCCATCCAGGGATCCCCAATAAATAAAATCTTAAAAAAAAAAAAACTGAAAAAAAAAAAAAAAGGTAGCATTTGCAAACAAAAGGCCTATCTTGCTGCCACTCTACTCCGTGTAGACCCTGTGGTCCTGGTTACAGGTTAAGGATAGAGAAGAGCACTGGAATCCTGGCAGCAGAGAATACCATGGAAGGTAGCCTTAGTTAAGTTTCTGGGCCTTTGGGGAGCCACCTATGGTTTCCCTTCCAGAATCTCAGATTTAGAACCCCTGCGGATGTAGAGCTGAGCAATCTTTGCTTTACTCTTACTACTTAGCCACATACTTGGAAAAGGGAAAAATAATTCCTACCTTCATTGACTAGATGAAAAACACAGAGGCTGAAGGTCATGAAGAGGCAATATTTCCTGTTTAGCACCCATTATATGCCAGGGCAGGTTCACACGACAATTTCCCCTCATCCAAGGCCCAGTGCCTTTGGACCTTGCCAAGGAGGTCTACCCTGAAGGGCATCATCCTGTTCAAAGCAATAATCTGGTCTTCCCTGTTCTGACTATAAGCAATTGTTTTCATCTGGTGTTTACTCACCTTTTATTTATTTTTAGATATTCTGTGTTTGTTTTTTAAATTTCAGCTTTGAGGTGTAATGGATATTTAAAATTGTAAGATAGGGCACCTGGGTGGCTCAGTTGGTTAAGCGTCTGCCTTCGGCTGGGTCATGAGCCTGAGGTCTTGGGATGGGGCCACTTCAGGCTCTCTGCTCAGCGGGGAGCCTGCTTCTCTTTCCCCCTCCGCCTGCCGCTCTGCCTACTTGTGCACTCGTTCTCTCGGTGTCAAATAAAAAAATAAAATCTTTAAAAAAATTGTAAGATATTTAAAGTGCACGCATTGTGGTGATTTTATATACGTAGAAACTGAAAGGATTCCCTCGTTAGTTAATTGGCACACCCATCACCTCAGATATTTATCTTTTCTGTTTTGGTGAGAACACTGAAGTTCTACTTTTAGCAAATCTCAATTAGACAATACCGTATTATCAACTGTAGTCACTATGTTTTACATTAGCTCCTCAGTCCTTATTCATCTTATAGCTCAAAGTTTGCACCCTTTTACCAACCTCTCCCTATTTCCCCAATCCCCTAACCCCTGGTAACCACTTTTCTACTCTGTTTCTAGGAGTTTGATTTTCTTTTCTTAGAATTCTACATATGAGGGATAACCTGCAGTATTTGTTTTTCTCGTTTATGTCACTTAGCCTAATGGCCTCAGGTCCATTCACATTGTCCCAAATGGCAGGATATCTTTTTTTTTTTTTCTTACAGCTGGGTAATATTCCAATTGTGTGTGTGTGTGTGTGTGTGTGTGTGTGTGTGTACACCACATCTTTACCCATTCATCCATCAACAGACACTTAGGTTGTTTCTGTATCTTGGGTATTGTGAATAATGCTGCAATGAACATGGGGATGCAGATATCTTTTCGTAAGACCCTGTTTTCATTTCCTTTGGAAATATATACCCAGAAGTGGGATTCCTGGATCATATGGTAGTTCTATTTTTAAAATTTTTTGAGAAACCTTGATATCATTTTCTTTTTCTTTTTTTTTTTTTTTTTAGTTTTTATTTATGATAGTCACACACAGAGAGGGAGAGAGAGGCAGAGACACAGGCAGAGGGAGAAGCAGGCTCCATGCACCGGGAGCCCGACGTGGGATTCGATCCCGGGTCTCCAGGATCGCGCCCTGGGCCAAAGGCAGGCGCTAAACCGCTGCGCCACCCAGGGATCCCGATATCATTTTCTATAGTGGCTGCACCAATTTACATTCCCTTGCATACCTTTTTTTTAAAAAGATTTTATTTTTAAGCAATCTCTATACCCAACATGGGGCTCAAACTCACAACCCTGAGATCAGTTGTATGCTCCACTAACTGAGTCAGCCAGTTGCCCCAACCTTTGTGTGCCTTTTAATTCCATCCTTGGGCATTCAAGAAAGTGTCCCCTCCTTTTCTCCTACCACTCTGTGCTCAGTAAACTCCCATCCAGACCCCTTCTTTCCTTCCAGAAGACAACCTCCCTTCTTCTCAACAGACTGGAGCTGCCATGATTCTGACGCTCACACTCCATTCAATGAGAGGATGCTTACTGGGCAGCCAGGGTAGCAGTGGCTCAGTGGTTTAGCGCCGCCTTCAGCCCAGGGCATGATCCTTGAGACCTGTGATCGAGTCCCACACTGGGTTCCCTGCATGGAGCCTGCTTCTCCCTCTACCTGTGTCTCTCCCTCTACCTGCCTCTTTCCGCTCTGTGTCACTCATGAGTAAATAAATAAAATCTTAAAAAAAAAAAAAAAAAAGAGGATGCAAAAAAGAGGATGCTTACTAAGCACCTTTCGTGCATCAGGCACTGTCCGGGCACTTAGGAGGCACTTACTGAGCCAGACTGACAGGTAAACCTTGTTGCTGCCGCCCTGTCCCTCCACCCCCTGCCCCAACCACATTCTGGCATCCATTTGCTGGTAACTACACAGGTACCCTTACCTTTAGTCTCAAATTGGCCTGGATCAAGGGGTGACCCCTATATTCAAGAATCCTTCCTTCCTTAATCTTATCCCCCCGTTTCCTTTCTGACCTTCCAACTCTATCTCCACTGACTCCTTCCCCATAGGCTAAACTGTTCATCTTCCCCCTTGAGTAGCATCAGTAGAAAGAACATTCCCTCTCCTAGGGATGCTTCCCACAAGGGCACCCTGCACTCAGTATCGCCAATTTTTCACCACAGCAGTGTGGTATCTACCCCAGCATGATGAAACAAGTCTTGCCAAAATCTACATCATTTCTCAATACTGGATCTAGCAGACCCTCCCAGACCTCACCTTGTGACGTTTTTGTGGCAGTGGACACTGTTCTTTCTTCCCTTTTTCTTGAAACCCTCTTTCCTTGGCTTCTAAAACTATCAGTGGCTTAGTCAGTTAATTGTCTGACTTTGGCTCAGGTCATGATCTCAGGGTCCTGGGATCCGGCCCTGTGTGTAGCCCCACCTTAGTGGTGAGTTAGCTTCTCTCTTTCCCTCTGCCCCTCCCTCCCTGCTTGTGCTCTCTCTCTCAAAGTAATAAAATCTTTTTACAAAAACAAAAAATAAAACTCCCTTCTCTGGCTCTGCTTCTGCCTCTGGGCCTTCTTCTACTCCCAGCTTTTTTCCTCTCCTCATTCTGGCTGCTGTTCTGGGCAGGTTCCTCATACAGCCTGTGTCTGTGGCTCTGTGACCATCTCTTGCAGAACCAACTGCCTGAAGCAATGGATATCCCTCATGCACTCAATATGTCCAACACTGAACTCATTAGCTTCCCTGAAAACCTGCAGCCCTGCTTGTGTCACTCCACTTACATACACACTCAACAGATAATGGAATGGAAATAAGTTGTCCTTTCTCCCTCTCTAGTCAAGTCACCAAGACTGTCAATAGTAACAATGGATAATATTGAGGGCTTAGGGCTTATTATGTGCCCTCAAAAAACACACCCAGCATCTCTCTTAATACAATTAGTGATCCAAGAGGCTGGAACTATTATGACCCCCATTTTATTTTACTTTTTTTAAGATTTTTTTTTATTCATGAGAGACACAGGGAGAGAGAAAGAGAGAGAGAGAGAGGCAGAGACACAGGCAGAGGGAGAAGCAGGGTCCATGCAGGGAGCCTGACGTGGGACTCAATCCTGGGTCTCCAGGATCACGCCCTGGGCTGAAGGCGGCGCTAAACCGCTGAGCCACCCGGGCTGCCCAGACCCCCATTTTAATAAAGAATCTTGAATAAGGGCACTTAGGTGGGTCAGTCTGTTAAGTGTCTGCCTTCTGCTCAGGGTCCTGGGATGGAGTCCCAAGTGGGGCTGCCTTCTCAGTGGGGAGTCTGCTTCTCCCTCTGCCCCTCCCCCCTATTTGTGTGCATTCTCTCTCAAATAAATAAAATCTTAAAAAAAAGAAAGAAAAGAACCTAGAATGATAGAGTAGGGTCCTAGCTCCTCCACTTACTAGGTGTGTGACACCGGACAAATTGATTTACCTCTGTATGCCCTAGTTCTGTAAAACACAGGTAACTTTCTTGTAGAAGTAAATGAATCAATATATAAAGAACTGGAATACTGCTTGGAACTTAGTAAAGCGTTATATAAATATTAAGCATTACTATTTTTCTATCCCAGACTAACTCCACAGCAAGGGACTTGAACACTGAATAATACTGGATCTTCCCACTACCTCTTTTACCTTAATCATTCTTTCATTAACAAATAATTTCCACCTCTATGGGGTCTGCCAATGCTTTAGGTGCCAGGAATACTGCAGAAAACAAAATCCATGTTCTCACGACTGGGGAGGGAGTAAACAGACAATAAACAGCCAAGGAAAATGCCAGGTAGTAATAGGTGCCTGCAGATGACTCAATTAGGGTGATGTGATGGGGAGTCCCTAGGTGGCTTTTCATTCGAGGATCAAGGAAAACCTCTTAAGAGGTGACACAAACAAATCTGAACAAGGAGCCAGCCATGCCAATATTTCTAGAATATTTTCAATTGATCATGCCTACTGCTCATCTCTCCAGCTTCTTCCTACGAGTGCTCTAATCGTGCTCTGTGCCAAATTGCTTGAAAACACCAGGATCGTCTTCTTCCACCATGCCTTGGGCCCAGGCTGTTCTTTCGGTCCCCTATAACCGAGGAAGTGTCCCCTTGGACCTCGTCGGAGTTCAAAATGTGAACTTCCTCAAGGGGGATCTCCATACATCAGAAAGCAGGGTGCTGGCCCCAGACTCCTCCCAATTCAGAGCCTCCTTGGGTAGCTGTAGATTTCATACAGGCTCAGTGCCAGGTGTATGACAGTTAAGAATTGCAAAGTAGGGGATTCCTGGGTGGCTCAGTGGTTTAGCGCCTGCCTTTGGCCCAGGGCGTGATCCCGGCGTGGAGCCTGCTTCTCCCTCTGCCTGTGTCTCTGCCTCTCTCTCTCTCTCTCTGTGTGTTTGTGTGTCTATCATGAATAAATAAATTTTAAAAATCTTAAAAAAAAAAAAAAAAAGAATTGCAAAGTAACTGGATGGTTCACAAGAATATCCGTGAGCCCCTGTTAAAACACAAAATCCCCGTCCCCAACCCAAACCTCTTGAATTAGAATCTCCACGGAGGAGCCTCTAAACAACAGTTCAATTGTGGAAATATACTGATAGCTGAAGGGATCCTGGTTTTGTAGAAACATGGTAGGTACTGGATGTCCAGGTTATGTCGCAGGCGGGCTCTGTACCGAAGGAAGTGCTCTGGGATGTTCGGCACTAACAAGTTTGCCCACAATGACCCATCAAAATAACTGGCAAAAGCAAAAGGCAAAGGCCCTTCTGTGCCTCCGCCATTGAGGGCACCTTTCCTTTGGCTCTTGGGACCCTTAGGTGACACGGAACCCTCCTCAGTCAGCACACCTTAAGGTATGCTTTAGTCCCAAAAAACAAAAAGGGAACTTGCGCGGCCAATGGGTCGGTGTTTGGCCTGACCAAGTTCCTCCCCCCGCCGCCGTTGTAACACCCGGTGACCACCAGAAAGTTATTCCTCCGGGCCTGTTCCTCGTTGGGACAAAAACCTAGCGCATGAGGTGGCTGGACATTAAATGTGGCGTTTGTGCAGCGCTCACAGACATCCGCGACCGTCTTTATTAACAGCCCTCAGGAGGCAGCTTCGGACACGTGGCCCGAAAGAGAACCACCTGCAGACGGCGCGGGGGGGGGGGGGGGGGGCGGAGGCGGGCCTCCAACCCGGGCGCTTTGAACCTCACGGTCCCCGAATTTCCGGAGGTCTCGGGCTCATCCGCGGAGGGAGAAGCGGGCGAACACTTTCTCCTCGGCCGCCGGGCGGCTCGGCGTGGAGAGCGGGTCGGAGCCGCGCGTAGGGCCGCCTGGCATCTGCAAGGCCTCCGGCGTCGACAGCACCCTGGACACTTTCGGGAACCGGAGACCACCAGTACCCAGCCTCCCGGGGCTCGGGAACAAGCGGCGCCAAAAACGGCCGTCTTACCGCGCAGGCGTCGCGAGCGCGGGCCGCGGAGGGGCACTTCAGGAACCGCGCGCCCACTACCCAATCAGCGCGGGCCCTGCACAAAGCGAGTCCCGCCCCCAGGGCGCCGCCACCGAATCCCCTCCCCCTCCCCTGCCCGCTTCGGCCCGCCCACTCCCGCCTGCGCCCCGCCCCGCGCCGTTCTTGGGTAGAGGCTCGCGATTGGCCCACGGGATGGGCGCAGCCTCTGATTGGTCGAGACGGAGTCACGAGGGCGCCGTCGTCGCCTTTCCAGAGGCGATTACTGGGCAGGCTCAGTCTTTCGCCTCAGTCTCGAGCTCTAGCGAGCAGCCAAGCGTACGCGCTCCGGGAACCTCTCGTACCCGCGGCCGCCATCGACGTCGCTTGGATTCTTCTGGGCTCGTCTGCGCCACTCGCCCGCCACACACTCCGCCGGCATAAGCCGCCATCATGGTGAAGCTCGCAAAGGTAAGAAGACGGCTTGCGCAAGCATGGACGTCGAGGCCTGCTTTCTGAGGAGCGCGCGCGCGGCGCCGCGAGGAGGAGGGCCTGCGCGCCGTCCCGGGCGCGTTCGAGGGCGCCATGCTGCGGGAAATCTCGCGCGATCGGCGGGGAGGTCTCGCGGCTTTTGGCTATTTGGTAGCGAGGTGAAGAGCTTCGGCAGGTTCCGCGGGTGGTTGGTGCGGCGCCGAAAGACTTAGGGACTGAGTGGGGAGGGGGCGCTGGGCCTCGGGGTGGAGGGATGATGCCGAACTCCTGCGACGGGCCCAAGCGGGGCCCCGCCTCCTGACGCACGTGCCTCAGCGCGCTGCCCGCCACGTGGGCCGCGCCGCGTGTGTCCCGGCGTCTGCGGAGGGGACTTGGAGGGGAGGCGGGGGGCTGCGGGATGGTTTCAGATGGAGGCCCCGTGGCCTGTGGGCCCCGGCCAGACAAGCGGGCGCGAGGTGGGCTTCAGGAGGAGGCCTTGCCTCGTGCTTTCTGCGCCCTGCTGCGCGCACATGGTGACCTACGGGGTATCCCCACGTGGCTCTGCCTGGTCTGGAAGGGGCGGGGTTTTTTTCCACGGGAAAGAACTTAATGGGGAGACCAAAGGTAGTAAGATTAAGGTCTGATTTTCTTTTATAAAAGTTGTCTTGAAGATCCTGCCCCCAAATTTGGATTCAGGCGACTGTGTAAGATCTGGTGCTAGAATTTACCAAAAGCTTTTTTTTCTCCCCCCCAGGTGTGGTTCTCCGCCCCCGGTGAAGGGCTATGAATTGTTGGCCGTTAAAATTGGCCAGTTGTAGTCTATTAAAATCATGCGTGATGTAATGGTCGGTTTTGGAAGTATCGTTTTAAAAACGGATGTGCTTAACGAAGGCAAAAGGAGGAGGGAGATAATATTGTTGTAGTTGCATTTTTATCCTTGAGTTTCTGTAAAACCTGACAGGAGTAATGGGGTGGGGGTTGGCAGTTGCTGTTTTGACGTTGGCTTCGATAGTGTTCATGTTAATTTTTATATCTAGCATTAGGAAATGTGGACTTTATGTAGGGAGACGGCTGCTTTTTACTCTGAAGAATGATGGCATAATATGAACGGTCAGATGTTTTAGGTGTAATGTGCTAAATGTCTATTTTAGGCTGGTAAAAATCAAAGTGACCCCAAGAAAATGGCTCCTCCCCCAAAGGAGGTAGAAGAAGACAGTGAAGATGAGGAAATGTCAGAAGATGAAGATGATGACAGCAGCGGAGAAGAGGTAATTATATACAACTTTATGGAGACGTGTGTTAAACTATGAAATGGAGAGCTGAAATAGCTGATACTGGATGTATGAAAATATTGGCAAAAATAAGATTATATTCATTGAGTATGGCCTGCTGAGACTGTTTTCCAAGCTCTTCATTAACATGTTGATATAGGTAAGTATTTGAATTTGAGAGAAAAAATTGGGAGTCCTTTTTTCATGTGCATTTTTTGTAGGGCTTGGTGTTATATTTGTGTTCAGCCATGACATTTTTCTAGTTTGAGTATGTTAACCCCCACCTTACTAGATAAACAAACAGCCTGGACTATTAACTGTTAAGTAAGTGGCACTCCTGTGCATTTATTCAGGTCTGAGGTTAGCTTTACCAGATTACTTTCCTAGCCTCCAAGCAGGATTGATTTGTCTCTCATTGTATAAGAGCATCGTGATACTGGTTACTGAACATCTTGGTGTGGGTTGAGCGTTGCCACCTCACTTTGTGTTAACCTATTACTGTTTGCTTACTGTAAAGACAACTATTGTATTTGTGTTTAGATTTCTTGTTTAGGATGTAATGAATATTTTACTGATGATATGGTACCCAGTAAAACTAGGAGTGAGCAAAAAAGTATAATTTTAATGTAGATGAACGATGGTTTTTATCAGGTTTAAGGTGCTTACTCTTTACTAAACTTAGGAAGAGCTAACTATCCAGTGTATTTGATACTCATTTACTGGTCTTAAGAACAAGCCTTCAATGAACCACTGCCCACTGTAGGACCTCTGAATGATTCAGTAGCATCTAACAAGTAGAGCTTTCTTTGTGCAAGACTTCTAATTACATATATATGTCAACTCCTAATCTAACAATATGTAAGGTTGGTGCTGTTATCCCTTACAGAGGAGAAAAAAAGTCGAGGCTTAAAATTTTCTTAAAGCCTGTTTTAAAGTTGCAGTTATAATGTGTGAGGTATTTTAGCTGTTAAAAAGGGGCTCTATATGCTTGAGTATTTTACCTGAAGATGAAGGCTGTGATTTCTGGCACATGGTTCTGTAGTTTAGCATGCTAACATAACATCCAGTGCATGTGGGTCTGAAACCAGAACAGTGTTAGAATTTAGTCTCATTCATGGGACCAAGGCTGTCTTTTTGGGTTTGGAAGAAGACTTACCTTTGGTTTTATTTGTTCTTTAGGTTGTTATTCCTCAGAAAAAAGGAAAAAAGGCTACCACAACTCCAGCAAAGAAGGTAATGGTTTCCCCAACAAAAAAAGTCGCAGTTGCCACACCAGCCAAGAAAGCAGTTGTCACCCCTGGCAAAAAGGCAGCAGCTACACCAGCCAAAAAGGCGGTTGCACCAGCCAAAGCAGTAGCAACACCTGGCAAGAAGGGAACCACACCAGGCAAGGCATTGGTAGCAACCCCTGGTAAGAAAGGAGCAGCCACCCCAGCCAAGGGAGCAAAGAACGGTAAGAATGCTAAGAAGGAAGACAGTGATGAGGAAGAAGATGATGACAGTGAAGAGGAGGATGAGGAAGATGAGGATGAAGATGAGGATGAATTCGAGCCAACAGTGATGAAAGCAGCTGCTGCCGCCCCTGCCTCAGATGAAGAGGAGGATGATGAGGAGGACGATGATGAAGACGACGACGAGGAGGATGAGGATGAGGATGAAGATGGTGAGGAGTTCTTTGGCTAGTTTTTAGGCTACTTTTGTAAGATACATCAGGGTAAGGTTTTGGCAGTAATGATACGTATACCATGACAACCTGGGAGTTAGATGAACATCTTTCCAGGGATTTTCCTGAGGTATTCATGGTACACTAAACTCAGGTTATCTAAAATGATTGCCTGCCCCTGTCCCATGACAACCTGGGAGTTAGATGAACATCTTTCCAGGGATTTTCCTGAGGTATTCATGGTACACTAAACTCAGGTTATCTAAAATGATTGCCTGCTCACTGGATAGTGAGTGTTTTTCATAATGGCAGATTTTGCTTCCAGCTGATCTGTTAATCCTTTCCATAACTGCTAAGCACAGTGGCATTGATAGGATTGTATTTCCTTTAAGTTTTCCTGGACTAATGTTGGTTTTTGGGAGGATTCTCTTGAGTTTTTGACTTTTCAAACTCAGACTTCATTTTCAGACTCCGAAGAAGAAGCTATGGAGACTACACCAGCCAAAGGGAAGAAAGCCCCTGTGAAAGCTGTTCCTGTGAAGGCCAAAAGCACAGCTGAAGATGAAGATGAAGAGGAGGATGATGAGGATGAGGAGGATGACGACGAGGAGGAGGAGGACGAGGATGATGATGAGGAGGAAGATGAGGAGGAGGAGGAAGAAGAAGAAGAGGAAGGTAATCAAGTTTTCATCTGAAGTACACTGTAAAAGTATTATTTAAAGGAGGCACTTGAAGGGGCATCTCTGGCTCAGTTGGCAGAGCATGCGACTCGATCTTGGAGTAATTAGAGCTGCATGTTGGGCATAGTTGAGTTTAAAACCAAAAAAAAAAAAGACACTTCAATGTGTGTGGCTGCTCACTAATAACCAGATTGTTTGAAATCTTGTTCAGAGCCTGTTAAAGAAGCACCTGGAAAACGAAAGAAGGAAATGGCCAAACAGAAAGCAGCTCCTGAAGCCAAGAAACAGAAAGTAGAAGGTAACTTGGAGAATGAGGGATTGGGGAGAGGGTAATGACACCTCACTGCACAAGTGATGAACAACAAAGGGACTTAATACTGAGACCTGATGTGATACGAGGTCTGATGTGCTCTGTGTAGTAATGGCGTATTGGAAGTTGAAGTTCATACCATACTTCACAAATAGACTAATTTGAGTTTGTTTTATACAGCTACAGAACCAACTACGTCATTCAATCTTTTTGTTGGAAACCTGAACTTCAGCAAATCTGCTCCTGAATTAAAAACGGGCATCAGTGACCTTTTCGCTAAAAATGATCTTGCTGTTGTAGATGTCAGAATTGGTGTGTCTAGGTGAGTATGAGGGAGTTCTGCACATTACTCCTGGGTTTGGAAGTCTTCAAATAATTAGACATTAATGTATTAAGTAATGAGATTTGATGTTTATGTTCCTAGAAAGATCTAAAACTGGTGGAATTGAAGAGCTATAATAGTGAATGATTTTATTAGGTTTTTTTCTTGGTGCTTATAAACAGGTTCTTTGTTGGTTAATATCGATGGTTACTAAATAAATAAATAAATAAAAATTAAAAAAGTATCGATGGTTACAAACAGTATGGCTAATAAGACCTCAAAGGTGAACTCAGCATCATTTCCCCGTACTTAGACCTTGCTCTGTAGCAACAGTTTACAGAGCCTTGACTTCTTTTAATACTATAGGTGCATTTTTATTTAATCCTTGTTTGCATCCTGACATTAGTGTAACTGCTCACCCAGTATGTGTTTTCTAGCTTATATTTTTGTGAGTTTTTTCCCCCTAGTCATAATTTTGCCTTTTTCATCTTCTCACTCTATAGGAAGTTTGGCTATGTGGATTTTGAATCTGCTGAAGACCTGGAAAAAGCTTTGGAACTCACTGGTTTAAAAGTCTTTGGCAATGAAATTAAATTAGAAAAACCAAAGGGAAAAGACAGTAAGAAAGGTATGTAAGGCTAGGGTAATTTTGATACTAGTCTCTTACTTGTTAGTAGATATGTATCTAGTTGGGAGCTAGGTGGCTAGTGTAAATAAATAATTTAACTTTTTTCCTTGGTTTCCTTACAAGTTGAGAATTGAATGAGTTCACCTGTTAAATCCACAGCTTGCTGGTGTTATAAATTCCTGAGTTAGGTAAGCAAGAATAGACCCTTTAAAAAAAAAAAATTGGTTGTTATAGAGGGAGCTTTTCCTTGCTGGAACTGGGTTAGATCCCAATTACACTTTTTGTATCCTTTACCTTCTCTGTATTCACTTGCCATATTTAAAAATGTTCATATGTTTAATTCAAAAAACATTGAGCACCTATTGATTTCAGTTACAGTAACTTGTGTTTTTGCCGTTGTTGCATCTCCATACTAGCAGAGTGCCTTGTATATTGTAGGATCTCAAATTATTTGTTGAACAAAACTTTTCCATTAGTTGATTTTTATGGGGAAGTGTCTTTTAAGCCATACGTTTCCTATTTTGTCTGTTTATCTAGATCGAGATGCAAGAACACTTCTGGCAAAAAATCTGCCTTACAAAGTTACTCAGGATGAATTAAAAGAAGTATTTGAAGACGCTGTGGAGATCAGATTAGTCAGCAAGGATGGAAAGAGTAAAGGGTATGTTTTGTCTATGGATTGTTGAGTTTTATTAAAACCAATGCATTTCCTTGATTTTGTAAAAAATTTTGATCTCACTTTCCAAAGTGTGTGATTTTGGCCAAATTCATCTTCAACCAGTGCCTCAATTTCCTGTCTGCACAGTGGGGCTAGCATACTTAAATCCATAGGGTGATTTTAAAAGACAAGCTAACATGTATAAAGTGCTGTGAAATGTGCCTAGCTTTGTAAATAATAGCAGTTACGCAGTGAAGTGGGGTTACTAGAAACAGTTCTTCGAGGTGTACTTGGCAATCTTGGGTAGTACGGGAGGAAAGTTTTAATTGAAACACAGAACATAGCAGAAAACCAAAACATTTCAGTTTATTTGAAACTTTTTTATTGTACTCTTTGAAATAAGGTTCTGTTGCTCAGATTAAAACATTTGTTAAAAGACTGGTTTTTAAAAATGAGTTCTCGGGACGCCTGGGTGGCTCAGCAGTTAAGCGTTTGCCTTCAGCTCAGGGCATGATACTGGAGACCCTGGATCGAGTCCCACATTGGGTTCCCTGCGTGGAGCCTGCTTCTTCCTCTGCCTGTGTCTGCTTCTCTGTCTCTCATGAACAAATAAAATCTTTTTAAAAAAATAAAAATAAAAATAAAAATAAAAATGCGTTGGTTATGCCCCCCCCCCCCCCTTTTTGCAGGATTGCTTATATTGAATTTAAGACAGAAGCTGATGCAGAGAAAACCTTCGAAGAAAAGCAGGGAACAGAGATAGATGGGCGGTCTATTTCCCTGTACTATACTGGAGAGAAGGGGCAAAGTCAAGATTACAGAGGTGGAAAGAATAGCACTTGGAGTGGTAAGAATTTATAGAATTCCAGGATTGACAGAGGGAAATCTTTGCATCTTTGAACTTTCCTAAGTTAACTAATAAATTAGATGTATGTAGGTATCAAACAAGTTATGCCTCTGTAGTGATGATCATTCAGTTCTTGAGTAAAAGCTATACAAAATCATTTTGTTTTAGAACACAGACAAATCTAGCTTTTGTGTGTTTTATACTTTAGCTTAGATGGTGTGCATTTTTAAATTATAATCTAGATATTCTAGGAGGATGTAGACCAATATTTTTTTACATCTCTAGGTAACAGGGAGGAAACTGCATGACAAATACTTAGTAATAAATACTTAGTAACAGGTGGAAGTCCACCTGCATCGACATTGTCATGTTGATAACTCTTTGCAAGTGTAGAAGTTCTTGAATAAGGTATTCTAGTTGTGTCTAAACTTTAGGACCATTGTTTCAGTCTTCATTTGGCATTTTTTTTCTTTGTAGGTGAATCAAAAACACTGGTTTTAAGCAATCTGTCCTACAGTGCAACAGAAGAAACCCTTCAGGAAGTATTTGAGAAGGCAACTTTTATTAAAGTGCCCCAGAACCAAAATGGCAAATCAAAAGGGTAAAATAATTACATCTTTAGGTTATCAACTATGGGCTCTAAGAATGTTTTGCATAGATCTAAAGAAGGGGGGAAGGTAAATTTTTTCCTGGATGTTACTGGAAGCTGAATCCTATAAGCCTCCACAAGTTGGTTTAAAGAGTATCATTTAGGTATATTCTTGAGGTAAAAGGCTTGGTGGCATTAGATAATATAGGAACCGTGTGCTTGGTAACTTGCTCTGAGTATTGATTATTCTTCCTCAGGTATGCATTTATAGAATTTGCTTCATTTGAAGATGCTAAAGAAGCTTTAAATTCCTGTAATAAAAGGGAAATTGAAGGCAGAGCAATCAGACTGGAGTTGCAAGGACCCAGAGGATCACCTAATGCAAGAAGCCGTAAGTTATATTTATTAGGGTGTGGTGGTGTGGGTCAGCACTCCTTAGTGTGCTATGCTGCATTGGTTGTTTTTTTGTCCAATTTAGAGCTGGACATTTGTGTTTTCCTCTTGTTGCTGAGTGAAGGATACTGGATATGATGACTGATTATCTGAGAAAATAATTGATGAAATCAAGAAAATTCCTCTAGATAGTCAAGTTCTGATCCAGCTATGTCTTCTCTGAGCAGCACATCTGCCTCTGGTTACTGCCTTGTGCGGTGATCATAAAAGCTGTCTGCTTAGAGATTGCCACTTATTTGCATTGCTGCTCCTGCTTTCCATAAAGGATCTGAGACCGGATCTCTGCTGTTTTGGTAATCATTGTAAGCTTAAGATGGTGGTGATCTGTGACTTATATTTTAATTAAGCACTAGTTTGCTAAGTTTCTTTTACCTGTTTTTGTTTCCAAACAGCTTTTGGGTGAAAAGCAAGCTTCTGCTAAGATGAGCATTCTTGGCCTGTAGTTCCATACTGGACATTATTGAAAGCCAGCATCCAGTTAAGAATTGTGGCTTTAGGTAAAATGTACAATTTTTCTTCCGTAGAGCCGTCCAAAACTCTGTTTGTCAAAGGTCTGTCTGAGGATACCACAGAAGAGACATTAAAGGAGTCATTCGACGGCTCTGTTCGGGCAAGGATAGTCACCGACCGGGAGACTGGGTCCTCCAAAGGGTAAGATGATCAAGGAATGAATGTTCAGTGTCTGCCTAAGTAGAGACACCCCCCCACCCCCCATCTAGCGTATCTTCTCATTGAGCTCCTTTCTGTCAATTGGTGGCAGTTTATGGATTCGCACGAGAAGAAGAGACAATTCACAGTTAGCATTATTTTACCTTCTGTCTTCACAGAGGTATATGTTGCTGTTTTGTGAGACATCTCTGAGGTTCAAGCAGTCAATAAAACCAGTTTTGATCTTCTATGGGGAGCTACTATTATTACTTGTGTCTTAGTTGAGCAAGTTTACTTCCTATGGGATCACTATTCAACATGTGAGGTTAATCTTGGCACTTGTTTTGGTATGTGTTGTATAATGGGCAATTTCATTTTGCATTTTAGGTTTGGCTTTGTAGACTTCAACAGTGAGGAAGATGCCAAAGCTGCCAAGGAGGCCATGGAAGATGGTGAAATAGATGGAAACAAAGTTACTTTGGACTGGGCCAAACCTAAGGGTGAAGGTGGCTTTGGAGGCCGTGGTGGAGGCCGGGGTGGCTTTGGAGGCCGAGGTGGTGGCAGAGGAGGCCGAGGTGGATTTGGTGGCAGAGGCCGGGGAGGCTTTGGAGGTAAGGAGGCTGGGGGAGGGACTTCCTTGTAATATGCATTGAACATTGTGTGGCATATGCACTTCAGAATGTGCTCAGAACTCCGGGTTCCCTGGATCAATCTCCCAAGTTCTCATATGATCACTCTGGGGAGGGGAGGACTCCTGGCAGCTTTGTACTCATTCTTTAATGATGTTTTGCTTTCCTATAGGGCGAGGAGGCTTCCGAGGAGGCAGAGGAGGAGGGGGAGACCACAAGCCACAAGGAAAGAAGACGAAGTTTGAATAGTTTCTTCCATCCCTCTGTCTTTTCCTCTTCTGTTTGAAAGAAAAGGACTCTGGGGTTTTTACTCTGTTACCTGATCAATGACAGAGCCTTCTGAGGACATTCCAAGACAGTATGCAGTCCTGTGGTCTACTTGGAAATTCGTATAGATAACATTTCAAGGGAGATACCCTGTTGGTTTTGACTGGATATTCATATAAACTTTTTAAAGAGATGAGTGATAGAGCTAATCCTTATCTGTAAGTTTTGAATTTATATTGTTTCTTCCCATGTACAAAACCATTTTTTTCCTACAAATAGTTTTTGTTTTTTTTTTTTTTTGCGTTGGGGGGTGTAAAGGAAAGCAGAATGTTTTATCATGATTTTTGCTTCAGCAACTTTGGGACAAATTAAAAGTCCTAAACTCTGGTGCCAGACTTGTACTTCCTCCTGGACTGTCCCTGAAGGTGGAGCATGGCAAAGCCAGCTCTGCCACTCCAGATCCAGCCCACCACCCCTGCTGGAAATAATTAGTTGGTTTCAAGCATCCTGGCTACAAGTTTTGGTGAAATGGCTGGTAAGGTAACATGAAAGGCTTGTATTTTTTGTAAGTCCTCCAACAACTTCAGGTTAAACTAACGAGAAGGGTCTTAGATATTAACACTATGTTCAGTACGCCCTCATTTAAGTACTCCTTGTCCCCTCTGCCTCTACTAATAAAAGTTAGGGGCCACATGAAAAGTCTTTGCCAAGGGATTAACAGGATTACTAAACAGTGCCCCAGATGCTACAGAGCAGAGATTTTTTTTTTTTTTTTTTAAGATTTTTTTTTATTCAGAGAGAGAGAGACTGAGGCAGAGACATAGGCAGAGGGAATAGCAGGCTCCATGCAGGGAGCCCGATGTGGGACTCGATCTGGGGTCTCCAGGATCACACCCCAGGCCATAGGTGGCACCAAACTGCTGCACCACTGGGACTGCCCTCAGAGCAGAGATCTTAAACCTAGCTATCCAAATCCAAAAGCCCGTGGATTGTAACCAACTGTTTTAGAATCA
This sequence comes from Canis lupus familiaris, assembly GCF_011100685.1. Classification (NCBI taxonomy): domain Eukaryota; kingdom Metazoa; phylum Chordata; class Mammalia; order Carnivora; family Canidae; genus Canis; species Canis lupus. Next base: position 43,514,113 of record NC_049246.1, on the reverse strand, counting down.
TACTAGTCCTTGCCAAATCAAGTTGTAGAAGGGGCACCTGGCCAGTAGAGCATGCAACCCTTGGTTTCAGGGTTGTGAGCTTGAGCCCCACATTGGATATAGAGGTTACTTAAAAAAACTTGAAAATAGTGTAAACACACACTCTACACTGGGAGGATTTGTTCAGCTTAGAAGGCAGTCTAAAGCAAATAAATGGACAGTTGATTTTGTCCTGATTTTCACTACGGGGTGAGGAAATCTAAGCTCCACATACCTGTGACTCAAACCAGTTCTGTTGGAAGTACTGTGGGAGTAGACAGATGGCCTGCTTGGAGGGTGAGAGTGCCAGTGGAAGTTTGCTGCTGGGAAGAAAGGTCAAACTAGCAGAAGGGTATTCTCTGAGCAGTCAAACCTAGGAAAACCTTGGCATCGTGTTTCTCCAGATTCAGAAGTTTGAATTGGAGCATATCAAGGATACTTTAAGTCTGTTAGCTCTTAAATGCTAGCAAAGCTGAATGGAATTCTGACTGCCATAATGACAAAATAATGTCCCACAGCTGAACTTGTTGGAAGGCCTGTGAGGTTGGTGTTAGGATCTCACACCAAGGAAAGGATGACTGTAGGGCTTTCGTGACCCTATAGTCTTTTCTCACATGGGTACTTGCCCCGATAAGCTTGCAGGTTTAAGTAAACCTGAAAAGGTTATTTGGCCAATTAGGAACATGAATTAGGGTTGCCATTACTCCAGGCCCAGCACAGCCAGTGCTCAGGTCTCAAATGCTGTTTGCATAGAATGACCACCCAGAGGTGGGGTTTTTGTGGGTTCCTTGCTAGAGGGAAGGGAAATATACTCCATTCCATTAAACTTGCTCATACCTCTTTCCTTAATGCGAGAGCACGGAGAGGGAGCAGCAGAATGCAATGTGGGACTCAGTCTCAGGACCCTGAGATCATGACCAGAGTAGAAGGGAAATGGTTAACTGAGCCACCCAGGTTTCTCTGTGAATACTTAAAAAAAAAAAAAAAAAAAAGATTTTGAGGAAAATGAGAGCATGAGCCAGGGGGAGAGGGAGAAACAGGCTCTTCTCTACTGAGTAGGAAGCCAGACATTGGTCTCCATCCCAGAATCCTGGGATCATGACCTGAGCCAAAGGTGCTTAACTGACAGCTGCCCAGGTGCCCCTGTATTTTAATATAAAAGAGCTAATGTGCCTGGGCTATGCCAGGCATTTACCTCATCCCCTCTGTAAACCTGCTATGGACAAGACATTTAAGGTATATTTTCACTTTTCTACTACTTGATTCATCACCATTAAAGAAGGGTGACGGTCAAGCCGTGTTCCTACAGGTTCAGAGGTGGTACCCTGACTTGTGTGGAATGGAGAGGAAGTTGGAGGGTTGTTGGTAACCCCAGAAGGCCAAAGGGGAACATTCAGGCTTTTATTTAGGGACTGGGATCCTGCAAATTTCTTAATCCTAGGCCTCCCTGATGAGTGGCTTGCTGTTGTGGATTTGGTGGGTTGGGTGAAGATGTTGCAGCCATTTTAGAAAAGTTCTCTACCAAATGGTTGTCCCCACTTCTGTCATTCTTCCAGCAGGTGGCAGCACATCCACAAGGATGTGGAAATCTGAGGCTTCGTTTTAGGCCAATGTGTCACTTCAAGCTTAGCCTCAGATTAAGTGCTGGGGCTTGGGAATCTAGAAGCCCACTCAGCACATTTTGGAGAGATTCTGTAGAATCCATGGAGAACTCCATTGTATTGAATGCTTGTCTTGTGCCCTTTCTCAGTTACCCCATTTTTCTGTGGTTAGTTCACTAATAATCTCTTGTATCTCAATGTCTGTTCCTCTCAGCCTAAACAAGTGCCAAAGCTTTTCTCATTAAAAAAAATTGTCCCCTGACCCGACCTCTCTTCTCAGCTGTTGCATTTCCCTTCATTTCCAAACTTTGAGAAGGATCAGCGTCTGCTTCCCCCTCCCATTTTTCCAGCATTGTGGCTTCTGCCTGCTTGCTTCCCTGTAGCATCTAATAGGTGATCCCTCCTTCCAGTCTGAAACTCCCTTTAGAAGATGGGCACAGTAGAGTGGTGGCTTTGTGACACTGGGCTGAGGTGAAGAGGGAAAGAAGAGGACAGCTCTGGGATTAGATCTTTTCAACATGCTCATTCAGGTCAGGTAACACAAAAGTCACTTAGGGTAAAGGCCTGGAGAGTTCCTTTTGCTGGCCTTCCCATGGAAACGTGAACACACATGTCCCTGCCAAGCTCTTAAGTAGAGGGGCTTGGTTTTGTTCATTGTTCTGTCTTTGTGGACCCAAGACAATGCCTGATGTATAGTACTTGGTTAAGTGATGAATGAAGAAACTATGGGGAAACTCCTTCCCTTAAATGTAGGGAAAGCTGTGATAGCAGGAGAGATCTAGGCTCAGAGTTCTTAACATTTGTGTGGAGGGGATTCTGGTAAAGCCTTTGGATCTCAGAATAATGTTCTCAACATTATTTATTTAAAAGGATTACAGGGGTGCCTGGCTGAGCAGGTGACTCAATCTCAGGGTTGTGAGTTGGACCATGTTGGGTGTAGAGATTACTTAAAATCTTGGAAAAAAAGATTGTAAGGGAGACCAATTATATTAAAGTTAGTTTTTATTAAAAAATTTAAGCACAGTATTTGCAATAGAATTCTATGTGTCCACTATGCAATAGATAAAATGTATTTGCATTTAAAATAGGGAATTTGCGGCAGCCCCAGTGGCGCAGCGGTTTGGCGCTGCCCACAGCCTGGGGTGTGATCCTGGAGACCCAGGATTGAGTCCCACATCCGGCTCCCTGCATGGAGCCTGCTTCTCCCTCTGCCTGTGTCTCTGCCTCTCTCAATCTGTGTGACTATCATAAATAAATTTTAAAAATTAAAAAAAAAAATAGGGAGTTTGGTTCCAGTAATGATGAAGTGGCTTAAAACAGACTAACCCTCCTGTCGATCACAACTAAACTGTACAAAATATAAATCAACTTTAAAGGCGTTGGACAAATACTACCAGTTAGAAAGTGGAACAGATGTCTGTCATCCTTCAAAGGAGTACTGTGTGAGATCCATCTTTAACCAGCTTTTCCTCTGGAGGTATACCCCAGTTAGTATGAATCCTCAGAGTTTAAGCAGAAGGGGATGGTGTATGTCTTACCCCACTGAGGAGTCAGTTTGGAGTTTGAGTCTGGAAATTTTCCTGAAAATACAGGAGATGCAGAGCCATAAAATCTGCACACTTACTTGCCTTCAAATTCTCGGCCAAGTCCTAAGTTATGTATAGGGCAAGTTTCTAATGAGCCCAGGGGAAAACTGGAAAGGTGAAAGAGCTGGGTACAGATGCCAGCAGTTGACTGGTGCTAGGGAGACATTTGGAATTCAACTTCTGTCCAGTTAGAGGGTTTTTGTTTTTTTACTTAAGATTTTATTCATGAGAGACAGGCAGAGGGAGAAGCAGGCTCTCCATGGGGAGTCCAATGCAGGACTCCGACTCCATTCCTGGAATCCCAACCTGAGCCAAATGCAGATGCTCCACCACTGAGCCACCCAGGTGCCCCAGTTAGAGTGTTTTGATACGCACTTCAAGCTTTTCTTTGAAACTTAGAAGGGTTATTCTGTAGAAAGAACAACCACGTTCCAGGCATTAGGACTAAGGGCAAAATCAAAATAAGCCCGCCCTAACAAAGCCTAAAGCTTGAAATTGAGCCCCAATATGGTCATGGTGGGGAATTTAGTTGCCTACCAGTACAAAATTGAACAACAAAATTGTTCAGAGGAGAATAGAATTCAAACCCTACAGGACAATAAATGCCATGGCCAGTAAGCAAAAAATTACTAAGGGTGCTTGGCTGGCTTGGTCTGTAGAGCATGTGACTTCATCTTGGGGCCATGAGTTTGAGCCCTATGTTGGCGTACTTTTTAAAAAAACTAAGCATGCAATAAAGTATGAAAATGTAATCCACAATCAAGACAAAAGGCCAATAAATGCAGAACTCACATGTTGAAATTTGTAGGCAAGGACTTCATTACAAGTAGTTAAAGATAGGGATGCCTGGGTGGCTCTGTGGGTGGAGCATCTGCCTTTGGCTCAGGTCAGGATCCCAGTGTCCTGGGATGGAGCCCCTAGTCATCGTGAGCCCTGCTCAGCGCGGAGTCTTCTCCTTCTACCCCTGTCCCCCGCTTGTGCTCTCTTTCTCTCAAATGAATAAAATCTTAAAAAAACCAAACGTTAAATAATTTTCAGGAAGAGACACCTGAGTGGCTCAGCAGTTGAGAACATCTGCCTTTGGCTCGGCGTGATGCTGGAGTGCCAGGATTGTGTCCTGCATCGGGTTCCCCGCAGGGAGCCGGCTTCTCTGCCTATGTCTCTGCCTCTATCTCTCATGAATAAATAAAATCTTTTAAAAAATAATTTTCAGGGAAAGATGAATACATTTAATAAAGAAATGGTGAATTTCTGGAGAGATACGGAAACTCAACCAAATGGAAAGCCTAGAATTGAAAAAAATATCTGAAAAAATTTTAAAAGGGCTTAACCACAGAAGGGATCAGTTAACTAGAAGATCAATAGAAAATATTGGCAGAATTCAGGACATGCTACCTCAAAACATAGCATCTTGGCATATTGAATATTTCAAGCTGAAGGAATTTGAGAAGCAGATGTAGGACTCTGACCTTCCTGAAGCAGCTCATAGACCTTCAAGTGTGAGGTGCCCTCCCTATACCCAGAGGAAAGGAGCACCCTTATTTCTGAAGATGAACACTGAGGAATTTGAGGAACAAGCCTCGCTGTCTCCCTGTTTAATGAACTTAGCTCATACCTATGACCTGTTCCCACAATCCTCCACTCTCCTACAAACCTAACAAAGACCCTCAGGTGACACTTTTCCCCCTATGTTATCCAAACTGAAGCTCAAAAAAGATCGAAGAACAAATGAAAAAGAGCCTCAGTGACAATAGTGAATTGCCTTAATGTGTAATTGAGTCCATGAAGGAGAGGAGAGAATAAATGGGGCTGAAAAATAATCCTTGAAAATTTCTAAATTTGGGGATCCCTGGGTGGCTCAGCGATTTAGCACCTGCCTTTGGCCCAGGGCGCAATCCTGGAGTCCTGGGATCGAGTCCCACATCAGGCTTCCTGCATGGAGCCTGCTTCTCCCTCTGCCTGTGTTGTGTCTTTGCCTTCCTCTCTATGTCTATCATAAATAAAATAAATCTTTAAAAAAAAAAGAAGGGATCCCTGGGTGGCGCAGCGGTTTGGTGCCTGCCTTTGGCCCAGGGCGCGATCCTGGAGACCCGGGATCGAATCCCACATCGGGTTCCCGGTGCATGGAGCCTGCTTCTCCCTCTGCCTGTGTCTCTGCCTCTCTCTCTGTCTCTGTGTGTGACTATCATAAATAAATAAAAATTAAAAAAAATAATAAAAAAATAAAATAAAAAAAAAAGAAAATTTCTAAATTGATGAGAATCCACAGAGCTCAAGAAGAAAGCCAGATTTCTGCACATCATAACTGAATTGTTGAAAAAAAATAATACAGCCAAAAAAAAAAAACAAAAAATCCTATTACATGCAAAGGAACATCTGTAAGAATGATGGCTAAATTGTTATCAGGAAAAATGTAAGACAATGGATGATTATATATATATAATATTTATATATGTATTTCTTTAAAATGTATTCATTTATTTTAGCATGAGTGAGGGGAGGGGCAACAGGAGAGAATCTAAGCAGATTCCATGGTGAGCACGGAGCCTAGAGCCCGATGCCAGGCTCAATGCCATGACCCATAAGATCATGATCTGAATCAAAACCAAGAGTTGGAAGCTTAACTGAGCTACCCAGGCACCCAACAGTGGACAATACCTATAAAATGCTAAATGAAAAAAAGCAATCCAGAATTCTACGTCTACAAAAGTATTCTTAAAAAGCAAAGGAGAAGTAAGTCACTTTCAAATAAGTGAAGATGAGAAAATTCATTAGCACACTTGAAATTCAAAAAAATGCTAAAGAAAAATTTTAGCTGAAGGGAAATGACTGAAGGGAAATGATGTCAGATGGAAAGCTAGATCTACAGGAAGAACTAAAGAGCACTAGAAGTGGTAAATAATACTCTTTGAAAGGCTACTGTCTAAAACAAAAGCAATACATATGGGGTTTCGAATATATGTAAAAGTGAAATATATGACAATAGCACAAACTAAGTGAAATTATATGGTTTTGAGATTCTTGTATTACACTTAAACTAGTATAATGTTAATTCACAGTAAACTGTCATAAGTTAAAGATGCATATTGTAATCCTTAGAGCAGTCATTAAATAATACAAGGAAGAATAGCTGAAAAGCCAGTAGAGGACATGGAATACTAACTTCAGAGAGAGGAAATATAAAAAAAAACAAAACAAAATAAGGCAGGATAGAAGAACAAAGATTAGGTGAAATACTAGAAAACAATAAGATGATAGACTTAAACTCAACCATATAAATAATTACAATAAGTGAAAATGGACTAAGCAATTAAAAGGCAGAGATAATCAAACTGGATGGAAACAACAAGAGCTAACTATAGGCTATTTACAAGAGATGCCTATTAAATAGAAAAAGGCAGAAGTAAAAGGATGGAAAAGCATATACCATGCAAACACTAGACATAAGAAATCTGTTGTGGCTGTTTTTTGTAAGATTTATTATTTATTTACTATTTATTATTTTATTTATTATTTATTTATGAGAGACAGGGAGAGCATGAACAGAGAGGGGGAGAATCAGGCTCCCTGCTCAGCAGGGATATGGGGCTCGATACCAGGACCCTGGGATCATGACCTGAGGCAAAGGCAGACTCTTAACCAACTGAGCCACCCAAGTGCGTGTGTGCATGTGTGCGTGCTTATCTATCTATCTATCTATCTATCTATCTATCTATCTATCTATCTATCTATCTATCTATCTCTATCTATCTATCATCTATCTATCTCTCTCTACATCCAACAGGGGGCTTGAACTCATGACTCTGAGATCAAGAGTCACACATTCCTCTGAGCCAGCCAGGTGCCCCTGTTATGGCTATTTTTTATATCAAAGTGATTTCAAGATGAGGGGTATAACCAAAGATAAGGACATTTCATAAAGAAGAAAAAAAAATCAGTTTCAGATAGACATAGCAATCCTAAGCATGTATCCTCCTAATAAAAAAGTTTTATAATATGCAAAACAAAAATTGATAGAACCAAAAATAGAAATAGATACATTGGGCAGCTCCGGTGGCGCAGCGGTTTAGCGCTGCCTGCAGCTTGGGGTGTGATCCTGGAGCCCTGGGATCGAATCCCAAGTGGGACTCACTACGTGGAGCCTGCTTCTCCCTCTGCCTGTGTCTCTGCCTCTCCCTCGCTCTGAATAAATAAATCTTTTTTTAAAAAAAGAAATAGATACATTCACAGAGTTGGAGATTTTTTTTTTTTAATTTTTATTTATTTATGATAGTCACAGAGAGAGAAAGAGAGGCAGAGACACAGGCAGAGGGAGAAGCAGGCTCCATGCACCAGGAGCCCAATGTGGGATTCGATCCCGGGTCTCCAGGATCACGCCCTGAGCCAAAGGCAGGCGCCAAACCGCTGCGCCACCCAGGGATCCCCAGAGTTGGAGATTTTAACATCATTTAGTAATAGATAAAGGAAGTACACAAATATCAGTAATGATAAAGAAGGACTGAACGTTGTCGGCCAATTAGACCTAACAGCTGAAAAATACACATCCAAGTGCACATGGAATATTCACCAAAATATTCTAGGCCACAAAACAAATCTCAAGAAATTTTAAAGATTGATTGAAAAACATGCATAGTATATTCTCATGTTGAAATGACAAAAATAAATTAGAAATCAATAACCATAAGATACCTTAAAAAAAAATCCCTAACAGGGTGCCTGGGTGATTTGGTTAAGGTCCTGACTTTTGGTTTGGGCTTAGGCCATGGGATCCAGCCCATATCTGGCTCTGTACTCAACTCAGCAGGGAGTCTGCTTAAGATTCTCTCTCTCCCTCCGCCCCTCCCCACTGTACTCTCTCTTTTTTTTTTTGTACCCTCTCTTTCAAGTAAATAAATCTTTAAAAAAAAATCTCTAAATATGTGGATATTAAGTACACTTCTGAAAAAAACATTCTGACTGAGTTAAAGTAGAAACCCCAAGGGAAATTAGATAATATTGCAAAGGGAATGATAAAACATTTTGTGATGCAGCTAAAGCAGTGTGTAGATGGAAATTTATAAATTTCAATACTTTATAAAGGAATGGAAAAAAGCTTTAAAATTAGCTAAGTTTTTAGCTTAAGAAGGTAAAAAAGGAAGAGGAAATTATGCTCAAAATATGCAGAAAAAAGAAATAATAAAAATGAAAATTGCTAATATAGGAAAATCAAGGTAAATGTTAATTCATTAGAAAGACTAAAAGGATGAGTATAATTGATAGCAAGACTGATGAGAAAAAAGAACTGAAGCGCTCCTGGGTGGCTCAGTCGGTTAAGCATCTGCCTTTGACTTAGGTCATGATCCCAGAGGCCTGGGATTGAGACCCAGTCAGGCTCTCTGCTCAGCAAGGAGCCTACTTCTCCCTCTCCCTCTGTCTGCTGATCCACCTGCTTGTGTGCTGTCTCTGTCGAAAAAAAAAGCATCTGTCTTCAGCTTAAGTCATGATCCTGGAGTCCGAGGATCCAGCCCCATGTTGGTCTCTCTGCTAGGTGGGGAGTCTGCTTCTCCCTCTCCCTCTGCCCCTCTCCCTGCTCCTTCTCTTTCTCTCAAATAGATAAATAAAATCTTAAAAAACAAAAAAAGGGAAAAAGATCTGAAAACACAAATAGCCAATAATAGGAATGAAAGAGGAAATATCACCACAGATTTTACAAATATTAAATATAAGGAGGGATAGTATGGACGGCTCTATTCCAATATGTTTAACAGTTTAGCCAAAATGAGCAAATTCTTTGACAACAAAACTTTGCAAAACTGACACAAGAAGAAATGGAAAATCTGAATAGCTAGTCCTGCAACTATAAAGACACTGAAGTTATCATTTAAAACACTCCCACAAAGAAAACTCCAGGTTCGGACAGCTTTTAAGTCAATTCTATCAAATGTTTAAGGAAGAAATAACACCAATCTTACACAAACTACTTCAGAAAATAGAAAAGGGAATGCTTTCCAATCTGTTTTATGAGCACTGGTTTATGATATGACGAGGACTTTACAAGAAAAAAAAAAAAAACAATATCCCTCATTAGCATAAATAAAAAATTCTTTAGAAATATTAGCAAACTAAATCTATCAATGCGTAAAAATGATAATACATCATGACTAAGTGGGGTTTATCCTCAATTCGAATTTGATTAATATTTAAAAATTGGTATGATTCACATTATAGAATGAAGGAAAAAACACAAATGTCCAAATGAAAGTAGAAAAAGCACCTGTCAACATTCAATGATCAATATTCATAATAAACAAAACTCAACAAACTGTAACAAACTGATGAACACCTATGAAAAACCCACAGCTTGTATCGTACTTCACAGTGAAATGTTGAACGTTTTCCCCCTAAGAGAATGAACACAAAATAGATGTCTGCTCTCACTATTTCTACTTAACACTGTATTGGAAGTCCAGTGCAATAATAAGCCAAGGAAAAGAAATTAAAAATCATAAAGATGAGAAGGAAGAGCTAAATCTTTTTATTCACACATGATACGCTCTGTCTACGTAGCAAAATCCTAAGGAATCTATCAAAATAAGTACTATCGCTAAGAAGCAGAATTATAATGGTTACAAGGATGTAAGATCAATATAAAAATCAGTTCTATTAAAAAAATCAGTTATATTTATGTACAAAGCACCAAGCAATTGGAAAATACAAATTAGCATTTATAACTGCATTAAGAAAAAATAAAAATACAAAAAAAAAAAAAAAGAAAGAAAGAAAAAAGAAAAAATACAGACAGCCCTGATGGCCCAATGGTTTAGCACCACCTTCTCCCCAGGTATGATCCTGGAGACCCGGGATCAGGTCCTGCGTCAGGCTCCCTGATAGAGCCTGTTTCTTCTTCTGCCTGTGTCTCTGCCTCTCTCTGTGTCTCTCATGAATAAATAAATAAAATCTTTAAAAAGAAAAAGAAAAAAATACTTAGCAATAAACTTTTTTGTGTATATATGTACACACATTTAGTTTTATTCTAACAAAGAGACTTGTATAATTTTTTTATAAAGTGGGGCTTGAACTCAGAACCCTGAGATCAAGACCTGAACTAAGATGAAGAGTTGGATGTTTAACTGATCAAGCCACCCAGGCCCCCTGCAACACTTGTACTTTAACTTGTAAAACTGAGCAGCCTCTTTCCAGAGCAACAAAAAGAAAAATTTTAAATAAATAGGAACAAAATTACGATCGAGAATGTCAATTCCAAATCCTACAGGTTCTTCTGTTTATTTTACCAAGTGACAGGGCTCAAGTGATCATCTGGAGAAAATTTTATTTTGAAAGTGTCATTTTAAACTGCAAAGACATCCATTAAACATCACCATTAAACATGCCAAAGGAGAAGCCAAATGTCAAAATGCCCACTTAACCCACCCAAACATCTCAAACACATCCTTTGCTAAACTTTCATAGCCCCATTTTTTAAAGTCAAAAAAATTTTTTTAAACTAAAGAAAGATACATGTTGGTAAGATGCCAACTGTCCATATTCACATGGAGATAGAGTGTAATCTCTCAACCCATATACAGACATAGGAGGGAAAAAACTAGAATTCTATGCACTGCTGCACAGGGGCCCAGCACCTTCCAGCCTCCAGGGAGCTAAGGGAGCAGAAGGGCAGGTTTGTTTTGCATCCCCCCTACAGACAACAATGGTGTTCTTTCTATAAAGTTTTTGTTGAGATAGGAAGGGATGGAAATGGATTTGGATCAGAAAGGAGCAGAGATTCCCCCCTCCCCCAATTATTCTGCTTAAGGTTTTTTCCTCTCAAGGTAGTTGAGAACCTTTACTGGTGTTAAAGAGTAAAAAGAGGGTGCCTGGGTGGCTCAGTTGGTTAAGTGTCTGCCTTCAGCTTAGGTGACCATCCCAGAGTCCTGAGTTTGAGCCTCACATTGGGCTCCCTGCTCTGCAGAGAGTCTGCTTCTCCCTCTGCTGCTCCCCCTGCTTGTGCTTTCTCTCTCTGTCAAATAAATAAATCTTTAAAAAAAAAAAGTGTGAAAAGACACCTCAAAAAACAGGGCGACAGAACACAAGAGGAGGGGGGAAAAAGACTGCAACTTGCTCCCAGGAATTGGAGAAAATTTAGAAAGGAAGGCTGGAATCCATGTATTCCATTACGCAGCTTCTTCTTCATCCTCTTCTTCTTTCTCCTCCCCTACATCTTCTTCATCTTCATCCTCATCCCCGTCTTCATCAATATCTTCCAATTCTTCATCATCATCACCTTCTTCTCCTTCCTCTTCTTCACTACCCACGTGGGGAGCCGTAGAGTGCTGTCATGGATTGGCCACAGACCATCTCGGACAACCTCTCCTCACTCACCTGCTCATGCGTCTGAGTGGTCAGTAAACCAGGCAAAGATGCTCTCTGGCTCCCCACGCTGTGTCCTCCTGCTGGCTTTATTCTTTATTCTGACTTGAACGGTTTGTCAAATCCTTTTCCGATTTCCACTTGACTTCAGTGGACTTTGAGGATGGATCAACACTCAGATAAAATTCTTGGGAAAGCAGTTTATTTTCAAAGTAAGAGTTTTCACCAGACTAAAAATCTATTCTGTAACCTGATTTAATATCTTCAAATTTCTGTCACTTCTACTCTTGGCAAACAATGCAGTGCCTCTTCATCATCCTCCCTAAGCAATGCAGACACTTGTAGATGGTCGTCAAATGTTGTTACCCCCAAAAGGTGAGATTTGGGCCATCGTTTTGAATCTCTTCAGAGAAAATGGTTGGTAGAATTTGTAATACTTCTATTCTCCTTTCAAAGTCTCCTCACTAGCTTGTCCATTAAGTCTGTCTATTGCATTTTGTGCTTTATCGATATGTTCAGTTGTCTCTTGCTCTTCTTTTTCTGAGGCACACCCCAGGTTTGTGGATGTTAAGATGTCATCCTCTCCAAATTTATAGACTCAAACCAATCATCATATCGTCAGCAAACTTTTTAGTAGAATTGACAAGATGGTTTAAAAACTTATATGGAAATGCAAGCCGAATAGCCAAAACAATCTTGAAAAATAAATGATTTCAAGATTTATTATAAAGCTGCAGGAATCAAGGCTGTTTGCTCTTGTAAGGATAACTATATAGATCAATGAAACAGAGGAAGCGTTCTGGGAGTAATTCCTTATATACATAGTTAATTGATTGGTTTATAATGGTAGTAAGGCATTCAATGGGGAAAAGACAATCTTCTCAACAAATAATGTTTAGAATCTAGGTATTCAATGTTTTAAAAAAAATGAAACTTGGGGTGCCTGAGTGGTTCAGTAGGTTAAGAGACTGATTCTTGATTTCGGCTCAGGTCATGATCTCACGGTGGTGAGATCCAGCCACTTGGAGGGCTCTGTGCTGGGTGTGGAACCTGCTTAAGGTTCTCTCTCTCTCTCTTTCTCCATTTGCCGCTCCCCACTCTCATGTGTGCATGCTATCTCTCTCTTTCTTAAAAAAAAAAAAAAAAAAAAAAGAACTTCAACTTTTACTTCACACTACATACAAAAATTAATTCAAGATGGATCACAGATCTAAATACAACATGTAAAACTTCTGGAAGAAGCTAGAAAAAGCTTCTAGTAAAAGATTCCAGAAGAAGATGAAGGAGAATATCTGTATGACTTAAGGGTAGGGAAAGATTTCTTAGGATACACAGGACATTAAGTATAAACGGAGGGGAAAAAAATGCTAAGTTGGACTTCATCAAAATTAAAATGTCTGCTCAGAAGACACTGTTAAGAAAATGAAAAGACAAGCACAAGTTGGGAAAAAATATTCACAAAATGTATTTCCAATAAAGGATTTGCACTCATAAGATATAAAGGATAAATCCATAAGAAAAAAACAACCCAATAAAAAGTCTAGTGTTAAACAGACCCTTTATAAAAAAAAAGAAGGTATCTAGATTTGGAGAAAAAGCACACAAGAAAAAGTGCTCAACATTAGTCAGCAGAGGAATACAAATCAAAACCACAAGAAGATACTACATACCCACCAGGGTGGCTACAATGAAAACTACTGACAGTGCAAATGTCAAGGCTGTAGAACTAGACCTTTTATTTATTGCTCGTAGAATTCAAAATGGTAGGCCATTTTGGAAAATGGCCATCTGTTATATAAAGTTCAATATACAGCTATACCAACAGTTTATAACACTGTAAAGTCAAACATATGCCTACCCTCTGACTCCAATTCCACTCCTAAGTATTTATTCAGGAGAAATTAAAACATAAAATGTCCACACACACAAAGATTATATGAAAATATTTCTAGCAGCTTTTTTTGTGGTGTAAATCCTGAAAATCTTGATCTGTGTGTGTAGATACATATCTCAGCACCCAGGGCTTGCTTTACTAGATGAAGACATGGTTTTCTCAAAGAATACTAGAATTCTTCAAAGCTCCTTTAGTTAAATTCTACTTGTAAAAAATATTTTTGTCCTGCGAACAATGAGCTCATCCTTAGCTGGGTCACAACTCAGAAATACATTATCTCAGAGAGGAAAGAATTGTGGATTTATGGTTCAATTTTGATGCCCTAAAGATTGAAATAACTTTTGATAGAGTTATGAAGTATTTCCAGTTGTTAGCAAATGGTTCTCTGCAAAGAAATTGCTAGAGCATCTTGTGTCTGCACTCTGTCTTGCTAAAACTCTTCCCCAGCTTTTGATCATTTGCAAGGATATTGCTGGCTCCGTTTTCTTCTTCTGTATTGGCAGCAACCAAGAAAGCTTGTAAATTTTCTAGGAGCATCACAAATGGTCATTTCAGGACTTTGGATAGGAGGACATCTTCATAAGGTTAAAGATAGCTGCTGAGTAAACCAACCCAAGGATAAAATCTTTTCCTTCAAAGAGTTTCCAGAAGTGGGCTTGCTTTCTCTCATTCAGAAATAGTAAGGGACCCCTGGGTGGTGCAGCGGTTTGGCGCCTGCCTTTGGCCCAGGGCGCGATCCTGGAGACCTGGGATCGAGTCCCACATTGGGCTCCCGGTGCATGGAGCCTGCTTCTCCCTCTGCCTCTCTCTCTCTCTTTTTCTCTCTCTCTGTGTGTGCATGTGACTATCATAAATAATTGAAAAAAAAAAAGAAATAGTAAGACTTCTGCAGTTAGTTTGAAGAAATGGTTTAGGAATTGTCCTTTGAAAGCCAGTGAGAAGCGCTTCATATACTCTTTTCCCATTTCCAGGTAAACTCTTTCAAATGCAGTGATGGAGAGGCCTGCTTCTGATAAAGTTAGTGACTTTTATGAATGTTGACAAAACATCTTTTAGGGATGTGGGGCAAGTATTGTCTGCCTGTCTATGTAAAAAGCATTGAACGATGATGACAAAACGGAGAGCTTTCTCTACCACTTAAGTTTGCAAAATCAGCTTTGCAGGAGGTCCATCCGGGCAGAGAATGAAGCGTTTCTTTCCAGGCAAAATTTATTTGCGAAAAGGCCTTTTTACCACTCCCAGAATACTGACAGGCTTTGTGGTTTGCAGGGGCGAGTCACAAAGTAAGAAGTGTCAGCACGCCCATAGCGACCCCAAGCAACTCCCTTGAGAGGCGTCTGTGGTTTCATCCAGAATGCAAGTCTGCTGTTTCCTCAACGACCAGCTCCCAATGTTAAAAGAAATGGCATCTATTCTAGAACATAACACACCATTTGACAAAGGAACTGCATCCACTCTTTTCCTCTGATCGAATCCAGAAAGTAGCTCAATCATTTCTGTGTACAAGTCTTTGCCTTCTAAATGTCTAACAGTGTGGGAAATTCCTCTTTGGCTAAGCAATTTCAGAGTGCGCTTCGATAAAAGCTTGTTGTGAAATAGGCCAATCCAAGTGTTGGGACTGTTCCAGCTTTTTTGAATTGAGCTTTCCTTAAACAAAACCTCCTGCATCTTTAAATGCATTTGCAGGAGGGACAGACGTGCTACGCCCTTTCAGTTTTGCTGGTTTCATTGTTCCTTTCACTGGCAAGAATTTTCCAGCACAAAAACACTGGCTCTTGCGTTGTCCTGTTCATTATTAAAAGTGAAACTGGATAATACATAGTCTTTATCACACTTCTCTGTCTTCAATGTTACAACGGCGGCGTGATTTCGTCCAATGACTTTTGATGTGTCCACCTGGCTAAGCTACAGACCTCTGTTTTTTCAAATGCTAACCTAGGTGTTGCCCGGAAGATGTTTTGTGGAATGATGCAAGTTCACAGGCAATTGATTTTAAATAAAGGAGATTATCCTACATAATCGGAGCCGGCCTAATTCAAAGAGTTGAAAGGCTTTAAAGAGCAGGGTGGAGGATTCTGTGAAGGATCCCCCAGAGAAAAATTCTGCCTGGGTACTTCAGCTCGGGTCTGTGGAGAGTTCCAGCTCGCCCCTCCTGACCGGCTGCCCTTGGGGATTCTGGGCTTACCAGCCCCACAATCGAGAAAGTCAGTTCTTGATGATACATCTCAATCTATACAGCAATCCTCATTATTGTTGGATTTCATATTTGCAAATTCAGGTATTTGCTAAACTTTAGTATATCCATACAATGAATAGGAAACGAAAAGGAGCTACAGAGTGTGCCAGGCTGGCTCAGTGGAGAGGGCATGTGACTCTTGCTATCCAGGTTGTGAGTTCAAGTTCCGTGTTCAGCGTAGAGCTTATTTAGAGGGGAAAAAAGATGGAAAAGGAGCTATTGATGAAAGGAAGCAGATCAGTGGTTGCCTGAAGAGCAGGGAAGGAGGGGAGAGAGGCAAAGAACGAAGGAAGGGAGAGATTAGATGGGGGTATGAGTGATGGATAAGTCACTCTCCTGATTGTGGTCATGGTTTGACATGAGCGTGCATGTCACCTTTATGACATTATACACTTTCAACATGTGAAATTTATCATATGTCAATATATTTCAATAATGATGTAAAAGACCCTCCCCTCATCTTGGTTAGAATTGTATTAAGGGGCTCCTGGCTGGCCCAGTTGGTAAAGTGTGTGACTCGTGATCTCGGGGTAGTGGGTGTGAGTCCCATATTGGGTGTGGAGATCACTTAAAAAAAAAAAAAGAGTTGCATTAAAACCTGTACATTAGCCTGGAAAGACCAACATGGTTACAATACTACAATACTTAGTGTTCTACCCTGGAATGCATGTTTCACACCCACTTAGAGAAAGAAAGACATTTACGGGGGCTCCTGAGTGGCTCAGGGGTTGAGTGTCTGCCTTTGGCTCAGATCATGATCCCGGGGTCCTGGGATTGAGTTCTGCATCGGGCTCCCCATGGGGAGCCTGCTTCTCTCTTTGCCTGTGTCTCTGCCTCTCTCTGTGTGTCTCTCATGAATACATAAATAAAATCTTAAAAAAAAAAAAAGAAAAACATTTACATTTTTCACACATCTCTTGCATTTATTATTAAGGCTCCTTCTAGCAGTTTTTTGTTTTTTACCCCTTTTTTCCTTTAGTATTTTCCCTCAATTTTTATTTATTTATATTTTTTTTTTGGAGAGGGAGCACGCTTTATTGGGGACAGAGTACTGCACATGACCCACAGATGAAGGCAGGCCAGGGGGTGTCCTACACATCACAAGCAAAAAGGCACATGGGAGGTTTTGCTAAGAAAGATCGACTGGAACATGGTTTCCTCCGGGAGCTTCCCCTACCTCCTCCCTCGGAGGGGTTGGGATATGCCCAACCATCTCCTTGAAGGCAGCTCTGGTCCGCTAGAGATACAGTCCCTCGGGGGTGCCCTCTTGTTTTTTATAAAGAACATTTTCTTTAGATTTCTTGAAGTCTTCATTTGTTACTTTCATCCGATGCTCTCTCAAGGCCATCAGACCAGCCTCTGTGCAGATGGCCTTGATGTCGGCACCAGAGAGGTCATCCTTAGCCATGATCAAGTCCAGGGTCACATCATCGGCCAGCGTCATCCTGCTTGTGTGGATCTGAAAGATGTGCTTCTTAGTCTTTTCGTCGGGCAGGGGAGCTCAATCTTCCTGTCAGTGCAGCCTGGTGTGATAGTGCTGGATCCAGGGTTTTTATCCGGTTTGTGGCCATGATGACCTTCACATCCCCCCTTGAATCAAATCCATCCAGCTGGTTCAACAGTTCCAACATCGTTCGTTGAATTTCCCTCTCCCCACCGGAATTTGAGTCATATCTTCTTGTTCCAATGGCATCAATTTCATCAATAAACACAATGGATGGTGCATGTTCTTCCGCAACTCGAAACGATTCCCGAACGACTTTGGGCCCATCGCCTAGGTACTTCTGAATAAGTTCAGAGCCAACCACTCTCAAGAAAGTGGCTGAGGTTCGGTTTGCTACTGCTTTGACTAATAAGGTTTAACCTGTGCCAGGTGGACCATAGAGAATGACCCCCTTTGGGGGCTTTATACCCATCTCTTCATAATTTTCAGGATGAGTGAGAGGAAGCTCCAGGGATTCCTTAATTTCCTGGATTTGGTTGTCCAACCCCCTGATATCAGCATAGGTTTCCTGGGGGGCCTTTTCTACCTTTTCTACCTTCATTACTGTGACCAAGGGATCTGTGTCATCCATGAACACCACTATGACAGCATGCAGCTTGTGGTTGAGCAGGTTGGAGCAGCCTGGTTCCAGGAGATCCTTGTCTACAAAGGAGAGAATGCTGACATAGTGTTCTGAGCCCACAGATGTAGACACAATGACATGATTGCCATCAATGATCTCTTCCAAGGTTACTACTGACATTGAGGTCCCCCTCAGATCATCCACCTTAGATCTTTCCTCCTCTTGCTTTTCTTCTAAAGGCTTCATTTGTTCCTGATTTCTAATGAATTCTTCCTCCATGAGAAGATAATCTTTAATTCTCTCTAACTTCAATAATTTTAACCAGCATTGAGTGTGAGGTGTCACCAGTGGAAGCTTGCTCGCAGCATCTGGTCCCTTTGTTTTCTTCTTCTTTTTCTCCACTCTAGTTGATACAGGAGGTTCGTATTTCTTTTTCTTGTCCTTGTCATCCTTGTTGCCACCTCCAGGGCCATGACCACCACTCTGACTTTGACCCATCTTGCTT
Source organism: Canis lupus familiaris (assembly GCF_011100685.1). Lineage (NCBI taxonomy): Eukaryota > Metazoa > Chordata > Mammalia > Carnivora > Canidae > Canis > Canis lupus. The sequence goes on along the minus strand of NC_049246.1, from coordinate 43,495,861 downwards.
CGGCTGCTCGAACCACCCCCCTCCCCACAAATTTTTATTTAAATTCTAGTTAGTTAGGGGCACCTGAGTGTCTCATCAGTTGAGCATCCAATTCTTTTTTTTTTTTTAAGATTTTATTTTTTTATTTATTCATAAGAGACACAGAGAGAAAGGCAGAGGGAGAAGTAGGGTCCTGTGGAGAGCCCGATGTGAGACTTGATCCCAGGATCCTGGGATCATGCCCTGAGCCAAAAGCAGACACTCAACCACTGAGCCACCCAGGTGCCCAAGCATCCAATTCTTGGTTTTGGCTCAGGTCATGATCTCAGAGCTGTGGGATCAAGCCCTGTGTCAGGCTCCATACTCAGCAGGGGGTCTGTTGGAGATTCTCTCTCTCTCTCCCTCTGTCCCTCCTCCTCTCCTTCTCTCTCAAATAAATATATAAATCTTTTTTTAAAAAAAGATTTTTTAAATGTATTTATGAGAGACACAGAGAGAGAGAGAGATGCAGAGACACAGGCAGAGGGAGAAGCAGGCTCCCTGAGGGGAGCCTGATGCAGGACTCGACCCTGGGACTGTGGGATCACGCCCTGAGCCAAAGGCAGACACTCAACCGCTGAGCCACCCAGGCATCCCTAAATATATAAATCTTAAAAAAAAATTTAAATTCTAGCTAGTTAACATTTTTTTTTTACTCCTAATAATTTTTTTCTGGTTATTTTAATAGGATCTTTCCCATCATTTTATAATTTAATCAATTATCAACATATAAGAAAGCATGTCTGTTCTTCCTAATGAGTGCGAGTCTTGCATTCAATCTCTTTGCTACACTGTCATAAATTTGAAATATTGCAGTTGGTTTGGGTTTTTTGGAGTAGTCAGCTCTATAATCTGCAAATCAAATAACATCCTCTTCACTAGTCATACTTCTCATGTCTGTTTACTGTTCTGTGTCTTTTTGTATCATGACCTTCCAGCCCTAGTTAGCACATGATTGTGGGTGTGCATGTATGTTTTGCCTTTGATCATGATGAGAACCACCCTAGTGTTTTATTATTACACAGGATGCCTACTTTTAGGTTGAAATGGATATATTTTAAAAGTCTGATATTAAGGACATTGTCATGTATATATTAAAGTAGAAAGATCAGAATAATGAACCTGCTAGCGTATGACCCCCATTTTTGTCCACCTTTGTTTCATTTGCCCCTCATCCTTCCCCCAACCCTTGGAAAATTTTGAAATATTCCAATTTTCTATTATCTCATCCATATTTCCAATATTCCCAATATTTTGCCCTTATATTTCCACCATTATATTAATTTTTTGAGATATTTCAATATGTATCTTTAAAGGGTAATGATTCTTGGGCACCTGGGTGGCTCAGTCAGTTAAGCATCTGCCTTCAGCTCAGGTCATGATCTCAGGGTCCTGGGATTGGGCCCTGCATCATAGGGCTCCCTGCTCAGCGGGGAGTCTGCATCTCTCTCTCCCTCTGCCCCTCTCCCTGCCACTACCTGCTTGTGCTCTCTTCTCACTTTAAAATAAATAAGTAAGTAAGTAAATAAATAAATAAAAGATTTTTTTTAAGTTAATGATTTTTTTTTCCTAATTGAGTTTTTGTTAGTTGTCCTAAGAGTCAGTACAGACATTTTAATTTGTACACAATTCTTAAGGTACGTACTGAAAAATCTAAAAAGTCATGTAGTTGTGATTCTTTTCTAAATGTCATTCCCATGACCTTTCAACTTAAAATTTGGGGGCAAATTTTCCTTAACAGTATATCAAAGTACCAATATCTTCAAATGTTGATATGCTGTTAACTTTGTCAAGTCTTATTAATTCATAGTTTATTTATTTTTTTTAAAGTTTTTTTTTTTTTAATTTTTATTTATTTATGATAGTCACACACAGAGAGAGGCAGAGACATAGGCAGAGGGAGAAGCAGGTTCCGTGTACCGGGAGCCCGACGTGGGATTCGATCCCAGGTCTCCCGGGTCTCCAGGATCGCGCCCTGGGCCAAAGGCAGGGGCTAAACCGCTGCGCCACCCAGGGATCCCAATTCATAGTTTAATATAATATACACTACGTACTAAAACTAGACCATTACCAAGATGTTACAGAGTGCACAAGAATTCTGACATGGAGAGCCAAGATCTAGGAGTGGCTTTCTTTTCTTTTCTTTTCTTTTCTTTCTTTTCTTTTCTTTTCTTTTCTTTTCTTTTCTTTTCTTTTCTTTCTTTTCTTCTTTCGTTCTCGGCTTTTTTTGAGGGGAGTACTTTTGGAGGGGATGTCGGGGGGGAGGGGGTAGGGAGGGGCTTTTAGTTAGGTCTTTCTGGTCTTTGATGGTGGTCTTGCTTTCTCGGTGAGGTCCTTCGCTTTCCTTTCCTTTCCTGTGCTTTCCTTTCCTTCCTTTCCTTTTCCTTTCCTTTCCTTTCCTTTTCTTTCCTTTCCTTTTCTCTTTCTTTCTTTCTTTCTTTCTTTCTCTTTCTTTTCCTTTCTTTCTCTACTTTATTTATTTATTTGACAGAGAGTGCACACAAGCAGGGGGCATGGCAGGCAGAGAGAAAGGGAGAAGCAGACTCCCCATTGAGCAGGGAGCCTGATGTGGGGCTCTATTCCAGGACCCCAAGATCATGACCAGAGTGGAAGGCAGATGCTTAACTGACTGAGCCACCCAGGTACCCCCAGGAGTGGTTTTCTTTAGGAAACAATTCTACCAAAACCAACATGGAGATAGAAGTAATTTAAAATGTTCAAGATGTATTAAATACACGACTGACTCCAAATTGTCATTTAGTATGGTTTGTTATTACAGGATATAAAAATTACCCCATCTATGGAATGTTGAGCTGATGCCCAAGACAATCAAAGCCTCCCAAACTCAATATCCCACTATATTCTGGTTGTATAAAAAATAAACGACCGGCAAATGATTTCACCTCTTTATTTTTTTTTAATATTTTATTTATTTATTCATGAGAGACACAGAGAGAGAGAGAGAGGCAGAGACACAGGCAGAGGGAGATTGATTCAGGACTCAATCCTGGGACTCCGGATCACGCCCTGGCTGGAAGGCAGGTGCTAAACCACTGAGCCACCCAGGGATCCCCTGATTTCACCTCTTAAAAAAAACCATTTACATTTTAAAAAATGGGCTGAGGTAGGATTCCCTCCTTCTTAAAAATGTTTCTAGAGGGGCACCTGGGTGGCTCAGTTGGGTAAACGTCTGTCTTTGGCTTAGGTCATGATCCCAGGGTCCTGGGATGGAGCCCCTGCTCAGCGGGGAGCCAGCTTCTCCCTCTCCCACTCCCCCTGCTTGTGCTTGCGCTCTCTTCCTTTCTGTCAAATAAATAAATAAATAAAATTAATTTTTTAAAATGTTGCTAGAACTACTAAAAACTTGCATTTACAAAATAGTTGATAAAAATATTCCTCTGGATTGTACAAGAAGGGAGACAGGGACTACTGTTAAGACAAGGTATATGATAATAATCAGACTTGGCTTCTTTCTCTCCTGCTTCATCCAGGGCTGGACTCTCCTTATTTTTAGTTTTCTGTTTTCTGCAGGTAAGTTTTCTTCTATTTCTTGGTTAGCCACTTCAGGGTATTTTCCCTTGGCTTCCCCTTTTCCCCTTTGCACTTTTTGTCTGAAGATTTATCCTTTCCTGCTGCCTTTTTTGGGGTTTGTTTCCACTTTTACAGGAGCAGGTGTAGCTGACAACCCCCCCCCACCTCCTCTTGGGCTCCTTCACCTCCCCCTCGAGGGAGCTGACCTTCCTCTTGGGCATCGTGGTAGCGAGGTGGGGATGTGTCAGGTGCTTGCTGGGTGTGTGGGGGCAGCAGTGCACCAGAACTTTCCCGAAGCTGGGCTGCGTGGCTGCTGCTGTTCCATGTTAATGATTCTTAAAAAAAAAAAAAAAAAAAAAAAAAAAAAAAAAAGTAATGCTGTTATCATATCTTACAAATTACAAATTAAATGTTTAATTAATTAATGTTTAATTAATTTAATTACAAATTAAACATTAACCCCTTCATATCATCAAATATTCAGTGTTCAGTTTCCCTTGATTATGCCCTCTTTTTTTTTTTTTTTTCTCCTGACTTGGCTTATCAAATTTGCATTCAGAGGAGCCACACACGGCTTTGGAGTCTCTGTCAATCTGTGAATTTTCCTTCTCACTTTCATTTTTCTTGCTGTTTGTTCCTTGAAGACATCAAGTAATTTGCCCTGCAGAATGAACATCTTGGTTTTGCTGATGACATCCCTGTGGTGGTGTTTACCGTGTTCCTCTGCCCCCTAGTATTTCTAGAGAACAGATCAGATTGAGGTTCAGGTTTGGGGGCAAGTATAGGTGGTGTCACAGGACAGGCAGCCAGGACCCAGCCTCTGGGAGGGAGATTTGCAGAAGGAGGTTTACTGGGCAGGGCTCTCAGGCTCAGAGCCTCTACGGAAGTAGGGGTACGTGGCAGGGGACAGAGGAGCAGCTGGACAGGGATGAGCTGAGAGAGAGGTCTCAGCACCCTTAGGAGCTCTGGAGCTGGGACAACCCCCACATTGTTCCTGATGGAGGCGATGGGCGAGGCTTTTGTACCCTCTCATTGGCCTGTCTCTGGGGGTGGGAGTACAACCTGTGGACACCCCCAGGGAGGGACCCAGGTATAACAGCTGGGGGAGTGCCTGCTGCAGTCCTAAAGGCAGAACCTGAGCAGGGCTTCGATGGATACTTCTAGGGCATCACATGGGGAAACACTCTGTCTGGTTGTCTCTCTTATGTTAAGATTGATCAGGGGGTGTCTGCTGCTAGCCAGCCTGTTCTACCCATTATAGGCTCCCCCATCAGCTTTTCCATAGTAGTTGAAACAGTCACTGATGATGATCATATTCGGTCGTTTTTTTTTTTTTTTTTTCATGAGTTACAAAATAATGATATTCTAATTCTCCTATTCATTCCTCTTTAATCAGCTGGAAGTCTATAAAGAGTTTTTTCTCCTAAACTCTGGTTATCCTGAGGTACAGTTCATACAGAATGGTCAGAATAAGTGCTTGATTCTTTCCCTTGATTTTCCAATTAAAATGTATCTAGTGACGGTGAGGTTGCTGATCTGTGGACCACACTTTGATGAGCAGGTCAGTATTGCTAGAGATTTTGTTAGAACTGCTGACTCTCTCGGACTCCTGGGTGGCTCAGTTGGTTAAGCATCTGCCTTCAGCTCAGTTCATGATCCCAGGGTCCTGGGATGGAGTCCCACGTAGGGCTCTCTGCTCAGTGGGGAGTCTGTTTCTTCCACCCCTTCCTCTGCTGTGCTTGCTCTCTCTCTCTCTCTGGTTCACTCTCTCTCTCTCTCTCAAATAAGTGAATAAAATTAAAACAAAATAAATCATGTGATTAAAAAAAGCAAAAAAGAACTGCAGACTCTCAGGCCTATACCAGGGTCTCATTCCACAAAATCCCCCATTATTTGTGTATTTCTATCAAAGGTGGAAAAAGACTGGAATATTCTGCCTTACATAAAGTAATATTCTGCCTTACATAAAGTAATATTAGTACCTTACTCAGTACTGGGTATTAAATTTTGCCAAACGCTTTTTCATTACAAAATCCAGATGATCACTATTGTCTGCTCAGTGTTAAACTATATACACATTTTCTTGTTCTGTGTCTTGGTAGCCTTTTTTTTTTTTTTTTTTATCTCTGGGCACTATATCATGGCATGGATATTCCACACTTTATCCATGGATCTGTTGATCGACACCTGTGTTGTTTCCAGTTTTTGACACTGCAAGTAAAGCTCCATGAGCAAGTGTGTATAAGTTTTGGGTGGACACATGCTTTCATTTTTCTTGGGTAAGTACTGAGAAGTTGAATGAGTGTGTCATGGGTGTATGTTTTTTATTTCCTTTTTTTTAAAGATTTTATTTATTTATTCATAAGAGACACAGAAGAGAGGCAGAGACATAGGCAGAGGGAGAGGCAGGCTCCGCACAGGGAGCCCAATGCAGGACTCGATCCCCAGACCCTGGATCACTACCTGAGCCAAGGCAGACACTCAACTGCTGAGCCACCAAGGCTATGTTTAATTTCAAAAGAAACTCTCAATATATTTTTTCAAATTGACCCTCCGAAAAGATTGTTCACATATGAATTTCCACCAGCACTGTATAATGGCGCCCATTTCACTACACTGTTGTCAATACTGGGAATGATTTCTTTTAAAAATTGACAATCTGGGGACACCTGAGTGGCTCAGTGGTTGAGCACCTGCCTTTTGTTCAGGGAGTGATCCTGGAGTCTCGGGATCGAGTCCCACTTCGGGCTCCCTGAATGGAGCCTGCTTCTCTCTCTGAGTCTCTGCCTCTCTCTCTGTCTCTCTCATGAATAAATAAAATCTTTAAAAAAAATTGATAAGCTGTCTATCACCTATTTATCTCTCATCTATCTATTATTGTGGTAAAATATGCATTTCACCAAATGTATCATTTTTTCCTTTTTAAAATGTACAGTCTGGTGGCACTAAATGCATTTACAATATTGTGTGACCATCACCACCATCCATCGCCAGAACTTTTTCATCATTCTTTTTTTTTTTTTCATCATTCTTGATATAAATTCTGTGCCCATTAAACACTCTCTCCCTCCTCTCCTCACCCCCATGGTAACCTCTGCTCTACTCTGTCTCTATGAATTTGACTACTCTATGTACCTCATATAATTGGAATCATACAATATTTGTTCATGTCTGTTTTCTTTCACTTGGCATAATATTTTCAAGGTTCATCCATGTTGCAGTGTGTACCGTGTTATTACAATTCCATTCCTTTATTTGACTGTATGGATAGATCACACTTTGTTTATCAGTTCATGTACTGATGGACATTTGGGCTGCTTCCACCTTTTGGTTATTATGAATAATTATTCATGAACACTCATGTATAAATATCTGTTTGAGTCCCTGCTCTCAGTTCTTTTGGGTATATACCTAGAATTAAAACTGTTGGATCAAATGGTTTCTGAGAGGGATGCCTGGGTGGCTCAGCGGTTGAACATCTGCCTTTGACTCAGGGCGTGATCCCGGGGTCTGGGATCAAGTCCCATATCGGGCTCCTGCAGAAAGCCTGCTTCTCCCTCTGCCTGTGTCTCTGGCTCTTTCTCTTTCTGTCTCTCATGAATAAATAAATAAAATCTTTTTAAAAAATGGTTTCTGAGAAACCACCAGACTGTTTTCCATAGTAGCTACATCATTTTACCTTCCCACCAATGGATGAGGGTTCCAATTGCTCCATCCATATCCTTATCAACACTTATTATTTTCCTTTTTTTAAAAAGTAGGCCCTACGCCCAATGTGGGGCTTGAATTCACGACCCTGAGATCAAGAGTTGCACGTTCTACCAACTGAGCCAGCCAGGCACCCCTTACCCCTCTCTTTCCTTCCTTCCTTCCTTCCTTCCTTCCTTCCTTCCTTCCTTCCTTCCTTCCTTCCTTCTTTCCTTTCTTCTTTTCTTCCTTTCTCTTTAGAGAGAAAATCTTTTTTAAAAAAGATTTTATTTATTTATTTGACAGGGGTGGGGGAGAGCATGAGAAGGGGAGCTGCAGGCAGAGGGAGAGGGACAAGCAGACTCCCCACTGAACAGGGAGCCTGATGTGGAACCCTGGGATCATGACCTGAGCCAAAGGCAGACGTTCAACTGACTGAGCCACCCAGGAACCCCCCCTTCCTTTTTTTAATAGCCATCCTGATGGATAATAGCCATCTTAATGAGATACCTAAGTGATATCTCATTGTGGTTTTAATTTGCATTTCCATAATGACTAGTGATGTTAGATATTTTTTCATGTGCTTATTTTGTTTATCTTCTTTGGAGAAATATCTATTCAAACCCTTTGCCCACTGAACTATATATATATATTTTAAAGATTTTATTTATTTATTCATGAGAGACACACAGAGAAAGGCAGAGACACAGGCAGAGGCAGAAGCAGGCTCCATGCAGGGAGTCTGACATGGGACTCGACTCTGGGTCTCCAGGATCAGGCCCTGGGCGGAAGGCAGGCGCTAAACTGCTGAGCCACCCAGGGATCTCTGAACTATATTTTTAATGTGCTACTAAACTGTATTGCTGGAATGCCTCAGTGGCTCAGTGGTTGAGTGTCTGCCTTTGGCTCAGGGTGTGATCCCGGGGTCCTTGGATCGAGTCCCGCATCAGGCTGCTGCATGGAGCTTGCTTCTCCCTCTGCCTGTGTCTCTGCCTCTCTCTTTGTGTCTCCCATGAATAAATAAATAAAGTCTTAAAAAAATAAACTGTATTACCTAATATTTCATTTAAGACTTTTGTGTCCAGTGGACCCAATAATCTACTCCCAAATTGCTGAGGTATTTTTTGTTGTTCTGGGTTGTTAAGGTTTGATATAATTCGTTATGTAGCAATTGGTCACTGCACAGGTTCAGTTCTGGAAAGCAGGCCCCCTTCTTGTGCAAAGATAATGGAAATTCCTGCTTCCTTTTATCTGCCCTGGGTTCCTCTTTCCTTCACTCCAAATCTGGGGTCCAAGCCGCAATTCCAGATTTGCACAGACCCAAAAGCCCCATGGGAAGTTCTGGGAACTTTATTTAAATTGGGGATCAGCCACAAATAATCCTGATGGATTTTGGTGGGTAGAAAATGGAATCCAGACTGCTTGCAAGAAGGATCAGTGCCCAAGGGAGGGATGCCTGGTTAGCTCAGTTGGTAGAGCATGCAACTCTTGATTTCAGGGTCATGAGTTCAAGCCCCATGTTGGACACAGAGATTACTCTTTAAAAAATGCCTGAAAGAAGAACAATCTCATGAGGAAGAGGTTTGGTGGAGGGCCCAGGCTCATCTTGGGGCCAAGGATGGGAAGCATCAGACCCTGAGCAGAGTCTATCATTTTTGTCTTCTCATAACCCCTTCCTGTGGGGAGTCCATCCTTCCTTGAATGCCCCTTTCCATTGTAATCTTCTTTAGGCCATGGATCAAGTAGGAACGACCCTGGGCCCCGCTCCTTGTGATGTCCTGATGAGTGGATTCCATTCTCCTCGCCATAAACACTGCTTCTGGCTTAGACATATGATACATGCGAGCCTAATGGACTCTCTCCTTGAGTTTTTGCCAGAAATATCAGAAAGATACTCATTTTGTAACTGAACGGTGAACTCACTCTTCATTAAGGTACAGATGGACGACACTAGGTGGAGCTGTCCCACAGAAAGGAACATCTATTTGCAGCAAATAAGGAGATGATGGGGGTAACTTCCTGGCCCAGACTCCCTGAGCAGGGGTGAGTGCATTTCTTTTATTTAGGGTTAGGATGAACATTTAGAAAGGGGAGCGTTGTCATCGTGTGTGGAGGCGGGCACAAGGGCGTGCATGCATCTTAAGGAAACATGCCCATACATGATGTGTTATGTTAATGAGGTACGTGTACCTTCTTGGGGGGAACTTGTACATTATAAAGAGGCACAGTTGGATAAGAAGAAGGGGCTGTGGGCATGTTCTAAGATGCAATATCTGGAATAATCTGGATGGGGTCTCCTTACCCAAGAGGATAAGGAATGCAGGCCTTTGCCTACCTTTGAAACAGGACTGGGAGTTTTGCCTCTGATGTATTGTCTCTGGTATGGTTAGGCTATTGCTCAGCTTGGTAGAGACTGTTAGTTGTTTGCATTCCCTTTAAATCCTTAACTACTGAGGTTTTCGCTTTAAAAAATTTATTTATTTATTTATTTATTCATTCATTCATTTATTTTAGGTTTTTGCATTTCTTGCAATTCTGACACCTCCTAGGAAAATGTGTTTGGGCGAGGAGGGCATAAATCTCAGAAAATATCAGGGAATCTAAAATGACTTCTCTTGTGTCATGAAAGCTGTATCTCCTCTTTCTGTTTTGGAGACCCTTACCTCTTTCTGCTGACTTTTTTCTTTTTTTTTTCCCCCTTTTGGAAAAAGATCTCCTAAGTCTGTTGCTGCCTGTTAGAGAATCAAATCAACTCAGAGAAAAGAAAAGCTAACAGGTAAAAGACAATCATTGAAGCATCTGGACCCAGCCATGCCTCAAGGCCCAGAGATTTGTTACATCCAGTAAAAGTTCTTTCTTTTTCTCTTGATCTAGCTGGGAGTTGAGTTTCTGTCAGTTACCAGTGACTGCAACCAGAATAGGGGAAATCTTTGGGGCAAAACGGAATGAAACATATTCCTCCAGGGACTTGAGCGATCTTACTGTGGGACCCACTCCCCTGGTAAGAGAACAAGATATGAGAAGGGGAGATGTGTCTCAGTAAGGTGCAGATATGGAGGTGCTGGTGAGAAAGCTGCGGAGTGGAGAGAGAGGTGGGGGGAGCAGCTTCCCCTGGGGAAGGATGGACACTGTCTAGTCCAATCTCTCTAGCAGAGACCTAACAGAGGCAGCCCTAGCTTGCAAAAGGTCCCGAAGGGGGTCTTACGGTCCACAGCTGAGCAGTACTGCCCATGGGTTGCTAGAGAGTCAGAGGCACTCAGGGGCAGTGTGGGCACAGGTGGGTGAATAGTTAAGCCGTGTCTAAGTCAGTAAGAGTGATGAGGAAGGCAGCAAACAAAACCCAGCCTTGGGGGCACTGGGTGGCTCAGTCAGTTGGGTGGCTGCCTTCAGCTCAGGGCGAGATCCCAGAGTCCTGGGACAGAGCCCCTTGTGAGGCTCTCCGCTCAGCGGGGATTCTGCTTCTCCCTCTCCCTTTGCCCATTGCTGCCCATCTTCTCTGCTCATGCTCCTTCTCTCTCAAATAAATAGAATCTTTTTTTTTTTTTTAAGATTTCACTTATTTATTTGAGAGAGAGAGAGAGTGAGAAAAAAGAGAGCGCACAAGCAAGAGGAGGGCTGAGAGAGAAGCAGACTCCTTGCTGCATAGGCAGCCCGATTTAAGACAGATCTCCATCCTGGGACTCTGGAATCATGGCAGATGCTTAACCAAATGAGCCACCCAGGTGCCCCCAAATAAAATCTTAAAAAAACACAACACAACACAACAAAACCCCAGCTTTGGTGAGAATTACCCAGAACACAAGCTCCTTGTGGGTCCTGGAGATAGGGTGAAGGCTGGGTCTGCCCTGGACAAAGGGGACTATTGATCAGTGGGATTTAGGGACATATGGGCGAGCAAGTACCTGGTTGCTCAAGGCCTGGAGCTGGGAGGAGGTTCTGGCTGTGTGCAGCCTGCTGGAGTCCTGGGCCATGCGGCGTGCTCTCTCTGCTGGGTTGGGCGCCCAGTTTATATTTATTTCATACAAGGAGCTGGAGAGTTTGTCTTTCTTGTTCACATCAGCAACAGCTTATATTGATTGCAGCGAGTTATTTCTTTGGAGGTTGAAAGATCTTAACTGCCCAAAGGATGTCCAGAGACTTTGGGAAGATGATTCTTTGATAATACTTTCAAATTCTTCCTCACTTATAGGAACATAAGGATTTTCTTTTTTTGAATCTGTTTCTTAATTTGAACCATACTTTTCAATAAGATTTAAAAATCTATTCACATATTCATACGGGAATTGTAATTCTTATAATCTTACGTTATAATCTGCATTAATACCTCAACTTGCTAATTATATTTGTCTTTTCTCTCCTTTTTTAAAAATTTGACATAGATCTAATGCTTTCTTTTCTTTTTTCTTTTTTTGTTAAGATTTTATGTATTTATTTGAAAGAGAGGGAGAGTAATAGTGGGGAGGAGCAGAGGGAGAGAGAGAAGGAGGCTCCCTGCAGAGCAGGGAGCCAGATGCTGGGCTTGATCTCAAGATCCTAGGATCATGACCTGAGCCAAAGGCAGCCGCTAATTGACTAAGCCATTCAGGTGCCCCTAATGCTTTCTTTTTTTGTTTAAGAATCTACTTTTGGGGGATCCCTGGGTGGCGCAGCGGTTTGGCGCCTGCCTTTGGCCCAGGGCGCGATCCTGGAGACCCGGGATCGAATCCCACGTCGGGCTCCCGGTGCGTGGAGCCTGCTTCTCCCTCTGCCTGTGTCTCTCTCTCTCTCTCTCTGTGTGTGTGTGACTATCATAAATAAAAAAAAAAATAAAAAAATAAGAATCTACTTTTGGGGCAGCCCCGGTGGCGCAGCGGTTTAGCGCCGCCTGCAGTCTAGGGCGTGATCCTGGAGACCCTGGATCAAGTCCCACATCGGGCTCCCTGCATGGAGCCTGCTTCTCACTCTGCCTGTGTCTCTGCCACCCCTCCCTCCCGTGAATAAATAAATTAAAAAAAAAAAAAAAAGAATCTACTTTTGGGGGCACCTGCCTGGCTCAGTTGGTGGAGCAAGTGACTCTTGATCTCGGGGTTGTGAATTCAAGCCCCATGTTTGGTGTAGAGATTACTTAAAAATAAAATTGTAAAAAAATCTACTTTGGGGTTTCTTTTCTTTTCTTTTTTTAAAGATTTTATTTATTTATTCACGAGAGACAGAGAGAGAGAGGCAGAGACACAGGCACAGGGAGAAGCAGGCCCCATGCAGGGAGCCCGATGTGGGATTCCATCCCAGGTCTCCAGGATCAGGCCCTGGGCTGAAGGCAGTGCTAAACCACTGAGCCACCCGGGCTGCCCTACTTTTGAATTTCTTTTTTTTTTTTTTTTTTAAATTTTATTTATTTATTTATTTATGATAGTCACAGAGAGAGAGAGAGAGACAGAGACAGAGGCAGAGGGAGAAGCAGGCTCCATGCACCGGGAGCCCGACGTGGGATTCGATCCTGGGTCTCCAGGATCACGCCCTGGACCAAAGGCAGGCGCTAAACCGCTGCGCCACCCAGGGATCCCTACTTTTGAATTTCTTTATCAATTCTACTGCTTTCATATTCACCAATTTTAACTTTCATTTTTACTATGCCTTTATGATTTCCTTCTTCTGGCTTTGCTTTAGTCTATTTTAAAGTTCTTTCCCTGAAATTCTGAGTTGAAATGTTAGCTCAGTTATTTTTATTATTTTTTAGATTTTATTTTTATTTTTTATTATTTTTTAGATTTTATTTATTTGAGTGAGTGAGTGCCCCTACCCCTGCTCGCTCTTTCTCTCTCTAGAATAAATAAATAAATCTTAAAAAAAAAAAAAAAAGCCTTATACAGATAAGCCAAGAGAAAAGAATAAAGCCTAGGGAATCTCACTACCAGGAAACAATTCCTGTTAAACAGTTTGGTGAGGAGCTTTCCAGCGTCTGTGAGGCTCACATGCCCTTAGGTAACTGCGGGGGGAGTTGGGGTTCAGCTAATGCAAGTCACAGATTTCCACAAAACCAGCCCAGGGGAAAAACAAAAAAACAAAAAAAACAAAACCCAAAACACCGGGCAGCCCCGGTGGCGCAGCGGTTTAGCGCCGCCTGCAGCCCGGGGTGTGATCCTGGAGACCCAGTATCGAGTCCCACGTCGGGCTCCCTGCGTGGAGCCTGCTTCTCGCTCTGCCTCTCTCTCTCTCTCTCTAAGCCTCTCATGAATAAATAAATAAATAAAATAAATAGGATACAAATGTCGATACAGAGATAAACAAACCAATAAACAGAAGAGAAAGCTTAAAAAAAAAAAACCAGCTCAGAGCCTCCCCCCCCTTCCCGTGGTCACGATACCCCACGTGGTCAGTAGGGGGCGCTCCCCGCCCTCTCCCGCGATCGCGCAGGAGCCGGGGCCCCGCCGCTGCGGAGCCGGCCGCCGCCGGCAGGTGCGCCCCGCGGGAAACCGGGGTTCGCCGCGTTGCACCCCCATCACCGCCCTGCTCTCCGCGGCGACCTGTGACCGTCCCCACTAGAGCCCGCGGCGGTTCCGGGATGGCCTGTGGGTGGCCGCCCTCGGAGCCCCGCGCCCTCCAGCACCTCCTTTCGGCCCCGCGATTACGAGCCCCCGGGGGGCAGCTGCCGAGCCTCGGGGCGGCGGCGAGAATTCCGGGCATTCCTGTGAGATTGGGCCGCAGCGGATTAAAACAAAGCCGGAGGAGGTTCCTAATAGGTCACCTGCTGCGCTGCAGGGTCAGTAAATCCCCGCGCGGGCCCCAGGTCCCCGCCTTGGCGCCCGTCCCAGTCGCCGGGGCCGCGGTTTGAAACCCCAGGACTCGCGGCTCCCGAGCTTCAGGCTCCCGGGCGCGAGCATCTGTCAGCGCTCCCTGGGGCTTTGCACACCAGCTGCGGGGCCGAGCTCCGGGCCCCGGCTCACCTGGAAGGGGGGAAATGTGGTCCAAGATGCAAGTTTTGTATTAGAAGTACATGCAAAAGTTGCATTCCGCTCCATAATATGTGTGTTCGTTTTTTTGTTTTTGTTTTTTTTTTAAAGATTTTACTTATTTATTCATGAGAGACACACAGAGAGAGAGAGAGAGGCAGAAGCAGGCTCCATGCAGGGAGCCCGACGTCGGACTCGACCCCCGGACTCCAGGATCACGCCCTGGGCCAAAGGCGGGCGCTAAACCGCTGAGCCCCCCGGGGATCCCCTGTGTTCGTTTATAATATAAAAGCAATTGTTAAAAGAATTCTCAGAAAGAGGTACATTTATAATTCGTACAGATAGAAGAGTGACCTTGAGGTATAAACATTTATTTAATTCACCTGAGGGCAAGCAGATGCTACAGCCGGTTCCCAGGAGATGTTAAAAAGCACAAAATTATCTGGAGTGAAGGAATTGAATTGCAAACGGAGGCCAAACTGGTTTTTCCACACGGGGGGAGAGAGAGGAGTTAATGGAAGCTCTGGGGGACGCCTGCTTCCATGAGCCATCAGTACCTGCAATTTAAAAAAAGGTACAAAATAGCTCAAGGACCATGACCTGGGCTAGGAGCCCACAGCTTGGGGGTTGTGCTTTAAAGCTTAGTGTAGTTTTGAAACACGTTTTTCTTCACAATATTTGAAGTTAACTATCTGGAAAAAAAAATTTTTTTTTTCCCTTACAGTGCTAATACTGCTGTGCTCTCCCCCACCCCCACCCCCGACACCAAAAATATCTGATTTCAAATCACTCCTTGGATATAACATTTTTCTACTCTTTGGGCTTTGGGGCAAAAAAAAAAAAAAAAAAAAAAAAAAATCCACAAATATACCCGGAAGTGACTACTAAGGGAAAAAGGAGGGATTGAAGGTCTTGGGAGACAGTAGGTTGAGGAGTTAAGAAGCACAGACCGAAAAAGTTCCAGTCGCACCCTGTCACACAGTAGCTGTGAGAACCTTTCCCTGGGAACCTGTTTCTTCACATGACGCTAGTATAATGGGGTTCCAGAAGCTCCCCTGCCCACTCCTTCTCAGCCTAAGTGGACAGAGCAAGTCACTGGGGAACAGGCTTTCTTTGTTCAGGCTCGGGTTCTTTGAGTGGTCTCCTATAGTTATGGAAACTAGGCCCTGTGGGTGCCCATGGCTCCCCCTTCTCAAGCCTCCGGGGAAGGCAGAGCTGGCGGCCAGGGATGAGGGGAAGCGTGTTGTACTGGAAGCTCAGAGCCTTTGTAGGAGGAAAGGCTTTGAGACCCATCTCTGCAGCCTGCTCCCCAGGATCAGGGCGAGGACAAACACTCCTGTCAGGAGAGGCCTGGAAGTTTGCCTGCCCGGGACAGAGAGCCTGAGAGCAGACTGTGTACGTGACTGGGAGCCACAGGACTCAGCACCCAACTTGCTACCACTCTTTGGGGAAGGATGGCTGTGCTGGTGATGGGGGGGGTGTAAGGGGTGCATCCTGGGGTCCCCCCACAGTTCGCGCAGGGAAGGCAGCATCTACGCGGGGGCCCGACCCTGCAGGCTCCCGTTCCACAGCGCCACCGCGTTGAGGGACAGGCACCAGTGGCAGAGGCCGGCTCCAACTTTCCAGACTCGCTGGACATTTGGACTTTGGACTCAGGAGGTCCTTGAAGTTCTGGACAACCTGGGAGTGAGTGGGCTCCAAAAGGGGGAGAAAAAAATAATTTTTCTGAGATCCCCCTGGGATAAAAGACTGAAAACAAACAGAAGTTTAGTGGCATGTGTACCTCCTGTGTGCATGGGAGATCCCCAGGACCACGGAGTCACACTCTACAAATGGCCAGAGCCATGGCCCTAAATACCATCTTCAGTGGAAGATTAAAGAAAGAGGGCGCCTGGGTGGCTCAGTGGTTGAGCGCCTACCTTTGGCTCAGGGCCCGGGATCGAGTCCTGCATCGGGCTCCTTGCAGGGAGCCTGCTTCTCCCTCTGCCTGTGTCCCTGCCTCTCTCTGTGTGTCTCATGAATAAATAAAATCTAAAAAAAACAAAGAAAGATTAAAGGAGGATGTTGGAGCGAGTTGCCTGTGTGTGTGTGTGTGTGTGTGTGTGTGTGTGTGTGTGTGATGCGGGGGTGGTAGTGACTTATGGGAGGTCACCAGGAAAAGCACAGCAAACAAGTGTAAGGTTGCTACTCAGATTTCAGGCTCTGCCTTCTGCACTGATGCTCCTTGTGACTTAGAGCTATCTTCCTCTTCTTGGTAGAGAGAGGGAGACCCCAAATGGAGATTTCTTTTACAGCTTTGAATGTCCCTTACAAAAGGGTAACCTCTAACTCAGGTTTCAGAGCTTCTCCTGCGTCTGCTGTTCCTTAAAAATAATCAGCTCAAGATAATTCTTATGCGAAAGGGGCATATTTTGGAATGTCCTATTCCACTTCAATCTTCTGCCAGTAAGGGTACAGGAGGGACTCAGACTCCATCACCCAATGAGAAACATGAAAATATATCTGTGCTTGTGCCGTGAGTAACATACATGTGAAACGTCAGGCAGACTGAATAGGCTCCATAAAATGGTCATTGCCGTCACTGTTAGCGGGAAGCAAGACCGTCAGACTTAAAGGCCTTTGTGTCTGTTTCCCAAAATTGTCAGTAACAGACCTTGGAAGGGCCAAGGTCAACACTCCTTGGAGGCAGCCAGGTCACACTCCCAGGCGGATGGAGGAAACCAGGGCCGGCTGAGCAGAAGGGCCAGAGCCAGGCCAGGAGCTGGCGGAGGGCTGGTCAGCTGGGCTGTTCTTCTCGAAGCTGGCTGAGGGCGGGCAGGGTCTCAGCAACTTTCCCAGTCACCAGCCCCTTCTTTGGTGAAGTCCTGTTCCTGCTGAGGGGACAGAGGAGCCAGGGACAGGCCTTGGGGCCATGTTTCATGTTTCCAGCCTGATGTTCCTGGCCGCCTCCCCATGTGCCCCACAAGGGGGACTGGGGTCAAGGACATGTTGCTAGGGTTCCCATCTGATCTTGCTTGTTCCTGGCTCTGGAAGCCGTGCGCAGTCCTCAGTGCCGGCAGAAAGCATCCTCACCCTTAGCCAGGCGAGTATCTTTACCAGGACACCCCCGGTCCCTCCCAGCTCCAGCCCTGTCCACACCAGGGACCTGGCCGCTCCCCCATGCCCCGCTGTTTGGCGCTTCTGGGCTGTTGCACATGCTCCCACCCTGGGCTGACCTTCCTTCCCCTTCTACCACAGGAATGCCACTCCTCCTTTAAGACACAAGTGGAGCGTCAGGCCCAGGGCTGGAGCCTGCTCCCCACCCTGTGCTGGGGGTGCCTGTTACACTGTTCCCCTTCGGCGGGCTCGCCGACCTTCCTCCTTTCCCGCTGCGGTGTGAATGCCGGCTCTGGCAGCCCAGGCCGGGGCCCCTGAGCTCTGAAATGGGATCGGGCCGTCCGTGGGGCCCACGGAGGAGGAAGTTCCCACGCCAGGAATGTAGTCTCCACTGAGAGCTCCCAGTGCGCGGGGCCCAACTGGAGACACCAGTGAACCCAGAGGAAGGGGCTGCACACCCAGGTCCCCTGCTCCTTGCCTCTTGGCTCTCTCAGGATCAAGCCTGAACACATTCCTGAAACCCAGAAGGCTGAACAGGCCTTGCCTGCCTCCCTCACGGGGAGGCAGTCCCTTCTCTCACGGCCCTCGCACCCCCTGTCTCCCGCCCCCCACCAGGGAGGCCCTCTTTTCTGCTTCTGGTTAGACGGGAGGCCCCACTGCCCTACTCTGCTTTCTGGAGTCCCTGGCTTCCCAGCGTGAGAGGAACAAACAGGGCTGACAGCTTGGGTCTGTGACCTGTGCTCAGAGGACCGTGTGCTTGGCTGAATTCTCTGTGGGGGCAGTCCTGAAATTCTTAACTTTCTAAACCCAGGGGCGCTGCGTTTTCATTTTGCACTGGGCCCTTCAAAGCCCGCAGCTGGTGCATAGAGAGGGAGACACGGGGCAATCCGTGCTGAGGGGGAAGAGCAGCAAGGTTCCTTTTCCTTCTGAGGGTTTGGACCTGGGCAGCCGGGGCCACAAGGGACACCCATGCAGTCTCGTGCCCCCTTGTGCCCTCTCAGATGTTGCATTATATGAGGACCCAGCCATTCCTTTCACTTCCCCAGAGGAGAGGCCCAGGGTGGACATGTGGGGGCCTCTGACCTACTCTGTGATGGCTTGAGCTGGGTGCAGGGGGAGCCGCTGGCTTGCTCACTATATGGCCCCATGACCCTTCTGGGGCTCGACAGCTGTTCTCCCCACCCTGAGGTCAGCCACTTAGGTTGAGGTTCCTCGTGCACTACATCCCCCGGACCCCCAAGGCTGCCCCACCAAGCCACTGTTTCGGGGCTTCTTGTCAACCCTATCAATGCTTCCAGGATAACTGGAGGGACGTCAGGGAACCCCCCCAGAACCCTTCACACCGCCCAACCCTACCCACTGTAACGTCAGGCAGCCCCCACGGGAACGCACCATTAGCGGGCACATTTCTCCCCCGTACCGCCTCTTCTGGGGGCAGCTGTCTGGACTCCGGCCCTTGTGGCCTCTGCTTTGATCCTGGCACCCGCATCCCCTTTAAGTTGTGCACCCACCAGCCAAGAGCAAGGAACAAGCAGTGTCTTCAGAAATCTGGCAACCCTGGCCCCAGACTCTCTCTGATGGACATGGTGACAGGAAGTTCCACACCAGAAAAAAACAGCCCCCTTTTATTGAGAAAACAGAGTTGGTCCCTCCATCTTTTCCCGGGTGACTCCACCTGGATACGAGGTGGCATCCTTCTGCCCCCATCCCCAAGGACGCCTGAGCCCGGGTGAGGTGGCACACAAGGTTCACTTCATCCCTTCACCGGGGCAAATGCTGGTCTGCTCAGGCCCTGGAGAAGCGGGCAGGCAGGTAGGGCAGGGTTCCAGAGGGGGCCGTGACAGGCATGGGGGTGCCCCGGGAGGGGGGTGAGTGGCTGAGGGAGGTGGTCTCTTGCTGGAATGAGGGTAGGGAAAGGAGAACACCACCAATCTCCCGAGGCCTGGCACTCCCTCCCTCCATAAATAAAAACTTCACAGTAATAGAGGAATGTCCATCTCCAGGGCCAAACTGGCTGGTTTCCGGCCGGGGAGCCAGGCCTCGGTGGGGCTGCGTGAGGGCCCTCGGCGGGTCGGGCAGCACCATGACTGCGTGGGGCTGAGCACTGCTCTCTGGCCCTGTGTCGGGGGAGAGGGGTGGGGAGGGGGCGCAGCCCATCCAGAGGTTCTGAGGATTGCTGAGGTAGTCAGGGCGGCCAGCCGCGCTTCCAGACAGGGGTGGATGGAGCATCGTAGGGACACAGCCAGGAAGGAAGCCACCTGGTTGCAGAGACTGAGCAGCAACTCTAGGCAGGTGTGGGGGTGAGGATGGTGCTGAGGGCCTTCTGAGGTTCCATCTCCTGGAGACCCAGGGGCATGGGCTGCGGGGGGTGGGGGCCTGTGAGCCCGCACAGGGTTGAGCTTCTCCTGAAAGGGCTGCCTGGGCCCGTGGGGGGAGACTGAGGCATTTCATGGGGGAAGGAGAATCTTGTCTGTGAAGACAAGAGGGCCGCCACGGACCCATCCAGGGCCAGGCCTAAGCCGGGTACCTGAGTACAAAGTTCCTTCAGAGACCACCAGGGCCTCCCCCCAGGTCACCGGGAGCCAAGCAGGGAACCCAGGTTAGGAGGGCTACCAGTGGCCAACGGCCCCGCTCCCAAGACGGCCTTCAGCAGTCAGGGCAGTTGCAAACGTTCCTGGGCCTCAGCTCCACTTCCTGGGGAATGTGCACACCGGGAGGCCCCCTTCTGGCTAACTGCGCCCCATCACAGCCCGGGGCATGGAAAGCCCGAACCCCCTCCACCTCCCTGCGCGGGGGGACCACGGTCCATGTCCTGGCATTGCCGCTCCAGCCCCTTGACTCCCGGGGCTCAAGGACAGGTGCCCTAGCCTCTCGGGCGGCCTGGCCGGGGTCAGAGCAGCTGCAGCTTGCGGGAGCAGGTGAGGTTGCCGTGCACCAGCCCCCACATGGCCAGCAGCTCGGCGGGCAGCAGCTTGTGCACGACGAGCATGGAGCGGAAGAAGCACGGCTCCTTGTTCATGCGGCTGTTGCGGTTGCGGGAGATGCCGAAAGTCTTGAAGCCCTCGTGGGCCGTGGGCTGCACGCCCAGCACCTCCAGGCACATGCCCAGGAAGACGTCGTCGATGGGGTACAGCTCCAGGGTGTCGCAGGCGTGGTGCAGGCGCCGGGCCAGGCCACCGGCCATGAGGAAGCCGCCGCCGCCCGCGTACGGGGGGTAGCTGGCCTTGCTGTACAGGACCCCCGGGATGTAGTACTTGTTGTCCTTCTTGCGGATGGGCCGGGCGTGCTGCAGGACGTCGCCCACGAACAGGTCTTCCCGCGGCTGCCAGTCAGCCAGGAACTCCAGCAGGTTGGTGGGGTTGACAAAGACGTCGTCGTCGCCCTTGAAGATGAACTGCACGTTGGGGCAGTAGATGTCAAACCACTTGAGGAAGTGGATCTCCTTGAGGGTCAGGTTGAAGAAGCTGTCGAGAAAGTCCCACTGCAGGATGTCGCCGTAGAGACGGTCCTCGTAGGCCAGCAGCTGCTGGTAGTGGGTCCGCTCCTCCTGCTTGGAGGCCGTGCCCAGCAGGAAGAGGGTGCGGATGGCGCCGCGGCCGCCGCTCACCGACTCCTGCTCGCGGCCCCACGTCTGGCGGATGGCCTCGCGGCGGTCGTGCTGCGTGATGATCGACTTGACCACCACCAGCAGGTGGACGTGGCCGCCGCACTTCTCGGGGTGGTTCAGCAGCATGGGGAAGTACCGGCAGTGACGGTAGGTCAGGAACTGCCGGAAGTGGGGCTCCAGGCCTTGGAACCAGGGCTGGTGGGTCAGGTTGACGTTGGCCGAGCAGTTAGTGGTGCTGACGTCCCAAGTCTGGGGCCCTTGCGGGGCCGCGGGCGTGGGGGCAACCACATCCTTCGGGTTCTTCCAGAAGCTGTTGGGGTTCACCAGGTGTCCACTTGATTTCTGGGCCTTTTGCGGCTCTGGAGTGGGTGGCGGGGGCTCTTGCAGGAACTGGTTGGGGGTCAGGCTACGCTGGAATACTGTTACGGCCACAAGCAGGGCCAGAGACAGGCACACGCTCTTGTAGACGGTTTTCTTCCTGGGGGCGAGGGGATGGAGGGTGGTAGAGAGGGGGGAGGAAAGGATGAGTCGTCCGTGATTCTCGCAGTCGCCTTGTTCCGAGCCGCGGCCCCACATGGGCGAGTGGGGCCTGGGCACGGACGCAAGTCCTGGGGCCCCCCCCACCCCGAGTGGTTAGAGCTGGGTCCTGCTTCCTCTCCGACCCTGACCTCTCTCTTCCAGGACCAGGGGACCCACGCGGCACAAAGTTCAAGGACAAGCACTGCAGAGTCCGGCTGCCGGGGTTTAAATCTTGACTCTGCCACTTACAAGCGCAATGACTCTCTAAGTGGGTCCCCCTTAACGTCTCCAAACTGTGATTTCTCTTACCCCTCAATGAGGATAACGAGGTATCGGAGCGCCCACTTGCAGTGGGTATGCAGGAATGCCAAGAGTCTATAAGGACGACCTCTGGTGGAGATTTCTGCTGGTTTCCCAACCCCCCAGCAAGCCACCCCATTTGCTTTCATTTCCTTGTGGAAACCTGGGGAACCACTGGGGTGAACTGTTGTGGGGGGCAGAGATAGCACTTGCTCTACAGCCTGGGGGCTCAATCGCCTGTGGGTATATTGGGGAGAGGCTCTAACGTGGGACCTGAAGAAGCCTGTCCCTTCCCTTCCTACTCATCCATCTGACCCAATGCAAAACTGCCCACATGGCTGGTGGAGGCCGGAGAATGGGGCAGGGACCTCCTAGCATGACCGCTGCCCTCTATCTATTCCCAGGGACCCTCCTTGCCAGAGTCTCTAACACACTCACTTATGAAGCAGAAATTAAAGCCTTTTGCAGGAGGTGCTCACAGGCCTGGGGCCGGGTGTGTACGTGTGTCTGTCCCAGGACCCTCTCTCCTTAGCTCATCCTCTGGAGGTGGCCAGGCCTCCTGCCCTGGTCTCTCTTGAGGAGACACAGGGGCCGAGGGCTCTTGGGGGAACACGCAGCTAGAAGTGTGGCCTCACAGAGCCGGGCCAAGAGGGAGCCAGCCCGGACCTCAGGAGCGAGCTGCAGGGTCAGGAGGAATGGAAGAAACAGACTAAAGTGTACCCCACTGGGACCCTGAGGTGGCCCTGAGACCCTGGGTCCCTGAGGCCCTGGGACCCTGAAGCCCCGGGGTGGCCCTCAAGACTGGCTGG
The DNA here is from genome assembly GCF_011100685.1 of Canis lupus familiaris. Lineage (NCBI taxonomy): Eukaryota > Metazoa > Chordata > Mammalia > Carnivora > Canidae > Canis > Canis lupus. Next base: position 43,473,365 of record NC_049246.1, on the reverse strand, counting down.
TTGAAGGTTCAGGCACCCAGGGCAAGTGGATGTTGAGCCCCCCGAAGCACATTTTCCCATGGGGGTCCCAGGGTTTCCTGTGTATAGGGTTGGAGGAAGACTGGGTCAGCCCAGGTGCTGGAGTGTGTGTGTGTGTGTGGGGTGACTCGAGAGTTGACCCTCCCGAGGGAACAACAGAATGTTCCAGATCAGGGTCTCCTGCCCTAGGGAATTCAACGAAGTACCCCTTCCCCTCCCAGCTCGGCAGGTGGGTCCTGGAGGAAGTTCTGCGGGGGTCACCCCAGGGGAGGGGGATGCTTTGGGGTGGTGTGGGGGCCCCAGGCCAGTCCACTTGCACTGTCCCACTCACTTGTAGGCCAAAAGTCCCTCAGGGGAGGAAGGAGAGGGGCGAGGGGGAGAGGTGGGGGACTCCAGCTCCCCGGGAGGGAGGAGAGCCCCTTGGGGGTGGAGGTAGAGGATGGGGGTTGCCCTGGACGCAAGAGGCCCTCGGAAAAGCCACGGGACCCAGCTGCCCGGAGAGCCCTGGGGTCCCCAGAGCCCGGGGTCCCGGGGTGGGGTCAGGGTACCTGGCAGCCTGGGCCCAGGGCCCCCTGCGGTCCCACCCTGACCTGCTGCTCCAGGTGCTGGACCCTGCCGGGCATCCCACCGCCACCAAGCCCGTCCGTCCCGGGAAACTGAGGCCAGCCCCCAGGTGCCCCAGCCCCGGGCACCCCAGCCCCGGGCGCCCCATCCCGGGCACCCCATCCTGGGTGCCCCAGCCTCCGGCACCCCAGCCCCGGGCACCCCATCCTGGGTGCCCCAGCCTCCGGCACCCCAGCCCTGGGCACCCCAGCCCCCGGCACCCCAGTCCCGGGCACCCCAGCCCCCGGCGCCCCAGTCCCGGGCACCCCAGCCCCCAGCGCCCCAGCCCCAGCACCCAGCCCCAGCACCCAGCCCCCGGCGCCCCAGTCCCCGGGCGCCCAGCCCTGGCACCCAGCCCCCGGCACCCAGCCCCGGCACCCAGCCCCGGGCACCCCAGCTCCGGGCACCCAGCCCCGGGCACCCCAGCCCCGGCACCCAGTCCCCGGCACCCAGCCCCGGCACCCAGCCTCCGGCACCCCAGCCCCGGGCACCCCATCCTGGGCGCCCCAGCCTCCGGCACCCCAGCCCTGGGCACCCCAGCCCCCGGCACCCCAGCCCCGGGGACCCCAGCCCCCGGCGCCCCAGTCCCGGGCACCCCAGCCCCCGGCGCCCCAGTCCCGGGCATCCCAGCCCCGGCACCCCAGCCCCAGCACCCAGCCCCAGCACCCAGCCCCCGGCGCCCCAGTCCCGGGCACCCCAGCCCCCAGCACCCCAGCCCCGGGCATCCCAGCCCCCGGTGCCCAGCCCCCGGCACCCAGCCCCCGGCACCCAGCCCCGGCGCCCAGTCCCCGGCACCCAGCCCCCGGCACCCAGCCCCCGGCACCCAGCCCCGGCGCCCAGTCCCCGGCACCCAGCCCCCGGCACCCAGCCCCCGGCACCCAGCTCCGGCACCCAGCCCCGGCGCCCAGCCCCGGCACCCAGCCCCCAGCACCCAGCCCCGGCACCCAGCCCCCGGCACCCAGCTCCAGCACCCAGCCCCAGCACCCAGCCCCCAGCACCCAGCCCCAGCACCCAGCCCCCAGCACCCAGCCCCGGCACCCAGCCCCCAGCACCCAGCCCCCGGCACCCAGCCCCGGCACTCAGCCCCGGCACCCAGCCCCCGGCACCCAGCCCCAGCACCCAGCCCCCAGCACCCAGCCCCAGCACCCAGCCCGGCGCCCCGCGCGGCATCCTGCTCGCATCCCGGGACCTCCCGCGCCCGCGCGCCCCACGGCCCGGCCGGACCCACTCACCACAGGGACATGGCGGCCCGGGCCGGGCGGCGGCGGAGCGGGGCGCGCGGGTCGCAGCTCTGGGCGCCGCGGCTCGGGGACGGCGGGCGGGGACGCGGGCGGGGCGGGCGGGAGCGAAGGCCGGGCCGCGCCCCCGCCGCGACTTTCCTCTTCCCCGCGGCCGGAGGAGGGGCCGGCAGGGGCGGCGGCGGCCCAGGTGCGTTAACCCCTTCGGCCCCGCCCGCCGCCCGCCCATTTCGCGGAGGCGGACCCCGAGGCCGAGGAGGGTGGCCTGGCCCGGCCGCCGCACCCGCGAGGGTCGCTCCCGGTGCCCGCGGACTCGGCTCCCCCCGCGGGGCTCCCTGGGGCCGCGGCCCCCCTGCGCGCGCGCCCCGGGCCGCCACCCGCCACCCGCCACCCTCCGGGGCGCCCCGGGTCCGCACCGTCTCCCGCGGGCCCCATTCGCGACTTTTGGGCGGTGGAGGCGGCAGATGAGCACAGGGCTTCCCTTGCCCCTTTCCCACCTCCCGGGCAGGCCTCCCTGCTCCTCCCCGCTGGGCCAGCTACCTAGGGCCGGTCTGCAGAGAAGAGGGAGCCTCTGGGGGAGCAAGGGCCCTGGGATAAGCTCCCCCCCCCCCCCCAGGAGGCTGGGCTGCCTGTGTCCGGGGTCCCAGCTCTGGAAGCCTCTGTGCCCCAGAGTGAGGCCCTCACTACTGAGGGAAGGCCTACTTGCAGGGCCGCCCGCCTCCTCCTTTTCAGCCATCGACAACTATTTCACTCAAGACCCTTTTTGTCCTCGATCTTTATTAATCTGTGTGTGTGCCAGACCCAGCGGTTCCTGGGGAGTGGGCTTGAGCAGACGGAGGACACAGAGGGGCATTCCTGGGGTGGTAGGTGACTTCCAGAACCCTCTACCTGGTAAAAAAAAAAAAATCTCTGCCCGTCTGGCTGTTGTCCACATGTCTGTTCCAGTCTGGTTCCATGTTGAGGTCCCGTGGCCGAGCTGACAGTAGGACCTCAAAAATGCCCAGAGAATTGAAATGGAAGCATTTCACGGTCCAGTAAATACCAGCGAACATTCACCAAGAGGCTACAATATGCCAAGCAAGATTCCAGGCTCACACTTGAATCACTTAATCTTAGAGGCCTGTGCCATTCTTATTCCCACCTTACAAAGGAGGAAACGGAGGGGGAAGGCCCAGTGGGTGAGGACTCATAGTTGGTAAACAAAGCCAGAAGGCCTGCCTGGCTCCAGAAGGCAGGCCCTGAGCCCTTGGAGGACAGCAGTGACCCGGAGTTCTTTTCCTGCCAAGTGGTCCCTGGGGAGGCCAAGAGGTCCCTGAGGGCAGAGGCTGGTGGTAGGAAGTCCAATGAGGCTGCTCCTGCTGAGCTGGACCCCAGAACACTGAACCTGAGGTGAGGAGCTTCTTTCAACTCTTTCTCTAAGGCTCAGGGGCCCCTTGGGAGGGAGGAAGAACCCAAGGTATAATAAATAGAATTTGCTAGGATAGGATAAGCTCTAATCCGGGAAAGTCAAAATTCTCCCAAGCAGAATTCCAGAGAAGCAGCCTCGAGTCGGGCTCTCTCTAATGGTCCTTCCCAAGCACCAGAGCAGGAGGAGGGTCTGACTGGCAGCTCAAAGTCCCCCCTCGGCTTGGCTGCCTGCCCCCAAGGGCCCCCCGCAGCCCCACTGGCCACCTGTCCCACAAGGCACCCGGCACTTCACTCCACTGCCCAGGCTGCTGGGTTCTCCTACTTCCCCCTAAAAGTCTGGCCTGGAAAGAGGGCTGGGCTGTCTGACTGAGGACATCCCACCAGGCCTCAGCTCTGACCCCTCTCCAGGAAGCTGTGGGGTTTTCTCAGGTGCCTGGGAGGGGCACCTGAGAAGGGGGGAAGGAGCCCAGGTTGGAGACTATAGAGGGATGGGGGCTGGGTCAGGCCTCTGCCCTTCCGGGCTGTCAGTAGGGGCAGGTGGCTTATCCCCTTGAGACCTCAATTTCCTGCCAGTGCAGGGTTACGTGGGATGACGCATGCAAAGTGCGTAGACTAGTGTGTCCCACACGGTGGCATTATGACACGTTGGCTACTGTGGATATTATTATTGTTATTTGACCTAACCCAAAGGCCCCAGAACCTACCGGGGCTGGGGGAGGTGGCAATGGGGGAAGCTGCTAAAGCGCCAACTGAGTGTTTGCCAGTGGAATCTGGTCGATCAAGAGAAACAGTTTGTCATCATGGATTCATTTGATCTGTGCCTCGGTGGACAGGGGACAGAGGAAATGGATGAAAATTAGATACTCCGTCCCTGGCTGGGGGGTGGGGGTGGGGGATGTGGGAGCTAGGACAGCCCCTGCTCAGTTCTCACGGTCACTCCGGTCACTCCGGTCACTCGGTCAGGCTCCGCTGCAGGTGGCTTGGGCCAGGCCCTATCAGGAAGCACTCTGAGGCTCCTAGAGTCTGGCCCCTTCCACTTGTCCCAGCGCCTGCGGCCCGATTCCTGCTCCTTATCTCAACCACAGCCAGGGTGGTTGAGCAAGGCCCCGAGGAGGGGGAGGTCAGCCTGCAGATGGAATCTGCCCTCCACGGAGGCACCCCTGAGCTGCAGGACCTCAGATCCCAGGGGGTGGGGGTGGGGGTAGGGTGGGGGTGTGGGTGGGGACGGTCTGTCTCCTAGCCTGGAGGGAGGGCGGAAGATTGGGAAGCGCAGTTGGGTAGGTCACCGGTGTCCCAAGCAGTGGTGGTTTAGCAGTCCCCGTCACCAGGTAGCCCCTCTTCCCCTGAGGCGGATGTGCTGCCCTGGATGAGGGAGCCCAGGTGTGGGCTCAGGTGTGCCTTCTCCACACCTCCTTGGCACCTTTCCTCCTCCTTCCCATCCCTGCTCCCTCGTTCCTCTCCCCTTTCCCTCTCTCCATCCCTGTTCCCACTTTCTTTCCTATCTGCCCCACCAACCCTCTAGAACTGGTTGGAATCCAGAGGCTGCTGGGTTGCTGCAAGTGCCGTGTGGCCTTTCCCTGGGCCAGCCTCCCACCTGGGCCCCAGCGCACCTGAAGGCGGGTGTGAGGAGCCCCGGGCGCCTTTCAGAGGCTGGTGCTGGGAGCGGGGCCACTGCCACCGGGTGGAGAGTCGCCCTGGCTGTAACCACCTCAGTGCAGCAGCGCCGTGTTTGAGAGCGTGGGATGGAATTCATGTTAAAGACCCTGAGGAGAAGCCTACACCCCGGGGCAGCTACACGACTCTGGCAGCCGTGGCCAGTGCTGCAGGTGTGGCCGTCTACACCTGCAGAGGACTTGTTAATTGGCCGTGGGGTGTCAGAAGTCCCTCTTTAGTGAAAAGAGCATCCCTGCAGATAGGTGTGTGCCTGGCAAGAGATGCTGCACAGTCCCCTCTCCCCGCGTCTGGAAAGTCCAGCAACCCAACAGAGCAGTACCCTGTATCCAGAGCTTTCTCTAATTGGTCCTGGATGCCCCACACGATGATCGGACTGGAGGGTTAGCCTGTCTTTGGCCACCCCATCCTTGAATCCACCCAGAGAGAAGCCTTCCTGCACAGGATGGAGAGTGGGGCTCCCCCAGGCTCTTGGGCAGTGGTGGGAGATCTGTTTTGTGCCTCTTGGAAGTAGATGCTTTAAGTGGGGCAGCACTGATTGCACTGTGACGTACCACCTGGGGAGGAGGTGTGGGGTGAGGCTTGCCGTCTTCACCTACCTCTGGTCCTCGGCGGCCACCCATACCCACCGCAGTGAATGACCTGCCCTGCAGGGCACCCTGGGAAGAACTGCCCGGTCAGGAGGACATGGTGCAAAGAAGGAAGGAAAGAGACCAAGAAGCTAGCAGAGAGGTGCGGGGCTGCAGGAAGGGAGGAGGAGTTCAGCGGGGTAGGGAGGGCAAGGTTTTCAAAGCATGACTGGTCCAGTCTGGGGTCTGGAGGTCCCCTCACCCAAGGGAAGGTTGGGCCAAAGAGGAGCTCAGATCACTAGGGGGTTCAGATGAAGATGGAGGTAGGTCTTCAGAGAAGACCTTGCAAGGTCCCCATATAAGCAACACAACAAACATCCTGTTGAGGGGAACCCCGAGATGTCTTTCTGGGGCCAAATGCTGACAAAGCCAAGACTGTCCCAACAACTGAGAGGGCAATGTTGCCAAAACCAGGGAAGGTGTGTTAAAATGATGATTTCAGGGCCTGCCCGCAGAGGATCTGATGGAACCTGGGAAATTGTCTATTTCCAGTTTCCCAGATGATTCTGAGGTACAGGCAGGTTTGGGGTCCACTGGCGCCAAGCTCTCCAGTTCCAGGGATCTGGGTCAGCTGTGGGCAAGGGGGCAGAGGAGGGACACAGAAGGAAGACAGGATGGGGAGGCAGCTCTGGAAGAAAGTCAGGGCAGAGCGGGCGACAGCTGACGGATTCACTTTACCCAGCCAAGCAGGTGGCAGTTGAGGAAGCATAGGTGGGTTTGTGAGTTTGACAAGAGTAGGAAAGGGTGGCCGCGGCCTCTGTGTGGCGTCTGAGGGAGCCAGGGCGAGACTTCGAGGAGTGTTCAGTGCCAGGCGAGGGCGTTCCTGGGCATCCATGGCCGAGGCAAGGATTATCTAGGGCTCTTCTGGGTGTGAGTGACAGAAGCCCAACTCACAGCAGCTCAAGCAAAGGGAATGTATTTGCTCCTATGACAGGAAACCCCTCTCTCTTGTTCTCTCCCCACAACCCACTGCTCCTGGACAGTCGGCCTACCTCTTGGCTCTTCTACATCCGCAGGCTCCTTCCATGAAGAGTAGGAGAAAAGCAGGTGTGCAGATGGCCTCTGGCATTTATCACTCTATCTTGAGGATCCCAGAGGAAAGGGTTATTTTTCCCCCCTCCCAACTTCCCAAATTCCAGGGAAAGGACTCTTAGTGGTCTTGCCTCAGTCACATGGCCAAACCTGGGCCAGTGCTCAGGTCTGAGGGCCTGGGTACTATGACTGGCTAGGCCTGGGTGTCCCTTGTGGTGGTTGGGACAGGGCCCTGGGACTCGCAACCCTACAGGAACACCCCAAAGGGGGGCGGATCTCTCAAAGGAAGCTGCTATTTTCAAAAAAGCGGAGGAAGGGATGCTGGGCCAGTCCTCCCACTCGTGTTAAATCCCCTCGGTCCTCCAAATTGCCCTCCAAAACGAACCCCTAAGACTCAGAGCCCCAGAACGAAGAAGGAAGGGGTGGGTGGCCATGTGGGAAATGTTCCCACATAGTTTCTCGACAAATCCTTCTCTCCTGGATGGGAGGAGCCCCCAGGCTGGCCAGTGGAGGTGGACACAGCTCCTTTGAGGCCTGGCCACTCTCTGGCTCCTTTTCTTCGCTTGGGCCCCTGCTGGCTGGTCCGGGGGCAGCTGTGGGGTGTGGGACCCAGTCAGGTGAGGGTGGAGCCGGGCTGGAAAAAGCAGCCAGAGTTTAGAAATGCCCAGGAACAAGGATCTGGGCAGGCTTGGGAGCAGTGGGGTGAAGAGGCCCTAGACCAGCTGGACTGCACCCCAGGCTCCCGTCAGCAGGGTGTGGTGGGCACACGCACATAGACACACGTTCTCTCTCTCTTTCTCTCTCTCACACACACAGACAAGTGAGACAAATGCTCCTAGCAGGGCAACACAGGCATACAGACGACACGCACCCAGGAACTCACATACACACATGGACGTGCATCTAGATACACACACACAGAGCACTGATACACACAGGCCAGACGTACACACACACTCACTCAGAAGCATGCACATTCAGACACACTCACATAGCGCTCACATCCGCAGCCACACAAGATATATGTACACCCAGTAAAAAAGATACATAGACACACAGACACCTGCCCCTGCAGAGATACACATTTCTAGAGCGGTACGTGTGTGCTCACACACCTAGACATACCCACAGACACACATACACAGGTACTCATCACACACAGAGACACACTTGGAGAGACACATACCTTCACACACATACACACACAGGCCCCGGGTTTCTCCCAGGCGGGAGGGGCCTCCCCTAACCACCTCATCTGCTACCACTGAAACCCTACCTGGCAGGCCCCATAGGAACTGGCTCAGGACCAGGCAGATCCCCTACTCCATCCATGACCAGCCTCTTTTGATCTGCCCCCAGGTCCTGGAGTCTGTGCCCATCCCTACCTCCAGGAGCCTCTGGGCACCGCCCACAGGCCCCAATACCATCCGCATCTACCCCCAACCCCTATTCCAGCCATCCTGGCCTTCTCCCATGTACCACGATCCCAGCCCTTTTCTGCTCAAATGCATCTGCCACCCCCACTCCCTCGCCTCCTGGATCGAGTGAATTCCTGTTCATCTTTCAAAACCTAGCTCAAATATCCCCTCCCTTGGGCTGGATGCTCCCTCCCTTGGCTGGCATCACATCTGTCTGTCTCTCCTCCATCTGTCCCACCAAACTGGATACAACGAAGCGCAGGGCACGGGCCTGTTTTCCCGGCAGCACAGGGAGGGCCCTGGCGCCTCTCGGGTGAACGGCCCAGGGAACGAATGGCCAGCGTTGGCCACCTGGAGGAGACCCTGGCAGGGACGCCGTCTGGCCTTGGTCATATTCAGGGGATGAGAGGGTGTGCCCGCCCCGGGGAGGCTTGGGCATCCCGGACGGTTTTTGCAAGGCCTCAGCCCGGCCCCCAGCGCACACGTTAGAATTCACACTGACGCGCATTCACACGCGGGTGGGCACTGCGCCCCCTTGTCCTGGGCAGCTGGGCTGCCGCTCCCCCGGCCACCGATGACTCACGTCCCCACCCGCCAGGCGGTCGGCTTGGGCACACACAGCCTCCTTTCAGCCCCTCGGCCTCAAACACTAGCTCAGTCTTCCCTCCCGGCGCCGCCCCCTCCCCGGAGCCCGCCTGCCCTCCCAGCCTGGCAGCTCGGCCCCACGGGAGGCCACGCAGAGGCCTCCTTCCTCTCCGGAGCACAGGGCTCCCTGTCTCTCGTCACCCGGCTCCTGTCCAAGCCAGCCTTGAACGGCTGCCTTTCCGTGGCCCAGAGCCTGGCCAGGTGCATTCTGGGCAGCTCTGCTCCCGCCAGTGTCTGCCAGGAAGCTGTAGGGCCTGCTGTGGCTACCACTGAGGCGCGAGAGCCAGAGGGGGCCGGTGAGGCTCCGCTTCGGAAATCTCTCCCAGGCTCCGGGCAAAGGCCTCCTCACACCTACAAAGACTCTTCACACACCTCCCGTCTGCCTCTCCGGCTGCCCTAAGTAGTCCCGCCAGGCACAGCTTACTCTCATGCCCATTCTACTGAGGGAAGAGCTGAGGCCCAGAGAGAGAGGTCAGCCTGCTGGTGAATGGTGGGGCTGGAACCCAGTCTTGGTGAAGAGGGGAGACTAACACAATGTACCTCAGGGGATTGCACTGGACATGATGAGGCAGCCGAGCCAGCACCCTGAGGGGTTCCTCCTATCAGCACCACATGATGATGGTCACAGAAGTGGTTCTGCGTTTTATACCCAGCACACTTCCTTTCATTTGGTAACGGACATCCCCTCTTTAGTTTTGGGGTGGGTTCTCAACCAGGCTGGGCCAGTCCCAGTCCCCGACGCGTCCTCTTGCGCCAAGAGTGGGCTCAGTTCAAGGGATAGGCGCATGACCTGCATTGGGTCAACTAGGGCTTTTCCCTGGGGAGTTTCAAAGTGGAACTAGGAGAGGGACACCCTTTTCCCCTCTGACCATGGGGATTTTGAGGGTGCAACTCATCATATTGGGCATATGTGTCACATGTGCCCCATGCCCCCTTCACTCTGCAGTAGGAGAGAATGAAACAACACACAGAGCAAAACAGAAACAGAGTCTGAATGGGGCCAGAGGCATCAGAAGCCTTGCGGTCAGCAAAGTAGACCCCCTCCCCCAAAGATATCCATGCCCTAATCCCCAGAATTTGTGACTATGGTAGGTTACAGGAAAAAGGATACAGATGTAACTAAGGTTAGAGACCTTGAACTAGGATGGCTAGCCTGGACTACCCAGGTGTGCCCAATCTAATCACAAGAGCCCTTGAACATAGAGAACTTTCTTTAGCCGAAAGCAGAAGAGATAGAGCAGAAAGGAAAATCGGGGAGATTCCGGGCTCAAGAGGGATTTGGCATGCCTTCACTGGCTCTGAAATCTAGGGAGCCATTTGTACCCCAGAGACCAGAGCAAGGTCTCCGGGAGCCAAGGGCAGCCTCCCGCTGACAGCCAGCAAGGATGTGAGCATCTCAGTCCCACAAACACAAGGAACTACATTCTGCCCCCAGTCTGAATGAGCTTAGAAGCAGATTTCCCCCCAGAACCTCCCAGTAAGAGCCCAACTGGCCGGCACCTTGATTTTGACCTTGTAAGATTCTGAGCAGTGAAACTAGCTGAGCCAACCCAGGCTTCTGATCTCCAGAGAATAAATCTGAGTTGTTTCAAGCCACTAAGTTGGTGGTCATTTTGTTACAGCATAAGGAAGGTAAGGTAGGACCTAAGAACTAGTGCGACACCACCTCCCCTGATTTGGTTACAGGTGCCAATAATTTTTTGTTGGTGTTTTTTGTCTCCAACTAACTAATGCCATTACTGTTAAACTACTCCTTCACTGTTTCTCCCAATAGCCTGCCCTCACAGGCGGGTAGGAGACATCACCTAGGACTTGAGATCGCCGCCACAGCAAAAGCTTGAGGACAGCAAAGAGGGTGGGAGGGACAGGTCCTCTTGGACCTCACATTCTGTACAGGCTTGAGGAAGTTCTTCTAGAAGGGTGGACTGGCTCTGCCCCTTCCTCTTCCTTACCAAGCTGGATCCCTCCCTTCCCCACGGCAGAGCTGAGGTCAACGAAGAGAAAGCCAATGCATAGGAGCCAGGGAGAAATGACTTGTTTGAATACTTTCTACATGGCTTGGTCAAAGCTTGTAAAGGCTGTCAGGGTCAAAAGACACAGAGGTGGTTCTGGTCCAAGATGGCAACATAGGAGACTCCTGAACTCACCTTCTCCATGGATGAACTGACTCTCCAGCTACACACAAGCAACCTTCTCTGAAGGAAGTTGAGAAACTAGCTGAGTGATTACCTACACGTCAGGAGAATAACAAAATATCTACATTGGAAAGGTAAGAAGGTCTGAGACACACTCTCATCATATACCTGGCCCCCAACCCAGTGACACGCAATTAAGAAGGAACTCACATCTCCAGCTCCTCCCTGAGGAGCCAAGTGGTTTGACCCAATATCTAGCACCCAGCTTTTAAGACTTCTACCTGAAGGATGGAAATACCTAGCTCTGAAAGCCTACAGGGCTTGTGTTCCTGAGACCCACCAGGCCATAGCAAACAAAGAAAGAGTTCTTAACCGGCTATCCTCCCTGCCCCCACCCTAAGGGCTCTACTATCAAAATTCTAATGATGTTTTTCACAGAAATAGGAAAAACAACACCAAAATTTGTATGGAACTATAAAAGACCCTGAAATGCCAAAGCAATCTTGAGAAAGAAGGTCAAAGCTGAAGGCATCACCCTTCCTGATTTCAAACTACACTACAAAGTGATAGTAATCAAAAAAGCATGGTACTGGCATAAAAACAGACACCCAGCTCAATGGAACAAAACAGAGTCCGGAAATAAACCCACATACATATGGTCAATTACTTTATAATAAAAGAACCAAGAATATACAACGAGGAAAGGATAATCTCTTCAATAAATGGTGTTGGGGAAGATGAATATCTATATGCAAAAGAATGAAACTGGACCCTCATCTTACACTATATCCAAAGTCAACTCAAAATGGATTAAAAGGGCAGCCCACGGGGCTCAGTGGTTTAGCGCCACCTTTGGCCCAGGGCCTGATCCTGGAGACCCGGGATCGAGTTCCACGTTGGGCTCCCTGCGTGGAGCCTGCTTCTCCCTCTGCCTGTGTCTCTGCCTCTCTCTCTTTCTCTCTCTCTGTGTGTTTCTCATGAATAAATAAATAAAATCTTGAAAAAAAAAAACCCCAAAATGGATTAAAGACTTGGATGAATTACAACCTGAAATCATAAAACTTCCAGAAGAAAATGTAAGGGGTAACCTTCTCAACATTAGTCTGGGAAATTTTGGGGATTTTTTTGGGACTTAACTCCAAAGAAAAGGCAACAAAACAAAATTAAACAAATCAGGACTACATCTATTGAAGAGCTTCTACACAGCAAAGGAAACCATCAAAAATTTAAAAGGCAACCTACAGAATAGGGGAAAGTATTTGCAAATTATATATCTGATAAGAGGTTAATATCCAAAATATATAAAGAACTCATACAACTCAATAGCAAATAATCTGATTAAAAATTGGGCAAAGGAACTGAATAGACATTTCCCTAATGAAGACATCCAAATGTCCAACAGGTACATGAAAAGGTGATCAACATCACTAGTCATCAGGGAAGAGAAAATAAAAACCACCTCATACCTGTTAGAATGGCTATCATCAAAAGCAAGAGATAACAAGTACTGGTGAGGATTTGAAGAAAAGGAAACCCTTGTGCAGTTGGGTAGGGATGTAAATTGACATAGCTACTACGAAAATAATATGGGGGCTCCTGGCTGGCTCAGTAGGTGAAGCATGTGACTCTTGATCTTGGGATCATGAGTTTGAGCCCCATGTAGGGCACAGAGATTAAAAAAAAATAAATAAATAAAAATAAATAAATAAATAAAATAGAAGGTTAAAAAAATAAAACGTGGAACTATGATGTGATTCAGCAATCCCACTTCTGGTTATATATTCAAAGGAAATAAAAATAGGATATCAAAGAGAGAGATGCACGCCCATGTTCATACAGCATTATGTACAATAGCTAAGATATGGAAACAACCTAAGCGTCCATCAGCTGATAAGCGGATAAAGAAGATGTTGTATATGTATACAATGGAATATTATTCAGCCATGATGAAGTAGGACATCCTGCCATTTGTGACAACATGGGTGGAATTTGAGGGTATTGCACTAAGTGAAATAAGTCAGACAGAGAAAGACAAATACTGTATGGTGTCAATAGGTGAATTCTTAGAAAAAAGAAAAAAAAAGTCAAACTCAGAAACAGAAAAGTGGTTTCCAAGGCCTGGGGAGTGGAGGAAACAGGCAGAGGTTGGTAAAGGGGTACAAACTTTGAGCTATAAGATGAATAAGGTCTGAGGATCTAATGTATGACATGGTGATGATTGTAGGTAACACTGTAGTGTGTACTTGAAATTTGCTAGGATAGTAGAATCTAAACATTCTCACCAAAAGAAAGATAAATGTGTGAGCTGATGGATGTGTTAACTCACTAGATGGAGGGGAAGCCTTTCACAATGTCTATCTATATGAAATCACCATTATTTATTGTTAATTAGTTTATTGTAAGATTTTATTTATTCATGAGAGACACACACAGAGAGAGGCAGAGACACAGACAGAGGGAGAAGCAGGCTCCATGCAGGGAGCCCAAAGCGGGACTCGATCCCCAGACCTGGGATCACACCAGCTCAACCACTGAGCCAGTCTATTTATTTTTTATTTAGAGAGAGAGAATGTGAGCTGGGAGGTGGGGTGGGGGCAGAGGGAGAGAGAGGCTCTTAAGCAGGCTCTACGCTCAGCATGGAGCCCAATGCGAGGCTCAATCTTATGATCCTGAGATCATGACCTGAGCTGAAACCAAGAGTTGGATGCTTAACTGACTGAGCCACCCAGGCGCCCCAATGATGTACATTTTAAATATCTTATAATTTTACATGGTCAATTATATCTCGATAAAGCTGAGGGGGAAAACATAGGCAATCATGATTCAGAGGAAGATTTGTAGCAACAGGACAGAAAGGCTGGTGTTTTATTGCATGCAGAGATTACCCAGATAGAAAAAACAGGAAGGCCTAAGGAAAGAAATGAGGCAAAGGAAATACGCAAGGAGTTCTCAACGGTGATGTAAAGCTAACTCACAGACAGATGAGAAAGAAACAAAGAGGAGGAAGAAGGAAGTAGGAAGGAGGAAAGGGAAGGAGTGGAAGAAGGAAAGGAGGCAGGGAAGGAAGGAAGGAATGAGGGTTTTCACTGAATGGTGGGGGGCATTGGCATCTGAGCCTCTAAGTTGCCAGCTTCTCTGCCCCAGGCTGCCCTCCTTTGGCTGCACGTTGCTCCCTCTCAGTTCCTTCTAGAAAAATACCAAGGCACCATCAACATTTTTTTGTTGTTCCCAGTGGGTCCTTAGCAGCTCTCTGGAACCACATTTTCTGGAATCTACCTCTAGGTAGAGGCTCCTCAGCCTGCCGTCCTTCCCCCTCCCTGGCTCTGCTTTTCACAAGCACTGATTGAGCAACAAGGGCATACGGGCTGGCTGCCAGGTGCTGAAATGGGAATGAACATTTCTTAGCTGCACCACCAAAAGCAGGGTCCATAAAAGGAAAAATTTGATAAGTTGACGTCATCAAACTTAACTTCTGCTCTTTGAAAGACATTTGGAAAAGAATTGAACAGACAAGCCATAGACTGGAAACAACTTTTTGCAAAGCTGGTTTCTGATAAAGAGCTTGCATGTGGAGCACAGAGAGAGATCTCTGCAATGTGATTATTAGAAAACAGAGAACTTGGAATCAAAAATGAGCAAAAGATTGGAACGGACTTCTCGCCAGGGGAGGTCTACAGATGGCAAGCGATCACATGAAAGAGGTTCAACACCATCAGTCATCGGGGAGCTGTGAACGAGGGTCACGGAAAGACACATCGAATACGTTGTCTGAATTAGCAAGACTGGCTGTATCGAGTGTTGCAGAGGACGTGAAGCCGCTAGAACTCCCGTACCACGGTGGTGGGAGTGTATGTGGGGGCGTCAACTTTGAACAACAGTTGGACAGTTTCTTTTCTTTTTTTTTAATAGGCTCTGTGCCTAGCGTAGAGCCCAATGCAGAGCATGGAGCTCAGTGTGGATCTTGAATTCCTGATCGTGAGATCAAGACCTGAGCTTGGATGCTTAATCGACTGAGTCAGCCAGGCCCCCCCCCAGTTGGACAGTTGCTTAATAAGTTAAACATATGCCTACACGTGACCCTGCCGTTCCATTCTCAAGTATTTCCCAAAGTGAGATACGTCCGTGTGAACACTTACACGTGAAAGTTTACAGCATTTATTTGTAGGAGACACCGGGGGTGGCCTATCTATCCAATGCAATTCTACTCAGTAATAAAAAGGGCTAAGTTACTAGATGTTACACAGAGATAATCTCAAACTAATCACGCTGAGTGAAAGAAGCCAGACAAAAAGGGATACGTACTGTGGGATTATATTATATATATATAAAACTCTAGAAAATGCAAACAGATCCACAATGACAGAAACGTAAGTTGCCTGACAATGGGGGCGAGGCACGGGGGGAGATTACAAGAGGGCACGGAGATTGTTGGGGGTGCTGGGTTGCTTACTCTGTTGCCTGTGTTGGTTTTATGGGTGCTCACATCTATCAAAGCTTATCGCCTTGTACCTTTTAGTGATACCTCAGTAAATAGTGCTATCTCAGGAAAGCTGCTGTTTTTTGATTGCTTTTTTTTTTTTTAAGTAGGCTCCATGCCCAACCTGGAGCTTGGAATCACAGCCCTGAGATGGAGAGTTGCACGCTTTATCGACTGAGCCAGCCAGGCGCCCTGAGTGATACCTCAGGAAAGCTGTTGGAAGGAACGAGAAATAAGGTTTGCACAGGCTCCCCGAGGGAATCTGTGGTTTGCAGGAAGGCAGTGGACGCCCAGCAGTGGCTGCAGCCAGGAGTGGGGCGGGGGGGTGGCTGCTCAGGACAGAGGCCTGAATTGAGACCCAAAGCTCTGGTACCCAGGTGACGCCCGCACCGGCCAGGACAGGACACTGTGGGGAGCAGGCCCGGCCCTCCCTACCCTCTCGGAGCTCACGGCCAAGGACCCCAGAGTGTGCCTGTGCTGTGACGGGATGCTGAAGGATCTTGGGAAGCAGGGACAGAGGTGGGACAGGAAAATCGTCCTGGGAGTTAATGTCTCAGCAGGGGTCCAAGGAGGAATGGGTGTGGGGGTGGGGAAGGGCAGGTAAGGGGGCCTAGGCAGGTAAGGGCCACTGCAGACAGGAGCTGTAGCCAGGAGGAACCTGACTGTGTGTTTCCTGGGGGCCACCCTGACGCCCCAGGGGCCTGCAGAGCCTTCCCTGAAGATGTGGGGCCTCCCCGATCTCAGCCTGGGGTCCACTCGGTCCCCACATCCCCCATCCCCTCCATCGCCTGGCTGCTGGTCTTGCTTCCCTCTCCCTGCTCCCCAAGGCAGCATCTCAGAAACCAGAACTCTGCCCAGAAAGTGGTCACCCAGATGCAGGGGGATACAGGCCCCGCTGGGGCCCCCAGGCTGCTCCGGTCACTGTGGAAGGCCATCCGTGGGCCAGGGATAAGGAACCATACGATCCTGTCTGGCGCTGAGAGGTGAGAAGTAGACAGAGTTCAAGGCACCAGGTGAGGCAGTTGAGGGAAGAAGAGTGGGCGAGACGGGCCCTGGGGTGCCTCTCCACCACTCCACCACTCCGGCATTGCCAAGGGAGCTGGGTGCAGACACAGGGGCGCCTGCAACCGAAAAGGTGTCTGGGCTGTGGGCAGCTGCCTACCTGCGGAGCCTCCTGGCTGTCAGGGTGCGAGCTTTGGATTTTGGAAGGGATGAGGCCAGGCCATGTGCAGTCTCTGGACGGGGCAAACCAGGAGTGTGGCGCTGCCTTCCCCGCCCCCTCTGACGTGAGCCTGCTTGGGCAGGTAACATCCCCACATCCAGGCCTGCCTGACCAAGGAAGCTTTCAGTGGGAAAAGGAGAGCTGGCCTTGGGCCCCCTTTCCACCCTATTCCGCATGGGCGGACATCTGTCTGAACAGCCCTGGGCTCCCTGTGGGTCCACTTCCAGAGGAGTCTCAGGGCCAAGGGAGGCCACATCCTCATCCTCCTACCCTGTCCTGCTCTTCCCATCAAAATGGGGAAAGGATACCCTGATGGAATAATTTTTCCTTTGCCTGGAAGCTTCCTTCTGGGTTTGTGTCAAGGCACTTTTGCCCCATCGTGGGCTAGCGTTCTGAAACACAGTGGTCCCAGTCTGAGGCTTACACAGGATGACGTCTCTCTTCCAAGATTTAATGGAGCCAGAGGCACCCAGAGAGGAGGAGAACACAGGCTAGGAGGCCCCCCTCTTCTCTACTTAGACCCTCTTGTCTATGTGCGCAGTCCCTGGGGCCCTCCCTTCGAGAACTGTCATCTGATTGGGGACTGGAGGGGAGCCCTGGGTAGATGGGAGCGGAGGGGCTAGAAGGAAGCAGGTCAGTGAGCAGATGGGGTGAGGGGCAAGGGGCAGAGAGCCAGGGGATCCAGGATTCTGGAGACTGGGCCCCAGGATCTTTCCTTAACCTGGTCACTTCAGGTGGGGAGTCCCTGGTTAGAGGCGTTAAAGAACGACCCCCAAAGGGGGGGTGCCTGGGTGGCTCAGTCGGTTAAGCGTCTGCCTTCGGCTCAGGTCATGATCACGGGGTCCCGGATCGTGTCCTGCATCGGGCACCCTGCTCCGCGGGGAGCCTGCTTCTCCCTCTGCCTCTGCCTGTGGCTCTGCCTGCTAGTGCACACGCTCTCTCTGTCAAATAAATAGATAAGTAAATAAATAAGTAAATTCTTAAAAGAAAGAGAGAGAGAGAGAACCAACAAAGGAGAAAAGAAAACCCAGTCCTGGATCTGATGGCGCAGTAGCTGACCGAACAGGGCTTGAGCGAGGGCAGGGGGTGCAGGGGCGCGGGGCACCCGCTCCAGGGCGCAGGGGGAGAAGCCAGAGCTGTTCCGGGAGGGGCGGATCGCAGCACCTGCCGGCCCCCACTTAGTCAGCAGGCACGGGGGCTCCCATTCTGGCCCTAAGATTTTTTTTTTTATCGGGCTCGCCACTGTGTAGGGAAGAGATGGTGGTATAGTTGGTGCCTGGGCCAGTTTCTGAGAGGTTGTATTTAACTGTGAACCATGACCTTGAAATTCTTGGTCTCATCTGTTTGGCCGGCAGGTGTTCCTGCCTCGTGGTGACCTCAGAATCCTGGCAGGGACCCCGACTCTCATGACACAGGCTGTGGGGGGAGCCAGGGCCCCCAGCAGAGCCCAGGGCGGATCTGACCACCTGTGGGCACTGCAGCAGCGCCCACGTATCCCGCCTCTACTGCCACTTCTCACTCCCCCGCACCCCGACCCGACCTCGAGGTCACCTCCCTTGTCCCCTCTAAGCCTTATTTCACACGCATCACAGAGGGGCCCCTCAGCATTTTGCAGTAACAACCAAGGTGGAAAGTTGTTCTCTCCAAGAGAGGAGGAGGGACGGGTCTGGAACTTCGTGAGGCTCGTGGCTCAAGAATCCGAAGGGATCCAGCGACACAGGGGTTCCCGGGAAGGACCAGAGGCGGAGCCGCTGGCGCTGACGCTTCCTGCTGGCAGGGGGGCTGGGGAGCACGTGGGGTGGGAGGGGGGATTGCGCTGCACACAGGTTCGGAGCTGGAGTACGCTTGTGCTCAGCCGCTGGTTCAGGGGGCTTTGGAAGGAATATCGGCCCGTGTGGCTCACAACCCGAAAGGGAAGCGACGGCCACTGTTTCACCCTCGAATCTTTTGGTGGCTACTGACCTCTAACTTCTTAAGTCATTAGGGGGAAGGGGGAAGGTGGGGATTTATTGGTTCAGATAAGCAGAAAAGGTGAGGGTGTGGCTGGAGAGAAGTGTAACCCCGGACGCCGCCCGGCCAGCGTCGCCTCTGCTCCTTCCTGGGTGGCACCTCATTCTCCGCAGATGGGGACGTGGCCGCTGGCACCAAAATTTCAGCTTCGCCAGCAAGAAGGAAGGGGCTCCTATTTCAGGCTGGAGGCTCAAGTCCACCTCCTGCCCTGCCAGACCCGGGCGGCCTGGGAGGCGGTGCGGGCCGCGGATGGGGCTTTATGCCTCCCTCGGAGGGAGGTCAGCTCGGGCTCCCAGGGCAGCACCCTGGGGTCTGATTGCCGCGGAGTCCCAGGCCCTGCACAGTGGTTCCCATGGATGGGGCCCGTAGGGTGCGGTGGCGCCTTAAAGCCCATCTCCGGGTGGCAGGGTGGCGGGCTTCCTAGGACGTGGCCTCTGCAGCCTCGGGGCTGGGCCCTCCGACCTGCTGCAGCTCCACACCTTTCCTAGTAGTAGATTGTCCCTGAAGTCGGGGTGATGAAAGCACCACCCCACCACTCACCTCCTCCCCTGCAGCCACCTGACAACACCCAGTCATCTGGTCGCCCAGGTGCTGCCTCAGAGGAGGGGCTGGCCCAGCCTGGCTCAGCCTCCTTCGCTGTGAAGGGGGAGCTGGTGTCCTTGGGGTTCCAGGACAGGCAGGGGACAGCCGGGTCCCCGCCTCCCTCACTGTTTTCAGGTGTTCCTTCGGGACGGTCCCACAGAAGCTCAGAAACCCACTCCTCTTTTGCCTGGCTTTTGTGTTTTTCCATCTGCTGGCCACTCCATGTCATTTGCAGAAGGAGGCCTGTGGCCTCCCTGTCCAGGGTTTGTCCCCACTGTCCCCTGAGCCCATTGCTAGTACTCCCCTCGCCTCTGGCCTCTCTGCCTTGGGCCGCCCGGAAGCCTGTTAGTGCTGCTCTGGGCACAGAAGCAGGCTTCCCCCCGAAGTGACCCACCAGGAGACCCCCAATGCCAGCTCCAGCTGGGACCCCCATACCAGGCCATGAATGGATCCTCAGGCCACAGGGCCCGGGAGCTCCTCTGAGGCCCTGCAAGCCCTATGATCACGGTGCTCCCCTGGTGGGCCCCCCGAAGACTGGCTTTTGGGAATGGTGCTGGTGCCCCTCACCTCACACCCCAGCCACTGTTACCTCTGCTCTTCCTGCCTTAGACTCAGGCACTGAATCCAGGCTCGATGCCCTGCCTTCTGCTCATAAGCCCAGTGTTCCCAATAAACCCAAGGCTCTGCCCTTCTGGACCTATTAAGTCGCTGGGGCTCTCTGCCTGGCTTTTCCCTAGAAAAGCCTGAGTTCAAGGCCGGCCCGGGCCCTGCCCGGGGACCTGCCAGTGTGAGGAGGCCCCCCGCTTATCTCTTTTCCGCGTTGTCAGTGCTCCCACCCTGATCAGAACACAAAGTTCTAGGAGTCTAGCTGTCCCCTCGGTGAGGTCTCACTCCCAGGGAGTGGTGACGGCCACTGGTGGCTCATAGACAGAGCCGCGCCGTGTCTAAGCAGGTGGGTGGGCTCACTTCTGGGTATCGCAGGTAGTGGAAGTGTGAGTGGCAGCAGGATACCGAGCGGCACACCCCAGGGTAACCAGATGCCACCCTCACTGATCACCTCACCCAGGAGCAGGCTCTGTCCAGGCTGCTTCAGGTGAGGTGAGGGCCTGGAAGTGAAGTGATGCACGTTGGGCCAACACCAGGGATCCCAGGCTGTCGAAACAGGTGTGGACGGAGGCTTCTGGAGCAGCTGCCACTTGCCCCGCACACATGCCACCCTTTGGGGGCACCCCCTACCCTGTTGTTTCCCAGTCACCTGTACAGTCCTGGGTCCATCCAACATTCTTTTTTTTCTCTAAGATTTTATTTATTTATTCATGAGAGACACAGAGAGAGAGGCAGAGACACAGGCAGAGGGAGACGCAGGGAGCCCGGTGTGGGACTCAGTCCTGAGACTCCAGGATCACGTCTTGGGCCAAAGGCAGATGCTCAACCACTGAGCCCCCAGGCGTCCCTCCATCCAACATTCGGCCTCAGGCTGCACTTCTCTGCACGCTCCTGCCATTGGTGTGCTGGCAAATGCTTAACCACCAGCTCTCTGGGTAGGGGGAGGGGAGAAGCCCTGGGAGGCACTGTTTCTGGTTTCTGGGGTGTAGGTATTCCCAGCACAGCCAGTCCCCAGCGATCAGAATGATATCACTGAAGACAGAGTTGGGAAGAGAGGCCCAGGAGGCACGATTATGTCCTATTTCCCCCACCGAGCTACAACGTGTAAATAACCTCCATGACATAGGCAATAGCCAACGCAGTAAAATAACTCAGAAGGGATGTTTTGGGATCCCTGGGTGGCGCAGCGGTTTGGCGCCTGCCTTTGGCCCAGGGCGCGATCCTGGAGACCTGGGATCGAATCCCACGTCGGGCTTCCAGTGCGTGGAGCCTGCTTCTCCCTCTGCCTATGTCTCTGCCTCTCTCTCTCTCTCTGTGTGACTATCATAAAATAAAAATAAATAAATAAATTAAAAAAAAAAGAAGGGATGTTTTGAGTATTTATTACCCTTTAAAAATAGAATTTATTTAATTGTAAGTTTATATATAAATTTAAGGTTTGTTAATGGTTATGTTTAACTTAGGGATCAGCTCTTGTGAGCGGGCACACACTGGCTCGGGGACACCGCCGCCTCCTGCCCAGATGAACCCCTGCTCCCCAGCACCCCTCAAGATCGCTGCCCCGTGGCCTTGGCGGCGGTCTCCCCTCTGGGAGCTTGGGCTGTCATCTTGCCCCCACTTCCCCCTCCAGGTTGTTCTCCACGGGCCCCCGGGGTCTTCACGGCCTCTCCCGGCACCAGGCTGACCTCCAGTCCTCACCTGCGGGGTACAGCTCTCTGGACGGCGGCCTCAGCAGCCAGCCTCTCCCCCGTGTCCTCCAGCTCTGACAGCAGTGACCGCCCGCACGCCCTCCTTTCCTCCCTGGGTCCCGGAGCGCGTGTCGCCTGTCCTCCTCCCAGAGGGTCCCTTGCACCAGCCCCTCTTCTTTCTCTCACCCCTCGCTCTGCCCACAGGTTCTTACTTCTCTTTTTTTTTTTTTTTTAATTTTTTTTATTTATTTATGATAGTCACACAGAGAGAGAGAGAGAGAGAGAGAGAGATAGGCAGAGACACAGGCAGAGGGAGAAGCAGGCTCCATGCACCGGGAGCCCGACGTGGGATTCGATCCCGGGTCTCCAGGATCGCGCCCTGGGCCAAAGGCAGGCGTCAAACCACTGTGCCACCCAGGGATCCCTAGGTTCTTACTTCTCAAGTCCTCTCCTCTGAGATCCCAGCCAGACCCTTGGTCCTCCACTGTCACCTTCACCAGGGACCACTCTATGTGGGTTGTGTGAGGCCTGACTTCCTCTCGACCTCACGACCTTCCTCCTGGACGTCTGCCCCTCGCTTCACTCGGGCACCTGGTACGGCCCTTAGAGAGGACCCCTGTTCACCTGTTCATCTCCCGGAGCTCACCGCCCCCTCCCTGCCCCCTGCTCTTTTGGTTTGGACTGACCAGCCCGGCCTTCACCCAGGGACCCTAGAACCACTCGGCCCACCGGCCCTACCAAAGGCAGACGGCCGGGAGCTGCTGCCCACACGCCGCCTGCCGTGGCTCCCCTTGCGGCCTCTCGAGGCGTGAGGGCCGGTGAGTGACGGCCTTCCCTACTTTCCTGCTCCGCTGTGGGAGGCCCCCCCGGAACAAATGTAAATTCAACAGAATCACAACACCCCACATCCCAACACAGAGCAGCCTCGCAGGATGTTTGCCGACCTGAATCAAAATGGAAAAAACAGCCCCGGAAGATCTGGGCCCGAGCCGCGAGGTAAGTTCTGGATGCCTCCTATGTGGCACGTTGTCTGGGTCGTGCCCCGGGCTGGTTGGGTTTCCCTGCTGCCTCACCTCTGCCTCACCTCTGCCTCACCTCTGCACGCAGACTTTGGCTTCGGTGGTGTGACCTGCTTTGGCTGACGGGAGAAGAGGAAACACGGTGCAGGTAGAAACTCGAGCAGCGCCTGGGCTTCGTGTCTCTTAGAGCAGTTGGGGCCTGGAGACCACCGGGGAAGGAGCCCAGGCGAGCTTGGTGCGGGATGAGAGGCCTCCTGGGGCAGAACTCGGACCTGCCAGCTGCCGGCTGCCAGGCATGAGCCGGGCCCTTACTGCCCTCTGACCGCAGACACGCATCCAGGTCCAGCCAAACCCAACAGAACTGTCCGTCCGAGCCCAGCCCCATCGCCGAGCCACTAACTGTAAAGCTAATAAATACTTGTTCCAAGTCGCTATGTTTGGGGGTAGTTTGTTATGTGCAAAGTGAACCACCCCTTAGCCCAAAGCACCACGCAAAGTATCTGGAGAGATGAAGGTGGTCCGGCCACGAGGCTGTGCTACCGGCACCGGGGAGGACCCAGGAGGATGCCCCAGGTCCCGGGCAGGGATAAGGGTAAAGCAAGTGAGGCGTTCGCCTTGCACACAAAGCGTAAGGTGGCACCCCAAAACTCAGCAACCAAGATAAACAATATTTTAATGCAATAAAAAAAATCAGAAAACTATGGCTTATGAGCTGGCCACCCTTTTCCATAAAAAAAAAAAAAAAAAAAAGTTTTGTTGGAATTGGGGCTGGGATCAGGATGTAGCAAGCAAGGGTATGATCATAGAACCCCAGGGTCAGAGCTTGTTTTTATTAAGAAGTCTGATTTTTTTAATCACGGAATTTTTGCATTAATCTTATTTGTGCATTTGTTTTTTATTTTAGTGTTTTTGATGTGGGCTAAATCCTTCCCAAACTACTGCGTGAGTGAGCGTGGTATCTGATTAGATCCCAAACCTCTGTGTCTATTATATTCCCACCAAGGGTCATGATTTAAGCTGTTGTCAGACGTTTACACCGTACTGTGAATGAACTGGAACAAGATCCAGTTTGACTCAGGAGAAATTAGGGGGCCGGGCAGCCAGAGCGCTGGGGTCAGCTTCCGTGGGAAGAAGTAATCTTCCTGAAGGCCTACCAGCCTCAGGATGTCCTCAGCGTCTCCACCGTGGCTCCCTGGGGAGGTTTCATGGGCACATCCCAGGAGCCAGTTGTGTGACCACATGTCCAGGTGACCTTTGAGACCGTCTGGCTTTATCCCTGTCCTGGATTCTTTCCCTCACAGGTCGTGTTCGAGTCCGACCCCAGCCACCCGGGGGAGGCCAGCAGACGGCTGGGATATTTATGAAGGAGTTGTTGGGATCTCACCAAGGCTCCTGCCAGCCAGCAGCTCGGGCTGTGGACGTGTGGGGGGGTGAGGGGAGTCTCCCAGGGCGTGGTGCCCAGGCCGGACGGTGTTTACTTTCCCCAGGGACCCGCCCTGGCTGCACCTGCTGACTTCAGTGTAGTTTCTCCGGATTTGGATACACGTCAAATCTCTCAAAGACTGTCTTTTCTTTTCCCAAATTGTCAGACGTTTACAAACCAGACTTTAGCTCATCTGTGGGTCTGAGGGAGAAACAGCAGTTGCCTTTGCACCGTGGAGAAGGCGGGGGGAGGGGGATCCCGATGACTCTTCTGGATTTCTGGAGATGGGGCTGCTCCCACAGCAAGGCAGGGGAAAGGCCGTGCCAGTCAGTGGCATCTGAGGAATCTGAAGGGGAGTGGATTTACTGGGGAGAACGGGAGAGATTTTTCCATTACGCTGCCCTGCCGTTCATCCGCAGCCACTTTCCGAAGTCTCACCGCGCAGTGATCCCGTTTCAGGGACGCAGGCTCTGCTTTTCGTGTCTGTCCTTACCTACAGCACTCGTGATTAACGGCGGTGTTTCCTCCTAATGCCTCCACGTGGGGAGCTGGACGGTCCCTGAGGTGGACATTCCCAAGAGGCGGGTAGAGCCTTGCTCTCCACAGCTTTCTCCCCAGCAGCGCCGAGGGCGCACATCACGAGTCTGGATGTGGCCTCTGGGCCAGTCACGCAATCGCCGAGTTCTAACGTGCCCGGTCTCGAGCCACTGCCAAGAACTCACAAAATGAAGCCAGGACCCCAGCCGGTGACGAGTTTATGGGGAGCTCGGGGATAACCTGGGACTTGCCTGCTCTGACCTTCTGTTTGCCTCCTCTGCTCGCTCTCTTGAGGAGTGAGGGGGCCGATGCTTATCCTCTGTGTAGGTCCAGCTGGACCCCAGAAACGTCTTCACTAAGGGCATAGTCAGGGCGGATGGAGTGCCTGGGGTATACTGCGTGATTTTATCCCCCCCCCCCCATACTATCTATATTGATTACTTTGGGCAGCCCGAGTCGCTCAGCGGTTTAGTGCTGCCTTCAGTCCAGGGCCTGATCGTGGAGTCCCAGGATCGAGTCCCACGTCAGACTCCCTGCATGGAGCCTGCTTCTCTGTCTGGGTCTCTGCCTCTCTCTCTCTCTGTGTCTCTCATGAATAAATAAATAAATAAAAATTTTTAAAAAATTGATTACTTTTATTTCAACAGTCATATTTTAGGAGAGGTCAGATCTTGCTCCTAGCTTGGGTGACATTTGCTGGCTCTGCAGGCAAAGTTCTCACCTTTGTCCTAAGACATGAGCTCTGGTGTCACCCCTCCGCAAGGGGCCAGCACCCCTCCCGGGCAGGGTCCAGTCATTTTGCCAGGGGAACCATTGTGGGTATAGTCTAAAGGCGGGGGGGGGGGGTGTCACACTGGTTAACGCTATGAGGTTTTAAAGAAAACACGTGTGCAGAAGATTAGGAACGGCTTTATGTTCCAAGCTACATACGGGACTATATCGTATTCTTACCAGATTTCAAAAAAGGACAAAAATATCAAATTTGTTGCTCGGGAATATGGCTGGAGAATGAGTCTCCCTTGCTATTTATTCTAAATCCCTTCAGTTTTCTCCTAGCTGGACGGAGACGAGCGCTGGTTTCCAGCGAGGCCAGGGTCCCCGCCCCTTCGCACGGGCTCCCGAGACAGGGCCCCGCTGCCTGGGCCCGCCCCGTCCACCCGGCTGCGGTCCCCTGTGCGAGGGGCAGGGACGGAGGCGCGGGGACAGGGGCCCGCGTCGCGGGGGCCGCGCTGGGCCTGCTCCCGGGCCTCGCCTCGGTCCCTGAAGCCACTTGGCGGCTCGCAGACCACGTCTCTCCACATCTGTCACCTGCAGCCGCCGGCGGGCCGAGACGGGGAAGCTGGCGGGTCCTCCGGCAACGGGATGGGGACACTGGCGACGAAGCCACCCTCACTTTCTGTGAGACTGGCTGCCTGGAGAAGAAAAAGCCAGAGCGTGTTGCCAGCCCCGCGGCAGCGCCCGCACAGAGTCCCCTCTGTCCCATACAAGCCCTTCTTTCAATTGGCTCCGTGCGAACAGAACACAGAGGACCTTCCCTCCCGGGTCACCTGCTCCGGGCCGGGGCACGGCTCACGTGGCCATGCTCCTTCCTCACAGGAAGCAGGCCGCTCGGCCTGGGGCCCTCCGTGAGCTTTGCTGGCAACAGCTTTGTTGTTTGTCGAGGCCACAGGACACGAGGCTGCTGCAGGCTGAGCTCTCTCCGCGCGGGCGCGGGGGGCGCGGGGGGCGCGGGGCTGCACCCCTCTCCGCGGCCAGGCCTTCCCGGGGTCAGCCGGGGTTTCCTGTGGGCCCGGCTGAGGAAGCTGCTAGACCTGCGCTGCTGGGGGGACACGGGGCTGGCAGATGGGCCCTGGAGGTGACGGGCCAGCGCGCCTTCCAGCCTCGGCCCATTAACCACATGCCAGCCCCGGGGCCTTGGCTGACCGGAGCGCCCAGGGCCGGCAGGAAGCGAGGGGGCAGGAGTCGCAGAAACGCGTACATCCTGGTAGGGGACGGGTTTTCTGTTGCTTGACATTCTTTTGTCCTGCTTCCCTTTATTTTTCATTTATTTATTTTTAAAGATCTTATTTTTTAAGCAATCTCTGCACCCAACATGGGGCTCCCACCTACAGCCTTGAGATCAAGAGTCACGGGCTCCGCTGACTTTGCCAGCCAGGTGTCCCTCCCTTAGTTTTAGTTAAGCCGCCTTAGAAAGGTCCAGGCTCAGCTGGGGAGGGGAGGGGCGTGGTCAACTGGCCAAGCCTAGCAGGGGATAGAGGGAGGAAGTGGTCTTTACAGTGACCACAATGGCAGGAGGGGGGCACCTTGGGCCCACCCCAGCCTCGGTCCCTCTAGTGGCACCCCCTCCAAGGCACGTGCTTCTGCTTGATTTCCAGGCTGCCTGTGTCGCTGCCTCCCACCAGGAGCCAGGGCCAGGTTTCAGGGCCCACCACACAAGTCCCACAGAAGTGGGGGGATCTTAACTCTGAGCACTGCCTGGCTGGTCTGTCTGCCAGGTTGTGCCTGAGCCCCCGAGGCCCATGGCAGTTGCACAGATAGAAAGATGAGTGAAGAACTGGTCTCTAGGGCAGAAGGGGACACCGGCCGTGGCTCTGGTCCTGCAGGGAGGGGACGCGGCCTTTTCCCTATTTCCCTGCAGCCCGCTGGGCGCAGAGAGCACGATGCTCTTCCCTCTGGGCTGACTTACTCTGTGGGCCCCTCGTGGAGGACATCATGGAGCTGGGGCGGCTGGCCTGCTGGGGGCCGCACGAAGAGAGCTGAGGGGTCAGGGCTGATGCCCTGGCCTTGGGAAGGTTCAGGTCCAGGATCTCCGGGGTGCTGGGGGTCCGGGCCTTGCCGGTGAAGGCCGATGTAAATTCCCTGGAACAAGACATGCAACCTAGGGTCACAGCTACTGCATGGTTAGGAGTCGCAGGAGGAAGGAAAGAATTTCCCTCTGAGCGCAAAGGTGCCTGGCAGGCACTGTCCTTCCTGGGCTCCGGTGGGGCTGGGGTACAGCGGGGTGCCTGGAGGCATGCATCCCTGCCCCCATGGAGCTCACACTCCAGGGGAGGAGGAAGAGAATAAAAAAGAAATAAATGCTAAGGAGGAGCTGAAGCAAAGGGAGACAGGGAGCTTGGGGGGATATCGAAGTGTTAGGATGGCCCAGGGAGGTGTGGCTGGCAGAGGAATGGTCCTCCATTCTGTCCACATCCTACTCCCTGGCACCTTTTATTTTTGTAAAAGATTTTATTTATTTGAGAGAGAGTGAGTGAGCAAGAGATAGAGCGAGCGAGCATGAGTAGGTGGAGGGCAGAGGGAGAAGCAGGCTCTCCACTGAGCAGGGAGCCCGACGCGGGGATTGATCCCGGGACCCTGGGACTCCAGCCCGGTGAGAGCTGTGTGGGACTTCTAACCTACAGGACTGTAAGGTTCTAACACATCTGTGGTGTTCGGGTCACTCCATGTGCGGTAATCTGTTGCAGCAGCGAGAGGACACTAGTTTTAGGTGCGGTGGCCAGGGAAGGCCCAGAGAGTCTGGCAGGCATCACAACCCCATTTCTCAGATGTAGAAACTGAGGCCCCAAGTTTGTGAACTTTGCCACGGTCACATGACAAACAGGTTGTGAGGCCAAGATTTGAGCCCAGGGGAATCTTACAGTCAGACATCCTCCAGATGCCATCTGGACCACAGCCCCAGGGAGCAGCCTCACAGAGAGGTGGTGGAGGAGTCCCAGAGCCAGCACCCTCAGCTCGGGGCTGTTGGACAAGATGTCCTGGGAGTGGGGGGCACCTGAGTGGCTCAGTTGAGTGTCTGCCTTCTGCTCAGGGCGTGATCCCGGGGTCCTGGGATGGAGTCCTGCATCGGGCTCCCCGCAGGCAGCCTGCTTCTCCCTCTGCCTATGACTCTGCCTCTCTCTCAGTGTCTCTCATGAATAAATAAATAAACTCTTAAAAAAAAAAATCCTGGGAGGGGGCCCCTGGCTCTGTGACCTCCCAGCCACCCTGCTGGGTTTGGGGATCCCCCAGTAAACCACCCAGCCATTTGCTGTCTGGCTATCAGAGACCTGTGTACACGTACACACCTTGCTCCTACCTTGACTTCTGGGGTCCTTGCTACCTGTGTACCCATTTTCCTGACCATAACTCTAAAGATCAGAGTCCCAGGCTGTCATCATCACTGAATGAGCTAACGTACAGATCAGCTCAGCTACCAGCCTGGCACATGCTCTGTACGTGGCAGGTCTGTCTTCCCTTCCCTGAGTGGGTGTCTTGGCCTGTGGGCTTCACATGGTCGGTGCACAGCAAACACTGTGTGAGCCTGGAGAGTGAAGCTCCTCTCGATAACCAATGGGGAGAGTGTGCATGTACGTGTGCACACAGGGGTGGGAGCATAGGCAGGTAGGGGTGGGGGAGGCCAGGGGGGTATGCTTCCTGGAAGGGCCCAGGCCCTCCGTCCTGCTCTGCTGCTCTCTAGCTGGTGACTGAACATAAGCAAGTTTGCTGACAGTGGAGGAACCTCAGTTTCCCCACCTGTAAAATATCTACAGGACAGCTGTGATGATTCTGCAAGGGAGGCTGTGCCCTGAGGCCAACTGTGGGCCCCATAAATGGGGGTTCTGGTTCTGGGGAGTGGGACTTGGGAGGAAACTAGAATTTATTTGATTCACTTCTATATTCCCTTAGGCCCCTCTTTCTTTTTCTTTCTTTTTTACAGTGAGAATACTTTAATCTTTAGAAAAATAAAAAACACCGGAAAAATTTTCAAATTCAAATTTAGGAGAAGACTGGCATAAAAACTACCCATACTTTAGGCAAGAAATCTTTGATGGATTGATTGATTATTGTTATAGCGTTGATTATTTTTATATTGTGGTAAAATAGATAAAAAATGACCATCTGTGGTCATATATATATATATATATATATACACACACACAATGGAATACCACTTAGCATCAAAAAATGAAGTCTTGCCATTTGCAACGATGTGGATGGAACTAGAGGGTATTATGCTAAGTGAAATAAGTTAGAGGAAGACAATTATCATATGATCTCACTCATATGTGGAATTTATGAGACAAAACAGAGGAACCTAGGGGAAGGGAGGGAGAAATAAAACAAGAGAAAATCAGAGATGGACAAACCACAAGAGACTCTTAACCATAGAAAATGAACTGAGGGTCACTGGAGGGGAGGTGGGTGGGGGGATGGGATTACTGGGGGATGGACTTAAAGGAGGGCACACGATGCCATGAGCACTGGGTGTTATATAAGACTGATGAACCACTGACCTCTACCTCTGAAACTAATAATACATTGTATGTTAATTAATTGAATTTAAATTTTAAAAAGTAATTCTAAGAGAAAAAAAATTATCATCTCGACCATTTAAAATGTAGCCATGCTACATTTTAAGAAGGCACAACCAAGAGAAACTAGTGCAAACTACTCGGAGAACACTGGCAGCTCTTCCTGGGTTACCCGGGGATGTCCATCACGCGGTTGCAGGACAGGGAGGCCAGGATGGCAGGCCAGCTTTGCTGCAGGGGACCTTAAAGCCAAGGCAGCAAGATGAGGTTTCGGGGATGGGGGACGCTGAGGTTAGTTGGTGAGAAGTGAAGGGAGAAAAGGTCTGGGTCCCAGGGCCAGGAATCTGTAATCTCCCAACCCCAGTGCAACCAGAAAAGGGCCCCGTCCTTTGGGAGAGCAATTTGTTAATGGGTATGAAAACTCTTAGGTGTGCGTTCATTTTATGTATCAACTTTGCTGGATGCCTAAATATTTGGTCAAACATTATTCTGGATATTTCTGTGGTGGTTTTTTTTGGATGAGATTAACACTTAAATAGGTGGATTTTGAGCAAAGTAGATTGCCCTCTATAGCCTGGGTGGGCCTCGTCCAGTCAGTTGAAGGCACAAGCAGACAAAGACTGATCTCTGAGCAGGAAGGAACTGTGCCAGCAGACGGCCTTTGGACTCCAACCGCAACTCTCCCCTGGGTCTCTGGCCTGCTGGGCTACCCTGTAGGGGTACCCTCGCCCAGCCTCTGCAATCACGTGAGCCAAATCCTTAAAATAACCCCTCCTGCCCATCCCCACCTCCCCTCCCCCGTTGGTTCTCTTTCTCTGGAGAACCCTAACAGGCCTTACACTAGCCTCCTCTTTGCCCCAGGGCACGAGGGCAAAGGGCACTTGTTTGCCCACAGTAGTGTGGTTGCTGGTGAGAAGAGCATCCTCAGACAAGGGGGCCCCTCCGGCCCCTCCTCCGGCACTGGAGAAGGCCGCCCTTGGCAGGGCACCAAAGAGCCATCGCTTGGCTTGGCCGGGCCCCAACCACACTGGGCGCTGCTGCAGGAGGTGGTGGTGTTGACTGAGGATGCTGGCCGTTGTCACTGAGCTCTGCGGGGGGGATGGCTTCAAGGCCCTGCGGGGGAGGGACACCGTGGGAGGCAGAGGTGGAGGCTCAGCGCGGCCTCCAGGACCCTCGAGTGGGGAGCCCAGCAGTCTGAGCAGCGGGGACCCGGGGCCAAGAAATGGTGATGAGGCCAGATTAGGGCAGGGCAGGAGAAGCGCGTGGGCAGGAGAGTCAGGACGCAGCGACCTGTGACTGCGGGAGCGTAAACCGCCACGGGCAGCGTGGTGCCGAGCCCCGGGCAAACTTCACTCTACGTGGAGAGTGGGGGGTGGCCCGCGAGATGGACAATTATCCATTCCCGGGGCCTGCCCACGGAGGTGTCCGGGCTCGTCAATGGGAGCTTTGTGCGGGAGGGAAGAGCCAGCAAAGGCTCCCGGCGATATTTAATCTTTGCTCGTGTTTGGAAAGCTGCTGAGTCATAATCTCACAGCGGCGCCTTCCCGGGGCCGGAGGACCCCGCGTCGCTGTGGGCACGAAGGTCCGATCCCCCTCAGCGGTCTCCGCTCCTCAGGGCCCGCCACGGGCTCTCGGGCACCGCCACGGAGGTTGCACCTGCGCCCTAACAGCGCAGAGGGGGCGAGGCGTGGGGTGACCGGGGAGAGCACACACGGGACGCAGGCAAATGCACAGACTGTCAACTGTGCACGCGAGTGTGTGTGTGTGTGCGTGTGCTCAGGGACACGCAGGGCTCCTGGCCTCATTCCCCTGACGTCCTTGTTCTTAGTGTCTAGTTACTTTGAGCTGGAGGCACCTATGTGTCATCAGGCGCTGCCGCGTGTCCCTTGGGGACAGATGTGAGGGGGATAAAGCGCCCGTGGAGACGGATGTAAACGCTCTCTCTTCTTCACTTTCTAAAAGCCATGAGACTTGCCAAAGAGTCATACCCTGTCTGCGGCGGGACGGGCGCCCCGACACTGCTTCCGATCTGATCTGGCCTGGAGCCCACTCCCCGGGGTCCTCGGCCTGGGGGGCACCGTCCAGCAGATGCGCCGGGTTAACTGTGTGCTCCCCCCGCCCCCCCTCTCCCCCGCTCCCGAAGCCAAGGACTCTAAGGAGCAGAGAGAAAAGAGAACAGGAACACTTGGGGGTGCGGGGGGGACTTCGGGGTCTGAAGCTTTTTCTCGTGGCTTCCAGGGAGGCAGCTGCACGGCCAGGCGGCGGCTGGAAGCGGGTGCAGCCGCGCTGGGGCCTCGCTATCTTTGAGGCCCCTCCTAGCTGGGGTCAAGCCATGAGAGTATCGCTGGGTCTACCGTTTCCCCAGACCCGCCGCTCCAGAGCCTTCCATGGGAAGCCAGCAGTCAGGCGGCGCCCGCCCGGCAGTCTTCTGGGGCAGGGGGCTGTCCTCTAGGGACGGAGACAGAGGGAGAGGGAGAGAGAGGAGCTGGGGCGAGCCGAGGGACGAATGTTCCCCAGGCCTGAGTCATCGCGGAGCCGCTGTCTCTCCCCTTCTCCCGGCTCATCCACCAGCGACTTCGAGAGCCTGCGTGGGGCCAGGGAGGGACACGGACACCGTCGGCCGAGCCGCCGGCCCTGTTCCCTCAGGACAGTGGGAGCCGGGCCCAGGCCCAGGCCCAGGGACCCCGGCGCTCTGCGCCTCCGTGCCACGGGCCCTTGGGGTCGGGGGCGGGGGAAGGGGTGCTTGGCTGAGACGTGGGGCAGCCGTGAAGAGCAGGCCGGGGGCAGGGGGACAGTGTCACTGGCAGCTGTCACACAGCCGGTGGGGGAGCCAAGAGCCGGGGGTGGGGGGACCAACTGTCTACTTCTCCCTCTTTTCTTCCTCCTCTTCCTCAAACAGAACCCCCCCAGCCCTCGCCCCTACTTCTCCCAGACTTAAGAGATGAATGCACATGACTGACATTAAGGCGACAGTCCCCTGAACTTAATTAACCCCAAAGGGGCATTTGTGCCCTACAGGAGCTTGGGGGGATCCCTGGCTCACCCCACTTGGCATAACCGGGGGTATGTTCCTAAGGAGAGCCAGTGGGGTCCCCTGCCTACTATGAACACACTTATCCTGGCGAGAGACAATTGTTCCTGGTGGCAAGCCTCAGAAATGAATTCCGCCTTCCTGGGAAGGAAGAAGGAACGGTCCCAACCCTGGAGGGCCGGTGTGGCCTGGCTGAGACGTGCACTGTGCCTGGGCCCGGCCCGGGGAGCAGCACCCCCGGATCCCGGGGCCCAGCCCTTTCATGTCGCATCCTCGCTTTAGGAGGGTGCCCAGAGCGGGGGATCCCCTGGCCCCGGGACCAGCCTGTGGGCCTCGGGCACTTCTGACCCAGGCCACATCTTCAGCCAGGAGGGGGAGGTGGGCCCCTGGGTCCCCAGCGGGTCAGGGGCTGGGCCGGAGGAGACCAGAAGCTTGGCCTCCCTACCCCAGTCCAGGCCCAAGTCCTCGGCTCGACCCCACACAGTGCCGCTGCCCCTGGGAGCCCCAACTGTCTTTTTACCCCGTGCCTGCCACAATCTCTGCCTAGTGGCGCAGGTGAGAAAGGTGGGGGGGTGCTGCCCAGTGGGGGTGGGGGGCTGCAGCACCCTTTCAGCCTTGCTGCACGCGCTATGGGAGCCGACTCTGCTAGGCCTTCGGCCCGTGGAGCTCAGCAGGAACTCCCGTTTCTGTGGCTTCCACCCGTGGGACGGCAGCCCGGCCTGAGCCAGGGGAGGGAGGGCCATGGGCTGGATCCTCTGCTCCCTCTGCACCGTGAGGGGTAACGTCTGTAGGGAGGCGGAGGCTTCAGGTCTCAGGGGTCTGAATGTAGCCCCCCTCCCGCCCCAGCTCTGCAAGACCCTGCTGCTCAAAGAGCTCCTGAGGGGGCCAAGGTCAGCCATCCCCACGGCTGGGGTCCCGGCCTGCTCACCGCAGACACGTTGGTGGCAATACTTCCTAAGTCTATAGAAAATTCTATACACAGGTGGAGACACAGGGGGCCTGCGCAGTCACCATAGCAAAATCCCTCCAGTTCAGGGACTCCAAGGGTGTGGTCACGTTAAACACGGCTCTAGGCCAGTGTGGGAGCCCAGGAGGCTGGCTTCTCCGTCTTGAAGTGACTCAGGCTGCAGGGCCCTGCGTGGCCAGGAGGAGCGGCGGTGGTGGCAGCCGGGGTGCCCCGCCGTCGGGTCGGGGCTGAGACCAGGGCTAGGCTCCTCTCCCGGAGCAGACTTCCTCGGATCTGAAAGAAGGGGCCTAGACACCCAGACTTTCTAGACTCTAAAGGACCCCGAGTGACCTATGGGAGGCCCGTCTGTACGCATTTGGTGCAGAGGAAGAGAAAGGACCTTTCTTTCCGTGCAGGATCCAGTTTCTATTTCAGGAAGGTGACATCTGAGCCAAGCCGTTCCACTCATCTCGTTCTCCATCCTTCTGCCCTCCATCCCACCTTGTCCAAAAGCAAACAGCTAAGACAGGAGACAGGAGCAGCTAAGACTGCTCACAGGTCACTCCAAACCACCCCGGCTCACAAACGTGCTCAACTCACAGTTCTCGAAACGAGTCCCCTGGGTACGTTTAGAAGTTTCTTCTCCTTCCGGTCTGACAACCGAGGGTTCCCAGGTGGCAGGTCCCTCCCCTTGGGCTCTGAGGTTAACAGGTGCCATGGCCACATTCCCCCGGGGATCTCGTGGGCTGCTTCAGGCCCAGGTGACACGCTCCTCTGCTATCACAGTCAGAGGCTGGACCGAGAGGAGCCCTCCCAGGACACCTCCCCATTCCTACCTGCTGGGCTCTCCACTGCCTGGGGCCTGGCTGGGGACCCCCGCGGAGGGCAGGCGAGCTTCTCCCTGATGTCCTGCTGGCCACCATTCTCCTGGCTTGATGTCCACGGTGGCTGGGGAGGAGAGACATTTCAGTTACCTCTGGCTCTGGAACCTCTCTGAGGATGCTCCTTACTGGGCTGGGCCAGAAAGCCAAGGAGAGCACAAGCCCAGGGTCACCCCCAACAGCCCCCTGGAGCCTTTGGATGAGGACCTGTTTACGTAAGCAGCCCGAGAACATTCCAGGCGGCTGCTTGGTGTACTTAGAACCCGCGGCTGCAGCGTGAGCACTCTGGCCAGAACACACACAGCACAGAGAAGCACAGACCTTCAGCCCTGTTGCTTCTGGCCTCCCCCTGCCTCTCAAGGAAAAGCCAGCAAATGTGGAATTGTCTCTCTGGGCCACTGCCTGGCACCACTGATCAGGAGCACGAGGCACACTGAAAAACTACTAGTTGTTCATCTGAAATTCAAATTCAGCTGGGTGTCCTGTATTATTTAAAGAAAAAAAAATTTAAAGTTCTATTTATTTAAGTCATTTCTATGTCCAATGTGGGGCTCGAACTCACAACCCTGAGATCAAGACTGAGCTGAGATCAAGAGTCGGATGCTTAACCGACTGAGCCACCCAGGTGCCCCTGAGTGTCCCGTATTTTTACTTGTCAAATCCAGCAACCCCAGAGGTGGGGCTCTCTCCCCACTGAGCTGCCCCAGACCCTTCAGACCTGAATCTGTCAATCCACCCAGGGGGGTAGTGCTGCCCCAGCTCCCAACCAGCAGTACTCGTGCTGACATCATGGTCAAGGCCCAGGACACCTGCATCATCCCGGGGACCTTCAAAGAGAAGTGACAGTCCCAATGACATTGCCAGCGAGCTCTCCTGACAGCCTATTCTGTGCTTCAAATGACATGACCCCCTCCTTCTCTGACCCCACTTCTCTTCCTGTTCTACAGCCAAGAGGTCCATGCCACCGTCAGAGCAATCCTGTGATAGAGTCAGGATCTGCTGCTGCCTTAAGCCAAGCTCCTTCCAGCTCTTTTTTTCTTTAAGATTTTATTTATTTATTCCTGAGAGACACAGAGAGAGAGGCAGAGACACAGGCAGAGGGAGAAGCAGGCTCCATGCAGGGAACCTGACGTGGGACTTGATCCTGGGACCCCAGGATCACACCCTGGGCCAAAGGCAGATGCCCAACCACCCAGCCACCCAGGCGCCCCTCCTTCCAGCAACTTTTAAAAACCTCCCTGGTGCCTTTGCAACGTGCCCTCTGCTTTATCTTAAATATAAACGTTCTTTGCCCGTGTCTTCAAACCCACAGCGAGAGCTGCAGCTTTGACTTCCTCTGACTTCTTTTGACCCAAACAGGGAATCTGTTTCTGGCATGGAACCCAACGGACGCCTTTATTTATGGTCCACACCAGATGCTCTCCATGTGGTGCTGGGACTAGACCTGGAAATTCAGTCTCCTCTGACCTGTTCTCTGGTGGACGACTGGCCTGCTTGTCTGTGCTCTCTGCTCAACGGGCTTCTCGTAAGGCCCAGGAGATAGAATGTAGGTGCATGACACAAATAACAGTTGTGTGCTGGGCTACACACAGAGAAAGCCCCATTCCAGTGAATGGTGCCCAGGGGAAGGCAATCCTTCCAGATCAGGAGCTTCCTCAGGGGTGGGGAGGTGGGGGGGGGGGTGGAGGGACAGGTCGAGGGTGGTGGGAAAGCCCCCTGGCCGGAGGGGAGGAACTCTGCTGTGCTCTCCTGAGACCCTCTGAGGCTTTCTGGTCCTGTCACCAAGTAGCAGCCCCCTCCCCATGCCCCTTCCCATTTCCTCCGCTGAACGTCACAGTGCAGGTTTTCTGAGCTCCCACCACAGAAAGACAGGCCCACTGAAAGCTGAGAACAGTGCACACTCCAGGTGCTCCCTGAGCCCAAGGACTGTTTCCTCGCTTGTGGATCCATTTCTTTTTTTTAAAAGATTTTATTTATTTACTCATGAGAGACACGGAGAGAGAGGCAGAGACACAGGCAGAGGGAGAAGCAGGCTCCATGCAGGGAGCCCGATGCGGGATTCGATCCCGGGACCCCAGGGTCATGATCTGAGTCGAAAGCAGACGCCTAACCTCTGAGCCACCCAGGTGCCCCTGTGATCCATTTCTGACAGGACCAGGCATTTGCGCTCCAGGCCACTGACAAAGTACATGACTTTGATGTCCGAGATAGCCCTGGTTTGATGGGGGAATGGGAATATCTTTCCTTAGGCCCATGTCTTACAAAATTCTAAGGCACATTCTTGGCTTTTTCCTTTGGGAACTATTTCCTTTTGGCTCTGTGGGGCCCAGGCCCTCTGCTTAAGAAGAATGTACCATCTGGGCCCGCGGTCAACTGATCAAGCAGTTGGAGGATCCCAGCTTCCTCAGATTTCACCTTTGCTCTTGACCGAATGCGGAGGTGTGAAGAGCTTTCTAAGCAAAGACGCTGGGGCTGCAGTGGTGGGTTCTCACTGGGTCTGTAGTGGGCATGAGTTCCCGGCATGAGTGAGGCCAGGAGGCCAGACTCAGCCGAAAATCACACATGAGGGGCCTCAGAGGAGTAGCTTCGTGAGGCCGGCCTGGGATGGGGGCCAGGTGGGCGGGAGCACAGAGGCAGGAGAGGGGGCTGCAGAAGGACTGTACGGACAGAGGGGTCCAGAGGAAGTCAGGTCAGGCTTCTGGAAGGGAAGGAATAACACAGAAGACCATGAGGCCAGGTGCCTGGGTGGTTCAGTTGGTTAAGTATCTGCCTTCGACTCAGGTCAGGATCCCAGGAGCCCCACATTGGGCTCCCTGCTCAGCGGGGAGCTTGCTTCTCCCTCTTCCTCTGCTGCTCCCCCCTTCTTGTGTGCGCTGTCAAGTAAATAAATAAAATCTTAAAAAAAAAAAAAAAAAAGACAAGGAGACAGACTACCTGGCTCACCATTGTCCTCTTCCTCTCGGGCCCTCTTATACCTGCCAAGCCCAGATGCAGCCTCAGAACTAGTCTCAACACTGGTTATGTGCATTCTGAGCACATAATAAGCCCAAGCCTACTTGCTATCCATCCTCACGCAGAGGCTGGGTCAGAAGAGGGATTGATGGCGGCGATGAGACCAGCTGGGGGAGCTGACACTGGTCCAGGGACATGGGTCCTGGGGTGGCTGCAGCTGGGCAAGCCTAAAAGAGGGTAGAAGGAAGAAAAGAATCTGTACCAGGAATGTTCCCTACAGTCTCCCTGAGTGACAGAGGGGGAGCCACTAACCCAGAGGGCTGGCTTCTCCAATAGGAGGCCCTTAGTCAAGGATTTTAAGGGAGAAGTAGGAGTGCTGCCCTGAGGCTGAGAGCAGGCTGGGCAGGGCAGGGCAGGGGAGAGTCGTTCCTATGGCTGGTTTCTGGCCTGTGGAGTGAGAGCAGTTAGTTCTGGAGCCCAATGAGGCAGATGGGGCCCAGGTGGGGGTCCTGGGCTCCAGGCAGGCCTGGAGAGCCTCCAGGCAGGGGAGAGTCGTTCCTATGGCTGGTTTCTGGCCTGTGGAGAGCAGTTAGTTCTGGAGCCCAATGAGGCAGATGGGCCAGGTGGGGGTCCAGGCAGGCCTAAGCTGAGAGGTATAGGTCAGAGGAGGGGACATGTGGAACATGGTCTCAGTGTTGAGGGCTAAGGGGGTACACCTGGCAGTATGGCCCAGGCCAAGCAGCTGCCCTGGCTCCAGGGACTGCATTTAGGGACTCCTACTGCTCACCCACCCTGGGTCCCCTGGTGGCTGCCCGCTGTTGTCATGCAAGGAGCCAGCATTTGCCAGGGCCTCACTTTGTTCTCAAAAATCACAGGGACATCAACATCTCTAGGAATATCAGCTGCACGCAGCTACTCCATCAACAGCAGCCTCAAATGCCTCCATCCTAGAGGTGACACATGCTAAATCTTTCCAAACTAGAGGAGGACCGTACTGATAACCAGCACAAGACAGAGGGCCACCCTGGTGGGCACTTTGGCCAAGCAAGGTTGTTCCTGATAAATAAATTATCCTAAATGCCACGTTTTGGAAGTCCAGGTCTCTAGAGCTTGAAATAATTTTTAACTCAATGGCATTAGGTCAGATTGGCAAAACTGGTCAGACCACCTACAACCTCCACCCTGGCAGCAAAAATCTCTGGACAAATGCTGGAGCTAATCACCTTTTAGTGAAGGCATATTCATGTTTACAGCTCCAATAACACATGTAAAATAACACACGATCCCAGCTGGCAGGACCCCTAAAGCTGTGCATCACCAGGAGACCCTCCCCCAGACTCTCAAACAACCTGGCTTTCCTCTGGCTCCGTGACCAGCCTACTGCTTTGAAACCAGGGCTTGGAAACATTGGAATCCAATTGTGAACAGATTATAAAAGTTCTCAGATGTTTCTCATACTGGAATCTGACCTGCTCCTCTGTTGTTTTTCTTCTCTGAATGGATATTACAGTCTTATCTGGCTTGCTCATATCCTTTTAATTTCCTCTTGCAAATTAAAAAAAAGAAAACAACTTTGGACATTTCTGATTCAAAGCATATATATTTTTTTTCTGGCATCTAAAAAATCCTTTTCTCCCCCGTCTGTCTCCGG
The DNA here is from genome assembly GCF_011100685.1 of Canis lupus familiaris. Taxonomy (NCBI): domain Eukaryota; kingdom Metazoa; phylum Chordata; class Mammalia; order Carnivora; family Canidae; genus Canis; species Canis lupus. The sequence continues at coordinate 43,434,253 of NC_049246.1, read as the reverse complement.
TGAACCCGACTAGATGTTTCCGAATGCCTTGGCTCTGGTGGCCCTTTCTGCTTCTATCGGCACATTTCTGGCTCAGACCAGCCTTCGAACAGGTGGTCGACCGCCTCGGCACCAGAGTTTGGGGCGCCAAAGTCTTAGTCATAAATCTACATCCTTCTGAGACGACTACTTTGAAATTGCCCAATAAACGCAGATTTCTGCCAGCAGAAATCTTGCCCGACTGGCTTGTGGACATGAGCGGTGCACGCGGTGCTCCGGGAGGAGCCTTAGAGGAGAAGCCTGCGCTCAGGTGCGGCCCTGTGGCTGCAGGCCTGTGCGCCTCCGTGACGCAGGGCCGTGGTGGGGCTCAGGGGTGAGGCCGAGGCCTTTCTGGGGCTCTCATGCTGCGGCTTCCTTAGATTCTAGGCATCGCCAGCCCCAGAGCCTCCGGCCCCCTGCGGCCAGCCTTCTTACCTGAACAGGAGGCGCAAGGCTCTGAGGCGCTGGGCTCCCCGCCCTTGTACCCGGGAGGGTGGGTGCTCATCAGCGACGGGACGCTGCCCTTCCTGGCATGTTGGGCCATCTGGGGAGAGATGGGGTGGTCTTCCAGGCTGGAGGAAAAAACCCAAAACAGCAATAAATGCAGATGGCCAGGAGGTATTTGCTGACTACCACGTAGCATCACAAATATGGGAAGTGGAAGTACCTGAAATTCTTTTGTTAAGCTGGTATTTGCAGATATTAAACCTTTTTAAGGGTGTTGGCAGAAACTAGAACGTACTCTGTTAGCTGCTACAGATTCACAGTGATACATGGCTTCGCAGCCTTCTAACACACGGTGATGTCTTCTGGGCCTTGGGGGACAGGGAAGCATGACATTTCATCCAAACGTTAAATTTAAGGGACCCATCTCCTGGCCTTCCCCTCAGAGGGTGAAGCAGATTAACGAAGGGGTGAATGCAGTCGTGCCATCAGGGCGGCGGCAAGAGCCGGGCAGGTGCGGGCCGAGGAGGGGCTGGTGGGCCCCAATGGCCCAGCAGACTCGCACTGGGCACCCCAAGGTGTCAGAGGCCCGGGCAGGCGCCGGACACAGGGGCTCCGGGCAGCAAGGCACCGGGAGGAGGCCGGATGGAGGCGGCTCAGGCCGGACGACAGGCCCCGAGGAAGGGTCTCCAGGCGGCCCGGCAACACAGCACTTGCTTCCCTTCGCCAAGGAGACCCGCCGCCTGCCCAGCAAGGGCTTGGTGGGACACGCCACGCGAGGATGTGGCGCTCGCGGGGGCTGTTCTTGAGGGTCGGGCCCAGGGGCAAAGACAGACACTGAGCCTGCCTGAAGGGCCGGGAAGGCTGTGTGTGTGTGTGTGTGGGGGGGGGCATCCGGCTAGTCCTGAACCCTGAACTAGGCCTGCCTGGGCCAAAGAGGGAGAATTTTCCAACAGAGGTAACAGCAAGGCAGATGGAGAGGCAAAAAGGGAAAAAAAAGGTATAACTTATGCTGCATGCATCACAGAAAGATTTAAGGCGTCACAAAAATTGTGGACTGGAAGGGAAGGGAACAGGGTGTCCAGGGGAGCTTCGAGACTCGAGGTGGTGGTGGGGGGTGGTCCACTGAGAAGGACCTTGTCAGCCAGGGTTTGATTAGATTTGACCCCTAAGGGAAATAGCTGCAGAAATGACATTCCGTGATGATGTGCTAGAAACATCCTTCTAAGGTGGTGGAGGGTGGACTGTGGCAGGGGGACTGTGGGGAGAAGAGATGGCTCGGGGGGCAGAGGGCAGGGCCCGGGGTGGGGAGAGCAGAGGGAGGAGGGGGCTCGGCCACAAGGTGGGATTCTGGCTCGGGCCTTGGGGGGTGTCAATGCCACTCCCTGAGGCCGGGGGCTCGGGAGACACTGGTGCTCACCTAGGAAGTACTGACACGGGGTGCTGTGGGGAGCCCCTCATGCTCTGGGCTGAGATTTGGGCGTCTGCAGTGTGTAGGGAAGCCCAAGTACACGCAGGATGGGGGGGACCAGAGATGGGGGCATTTGAGAAGAGGGGCGAGTTGGGGACCAAGCCCACACGGCAGCAGGACGTGGGGGTGGGGTGACCAGGAGGGTGGTTAGCAGGGGCAACCGCAAGACGCTGAGGGTGCTCTAGGGTTGGAAACTGCGAGGTCACGGGTGACCCGAAGTCACGGCTGGACCACGGGGGCCGCGGAGGACGGGGCCGGGGCCGGGCAGCCGGGAGACGGCCTGGGGATCTGGGGGCCTGTCGGGAGGCCCGGGAAAGGAGAGCAGTGGAGTCGGGGTGGGTGGTGGTGGCGAAGGTGGAGCATGACGGGGTAAAGGGTTGTTAAATGATGGTGCCAAGTGTGGCCAGTGAGTGCAGGGGAGGGATCCGAAAGCCACAGAGGGGTGAGGCTGGGAGGGATGCGGAGGAAACAGGCCGAGGGAGGGCTGGGGTGACGGAGGGCACAACCCGGAGTTGTGCAGGGTGACTGTCATTTTATTTTCAACCTTTCTTTTCTTGATTAAAAAAACCAGTGTTTATCATGAAAAAGTAGGAAAATACAGACTATAAAGAATGTCCTGCCCTCCCAATGCCTAGATACGACGACCATCATTAACATCTGATATCTTTTCACTTTTGAAAAATGCAAATATATACTTTAAAAAATAAACTTGGGGGCAGCCCGGGTGGCTTAGCGGTTTAGCATCTGCCTTCAGCCCAGGGTGTGATCCCGGGGTCCCAGGATCGAGTCCCATGTTGGGCTCCCTCTATGGAGCCTGCTTCTCCCTCTGCCTGTGTCTCTGCCTCTCTCTCTCTGTCTCTGAGATTTATTCATCTCTCATGAATAAATAAATAAAATCTTTAAAAAATAAATAAATAAACTTGGGATCACTGTGAGTGGCCAGCAGGCTAGATCTATCCTGTTTTATAATTTGCTTTTTCACTTAATATATAGAGGCTCTCCCCTAGTCTTTTTTTTTTTTAATTTTTATTTATTTATGATAGTCACAGAGAGAGAGAGGCACAGAGACACAGGCAGAGGGATAAGCAGGCTCCATGCACCGGGAGCCCGATGTGGGATTCGATCCCGGATCTCCGGGATCGTGCCCTGGGCCAAAGGCAAGCGCCAAACCGCTGCGCCACCCAGGGATCCCTCCCCTAGTCTTATATATATTCTAAAACATCACTTTCAGTACTGTTTAGTGTAAATGTATAATTATGTAAACAGTCTCCTGCTTTGGGCATTTAGATTCTTTCTTTTTTTAAATGAATAACTTTTTCTTTATTTTTTGAGAGAGGGGCAGAGGGAGAGAGAGAGAAAGAGAATGTAAAGCAGACTCCTTGCTAAGTGCAGAGCCTGACACAGGGCTCGATCTCACGACCCTGAGATCATGACCTACACTGAAATCAAGAGTAAGATGCTTAACCAACTGAGTCACCCAGATGCCTCCATTTAGATTATTTCTAATGAATACCGCAATAAATACCCTTGTACATGTATCTGTGAATATCTGATTACTTCTCAGCATATAACCCCAGAAATGTGATTACTGACTCCAGGAGTACTGGTACCTCGAATGTGTGCAGTGCATATTGTCAGTGTCTCCAAGATCACCGGGATTCTTGATTCGCACTCCTGGTGACGTTAGGTTATCAGCGCCAGTTGGATTCATGGTGTCACAGAAACTTTTTAAAGAGGCTAAATAAAGATCCTTGAAAGTTACCTTTCTGCCAACCGTGGGGAGCACGCTGCGTCCACCACAGTCCATTGACCACAGTCCATCAATCATTTCTCTCCCCCGCAAGGCGGCCGGGGACAGGAATCACATCTCATTTATTCTGGTTTCCCTGGCAATTAGCACACCATCTGGCACCCAGGAGTGATATGTTTGTAGAATTGGCCCAGGGGAGGCAGTTGGTGATGAGCAATTGTTTCACCAGTGTGGGACGGTCCATAGTCAGGGCAGTGAAATCCTCTCACTCCTTGCAGGGGCTGGTCCCACGAGTCAGGGGACCGTCACCATGCTCCCCAGGCATGGAAAGATGTCCTCTTCTTCCTCTCCACAAGGTAGAACACCTGACCCCAGAATTAACGGAGCCAAGTGGTTAGATCTTATATTTATTAGATTCCTTTTATCCAGGGCAGCCCGGGTGGCTCAGCAGTTTAGCACCGTCTTTGGCCCAGGGCGTGATCCTGGACACCCGGGATCGAGTCCTACGTAGGGCTCCCTGCATGGAGCCTGCTTCTTTGCCTCTCTCTGTATCTCTCATGAGTAAATAAATAAATCTTAAAAAAATATATAATTAAAAGAAGTATTCCTTTTATTATTTCTAACTAAATATCCTTATGCCATTGTTGCCTCTCTGGGTTTCAATAACTTTAAAAGATAATCTTGTTTTTTAAACATTTTATTTATTTATTAGAGAGAGAGAGAGAGAGAGAGAGAGAGAGAAGCAGACCCCCTGCTGAGCAGGGAGCCTGATGCAGGACTCCATCCCAGGACCCCTAGATCATGAGCTGAGCCAGAAGCAGATGCTCAACCGACTGAGCCACCCAGGTGCCCTTAAAAAGATGTATTTATAAACTAGAATTACTAGTAGTTAACACTTGGCTATATTCTAGATCAAACAAGTAAACACAAAACCTGATATAAATGACATTTTGGGGGCAATTATGGGAATACTGATATACTTTATAATATTACGTGAATGTTAACTTTCTGAGGTGTGATAATGTGGTTAAGTACAGGATGTTCTTACGCAGGGGATACCTGTTGCAAGCCTGCAACCTTCTTTCAAACAGTCCAACAAAACAAAGTATATGTGTGTAAATCATATATTATGCACATAGAAGGAGACCGAGAGAGGAGGCAAAGTGGCAAAATGTTAATAGCTGGAAGCTAAGTTAAAAGTACTGGTAGTGAGGGGCATCTGGGTGGCCCAGTTGGCGTCTGTCTGGCTCTGGTAGTGATCCTTGGATCCTAGGATTGAGTCCAGCATCAGGCTCCCTGCAGGGAACCTGCTTCTCCCTCTGCCTATGTCTCTGCCTCTCTCTGTGTCTTTCACAAACAAATAAATAAATAAAATCTTTACAAAAAAATACCAGTAGTGAGTTTAAGCAATAAATGCTTATTGGTGGGACGTCTGGGTGGCTCAGCCATTGAGCATCTGCCTTTGGCTCAGGGCGTGATCCCAGAGTTCTGGGATCAAGTCCCACACTGGGCTCCCTGCATGGAGCCTGCTTCTCCCTCTGCCTGTGTCTCTGCCTCTCTCTGTGTCTCTCATGAAAAAATAAATAAAATCTTTTTAAAAATGCATATTGGTAATTTAAATTAAGAACCTTGAAATATGAAGCACGTGGTGTCTCATTTTGAAATAAAATCTAAGAGACCATCAATCCGTGGTGTGGACCTGGAAATCCTCATAGGTCAAGTCCCACGTGGCAAGAGCACTTGGCAGGATCTGGGTGCCAAGTGCTGGCTCAGCATCCCCAACAGCCACACATGGAGCAACGCCAGGGCAGGCATTTCCGTGTTTGGTTTATGGCTGTATCCCAGGCACCTGGTTATTCATTACAAATTGCTATAGAGTAAAACTGGAAACAAGCGAACTGCTCAGCTATGTGGGTTAACTAAATAAAATACGTCCCGCTCATTTCAAGTATTTTATGGCCAATATTTGTTGAATGAATAAACATAGGTTTTTCTCCTGCTTTCTATAAACCTCTGGCTCGTACCTGTTTCTCTCTGCAATTTTCTCTTGACAGCTGGGCTGCCTGGCCTGGGGCCCCTGAGAGCCCACAGGGGTATAGGTCGCCAGCCCCCCAGGTCGATCAGAGGTTCTGGGTAACCACACTAAAGTTTTGTTCCTGTAAGTGGGGTAGGAGTAAGACTATGAAGAAAGCTAGGCTGCTAAACATGCACAGACTTGCTTTTAAAAGTAAGTTGATTTGGTGCCTTGACCTGTGACCCCCCCACTCCAACATAAGTCCTGGTACAATGGTGGGGGTGGGTGGGGGCACAGAACAAAAGCAACCAGAGTCCTGTCTGAGTGGACACACTGCTCCTTCTGGTCCTTTCCTTTGAAATTACATTGGCCAATAGTTGGCTTCTTCTGGGCGAAGGCTGGAAGTGCCTGGAGATCCTGAAGGCCAATCACTTCTTTTTTTTGGAAGAAGAAAGCCAGGGTGAAGAAGACAACTTCTTTCCCGGCAAAAAAATCCCCAAGAGATAAACAACGAAGAGGTAAATGCTTTCCAGTGCGAATGTTTTATTTTGAGTTTTTAAATACACGCATCTTACACTGCAGTTAAAACAAAGCTTAAGCATAGATATCCCCGCCTCCATTAGCCCGGACTTACACTGCGGTCCTGTGGCCGCCGGGGGTGACGGGCCGGCGCAGGGGCTCGTGGGCACTCTGCTGCACACCGACCAGGCCCTTCCGCCTCGTCTTCCCCGTGTTCGTCATAATCTGGTGGAAAGAAAGAGGAGACAGGGCTGGAGACGCTGTGTACTTGTGAGCTGATCTAGAAGTAGAAGTTCCTGTGTGTAATAAATTAATCTGTCATAATCAAAGGCTTTGCAAATAAATGAGTAAGGATCATGACACAGATTATTCAGATAAACAGAAATTGGGGGAAAATTTCCCGTGGGCTTGCATATTATACTATTTGACAGTATAAAGTAAAAAAATAAAACAGACCATGGAAAAGAGAAGAAAACAGTTGAATACAGTAATAATCACATCTCTGGGAAGACTGAGTTTTGAAAGTGAGAAGGAAAAAAAATTAGCAGATTTGGTTTCATAAAAAAGTAACATTTCCACTTATATATTAGAGATAAACCCAAACTACAGGTAAACAACAAGCCGGGAAGAAATATTTGCACATATTTAATAGATGAAATGTTGAGGTTTTCATTAGATAAGCAGCTCTCACAAATCAAAAAGTAAAACAATAGATTGTGTTGAGCAAAGAAGTCAAATAGCTAAGTCATAAACAGAAAAGATCACCAGTTAATAAATGATGAAAAAAATGATCAACTTTACAAGTTATTGGAAACTACAACTTCACAAAACAGGTATCATCTTTCAACTATTACATGACCATTAAAGCAATGATCCACCCACTGCCAGCAGGAGTCATAAATGTTAGTGCCACAGGAAGCTGAGTCATTTCTAATTACTCTGGGAAGTAATCTGGTGTTTTATATCAGGAGTCATAAAAATGTTTACATCCTTGGGTGTAAATCCTAGTGAAAGTACTCCAAATATGGAAAATATTAAATAAACAAAGTTGTTTGTTACAAAATTGTTATACAGTAAAACTGGAATAATCTGAGTGTCTGGTAATAGAGGAATAATTAAGTGAGATATGGCATGTTCATTTGAAATATTAACTGGTCATTTACAATGATAAAGACTTGGGTTATGAAGAAAAATGTTTCTTTAAAACATTTAATAAAAGGTTATAATACTACATATAAATGATGCTTTCCATTATGTTAAAAGTACACAAAAGACCAGAAGGAAATGAACACTACAATGCATACAGTGGTAAGCAGTATAGTAGAACCAAGGGGGATTTTTTCTCCCCTTTATTTTCCAAGTGTTCTGTAATATGGTTAGATTATGTTAACAATTAAGAAAAACAGTTTAAAAAATAAATTACTGTAAAACTGGTGCAATCTGAATGGAGTTTCGATTGTGTCAGGACGGACTGCCCATATGACAGGGCACTGCAATCATTTGAAACAGGGCTATTACGGAGACTGGGGGAAGGGTGCACAGGACCTCTCTAGGCTACTCTTCCAAATTCCTATGAATCTAGAGTTATTTGGAAATAAAAATAAAAAAAATTGGCATGTACAGCAGCAAAAACAAACTAGAAATTTTTTAAAAATTGGAATTACATCTTTGATTTCTTGATTTTTGCTGAGAGGTTATTTGGGTTTATCTAGCGTTTGAGGTAGGGAAAAGAAAAAAGGGGCCCCATTGTGTTGTAGTGACAGCTGCCAGCTGGGTGAGTGGACAGGGTGGGCCCAAACCCAGGCTGGTAAAGGTGGGGGTGGAGGGGAGGCAGTGTGAAGGGGAGTGGGGCGGGAGGAGAAAGAAGGTGTGAGGCCTTCAGCATGGGGAGGAAATGGCACAAACTTCTAGGTAAGCACTAAAATGCAGTTCCAACTCCCTTTATATCTCTTGTGTGATGTGCAAAAAAGGGCTGTTTTAACTGCAGTCAATTCTCACACCTGCTGCTTTTACTAGGACTCCCCTGTGGTCACGTTGCCCCGTCCAGTCCAGTATCGAGACTCAAATTTATTGGCTGTGCTACTCATCAGGGGAGCAGGCCCCTTTTGCCCGCCCCAGGAACACCCATACTGCTCTTTCTCCCTCCATTATTCCAGACAGAACACCTGAGTCTTGCCAAAAAAGGCCTAGAAGGTGGGGTCTTAAGGTACTAGAAAAGGAGGGAAGGTGAATATATGGCTTCTTGCCTCCTCCTCCTCCACTCACCCTCCCAACTCCTTCCTAGAAGACAGAGAACACTTCACTTACATGTGAGAGTGTTTCAGATTTTGGAAAACCCTGTCAACCATACCATTTCCCTTTTATCCCCCAAAAAAGATTTTAAGTAATCTCTACAACCAACATGGGGCTCGAACTTACAACCCTGAGATCAAGAGTTGCACATTCTACCAACTGAGCCAGCCAGGCACCCCTGCTGTACCATCTTCTTAAAACCTTATAGACTTAAGAAATAACTTAAGGTGGGTGGTATTCATCGTCTCCAGTGGATGAAGAAACGGAGTCTGGCCTGTGGGCTGGAAGTGTCTGGTCTGTTACCCAAAGGCCTGAGGAAAGGTCCTTGGTGGAGGGAAAGTGCAGGACCCAGCACTGTTCTGGGTACACCCAGCGTCTCAGAGCAGCCGCTTTCCCTAGGGCCTGCTTCCTGCTCACCTTACAACCTGCTGTGCTTGTGGGTGAGCCACATGGGAGTCCATGAGGTCTCCAGGCTCCTCTCTGGGCCCCTCAGTTTCAAAGCAGCCTTTTTGGGCTAGAAAGATCTGAAAGGTTATCTAGTCCTGCTGACTATACTGAGTTCCACAGAAATGCCTCAGGGGCTACTGGGAGAGAGCAGAGAAAGGGTTCCTGGCAGCCACCTTACTCAACCAGAGGGACTCAGCCTTCATCTGTGTGACAGATGGGGGTTTGGTTCGAAAGAAGGTTCTGCTACTTAAAAAATGCAGTGGATGATTTAGCAGAATATAATTTATTCAGTAGTAAAAGATGGTCAACACATGTCAATTTAGGTAAAAAAAAAAAATGTTATTTCCTATTGACTAGTTTTCAAGGACTGGTGAATCACATAAAGAAATTATGACATCTTACTATAAAAAAAAAAGAAATTATGACATGTTAATAAAGCAGTATGAGTTTTTATAAGAAAATATAGGTATTCTTACTATCTATCTTCTATTGGTCCACCCGTTTATCTACCCATCTATCCATCCATCTACCCACTCACCCATCCACCGATCCATCGATCCATCCACCTATCCATCCATCTAGCTACTCATCCATCCATCCATCCATCCATCCATCCATCCATCCATCCATCCATCTATCCATCCATATAGAAAATTACATGCAAGCTAGAGCAGACACTGTTTGCTGGCTACCCAATATTCATTCTCTCTTGACCAATGGTGCTCTAATTTTGTTGGCACATAAATGTTTCTACTTCGGGCCCTAGGTGGCTCAGCGGTTGAGTGTCCACCTTTGGCTCAGGGCATGATCCCGGGGTCCTGGGATCGAGTCCCATATTGGGTTCCCTGCATGGAGCCTGCTTCTCCCTCTGCCTATGTCTCTGCCTCTCTCTCTCTGTGTCTCACATGAATAAATAAAATCTTAAAAAAAGAAAAGAAAAGAAAAGAAAAGAAAAGAAAAGAAAGAAAGAAAGAAAGAAAGAAAGAAAGAAAGAAAGAAAGAAAGAAAGAAATAATGTTTCTACTTAAAAATACTCCCTTTCAAAAAAAAAAAAAAATACTCCCTTTCCCAGATTCCCTTGCAGCTAGTAGTTCTGTGACCTGGTCCTGACCAGTAAGAATGGAGTGGAGGTCGCTAGCTGGAGCTTTGGGGAAAAGCACTGTAGACAGGTAGATTTGGCTGGTCTGCCAATTTGGCCTTCTTCCTGACTTTATCGTGGATTTGTGCCAGGAGCTGCATGGGTCACCTCATTACCACGAGGCAACATGCCTGGGAATGAAGGACTGATGTATGGAGGCAGGACTACCATTGAGCTGACGAAACCGGAGCTTCAAGGCCCCAGAAGGGGCCCAAGCAATGTGTTCATGTGGGCATATTTTTTGTAACATTTGCAAAAGTAAGAGATTTTAATTGCAAGCACTTTATACTGCTGTTTCTTTCCACTCTGACTTCCCTTCTGCTGTTTCTTCCTACTCTGACTTCCCTTGTCACACTTCCCTTCATGTTGGTGACATGATGCTGGAACAGCCAAAGGCAATTTGGGATTTAGGTAAGGGGATGCTGAGTCCAGGTGACATTTAATTTGGGTTTCCTGGGATGTATTCATATGATTCCCAATCACCTGGGTGCACAGCCAAACAATTGCTGGCTATTCTGGGGCAGGAACGGCTTCTAGGAATTCCCTATGTTGTTGGAGTATTTATGAATAATCCATATGCAAGAAAACTTGAAATATCCCCAAATTTTGCAGCTTATTTGTGGAAGAAACTTGAGGAAGGTGTTCTCAAATTTAGTGACTATCCTAAAAATGTAGCCAGCATCACCAAAAACTAAATGTGAAGCCAAAAAGTTTTCTAATCTTGATCAAATCTGATTAAATTTGATCAAATATGTTATAAGAAGGACTAATTTCCATTTCTCTCTGTAGAAAATATTAGGAACTCATTGTCATATATGTAGAGGCAATCAAAGGCATGAAACAAAACTAGACAAAAAAGCCCCCATGGAAAAAAAAAAAAAAAGCCCCCATGGGGTGTGCAAAGCAGCTAACTAATAAAAACATTATTTTTCTCTTTGTGATATCTGTCAATTCTTTTTTTTTTTTAAGATTTTATTTATTTATTCATGAAAGACACACACACACACACACACAGAGGCAGAGACACAGGCAGAGGGAGAAGCAGCCTCCAAGCAGGGAGCCCGACCTGGGACTCGATCCTGGGACTCCAGGATCACCCCGGGCCGAAGGCAGGTGTTAAACCACTGAGCCACCCAGGGATTCCCTTGAGCCACCCAGGGATTCGCTGTCAATTCTTAAAATGTGAATTTCACTGTGATTTCTCATTCTCATTCTAAATCAGGTGTTCACTTCCATAACTAACTTTGTATTCCTTTATTTAAAGACCTCCTAAACCCCATAAGCCAGAGGACCCATGCAACCTGGGTCTTTCCTTCATATTGACAGGCAGAGTGTAGAAAGACATGGACAAAAAAAAAAAAAAATGGATAGAGCCTGGGGTCTGATGTCCCACAGCATCATCAGCAGGACTGATAAGTCAGGACTCTCCGCTATTAGCCATTAATAAAGCAAAGACACGACACAGAGATAAATGGAAGAGTAACAGAGGGAACGGTGGTTATTATGGTTGTTTGTGCTGTTTTCTTTGGACTTTCGAGTAATACACATGCATTTCTTTTGTAATTAGAAAGAAGAATACAGGGGGTGCCTCACTGACTCAGTCGGTAGAGTGTGTAATGCTTGATCTCGGGATTGTGAGTTCGAGCACCAAGTTTGGAGTAGACATTACTTAAAAACAAATACACATTAAAAAAAAAAAAAGAATACAAGAAACAAATTGAAAAAGAAATGCATTTGGAGGGACACCTGGGTAGCTCAGCAGTTAAACGTCTGCCTGGCCCAGGGCATGATCCTGGAGTCCCGGGATCAAGTCCCACATTGGGTTCCTTGCATGGAGCCTGCTTCTCCCTCTGCTTGTGTCTCTGCCTCTTTCTCTGTGTCTCTCATGAATAAATAAATAAAATCTTTGAAAAAAAAAAAGAAAAAGCATTTGGAATATTTAGGAGTCTGGGATTCCCACTCCCCCTGCTTGTTCAGTTGTTTTCACACAAGGATATGGATTTTTAACTCCAACCCAATTCCTCACTCTGTAGAAGGCACTGAGCCTTCAACCATTAGTCAGGCAGAGCAGGGATAACTGGTTGAAAAGTGATTATAAAAAGGTCCAAAGTGGAGACACATTAAAAAAAAATTTAAAGCAAAAGTTGTAAACCAAGGCTCTTCCTTCTCTGATTTTGGTTTTTGCTGCAAGTAAAGCACAGCCAGCTGCAAGCGCCTCATACTCCCACCAGGGCAGTGGGATGGTGGGGGCCCAGAGCCCTGTCTTTCTCCAAGGGGCTCAGCCCGGCACCCTGGCCAGCTGTGCCCACCACCCAAGTGGCAAAGTTTCCATGGTCCAGACTCTGGTTTCAGGACCACAGGGGGTGTGCGTGTGTGTGTGTGTGTGTGTGTGTGGGTGGGTGTAATAAAGATGCAGATCCCCTCTTGCACCTCCATACACACATTCTCTGGAGGCAGTGCTGACCAGTCCTTCAGGCGATCTCCAGAAAACTGAGTGAATTTGGGTCTTTGTCGGACAGGGGGAAGAAAGTGTGGAAAGTGAGTAATTAGCTTTTACAATCAGCCTCCCCCCTGCCCCCCAAACTGAGTCTGTGCTTAACACAGACCATATGGAAATTGTGAATATGCCACTCAGTGGGACTTCTCTCAATTTGCAAATACAGCATGCAATTCACTGGAAAATTGACAGCTTTTCCAGAAGGTGGCACAGCTTAGTGGGAAAGAACACAGGCAAGCAGACTCAAATACACTTGAGAATATTCCTTACCTTCCTTAGTCTCAGCTCTCCTGTCTAGAAAATGCTATACTATCAGAATTTCCCCCATAGCTTGTTGGGAGGACCAAATTTACTGGAGTCAGGTGTGTGAAGCCCTCAGCACAAAGCTTGGCCCGTGACATGTGCTGAACTCATTTAAGACGTGCCTCTTGCTGTTGTTGAGGGTAACTAATGATACATTTAAACTGTGAAATAAAAACAAAAAACTGAGATCCTATGGTAAATATCTATACCCCTTTAACCAAGGTGACAAAGCTATTTAAATCTGGGCATTCTTTTTAGGAAGAATTAAGTGATTATTCAGCATAGTATGGATGACACAAACAAATTCAGAAATAACCAAGCGAGGAGAAGTTGGCAAATCATCAGTCTTGACCTGCTGACGGTCACGGCCTAAGGAAGAAACGAAGCATGCTGCTTTCCACCAGAATTACGAGTAAGCAACACATTTCATGTGACCACTGCCACTCTCATGCAAGCTTAGGAAAAGTGACTTGTTCTCTTGTCACCAGCTTTCTGAGTTCTCTGTGGTCTGCAGCATTTCTTGTGGCCAGGACTCTGCAGTGCACGGGGTCTGTATGCTTTCAGTTGGGAGGAAGAGGACCAGCAAGGGGGCCTCGTGTGGGTGTGGCTACAAATGCCCAGCTGGAGGCGAGCTTCGGGGTGGTGGTGCTATGTGTCCAGGAATCCTGGTAATGGCTTCCTTCCATCCTCGAATACCTTGGTGGGCTGCCCCTACTGTACCTCCACCCTCACCCCAAGCCAGTAGTTTCCAGATCATTGGTGTGTACAAGAACTGATTCCTAAAAAAAAAAAAAGAACCGATTCCTGGGATTATGGTAAGGAGGTCTGGCGTGGGTCCCAGATTCTATCTTCAAGCCACATTCCACGTTCTGGGGCTTTGAGAGACCCTGGGCAGCTCTGTTGTGCAGGATGTGCAGGACAGTCTCTGCCAACCCACTCACCACCCCTTGCTGTTATCTGCAGTCCTCACCAATGGCACACTTTTGTCTGCTCTGTGTCTTCTTTTGTAAACTTCTCGAAGGTGACAGCTAGGTCTTAAACTTTTTGGCATTCTGCTATGTGTTAGGCAAATGCCCCGAGTTCAAGAAAAGCATTTTGCATGATCTAATCCAATGTTTCAAAAAGTCAGTATCTTCAAGGGATTTTGAAAAACCTACAACCTATGTAGGATGTCAGAATAGGATGTAGGAATCCTGACTTTTGGGCACATACTCCCCAGTGAGAAAAATCTTCTACCTGTAGCAGGTTCCCTCGTCTGCCATAAACTGTTGGGACAATGTGAACTGAAAGCCCCTGCTCACACTGGAGCCAAAGCACAGCAAGTAAGACTCCTTGTTGAAGTCAATGACCCTGACACAGAGGCTGGCTGGCTGTCAACTTCAAATCAATACCAGGGGATGGAGGGCAGCTTAGCATGGGTGACAGACAAAGACAGGAATGCTGGGAGTGTGCACACCACCTCCGTGACTACTGCTCCACATACCGTTTTCTAGTGAGACTGTAAAATCCCTTCTATTATGAGATCCTACAGTGACCTGTTGCAGTGGGCTGAGGGGAAGTGGCCCCAGATAGACATGTCCATGTTCTAACCCCAAGAACCCGTGAATGTGACATTTGGAAAAGCAGTCTTTGCAAATGTGATTAAGTTATGGATCCTGAGATGAAAAGATCATTCTAGATTATCTTAGATCCAATGATAAGTGTGCTTATATGATATGAAAGAAAGAAAAGGGGGAGAAGACCCCATGGAGATGGAGGCAGAGTTCAGGAGGGACGCAGCCACAAGCTGAGGAAAACATGGAACCATCAGAAGCTGGGGAGCATGAAAGCTTCCCCTGCAGGGCCTTTAGAGGGGACGTGGCTGTGTGGACATCTTGATGTTAGACCTCTGGCCTCCAGAACTGTGAGAGAATAAATTTCTGGTGTTTTAAGCCATTCGGTTTATGCTCATTTATTACTCTGGCCCTAGGAAGCTAATACGCTTGGTCTTCACATTTATATAATGAATTCTTTCTGGATGTCATTTGTATTACTCATGTCTCCACCAACGACACAAGCAAACATGCAGGGAACTTTCCTGTTGGATTCAAAATCTCTCCTAGTACATAGGATAGTATGTACATCCTAGGATAGTACATAGACATTCAGGAGATTTAGAACTGCATGCTACGAGAAAATGATACCATTTCCAGATGCCATGACACTGGGTGACCCGTCGATCTGCAAGCTCTGCCATTTTGTGCCTCAGTGAAGCTGCATGAGGAAGCTGGGAGTCCCAGATATTCTGCATCTGGGACTTTTTTTTGGTGTTGTTAGAAATCTTCACCACTATCAACATAAGATCTCACCCACACCATTGGACTGTGTCGCGGTACTGCAAGTCATTCAGCTGGGGGCTGCATTTAGGTTTCTTATTCACCAAGCTGCGTGACATCCTTGCTGACCCTCATGTGCCTGCGTGGTTGTGTCTGTGGGCTGTGTGCCCGATGGCTGGTGCTTCCATCCTCCAAAGAAGCCCCACCGACTGCCTCTTCTGTCCTCCTCATCTCCCACCCCTGAAGCAGGAGTCTTGCTTTTAAACAACGCACAGCCTATCAAATGGAGCCCCGTCCTTCCCTGACAAAGCCAGCACTCTTCCAAAGGGAAACAGAGCCTCGTCAGGGCTCCAGACTCCCATCAACAACTTGGAACCTGGCTCCCTCACTTCCAACCTTACTTGACCTAATATAAACAGAGCCTCCACAGTCAGACTCCTTTGATCCTTGAGGCATTCTAAGGACTGTGGCAGGCTATTGGCCTTGATGGTGGCCAGATGCAAGGGGCGGGGGTGTAAAGGTGGCACCCTGGCCCAGCCTCCTTGGGTCATCTCCCTTCTGTCACTTTTCCTCCTTACAGTCTATTCTCCATTATGCAGCCAGAGTGAAAATAGAAGGTCGTATATTAAAACAAGTCAAGGGATGCCCGGGTGGCTCAGTGGTTGAGCATCCGCCTTTGGCTCAGGGCATGACCCCGATCTGGGGATCGAGTCCCAGGTCAGGCTCCCTGTGAGGGGCCTGCTTCTCTCTCTGCCTGTGTCTTTGCCTCTCTCTCTGTGTCTCTCATGAATAAATAAATAAAATCTTTTAAAAATAATAAATTAAAACAAGTCAAACGGAGTCACTCCCCAACTCCAGGATGCTCCCAGATCATGTAGGATAAAATCCCAAACCCTTGCCTAGGAAGCTCCCACAGCTGGCTGCCTCTAACCTCAAGTTCCACCAGCATATTCTGTACTCTGGCCTGGGGCCCTGGAAATTCCTCAAAAAGTGAGGATGACCGGGGCAGGTGACTGGGGAGACCAGTGCCCAGGATGAGATGAGAAGGGCCGGGACAGGGGTGGCGCTGGAAAGGCACTTTCTGCTTCTAGCCACTCCTACAAGGCTCATGTCACCTGCATCCACATCCTTCTCCTTCTGAAGTCACTGTCCCTGCTGGCCGACTGTTGAGAGACTGGCTCCCGGCTTTCTGCTCCAACAATAACCTGACTCATTTGAGGAGAGGTCAGACTCTGTGTGACCGACTCAGTCAACCACCAGCTTCAAAATTCCAGGAGCTCCTCTTGATGCCATGGCCATTGCTGCTGTGCACTCTGCTGTCCGTCTTGGAGCTCCAGTCCCCACTGGCTCCCAAACCCTTGCAGTTGCTCCTCCCTTTGGAAACCTCACATTCCACCACTCCCCCTGTCCACTGACGTGCCTTCTGCTCATGGTTTCATGAGAAACCTGTGGGTCCGTGGCACTGCCACCCTCTCCTGACCGATCGGCAGCTCCCTCCTGGCTAATACCCTTCCCTGTTTAGCTAGAGGAGCTAAGCATGGGCGCCCAGAGCTGGCCGGGCATCAGAGTCAGCAGGGAGTTTTTAGGGCTTAGATTATGGCCTGATCTAGGACGTGTGACTCCACAGGCCTCTTGGATGCTTGGACTGACCACTCAGTCCATTCTGAACCACTCCTCCCTTCAGTTAGTCAGCATGCTACATTCTCCTGGTTCTCTGCAATCCTGATTATCCACTTTTCTGCCTTTCTCAGAGGCTCCTCTTCTTGCTTCCCGTCCTGACACATCTGGTCTTCCCATCTGGCCTCAGCCCACCACCCTCTCCCCCCAGCCCTCCACTTCAGTGAGCAATCACACCTGCTTTGATGGTTTCAGCCATCACCTGTGTGCTAGTGACTTCCCTCTTCCCCTCTACTAGATAAAGTGCACAAAAATTCAGAAGCTGGGCATGTAGATGATTACTACTAAAGATGGGCACAATGTTAGACATTAGGAAGGCTTCTGGCATGGGCCCTCTGGTTATATTCTAATCTTTTCCTGTTCACCCACAGCCCTGGGGCAGGTAGCTGGGACCACAGTGCAATGCACTTCAGGGCCATTGCAGGCAAACAGGCCAGCAAAGAGTTTCTCACAAACACAGTATTGTAGCAGACCAAACCAAACCATTATGTGTCACTGCAAAAGCTCAATGCATCAATGGCCCATCTCTCCTTTCCCTTTTCCCTCATGTGGTACTTACTCCCAAGTACTCCGTGGTCAGAAGCTTCTCGCCTGAGAGCTCTCCAAGCTGGGGCTGGATCAGCTCATCTTTGTCCAGATCAGCTTCCATAGTGTCATGGTCCTCCTGTTTCAAAGGACACATGGGATGAGTGCTGTGAACCCCCAGCCATGCATTCTCAAAGAGGTTGCTGTTCCCTAAGTGGGCACCTACCATATAATGACAAGGTCTGTGCCCAACCCTGACAACTGGTGGGTTTGCATGTCAAAGGGCTTTGGGGGCAGTCTGTCCTCTGCTTATAACCTCTGCATGAAGATGGAAGGGAAGATGCCAGCCTCCTCTTTCGGAAGCTGGGCACCTAGGGAGCACTTCCACGGCCACAGAGTGAAGAGGTTCAACAGGACACCCAGCAGTCTCTCTTAGTCAGTTCTCTAAATTTCCCTCTGTGAGTTTCAGGTGCCATGTGAACAGCCAAGTCAGTCTACCAACAACTATTAAGCATCTTCATATGCACATATGCCTTCCAGGGCACACAAAACTTGTTCTCTCTAGTAGTTTACAGCCAGTAAGTAAGGAGACTCCTCAAAAAGAGAAGAGCTGTTTTGCTTTTGGGAAGATGGAGTAGATATAATTTTCACTATTCCTCCCACTAAATACAACCCAAACACTGGATGTTATGTATAAAATAAACATAAGAGACCCTGAAAGATGGAGAGAAGGAGGCAGACTGGCTAGGTCTCTGAAGATGCAAGGAATGAAAAGTGTTGAGTTCCCTGGGTTTCCTTTGTTCTTATAGATTCCACACTTGGAGCAGAAGAAGCCAGCAACCTGGCAATGTGAATGGTGAAGGCAAAAAATCCCCCCCAAAGCCTCTAGCCAAAGGACCAGGAAAGGGATAGCTTAGCATGACAGAAGTTTTAGAAAATAACCAAACACTACAGAAAATATCATGGCCCTGTCCCAATCACACCAGCAAGGGCCTCAGGGAGGGGGCCAGACTCCTACTCATTAGGTATCATCAGGCACCCCTACATCCCCAGCTGGGGTGCATGAGAAAAGAGCAAGTAGAGAGGGGGAGCTTCATCCCTGCTGGGCAGTAATGAGGTCCTCATCCCCAGGTGAGAGTGGAGACCATGTGGAGAGCCTAGCCTCCACTTGGCAGTAATAAGATATCTCCCTCTCCATGCTCTGAGGGTGTCAGAGGAGCCTGGTAGAGAGAGAATCAAGGGCTTCACCACTACCCACCATGTCCCTGTGGCATCAGGGGAGGCAATGTGGGCAACACTAATGAGGTGCTCCTACCTGTTCTGGTTAGGGAGATACTAGTGGAGGCCTAGAAGGTATCTGGGGAATTCCCATCCCTGCCCTGCAGTAACAAGGAGTCTCCTCCTCCCCAACCTCCACCAATAGGTGTCAACAGAGGCTGAGTGTAAATCCTGAACTTTTATTCACACCTGGCAGTAATAAGGAGGAGCCCCTGCTCCCTCAGCCAGAGCAGGGTCAGGAGCAGCTGGCTAAAACAGGTTTAAATTAGATCAAAAGTCTTATAATACTCAAAATATCTGGGTTTAAATAAAAAAAAAAATCACTCATCAGGGGCACCTGGGTGGCTCAGTTGGTTAAGCGTCTGCCTTTGGCTCAGGTTGTGATCCCAGGGTCCTGAAATGGAGAACACATTGGGCTCTCTACTCATCAAGGAACCTGCTTCTCCCTCTCCCTCTGTTTGCTGCTCTGCCTACTTGTATGCTCTCTCTCTGTGTCAAATAAACAAAATATTTTTTTTTAAAGATTAAAAAAAAAAATTTTTTTTAAATTCATGAGAGACACACACACACACACACACACACACACACACACACAGAGGCAGAGACATAGGTAGAGAGAGAAGCAGACTCCATGTAAGGAGTCCAATGTGGGACTCAATCCCAGGACTCCAGGATCACGCCCTGAGCCAAAGCCAGATGCTCAACCACTGAGCCACCCAGGCGTCCCAATAAATAAAATCTTTTAAAAAAATCACTTGTCATACCAGGAGTCAGGGAGCTCTCAAACTGAACAAAAAGAGACAATCAGTAGATGCCAATATCAAGATAACAGAGTTGCTAGAATTATCTGCCATTGATTTTTAAAGCAGTCATCACAAAAAGGCTTCCATGAGCAATGCACATTCTTGAAACAAATGAAAAAAAAAAAGAAAGTCTCCAGAACACAAAAAAAGACTAGACAAACCGAAAGCAAGCAAAAGGAAGGAAATAATAAAGAGCAGATATCAATGAAAAGGAAAGTAGAAAACAGTAGAGAAAATTAGTCAAACAAAAAGCTGATTCTTTGAAAAGATTAATAAAAATGCCAAGTCTCAAGCAAGACCAACAAAGAAAAAGGTAGAAGACAGAAATTACCAATGTTGGGAATGAAACAGAAGATATTACTACAGATCCTACAGATAAAAAAAAGATAAGGGATTATTATGAATAACTCTACACATACAGGTTTGACAACTTAGATAAAAACACAAATCATGGGGCGCCTGGGTGGTTCAATTGGCTAAGTGTCTGAGTTCAGTTCAGGTTATGATTCTGGGGTCCTGGGACTGAGCCTTGTATTGGGCTCCTTGCTCACTGGGGGGCCTGCTTCTCCTCCCTCTGCCTGCTGCTCCCCTTGCTTGAGCTCTCTCTCTGTTAAATAAATAAAATCTTAAAAAAACCCACAAATCATCACAAGCCTGTCAATATGAAACTGTGATATAAGACTATTCAAGTAACCTTAGAATTATGACTATGAGGGAAATTGCTTCATAATTTATTTTATTTTATTTTTTAAAGATTTATTTACTTATTCATGATAGACATAGAGAGAGAGAGAGGCAGAGACACAGGCAAAGGGAGAAGCAGGCTCCATGCTAGGAGCCCGACGCGGGACTCGATCCCAGGACTCCAGGATCGCCAAAGACAGGCGCTAAACCGCTGAGCCACCCAGGGATCCCCTGCTTCATAATTTAAAAGTTCCCTGAAAAGAAATCTTCAGGCCTACATGGTCTCCCTGAAGATTTCTATCAGGCTTTTAAAAAGTAACACCAATTCTGTCTTCAAGAAAACAAAACAGGGGATGCCTGTGTGGCTCAGTGGTTTAGCGCCTGCCTTTGGCCCAGGGCATGATCCTGGAGTCCCAGGATAGAGTCCCATGTCAGGCTCCCTGCATGGAGCCTGCTTCTCCCTCTGCCTGTGTCTCTGCCTCTCTCTCTCTGTGTCTTTCATGAATAAATAAATGAAATCTTTAAAAAAAAGAAAGAAAGAAAGAAAACAAAACAGGAAGGAACACTTCTTAATTCATTTTATAAAGCTTTTATGTTACCAAAACCAGATAAAGACAGTACCACAAAAAAAAAAAACAAAACAAAGACAAATGTCCTTCATGAATAAAGATGCAAAAATCCTTAACAATCAAGTCAAAAGAAAAGGGAAAAAAATCCTTAACAAAATCTTAACAAATAGAATAGAGCAATAGATCAATATGTTAAAAGAATTATATGCCATGGCAAGTGGGGTTTGTTCTGTCAATGCAAGTCTGGTTCAATATCTAAAATTTAAACATTGTAGTCCACAAGATTAACAGGTTTGTGAAGAAAAAAGTTACATGATCATATAAATGGATGAAGAAAAAAAGACCAAACTCAACAACATTCATGATAAAAACTCTAAAAAAAAAAAAAAAAAGAAAAAAAGGAACAGAGGGGTACTTGATAAAGAACCAATAGCTAATATTGCACTTAATGATGAAAGACTGGATGCTTTCCCCCTAAGACTGGGAACAAGGCAAGGATTCCTGCTTTCACCATTCTTTTCAACATAGTGCTAGAAATTCTAGGCAGAGCAATAAAGCAAGAGGGAAAAAAAAAGGAAGTAAAAAGCATATAGATCAGAGAGGAAGAAACAGAACTATCTCTGTTTGCAGATGCCGTGATTGTCTATATAGAAAATCCCAAGGAATCAACCCCTCGAAAATCCTAGAACTAAGAGAGTTCAGAGAGTACACGAGATACAAGATAAATTCATGAAAATCAATTTCTATATACTAGTGATGAGCTTAAATTAAGACACTGAAATAAAAATACATCATTTATAATTGGTCAGAAAAAATAAAAATGAAAAATACTTAGGTGTCAATCTAGGAAGACGTGGATGGGACTTGCATGCTGAGAGCTATGAAATGCTAATGAAAGAAACTGAAGATCATATAAATGGAAAGATATATCTTGTTCATGAATTGGAAGACTCAACATAGTTAAGATGTCAATTCTATTCAAATTGCTAGATGAATTTAATGTAATTTCTATCAAATACCAGCAAGATTTTTCTGTAAATACATACAAGATTATTCTAAAATGTAGAAAGGGTAAAGGGACTAGAGGAGCTAAGAATATTTTGAAAAAGAATACGGTGGGAAGAATTAATACACCCAATTTCAGGAATTACTATATAGCAACAGGTTTCAAGACTGGGTAGGATTTCAGAGGGCCAGAATTGAGAACCTCAAAACAGATGTACACAAACAGAGTAACTGGATCACTCCCACACTGAGAACACAAAACTGGTACAGCCACTGTGGAAAACAGTCTGGCAGTTTCTTCAAAAGCTAAACCTACAACTACATGTGGCTCAGCGATTACACTCTTGGGCATTTATCCCAGAGAGAGGGAAACTTATCGTCATATAAAAATCTGTACATGAATGCTTACAGCAGCTTTACTTGTCACAACTCAACACCGGGAATGTCGGCTGTCCTTCCACAGGGGAACCATTCAACAAACCATGGTACATCCGTACCAGGAACTACTGATACACAAACCTGGATGACTCTTCAGTGAATTATGCTGTGCGAAACAAGTCATTTCTCATGGTTATAAACTGTACAATTCTATTTACATGACATGCTTGAAGTGACAAAATGGTGGAAATGGAGAACAGATTAGTGGTTGCCAGGGGTTATGGAGGAAGTGTGGGGGGAGGGGAAGTGGGTGTGGCTATTAAAGATATCCCAGTGGTAATGGAAATCCTCAATGTTAATATCCTGACTGTGATATTATACTATAGTTTTGCAAGATGTCATCACTGGATGGAACTGGGTAACGGCGGGGGGTGGGGGGGGTGTCCTGCAGTACTCTTTCCCACTCCCTGCCAAGACTTCAGAGATCATGTTGTCCTTTGCGGTTTAAATTATAAAGATAACACCAAAACAGAGCAGACCTTCACCTGACAGGTACTAAGGAAAGACTGTGTCTATGATGGGAGCTGGCTGGCTATGGGAGTGAGAAAGGGGGAGGACAGGGGCCTGAGGAAGCTGGCAGTTCAAGTGCTGGTCCAGCCCTCAGGGTGTAGGGGTGCCTCAGGCCTGGTGACAATGGTCCCTGAGATCACCTAACCAATCCTTCCCCTGATTCCTTGCCCACTCAACAACCTGTCATTTGGCTCCTCTAAACTTCCCAACAGGAAGAGAGGCCCTATTCTGCAAATAGGTGTTCCCTGCCCCTATTCATTCTGGGTACCCCAGTCTTCTGTGAATTTGATTTATGAGTCAGTGTCCAAGGGATCTGAGGGCTCACATTCCTGTGGGGCCCGCGTCTGGGCAGGGCTGTTTCAGGGAGGACAGGCCGTCTAAGCTCTCTTTAGCACACAGATGGGTAACGCCATCTGCCATCACTAGACAGTGCCACCCAGGATGGGATGTCTTAAGGCGGTCTCCAAAGGCAGACTAAGAGGCAGGTCCCAGACCAGCACAGAGCCTTCTCTAACCATCAGGACTGTCTTCTTTGGGGCACGGGCAAGCTGAGCAGATCCTCCTCTGCCAGCTTACATGTAAGAGCATCACATGGTGCCTTCTGATCACAGGATCACTGAGGAACCCACCTTACATGGATTTCCATGGCACTTTGTGTCTTAGCTGGGGGTTCCCTTTACTTTACCTATTGTGTCCGGTGTGGACTGAGCCCGAGAGAAGTGGCCAGCCCACAGTGACAGGTGGGTCTGGAGGCCAGGAGTCCAGACTTAAAGCTGGAAGCAGCCCTCTTCTGCCCAAATCTTTGTGATTCAGCCACTTGGGACCTGCAGAGAACCTATTTCTGAGGAGGCTGGGGCTGAACTGTCTTCGAGGCCCAAGGATCCCCACATCTGGCTAAGGTAGAGCTCAACAGGCCAGAGAGGGAAGAGCAGGGCTGCAGCGGCATTCCAGAACTCTCCGTCTCCTCTTTCTCCTTCCCGTCCCATCTAATTCCAAACAGAGGATCCACTCTTGTGCTGCTGGTGCACCAGGTTCAAAGGCAATCTAACCCCCAGTCCTGACTCATCACCACGGTCAGGGCAGCTGCCTTCTCCTGCTGTTCACCGGAGGCTGTAGCTCGGCTGGCCAAGGGCTAGTGTACCCACCATCCTGAAATTTCACTCGGGGCTCCTTAAAGGTAATGCTATCTGCGAGGCCCTACTTGAGGTCAGCTACCTGAGGTCAGCTCTGGGACAGCTAGGAGGAGTTACAGTGCCACCATGGCTTAGAGTTTAGTTTACTTAAAGCCCAACATCTTAGTGATCAAGTATAGTGTGTACATTATGGATTATTTTAGGAAAACAACTGTTCAGTGAACAAAAGCAGCAGGCTCTGTGGTAAGAGTGAGTGGCAGGGAGCTCTGGGCAACGGGGTAGTATTTCAATTCTTTTCCAGGGGCCGAAGCCTTGGAGGCACGGGCGGGAAATGGGCTTATGAATCACAGTTTCACGGAGGGATTGGTGATACACCACGTCCCTGCCAGGGTGGAATATAAAACGTTAAGAAACTAAACAAACGTCCACATTCCATTTCGATGAAAAATAAATGGTCCATGGCTAACCTCAGCCAGTGCTAGCCAGAGTATTTCTTTACCCTGGACAACAAGCACCTCTGTAAGACACTCACAAATCAACCTGTACACACGCTAGCAAATACTTTTCATTGCAAGTTAAAGCTTGATTTAATTTGTTCCAAAACTAGTAAGGGATTCACTGAAATATTTAGCCAATATTCTTTTTTAGTTAAAACAAGTTGAAGATTTTTTTTTCCTTTTTTTATTACAACTACTTTATAGTTAAATTCGTTGGTAATGGATAGGCCCTCCCTAACCTCCAAAAACACAGGACACTTCCTGCATTTGGTCTCTAACATATACAACTGTTAATGAAAGATAACTTGAATTGCAGTGTAGTATGGGAATGTGGGGCCAGAGAAAGAACCAGGGAACTATGCCCCATCTACCCACCACCTGAAGAATTTGCTTCCTCTGTCATTGCTTCTCTAGTGGCAGCATGTGGACAGACACTCTCGGTGCTTTCAGGATATTATGTTAGTGTAAATGCACAAAGGCAGGAAAATGGACGTGAAAAATCATTATTAAATTGATAGTTCTTGGTTAAGCAAGTTTTGAACTGAGGCTGTAATTTGGAAAAACAGGACTCTTGCCAGTAGGTCTCAGTTTCTCCAGCCAGCAGACGGGATCCTCTTGCTTCCTCGTTGGAAATCATGACTTACCAACACAGGAAATTTCTTAAGTTCTCTGATTTTGAAAAGCCATATGCTGGAGAGACATAGACAAGTCATAGTCATGGTTTTCCTAAGAAACACTAGTATCAGTGGAAAGGAAATGGAGGCATGTTGGGACTTCTGAAATGTAAAGAGCAAAAGTAAAATGAGCTGTACTAGCTGAGTTGGAAAATGCAATGTAACAAAGAGGAGCAAGAGCTTAATTCAATACTATTCAATCCGCTTCCAGCAGCACTTGGGAAACTATGTGCAGAGAGAGGACTGGGAAGGCAGAGGAAAGCACTAGATGCGGTGGGAAATGTAAGCAGAGAGCCTACCAGAAATGATGCTTGCTGATAGCGGGGCACTTGCTCTACTTTTTCAGTTGGGGCCAAGTGGATTAAAACAACTGAGGACGTATAAGAACTTTCTGAAATGGATGAATGTGGGAGGCATTCCGCGACAATCAGAGTTGATGCCGTCGATTGGGGAGAGAGGCATCTACTTTTCCTTACTTTCCCCCAGTTTAGATGGGAAGGATTTTACTTGCCCCGCTCAAGTGCAAGTGGCTGAGCACAGTGGCGCCCTGGGGCCAGAAGGCACCGTGTGAAAACAGCACCAGCCACCCTGCTAACTTTCCCCAGCTGCTTCTGAATTCCAAATGAAACATATTTTGAAATCTACTTTGTGAAGCAAGGAGGTGATGGATAAGAAAATGGTTCAACAATAAATGCCTCATAAGGGTGGGTTTTAAATACCATTGTTGGGAGGAATTTTACTAAAATTACTGGTCTTTATGTGCTTGAGCAGAATGTATCAAATTACTAAAGGAACAGCTCCGTGATAACTGATTACTTCCAGAAATTAAGAATGCCTCCTAAAAAAGGCACTTGAGCTGAGATGAATTTAGATGTTCTAGTACGAAGCTTCCCCACAGCAGCTCGGTGATCTTATGACACTACAAGATTCTTAACTGGAGGCTTTAGATACATAATACTCCAGACAAACCAGATTCGAAGCAATTGGCCTGAAAACAAAACTAAGGTTGACCACTAAATGCATTTGAAAACTCAGATTCTTCCAGATATAATGTGGAGAGCAGAATGTATTCGAGTGGTTTTACATACGACAAGTGAAAGTATCAAATGTGTTTTCCACTTGAAATAATTACAAGACTTCTACCAGCAGTTTAAATTTGAGACACATTCTCAGAACACTGAATTGTAAAACTCACTCTTTGTAAAAATAAGGGAAAAACACTCCACATGGGAGAGAAAGGGTGGACCGAGGTGACCAGGCAGGCAGTATAATCAACAGATTTCCCGCTAGTAGAATGGATCCTTTCCACTTCTGTAGCTCTGAGTGTGTGTCCAGGACTGTGGATGCAGACAGGTCCTGGATCCTGGAGGATTCATCGTGATGCTGAGTTGTTCTAGACAGCAACTTCTTCATTCACAGAATGCGTCCAGGGGTAATGACAGCTGGTCTAACCAACCCGGTTCATAACTAACCACATGATAGAAACCAGAAAAAACTCTTATAACCTTTACTTCCTCGATTCTTTTAATTCATTGCTTTAGTTGCTCAACCTGTTTGCTTCAACTTTTTCTGACATCTAAGTGAATATGGAGAAGGTGGCACAGTTGCTCTGTCGAAAGTGAGCTTACTACAACATGGAATACATAGTACCAGAAGAGACTTGGAGGCTTTATAGGACCAGAAGCCAAAGACAGTAGCCAACAGCACAGCAGGGTCCAGAGACCATGCCTTACACAGACAATAGGATTCTGGTAACCCAAATCGTGGTTCCTTCTAAACAGGGGTTCCTATGAGTATGCTCAGGAGACAGCGGGGGGGTGCCTCAGGGGACCAGACAGACCCTGGGACCAAACCTGGATGTGATGCTCAACCGGGAATGAGCAGAATTAGGGCTAGCTAACAAGAAACCACCACCTGAGAAGTGGGAGCCATGCCCCTGACGTAATGAAGGTATTTTCTTACGTGTCAGCAAGAATATCATAAGGGAAAACTATTATTCAATAAAGCACAAATGCTCTAAACACTTAGAGGAACCTCAATGTTCTCACAGAATCTAGATAAAGATTTGAAAAGTAAGACTTGGGGCACCTGGGTGGCTCAGCTGGTTAAGTGTCTGCCTTTGGCTTGGGTTGCGATCCCAGGGTCTTGGGATTGAGCCCCGCATTGGGCTATCTGCTCAGCAGGGAGCCTGCTTCTCCCTCTCCTCCCCACTTGTTGCCTCTTTCTCTCTCTCTCTTGAATAAATAAATAAATCTTAAAAGAAAAAAAAAGACAAACAAAACTCTGTGTTTCTCAAGTCCCCAGGGTAGGGTAGGGATGGAGGGCAGGAATCTGAATTCATTGGGTTTTTCAGGGAAACTCTCATAGGCCTGTTGTTACTGGAATTTGCACTGGCAATAGCTTCCTTCCCTTCCTTTACCCCTTTACCCGCTAAGGGTGTCCAACTTCTCTTCTCCTTGCTCTCCACCCCCAACCCCACCCTGGCCACCCACTTACTGGCCTCAGTTCTAGCTCTAGCCAGACAACCTGGGATGTACCTCTACTCTAGAAGACTCTGGATTGCTCCGGTCTAGGCTGACTCTGGATTACGAATTAAATTATTAAATTCGTAATTAATAAATTCGTATTTAATAATTAAATTATTAAAACCAGCTAACATGCAGGTGCCTGGGTGACTCAGTCAGTTAAGTGTCTGCCTTCAGCTCGGGTCATGATCTCAGGGTCCTGGGATTGAGCCTCATGTTGGGATCCCTGCTCAGTGGAGAGTTTACTCCACCCTCTCCCTGTGCCTCTCCCTATTGCTCATGAATGCTTGTGTGTGCATGGGCCTGTGCACACTCTCTCTCCCAAATAAATAAATAAATAAAACCTTATACAAAACAAAACCCCCCCCCCCCAATGCAGCTAACATGTATTGAATCTGTGCTAGCATTTTATAGGTATTATGTCATCCGATCCTTGCAACCACCTGATGAAATGGGTATTTATATTCTTACTTTTTTTAAGATAAGGACACTGAGGCCTAGAGAGGTTAACCAACTTAGCCGAGGCCACACAGCTGGTTAAGTGTGGGGCAGGACTCAAACCCAAGCAGTCTGATTCCTGAACTCCTTTCTTGGGGTTTAGGTTCAGCCAATCACTATCCAATAATCATCAGGTGTTGTCAATTCTCAGGGCCTCTGCAGGAGTAGAGAGAGGCTTCTGTGCTTAACCCCATGTCACCTTGGGCTTGGAATGAGGATATGGGCAGCACACATGACATGAGACAAGAATTTGATCCAAGACCCCAGTGAGATGCAACAATAAACCGACTTGCCAAGAAGATGTCTATTGGGGAGCAAGATAGCATCCTAGCCTTGGCTTTAACACCCAACCCTTCCCCAGCATTTCTAGATTAGATTTACTCTAAGTGCATCCTTCTTTAGAAGGAGGAGCAAGCAGATACTAACTGGACAAAAGGAAGAAAAGGAATGATCATTTTTGTGTGTGTCCATTATGTGCCATAGATTGACTCCCTAATCTCACAATGGTTCCGTAATGATAATTTATCCTTATTTTTATGGATGAAGAAATAAAGCTAACAATGTGAGCTCCAACCCTTGGTTTCGATTCAGGTTGTGACCTTGTCATTGTGAGATTGAGCCCTGGGTCAGCCTCCATGCTCAGCACAGAGTCTGTTTCAGATTCTCTCTCCCTCTGTCCCTTCCCTCACTTACACACATCCTCCCTCTCAAATACATAAGTAAATAAAATCTTAAAAAAAAGATAAAGGTAGATTGGGGTCTCACTGAGTGGGGCTTTGAATGTCATTAATCACTTAATTTTATTAGGTGATGGAAAGCATAGCAATGTTTTTTTTAAAGGGAAAGTGTATGAGAATCCTTGGGTGGCTCAGCGGTTCAGCGCCTGCCTTTGGCCCAGGGCATGATCCTGGAGTCCCGGGATCAAGTCCTGCATCGGGCTCCTGGCATGGAGCCTGCTTCTCCCTCTGCCTGTGTCCCTCTCTCTCTCTCTCTATGTCTATCATGAATTTTAAAAATTTAAAAAATAAAAGAGAAACTGTAAATTAATCCAGCCACTCTGAAGAGCAGCAGGACAGGATCTAGAGTAAGGATAAGACCCTTCTGTGCATTCTGTGATACAGCAAGCCCAGGTCTAGGTGTGTACCTGAATCATTTACACATGTGAGGAAGCTCGTCCCTGCAATGTGGAAAATATAGGACCAACCTGCTGTCCCTTGAGTGAGAATGGATAACAGCATATAGTGGAATGCCATATAGCAATTAAATGGATGAGCTAGGGCAGCATGCACTGGTGTGAATAAACCTCTTAACACATAATGTTAAACGGAAAAAGCAAGTTGGTAAATGATTCAGAGAGTGCTATGCCATTTAAATAAAATTAAAAGCTGTAAAACAATCGTGTATTTGTTTATGGAAACATAATGGTATTATAAAAGTATAGAATCTTCCATGAAACTTTACACACCAGCTACAGGACAGCGGTTGATTCTAAGGAGGAAGTGGGGAGGGATGGAGGCTGAAGGGATAGAGCCACAGCTGTTATATTATTTTCTGTACTTTCTGGAAAGATTAAAATGTTCCCCAATTTGAAATTAAGTGCTCATGTCCCTGCATGCCCCAAGCCCTGCTGGGGGAGGATGGTCTGGTGGCCACATGCAAGACAGGCTGGGAAGGAAAGAGACCGGGCAATCGGCAGGGCATGGAGACAAGCCTTAAGTGAGGATGTGGAGCAGAAAAGGAAATGAACAGGAAGATGAAAGTGACTTTCAGAAGGATGAGCCACAGTTTCTGGAAGATGATGACAAAGTATGAGTGGTAAGGAATGATCACAGGTCACTTAGCAGTTTAAAGAGCACCGGGCAGGGGCGGGGGGGGGGGGTGCCTGGACAAGCAGGCACTTTGCAAACCTCACAGTTTGTTGGTGCCCATATGCGACTCAGATCTACTTACTATGTATCACATGAGTGAGACACTGGGTTGAGTACTGCTCTCATTCAGGGCACTTAGCAACTGGCCCAAGAAACCGACTCTTGTATGCGGCACAGTCAGGACCCCAACAAGGGCCCCTGGTTCTAAGCTGGGTGATGGTTTTTTAAGGCCAAATGCCTCCTCAGCCCAGAATTCATGAGGCCCACGGGCTATCTGGTCTTAGTTCAAGTACAGGAATGTCAAGCCCCATCAATGACTGACTGAATTCCCGGGGCAGTTTTCTTTCTCATTGGGAAGCTGTAAGTGGGCACTCCTTGCACTTAATGCAAGAGGAGTGATAGTGTCCCTTCTCATAAAATCCCTTCTGACAGCTTCCTTTTTTTCCCAGAATAAAAGCTAATGTTCTTCTCAGAGCCCTGGGTGATCTGAACATCCCTCCCCATTTCTCCTTGCTCCCAGAACACCCAATATGCTTCTACCTCAGGGACGAGACATCTGCTGTCCCCACTGTCATGGGGCTCGCTCCCTTGCGCTTGTCCCACTTGCCTGCTCTTCAAGGCACTCACCATCATTTGACATATTATAGTTCAAGTTGCTTATTTGTTTAAGGTCTGATTTCTCCCAATACAGTGTCTATTTTACTTACTGTTCTACCCCCAAGGCCTAGAATAGTGCCTGGTGATGTCTGGTAATAGGAACACAACTTAGGCAATTCCCTTCTATAAAAATCAAGTACAAAATGTGACACATTTATTAAAAACAATCATTTCAGAACACTGGAGAGTGACCAACGGCAGGCAGCAACTCAAGAAGTGTTTGCTCACTGGGGAGGCCCTCCTGCAGCTGGGCAAGAATGGTACATTTATGGTCCACTTGCCTGGGGGAGTTTCCATCTATTTTCAGGCAGTGAAAACCCACAGCTTTACCAGCTAAAGGTGGACCTGGTAGCACACAGGAGAGCAGCCAGGAGCGGAAGGGGGGATATTGGGAAATAAGGGAGCCACAAAAAGACTGAGGTAATAGAATCTCCATGCATCCCTGACCGCCTGCTAAACTGTAGATCCAGGCAGAAAACCCCAGGGGGCCCAGAGAAAATGGAAAGTTTGAGGTGGAACTTGCACATTTTTTTTATACTTTTAAATGTATTTCTCAACCTACACACGGTTCAAGTGGCAGCAGGTGGAAATCTTACTGAACTGAGGTATGTAAACATAATCTCTGACTGGCAGTCAAACTATGCAGGGAGGCCTCCAGAAGGGGTAATAATAAGCAGAGGCGCCACTGGCTGTATACCACAGGGGAGAGAGATTGTATAGCCAGAGACCAGGCAGGTTAACTGTTTACTAAGACAAACAAAACAACAATCAGGAGAACAAAACATAATCCAAAATCACCGCAACATACTACATACAATTTATAGTTTTCAACCAAAGGTATTACTAGACATGGCAAATAAAGAGAAAAGCCTGGCCAGTACTCAGGAAAAATAAAGTCACCAGTAGAAGGATCTTTGAGTAGGCTCAGATGTTGGACTTAGCAGACAAAGAACCCAAAGCGGCTCTTATAAAAATGCTTAAAGAGTTCAAGAAAAGCAAGGTTAAGAGTTAAAGGCAAAATGAGTTTAAAAACCCAGGAAATTTGGGAAATGGGCATTATAAAAAAGAAACAAATGGAATTCTAGAACTGAAAAGCATAATAACTGAAATGGAAAACATAGTGCAAGGCCTCAAGATCAGATACAAGATGGCAGAAGAATCACTTAACTAGAAGATGGAGCAACAGAGACATCTGGCTCAAAGAGAGGAAATAAGAACAATGAAGAAGAATGAGGAAAGCCTCAGGGATCTGTCAGATAGTATCAAGAATTCCTATACATGTGTCATTGGATTTCTAGGAGGGGAGGAGAGAAAGGGGCAGAGAATACTTGAATAAATAATGGCTGAACACTCCCCAAATTCCAAATTTGGTGAAAAACTGTAACTTATAGACCCAAGAAACCCAATGGACCCTAACAAAGAGACACACAAAGAAAATCACACCCAGACACATCACAATCAAATTGCTTAGAGCCAAAATCAAAGAGAAAATCTCAAGTAGCAAGGGAAGAAGAACCCCTCTGGATAGGGAAACCATGATCAATAAAACAATCAAGAGCTGGTTTTTCATCAGAAACCATGGAAGCCAGAAGACAAAGAATGACGAATTCAAAGTGATAGAGAAAAGCCTGCTGGCCAAGACATGCGCATCCAATGAAAGGAGCCTTTAGAATGAAGGTGAAAAAAAGGCAATTCCAGGTATTAAAAACAGAGAGAATTTGTTAATAGACCTGAACTACCAGAAATGCTAAAGGCAGAGCATCAGATGAAAGGGAACCTGTTAGATGGTAACTTCACCAGCAGGAAGGAATGAAGAGCTCTGGAAATGGTAAACATGTGGGTGGAGACACAGATAGATTCTTTCCCGGAATTTCTTTCAAAGATGTGTGACTATTTAAAGCAAAGAGTTACACCACTGTGTTGATAATAAATATAGATGTAGTATATATGGCAACAGAGCACAAAAGAGGAACAGAAATGGAGCCATAGTGGTGTAAAGTTCTCCTATTTTACCAGAAACAGACCTGTATTGACCAGAAGTAGATTGTGTTAAGTAAAACATGTATATTGTAATCCCTAGAACCAACTTAAAAGGAAAAAGGCAATTACAGCAGAAAAGCTAATAGTCACTAAGACGGTACACTAAAAATTACTTTAATACAAAAGGCGACACACATAAAGAGGGCGAGAAGAACAGAGGAATAAAAAGATGATGTAACTAGAAAACAGCAAGTAGCAGAATTAAACCTAAGTAGATTGGTAATTACATTAAATGTGAATGAATATTAAACACATTAAAAAATTTTTGAAAAAGAGCAAAGCTGGAGGACTCCCATTTCACAATCTACTGTAGAACCACAGTAACTAAAATCATGTGGTGTCGGCACAAAGACAGACAGACATCAAGTGAACAGAAATGAGAGTCCAGAAATAAATGCCCATGTTTAGGTCAATTGATTTTTTTTTTTTTTTTCTTAACAGAGGTACAATTTGATAAAGTAATTCAATGGGTCAAAGCATCATCTTTTCAACAAATGATACTGGGCCAACTGGATATTCATATGCAAAACGATAAATTTAGATCTTTATCTCATACCAAACATAAAAATGAACTAAAAATGGTCCTAGATCTAAGTGTAAGAGCTAAAGTTAGAAAACTCATAGAGGGAAACACAGGAGAAAATCTTTGCAATGTTGGTTTAGGCCACTGGTTTTCAACCAGGGTCATTTTGTCCACTCCCAGGGGACATTTAGCAATGTTTGGAAACATTTTTAGTTGTGACAACTCTGGAGTGGGGTGGATACTATTAGCATCTAAGGAACAGAGGCCAAGGATGCTGTGCAACATCTCGTAACACACAGTACAGCCCCACAACAAAGTGTTAGCTTTCCCAAAATGTCTACAGCGCCAAAGTTGATAAACTCTGAGTAGGGCCAAGACTCTTTAGGGGCAACAATAAAAACACAGACACAAAAAAAAGGCAGGGTGCCTGGGTGGCTCAGTGAAGTGTCTGCCTTTGGCTCAGGTCATGATCCCAGGGTCCTAGGATGGAGCCCCTGTTCGGTGCGGAGTCCGCTTCTCCCTCTCCTTCTGCCCCTCACCCCTGCTTGTGTTCTCTTTCTCTTTCTCAAATAAGTAGACAAAATCTTTTTAAAAAAAAGAAAGGTAAATTTGACCTTATCAGGGTAAAAAACTTCTGTGCTTCTAAAGATGACATTAAGGAGAGGAAAAGACAGGACACCTGAAACTAATTTAACACTGTATGTTAACAATACTGGAATTAAAATAAAAAAATAAAAATAAAATGAAAAGAGAAGCCACACATTGGGAGAAGATACTTGCAAATCATGTATTAAAAAAAGGACTTGGGGCAGCCCCGGTGGCGCAGCGGTTTGGCGCTGCCTGCAGCCTGGGGTGTGATCCTGGAGACCCGGGATCGAGTCCCTCATCGGGTTCCCTGCATGGAGCCTGCTTCTCCCTCTGCCTGTATCTCTGCCTCTCTCTCTCTGTGTCTATGAATAAATAAAATCTTTAAAAAAAAAAGGACTTGTATCCAGAATATATAAAGAGTTCTCACAACTCAGTAATAAGAGAAACGATCGGGTTTTAAAAATGGGCAAAATGTTTCAACAGATATCTCACCAAAGATCACATACGAATGGCTAGTGTTATGGGCTGATGTGTATCTCTAAAAGATATGTGGTGGTCCTAACCCCTAATACCCCAGAGTGATGAGAAAAACGTTTGTTTTTCTGAATTGCTGCCTATGCATCTTATAGTATAATAGCCCTACTCACACCCAGAGTGTGGAGATTTAGATAAGGACGCAAGTTTAGGACTACTGCAATAAATTCCTGCTTTGCTTTTCCTAGACACCTTTAAAAATAGCCACTTAGAATTAAGTCTGAGAAAAGTTAGTGACCTCTGCCCCAACTACCTTACAAGTAATAGGTGTTTATCACCCTGCCCTCTACCCCTGCCCTCTCATGACCTGGGACATAGAACTGCCCTTCCCCGGCTCACTGTCCAACCTAACCCCACCCTCCCACCTCTCCCCCCTCAACAATGTCTGGAATCTGTAAGCAATAAATCTTGTGACTCTATATGTGTGCCTTAAAACAGTGCCTTCAATCAAAACAACCTTGTGGGTTTCACCTCCCCAAAGTGGGAGTTTGGATGCTGAGGGAGCTTCCTGTGTGCGGCTCGTGTCCCTTCATTCAGCAGGCTATAATATGCATATTCTTCATTCAAGACACCAGTTCCAGCTTCTCACCACATTCAGAGGGTGACCTTCATTTGAAATAGGGTGGTTGTAGATTTCGTTAGTTAAGATGAGGTCATCCTGGAGCAGGACGGGGTCCTTGACTCAATATGACCGGTGTTCTTTTAAGAGGACGATGTGGAGATAGGGTAGGTGTGAGTGCCATAGGACAGGGGAGGCAGAGACTGGAGGCACGCGGCTACAAGCCAAGGACTGCCCAAGACTTCCAGCCAAACCAGGAACTGAGAGAAAGGCCTAGAATAGATTCTCCCCTAGAGCCCTGGGGGAGTACAGCCCTGCTGACCCCTTAGCTCGGGACTCCTAGCCTCCAGAACTGTGAGACAACACATTTGTATTGTTGTTTGAAGCCACCTAGTTTGTGGTACTTTTGTCACAGCAGCCTTGGCCGGCTGATACAGCTGGCAGGGACATGAAAAGATGCTCAACATCATTACTTATTTGGAAAATACAAATTAAAAAACACAGTGTAGTATCAGTTCACAGCCACTAGTGTGGCTCTAAGTAAAATAACAGACGATAACAAATACTGGGGCTGATGTGGAGAAATCGAACACTTGTACGCTGCTGGTGGGAATATGAACACGGGCACAGCCACTTGGTGTTGAAGAAGTTTGTTCAGTCCATCAAAAGGTCAACATAGGGCAGCCCAGATGGCTCAGCGGTTTAGCGCTGCCTTCAGCCCAGGGCCTGATCCTGGAGTCCCGGGATTGAGTCCCACGTCAGGCTCCCTGCATGAAGCCTGCTTCTCCCTCTGCCTGTGTCTCTGCCTCTCTTTTCTCTCTGTGTATCTCATGAATAAATAAATTCTTAAAAAAAAAAAATCAACATAAATTTGTCAGATGACCCAGGAAACATAAGACAACACAAAGACTTGTTCACAAATGTTCATAGCAGCTATGAAAATTTATTTATAATAGCTAAAAAAAAAATGGAAACAATGAAAACATCTAGCAAAGCAACCAATGAACAGGCTAAAAAGAAGTATTTTTATATAGCTCAATACTAGTCAGCCACAGAAAGGAATGAATTACTGCTGCCTTCTATAATAGGGTTAAACCTCAGAAGCATACTAAATGAAAGCCACCAGATGCAAGACTATATACCATAAGAAACGTCCAGGGGTGCCTGGGTGGCTCAGTTGGTTAAGCATCCGACTCTTGATTTTGGCTCAGATCATGATCTCAGGGTCATGAGATCAAGCCTGCTGGGTGTGGAGCCTGCTTGAGATTCTCTCTCTTTCCTTCACCCTCTGCCTCTCCCTTCAGCTCTCTCTCTCTAAAAAACAAACAAAAAACCTACTACTACTACTACTACTACTAATACTAATAATAATAATAATTAGGAGAGAAAGAAAGGGAAAGATCCAAAAAGGCAAATCTATACACACAGGAAGACTTGGTAGTTGCTTTGGGCTAGGGGGGAGAAGGAAGGTGGAGAGAAATTCTACATTTGGGGATGATGGAAATGTTCTAAAACTGAATTGTGGGGATAGTAGTGCAACTCTGTAAATTTATTAAAAATCATTGAGTTGCACACTTAGAAAAGATGAATTTTATGATTTGTAAATTATACCTCAATAAAACTGTTCAAGTGTTTAAGGATGCAACAATCTAATCAAAGGCAGAGATTGTCAGACTGGATAAAGAAGCAGAATCCAGCTCTATCCTGTCTACAGAGAAGTATTTTATTATTATTTTTAAATTTTATTTATTTGACACAGAGAGAGACTGCATGCACAAGCAGGGGGAGGAGCAGAAGAGCAGAGGGAGAGGGAGAAGCAGGCTCCCCACTGAGCAAAGAGCTCAGTGTGGGGCTCAATCCCAGGACCCTGGGATCATGATCTGAGCCTAAGGCAGATGCTTAACTGATGGAGCCACCCAGGCACCCTGAGAAGTCCTTTATTATCAAAAAAGTTTTTCTTAAGTTTATTTAAGTAATCTCTATATCTAACATGGAGCTCAAACTCACAACCTCGAGATCAAGAGCTGCCTGCTAGTCAGGCACTCCTAAAAAAATTTTTCTGATTGAAGTATAGTTGACATAGAATGTCATATTAGTTTCAGGTGTACAACACAGTGATTCAACAATTAGACACCTTATGAAATGCCCACCATGATAACTATATTACAGTATTAGTGACTGTATTCCGTATGCTGTACTTTTCATCCCTGTGACCTATGAGAAGCCCTTTAAGTTCAAAGACACAGCTAGGTTGCAGTAGAAGAATGGAAAAAGCTATATACCAGTAAACCATGCATAAGAGAACTGGAGTGGCTACATTAATATTAGACAAAACAGTTTAGGGATGCTAAGAGAGATAAGGAGGATATTTTATAATGATAAAAGGGTTAAGGCTATGGGATGATACAACAGGTACACATAAATATGCTTAAAACAAAAGATCTCAAATAGATGACAATGAGTGGCTCAGTCGGTTGGGTATCTGCCTTGCTGAGTCCGTCTCTGTGTGGTTTCCAGAGCATGAACAACTGGGATGACGCAGGAGAAAACAGAAGAGCTACCACTCCCTGACCACAGACGGTATGGGCCAGGCACTTGGCTCAGACTACACACAGATACTCATTTACTCCTCATGGCACTGCTCTCTGGTTGTTAGAAAAAAATTAAGTTTCTGAAATTAAAAGCCGAAGGTGAACCCCAGCAAGACTGGAAAAGTGTGAGATTTAGACTGTCACAGGCGGCTGGATTTTCCCATGTGGGGTTAAGGTTTCAATGGTAATAAATGTCAATTTATTTTGTTAAAACTCTTAACCTCATCTGGAAAGAACTTCTTGGTTTATTGTCTTTTGTTTAGGGTTGTTTTGTGAAACCACAAAAGGTTATTTTGTTTAGTACACAAAGGCTATCTTAAAATGCTTTGTTCTGAGATGAATCTCACTATGGTGGATTGTTCAACACACAGAAGCTCCCCCCTCCAGCAAGCACCCCTTTGCAACGTGCTTTGCAAACCCTGTCTCTTGCAGGTGGAGTGTGTGTCTCTGGTGGCGTCTGCCTTCGACCTCTGGGAATTTGGCAACAGTAGGCTGGGAAGATGCCAGGCAGGCTCACTGGATGGGAGGCCACATGACGAAGGACAGGCCCCTCTGCCAGCGCCAACTGTCAGACTGTGGGACTACCTCCAGCCAGACACAGCCATGCGAGTGAGCCCAAGTGAAACCAGCTGAGGACCTGCCCAGCCAACAAAGTATTATGAGCAAAAGACTGTGGCTTTTTTAGGCCACTCAGGTTTGGGGTGCTTTGTATCAGGTAGCAAAGCCTAACTGGTGCACCCACACATATAACATTGAGCAAAGGAGCCAGACTCAGTGTGTCATACTATATGATTCCATTTAGATAGATTTCAAAAATCAAACCAGATGCTGAGGGGGCCTATGGGATGTGGGTTCTAATGAGCTGAGTGGTTCTGACAGGCTTGTGTACTCTGTGAAAATTCTCCAGGGCCTGGAGCAGGTGCCTGGTTACATTCCTCTGGAGGATCCTCTGCAGCCAGAGACTATCAGCACTCTTGCACAATTATCTCTGCTGTGAGCACTTACTCACTCAGTGAATCCCTGTCCAGGAACCTGCATGTACCATGTATTGTGGTAAGGGGTGGGGGGTGTCCTGAGAACCAAGCTGACACTGTCCCTGCCTTGGTAGCACTTACAGTTTATTACCGGAGAATAAAAGGCAGTGCAAATAAATAGCAGTTAAACAAATATGATTAAAAAAAGAAAGATGACTTAAGCACGAAAGATAATATCAAAATAAATGCCAAAAAATAGCACACAGGAGCGCCTGGCTGACTCAATCAATGGAGCATGTGACGCTTGATCTCAGGGTTGTGAGTCTGAGCCCCATGTCAGGTGTAAGGTTTCTTAAAAATCTTGAAAAAGTAGCACACGGTTGGCTGCTAAGTGAACTGCATAACTAATTCTCTGTAGTGTGGCTTCTACAGAACAACAAAGACTTTCACTTTCTGTTTTTTTTCGATTGCAGGTGAACTTGCCTGCCTTTTCCTTTTAAAGATTTGACTGACATCTGCTTGACTCCTCTTAGCAGCACATCATTAATACACCATGCCCAGCAACCACATAATGACTGTCAATTCTGTAACTCTTGTCGTTCTACAAAATTGAGTAGGGTGCACTGCTCATTTTACTCACTATACCAAAAAATTGCCTCTATGTTTTACAGAGCAGCCATTGTCAATATTTTATGTAACATTTGTGGTACATAGCATAGAATTTAGATACCAACTGACTCAACTGGAATCAAACAGATCCCAAGCCCTTACGACCAAGCCACAGTGATGCAAGCAGAGGCCTCAATTACCACTTGGGCCACAGAAGACTAGAATTGTGAAGCTAGAAGCAACGGCAGGATCAGCCACTATTTCTTCTTCGGTCACATTCCCAGACCTAAAACATTTGTGTTTCTTGAATGTCGAGTGATAGTGATTTGATGGGGTAAGTAGAAACACGTTCATTTACTGAATAAAAATTATAAAATGGAATAATGTGGAGCAGTATTTCAGCACAAGGATTTATCCAAAGGTCACGATTAGAGATACACAGGCCTCATTATGGATAATGTACTGCTATTCCAAAACTCTGTGATAATAGGAAAAAGCCATGCACGGGTTTCATTATTTGAAAAAATTAGATAAGAGGAGGAAAAAGTCTATTGTGGAGCACTGGTTGATCTTCTCTGCATCTGTTTCCATGGAAACAACATTGGACAAATAGGGTTTGTGAAAGCCCAAGAATCATGAGGTGTCTCCAAGCCCTCACCTTGTTTTGAGCCTTCTGATGTCTATTTCCATAGAAACCAGAGTGGAAATGAGGGCAGGAGCCATGAGTCAGCCTGTTGGGTGGTTCATCCTGGCCAAAGTCTGAGCGCACAGGAGGCGTGGTATAGAAATAAACGAATTTAGAACCAGAAAAAAGCAAAATCCTTAATTGGGAAACACTGGTTTCTTTCTTGACTTAGTTAAATAATGGAAAGACCCTGCCACTAATACAGACATAGACATTTCTCTGCTAATTAGGTAACAAGGAATTAAAAGCATATCTGCACCATGCCCAGCAAGCTGACCACAGCGGGTGAGCCATCAGAGGTGATTTGTGGAGAGTGGCTTGCTCTTGGCTCTTTGGATGCATATGGCTTCAGTTGGGTCGGCCATCTCACACATTATATATGAAGGTGGCAGAAGAGAAAGGAGGTTGTGGCCCAAGCACTCAACAGTATGCCTCTGTCTGTGGAATACAAGGTCACTTGAGGGAAACCTGTGTAGAAATTGAGTGGTTCTAGGTCCCATCACTTTCTATTGTAGCTACATCATGGTATGTACCTCTCCGTTTGAAGTCAAGTTTTACCCTGCATTGATATGCCTCCCCAAGCCTGTGTGCCCCATTTTTGTTAAAGGCATCACCATCCTCCCAAAGTCACCTCAGTCTTCAGTTCCTGATGACACACCCTGGTAGTGAGCTCCACTCAGAAGATACTGCCTGTTAAGTAATTCTAAGCTTTCTGGATCTTCAGTTAACTTGAACACTGAGGCCAGATGAATCTTCTTGGAGCACAGCTCTGTTCATACCCCTCCTGGGCATATGACAATTCAGTGGTCCTCCATTTCCCGTAGCCTGGCCGCAGAGCACCATTGCAGCTTAGTCTCCCACGCTCCTGCTTGCACTGCCCATACCAACCCAAAGTGACCCATCCTTGGCTGGGTCAGGCCTGGGTTCTGGGCTTACACCACTTCTCAGCCTGATGTCCACATCTCTGCAATGGAGCTCTGCACCCTAACGGCTCTAATACCTCTCTTATTTGCTAAGTTTCTTCCTCTGGTTTTAAATAAAAGTTCTTTTTGAAAGACTCTGGCCTTTATTAGTTGGGGTGAATACTAAGTTGGGGTGTCAGTATGAATCTGACAACCAGATATGATGATGGTGGTAACTGTCCCAAGCCTGGAACCTGGGTGGCAGCAATGGTGGGTTGATGGAAGTGGGAAAGGTTAAGGGGTAAGGTTTGAGACCATGTTAGGTCCCTGGAGCTCCTGTACTTAAAGAACCCATTTCAGGGAGAACAGGGAGGTGGGGACAGAAGTTCAGGAGCCGGCCTGTGGAAGCCTCCTGTATCAACCACATCTCCTGGTTTCTCTATCACATGCTCTGACATCTGGGGCCTTGCTGGCCCTCGGAGGACTGCCTCTCCCACAGCTAGCCAATACCTAGAGACAGTGAACAACTCCCTTACAAGCACACCTTTCAAAGGCAAGCTAACCAATCCAGAGCCCACACCCCAACCACCTCCTGTATCAGACTGTCATGCTCAGGGCCATAATCCACCTACCCTCATCACCCCAGGACCAGGTGCCAGACAACCAGGGACAGCCCCTAGGCCCCGGAGCCCAGTGAAACTATTCAAACCAGCCAATCCTAAACCTGCTTACCCTGCCTCACTGGATCCTTCCTGCGGAAACCACAATAAATGTTCTTGGCCACATTTCCTTTCTCTTCCTCTGCCTCCTGACTGACTCTGGTGCTCCCTGTATAGCTCCCCAGGTTGCAGCTGCCCTTGCCTCTTGGGAACTGTGAGTAACTTTGTTAAAGTTAACTTTCTTTTTTTTTTTAATTTAGTTTTTTAAAATTTAAATTCAATTAACATATAGTGTATTATTAGTTCCAGAGGCAGAGTCGAGTGATAGATCATCACGCGCCCTCCTTAATGCCCATCACCCAGTTATTCCATCCCGCATCCCCCTCCTATCCATCAACCATGTTTCCTATAGAGTCTCTTATGGTTTGTCTCCCTCTGATTTTGTCTTATTTTTCCCTCCCTTCCCCTATGATCCTCTGCTTTGTTTTGTAAATTCCACATATGAATGAGATCATATGATAATTCTTTCTGATTGACTTATTTTGCTTAGCATAATATCTAGTTTTATCCATGTCATTGCAAATGGCAAGATTTCATTTTTTGATAGCTGAATAGTATTCCAGTATATGTGTGTGTGTGTGTGTGTGTGTGTGTGTGTATACCTCATCTTTTTTTATCCATTCTTCTATCAATGGACATCTGGGCTCCTTCCATAGTTTGGCTATTGTGGACATTATAAGCTATCTTTTCAAAGACACTTGTCTTCTGTTAGCCTTACTGAACCTCAAATTTTCTACTAATACACTATATTTTAAAACACCTGAGGCTAGGGGTACCTGGGTGGCTCAGTGGTTGAGCGTCTGCCTTTGACTCAGGGCATGATCCTGGGGTCCCGGGATCGAGTCCCACATCGGGCTCCCCGCAGGGAGCCTCCGTCTCCTTCTGCCTGTGTCTCTGCCTCTCTCTATGGGTCTCTCATGAATAAATAAAAACTAAAATCTTTAAAAACAAACAAACAAAAAAATAAAACACCTGAAGCTATATCTTTATCTAGGA
This sequence comes from Canis lupus familiaris, assembly GCF_011100685.1. Lineage (NCBI taxonomy): Eukaryota > Metazoa > Chordata > Mammalia > Carnivora > Canidae > Canis > Canis lupus. The sequence goes on along the minus strand of NC_049246.1, from coordinate 43,391,984 downwards.
TTCCTCTATGGCATCCATCTGCCACCAGAGTCAGAGACGGAATGCCAGGTGCAGAAATACCAATATAGGGCAGCCTGGGTGGCTCAGCAGTTTAGCGCCGCCTTCAGGCCAGAGCGCAATCCTGGAGACCTGGGATTGAGTCCCACGTCAGGCTCTCTGCATGGAGCCTGCTTCTCCTTCTGCCTGTGTTTCTGCCTCTCTCTCTCTCTCATGAATAAAAAAATAAAATATTAAAAAAAAAAAGAAATACCAGTATATGTGGTTCTCTGTAGCCAGGTGTGGTGGGCCCTGGGGTTATGCTGAGGGCTGAGGTGATATTGATGTTGTTGATCATAATTATCACGCCAATAATAATGAGAGCTAACATTCACCAAATGTGTAGAATGTTGCAGAAACTGTGAAAAGTGATTTGATGTTAATTATTCCCTAGTGATGCCAGAACATACAGGGATGTTATAAAAGCTACTGATTCAATTTTACTGCCTGCTACCTTTCTTTGGATACTCATGTTTCTACCCAGGGCCTTGTTTTGGTAAAATGCATCTAAAGAGAGTATCATATTGAGGTCTATGTTGAAAATTATATGAATTTTTATTTTAAAGGAACAAGACCCGATTTTCTGCTTTCTGCATTGATACTGCAGAAATATGGTTTCAAAAACAGAAAAAGAAAAAAAAAAACAACAGAAAAAGTCTAGCTCTTCTGTGTCACAGTCAACCACATGAGATGGTCACTGGGTCTGAGTTGACTGCAGCTATCTGGGGGTGGGAGAGGTCAACTGCAGACCCGCCCACCAGCCATCTTCCTTCCTGTACCCGACCAGCTTCATTTCCTCAGGAGAGTATGTGCATATGTCACTGGGCCACAAGGAATGGGTTGGGGCAGAGAACTGATAAGATAAAATAAAACAGAATTAACTCCAGTCCTTAGGAAAAGATGAAAAAACCCTCTTACTGATTTTATGAAGTCAGAGTATAAATTGTAATACTTAAAGTCATAAAGACTGTACAAAACCTGTAAACCAGTGGTTCTCAAAGTGTAATCTGGGGAAACTTTGGAAGCCTTAAGACCTCAGAGGGTCTATTAAGTCTAAACCATATTCACAACTACAATATACTTCTACATCAAAATACATAAAATATAAATAATATATAATCATTTTAATAGTAATAATACTTGCCTTTTTTACTCTCATTCTCTTATGATACAGTGAAGCTTTCTAGAGGCCACATGATATGCGATGGCATCACTCTGATAGCTAATATAATGTATATTTGAGTATTCTTGGATTTTCTAGAAACTTCTAAGGCTTAGGGTATAAATACGTGTTCTCTGTTCTCTTGTGCTTTTGCTAGCTGTCTTAGTTGCATCTACTATAACTGATATAACTTCATTATCACTCAATATATCATTATTTTGAAATCAGATCTTTCCTTGCTCCTATGTGGAAACAGTCTATGAGTACACTTACGGTTTTATTTTGGAATAGTATTTTTATAATTTTTCAAGAACGTTTCTAAAATTTCTCTAAAATTGTTACCTTAGGGGTGTCTGGGTGGCTCAGTCAGTTGAATGCCTGCCTTTGGTTCAGGTCATGATCCCAGGGTCCTGGGATCAAGCCCTTCATCGAGCTCCCTGTTTAGTGGAGAGCCTGCTTCTGTCTCTGGCCCTCCTCCTTGTTTGTGCACTCTCTCAAATAAATAAAAATCACTTATTCTAAAATAAAAGATAACTTGTTTATAGTATTATTTTCTTATATTTGTAAGGATGGATGATTGGCTTAAAAAGAGAGATCAGAGGATCCCCTTTCTCAGCTCAAAGCTGTACCATTTAGATGAAAAGATGCTGAGAAAAATGAAACTGACTTATCAGGAAGTTCTCTGACTCATGGAAGGGAAGGATGTATTCCAAAAAAGCTGAGCAGACTGCAAATAAACGGAATTACACGGAAGCTATCTTTCCCACAGTTTTATAGATGTCAACAGTTTGCCTTATTGTATTTTATGGAACAAAACTTTTTTGGATAATATTATTATGCCACTTAAGCTGAGGTATAATTTTGAGACTAATCAATGAGAATTGAAAAAGGATTTGAAAATTTTAAACATAGATGCGATGAGTTGTTTTTTAAGATTTTATTTATTTGAGAGAAAGAGAGTGAGTGGTGGGGACGGGCAGAGGGAGAGGGAGAGAGGGAGAGGGAGAGAGAGAGAGAGAGAGAAAGAGAGAGAGAGAAGCAGACTCCCTGTTGAGCAGGAAGCCTGATGTAGGGCTCAATCCCAGGACCTGGAGATTATTACTTGAACCAAAGGCAGATGCTTAACCACCTGAGCCACCCAGGCACCCTGCTATGATTCTTTAAAAGTCAAAAATTGAACATTTGTTTTGACTTTTTTTCAAACTAGAATTAAAAAGCCTCTGCAGCTGTGTGATGAGTATATGGGAACTCTGTATTATTTTTTTCTGTAAGTCTAAAATTATCTCCCCACCCAAATTATTAAGAAAAACAGAGCCACTGAGGAACCCTGAAGGGTAATTATTGTCTTGGTTGAAGAAACATACACAATAGCCTTGTAGAGGTTATACTGCTGAATGCCTGTTGAATGGAAAGTTAACAAAAGAAATTATAGCATGCTACATTCCAATGAAACAGTAACTTGTTGAAGCAAAGATTAAGTTGCAAACATGAAGCTTGAATTAATTAATATCTCATCTGCAGAAGTATACCTGGACTTGCTATTTGACTTGTATTCATCCGGTATCAACAGTTAACTACTCATCAAAGATTGTTTGCATAGAGATCTTTTTTGTTGCTTGGCAACAAAACATAAGTGCTGCTAGATGAAATATTAATGTATTGACTTTCATGGTTTGTCCTGTGATAACTATACTGATATTTACATTGATGGTACAGATGCAACAGAGGGTAAAACCACTGGTGTTCTAGTGTCAATCAGGCAGTGCTAACAAACATAAGTAGCAGTCATTGTATTCTCCATTGCCACTACAGGTAGACAGATAGGTAGATGGATGGATAGGCAGATGGTAAATAGATGGACAGATAAAAAAAAATGACAGATAAATCAATGATAGAAAGATGCTGCATAGAGTTTCATTTAAGAAGGTCTTTGATGATGACCACCTTGAATGGATTAGTAGGCTAAGCATCCAACTCTTGACTTCAGCTCAGGTCATGATCTCAGGGTGTGGAACTGAGCCTCGTGTTGAGCTCTGTGCTGAGCATGGAGCCTGCTTAAGATTCTCTCCCTCTCCCTCTGTCCCCCGCATCCCATCCCCAGCTCATGTATGCATGTACTCTATCTAAAGAAAAAAAAAATGTCCTGTTGAAGCAGCAGGAATTTGATTAAGTCTTGACTCTTGTGGTCTGCCTTTTTACCATTCTGTGTAACAACGTGGGATATACATGATGATCATCTTGAAAAACATTTGTGAGATAATCTGAGTTACAAGTCTAAGCAGGCAATTTTTTCAAGGAGCACCATTTTTAATTGAAAGAATGATAAACTATGGTTTTTCAGACTTGGGTGTTTAGTAGGTATTTTCTCAAAAATTAATGAGGTGAGCTTGTCATGTCAAAGAAAACAACTGATAGTATCTATTATCAATAATAAAATTTGAACTCTCAAGAGAAAACAAAAATTAAAAAAAAAAATTGTTCCTGCCACTGTGAGCTTAATAGCTTTCTAATACTTAAAGACTTTTCTGATGAGATCAGTGGGGATATTAACTAATGCAATATTTGGATGTTTTATAATGAAATATGGCAATACATGGAAGAACTGCAAAGCTGAAAAACCATTATTTCTCAAATGATTTATGCACAAAAATACAAAATCATGCATGGGTAAAAGAGCTATTGGAAGTATAAAACAGAAAAAAAGTATAAAATAGGATGTCAGCAAGAATGGTGAAGTGACTTCTGAAAATCCATTCCTCCATAAAAGCAAGGAAAATACTGGCAAAAATTGTCCAAATCAAATTTTCCAGAACTCTGGAAATTAACCAATGGCCTGTGACAATCTGAAGGGTACTTATTCAAGAAAAAAAAAAAAAAAAAAAAAAAAAAAGGCTAATTGTCAGTATGAACAGCAAATGTTGTGGCATTTAAACTTCCCTATTCCTCTCTGTCCCTAGCTCATTGAAAATTACCAGCCCTGCAATCAAAGTGAAAACCAGCAGCCAAGCAGTCACTGAAGGGAGCAGATGGGCTTTGAGCTCTCCCCAAACCCCATTCTGAGAGAACTGTCATTATTTAACCTATCTGTCAAGACCCTGGGATACACCCCTCTTACAGGGCTTCTATTTATTTGATCTGAGAGCTTGCTCAGTTGTCAACAGCCTTGTCCTCAAAGGCTTATTGAAAGCACACACATAATAAGCCAATGGGCTAAAGAAAAAATCACAAAGAAATGCAGAAAATATTTTGAGATAAATGAAAATTAAAACGCAACTTTCCAAAACCTATGGGATACTGCAAAATCACGACTCCGAGGGAAATTTATAGGGTTGGTTGAGGCTATGACAGTCCATGTTAGGTGAGCCTGGCACACACCTCTGTCAGGTAGGTCTCCTTTTGTTTTTATTTATTTATTTATTTATTTATTTGTTTTTTTCCTTTTGTTTTTATTTAAATTCCAGTTAGTTAACATACACTGTAATATTAGTTTCAGGTGTACAATATACTGATTCAACAATTCCATATATAACCCAGTGCTCATCACAGCAAGTGCACTCCTTAATTCCAATCACCTGTGTCCCCCATCCCACCCCCCTCCCCTTCTAATAATCATCACTTTGTTCTCTCTAGTTAAGAGTCTGGGGGATCCCTGGGTGGCTCAATGGTTGACTATCTGCCTTTGGCTCAGGCTGTGATCTCGGAGTCCCAGGATTGAGTCCCGCATCAGGCTTCCTGCATGGAGCCTGCTTCTCCCTCTGTGTCTCTGCCCCTGTCTCTCTCATGAATAAATGGGTTAAATCTTTAAAAAAAAAAAAAAAAAGAGTCTGTTTCTTGGTTTATCTTTTTTTTTTTCTTCTTTGCTCATTTGTTTTGTTTCTTCAATTCGAAATAATGAGTGAAATCATAAGGTATTTGTCTTTGGCTTATTTCACTTAGTATGACATTTTCTAGCTCCATCCATGTCATTGTAAATGGCAAGATTCCATTCTTTTTTATGGCTGAGTAATATTTCATTATCTTCTTTATCCATTCATCAATTGATGGACAGTTGGGCTGCTTCCATATCTTGGCTATTGTGAATAATGCTGCAATAAACATAGGAGTGCATATATCCCTTCAAATTAGTGTTTCTATATTCTTCGGGTAAATAACCAGTACTGTGATTACTGGATCATATGGTAGTTCTATTTTTAAGATTTTGAGGAACCTCCATACTGTTCTCCACACTGGTTGCACCATGTTGCATTCCCACCAACAGTGCAAACCTACCACATCCTTGCCCACTATAGTATATATATTTAATGCCTACATTAGAAAAAAAGAAGGCATTCAAGGCAATAACCTAACTTTACACCTTAAGGAACCAGGAAAAGAAAAGCAAAAGGAAGGAAATAATAAAGATTAGAGCAGAGAATAGAAAAAAAAAAAAACAGAGAAAATCAAAACAACAATATGAAAAGTTGGTTCTTGTAAAGATCAACAAAATTGATAAACCTTCAGCCAGACTGGCTGTCTTAGTCAGGTTGGACTGTAATAACAAAATACCACAGACTGAGTGGCTTAACCAATAGCAATGTATTTCTCACAGCTCTGGAGGCTGGGAAGTTCAAGATCAAAGTGTGGGCTGTTTTGCTTTTTGATGAGAGCAGAACTCTCTTCCTGGCTTGCAGACAGCCATGTTCTCTGTGTTCTCACATAGTAGTGAAAATGTTCTGTTGTGTCTCTTCTCATAAGGGAACTATTCCCATCTGATCAGAAGCCCACCCCTATGGCTTCCTTTAATCTGAAGTACTTCCTTGGAGGCCCTGTTTCCAAATTCACCCACACTGCAGGTCAGGGCTTTAGTATAAGAATATGAGAGGACACCATTCAGTCCATAGAGCTGACCAAGCAAAAGAGACAAGACTCAAATTACTAAAATCAGGAATGAAAGGCAGAATGCTTCTGATCTTACAGAAAGAAAAAGGACCATAAGGTAATACTATGAACAACTGTATACAAATCAACAAATTAGATGTCTTAGATAGAATGGACAAATTCCCAGAAAGACACAGATTATAGAAACTGACCCAAGAAGAAATTTTAAAAATTTGGATAGATTTATAACAAGTGAAGAGATCAAGTCAGTAATTTAAAAAACTTCCTGCAAAGAGAAGCCCAGGTCCAGAAGGTTACACTGGTGAAATCTAACATATGTTTAAAGAAGAATTAACATAAATCCTTCACAAACTCTTCCAAAAAAATAGGAGAACATGTTCTAACTCACATTATGAGGACAGTATTATACTGATATAGAACTAGAGCAGGAGATGTATATAATTGTTGATCACTATGCTATACACCTAAAACTAATATAATATTGTATGTCAACTATATTTCAAGTGAAAATAAAAAAAAACTAAAGATATAAGAGAAGTCACACTGCAGTCTGATATCTATTATGAGTACACATACAAAAATTCTCAACAAAATACTGGCAAATCAAATCCAGTAACATATAAAATTATAAATCATGATAAAGCAAGATTTTTCTCAGAAACTCAAGGGTGGTTTAAAATATGAAAATCAATGTCATACACTTTATTAACAGAATGAAAGTAAAAAAACCTCACACGATCATCTCAACTAATGTGGAAAAACGTCTGGCAAAATCCAATACTTAAATTCTGGAAAGAATGGCAGTGTCTCAGCCTGATAATGAGCCTCTATGAGGAACCCACAGCTAATATCACACTGGATGGTAAAAGACAGAAATCTTTCCCCTACAATCAGGAAACTGACAAAGGTGTCCACTCTTAACCACTTGTATTCAACACTGTACTAGAAATTGTAGCCAGAGTAATTAAGCAAGAAAAGGATATAAAAGACATCTAGATTGGAAAGGAAAAAATAAAATTATCTGTATTCACAGATAACATGGCATTGTGTACAGAAAATCCTAAGGAACCCATGACAAAACAAAAGAAACAAAAACTCTCCAGAGTTAATAAATGAGTTCAGTAAGGTTTTGGGATACAAGATTGAAATACTAAAATCAATTGTATTTCTATACAGTAGCAATGAACAATCAGAAAATATGATTAACAAAATACAAAAGAGAAAAAAAATACAAAAGAGACTAACAGATTTTAACAGAATAAAAAAAGATTTGTTGGTATGGTGTTTATGTTGCAACTAACCTTTTATAAACGATCACTTGTCCAATTTTGAAGTAGTATCAAAGAAAAAAATCTCTATCCAAAAAGGCTATTAAAATACTCCACCCCTTTCAATTACAATGTATTACAACAGATGGAATCCAGAAGAGGATTTGAGAATACAACTATTTTCTAATTCAGACATAAAAGAGATCTGCAAATAAAAAATACAATGCTATACTCTTAACACTTTTTTTAGGAAAGTAATTATTTTTTTTATAAAAAATATCTTGTATTAACAAATAATGGGTTGCTTACTGTCTTTTAAAAAGTAATAAATACATTTCATCAGTTTTGTTCTTTCTAATTTAGTAAATGTTGATAGGCAAAATACACATAAGCAAAAGTTCTTTAGAATCTTCAGTAATTTTTAAGAGTGTAAAAATGTTCTGAAACCAAGTTAACTTCAAACCTTATGTAAATATTATATATATTTTTCTATGTATAAAATATTTAATAATTGGCTCAGAAGGGCATGAAACTCTTGATCTCAGTGTCATGAGTTTGAGCCCTACACTGGAAGTATAGTTAGTTTACTTAAAAACAAAACAGGACATGAAGACTCCTAACTCTGGGAAACGAACTAGGGGTGGTGGAAGAGGAGGAGGGCGGGGAGTGGGGGTGACTGGGTGGTGGGCACTGAGGGCTCAGGGTACTTGATGGGATGAGCACTGGGTGTTATTCTGTATGTTGGCAAATTGAACACCAATAAAAAATAAGTTTATTATTAAAAACAAAACAAAATGAAACAAAACAAAACAGGGTAGTCCGGGTGGCTCAGGGGTTTAGCGCCACCTTCGGCCCAGGGCATGATCCCGGAGACCTGGGATCGAGTCCCATGTCAGGCTCCCTGCATGGAGCCTGCTTCTCCCTCTGCCTGTGCCTCTGCCTCTCTCTCTGTGTGTGTGTGTGTGTGTGTGTGTGTGTCTCATGATTAAATAAATAAAATCTTTAAGAAAAAAACAAAAAACAAAAAACCAACAACAGGGGTGCAGTTGGCTAAGCATCTGACCCTTGCTTGATCTTGGCTCAGGTCACGATCTCAGGATCATGGGATGGAGCCCTGTGCTGTTGTCAGGCTCTGCGCTCAGTGAAGAGTCTTCTGGAGACTGGAGACTCTCTCTCTCTCCCTCCAATCCTCCCCCTGCTCGTGCTCACTCTCTCTCTAAATAAAATCTTTTAAAAAACCAAACCAAAACAAAAAAAATTTAATAATTAAAATTTAAATGAAAAAATAAAGTCTTAGGAGTAAATCTAGGAGACTACACATCAAATTCAATGTTCAGGGAAACCTTAATCAGGATAGAAACCCAGAAACTGTGAAAGAGTCAATTTGTTTAGCTTTTAAAAAATTTTTAGGATTTTTGGCAAAAGATATTAAAATAAGTCAATGAATAAAAGATATCTTTCAGTTTTTTGCAATGAAGGTGAAAAATGGTCTATATCTGTAATGTACAGAGAATTCACATGAAGTGACATGGAAAGACAAACACAATTTTAAAAATAGGGAAAGGCCATGAATAGGAAATTACAACATATCAAATTCAAATATCCAATAAAATAAACATAAAAGACACTCATACTATGCAATGGAGATGAAAATTAAGGTAACAATGAGATAGCACTTTATCAAGAGATTGGCAAAAAACAAAGAGTGATTGCACCTATGGTTGTGGAGATGGAGGGAAAAGTTTCCTCCTCTGCTCTGCTAGTGCAATCTGAATTGTACAGCCTTTTTGAAGAGCAATCTGGAAAAATCTTTTACAATCAAAAACACACATACACTTTTCTTGCAACCTAGCAACAAAAGCCCATTAAATAAAAGTACCAGTAAATAAGGATCTACTTACAAAGATATTTACTGCGGCATTGTTTGACAAAGCAAAAATCTGGAAAACTGTACATCTATGTATGGCATTAAAAAAGAATCAATTTGGCCCCTGGCTGACCTAGAGGGCTTTTCAGAAATTAACAAGAAAAAAAAGGCAACAATGTATATGTGTGTGTCTATATCTATATCTATGCTATCTCATTTTGTAAAACCAGTATTGATGAAAACATACGTGGATATGTGTACATATATGTGTATTGTGTGTATGTATCTTACAAGAAAAATATGAAAGCACATACACATACTGATGTGGGTCAGGGGAGCAGCAAAGGATAAGCTTATAAGCTTATGCTCTCTCCTCTGGAAGACATCTCGCCTGCTTTCCTGACCACACCTTTCTCTTCATCAAGCCAGTCCTCTTACCTTTTGCCTAGGCTAGGGAAGTCCTGTCAAGACAGATATGTTCCAATATTCTTGCTGTACTTGGAATTCGTATAGCACTTGCCGTTTCTATCATACCCATGAATCTATAATCATATATTTGTTTTCTATTATTGGTTAACTGTATGTTTGTCTACATCTGTCTCATGAGAGACAAAATCGTGCAGTGGTTAATGGCATGGACTGGGGAATCAGACCACTGGGTTTGATTCCAAGGTTACTTCTTACTTACCACTTACTTAGTTCTTAGCTGTGTGAACTCAGCAAGTGCTGTATTTTCTCTGTTACCCCATCTGTGAAATAGGACTAATAACAGTACCTTTCACAGGCCTGGTATGAGCAAATGAGTGAGCACATGTATGGCACCTAGAACACTAGAACAGTGCCTGGCACGTGGTGGTGCTACAACCGGGAGCCGCTGTTATCAGAATCACAATGATCTCACCTATCCAAATTTTAAACTCTGGGAGGTATCTTAAGCCACAGAAACTCTTTTAGATTTCTTTTGTATCCCTTCGTCATTATTTCCTAGAATAAATGTTATTTCAAAGCGCTCAAATATTTGTTGAATAAATAAATAAAGGACTCATATTTGAGAAATCTCTAGAGAAGGAAATTGCTGAGCATTTGATTGTCACTTACGTGGCAACCAGCAAGTAAATGTCTGTGGCTGATCTCACCTAGCACTTAAGTCTGTTTTGTCAAGAGGAGAGAATATTTGTCTTCAAACCCGTCTTCTCAAACAGCACAGGAAGGCCTTTCTTCTCCACTTACGAGATGCACACCTCACCTTAAACTGTCATAAGGAAACAAGCCATTTGCGGTAGAAACCCAGGCCTCAGGGTTTCCTGGGGCCTGTGATTTACTGGCAGCTCTTTGGGAACATATGACATATGCTTAATACAAAAATAAATTGTATTAGATGATACGTTTGTTTCAAGTCCCTGGTGGGATGCATTCAAATGCTTACACTGCAGTGGTCATCTCCCTGTTCTTGTGTCTGTACTGGCCAAGCTTATCTAATGATGCTTGTATGTCTTTGGAGGTTTAAATGGGTCTAAGGGCTTGTGGGCCAGGAGAGCAGAGGAAGCAATTGTGAAAATAATGAAAATGCTGGTCCTTCTGATGCCGCCCTTTCTCTCTGCCTCTCGGCCGGATTCTTCCCAGCAGCATTGTAACATGCTTAGGCTTCTCCCCCATCAGAACACAGGAGAACGAGAATGCCCTGCTTAGCTGCTATCTATCTGCCCTCTTGCTCTTGCTCACATCAGATTTGTAGGAAGAGCTGCATATACTTGCCAGCTCCGTTATCCCACTTCCCACCTGCTCCCCAACTACTCAGTTTGGCTTTCGCCCCATTAGTCTTCAGAAGGGCTCAGCACCTGCCCTCTGCCCAGCACCCTCTCACTTCTCATTTCACGGGTCACTCTGCAGCTCTCTACGGCTGACCAAGGCCTCTCCACGGCACCCCCACCCCACTTCCTCCCCCTGACCTCCAGGTAGCTTTTAGTGTCAAAAAAGAGGGCGTAACTTTCCATGCCTTTCTGCTACCTGTACATAGAAGCATATACATTATTCATCAGGATGCGTATTTATGTTTGTTTTTTTCTGAAATTGAATTGTAGTGTTCACAGAACTTTGCGAGTTCCTTTTCCTATTTGACTTTGTACCCTAGACAGTCTTGGAAGTCAAAAAAGCAATTTTTAATTTTTTGTAGGTAAATGTATATATGTCACACATGTCCAGCACATCAGGACAAGTTGTCATACTTTTAGAAATTAGAAAAATAAGATTTTGCATCTGGAAGTTCTCTTGAGTTTCCAGGGGACTAGGACCAGAGGCCACAATCACAAATGCACAGATATTAACTTGATTTAGGGCAAAATGAACATAATTTCCCTTGGCTTCTGCCCACACCCTGATAGAGCCATTTTATCTTTGGAAGAACGGAGCAGGTCACTAAAAACACTGGCTCTGTCACCTGTGTTCTGGGTTTAAATATTAAATTAAGAAAATATTTTACATTGCTAAGCAAAATGACATATGATCATTTTATATGATCATATAAAATAATTTTACTTGGGAGGTGGTAGCCACATTCCAACATCTTGGATGGACTTGCTCAGATGATCTCTGGAAGTTTCTTTTAGTCCAAGTCTAGGCATCTTTCACTTTCCTTTTTCTTTCCAATTTAAAAAGTCCTATCTGCCCTTGGAGAAGGGTGAGTATAACACAGACAGCTTAGCCTTTCCCATGTTGCCCTTGCTAACAGTGTGGTAGGCCATCAGGGTCACGAGGGAGGGAGAGTCCAGGAACCTGCTCACCAGAGTTCAGCCCAAAAAGTCCTGTTTTGGCCCCAAATGCCGGGTCCTTTCCTTACAATTTCCCAATTAAACGCCATCTAAGAATCCTCTGAAAATTCTAATGATCACAACCAATATCTTCAAACACTACCCTTTTAAAATAAAAATCTGCACAAGATAGCCAAAAAGTCCAGAAAATTAAAAGATCTTTATAGGGGCGCCTGGCTGGCTCAGCTAGTGGAGCGTGTCACTCTTGATCTCTGGGTTGTGAGTTTGAGCTCCACACTGGGTATAGAGACTACTTAAAAATCAAATCTTAAAGTACATAAATAAATAAAAGATCTTGATCGTCCTTCATTTTTAGTAGACTATAATTGCTTCCACAGGTATAGTTCACAAAGTTGGAATTCCCATCGTTAACAGAACAGTTAAATCAAATGAATTTCCCCCTGTGATACAAAGGGGTTGACAGCAACAGAACAAAACAAAAAATCCAAAGCAAACAAAAGGCCAAAGAGGTAACTAACACACAAGGGGAGGAAAGATAGATCTCAAGAGGGGAACTTGTGGACATGATGACAAAAACTCACTGGAATCAAGATATTAACTTAAAATATAATTTAAAACAGAACTGAAGGGCCAGGCACAGAGCAGGTGTCTTACCACAGTCCTGAGAAGACAGAGTCAGGGAGCTGGGTTCCCTCTGGCAGCTGGCAAGTAATGGCCCAGAGGCCAAGATGCTTGCTTTTGAAAGGCCAGCAAGCTGAGAGTAAGTTTTACATCTTTAAACATTTGAAAAAAAAAAGTTTAGTGACCCACAGAAATCATATGAAATTCAAATTTTAGTGTTCATAAATAAATTTTACAAGAACACAGCCACATTCATCCATTTACGTATTGCTGGCAGCTCCTTTGTGTTACAGTGGCAGATCTGAGTGGCTAAAACAGAGATGGGGTGGCCTACAATATTTACTACTTTCCTCTTTACAGAAAAGTCTGCCAATCTCTGTTCTTTTTTTTTTTTTTTTTTTCAATCTCTGTTCTAAAGCAGATTTTACTGCCATCGACTTTGTGTGACCTTAGGCTGGTCTCCTCCCCTCTCTGGACCCACTTTCCCAAAGGAAGGGGCCTAGAGAAGGTGCTGGCCAGGCTCCCCAGCAGAGGTCCAGAATTGCACTTGCCCGAGAAGGTGGACGCAGCAAGAGCACCCGCTGGTGCCACCTACAGCTCAGGAAGAAGGTGGCAGGTGGAAGGCTGTCCGTGGGAGGGACAGTCACCGGCAGACCTCAGGGCTATGGGTGGGTGGGGGCAGGGGTAGAGGGGGCGGCTTCGGTAGAGGGCTCATGAATGACCTATCTCCCCCAACTGGTGCCATCAGTGGACAAGATCCTGACTTCTACACACCTTTGAAACCCAGAGGTCACAGCTCCAAGTGGAAACCTATCCTCCACATTCATTTCGGGAGTCATTGCTCCCCACAACCCAGAAGGCACGCAAACCAATTATTACTACTGAGAACTGAAGAGGATAATGTGTATGTTTTTTCTAGGTCTGAAGGAAAAACAAGGAAAAAGCTTATCACCTGAGAAATCCCTCTACAGCCAGTGAGTCACCATTCTCTATACTACTTCATGAGACTCACCCACATTCATTCTGAACCTTCACGCTTTAAAAAAACCAGGTAAGCAGATTTTTCACAACTGAGGAAACCCGTATGAAAACAATGCAAATAAAGGAGTCAAGCAGTTGCTTCTGTCTGCCCTGAAGCAAGACTTTCACTTTAGAGATTCTCACAGGGAGCCTTGGTGCCCAATCTTCCCAACCAGGGGAGGCTCGTGCCCCTTCAAAGCAGAAGATTCATGTTGAAGAACTGCTGTCTTTGAACCTCCCATAAAATCCAGGTGCTGTGAAACGTGGCACCTGTGTGCTGGCTGTAGCAAATCCACCCATGGTGTGGCTGGTGGTCTTCAGAGGTGGCCACCCACAAGTCCTCCCACCTGGAGCCCTCCTGTTGATGGAGTCTAACTGCCACCCCCACAGTCTGGGCTAGTCTTGTGATGTGCCCTGAGCAGAACCCAGCAGAAGACATGCTCTGATACTTCTGAGACTGGAAAAGAAGACTGGAAGCTTTGCCACCAACTGGTAAGGAAGTGTAGGCTAGACGGCTGAGTGATTAGAGGCCACATGGAGAGGCCATGGAGGATGTGAGGCCAACTTGGACACAGAAGGCAGCCACATGACATCCCATGTGAGACCAGCAGACACCCACCCAGCTGAGCTCTAGCCAACTCTCAGAACTGTGTGAAATAAAGCAGCAGGGATTGAAATATCCATTTCTGGACTACCTCTTCAAGGCAGGGAAGAGACGCAATAGTTTCACGCAAGTTTTTTATGTGGTGTCAAGAGCCTCCAACTTACTTCATCATCTTCATCTTCATCATCGTCAGACTCAAGAACACCATCCAGTAGCTCTTCTATAAAGAAAAAAATAAATGAATAACTGAGAATACAGCAGGGAACCTTGGCCAACAAAATCCTTCAGCTGCTGCAGAGACATGTGAACAGGCTAATGAGGATTAGGTGGCACCAGAACATTCAGGTTTCTGGTGCCCATGCAGCCACAGACTGAGATCATCCTAAGCAGTTTAAACCTCTTTCCCTGTTTTTACCAGAATGCAGTGTTAGTGGCATGGGAAAAGTTAAAAGTCACCATACAATTTGAGAGGAATTTTTTTTTAATTTTTATTTATTTATGATAGTCACACAGAGAGAGAGAAAGAGAGGCAGAGACACAGGCAGAGGGAGAAGCAGGCTCCATGCACTGGGAGCCCGACGTGGGATTCGATCCCGGGTCTCCAGGATCGTGCCCTGGGCCAAAGACAGGCGCTAAACCACTGCGCCACCCAGGGATCCCCAATTTGAGAGGAATTTAGAGGAAAGAAAGTAAGTGAGTATTGCTAGGCACCATGATGAATACTGTCCCACATGTTATTTATTTATTCCTTACCACGATTTTGTTGACTCTTATCCCCATTCTATAGCAAATAGCAAATGGAGGCATAAGGGACTTGTTTATGGTCGCACTCCCATAAGTGACAGAGTTGAGATTCAACTCAAGTCTATTTCTAAATCTCATGATTTTTCCACGGAGACTGAGGTAGGGGCCATGGCAGGTTGGGTTCCTGAAGGCTCCTGTGGTGCACCATTAGATTGTAAAAGAGTTCATAAAGGAGGGATAATAGCAAAATGGAATCAGAGAAAGAATGAGCCTCTGTTTCTTCATCAGTGAAAGGGGTATCAGAGCATCTACTTCCTAGGGTGGTTGAGGGGATTTTTACAACACACCAAAACTAAACCACCTGGCCCAGGGCCAGGGACATAGCAGGTTTGTTTACTTTCTCCTCTATGAAGCCTTCCCTGATCCCTTACTGAACAGTTACCTCTCTCTCCACTGAACATACTCAGCATTTTCTCTAGTTAGCACTGTACTAGAGTAGTACTAGACAGCACTGTAGTAAATAATAGTACTAGACAGGCACTACGGTAGATAGTAGTACTAGATAGTACTATAGACAGAGGTACTAGATAGCACTGTAGTAAATAGAAACCCCAGGACACCCATCATCCTTGACACGACCGTCATTTTAAAGGAAAGGACTCCATTGACTTGGCTGGATCAAGGCCAGTAGGACACCACCATCTGGCCCCACCTCAGAGGGGCCTGCACGCTTCCGTGCATATCATGGCCCCACTGCTGTCAAGAAAACTACACTGCAGGCAGGGGGAAATGATGTCATCCTGCATTTGAGCTGAAGCTCCGTTACCTGGCTTCTATCACTTCCTGGCACACGAGAAGCACTACTCCATGCCACCTGCAGCAAATGCCTATCAAACAAGTGGCTTTCAGAATGAGGTAGCTGCTATATTCATCAATTACAAGCATTTCTTTTTCAAATATGGAATGCCCTCTCTCACTTTTTAAAAAAAAATCTTATATGTTTTGTGAGGCCCTAGGCTGGTCCAGCCACATCCTTTCCCCCGAGCCCACTGGCTTGGATTCATCCTCTTCCCCGAACAATCCAGTCCTGTGAACTGACGTACCTTATAAATCTCAGCTCCAAACAAAAACAAAAACAAAAACCAAACCCCAAAACAAACCAAAACAAAAAAACCTCAGCTTCTCCTCTAGAGCATGATGGGGCCATCAGCCCTGTTTCCCATAGATCCCTGGGTTGCAGCACAACCAGCCACCCTCACTCCAGTATCTGACAGCACCTAGTGCTGGAGCTGCCAGTACCCTTCCTTCCCTGAGGACCCAGCTGGTGAAGCTGGCTCTGCCCTGCTCCTATCCTCTCTTCAGTGCCTGGCTAGGATCTGCTGGGCCCCCCTCGCTGGGGGCCACCATCATGGATATACCTCCCTATTGTTGCCGGTCGTCTCTGCTCGTCATGTCACCAGTTTTCCCTTAAGTTTCCCGGAGTAGTTCTTCCCCACCTGTGGGGTTAGGTTCCCAAAATACTAGAATTTTTCCATTTGGAGACCTTAAAACTTTATAAGAAAAATAGTGCTAGAGAACTGATATGTTTGAATGTATGGAAACCCATATACATGTTTTAAGTGTATACTAAAACAAGAAAGTCAATCAATAAAGACTGGCAATGTCATTTTTGTCTCTTAAACCAGTAAACTGCTACTAATTCAGACTCTCCTGTTAATATCCATTTGAGGATGAAGCCTGGACTGGGTGGAAACTCCAGCTCTCTCCTCTCTGGCTTTCATCACCATGCTGGTACATTCATTCATTCTGAGTCCATGCTCATGACACATATCCTTAGGTATTTGTGTGTGTATGTCTGGTCCTCCATCCAAACATTCAATGACTTTCTAATTTTGTTTCAAAGTAGCAGACTCCTAAGGAATCGGCTCTGGGGACCTACCACTTTCCCATGGATCCAGAATAACTTAAGTGCTTGAGATGAAAAAAGAAATGCTTTTGACACTCTTTATTTAAACAGGAACGTACTGAGAGAGGCAGGTATATCTGAAGCCTTTCCTGGATACACAAGGTTATAAAGCTTGAGCTCTGCCCATGATAACTTCTTGGCAAGCATATCCCTCACGTAAATGTCAACTGACCCTCCCTCTTCACATTCTTCAGCATGCTGGCTCAAGGACCAGTTTTAAATAAGAGAAAGATGGTTTTGGACAGAATGCAAGACAGAACCTCCCTCTGTGTCTTGGCTCCCAGAAAGGAGGGAAGACTGACAAGGAAATGGAGGTGGGTGTGTCTCAATAGACTGAAACACAGAGTTAGCTCTGAAGAAGATTCACAGCCCAAATGTGCCCCTGAAGCTGCAGGGGACCCCTGGCCTGAGAGGGAGGTCTCAGCATGGCTGATGAGCATGGAGCAGATAGGGACAATGGTACTGCATTCCCCCTCTTCCCAAACTGTTGCCTACTCAAAAAAGGTTAAGGAGCAAGCTCAGCCCCAACTGAGGCTAAGTATTTATTTAGTGTTATTTTGTAAATATGCTTGCCCAGCAGAATTGCTGGGCAATTGGGCTCAAAGTCAGAAATGAAGCTGTTGCAGGGGCACCTGGGTGGCTGTCAGTCAAGCATCTGCCTTGGGCCCAGATCATGACCCCAGAGTTGGGCCCAGGTCATGACCCCAGGGTTCTAGGACCAAGCCCTGTGGGTCTAGAACCTCCCCACTTCTCCCTCTGCCTCTGCACCCCCCCCAACTCCTGCTCTTTCTCTCTACTGCATGCATGCTGTCTCAATAAATAAGTAAGTAAGTAAATAAATAAATAAATAAATAAATAAATAAATAAATAAAATCTATAAAGAAAAGAAAAAAGAAATGAAGCTGTTGCATAGGCTCAGTCAGTTAAGCATCTGTCCCTTGATCTCTGCTCAGGTTACGATCTTGGGGTCCTGGGATGGAGCCCTGTGTCAGGCTCTGTGTTCAGTGGAAGGGTGGGGTCTATTTGAGATTCTCTCTCTCTCTCCCTCCCTCCCTCCACTCATGTGCTTTCTCTCTCGCTCTCTCTCTCAAATAAATAAATTTTAAAAAAGAAAGAAAGAAAGAAAGAAAGAAAGAAAGAAAGAAAGAAAGAGAAAAAAGAAAAGAAAAGAAAAGAAAAGAAAAGAAAAGAAAAGAAAAGAAAAGAAAAGAAAAGAAAAGAAAAGAAAAGAAATGAAGATGTTGCAGAAAATAAAGTTCTATTCCTTGCTTCCCTGAGTTTGGGATGAATCATTTTTGCTCTGTAAGAGCCAAGAGAGAAGATGCTCATATGGAAACTGGCCCCAGGCTGAAGGAAGCCGGGTTTCCCACCTCACTGGCTGCTCTCCCAGCTGCTTCCAGTTGATTAGGAACCTCTGATGTCCTCTCTCTGCCTCTCCATTTCTGCGAAAGTCAGAGGCAGGGATATGCCACTTTGGCTGCATGTGGGGATTATCTGGGAGTTTTAAACACTATTCACACCTGGAGTGTGAATCCAGTTTTACTAGCATGGGGTGCTGCCCTGGGGATTTAAAAATCTCCTCAGGTGACTGCTACATGTGGCTCAGGCTTCTTTGAGTGAATGGCTTCTGGCCACTACCTATTTCTTGGCCTTGCTTAAGCTGCTGACTTGGGAGTAGAGATCAGGAGACTCATTTTTCACCTTTGCTCATGTGCTGAGTGGGACCTGAGCACCTGGACTTATAATGTGGACTGCAGAGTGTCGGGAAAGGGCATGTAGAAAGACAGAAGTGACAACCTTAGCCCCGGATGCTGGCAGTGCTCATGCCTCTGACATGTGTATGAATCAGGACCAAGATGTCAGGAGTCCACAGAAGAGCCAGAGCTCCCCGTCTATCCTGGTCCCATCCAAGGTTTCCTGCACCTTCTTTTCCTGCTTACTATGGGATGTAGATTACCAATGTGATGGATCAAAGCCAGAGAGAAAGAGGATCATATTCTCCCGTGGAGCCAGTAGGCAATATAAATTTTTCTTGAAGGAATGAACACATGCAGGAGAATGATGTTTTATGTAGTGGTACTAGGGAGACCGGCATTTGTTTTCCTTATCCGACCCTAGGACTCCAGGGAAGCCTTATGAGGTGAGGAAAGAATTAGGAGGGGGAGGCCCACACAAAGAGAATATAAGGTTAGAGCAGGTTGTTTGTGATTGCTTTTGAATTATTTTTGTTGACTATAAGCCTAACGTGTGATGAGAGATAGCTGGTCTTGGGACAGACTGGTCTTGACTACCTGGTCAAACTTTTGTTGGTGGGTTCACTTGGATCTCCCACCTCCCTTAAAACCTCTTGAATGAATTCCAAGGCATGACAAGCCCATGTATCTTTCTGGCACATGTGAAAGATGCAAAAGATAGATTATAGATGAACGAACCTGAATTAAGTTGCTTGATGATAAATTCAATCTGGCGGACCATTTCAGCATTGCCTTCTTTGATGAAGCAGCGAAGGATGTCCTCCATTCCCTAGGGGCATTGGAGAGAGTAAAAGTCAATATTTCAGGGTTATTTTGTTTGTTTGTTTACAAGAGAAATTAGTTTCCAGTGGAATACTCTCACTGAAACAACACAAAAAATCCTTTTTTTGGGGGGAGGGGGGGTATACACAATAAAAATTCCTCTGCTCAGTTCTAAATATTTTTTTTAAATTTATTTATTCATGAATGAATGAATGAATGAGAGACAGAGAGAGAGAGGCAAAGACACAGGCAGAGGGGGAAGCAGGCTCCCTGTGGGGAGCCCAATGTGGGAAGCCCAATGTGGGACTTGATCCCGGGACCCCGGATCGTGACCTGAGTCAAAGGCAGATGCTCCAGCACTGCACCACCCAGGCATCCCAGTATTACATATTCTGTTTATTCTTTTTATAATTCACAGTTAAATTATTTTACTCTTGGTTGAGTATCTGACCTAATTATAAAACATTTAGCAAACAAAAAAACCTATTGTACAGAGAACTGGGGATTGCCAGAGGGTGGTGGGGGGGGGATGGGTGAAATAGGTGAAGGGAAATTAAGGGGCATGAACTTCCAGTTAGAAAATAAATAAGCAGGGATCCCTGGGTGGCGCAGCGGTTTGGCGCCTGCCTTTGGCCCAGGGCGCGATCCTGGAGACCCGGGATCGAATCCCACATCAGGCTCCCAGTGCATGGAGCCTGCTTCTCCCTCTGTCTGTGTCTCTGCCTCTCTCTCTCTCTCTCTGTGACTATCATAAATAAAAAAATAAAAAAATAAAAAAGAAAATAAATAAGCAGCATGGAGATAAAAAGTACAGCATTGGGAATATAGTCAATAATGCTGTGATAATGTTGTATGGTGACAGATGGTGACTGTACTTATCTTGATGAGCACTGGCTCCTGTACAGATTTGCTGAATCACTATATTGTACATCTGAAACTAACACAACACTGTATGTCAACTACACTAAGATAATAAGTGAAAAAGAAACTATTGTAAAATTTTACTCCATACGTAAGTATTCCCTTTAGTTTGGGCAGTATGTTGTTTTGGGAGGTGGCTTCTTTCTTTTGATTTCTTTATACTCTTCCTTCTGGATTTAAGCACAAAATGAAGAGTGAAACCATATCTGTAGAGAAGTTAGTAAGTGGAACCTCTTTTTAAACAGCTATCATTCTTTTTTTTTAAATATTTATTTATTCAGAGAGAGAGACAGAGAGAGAGAGAGGCAGGCAGAGACACAGGCAGAGGGAGAAGCAGGCTCCATGCAGGGAGCCCGATGTGGGACTCGATCCCGGGTCTCCAGGATCATACCCCTGGCTGCAGGTGGCACTAAACCGCTGTGCCACCGGGGCTGCCCTATTATTCTTTTTCTATCAAAAGAATTACAAAGTTACTACACTGTGCATTATTTATTTTGTTACAAACCACTAGCATCAGAACTTTCAATACTAACAGAAGGACAAGGAAATGTAGAGGTAAGATACTGACTCAAGCACAGATGTCTGTTTCCCGTCTTCCCTCTTCCTCTTCCCTCTTTCCGGGAGAGAGATGTGGATGAGCATGGATGGCAGGAGCTGATGAGGCTTCTTGCCACCACAATGAATCCAAAACAGAGGAAGCAGAGAGAAATGGATCTAGTGACATGTGAACCCTGATCAAGCTCTGCCTGAATCTTATGCCTGAACTTTTCAGTGGAATGAGCCAGTATTTCCCTCTTTTAATGTAGGCCTGTTTGGAATCAATAGCAGAATCTGAATCAAAGACAGGCCAAGTACAGTTTTGAACATGGTGAATTCCTATCGTCTAGAACAGAGCATTACCTCCTAGAGGGTTAAGTTTGGATTGTATCCGAGCTCCCTCAGGAAACTGTGTGACCTTGGTCAAACTGCTTAGTTCCTCCCAGCCTGTGACTTCAACTCTAAAATAAGGATGTTAACTCGAGTTAACAGGAAATTTTTAAAAGATAAAGAATGTAAATTGGGTACCGGTTATGTTGATGCATGTTTGTTAGATGCACTGAATTGTATACGTAAGGCCTGTGCATTTCACTGCTCATAAATTATACCTAAAAAAGTCCTATCTAGTCCAGCTGCTGGCATATAACACATGCTCAATAAATAGTGCTTGCTATTCTCAGAAGAATTTGGTGGCTCAGAAGAGAGATCTGGTAGCTGAAGCCGAGGGAGTAAACAACATTCAGAAGAGTGAGAGGCTTAGGACTGCATCTTGAAGAACAGGAGCATTAACTGATAGGCAGAGCTAGGTAAGCGCACAGAGAACCTGAAGGACAGCTCTGGATGGTCCTTGGATCAAGGAAGAGGGTGCCAAGAGGGCTGCAGTCTCCTCTAGCTCAGGGCAGAGTGTTTGGCTGGTGTTTAAATTTTAAGAAAGAGCTTTGTGGCCGACAACTGCTCCAGCCCTAGATGCAGGAGGCTTTGGAGGAGGCCTGAGGGCAGCCCTACTGACCGAACTGCTCCCCTGCCCCAGACCTTGGCAGTCTCTTCAAGTTCAAATGAGGCTCAGTGCACTCATTTATTATTTCCTCCACTTTGGGAACTATTATTTAAGACCACCACAATAGCATTCGGTACTGATATAATTTTTATGTATTCTTTGTCATCTTCCACAAGCACACAAATGTTTCACACAGTTGCAAACACACAGTTCTTATTATGCCATATACTCCTTTCCTTGGACTCCAGGTACATAAGTGTGAGACCTCTGGGTATCGTTCCCCCAGGTCTCTGAGGCACGGTCCCTTTCCTCCATATTTTTTCTCTATGGCCTGGATGATCTCTAAGGGTCACACTCTCACATCCTACAACCGTGAGTCTTTCCTCCCCACCCACGCCCTGTCCCTTTACTGCTGTTCCCTCCTCTCTTTTCCGCCCCTTGCCCTGGGTGTCCTTCCTCCATGCTGCCTTTCATGCTACTTGATCCATACCACCTCTGCTCATTCTTTCTCTTCAGCCTACATGTCTTTTTCCTTGTTTCTGCTTTGGTTGACAATTCCTCTCACTGGAATGACCATAATGCAGAGGTTAATCAAGTTTAGTTCCTCCATTCTGTATTAAAATAGCAGATTTTATTTTATTTTTTAAAGACATAGGCAATTAAGTTCTATTGTTTACTATGACCACACAGAGTGGCTCCTAATTAAGTTTTTATCTTTGGCATAACTGCTGATACAATTTTAGATGATTAATTAGGAGATTTAGCAATTCTTCTAAGGAAGCAAAATTAAGTGGAGAAACATGTTTCTTTCATTGGTCTCAAACTGAACTTGGCCAGTTTTTGACTGGAAATATTTAATCTCTTCATCATAGCATTTAATATGTACACTGTTAACCTAGTTTCATGTTACAGGAAAAAGGACAAAACTTCAGAGCTTTTGCTGATTAGATCTAGAAACACTTGTCTCAAAAGATGCTAATCACCTGGAGCTTGTTTTACACTCCCAATACAAACACTAAACACATTAAATATTGCATTTACTCTTTGCCAGCCAAACCAGGTACCAGTTTTGTCATCTTTAGGAGAGTTTCTGGCTCCTTTGGCTGCTGAGCACCTGCAGGCTGTGTCTGGTCTGCATCAGTTCTCACTGTACCACAGGCCCTCTGGGAATCCTGGGAGTGCATTTCAGTGGTGGCTTTTTCCATTTCACCATTTAAGCTCCCCCTACTATGAAATCCATAGGCTTTCTCAAAAGCCTCCAAATTAAAATAAACCATTACAAAAAAATGTCTCTAGGGGATCCCTGGGTGTCTCAGTGGTTTAGCTTCTGCCTTTGGCCCAGGGCATGATCCTGGAGTCCCGGTACGGAGTTCCACATTGGGCTCCCTGCATGGAGCCTGCTCCTCCCTCTGCCTGTGTCTCTGCCTCTCTCTGTCTCTGTCTCTCATAAATAAATAAAATCTTAAAAAAATATCTCTAACTTTCTAAAAATAAGCCTGCTGGGAACTTTCTAATATTAGTTTTTTTCTTTTTGTTGTTAGAGAGAGAGCATAAGCGAAGGGGAGAGGGGAGAGAGAATCCCCACACCCAGTGTGGAGCCCAATGTGGAGCTCAGTCTCACAACCCTGAGATCATGACCTGAGCCGACATCAAGAGTCAGATGCTCAACTGCCTGAGCCACTTGGGTATCCCTCTAACACTGAAGTTCTTAAGATTTAGGAGTTAGGGATCCTTTGAGAATCTGATAAAAGCTACAGATTCTCTCCCCAGAAAACTGCAAATGTGTGCTTGGCATACAATTTCAGGGAGTTCACATGTGCAAGCCATGGAGCCCAAGGTGCACGGAGCACAGTCTGAGAGCTCCTTGCTCTAATAGCTTCTGAACCGTGGCACTGACGGAAGCTTATAAATTTCTCAAGCACATTTTCTTACCATTGCTCTTGCTTCCTCACGAATGGATGGAATAGAGAGGATGCTGTACAGAGCTCCATTCACATACGGCTGTATCTTTAAGGGGAGAAAGAACAGTCATGTGAAAGTTCTCAAATACTGTACAACTCAACGATCAAACACCCTACTCAAGAATAACCGGGCTACCGAGGAGAGTGAGTGCCATCTTCCTGAGCTCCAGGATGCGTGTTTCCAAATGACAGATATCTCCACTCACATGTCCTAGTGACAGCTACAACTACAACTAAGAGTTCAAAGCCAAGTTCATTATTGGCTCCTAAAGCTCACTCCTGTGTTTCACTGCTTAACTAATGTTGTGCTGATCATCAGACTAGAACCACTGAAGTCGTTATTGAATGCTCTTGCTTTTGCTTTCCAGTGATGAGCTGCTAAGCTGCTTTTGATAGGAACTCTTCTTTCCCACACACACTGTCACTGTCCTTGTTCAGATATGGTCTCTGACCTGGGTGACACTGAATCTCCAAAAGGGTCTCTGTCTTTGATGTTCACTCTTTAGTTCAATAATCATATCATTGCCAAAATTCTGCAACATGGGCCAAATCATCCCTCTTCCTACCTTGGAAATCTTCTCTAGAGCCTACCTGGAAAGTCCTAACTCCTTGGAACAGCACACATGGCCCTTCAAGGTTTGGCCTCACTATCATGTCCCCCTGCTCCTTCCTGCCTGCCACCATGTAGGCTACACTGTACAGATCAATCCCACAGTACTTACGGGGCCCCTCGCCACACACCACACTCTGCTCTGCTCCCTGTATATCCCTCCACTACCACACTGGATTCAGTATATATTTTTTATTTATACGTAAGTCTCCTCTGTTGTGAGCTCTTCAAGAACTGGGCCCATGTTTTATGTACATAGGTAACCCCAACATCAAGCCACCCAGGACATGGTATATGGCAGGTACTTGATAAATGAGAGCTCCCTTTGGAGCACACTTTATGCTCCACTTTCCATGGCAATGGAGGAGGGCCCATTCCCACCGTTCTTTCCCAGCACTGGACTTTATTACCCTTTAATTTTTGCCAATCTGATGGGTAAAGAAAAAGTCATCTTATTGTTGTTCTTACTTTAATTTTCTGGACTACTGGCAAAACTAAACTTCTTGCCTTTGTCTACAGGTCATCAGGATTTACTGTTCTGTAAACTGCCCACGTGTACTTTATCCTTTTCTTCTTTCACTTATTAATTAATAGGAGCTCTTCATATATAAAGAGTATTACACCTTTATCCTGTGATGCAAATTTTTTTCTCAGGGTATCATTTGTCCACTGACTCTCATTCCTCTTTCTACATAAAAAGAAATTTAATGTTCACAGAGTTAAATATGTGCATCTTTCCGTTTATGGCTCCTGGGTTTCATCCTTCAAGACCACGATTATCTCACACAAGACTGATGTATGTAGCATTTATTTATGTAGTGAATGCATTTCTAGGTTCTAACATGTGTACAGGTAGATTTTCTAGCTCACCTTCAAGGCAAATATATTTGTAACAATTATAACAAGATTTAAGTCCTCTGGTCTAGTCTGTAACATACTGGTTCCAACACCTGAAACCAACATTTACTATTAGAGACAGAATATATTTCCTACAGGCTTCAACTGCCTTAATTGAATAAAATGGAGAACAGAGTCTAGAAGTTAAGAGCTCTTGATTTTAAAATATAAAAAGCATGCACACACTGTACTAACCACCAACTCTTCAACTGCTGAAGCAGCCCGGGGCACTCAGCTGGTGGGGCCAGAGGGATGGAAGATGTGAGAGAAATGAACAGAAGGGGAGCTGCTTGAAATGGGACCGGATGCAGGAATACTAAGTGCCTCACTCTGACCCAGCAGTACTCAGTCCTGTCCTGCTAAGATACCTCTGCACCTGATCTGGCTAACGAGATCAGGTTTTGGTTGGGGTTTTGGCTTCAGGTGCAAAGTGATGCCATGGTTTTTGTGTAAGCATCTGTAGAAAACCGGGGAAAGGATACTCACACTGTTTAGAAGTTTCTGTTAGTTTATCAAGACCTCTACTTTATTTTAAAAGGGCTTGCAGCCCATAGGTTAGATGACAGAAAATCACACCAGTGTTGGGGAGGCCACAGAGTAGGAGCTGGTACAGCCATGCTGTAGGACAGAGTGGCAGGACTCCGACCTGAGACTGAAACACGGGGTGAGCCAGCAGTGACGAGTATGTCTGTACCCCAGGGACCATTAGGGGGCCAGTATGGTGGTGTCCTGAGGCCTGCTGTGGCGACTGAGAGCTGGAGGCACTGAGGTGGACAGGCCTGGGGATCTGGGTGGGAGGGCTGCAAACATGGGCTGTTCTGCAGTAGCGAGAGTTAAGGAATGAGATGTATACAAAGCAACACAGAAAAGTTCTAATAGGATAGTGAAAAGGCAAGAAAAGAATGAGATCTAGAGTGCAATACAACTTACACAATTATACATGCAACCCAAAATGTTAACTAAATTTTTAGGCTACGTACCACCATGGTGAGAGTGGATGTGGGGGAAGAATGAAGAAGGGTGAGTGACAAGGAGGAGAAGGCCTGGGAGGGAGCTGGCACAGACCCATGGAGGCAGGGCAGTAGGAAATGAGGAGTCGGGGATCAACTCCAGCTTCCCAGTTCCAGTATTTGGAGGAGTGAACTTCACTCACTAGCTGGGCCAGCCCTCCCCCAAGCCCAAGGCTAGCAGCGCTGGCCCAGTACCTCATGGTTCTCATGGCCAAGTAGGTCCGAAAGAACTTTCAACACCAGGCCTGCCACCTTGGCACACATGTTCTTCCCTTGAGAAAAAACAACAAAACAAAATGTGACATGTTTAAACTCCGAAGCACACAGTTTCAAGTCGGGCAGACCTGAATGCAAATCTTGGCTCCTCTGCTTATGAACTGCGTGACCCTGGGTGAGTCACTTAACCAATCTGGGCCCCAGTTTCCTCCTCCTGGGGTTCCTTAAGGACTATTAACACCTATTTCAAAAGGTGATGCAGAATGAAGTAACTCAGTATAGGTTGTGCACTCCAGGTACTCAGTAAATGATGGTGCAGAGAACAGAGCTATTCATGACAGCAAAAACACAATAGATTAGAGAGTTATGTTCTGCCTCCCAGGTGTGCAGACCATCATCATAAAAATCATACAGATGTTTTCGCCATCCAAACATCATAACAATCACAGCAAATACATTGATGATATTAAGAAAAGCTGATTAGAATCTGATAAATGTTTTAAAGTTAGGATATTTGCTTTGCATGTGCTGTTTTTTAAGAGAAGACTGGAATCACATTTGCTCAGTAAACAGCACATGAGTGGTTCAGATTACAAAGCATCCAAGGGCAAAAAAGCTTCTAACATATACCCCTGAGCTATTTATTCATAGAACCTTCTCCCAAAACTGGGGTTGCTCAGACTGGTATCAGCCACAGGCTGCACTTGGCACCTCTTCTAAAGACACTTCTTGGGCAGCCCTGGTGGCTCAAGTGGTTTAGCGCCACCTTTGGCCCAGGGCCTGACCCTAGAGACCCGGGATCGAGTTCCACGTCAGGCTCCTTGCATGGCACCTGCTTCTCCCTCTGCCTGTGTCTCTGCTTCTCTCTCTCCTCTCTGTGTATTCTCAGAAATAAATAAATAAATAATCTTAAAAAAATAAATAAAATAAAGACACTTCTTCCAGTCTAGGTAACAGATCATTTAAATGGGATGAAATCTATAGAAAAGCTGCTATCACTACCTTTATTGATCAAATGAGATGTGCACATGAGTATCTCATCTCCAGGGAGTGAAGTGGGAGAGACTGCTGTGGTTAGGAGAAGGGAGCACAGTCTAACATCCTTGCTCTGCCACCAACTTACTTATCCCTGTAGAATTTTGGAAACATATTTCTCTGTCTTTGGACAGAATGGATCGTAATTCTTCCTAACTTCGAAGATGAAGATGAAGAAAAATGTAAACTGTTTTAATTTCCTCTTAATTCAGACACTGCATACATATAAAATGCTCTTTCCAAGGCCAGAATGGTATCTGGCTTCAGGGATTCAACAACTGTATTACTAGTTGGAAATGTTTTACACTCTACTTCTGTTTCAGTTTTCTTTCTTCTTTCTTTCTTTCTTTCTTTCTTTCTTTCTTTCTTTCTTTCTTTCTTTCTTTCTTTCTTCTTTCTTTTTTTTGTTAAAGATTTTATTTATTTATTCATAAAGACACAGAGAGAGAGAGAGAGGCAGAGAGAGAAGCAGGCTCCACACAGGGAGCCCGACGTGGCACTCGATCCCAGGTCTCCAGGACCACACCCTGGGCTGCAGGCAGCGCCAAACCGCTGTGCCACCGGGGCTGCCCCTGTTTCAGTTTTCTATGAGAAAGACTAAAGACAAACCATGTCAGGCTGGGTGGTCATCAAGGCTTGAGGACCAGGCTCTCTTTCCCTCCCCCACACCAAAACCTGAGGGCACGGGGACAGGGGTTTCTGAGACCTGCGCTCCTGAGGCAGAGGTTCATGAGCAAAGCCACCGAGTACTCCAGCGTATAGTCTGACAGGCAGTCAGGGTCCTTCAGAATATCAATCAGCCAGAAGATGAGGCCGTCTCGAATCATTGCCGTCTGCAGCGGGCGCCTAGGAGGCAAAAGCCTACAGGTTAACAAATCTGGCAAGAAACCTTCCCTGTAAGAGTACATGGTGATGTACATGCTGATCAGAAAAGACAAATTGATGGGGTGCTTGGGTGGCTCAGTTGGATGAGCATACAACTCTTGGGTTTAGGCTTAGACCATGATCTCAGGGTCCTGGGATCAAGCACCCCCATCGGGCTCTGTGCTCAGCGGGGAGTCTGCTTGAGGACTCTCTCCCTCTCCTTCTGCTCTCTCTCAAATAAATAAATAAATCTTAAGAAAAAAAGACAAGACAAACTGTGCAGAAGGTACAGACTCTGAAGAATATTTTGTTGTTAGACTCACACAATTGAAATAACAAATTCTTTACCTTTTGCGGGTATCCCTAAGGATTTAGAGGGAGATAAGGCAGTCAGGAGGCCTTCTACTTTGAAAGTTTCTTTTTCAATATTTAAAGTTAGCAGAGAATTACATCAAATATTTAATAAATATTTACTGATAGCTTTTGGTTCACTTCACCCAGGAGACAGCCATAGAAATAGTTCATCGACAAATAGATTTTTAGTAAACTCTAGTCTGGCTAGGCACTTTTGAGCTGTGTAAAAATGAAGAAAAGCCAAAAACCAGTTCAATTTCATTTTGATTCAGGTCTCTGTAAAGTACGGATAGTTTAATGATGTGGGCAATACAATTTATACAGAATTATATTCCATCAAAGTCCAGGTATAATTCTTACAAAATCTAACACTCATCAAAATGTGTTATGGTGAATGTCTTCATGCCAGCTTTAAGAATTGATGAGATTAGGGGCATTTGGGTGGCTCAGTTCAGTGCAGCGTCTGACTCTTGATTTCAGCTCAGGTCATGATCTCGGGATTATGAGATCAAGTCTCATGTCTGGCTCTACACACAGCGTGGAGTCTATTTAAGATTCTCTCTCCTTCTCTATCTGCTCCTCCCTGCCCTGCAAGAATTGATAAGATTAGGCATGATGATATCACCAGAGAAGAATTCTTTGAACATCAAAACATCATGGGGGAACCATCACTCACATCTCCTAATCAACAGGTTATGGTAGGACTCCCACCCAGGACAGTATCTGTTTATGCTATATATATATATATAGCATATATGTATATATATGTTTTAAGATTTTATATTTTTAAGTAATCTCTACACATATCATGGGGCTCAGACTCACACAACCTGAGATCAAGAATCATATGCTCTATTCACCGAGCCAGCCAGGTGCTAGTTTGTGCTTTTCTGAAACACCACACTCACCTATTCAGTTAAATTTACTAGAATACAATGAAGGCTACATTCTCTTGGTAATCCTAACTATTTTCTACATTCATTGTACAGACCCTAGCAAATGGTGAAAACATTAAGCATATTTCCAGAACAGAATAGCTTATTACTATTTGAAGCACAGAAAAAACTGGCAGTAAATATCTGTATTACCAGGAGGAAGCATGTCTTCATTATATCTTACTATAGTTACCAAGTTTCCAAAAATTTTCCAAATATGGTCAACATCAAGGTAAATTATAAACAGAAACCAAGTGTTCATATGATCTGAGGAAAAATAACTCTGGAATTTACTATTTACAGTTCACATAGTTAGAACAAGAACTTTTCATTGGCAGGGACTCAGCAAAAAACAGGAACCAAACACCTACCACTTTCCTTCACTAAAAGTGCACACTTAGAGTAAGTCACTTTGCAGGCTTTGGGTTATCGAGAGTCAATCGAATGTTAACCACATTGGACAGGAAGAAAAGTATGTCCAGAAGAGGACTGATGGTCAGAAAAAGCTGAGGACTCAAGGTACTAGAATTCTTATTAATGCAAAAAGAAAGTGAAGTGCTCCAGAAGGAACCCACATGCTGGAAGAATGTCATATGACTCAGCTATTCTACTCCTAGACACGGACCGACTCCAGGTCCACACAAAGACTTGTAGGCAAATGTTCAGAACACAATTATCTGTGATAGCCCCAAAGTAGAAACAATCCAGATGTCCATTAACTGATGAACAGATAAACCAAACATGGTCTATCCATAGAATGGTGCATTCTTTAGCATTATGAAGGAACAAAGTCCTGACACAGGCTACAACTTGAATGAACCTCAAAAACACTATGCTAGGCGAGAGAAGCCAGTCACAACAGAACACATATTATATGATTGCATTTATCTAAAAATGTCCATTATGGGTAACACTACGAAAAGCAAATCCGTGGTTACTTGGGACTGGAATGAGGACAGGAAATGGGCATGAGGCTTCTTTGTGTGGGGATGGAAATGTTCTAAAATTAGCTTGTGGTGATGGTTGTACAACTCTGTAAATCTACTAAAAAAATCACTGAACGGCACACTTAAAAGGGGTGCATTTTGTGCTATGAGCATACACTTCAATAAAGCTATTAATGAAAACAAAGCTCTAGGTGGATACAAGATCCAAGTCCTGACATGGTCCAGATGGAGACCACGAACCACAGGGTGGACAAAGAAGCAGGAGTCCCCCACCCTGTTTTCCACAGAGCTACCCACCACACCCATTGTGGCCATTTATTTACAGGCAGTGAGCCAATTGCAGGCAGTGAGCTCTATCAGGTTTTATTCACGCGCTTGTCTCTATACCATGCACGTGGCCTGAAACACAATCCAGCCTCTGGCCAGCACCAGCTGTGTTCATGAGAAGACCATGACAGAGCTTCCTCCTTCCGCAGCAGCTGGAGCAGGAGGGTGTCGAGGATTCAAGATAAGCTTTCTAGTTCTATCTTGGAAAATCACCCAACCTCTCCTAAACATTAACAGAAACTGTCATCTGGATCTTGGACTGCCACAGGGACTAAGCGGTTCTCACAGAAGCCCTATTTGGTTTCACAGGAGCCACTGTGACCTCCTGCCTGGTCAGCACCTGAGGCTGAACTTCTGCAAGGCCCCAAGAACGTTCTCACGGGTGACGATGTCCTCATCCTCCTCCTTCAGCCTTTCCTCCAGCATCCGTAGCACCTTTGTGCTCTGGGCCAGGTAGAGGCGACCTAGTAATATAACCAGAGATGCACAAGTGAAAGAATTTATCTTGTTAGGTGTATGTTCCAAAACCACTTTCTTTTTTTTTTTTTTAATATTTTATTTATTTATTCATGAGAGATACAGAGAGAGAGAGAGGCAGAGACACAGGCAGAGGGAGAAGCAGGCTCCATGCAAGGAGCCCGACATGGGACTTGATCCCGGGTCTCCAGAATCACGCCCTGGGCTGAAGGCGGCGCTAAACCGCTGAGCCACCCGGGCTACCCCAAAACCACTTTCTAGGAAAACTTTGCATGTAACACATGTAGAGACCGGGTAATTTTAGGTTCTAAAAAACTTAAAACATATTTCTTCTGCAAAGTTGGTTTTATTCAATCAACTATCTAATGAAGAGAAAACCACTCTACTTATAATAAAAACATAATTCATCATGGGGCACCGGGGTGGCTCAGCTGGTTACATCTCCGGCTCTTGATTTCAGTGCAGGTCATGATCTCAAAGTTGTGAGATCGAGCCCAGAGTTGGGCTCTGCACTTAGGAGAGAGTCTGCTTCTCTCTCTCTCACCCTATGCCCCATCCCTGCTCACATATATACACACTCGCTCTAAAATAAATAAACAAAAAATATTTAAACATAATTCATCACTATGCTTTTGTGGGGAGCCTTGCCAGATCTACCAGGAGAAAGAGAATAAGGAATCTCTAATGTTTTGGGTCCCTTAGTCTTTATAATAGAGGCAGCCAAGCAGTAGTGCTTTCTGGCCACACTCCTTGCTCCTTCTAGACACACCCTGTGGCTTAGAGGAGTTGGGAACCATAGCTGCGACCCTACAAGAAGCCCTGAGTTATCACTAGCCTGTTGTGGACGTGTGTCTTGATAATGTTAATGCATGCACCGTCACTCATAATAAATGTCTGCTAAATGAATGGAAGAATAAGCACATGAATGGGTGAACCAACTTTTGGAGTATCGTATATTCATAATTTGAAAACTCCCTTTATTTACATTTAAAAAGCTGAAACAAAGTAGAACTTATAGAAGATAATGATGCTCCATAAAATTATTTTGAATTCAGCTTTGGTATGTATTATCTTTGGAATTCAGATCTTCTTGGTTATCTACTTTTTGTTTGAGATTTTATTTTTAAGTAATTTCTATACCCACTGTGGGGCTTAAACTCACAATCCCAAGAGATCAAGAGTCACACATTCCACCAACCTGACCAGCCAAGTGTCCCAAGAGGTTGTACTCTTTTGAAGGAAATGGTGCAGTGCTTTGGGGATCAGCTTTGATTATTTCACTAACCTTATTTTGCCTTAAGCAAAAAAATATAGAAAATGCATCACCTGTTATATACTTGAAAACAATCTAACTAGTACTGTTAAAAAAACCAGAAAGCTTTAAAATAAAATAAGAAGGCTTATGGAATAAACTCTAAAACCATCAAAATTTGCTCTGACTAAACTAAGCAATATGACAACAACCAATTTGCAAAAGACCCCTTCGATGCACTGCACAGGGATCTCTTGAGGAAATATACAGTGTCTTTAAGAAACCTGAAGAAGAATGTCTGCTTTCAGAGGAACAAAATGCCTTAAATAAGACCTAGCTGTTCTCTTTGAAGAAAAGCTAATGATTTACCTCCTGCCAGGGATGCAAAAGCATTGATGAGCCGGGCCATGTACTGCCGTACTACCTCGCTCTTTGAATGCAGCAGCTGGAGCACAGTCCTCTGGGGAGACACATCCAAAGAGGAAAATGATGAGGTTAAAGAAAACAGCCAAACATACATCTCCTCTATGGGCCTGCTGTTCTCTGCTTCTGTGCGAATTTATTAGAGGTGAAATAAACAGACTAAAGTCAACACTTCATTTGGAAGTCTCAATTTCCAACGGATTTTTTATGAGAGTTGACAAAAATCAGTTATTCAGACTTCTAAACTGAAAGACTGAATTATACTGAGCACCTAGCCAGTGGCTGGCACAAGGGAGGCAATGCTGTTTGCTATTATTGTTGCTCATGTTTTTCCAGGTTAATGATAGGTCCAATAGACACATCTAATTTTGCTCCCTGCAAACCACAGTAAAACTACAGTGAATGGATTTTTTTTTAAAAAAGATTTAAATTCTGAAGGACAGAGAGACAGCAGAAGAAATGTAACAACATAATTTTGGAATCAGGAATATAGGGTAAAAGACTTAGCAGAACCAAGAATGCCAAGTCTCGAAGGCAGCAACAGGCAATGAGAAATTACCCAATTTGCGGCACTTAATCCTCAAAAGGAAAAAAAAATAAAGAATGAATACAAGCTGTTAAAGCAGCAGCTGGATTCCACTCTTGTTGTTCCTCCACAACTGTCCTCCTGCGTATTCCCACCATCGGTCTGGGGGTGTTTCCTTGCGAGGGTAACACAAAAGGTCTCTGGATGTGTTAGTAGTTGGACAGGTAGGTGGTCAGGGCCAGGGTCCCCAACAAGAAAATATGGAAGCAGGACGGCTAAAACAGCACTAACATCCTGTTTTACAGCTTAGATAGGACCACACTTGCATTCTGTTTTGCAGCCTTTGCAAAAACGACTTCTGCAAAATGTCCCAAAATAAGATGATTAACCACAAACTATTTGTCTCTATCCTGGGCAAGGGGCAGCGAAGACATAAGCCCCCAAGCGTCAGCAAAAAAAAAGACCATCAGCACAGAGGCATTAACCCTAATAGGCAGACAGATACATGATCAAAGCTCTGACTGGTGTGACTCAGCACACCCTGATTGCTTAAGAGAGTTCTGTAAAAGAGCTCATAAAACCCTTTAAATTTAGAAACTCTGGGGGCAACCCACTTGGGCCCCCCTCCCCTCTCTGGGAGGTTTATACTCCTGCTCAATAGACTTTGCTGCCCACTACTCTTGGTCTGATCTACCTCTTCATTCTTCGAAGTGGCGTGACCAAGAACCACGGGCGCTAAGGGGACACAGATCCTGTAACAGAGGGGATACCTGGCACAAGTGAGCAGGGCTTCCACGCCCAAATGGGGAAAGGGAGCAGTGCCTGAAGGTAGAATGAACACTGCACAGAGAGTACCCCCTCCTCTTCTCCTACTTGGCTCCCAGATCCTCATCCTCTAGGGAGGAGATAAGACTCTTCTCAGAGGAAAATGACCAACCCAAGAGAAAAGAACCAGAGTCCTCCACATCAGAGGTTCCTACTCAAGAGCCTACTTGGATCACCCTCAGTGGAGCTCTGCGTGGACAGGCCCTACCCTCATAGTCAGAATTTCTAACTAGCTTTCATTCCCGCCCCCTCAGAACATTATGAGATAACCATGGTCTACCGGAAACCTGAGGCAAGTTCCCAATATGGGAGATAAGTTCAAAACAAATGTGGGGGAGGGAGGGCAACCTGAAGGAAACAGGCCTGTGCAGGGAGAAGAAGACCAAAGATAAGCAAAAACATGTCATTCATAGCAGCTCAGAGACTCAAGAGGCTATACTGTATCCATGAAATACCAGGTTACCATAAAAAGGGGGAGTGAAAAACTGGACAGGAAGGTTGGAAAATAAAGATAAGAAGATCTCCCAGAAAGTAGAGCAAGAAGAAAAATATGGAAAATATGAGAGAAAAGACAGAATTGGAGAACCAGTTCAAGAGGTCCGACATTCAGAGAGAAACGAGAACACAGAGAGGAAATTATTAACAAAATAAAATCAAGGAAAGTTCCCAGAACTGCACTTGTCAGACGGAAAGGGCTCACAATGCACTCAAAATGGTGAATCAAGGGGCACCCAAGTGGATCAGTGGGGTAGGAGCCTGCCCTCAGCTCATGTCGTGATTTCGAGGTCCTGGGATAGAGCTCCAAAGTCAGGCTGTCTGCTCAGTGGGGAGTCAGCTTCTCTCTCTTCCTCTCCCCCTCCCCCTGCTTGTGCATGCTCTTTCTCTCAAATAAATAAATAAATAAAATATTTAAAAAAAAAAAAGAAAAGAGAAGACTCAACAGGCTTCTAGGGAGAAAACACCAGGCCATATACAAAAGCTCAGGAATTAGAATGGGTTTGGACTTCTCAACAGCAACTCTGGAACCTAAAAGGCAATGGAGCAAGGTCTTCCAAATAATAAAGGAAAATTATGTACAACCCAGAATTCTGTACAAAAAATAAAGACATTTTCAGACATACATAATTTCAAAAAATCTACTTCTCACCCATCCTTTCTCTGAAAGCTATTAACTATAAGACATGTTCCACCAACAAGAGAAGGAAAAACAGTAATGCTCAAAAGTGTGGTTCTGGACCACCAGCAGTAGCATCACATGAAAACTTGTTGCAAATGCAAATTCTCAGGCCCCATTCCAGATTTACTAAACAGAAAGCACAAGGGCCCAGTAATCTGTGTTTTAATGAGCTTTCCAAGTGATAAGACTGTTGCACGCTAAACTCTGAGAACAGCTCAGCTAGGAGAACTCACTAAACAACCAGTCCAATTTCTTGGCTGAAAGAGCCATTTTATCTTGGTGTCATGGTGACAGGGCATCCATGTTGTATGAGGAGATTTCCTGCTCTGCAGGTTCTCTGACCTTTTTTTTTTAAAGATTTAATTTATTTATTCATAAGAGACATAGAGAGAGAGGCAGAGACACAGGCAGAGGGAGAAGCAGACTCCCCACGGGGAGCCTGATGCAGGACTCGATCCAGGACCCCAGGATCACACCCTGAGCCCAAGGCAGACACTCAACCACTGAGCCACCCAGGAGTCTCAGATTCTCTGACATCTTAAGATAGCTCCAGCTCATTCCTTACTTAAAATAAATCACAGCAATTAAATATAATGACATGGGGAAGAAATAACATGTCTTCAGTGGCTACAGAGATCACAGCATTGTGACAAAACCGAAGATGTCTTTCATTAGAGGACACGTTATTTTTTATATATACAACCAAGAAAGAAAAGAAGCCAAATAAACTACAACAGGCCATCAACTATTACATATGCTCTAATTTCCCAGAATCCTAAAATAGGGGAG
Organism: Canis lupus familiaris; assembly: GCF_011100685.1. Taxonomy (NCBI): domain Eukaryota; kingdom Metazoa; phylum Chordata; class Mammalia; order Carnivora; family Canidae; genus Canis; species Canis lupus. The sequence goes on along the minus strand of NC_049246.1, from coordinate 43,355,454 downwards.
AAAAATGCATCTCAGATGAAATGAAATAAGAGAGTTTCAGAAAGATTCAATATAGAATTTACTCTTTGAATTTGAGTTTGTAAAGTCACAATATATTTTTCAGTTGCTTCATGCCTGATAAGTCGGTTTCTGTGCCATGACAAATATAAGCAGAAACAAAAGTAAAAGGAAATAAGTAAAAAATTTGAGAGACCATTTTGCAAACTTAACACACAACTGTCTCATGGGGACAGTAAGACTACTTTCAAAGAATAAACTGACAACCCCAAATTCTTGAACGTTACTACTTATGTGCATGATAGGTTAACATGTTGGGTCACTGTTGGGTGCTGTTTCATCAATGATCCTAAGGGGTATTGATATTTCACCCGATGTACATACTGTGAAGCTTAAGAATAGGGGAGCAAATGATCTAAATAAGATCATTTTAGATAAATATTGAGTGGAGATAATGAAATGCAGTGTCAATATATGTGCCACGTTCAAGATCTTGCTCCTCCTCCTGTCTAGCAAAGCCTGGTACTGATAACAGGTAAGGCGGGGGAGGAGTGGGGAGGGGAACCACCATGTATTGGCTACTCTGTGCTGGGCACTGGGTTAAGTACTTCCCACATGTGGCCAAACACAATCATCCCCACAACCTCAGGAGGTAGGTAACGGCTCCTTCTCAGAGATGGGAAACACCCTGAGACCCAGTAACTTACTTAAGGTTATCTGGCTCACAGGCAGTAGTGTAGAGTTTTGAAAACTATTAATCTCATTCCAAATCTCATACTTTTCCCACTGCATCATCAGACCTATCTGGTCCAAAGCTGTATATAAATATAGTGTTAACATATCTTAATTCAGATGAAAAATAGAGCCAAGATGAAAAATAATTGAATTAGTTCACCTGCCTTGCCTGTCATAAGTCATGCTGAACTCATATAGGACCTCATATAGTCCTATATAGTCATATAGGACTCATGGTTAAGCAGTGGAGTGAGGGAAAGAGTTGGGATTTGGGGGAAAGGAAAGATGACAGCAAAGAGCGCCAGAGTTCAATCAAGCAGTTCTAATCTGTTTAGGACTCTATTAGAGGTGAAAAGGGGGCCAATGTCTGGGGCAAATAGCAGATCTCACCAGCTAACAGAAGGTCAAGGCTGATATACGGTTGCTAGGCTGAAAATACCATATAAGATCATCCCCTTGAAATGAAGGCCGTGGCTGGGCTCTGGCCCATTTCTCACAGACCTGGCTGTGGCTGTGACAATCCAGGAGGTCGTTGCCAATGTAGGCTTCCAGAACGGTCTCCCTCTGCTCTCCAGGATGGGATGTGGTCAAGCGCTAAAACGAAGAAAAAGAAAATAGACCCACGTCTTAATATGGAGAAAAATGTTCATATAGCAGTATCTTTTAAATGACAGTAGCAGTAACTACACATTTAACCAAAGTAAATAATATACCGTTGGGTGGTGGGGGGTTGGGAGGAAATGGTTACCCAGGCAACCAGTCAACTAACAAAAAGTTACGATGTCATACTTCCTAATGGGTGATGTAGGAGTCAACTTACACACATGAAATCTCCAGAGAAGTGGTAAAATGCCCAGACTGTAAGTGTACAGATAAGGGAGAGGCCGGTCACCAACATCTAGTGAGGTTTTCTCACAGGAAAGGGCTTAAGAGCTGGCCCCTGAAGGATGAGCAGACTATTAGCCAGCATAGGGGAATACGAGCATAGTGGGGAGTGGGGGGCGGGGGGGGGGGCGGGAGCAGCAGTGTGTTATGGGTCAGGAAGGCATGAAAATACATGGTGCATGTGGTGGAGCTCAATGGGGCGTGGAAACAAGGCAGGTTGTGGAAGACTTGGAGCAAATGCACTGCCAATAAATTAGACTTTATACGTCAGGGCCTGATGCAGCAATACTGTGTGTGTGTGTGTGTGTGTGTGTGTGTGTGTGTGTGTGTAAGGAGTAGGTGAAGTTGTATTTTATAGATTTTGAAAGTCCTACGTCTCTTGTGTTAAGGAAGAATTTACTTAATGTCCCTAGAGCTAGGAAAAAAATTTTGTATGGGGAGTGTGTAAAATGTGTGTGTGTATATGAGTGTGCACAGGTGTGAATTATGAGAAAGTGACATAACTAAAGTGAGCAAATGTCCTTGCTTTTCCAGGAAAATCCTACTAACGATGCCTGAGATGGCAGGCCCCGCTTCTGGCTGAGGAAGAGCTGGAGGTGTAAAGAACAACATGGCAAGAAGACAAGAGCAGCAGACCACCCCCAGAGTGAAAGGTGGTGGCCTCCAGAGGCGGGGTGTCGCTGACAGACTGGATCCCCAGAGGCCAAGCAGGGAGCCCTGAGGGGAGAGGGTGTGTCAAGAGTGCCACATGTGGGGGCTGCCACCCTTCTGTCCAGTTCACTGAAGCTGGGGCCCGGATGCTAGAATGAGGTGGAGGCGTGAGAAGCTGGAGGGGGACACAGACAAGATCTTTGGACACCTGTTTATTTTTTCTGGTGATTCTGTGACAACATCATTCACTCAGCAAAGGAATAGCCTGTCTCACCAAGATGCTCAGTAGCACGGGCTGAGAGGAAGTGCTGGGCGGACAAACTGGGAGCCAGAGAATGAGTCGGCTAACCTGAGCAGAGACAGGCCAGGTGCGGGGCTGGGATGGTCCCTCGAGATGACTCATGCTGCCCACTCAGCCTAGTTAACTGAGGCAGGCATCACCAACTGACCCCAGGACTCTTTCTGCTGATGTGAGATGCATCCCCAGGGTATTCCTTGGGACCATATTCCAGGAAGCCTATCAACCATCAGAAATGCAAGCAAGGAGACCTTTTTCTACAGAGATGGGGAAATTGCTCAAAGGCATTTTGACGCCAACATACCCTGAAATTCAGGGATCCGTGAAGGGCTCTGACACTATTACAAGCTACGTTGGAATGGATCATCCAGTAAAAGAGCCAACTAGTGTTGGCCTAGCCCTGTAGGTCACAAAATGTAGTCTGGGGAATTCTAGGGGTCCCCAACTCCTTTTCAGGGAGTCTGCAAGATCATGATTATTTTCATAATAATACTAAGATATGATTTATCTTGTTTTTTAAGATTTTATTTTTTTTTAAGTAATTTCTATGCCCAGCATGGGGCTCGAGCTCATGACCCTGAGATCAAGAGTTGTATGCTCTGTCAATTGAGTCAGCCAGGAGGCCCTGATTTATCTTTTCCTTGGTCAACTTCTCAGAGGCTATACAAAGTGTTACACTGTGACGAATCAAATGGGGAAGCAGATGTGAGAATCCAGCTGTCCTCCATCAGGCCAGACATTAAAGAAATTTGCCAATATGTAAAACAACGTTGCTTTTCTTACTAAGTTTGTTTGGAAAATAGTTATTTTTTATATCTTAAAAAATATATATTTATGCTATATATGTTCTAGCTTCATGACTATTTATCTCACATGAATTAATATTTAAAATGTTCTCAGTTTTCATTTCTAATACTGGTAGATAAATATTGGTAGATAAAATTCACATAAACTAAAGCCTCTATGGTTCTCAGTAATTTCTGAGTGTAAACAGGTCTGAGAACTAAAAATCTTGAGAACCACTGGCTTAACTGGGACCAGTCTGAAGAGTTGGAAGAAAAGCAATAATTCAGATGAGGTTTTATTTCCCTCAAAGACTGGTTTGTCATGCCCACCCTTGCTATCTGCTCAAGTGGCCCCATGGTCACACCTGAATGCAGATGTCTTCATGAAGCTGTCATGTGGGGATGACTCTGGGCTATCACACACCAGCCCTGCTGGCTGGGAGTGTGGCTCACAACTGACCACAGGGATGGGCTTGAAATGGCACAATATCAAACGACCAAGGGAAGGCAGTGGCAACACAGGGGTTTTTATAAAGAGGCCAGGGCTGCTTTAGAAGCTTTTTTTTTTAACTTTAGCTCTTGGTGTTGGCAGGCAGCACGAAGAAGGATTTTGTAGATAGGTTACAAGATACAAGCAAGGTAGCCAGCCAAAAAGACCAACATGGCCTTTTTTTCCCCTTAACTTCAAGAGAAAGGTACGTACCCAGCGCAGAGCCTGCAACAAGAAGGCTTTCAAGCGGTCACTCCCCAAAATCAAATCCTTCTTCAGCTTCTCATAATCCAAGGAAGGCAGCAATGGGACATCCTTCAGTTTCCTATTCAGCAACACAAGTTCAAAGAGAGAGAAAGGGCAAAAGGGCACGTCCATTAGACCTCCTGAGTCCTGGGACACCAGCAGCAGCTCCGCTGTTTTCTCTACTCCTAGAACTAAGTACAGGCTTCCACAGAGAGGGCTTTCCAGGCTGCCCACCCCCTAGCGTTAGTGAGCTCCGCTGTGCCTTTCCTGCGGAGGTACTGGGGTTTTGTTTAACACCTTTCCCAAAATCAGGAGCCCATGCCTAACCAGGTTTAGAAAGCGCTGTGCTCACATTGGGCCAGAGCTCCATCCAACGGGAATGGAATCACCTTGGAGGCACCAGGACTTGCCATATGGCCAAAGTCCTATTTAGAACTTGGAGCAAAGCCCGAAGACCAGCAGTAGCAGCAGGCAGCAAGAGTTCTTCCCCAAAACCTGAAGCTGCTGGCCCTCTTAAGTCCGAGGGACCAACTGAGGGGATGCTAAGGGCAGACCAGGGTTAGGAAACCATGAAGAGGAGGTGCACAGTTGATCCCCCGCCAGGACAGTAAAGGATGTATCAGGAAGTAGGGAGGGTTCAAACTCTGGAGAGAGTAGCAAGAAGAAAATTTGCAAACTCTCCTCAAGAGGGGAATCCCTGGGTGGCTCAGCGGTTTAGTGCCTTCAGCTCAGGATGTCATCCTGGAGACCCGGGATCGAGTCCCACGTCGGGCTCCCTGCATGGAGCCTGCTTCTCCCTCTGCCTGTGTCTCTGCCTCTCTCTTTCTCTCTGTATCTCTCATGAATAAATAAATAAAAACTTAAAAAAAAAAAAACCCTCCTCAAGAGGACTTGAGTGGAGCCCTCCAGGGATGCCTTACATAACTCGTAACTCTCACACACACACGCACACACATAGCCTCACATATATACCTCACATCACACACACACATACCACACTCATGCATCTATCCCACACATGTATTCCCACAACTGTGGTGTGGTGTATGTGTTTGGGATATGGTTATGATTAGTGACTGAGGACTTGCTTTCATGTTTGGAATTGCAGGTTTGTGGACTGGACTGCTCCCTCATGGGGCAGCACTGAACTGCCTGGTCTTCACAGTTTGTTTTGTTCAACAGGAGGGAACTGGAGTGCATGGGAGAATCAATGAAAAGGGAGCAAGTCCTGTGGTCTAGTTAACAGCGCTGTCCCCATGTTAACTTCTTCGTCACGGAAGATGTGCTGGGGGTTTAACTTCCTGTGAATCTATAGTCATTTCAGCATAAAACAAGTAAAAAACAAAAGCAAAACAACAATCTGGTTTTTTTGACACTCTGCAGGGAATATTAATGTTAAGATCAATACTCCTGGCACAATACTAAATAGGGGCTCATGAGGACATGGGTGAAACGATGCAAGATAAAGGGTTCCTGGGGCACCGAGGTGGCTCAGTGGGTAGAGCATTTGACTCTTGATCTCAGGGTTCTGAGTTTGAGGCCCATATTGGAGGTACAGATTACCTTAAAAAATAAAATCTTAAAAAAAATGATGAAAGGTTCTTTTGTTTTTCATTGACGTGTAACTGAGACATATTACATTAGTCACAGGTGTACAGCATAATGACTTGACACCTGTATGCAGTGCGAAGTGGTCACTGCACTGAGTCTCTTTACTCTCTGTCACCATACAAAGTTTCCACGTTTTCTTTCTTGGGAGGACAATTTAAGATTTACTTTCCCACCAACTTTTGAATTTGTAATACAGTGCTATCGACTATAGCTCCCATGCTGTCCACTGCATCCCAGAGTTTTTATTTTACAAGTGGAAATTTGTACCTCCCAGTCTCCTTCACTCATTTCACTTATGTCATTAGTTTTAAAGGGTGGAAGAGAGATGGAGGTGAGACCTCTGGGGAGCAGCAGTGAGGATACTGAAAATTTTCTTTGTATGTGCCTATAGCATTCAACTTTTCTGTAATAAGCATGTTTTACATTATAAAGAAATATTACATGCTAATTTTCTTAATGTTAGTTTTTAAAAGACAAAATGAGATCTTCTCAGAAGGCCCAGGAAAAAAGGCTAGAGACAGGGCATCAGATGAGATCTCAGTAAACACTACTGGGAGGCAGTTCACCTGTCCTGTACGTTAAACAGCAGTGCCTCAAACATGTGCACACTGATTATTTTGAGACTTATTTCCCTGAGGTAGATACTACTGTTTTTGAAAACGAACACAGATACCTTAAAAATTCCAATTCCAAATAACTGGCCAATATTCTTCAAAAGCATCAAGGCCATGAAAGACAGAGACTGAAGAATGATTTCATATAAAAGGAAACATAGACACGACAACTATGTCAACATGTGATCCTGCACTGAATGCTGGACCAGATAAAGGACACAATGGAACAACTGGGAAAATGTGAGGAAGGCCTGTACATTATGTGATATGATATCAGCACTGATTTTCTGATTTTGATAACTGTACCAGGCTTACACAAAATATCAACACCAGGCATCTGGGTGAAGGGCATAGGAGAATCCTGTGTTCAATATTTGCAGCTCTGAAATTATTTCAATGAAAAAAAAGATTTTTCAATTTAAAATTTAATAATCTATTTTTTTAAGATTTTATTTATTCATGAGAGACAGAGAGAGAGAGATAGAGAGAGGCAGAGACACAGGCAGAGGAAGAAGCAGGCTCCATGCAGGGAGCCCAATGTGGGACTCGATCCTGAACCCCGGAATCACATCCCGGGCTGAAGGTGGTGCTAAACCGCTGAGCCATGCGGGCTGCCCGAGAGATAATCTATTTCAATTTAAAATCTAAACCAGGGATCCCTGGGTGGCGCAGCGGTTTGGCGCCTGCCTTTTGCCCAGGGCGCGATCCCGGAGACCCGGGATCGAATCCCACATCGGGCTCCCGGTGCATGGAGCCTGCTTCTCCCTCTGCCTGTGTCTCTGCCTCCCTCTCTCTCTCTCTGTAACTATCATAAAAAAAAAAAATAAATAAATAAATAAAATAAAATAAAATCTAAACCAGGTCTTATTCTAGATAAGAAAGTTCTGGGACGCCTGGGTAGCTCAGTGGTTTGGCGCCTGCCTTTGGCCCAGGCCATGATCCTGGAGTCCTCGGATCGAATCCCACGTCGGGCTCCCTGCACGGAGCCTGCTTCTCCCTCTGCCTGTGCCTCTGCCTCTCTCTCTGGGTCTCTCATGAATAAATAAATAAAATCTTAAAAAAAAAAAAAAAAAAAAAAAGAGCTCCATTTGGAAAGCCAAGTCTGAAATTGTTCTATAGCTGGGATGCTTCTTCTGGAGGAAAGAAAAGCTATCAAACGTGGGCCATAGTTTCTTGTCCATAATGGCAACATGAGCAGCTAACCTTACTGCCAGCTGAGTTGCTGAGCAGCCCCACGTTTCTGTGGCCCAGCCACTCTCCCATTTTCCAAAAAGACTGAGTCATACCTTCTCCTTTGTCCTCTGAAGCCCCTTCACTGACTACCCACCCCCTCACTCTTGGCAGGGGACCTTGCCTCTTATACCCCTGGGAATAACATTAGCAAACACTCAGAGAGTTTATCAAGCCCCCAGCACTGCCCTAAGTGCTTTGGACACATTAACTCATTTTTATCCTCACAACAATCCTATAAGAAAGTTATTATTGTCTTTATAAGTGAAGGAGCTGAGACAGAGAAGTTACATAAGTGGCCCAGGTCACAGAGCTGGCAGCAGAGGTGGGATTTTAACCCAGGCAGTCTGTGCTCATGGGTCAGTGTCAGACTTAGGCAGGACTGAGGAAGGAAGTAGGCCGTGAGTAATCTAACAGCATCCAGTGAACCCCACAGAGGGTCACCAGAATGCACCCTGTCCTCATGCCTCTGCCGAAGGTCCTCAGCTTCCTTGTTATTGCAACATATTCACCTGAAGTTCCTGAACATCAGACATCCACAAAGGTGACAACCTCATTGATTAGGATAGGAATGCTCAGGCATGCACAAAGCTACTCTGTGGCCCTGCTCACATGTGAGCCAGCAGAGAACATAACATTTAGACACTGCAACACTCTGTTGACTGCCCTACGATGGAAGATTAATCTCTAGAGAATAGAACACACAGGTACAATTTAACATTTTTTTCCTTTTGATGCTATCTCTCCAAAATAAATAGAATTAATACTAAAAGATACTTCTAATTTAACAGTGTCACTTATAATGACTGGTCTTTCCTTTAATATCCACGTGGAGCTCCAGTAAATCAAAGGTACTACTCTAAGCTAGGCTGTTAAGTGTTTATGAAAGTTACTTTGAATTCTAGTTTTACCTAGAGCTGTTCCACATAACAAATCCTAAGAGCAAGTACTTACCCAGGTGCCAAGGAGGCTCTTAACATGGTTGAAGCCTGGAGATGGAGGAGGGGAACAGAAGAAGAGACACCGTGTTAAACAGTGGAAGCAGTGCATTAATCTTAAATCATTGTGCTCACACAAAATCAACAGATTTGTAAAGTTTTTTATCCAGCAGTATTCTCTTATCATAATCATATATGATTTAAAAATTAGTTCAAACAGGGGTGCCTAGGTGGCTCAGTCAGTTAAGCATCTACTTTCAGCTCAGGTCATGATCCTGAGTCCTGGTATCAAGCCCATCCGGCTCCCTGTCCCTCTCCCTCCTACCCCTCTCCCCATTCATGCTCTCTCTCAAATAAATAAAATTTAAAAAATAAAAATAAATAAATTAAAATAAATAAACAAGTAAAAATTAGCCCAAATAGGGGTGCCTGCATGGCTCAGTTGGTTAAGCATCCAACTCTTGATTTTAGCTCAGTCCCTCGTCTCAGGGTCCTGAGATGAGCCCTGTGCTGGACTCTGTGTGAAGTCTGCTTGTCCCCTCTGCTCTACCCTCTCCCCACCCCAGGCTCAAAGGCACACTCTCTCTAAAACAAATAAATAAATAAAATTTAAAATAAAATAAAATTAAAAAATAAAATAAAATAAAGTTAGCCCAAACTGAAGTTAAGCAACACACTACTCAAGTATTTCCCAAGCTGCCCACCACCCTTCTTGGTTCATTGCAACTCTGCTCCAAGGAATACTCCATGAAAAAATGAGTGGGCTCTCCCCAAACTCCCAGGGGCACTTAAAGCTGCCTAGTCAGATGTTACAGAGAACAAAAGCAATGAAAATCACTTTATTATCCTGATTTTTTTCTTTATTAAGATTTTCTCTTTGAATATAAAAATAATATGCACTTTGTACCAAGCCAAACACTATAGAGGTGTTTATAGAAAAATCCCCCTCCAATCCCACTCTCTTTTAATCTCACTTAGAGGCTTTTAATCCTACTTACAGGTCAAATCACTGCCAACTTTATGGATATTCAATGTTCCACTTATTGTTTGTTTTGTTTTTGTCACTACAAACAATGCCATATTAAATATGTATTAAAATAGACTTGAGAAACAAAAAACCAAATGCTGTAACACTTGGTTAGACCAACTCAAACCAACTGTAAAAAATATCTTGAGAAGATAAGCAAAATCTAAGTATGGGCAGCACTGGTACTATATGATACTAAGAATCTGTGTCACTTGTATTTGGCATTGTGGTTATGTTTGGTTACTGTTCTGTAAAGCCTTTATCTGTTAGATGAATATAGTGAATTACTTACAGGTAAAGTGATATGTTTGGGATAGGTTTTAAGGAACTCCAGGAAAATAAAGTAAGGAGAGGAGAAGGAAGAGATCTCAGCCCTCTGTGGAACCCTTCCTGGAGGGGCAGGCAGTGGTTCTCAGTCTGCTGTGTGTCACCACAGCTCTTGAATGGTCATTATCCACACATTGATTGCTATTATCCACACATTATCACATTGATTGTGATTATTTTGCAATTATTTTTGTGCCTTTCTCCTTCAGCAGACATTGAGTTCCATAATGAGTGGAGATGTAGTACCCTCAATATATGCACCCAGCACCTGGTACAGTGCCTGGGCAGAGACATGTGATCAACACTTAATAAATGAATGAATGAATGAATGAATGAATGAATGAGGATTGACTTCCCAAGATGGGCTCTCCAGAATCCTTGACTGATCCTAGTTGATGATTCCATTCTCTACTGCTTCCATCTGCAGTATTTATGGGTCACACAGATTCCCACCTTGGAGACAGCAAACTGTACTTTTAAATGGCTCATGATCATGTGTGTTCTTATATTTTTTAATCCTTGACTTTTTTTTTAAATTAGAGGCAATGCCTATTCCTGTTATTGGCTTAAATAGCAAGAAGTTCAGAAAATAAATTTGAAATGTATCTAAATTACTCATCTAACACATTAAGAAGGCCAAGATAGTAAGTCAAATGAGTCAAATAAGGGTATTAGTCATATTAAAATATTAGCCTAATATAAACATAAAATAAAAATATTTTTAAATTAGTGTTATTGGCTAATTCATATATCCACAAATAAAATTCATCAACACCTTCCTTTTTTTTCAATTAAAAAAACGTTTCCTGGGATCCCTGGGTGGCGCAGCGGTTTGGCGCCTGCCTTTGGCCCAGGGCGCGATCCTGGAGACCCGGGATCGAATCCCACGTCGGGCTCCCGGTGCATGGAGCCTGCTTCTCCCTCTGCCTGTGTCTCTGCCTCTCTCTCTCTCTCTCTCTCTGTGACTATCATAAATAAATAAAAATTAAAAAAAAAGTTTCCTATCATTTACTTATAATCTTAAAAATAAATAAAATTTTAAAAATATCTTTTTTAAAAAAAGTTTATTTATTTTAGAGCATGGGGGTCGGGGGGGTGGGCAGATGGAGAGAGAGAATCTCAAGCTGACTTCCGGCTCAGCTCAGAGCTCAATGCAGGGCTCGATCCCAAGACCCTGAATAATCTCTACACCCAACGTGGAGCTCAAATTTACAATCCCGAGATCAAAAGTCCACGCTCCACCAACTGAGCCAGCCAGATGCCCCTTTCGATCTTTTAAAACACTGCCTCTGTTTTGCTAAACTTTGTATCATTCTATCTACTCTGTAAGAAATTAATTAAAAAACACTAATAACTAACCCTTTTATAAGAAGAGGCAGCGTATTAAACATTACTGAGCTTTTATTATCCAATCAAGTAAAAAAAAAAAAAAACAGAACACTAGAGCTGAGCTGTGGGAAGAATGGGCCAGCATGCTCAAAAGAGAGGAGCGTGTGCTATTTCATTCCTTCAGTACGTACCTACTGATTGTCTCCTATCTGCCGGGTCTCTATGAGGCACAGTGATACCAGAGTGACCAACGCAAAGCCCCTTTCTCAAAGAGCTTACAACTCAGTGGGGGAGAATCAGTAATCAGATAACTCTCTGTGCCTCATCTGCAAATGGTGGCAATAGCAGTACCAGGGGTGTGGACCCCTCTGAGAGCACCCAGAAAGTCAGCCGCTTCCCCTTCTTTTCTGCCTATCCACGCTGAGCTCCCCTCCCCTGATGGGGCTGCTGGAGCTGAAAAGTCCCGAGCTCCATTCTAAGTTATGAATTTGATGTTGACTTTAACCCTGATACTTGAGTATAAATTTGCTCAGAGAATAGAGAACTCACAACAGGCACTTCCTACCCACTGCATGAAGGCAGTTAATAGTAGTCAAACTAATAGGCAAATGTTAATAGTAACATTTGAACACTCAGGGGGCTGCTCTGATCTTTTGGCCAAACTTTACTTTGGACTAGACTTCTTTCTTTTTTTTTTTTTTTTTAAGATTTTATTTGAAAAAGAGAAAGCACAAAAAGGGAGCAGCAGAGGGAGAGGGAGGAGCAGGCTTCCCACTGAGCAGGGAACAGGACAAGGGGCTTAATCCCAGGATCCCAAGACCACAGCCTGAGCCCAAGGCAGACACTCAACCGACTAAGTCACCCAGCCATCCAACTTTGGACTAGACTTCTAAAGGTCATTGCTACCAGCTGCAGGTGCTGTTCTGTGTATGGGCAAGTGGACAGAGCTACAACATGCTGGCAAAGAGTAACTCAAGAGGAGAAAGATGGGAGAAGTTCCAAAATCATCAGTCACAGTCAGAATAATAATTTCCCTGCAAAAATAAATAAATAAATAAATAAATAAATAAATAAATAATAAAAATTTCTCTCATGAGCTAACAATGAATTTTGAACATGAATGGACCAGCCCCAGACTGGATCCCCTTGCTAAGGAGCCACCAAAGAGGCCCTGACTACAGCCCCATAGGGCACTGAGTGATTCCCAGATTTTATGCTGGGAGCTCAGGCAAAGGTCTCCATGGAAGCCATGTGCTTCACTGTGGATATGTAAATGGACAAGTGCTTTCCTGAGAGGCACAGTGAACGCAGGGCAACCTTTCAAAGTGCCAGTAGAAGACAGAACAATGAACATAGTGACCCATCAATTATTCATTGAGCACCTACACGGTGCTGGGCTCAGGGCAAGGCTCTCTGGACCACTTGGATACCGAGAAGTGAATTTCTACCTGAGCAGAGAGTGAAATGGAAGCAAATGCCTCCATCACTGCTCAGCTACAGGCAAGAAACCTGAGCTTGGCCCTCGGCTGTTACTGCTCCCCAAAGCCAGTAGTCATGGGGTGGGGACAAGGATGAACAGGGTCCACATGAGTGGGCCAACAGCGAAATGAGGAGCTTTGCCTATGATACGTGAAACATCAGAAAGTGTTTTAAGAAATTGGTTTAAGGTGTCACGTGACAAAGTATCCCTGACCAAAAGCATCTGCAGATGTACCGGGTTGGACTCTTCAAGAGTCTTTAGCACTGCTGAGTGTTGCGAATCTCAGAATATGACATGTCTCAAACTTCATACATCAGCGGTTGGTTTTGGGGATGGGGAACCCCTCTAGGATTAGTGTCCGTAGGTACTGGGTTTGGAAAAAGCTGCTGTATAGGAAGGCAGCCAGGTGTGTGCAGCCCAGGAGGGTCAGAGAACAGCAGCTGTCACGTCCTGAGGTCGTGGAAGGCGCTGTTTGGGGCTGGAAACCTAGGACCAGGCCTACTTGTTATCAGCCTCCCTCCCTGGCCTTGGGACTAATGCTGAACCTCTGTGGCCACCTGTGCTGCGTAGGAGAAGAGATGAACAGTGAAGGCAGGCCCCCTCGGCAAGCGAGCTCAAGGGGAGAGATGACCTAGAAGAGGTTAAATAACCACAGTGGGAGGAAATGTGCCTTAGCCATGGGACAGAAGAGGCCACAGCAACTGGGAATCAGAGGAACAGCCCCACCACGTAGAGAAGGGACGTTGCTACAGCCAAGTCTGTAACAGGGAGGGGTAGTTGCATAGCAGACTGCCGGGGTAAATGCAGGAGGGGAGGGCGGAAATAGAACCCTGTGCACATGGCATTTGGAACTGAAGCTAAGTTAAGTGGAGGGGGAATACCGAGTTCCTGAATGTGCTTCTCGGGCTTCCTGGGCCACCAAGGGCACCACTCGTGGCCCTGCCTCCACCCTGTAGCCTGTGGGCACGTGAGAGCCTGGGGCTTGGCAAGGTACACAACAACATGGCCACCTGGGGAAGTGCTGAGGCCTCCTGGGCTTTCTGTGACCAGAGCTGAGCGTAGAGAGACAGATGGGCATTAGATCACAAAAGGCTGTGGACTTCAAGCTGAGTACTCCAGACCTAGAGTAATGACAGGTATTAAGCAAGACAGTAATGTAGCCGATGCCTGTATGTACCTCCATCCCTCCCCAAACTCGAGGGCATAAATGAACATGACCCAACCAGAAAAGTCACCACTGCTCCCATGTGCATGAAAAATCAGACAGGTAAGAGCTTTGAGACCGAGATCAATTAGAAAATGTTGCTTTAGCCAGGACAGAAAGAGGAAGAGCCTGAACAAACACAAAGGAACAAAGACGTGGGGCAAGAGGGAGGAAGCCACTCAGATCCCTAGGGCTGCCTGAATGTAGGGCCCCAAAGAGGGAAGAGGCTCAAATGACTTGCAGGTGTTCTCTGGAGGATCATTCACCAAGACAGGAAGTACAGGATGGGAGACCACCTGTTTGGAGGAGGAGAGTAGCCTGTTTTGGGACATAGAAATGATGTGCGTATCAGACATTCACAGGGAGAAGGCTTATAAGTCTGGGTCTGGAAGTCAGCAGAGAAATCTGAACTAATGGTACAGTCACTCTCTGCCAGTCATGGTCTCACCAACTGGTTGAGATCAAAGGTAGTCAAGCCTCAAATCTCAGTGTAAGTTCAGGTATATGATGGGTGCGGGGGTAGCAGGCGTAACAGGGAGAGACAAGCTAGGTGTGCAACTCCTCCTCAGTACATAGAGCACGAGGCCCAAAAAGGCTGCCTTGAGATGTAGTGGCAAGGCAGACAAAGAGCAGGCCTCTTGCCGAGACTTAAGAAAGTGACATAATGGACAATGTAAGGACTGAAGGCATTGAACTTCAACCCAGAGCCATGGTCCACACAACAGCAAGCTCTAGGAAGAATCCTCCTTAGCAGAACAATGCCACGGCAGTAGTCTCTTGAGCAACTGCATGAAGCCATCCCGAGAAAGGGCTGCCACCATCAGCCCCAGCCCACTGCAGGTTTTTACTGCTAAGAAAGATGGCTGATTTTGAAGTAAATGCTTTCTAAGGTTCACATGTTCTGAGCCTTAAATGTATATAATACAATCACACCTGGCAGTATTTTAACTTATTCCCAATGGGGTCTACTTGGGAGTTGCTGAAAAGAGTTAATTCCCAAATGGATAATTTTCCCAAATAAGGATGCATTTAAATGGAAACTTCCCCAGCCAATGAACCCCCAAACCACAGGTCCCACTAGGTGGGACTTGGGAATCACCTAAGGAGCTATGTTTGGGTTTCCACTTTTAGAGTCAGCACTGGACTCTGTTTTTTTGTTTTTAAGGTTTTATTTATTAATTTTTTTCTTGAGAGACATAGAGAGACAGGCAGAGACACAGGCAGAGCAAGAAGCAGGCTCCCTGTGGTGAGCCCGAAGCAGGACTCGATCCCAGGACTCCGGGATCATGACCTGAGCCAAAAGCAGATGCTCAACCACTGAGCCACCCAGGTGTCCCAGCACTGGACTTTGTATCACAGTCAGCCTGCCTCCTCCCCACTCCTGCCCTAGGATGGACGCTCTCCATGGGTAAAAATGGTCACTCTCCTCCATCAGGCTCTCCTTTCCTGGGGTTTCTCTGCATTGTGCTTGCCCAGTACAAACAGAGAGCTAAGAAGACAGACAGACCATGGTGCTTTCACATGCTATCTGTAGCATACAAATATGTGTGCTGCATGATTATTAGAAATAGCAAAATACTGAAAAGCAACCTAAAGGTTTGCTAGAGGAATGGTTAAATGTACCATACTGCTCTTAACTTAAAATTCTAAAAGATAGGGCAGCCTGATGGCTCAGTGGTTTAGCGCCGCCTTCGGCCCAGAGTGTGATCCTGGGGACCCGGGATGGAGTCCCACGTCGGACTCCCTGCACAGAGCCTGCTTCTCCCTCTGCCTGTGTCTCTCATGAATAAATAAATAAAATCTTTAAAAAAATTCTAAAAGATAAGGAAAATATGAATAAATCCAGAAGGACACAGAAAACTCTTTAAAATGTACTAAGTTCAAAGAGACAGTTGCAGGGTGATGTGTATAATAAAAACCTTAATTCTACCTGATCTTTAAAGTCTGGAGGGATGAATGTGAAATAGTCAACAGGGTTACCTTTGGAGGGAGAGGAGATGGGGTAAATGTGAGGGAGAGAAGGGATTTGTGTTTACCACTAATCTCTTACATATTTTCCAGTGAGAAAATATTTGTGTATTACTTGTACAATCTTAGAAAACAAAAAAATCCCCATCTCTTCTGCCCTGAGGGAGAAGCCTCTCTTCTTACAATTATCAGATTGCCAATAATATAAAATCAGATTTATCTTGTATCCCAGTAGATACTAAATCCCATGGTTTGGAACTTGAGTTGGTAAGGACTAAAGAATGACAAACCAGGGGTTAGGGTGGCAACAGGCAATCAAACTGTAAGAGGCTACCTGAAAGAATTCTCTTTTCAAAAAAATCAATCCCATCACCATTAATCCTTCTGGGAACATCCAAATTTGACCATCAGCTCTGCTAAGGGGAGTGGAGTTTTGGACATAGTTACCTGGGAATGAACTAGGCCCCACTCATGGCATTTCTTCTGCAGGGCCCTGTACCAGCATAATTCCCCTGCTCCAGATAGTAAATTCCTGAATTTGTAGGTTTGGGAGAGATCTGGACACACATAGCCCTGCTCCCTGTTTCCTGGGAGGGAACGAGTGCTCCCAGGGAGCAGAATCAGTCCTGCATGCAGCCCTTTGTCCCTGGCTGCTAGTGGTGCTGGTCAGGGGAGGGGTTTGGCCAGAGCTGGCTGTGACTGGGTGGCCACATTTCTTTAATTCCAGGATTTAAATGTAGGAAACCCACTTGTCTACAAATGAAATCCATACCTCAATATAAGTTTCAACAGAGTTGATGGCAATATTGTCAGCTCCTTTTTCCTTTATTCTTTTGTCCTATTTTTCAATTGACTCAGAACTCAGGCTCAGAACTCAGAAGTGTGTTATTTAACTGAGTTCTTCTGAACTTTCAACAGTGAGGGTGCAGAAGGCCAGATTCTTCTTATCAGCCAGTTTTAAAAACCAGTATCAAACATAAAAACTTTATGGATACCAGCAGCATTTTGATGGGCCCGGCCCAGGTCCTTTATAGGGTACAATGAATGGAAACACTCAAGGTCAACTAAATAGAAAGTTCCTGATCAAAGGATCACACTGAAAAGGAAACTGGTCTATGCCCATTTTTTTATCTTGAAACTGATGGCGTTCTGTTTGGACCTAGCATTGACTTTAAACCCCTCGCAAATAGGAAAGCGGCCCTCCTCTCCTTCTAAATCCTAAATATAAATAAATAAATAAATAAATAAATAAATAAATAAATAAATAAATAATCCTAAATCCTACTGTTCAACCACTAGATATCCCAACTAAATTATACCCTAATTTCCTCTTCACACATCATAAATCCAATGTCATACATTGACCGTAGGCATGCCCAATCAACTACGTTCTGTTATAGTTTTACAAGGGTGTTACAGTGACTCATATCCACTTTTTATCATCTTGCAGAGAAATCTATGGGACTAATGCAGCTTTTATTGCCTGTTCCTAAGTCAGTGACTCACAAGAAAAAAAAAATGGTTAGGAACTAAGATAAACAGAGCTCATCCTCTCTCCTCTGGTTTCTAAGGCCTAGAATATGTACCTTAATGCCACCATAATAGGGAAAGATGGTAGCACTAGCCTCTTAACAAAAAACATTAATGTCTAATGGGACAAAATACCAGATATGTTATGCCCCCCTCCCTTTTAAACTGCTCCTTATTAACATATCCATTGTAAATAAGCTGGATGCATCACTCTGCCAATAGAAAGTGGAAATATAAGGATGCTTATATATGCAATATAGGATGGGGTTTTATAATACAGACCTTAGAAAACACTAAGTATTTGCTGAACTAATAAATAAGTGGAAGGAAGGAAGGGAGTGTCCTATTAGACATAGATCCAGCAACGCTAATTACTGCTAGAAAGCCATCATTTTTGGTAAACACTCCTTAACAGACTTCTAGCTAAAGGTACAGTGTACACAGAGGATCAACTCAGCCAGTCCTCAGGGATGTGGCTTGAAGCCCCTCATCCTGGAGGGCCCATGAGGAAGTTAATTTTCTGAAACTCAGATGTCTCTGTGTGCTTTCCTGACATTTCAAAATAGCTGATTCCCTAAGATTTCTGCACGCTAAAACTACGGTGGCCACATTCTAAAGCACAGACCCTACAGCTTTTATTATCCACGTGTCCATGTGCGGCAAGGCCACCACCACCAACAGCTCTATAATGCTTCTGCGAGCAGCTGGGTGATAGGGTCAAGGACATTTGCTTTCCGTCACATTGCTATGTCCTTTCTGTGAAGATCCACAAAAGAAACTGGAAGTCTAAAGGGCCCAGAGAGAGTGTCCGTGGCCCAGGAATGGTCTGTGGGAATGTGTGGTGGGCACCGGGGCATTTACCTCACTGCAGTGCTTCCTAGGCTGTGTGTGTAGCATGATGTTTCAGACA
The DNA here is from genome assembly GCF_011100685.1 of Canis lupus familiaris. Lineage (NCBI taxonomy): Eukaryota > Metazoa > Chordata > Mammalia > Carnivora > Canidae > Canis > Canis lupus. Next base: position 43,337,199 of record NC_049246.1, on the reverse strand, counting down.
GATGCAGCAAAACTTAGATAATAAACATTATGTAACCATCTCTCTTTCCCTGGAAGCAATTCATGCACCTGCTCACTTGTCCCTGTAGCATAGGCTGTGATGAAGATCAGAACCGGGTCCCTGCCTCCTTCTGTAGGTGTACGTACAGCAGCTCTGACATGCATGTTTGGTACTAGCTTAGCCATGGCTTCCTTGTATTGTCCTACCTTCATTTTCCTTTAACTACAATTTCTTCCCCTCTCCCCAGCATTATTGAGATGTACTTGACACAGGACACTGTGTACATTTAAGGTGTATGAAGTGCTGCATTAACACACGTATATATTGTGAAATGATCATCGCCTAATAAGGTTAGTTAACACGTCCATCACCTCACAGTTCCTTTGGGGGATAGGTGAGAGCATTTAAGATCTGAGTAACCTTCAAGTATATAATATTGTTAACATTAGCCACCACGCTATGCCTTAGATCCCCAGAACTTATTTATCTTATAATCAGAAATTACACCCTTTCACCAACATCTCCACTTCCCCCACCTCCCAGCCCCAGCGAACCAACACTCTACTTTCTGTTTCTATGAGTTCTAACCACAATTTTGTTCTTTCCATTTTCTATTTTTATCTCATATTTTGTGTTTTCTCATAAGCTGCTTCAAACCTACTTGAGAATGAAGTAGGGTATAAATTTTTGAATATTAAAAAAGGCCTCTGTTGATGAAGATCCTAATATTAATGTGCAGACCCTCCCCCTTAATCAAAGCCATGGCTCTGACCTATGGGGTTACCTCAGGATCCCCTGGTGCTTCCTTCTGAGCTGAATATGCTTGGCTCTACCATTTAGCCTGTCGCCCAGGTGGTACATTGGGGTGAGCTCCAGGGACATGGGTTCAAGAACTTTGAAAATGTCCTTAGGAGACACTGGTGTATTTGCTCCCCTGGTTAAGAACCCCAACCCAGGGGCACCAGGGTGGCTCAATGGCTGTCTGCTTTCAGCTCAGGGCATGATCCCGGGGTCCTGGGATCAAGTCATCAAGTCCTGCATCGGGCTCCCCCATACGGAGTCTGCTTCTCCCTCTGCCTATGTCTCTGCCTCTCTCTGTGTGTCTTTCATGAACAAATAAATAAAATCTTAAAAAAAAAAAAGAACCCCAACTCAACACCACATCCCTTTGGATGAGCTATCCTTAGAAGGACGCAGTGTCACCTACATAATATTTTGCCCTGGGATGCAAACCCTGAATCTAATCACGAGAACGTAAGAAAGACAAACAGAGAAATGCTCTGTTTTCTTAAATGACGGAACAACTATAAAGGACATGGCTCAACTGACAAATTGGAAAATGCCCAGATTAGATAAGAGTATCATAAAGATATTAAACTTACTGAAGTTGATCACTGTATGGTTACATAAGAGAACACTCCTATTAAGAAGTGAACTCTACATGGGAGTAAAAGGCCATAACATATGTAATTTATTCTCAAATGGCTCAGAAAACAGACGTGTATGTGTGTGTGTATGTGTGTGTCTGTGTGTGTGTAGAGAAAGTAAACACATGAGTAAAATGCCAATAGTCACTGAATCTGGATTAAGGGTATACAAGTGTCCTTTGTGCTATTTTTACGATTTCTTTGTAAGTTTGCAATTATTCTGAGTAAAAAGTTAAAAAAAGAAAAAAGAGAGCACCTGCCTTTGACTGTACAGCTTCCAATATGGCAGTTATTTTAAAGAAGAGAATGAAGTTTCCTTCCTTTCCTACTGATTTGCTAATTGTTACCAGTTCTTGGCACCAAACAGCTCCAACTGGCACCTCTCTCCCACCACCCCCAGGACGCCAGCTCCCAGCTGCTCACTGTTCAAAAACAGCTTTCTTTTCCTTCTGGGACTTTACAGACTTCTGAAGCCAGCTGAAATGCAGACTCCTGAACATTATTTGCCCATGCTCTTTTATTTTTTTTAGTTAGGCTACTTTTAAATTTGGGGGGCAGCCCCAGCCCTAGGGCACAGAGCCTCACCGTCCCAGGTCTCGTGAAGTCCACACTGTGCGCCAGGCTCTGTCGCATCTGATCACTGAAGAGGCGGACACACACGCTCTGGAGGTACTCCGGGGTGATCTGCAAAGAGGACACGAGGATGGCTGGTGCAAGGCACAAAATGCCCCCTGTGACATTAGGGCCCCAGAAATTATCAGAGCTCTCAGCAGTTTTTCTGGGAGGTATGCAGATGGAATTTTGCTTTAACATAGGACCTTTGGGAGCTAAAGCACTGAGTCTGACAGAAAAAAAACTGCTAACATTACTGCAGGTATGATAGTGGGGAATCATGTTTTAAATTATGTAATTCCACTAGATATACTCCCAGTCATATAAAATAAACTGATTTTAAACCATTTGTGTTGTGTGTGTGTGTGTGTGTATGTGTGCATGTGTATGTGTGAATTCAAGCAATAAAGTCAATTGGGTAGCCAATGTGTGGTGGAAAGAATAGTGGGCTTAAAATCTGAAAATCTAACCTCAAGCCCTAGACTCAAGAAAACCAACAGCTTTGCCCCTTGCCTTCTGACCTGCTGAATGAAATGAACAATGTCTGCCTCTGTGGTTCACAGTGACAGAGTGAATGAGATCACACATATGCCTGGCACAGGCCAGCTCATTACGGAATGAATGATGGAGGCATTTTTTATTGCATGCCTGCCAGCGTGAGGCTGCATTGCTGTGCCCACCAAAGCTGTTCAATTCTTGCCTTTTTTTAGTGCCTTCTCACCCTCTTGTTAAGCAACTGCAACTCAGGACTGGTATATAGCATCTCAGGTGGTAGTCTCTGAATGTTGTCTTTTCATTTTACATCTTTTCTTTTTATACAAAGAATGAACATTTAAATTTTACAAGTGCCCCAACCTCTCTCCAGTCCCATCCTTTTCCATACATCAATCTCTGGAGGTAACTATTAACCATTCTTCACCCACCCAACCTTTTTTTTTTTTTCTATGCCTGATTGCTGGAGGAGAACCTCCCTTTCCTCAGCCTCATGATTCCATGTGGTGAACTCCCACGTGGTCATATAACGGGCCCCTCTCCACATCCTTACTCAGTTGTCTCCATGTGAAGACTACTCAACTGATTCATAAGTTAGAAAGAGATGCACCATCTCCTCTCCTTGGAGGACTCCATCAACCCACTGGAAATTTCTGGTCTGCTTCAGACATGTGAAAGGCTATGCATCCATGGCAGATGTCTGTGCTCATCCCTTGACACTCAGCTCTATGTGAAGTGACTCAGACAAGTAAGTGCCCCATCTCAGGGCTGCACTTCCCACATGATTCTGCATCCTCTTCCTCTGAATTGTGATAGTATCAAAATGTAAACATTCCTTTCTCATCCTGTATTTTTAACCTTTCTTTACATCTTTTCATTGTCTATAACATAAAAACACAATTATAGTTCGTATTAAAAAAGCACCTTCCCCTTCCTCTACCCTAGGTCCTCATCTTTCGACCACCCACTCAGGATTCTTCTGTCACAGCCAAAGTCCTTGAGAGAACTGCCTCCATTTGCTGTCTCACCTCTCCTGGATCTCTCTACCTGCTACAGTTAGGCTTCCAGCTGCATCACTCCATAGTTCCCATGGCAAAGGCCACCACCACTGATCTCAATGTCAAAAATCATTGGACACTGTTCAGTTCTAGCATTTTAAAGTTTTCTGTGGCTTCTGAGACTCTACATCAACCTCTTACTCCTCAAACTGTTTCCTCCTTTGACTTCTGGAACTGCTACCAGAACCATATCTTTAACAAGCATATTTGATTGTGTCACTTTCTTGCTTAAAACAGGTGAATGAGGAAAGGACACACATAATCAGTAGACTAAAAAGCAAAATATAAATGGCCAACAAACATGAAAACATATTCAGCCTCATACATAATTAAAGAAATGCAAATTGAAACATTTAGAACACCAAGTTTTACTTACCAAGCCAGGAAAGGGTTCAAAGTATAATGAGTTCAAAATATAATAGTGTCTGATGTTGGCAAGTGTGTGGAGAAATAAACACCTTGATATGGGTAAACTCCTGGGGGGTTTGGGTAAACAATTTTGAAATCTTGGGAGAAATGATTTGTCAACATCTATCAAAATGTTAATGCCTATAACCTCTGACCTAGCAAGTCCACTCTTAGGATCTTACCTTACTTGTTTTCAAAGGTATACACTATATACAAGAATGTTCATTGCAACATTTTTTTTGTTCTAGCAAACAAAAAATCTAAATGTTCACCATCAGAGATCTAAAAAATTATGGTTCACCCTTAGAATGGCATAATGTATAAGCCTAGAAAAGAACGAAGGTAGTATGGTCATGTGGAAAGATTTCCAAGATATACTGAGAGTAAAATAGCAAGTTTCAGAAGAATAGTGGGTCATAGGATCCCAAGTATATGTAAGCTGCATGCAGACACATGCATATGCATAGAAATTTTTGGAAATAATATGCAAGAAAAGTTAATCTTGAATGCTATTAAAGAAGAGACACTAACAAACTGTACGGGAAGGGGCTTTTGCTCTTCACTATACATTACTCAGACTTGTTCTAATTTGTTATCACAAATATGTATTTTTTTACATTAAAAATAAGCCAGTTAGGGGCACCTGGGTGGCTCAGTGGCTGAGTGTCTTCGGCTCAGGTTGTGATTCTGGACTCCTGGGATCGAGTCCTGTATCAGGCTCCCTGAGAGGAGCCTGCTTCTCCCTCTGCCTGTGTGTGTGTGTCTCTCTCTCTGTCTCTCATGAATAAATAAACAAAATCTTAAAAAAAAAAAATTAGAAAATTTTGGGTGAAATAGAGTCAATTTTTGTAAAACAGGTATATTCAAGCACTGAAAAAAACACAGAATGTTAACAAGTGTTATTACTAGGTAACACAATTACAGGTAATTTTATTTTTGCATAGTTCTCTATTTCTAAAATTTTCTATAATACATATTATTTCATAATCATATTTTAAGTCATTTAAAAAATTATTTTATTTAAGTGATGTCTATGCCAAACATGAGGCTCAAACCCACGACCCTGAGATCAAGAGTCACATACTCTACCCCCCTGAGCCAGCTAGGAACCCCACTAAAAACAATTTTAAATACACTACCTCTCATTTGTGATAATATAATACAGAACTTAATATATGTACATGAGTAAAGAACTGGAGAAATCAGAATAAGATCAATAGACTGGGTCAATGTCAATGTTCTGGTTGTGTGATATTGTACTATATAGTTATGCAAAATGTTACTATTCGGGGAAACTGTGCAAGGTGTGCAAAGACTCTTTGCATTATTCCTTAGAATTGCATGTCAACCTATAATTATTCCATTTTTAAAGAAAATGTATATTTCCACAGAGAAATTTTATTATAATTTCTAATTTTTTAGTAAGTGAAACACTAGAGTCATTCTCATTAAAGTCAGGAATAAGTCAAGGAGGCCCATGACCATATTTTTCAACAATGTTCCACAGTCTTAGCCAGTATGCTAAGAAAAAAAGAAAAGTCATTATAAATAATGAAACAAAACAAAAATATCATTATTTGAGGATATTATGACTGCCAATCTAGAATACAGGAGAATCAATCAAAAGAATCTATCAGATTAAGAGTTCAGAAGAGTAGTTGTATCAATATGTGAAAATCTGTAACTTCCTTTATACCAGTAGCTTATTTCCCCCTCATTTTTATGCCACTCCATATTATTTTTTCCTGTTGCCAGACAATTTATTCTTCGCTAATGTTAAGAATAAGGTAGAGAAATAAAGATGTGGTCAATAGTATGTGAGGAAAAATGGATAAAATACTGTAAGCAGCACCATAACTGGGGTGGAATGTCAGTGTGGTCTTCTTTCTGCACTAGGCTTTGTGAAGTACAGGGGCAGGTGTCACTGGCTGTGAGCAGCCAGGAATCCCATTATCAACACACCCCATGCTCTTAACACTTCTTTAGCTCCAGACACACGGGCAACTGGGGAATCTTCCTTACCATCTTGCCACTGACTGTGGCCTCCAGAGAATCCACCAGCTCTGCTGTGACCCCAATGAGATTGTGGTAGTCCGCCTGGATCTTATTGTACCGCTTCAGGTATGTCATTGACCTTCGCTCAGCTTCTACCAGCTGCTGGTGGAGCTGCTGTGACGTTTCTAGGAAGACAATTTATATTAAAACAAAACAACAGTAAGAAAACCCCATAAAAAAATAATGATGTTCTTCCCAAGCAAGGATCATTGTCTCCTTTCAGAAGATTTTGCTATGACGATGAGCTTGACATTATTTGTGTTTAACACTTGGCTGCTATTTCTTGACACATTTAATTTTTTAAATATATATATAGAAGCTTGATTTGCCAACATATAGCATAACACCCAGTGCTCATCCTATCAAGTGCCTCCCTCAGTGCCTGTCACCCAGTCACCCCATCCCCCCCACCTCCCCTTTCACTACCCCTCGTTCGTTTCCCAGAATTAGGAGTCTCGTGTAATAAATGGTGCTGGGAAAATTGGACAGCCACATGCAGAAGAATGAAACTAGACCACTCTCTTGCACCATACACAAAGATAAACTCAAAATGGATGAAAGATCTAAATGTGAGATAAGAATCAATCAAAATCCTAGAGGAGAACACAGGCAACACCCTTTTTGAACTTGACACATTTAATTACCAAGTGCTTAATGACCACTGATTTTCAATTTCTTGTCTCTGGTTGTTCAACTGAACCATCATTGGTTTTCCTCACACAATCTATTTTCTTGACTGAGCTCCACACAATTTCTTTCAGTTTGTTCTATGTACAACAAACAAACTCAGTGTTTCTACAGTCAGCCCACAGACTGGATGAACCACACCTGCATCTTTTCCTGTTTTTTTTGTTTTTTGTTTTTTTTTTTTGTTTTGTTTTGTTCGTTTTTTTTGCCGTGTGAAGTTATCTGGGGAACTGTAAGTACCTGCAGGACAGTTCCTCGTGAAGATCATGCACAAATTAGATTTAAAAACCTGTTTCATGATTATGTGTAGAAAAGTAAAATATTTTAATTATTAAGACCCCAAATATCACATTATAATGAACTAAAATTATTGGTTAGCATCCTTCAAATTTCAGTATTGAAAGTTAACTTTAAAAACTCTTCTGGCATGGGGGCAGCTCGGGTGGCTCAGCGGTTTGGCACCGCCTTCAGCCCAGAGCGTGATCCTGGAGTCCCAGGCTCGAGTCCCACATCGGGCTCCCTGCATGGAGCCTGCTTCTCCCTCTGCCTGTGTCTCTGCCTCTCTCTCTGTGTGTCTCTCATGAATAAATAAATAATCTTAAAAAAATAAAAATAAAAAAATAAAAACTCTTCTGGCATGAACTTATATCCAGTACTTAAAGCTTTGGAGAACATCTCTGGAAATCATTTATTGAATTTTTTCTTAAATACCATTAGAGAGAAGGAGTCACTACCATATTCCTATGTTAAATATTATTTTTTTTAAGATTTTATTTATTTATTATCCATGAGAGCCACAGAGAAACAGGCAGAGGCATAGGCAGAGGAAGAAGCAGGGAGGTCACAATGCAGGACTCGATCCCAGAACCCTGGGATCATGACCTGAGCCAAAGGCAGAAGCTTAACCACTGAGCCCCATAGGGTGCTCCCCATGCTAAATATTAAAGCTTTTTATATGTACAAAACTCTAAATTACCTAACTAGAACTTCCAATGATGAAAATTCTACAGGATGGTTCATAATTTCATTTTGTGGTAATGAATATTAAAGAGCATCTGTATGGACTTTCTCAATGTGTATCGAGTGCCAGATGATGCATGAAGTACCGAAACCCATTAACTGGGGCAAATGACCTCAGAAATCATCAATATAAAAGTCACCAAAGTAGTCCCTCTTGAAAGGAGACTGCACCAAGGAACATATCCCCTCAGAAACTCACTGTACAATTAACTAAATGTAAGGGACTACTGGTGGCACCTCGGCCTCAGGAACCCAGAATTGGAATTTATGACAATTTCAAAGTATGGTACACCTGAGGGAAAAGAGGCCTCATTGCCAGCAGCCACAGGAAGGAGAGAAGTGGGCAGTTGGGGTGGAATACTTGCCACCAGTTCAAATACACCATTTAGCAGAACAGCCTGCTGTATAAAGACACATCACCTTGTAAACACCTTAGCTGGCTACAAACAGGACTTGACCATTACTGGAATCTTTTGGGGTCTCAGCTCCAAGATCTCAACTTTATTTCTGAGCGTTAAAAAGGATTTTGACTCTTCTTTCCTTCTCAAACATTTTATGAGACAAGGACAACTGAGCCAAAATCCCTTGCTGTGCAAGAGCTCAACCTTTCTTTCCTTATATTTTTAAAAGATTTTATTTATTTATTTGAGAGAGCATGGGGAGGGGCCTGGGCCCAAGCCTTTGGTACCAGTGTGCCCCCCGGTGCTAATCTCTGGTCTCCATGGCAATTCTGCATTGCTGGGGGGGAGGGGTGTTTATTCAGCCACAGACACACGCTGTGCCTGCCAGCCTCAGTTCCACAGACATTCTGCTTGGCTTCCTCAGAAAACTCAATTAAAATCAAACCTAAAGAAGGCTCAAACACAGCGGTCTCCTTGGTCTCCTTGGTGAAATCCAAAGGAAAGATACATAAAAAAACACAGGCTCTTCCCTTTGTACTACCCCTCCTAGATTTATTTTATCTGTAAAGTTGGGCCACTTCTCAGAGACATGACTGGATCCTAGCAGAAAGTTATCCTTAAAAGCCGCAGGGTATGTTGGGGTGACAAGGACTGGCTGAGACTCAGGAATCAGGGAGGTTTCCACCACTTTCTCTCTGCCAGCACCAAGATCAAAAAGCGAATCTGAACAGGGACTACACAGATTCAGTCAAAAACTAAGGTGATTTTCTGAGACTCAAAGGATGCGGGTGGGATAGTGGTTTTAAAATGACTGCCACGTCTTTGACACTCCTTCCTATCAAGAGGTAGAAGGTCACTCTCCTTCCTTTGAATGTAAGTTGGCCTTAGGAATAGCTTCTAATGAAGAGAATGTAGCAAAAATGACAGTGAGTTACTTAAGAGGCTGGCTTAGGAAAGGTGACACAGCTTCCACTGGCTCTATGTGGGGACATTCACCCTTGGAACCCAGCCACCAGGCCATGAGGAAGCCCAGGCCACATAAGTGTTCCTGTCAAGGGCCTCAGCACTGGCCACCAGACTTGTGCAGGTGGGCAAGGAAGCCTCGAAGATGGCTCCACCAGGCTCCATGTGCCTCCACGAGACACCGAGGGAGAACATGAGCACATGATCCCCACACCATGCAAGATGATGGCAAGAATAATAAATGGACATTGTTGCTTTATGCCACTGAGCTGAGACACTAGACTAGGTTGTAAAAGAAATAGAAATAGTGGCACAAAGGTGCATTTCCAGGAGTTGCAGTGCAGGACCCAAATGCCTAGCACAGTTTATGAATTCCCATTGGGGAATTCTGGAGTGCCTGGGTGGCTCAGTCGGGCAAGCAATGACTCTTGGTTTCAGCTCAGGTCATGATCTCAGGGGGCTGGGATTAAGCCCCATGTTGGGCTCGGTGCTCAGTGCAGGGTCTGCTTGAGGATTCTCTCCCTCTGCCTCTATCCTTCCCCCTGCTGTGATCTTTCTCTCTCAAAATGGATAAATAAATTGCTTTGAAAAAAAAATTGCCACTGTTCTGAATATGAGAACACTGGCACAGGACCTACCCCAGCCAAGGCCCAAGAATTATACTTGAGGAGCTGAAGAAATCTGCTCAGACTTATCCTCAGACATAACTATAGTGGGGGCAGAGCAGCCTCAGCAAGCTCCAAGGCTATAGCCTGGTGACCCTTGGAGCATTCCACGTGGACCCCATGAAACCACACCTATAGCCCAGCTCCTCCACGTTCAGGCAAGGACTGATGCTTCCCCATGAAGGCTCAGTGGGGCCGGTCCCTCTGAGCTACGGGGGTGGGACAGCCGGCAGAGCCATTCACACACTTAGAACTGCTGGGTTGGGGAAATGCAAGGTTATACAAGGCAGAAACATTCAGACTTTCTGCATCTGAAGCTATTGCCTCTGTCCTTGCATGTCAAATCTAAAGCATCGCTCCTCTGTCAACATCCTGGAAAGCAAAGAGCTAAAGAATTTACTAACGTTTCCATTCTTTACAAAACTTTAACTCTCTTAAAAAAAAAAACAACACCCCAAAAAACAGGGGATCCCTGGGTGGCTCAGCGGTTTAGCGCCTGCCTTTGGCCCAGGGTGTGATCCCGGAGTCCCTCCTCGGGTTCCCTGCATGGAGCCTGCTTCTCCCTCTGCCTGTGTCTCTGCCTCTCTCTCTCTGTGTCTCTCATGAATAAATAAAGAAATCTTAAAAACAACAACAACAACAAAAAAAACAGAAAAACAATGGCAGGAACTTTTGAGATCCTCTCTAACATTACCCTGCCGTGGGAAGGGCAACTGTGCTGTTTCATGTGATAAAACTCCACCTGCTGGGGACTGAGGATTACGCCACCAGAATCTACAGAAGGCTAACGCTTCAGAGGTTTCATAATAGAGCATCAAAGCCAAAACTCAGACAAAGAATCACAATTGACTTGACAGTAACTAAAGTTTTTCTCACCTGACTGAAAAATGAACAGTTCTGGTAGAAAATGGTTAATAATGGAAAACCATAATTTTATTCTAAAAACTTAATGTTGGAATTCCTGCTTTGAATGCAAAAAAACAGAAATGCTTCTAAGATGGGTGCTCCAAATTGCTACGGAAATTAGACCGCCCTAGACTAATGCAGGGTAAAAGTGAAAGATACTAAAATGCTTCTTGCCCCACCCACCCTGACGGTGTCCCCTGGCTGTGCTGCTGCAGTTACATCCCCTTGGGACATGGTTTCGATTCCCATCATCGCTCCACAGGCTGGTTACCTGATCTGCAAGACGAAGCTAACGCCAGCCCTTCTGCAGGGTGGGCCTCAAGGAGTCACAAATCTGATTGCAAAGTGCTTCATAAATACTTATTCTGGTTTTTAATTTTTGAAAAAAAAATTTAGACTTTTAGAGCCTTCGTTCACCAAGTGCACCAATTCTCTCCGTTTCTTTTTCTTTTTCTTTTTTTTTAAAGATTTTATTTATTTATTCATGAGAGACACAGAGAGAGAGAGAGGCAGAGACACAGGCAGAGGGAGAAGCAGGCTCCATGCAGGGAGCCCAACGTGAGACTCGATCCCAGGACTCTAGGATCACGCCCTGGGCCGAAGGCAGGTGCTAAACCACTGAGCCACCCAGGCATCCCCTCCATCTCTGTTTCTATCTCACTACTCAAAACTTGAGTTGGCAAAATTGTTCTTTAAAAAATGTTAATCTAGGGATGCCTGAGTGGCTCAGCGGTTGAGCATCTGCCTTTGGCTCAGGGCATGATCCCGGGGTCCTGGGATTGAGTCCCACATCGGGCTCCCTGGGTGGAGCCTGCTTCTCCCTCTGCCTGTGTCTCTGCCTCTCTCCCCATGTCTCTCATGAATAAACAAATAAGACCTTTTAAAAAATAAATAAATAAAAAATAAATAAATAAAAAATGTTAATTTAGGGCAACCTGGGTGGCTTGGCGGTTTAGTGCCGCCTTCAGCCCAGGGCGTGATCCTGGAGACCAGCGATCGAGTCCCACGTCAGGTTCCCAGCATGGAGCCTGCTTCTGTCTCTGCCTGTGTCTCTGCCTCTCTCTCTCTGTCTCTCATGAAGAAATAAATAAAATCTTTAAAAAAAAAATGTTAATCTAGGGGTGCCTGGGTGGCGTAGTCAGTTAAATGACTGACTCTTGGTTTCGGCTCAGGTTGTGATCTCAGGGTCTATGAGATTGAGCCCCACATCAAGCTCCGTGCTTAGCTCGTCGGAATCTGCTTGGAGATTTTCTCTCTCTCCCTCTCCTTCGGTCCTTCCCACCTGCTTGCTCTCTCCTCCTCCTCCTAGTCCCACTGAAATAAATAAATCCTTTTTTTAAATAAAAAAAAAATGTTAATCTGGATGATTTACCTTTGTTACTTTGTCCATTCTCCTTCTGGGATGAGAAAGAAGTTGAGGAAAACAGGCATTGAGGATAAAGCCCTCAGGGTCCCTCACATTGTGGGACCAATCTGAGAAAGGTACAAAAGAGACTTCTCAGGGCAATAAAAGCCTCTTCTTAATGTTGCTATCAAGAGCTGAGACTATTACTGACTTCTCAGTAGTTGGATGGTTCACTCTCAAGTGAATCCTCTCCTCTCCAGCTCAATTACTCCGGCATGTGTGCAACTCTTACACTATTTCAACAGGCCTCTATGTGGCCTCCTGACCCCCTTCCAAAGACCTTCTCCACTGCTGCCAAATGTTCTACTAAAAATGCAAACTGAACTCATACCTTTCATTGAAGGTATTCATTGAAGTGAATTGTCACCTCAATTTTAAAGCTCTATCCTAAGGAAATTGAGGTTGGAATGGTGACAACAAAGCACAGTAGCTAAGACCATAGACTCTAGAGCCAGACTGCCTGAGTTTAAATCTCAGCTCCTACACATCTGGCCACATGACTAAAGGCAAAATACTTAACTTGGTTGATTTGGGTTTTCTTAATTTTTTTTTTTTTTTGGTAACAGTCTTACTGAGATATAATTCACATATAACTCACTCATCTCAATCTTATATTTCAGTGGTTTTCAGTATATTCAGAGTTGTGCAACCATCACTACAATCGATTCTAGAACATTCTTATCACCCCAAAAAAGAAACTCTATACCCATTAGGAGTCATCCTCATTTTCCCTACCCTCCCTGGGCCTAGGCAACAACTAATCCACTGATTAGTCTCTACTGATTTACCCATTCTAGACCTTTCATTCAAATAAAATGATATCATAAGCAGCCTGTCATGTCTGGCTTCTTTCACTCAGCATGACATCTTCAACATTCGTCCACGTTGCAGCATGTGTTAGGACTTCATTCCTTTACATGCCCAAGTAATATCCTATTTTATGGATATGCTGCATCCTATCTCTCCATTCATCCCTTGGTGGACATTTGGGTTGTTTTCACTTTCTGGATGTTTTGAAATAATGCTGTTGTGTGGACATATGGCTCCAGTTCCCTTGGTATATAGCTAGGAGTGGAATCCTGGGTCATATGGTAACTCTATGTTTAAACTTTTGAGTTCAAAAAATTGTTTTTGAAGCATATTTAATGGTATGGGAAATGCTCCCTCCATTTGATAAAAAATATTAAAAAATACACAATGTACAGGTATCTGTTTAAACATTACATACTTTTGGGTATATGTATGTATACATACACAGAAAGTGCATTTCTATGCTTTCCAAATTTTCTATGAGGAATATGATCAATTTTAAAATCACAAATAAAAAGGAGTGATTTTTTTTTTAATGTAAAGAGCACGGTATTAAAATGCTTAAAATGTGCTTAAAATGTGCTTAAAATGTGCTTAAAATGCTTAAAATGTGTCACAGGCTGCTCCTGACTTACAAGACCTCACGCAAACCTTTTTGTCCAGGCCTTGCCTAGTCTCTGACTCTCTCTATTCTTCTGTTCCAGCAATATTGAATTCCCAAATATGCTGTCTCAGTCCTTTTGCATGACCTGTCCCCTCTACCTGGAATTCTCTTTTTGGACCTTGACACACCCTCCTATTAATGCTTAATTTATCTCATCAATATGAAGGCAACACTAACAATCATCCTCTATCCATGAGGCAGCCCAAGCCAGGGTGCTACTCCAGCACCACAGGTGGTCTCCATCTGCTTCAAAAGGATACGTATAATGTTAAAAGCTTTGGCGTGTTACTAGCTTTAAAAATTAAAGCCAAAAACTTTTCCAACTTCAACTTTAATTCTGGAGTCCAAGAATCCTGAAATAAAAAAAGAAAAGTAATAAAAGCTCTAGATCATTAAATGCCAACAGCATTGTCAAATTGTGGTCTTTGGTTTAAATAACCCTATCTAACACAGTTATTGAAATCAAAAGCAAGATGCCTTGCCTGTGGTGTGATGCTGTGAAAAATAGGTTTTAGGACATCTGACCAATTCATTTATAAAAGATTCAAATAACCACAGCAGGAGGAAAGAACAGAGTTCTTTCATAAACAAGGAAAAAAGAATCTTGTACATGATTTGAATATTTCATGTGATTTAAACACAAGCATAACAAATAACCTTATTAGGTTGAATGCCAAAAAGAATTCAGCAGCGTTGAAGCATACATGGTACTGGCAGGCATACATAGTTATCACTAAGTTACTGAAAGTTTCCCAAAGAGAAAGACTCATTTCCATAATCCTCATCTAGATAAGAAAAAAAAAAAGACAGAAGCTGTTATCTGCTTTAAAAACTCCATCATATCAAGAATTATGATATACTTTCAGTTTGATTTGTCCCTTAATAAAACATTACTTATCTCAAATAATGCTTATTGAAAGGAAAAAATAAGACTTAAGTAGTAAAAAAAAAAAAAAAAAAAAAAAAAGTAACAAGCAATTATCTTTCACAGGACAATTTTCCTCACAGACTTCATATAAAAATATCTACCACCCAAACCAAGCAGTTTCTCAAGATCAGCAAGATCAGCAAGATCTCTAATATTCCTGCCTACTTACCTCTTAGGTCCTGCCCCACCCCAACAGGCCCCCATCCTTCCCCTGTCCTTCCCTGATTCCCCTCCCCAGTTCTGTGTCCTTATCCACACCTCCCACTCCACCCATTCTATCCAGTGCATCATCTGGCTTTTGGAAAAAATACTGTCTAATATTTTTAAAAGATTGTGTAATTCCCTGACATGGCATGACAGCTTTAGTTATAATGTGTGTGTTATGGGTTGAATTGTGTCCCCTAAAAAGATATGCTTAAGTCCTAGCCTCCTTGAAATGTGAGGTCATCGGAACAGGGTTGCTATAGATGTAATTAGTTAAGATGAGGTCATACTGGAGAAAGACGGATCCTTAACCAACATGACTGGTGTCCTTACAAGAAACAAAATTTAGACACAGACACAGAGAGAAGGTGGGCCTGTAAAGACGGGGAATTAGAGTGATGCTGCCACAAGCCAAGGTACACCTGAGGCTACCAGAAGCCAGAAGAGGCAAGGAAGGATCCTCCCCTAGAGGCTTGGCAGGAAGCATGGCCCTGCCAACACCTTGATTTCAGACCTCTGGGCTCATGAGCTAAACGAGACAGTAAGTTCCTCTTATTTAAGCCACCCGGTCTGTGGCCTTTTGTTAACAGCAGCCCTGGGAAACACTACAGCTCAAGTATTCTACGCTCAGCCATATTAAAAAAAAAAATTGCAGGGAAGGACTACTATATTGGCCAATATAAAGGAAGACATCTTAAAAAACAAACCAAAATATTTGGGACATGTAGACTTCCAGTTAAATTGCTGTTGCTGATTACTATTTTGTATAACCAGCAAGTATTTATTTTTCAATTTAACTGTTTACCTTATGATGTTCTGCTAATAACAAGAATAAGACTGCGATAAAACCTCTCTGGGCAATGAATCCCTTATATTTTTCTTAACTGCTCTTATTTTTCTGTGCTTTCAGCTTTAGAACAAGAACATTTCCCAAGTCTGAAAGACACATGACTGCCCAGATCCCATGGGATAGGGGAAGCACTGGGCTGGTCCTGCTGTACTGCCTGCATGAAGTCACTCACCCTCTTTATATCATAGTCTCTCCACTTGTGGAACATGGACTTTCCATGAGTGATTGTCTGACTTGTTTTTCCAACAGCAAAACCTTGCCCAGAACCCTAATAGATGAAATGAATAAAAGCAGGGTATTCTTGTTATGTGGTATATATGTATGTATACACAGCGATAACATTTAGTAAATGGTGCTGCTATACAGAATATAATCATTTTTGTGTATTGAGTTGGTATCTGGAAACTTTTGTTAAGTTCATAATCATCAAAAATGTAGTGGTTAGGCATCTGTCTTTGGCTAAGGTCAAGTCCCAGGGTCCTGGGATTGAGTCCTGTATTAGCCTGCTTCTCCCTCTGCCTATGTCTCTGCCTCTCTCTCTGTGTTTCTCATGAATAAATAAAATCTTTTTAAAATGAAAAAAAAAAACAAAAACAGGGTATTCTTGTGGAGGAAGGGGAGAGCTCCATGCTTGACTCCCCTGCCTCCTCTCTCTCTCTTGCAGAACCCACGAGAATTCCTTCTTTCAATTTTCACTAATTAAGCTTGGCTTGGTCCTTGGCACCTAAGCACCCAAAAGTTTTTCTGGAAGTAACCAACTACAGAAGTATCTAAACATTTCTGCAAGAAGATATTCACTGACAAACACTTTGCTGAAAAGAGCTCATTACTATCTCTACAAAGAAATTTCCTTTCCTGACACCTCAGCAGAAAAGATAACCTGAAAGAGCAATGAAAACAACTAAAAAAGCTGGATAAGTTAACCATCTTTTAAAACACATCCCCAAGAAAGGAAAAGCAGAGACTAAAAATGACAGTTTTTCCTCTAAGGACAAGTTGGAGACTAGAAGACCGCACACCTCCTAAGCTCTAAGAGTTGTTGTGGTGCAGACGACAGAAAGCAACAGGATCTACTCACAGTGAACAGTCTAATAGGGGACCTTAGCACAGAACTGGGAGCCCTAAGGGCTATACTATCAGGAAAAAGTCAAAGACAAACCAATTCACTGCCTAGAAGGTGACAGCAAGGATATTGACCTGTCTTGACCTTAACATTAGGTAGAGGAGAGGAAAAATCTCATTTAAAACTTCATAACCCGGGGATCCCAGGCTGGCTCAGGGTATTTAGCACCTGCCTTCAGTCCAGGGCGTGATACTGGAGTCCTGAGATCGAGTCCCACATCGGGCTCCCTGCATGGAGCCTGCTTCTCCCTTTGCCTGTGTCTCTGCCTCTCTCTCTCTCTCTCTGTCTCATGAATAAATAAATAAAATCTTAAAAAAAAAAAACTTCATAACCCAAACTAGTCCCATTAAAGACTGTAACTGAAACTGACACTATCTGTGTGCTTCCCAAAGCCTTGAGCAAAGATACTTAATTTAAAATTATCGTGGGCTGGTAATGCCCTAGAGAGATGCAAATGAGGATCTTCTCTGAAAGAATCAAACTCCACTCGGGCCTCAAAAAACTCTCACAGGTCCCAAGTAAAATAAACTCATTGTCAAAACTCAAAGTAACAAATTAAAAAAAAAGATATAAGGCACCGTGAATGAGAACCAGCAGAAGTAAAACACAGCAGGATCAAATCTACAAAGGCCCTGATATTAAAATTAATAGATAAAGAATATAACACAAATGTTTAATATGGTAAAGAAATTTTAAAAGAGGCTTGAAAATATGAGCAAAGAATAAGAGACTATAAAAATGACCCAGTAAATTTGTTTTTGTTTTGTTTTTTTTTAAAGATTTTATTTCTTTATTCATGAGGGACACAGAGAGAGAGAGAGAGAGGCAGAGACACAGGCAGAGGGAAAAGCAGGCTCCATGCAGGGAGCCCAACATGGGACTCGATCCCGGGTCTCCAGGATCATGCCCTGGGCCGAAGGCAGCGCTAAACCACTGAGCCACCCAGGGATCCCCCTGACCCAGTAAATTTGAATGAAAAAACAAAAAGAACTTCCCTCAACAAAAGCTAATAAATGAAATTATAAATTCAATGAGGAGATTAAAGAACAGATTAGACATAGTTTGACAGGTGAACTTGAGAACTAGAAAATAAGTATGAATAAATCACTCAGAATACAGCTGAGGCAGAGATCACAAGATGGAAAATACAGGATGGCAAGAGACATGGAGGGCACAACACTGTGAACATTCCTGACTCTACCGAACTGTATAGTTCATGACGGTTAAGATGGTAAATTTTATTTTATCACAAATTTTTTAAATTAAAAAAAATGGACAAAATAGAAGAAACAAATCTAATGTAGATTTAATCAGATATGTAGATTAAATGTAGATTTAATCAGACATTTATAAAAAGATAATAAAGAGGATGGGGGAGAGGCAATATATGAAGAGAAAACAGAATCTTCCAGAGTTGTTGAAAGACACAAGAAGTCACAGTCAGAAGCCCAACAAATCTCTAGTAAAAACAGAAATCTAGGGGCACCTGGGTGGCTCAGTGGTTGAACGTCTGCCTTTGACTCAGGTTGTGATCCCCGGGTCCTGGATGGAGTCCTTATCAGGCTCCCTGCAGGGAGCTGCTTCTCCCTCTGTCTATGTCTCTGCCTCTCTGTGTCGCTCATGAATAAATAAATCAAATATTTTTTAAAAAGAAAAGGAAAGAAAAGAAATCTATCCCTAGACACACCAGAGTGAAATGACACAACCTCAAAGGTCAGAGAAACAAGACAGATCACCTACATGGGAACGGTGATTAGACTCATGGCTGACCTCCAACAACAACAATGGGAGTAAGGTGATAACATCACCTTCAATGTCATAAAACAAAATAGCTGTCTGGGACGCCTGGACAGCTCAGTCGGTTGAGCATCCAAAACTTGGTTTCAGCTCAGGTCAGGATCTCAGGGTTGTGAGATCCAGCCCATATTGTGGGGTCCGAGCTCAGCATGGAGTCTCCTTGAGATGCTCTCTCTCTCCCTGTCCTCTGCCCCTTCCCACACATGCATGTATGCTCGATCGCTCTCGCAAAATAAATAAATAAATCTTTAAAAAGAAGGAAAGAGAAAGAAACAGAAAAGAAAGAAAGAAAGAAAGAAAGAAAGAAAGAAAGAAAGAAAGAAAGAAAATGGGTATAAATCTATCACTTTGGACCCGTCTGAGAAAGCGACAGACACATTTCAGACGGGTGAGGACAGAAAGAAGAGATCTTCAGCTACAGGAGGCTCTAAAGGATGTATGTGAAGCAGAGGAGAAAATGATTACAGATGGAAGGTCCTTAATGCAAGATAGAACAGCAAGCACAGTTATAGGTACATAGAAGAGTAAATCCATACATACACAGATTGCATAAAATAGTAAGAATCTGTAACATGTGGGGTTAAAGTATATAACTGAATACTTGACAAGAACAGCAGGTGAGCTGGGAAGGGGATGAAGGAGGTGAATGCATTCTATGGTCCTTGTGATGGTCAGGAAGAGGAGGAAGACACGAACTTTAGATCTTATTTTGCACACATACTCAAGTATCTATCATGTCCACTGAAAGGACATAATGTAGAGTAGCAAAAAGGGGAAAAAATGGAATAAAAGGACTCCCCATGAGTACTGAGCTCTGCAGACTTGGAATGCCAAGCCAGAGCAGGCGAGTTGCCTGCTGCAACCTGGGTCGGACCGTCCCTGGCACCTGCACCCCGCCTGACCTCAGCTGCAGCCACACTGCTGTGCCATCATCTTCATAAACAGAAGCCATCGCGATGAGAAAATCCAACATTTCTTTTCAAGTTTCACCGCCTTCCTTAACCATGATGTATTTTCAACCTTCTCAGAGAGGAAGGGAGCAAAACTAAATTTGGATGGGCAAAAAAAATCAAGCATAGAATTCAACTTAGGCGGGACGCCTGGGTGGTTCAGCAGTTGAGCGTCTGCCTTTGGCCCAGGGCGTGATCCTGGAGACCCAGGATTGAGTCTCACGTCAGGCTCCCTGCATGGAGCCTGCTTCTCCTTCTGCCTGTGTCTCTGCCTCTCTCTCTCTGTGTCTCTCATGAATAAATAAATAAAATCTTCAAAAAAAAAAAAAAAAGAATTCAACTTAGGCTAATCTACAACAAACCTGCTGTGATGAAATCAGCCAACTCCCTGGACTTCAATTTAGTGGCTACTATTCAGGAGTGCTGACAGGTGTTTGACTAAATTATAACGGAATAGGGGACGGAGATATACCGGGTCTGGAAAGATAAGTGCATCTGTTGTTCAGTGGCACAGGAGTACTCTCCAAACATGCTTGGAAACAGTGTGAGATCTTTCTTTAGAAAAAGCCACTGCATCACAATTATTTCAGTCTCTTAAACACATTTTCATAAACTTCTCAGGGGACATCTTAATTTTATTAAGTCCACAAAAATTACCAGAATGGATAAACACTGATAACAAATAGTATGCTGAAATGTCAATGATGGTGAAATGTAACAATTAAAGGAGCTCCAGGCAAGCAGTCTGAAGGAAGTAATAATAGTACACAACCAGATCATCAGACATATGCCAAGTGAGATTCTGAATACAAAATAAAATGTGCATGGCCAGCAAGTCTGTAAAATAATCTAGTTTTTTTTCAGGCTACCAATTTTCTTCCCTTTTTTTGTTTTTAAGATTTTATTTATTTATTTATCTATTTATTTATTTATTTATTTGAGAGAGAGAGAGAGAGAGAGAGAGCGCGCACATGAGTGGGAGGCAGAGGGAGAAGCAATGCTTCCTGCTGATCAGGGAACCCAACGTAGGCTTGATCCTAGGACCCCAAGATCATGACCTGTGCCAAAGGTAGATGCCTATAACCAACTGAGCCACCCAGGTTCCCCCAGGCTACCAATTTTCAATGAAACTGAATAAAAATTATCCTTTCGATAATGAAAAAGTATGCATGGAATGGTTTTAAGAAGTAAGGACATTTAAAAATAGTTACATTAGTCTGGATTAACAAGTCTTAATACAACCCCAAAAAATCATATTTTATGGCACAAGCAAAGTTAGTCAAAGAAAATTATCTGAAAACAGAAGCAATTTTTCATTTTTTTCACAGCATCATTCAGAAACGACTAGCATTGACAAGGTGAAACCGCAATGCCGCCCAGGGTCCGATCCAAGATTCAGAGGCCATCACTCACCTGGAAGAGCTCTTTAAATGAGGGGTGTACCATGGGATTGGGAACAAAAGGCAGAGCATAGAAAGGAAGAAACTCCGTAGTCTGGCTCAACGCTGCCCCTTTGGTCTCCAGGTAGGTTCTGAAATAAGAAATCCTCTCATCCAGGTCCTCTTTGTCCTGCAAAGAAGGAAAGATGCTCACTTGGGGTCTCCTGCTGGATGCCCAGTCCCCTGTCTATCCACCCTCTCTCCGAGGCTCCTTCAGTTCCAACCACGTGCCTGGTATCCTCCCCACCTGGCTGAGCAAGCACGCTATCTCCAGTCATTCTAACACTGCCCCTGATTTCACCCCAAATTTTGTCAGGAATTTCAGAGAACTAGATAAATTGTTCGATCTGTGTCCTTTTACTTTATAATTGGCATGGCCTCATGTCCTTAAAATTCTTCATAAACATCATTTCTACTGGCAGGACAAAATCTCACCTTGTGGGTCTATCACAATTCACTAAACCAATTCCCCCAGTACTAGACATGTGCATTGTTTCCACTTGGCACAGGTCATGAACATAAGCCTGCATTCCCAGGACTCCCTCAGGAGAAGTGTCTATGGGTGAACAGGTGGACCTTTATAGTTTTTTGAAACAGAAGCTTCCATAGCATTCCTCCTTTCCTTTGCAAAGCTAACTAAGGACTGATCTTGCAGGCTTCACTGGTTCCACGTGTGATCTGAGGCCACTCAACCCCTCAGGTTTTGATTGCCTCCTGTGCCTCAGTGAGGTCGGAGGACTTGAGCTGCTCAGCCTGGAATCAGGCACTCTCCCTCCCTGACTACCTGGCTGCACCAGATATGGGCACCCTGTGTATGTATGCTCTTCTAATCAACACAGCTCACCCCGTCTACAATGTGAAGCCTTCTTCTGGACACCAGGCTTAAAAAATACATGATGTTCATTGACTTTTTTTAATCTTACATCAAAATAAAATAATTAGAAAACAGAAATAAATAAAGTGAAAATCCCCCATGATCTCACTCCTCATGACCGCTGTCTTGAAGAACAGGAATGGCTACCATGACATACTGTGAAGCTGCTCTGTCCACCACTGACCTATTCTGAGGCACCACCCCCCAACATCTTACTAAGTGAAAACAGGTGCTTGGGGGCAGTAGCTAATGCCAGTAGAAGCCACTAAAGAAATGTACGTGGTCAAATGTCAACATGGCCCTGTTCCCTTCTCTCATTTGCTCTGCTCCTGGAGGCTCAGCGGCCACAGCAGCAGGTGCTCTCAGCCGTGCCTGCTGCACCTCTGTGGAAGGACTGCAGAGGCTACGTTCAGCCCACCGTCAGACAGACCTTCACAAACAGGCACATCTCCACAGCTTAAGCCTACATTTCTCTTCTAACAGACTAATATGTGGTCTCAGTGGGTGTTCTCTTAGACATGTATTTATGTTAATACATGTACATGTATTTATGTTAAGTTGCCAAATAAGGAAACTATTTTGCTGGGTTTTCAAAAATTTGAGGCATTGAGGAAAACCATATAGTTTTCAGTACAGAAATTATTAACTTTCCATATAAATGAGAAAATAAATTTCTGGGAATGAGACAGAAAATCATGCACAGAACACAAGACGTCTACTCCTTGGATACAATATGATAAAATGGCCACAAAACTAAATTAATGCTCATTTACAAAACAAAGCTAACATTTCCCTTGAACACACCACTCAGACCCACCCAAATCACAAAGGGAACCTACAGGTCTCCCTATGGAGTGTTTCAGAAGATAGATGGCAAAATGGATATGAAGATAGAATTCCAACTTCTGGGCAAGGGAGTCATGATCTCGGATGGAACTGGGAACGTGCTCCTCCCACAAACTGAAGAACACCTTCTGGTCTCCATTGTCAAATGCAGTAACGAGGTTCTTCTGTGGAGAAGATATCAGCCTGAGCCCCAGTCATAATAGATGCCCATTCTCCCAACACCCCAAATTCTCACAGTCTACCCAATACCCTGGATACCCCACACACTCCATGCATGGTTCCAGTGTGATGAAAACTCAGTCTCCTTCTCAAGACAAGAGACAGAAAAACATAGAGCTCAATGGCTTCAAGTATCTTAGGCTGAGATTCCCACAAACCAACCCTGGTTGCAAAAACAAGTCTCGGCTTTACAAGGAAGAGATAAAACATTTAAGTCTCTGAAGTGGAAGGTGCCAGGCATAGGCCAAGGACTTGAGGCCAGAAAACTCAAAGGCACATAAACACACTGAAGTCCCCCAATAGACTTGCTGACCCACAGCCTGTGATCGATAAAAACCAGGCCAGACCCAAAGCACAGCCAGGCCTCAGCAGAACTCACCTCACATACAGAAGCTTGCTGACGCCCAGCTGAGTCCTGGAGTGACAGCTCCAGTCAATCCCAGGCCTGGGTGGTGGGTGCTGCCATTTGCTCCCTGTCGTTAAAGCATGTCCCATCAAGATGGCACTTGGGAAATGATTACAGATCCCAACACACCCATACAGGACTGTCTATGTCCACCAATTACAGAAACAGGGACACATAGGCTGGAGATGGAGGAAGGAGCAAAGGCCTGGTACTCTTCCAACCTCAGGGCTCTGTGAGCCTGACTATGCAGGGCAGTTTCCAAACCTACTATGCAAACGCTGAAATAGAGAATTCTGGGGAAAGGAGGGGGCAACTGTCATGCCACCAGCCTCACAACAAGAATGATAAGTGACCCACTGAAAATACCTGCTGCATAATTTTGCAGATTTAGGTGTTAAGGCAAAATGGACAGAACATCCTAACAATCCCAAACCATGTGATCCATATTATTTTCCTTACTGTATCATATGCCCAAGATACTAAGACCTACATTTTGTGTTCATTTGCAAAAGCTTTTCTTGGACTGGATTTTCTGTAGAACCTCCAATCCACACCCCCCACACACACACACACAAGGCCATTATGCATCACCACTAATTGGTCATTGTTCTTTTATACTTTTTTTAGATGTCTTTATAGTTTTCCTCCTTTTTTTTAGGTTTTTTAGAAATAAGCTTGTTAATATTATAAAATGGGAACGTACTGCACAAAGTTGTAGTGTCTGGTTATGCTTAAAAACATTCATTAATAAAGAATCTTCGGGGGAACGCCTGGGTGGCTCAGCAGTTGAGCGTCTGCCTTCAACTCAGGTTGTGATCCCGGGGTGCCAGAATCAAGTCCCACATCAGGCTTCCTGCATGGAGCCTGCTTCTCCCTCTGCCTGTGTCTCTGCCTCTCTCTCTCTCTCTCTGTCTCTCATGAATAAATACATAAAATCTTTTTTAAAAAAAATCTTCAAGGTGCCTGGGTGGCACAGTCAGTTGTCGACCAACTCTTGGTTTTGGCTTGGGTCATGATCTCAGAGTCAAGAATCTTTAACTGTGATTATTACAGAAATTTTTTCTACCATGTGATCAAGAACAACTGAATATTACCCTACTCTGGAAGGTCTTGGCTCCTCAGTCTTGGAAGAAGTAAAGGACAGCCTGTCAACAACCATGGGAAGGGAGGTGCCCAAATAAAGTACAGTCAAGCACTGCCACCTCTGAAGAACTAGGAGAAACCCCATTACTGACTGATACAAAGGTGAAGGGGATCTTCCCAAGTGGCAGTGCTGCTGGGGCCTGACCCCACTCCAGGCTCACCTCTGCTGAACTCTAAGCAAACCCTGCCATCCCTGCAAGCCACTCTCCCCAGAGAGGGCTAGTGACCAAGAGCTCTTTGTGTGAATGAGTTGAGTATTAAGTATTTTAAGGCTTCGAGTCAAGGTATTTTCTTATGTGGCTTGGCAAAGTCCACATGTTCAAATGGACCATGTAGAGTTTGTTCTGAATTCTTCATTTGTAGACCTGGGACCACAAACCTTCCCTGTATCATTATAATCACATCTAAAAGCCGTCCTACGGGCAGCGGTGGCTGCCTGCTCAGCGGCAGGGTGGCTCAGCGGTTTAGTGCCGCCTGCAGCCCAGGGCATGATCCTGGAGACCCAGGATCGAGTCCCACGTCAGGCTCCCTGCATGGAGCCTGCTTCTCCCTCTGCCTGTGTCTCTGCCTCTCTCTCTCTCTCTCTCTCTCTCTCTGTCTCTCATGAATAAATAAATAAAATCTTTTTAAAAAATTAAAAATTAAAAAATAAAAGTCATCCTAACTTATGATTCATATTCCGTACCTGAAAAATCACTGCATTTAAAATAATATCGACATACAAAGCAATCCAGTGTTATAACTCATACAGTCAGAAATATTAGTGATCTTCTCTAATATAAAACATGATCCCAGCCAGAGTCACCAAGATTAGAATATTTACACACTATCAAAAATAACTTATAAACACACACACACACACATCTTACAGAACTGTGCTTAGGGAAATTCTCCATTTGTTGAGTGCCACTGACACAATATTTTGCTAAGCTGCTGTTTCAGGTATTTTTGTTCAGAAGAGCTATCATAGTAGGCACAGCTATTTATTGAATGAGCAGAAAACATATGTTTGTGGCAATCAGAAAGTTTCGAGGTCTTTAAAGTTATAGAAAAACAGACCTGAATACATCTGAGAAATGTAAACCCAAGCCACAAGATATCACTTCACATCCATTAGGATGACTACTATCAAAAAAAAAACAAAACAGAAAACAACAAGTATTGGTAAGGATGTGGAGAACTTATAATCCCTGTGCATTGTTGAAGGAAATGTAAAATGGAATCACTGTGGAAAATAGTATGAAGTTTCCTCAGAAAATTAAAAATAGAAGTACCATATGATCCAGTAATACACTTCTGAATATATATCCAAAATAACTGAAAGCAGAATCTCAAAGAGGCATTTGTACACCTACATTCACAGCAGCACTATTCATAATAGCCAAGAGGTGGAAGCAACTCAAATGTCCATTGGTGGAGGAATGGATAAACATAATGTGGTATAGACAGATAATGAAATATCCTTCAGCTTTAAAAAGAAACACTGTCACATGCAACAACATGGATAAACCTTGAGGACATTATGTTAAATGAAATAAGCCAGTCACAAAAAGAAAAATACTGTATGATCCCACTTAATATGAAGTATCTTAAGTAGTCAAATTCATAGAAACAGAGGTAGAATGATGATCATTAAGAGCTAGGGTTGAGGGCAGCCCCGGTGGCTTAGCGGTTTAGTGCCGCCTTTGGCTCAGGGCGTGATCCTGGAGACCCAGGATCGAGTCCCACATCGGGCTCCCTGCATGGAGCCTGCTTCTCCCTCTGCCTGTGTCTCTGCCTCGCTCTCTCTCTGTGTGTCTCTCATAAATAAATAAGTAAAATCTTTTTTTAAAAATAAATAAAATCTTGAAAAATAAATAAAATAAAAAATTAAAATAAGTAAAATAAACAGAAATGCATGTATGTTAAAGATACTATGTCACAACACATTTCCTAGGGAAGGTACTCAGATTAAAGATGACATTACTGGGGCGCCTAGGTGGTTCAGTTGGTTGAATCTGACTCTTTTTTTTTTAAGATTTTATTTATTTATTCATAGAGACAGAGAGAGAGAGAGAGGCAGAGACACAGGCAGAGGGAGAAGCAGGCATCATCATACAGAGAGCCCGACATGGGACCCGATCCAGGGTCTCCAGGATCATACCCTGGGCTGCAGGCGGCGCTAAACCTCTGCGCCACGGGGGCTGCCCTGAATCTGACTCTTGATTTCAACTCAGGCCATGGTCTCAGGGTCGTGAGATAGAGCCCCTAGGCAGGCTCCTCGGTCAGTAGGGAGTCTGCCTCTCCCTCTTCCTCTGCCCCTCCCCCTGCTTGCACACTCTCCCTCTCTCTAATGTAAATAAATAAATCTTAAAAAAAAAAAAAATTACCAATTCACACAAAAACACCTGAGTATCTAAAAGTCACTCTGGGGGTGCCTGGGAGGGTGCCTGGCTGGCTCACAGTTGGTAGAGCATGTGACTCTTGATCTCAGAGTTGTGAGTTCTAGCCCCACATTGGGCATAGAGCTTACTTTAAAAATAAATCAATTAATAAAACAAATAAGGGCAGCCCGGGTGGCTCAGCGGTTTAGTGCCACCTGCAGCCCAGGGCGTGATCCTGGAGACCAGGGATCGAGTCCCACGTCGGGCTCCCTGCATGGAGCCTGCTTCTCCCTCTGCCTGTGTCTCTGCCTCTCTCTCTCTGTGTTGCACATGAATAAATAAATAAAATCTTTAAAAAAAAATAAAACAAATAAAATAAAAGTCACTCTGACCAAGTTACCAGAAACAATTCCAATATTCTGTAATAGCATTTCTTACAAGTTGGGAACATCTCGATTATTGACAGAGATCAAAAAAAGCAAAATGTTACCTGGATGATCAATGATTTGGAGTCCTTTAAAGAGCCACCTGCTGTTTTAGATAATGGCTTTCCTTTCATTTTGCATTCTTTTGAAAATGTTTTCAAGGTGTCTTCAAATTCGGCAAAATCTAAGTACTATAAAAAAAGAACATAAATGTATATACATTTCTCTATTTTAACATCAACAAAGCAACTGTCTTTGATGTAATTGTACAGGCTCAGTGTTATCACCAATTTATAATGGGGTTAATGAACTGTCATCTTTGGGAGAACCTGGGATCCAGCTTATAATTTACTTAATTGACACACATACCAAAAGCCTAGAAAGGCAATCACAGAAAATGCTTATTTACAGAAAATAAATTTGTTTTCAGAAAGAAAATGTGAAAAAAAAAGAAAAGAAAGAAAATGTGAGCTGCATGACTCATTTATCAATGGAAATAAACTGATGTCTTCAGCAGTCTGGAAAAGGCAGAAGTGATCCTCAGAAGGCCGGCTTTGGGTCTGCTAGGTCTCTGGGAATTTGCTGCTGAAACAGGCACTGGAAAGAATTCCTGTCCTTAAGGACAGAAGCCACGCCACATTAAGAGACAGGTACCATCATTGGTGATCCTTAAGCACAGCACTCATGCTCACCACCTGTCCCGGGAAGACCCTCTCCCTGGCTTTCCCTACCATGCACTCTACTTACGCTCCCCATGCTCTCCCGCCCTCCTTCTGTTTGTGGTAGGCCCATCTTTTGGTTTCCACCTCCTCCGAGTGGCCTATGTCCCCAGGCCCGGTCCCCAACCCTTTGCAGTGATGGCTTTAAGGATTTATTCACGATCACAACAATGAACTCCAAAGCTGCGTTTCCAGGGTAGATGCCTCACTCCACTGCCACGGCTCACAGTGCCTGGTGAATGGTCTAGTCACAGACTAAAAAACAGCACCAGCAGTTTCTTTAGCACCAACTATGTGCTAAAAAGTACGTAGAGAATATAAACAAGCATAAGGTGTGGGTCCTGTCCTTTAAAAGCTTTCAGCGTAGGAAACCTAAATGTCCACCAGGCAACAAGTTAAGTAGATACGGCCACTCAATGAAAATTCTAAAGCATTGAAGAGTATGAGGCAGATCACAGGAAGATATTCACACTATACTATTGATAGAGAAAAGCCAAGTTTTGGAACAATGTGTGCAGCATTGTTCCATTTTGTAAAACAAACTATAGATGTGTAAATATATTTTAAATATTCATGGGGAAAAAAAAGTCTGGAAAAATAGATTAACCCACTAATGGTGGTCACTGCAGGAGTGGAACAGGGAAATAAACTTTTCATACTTCCACATTGTTTGAATCTTTACCATGAGCATATGTTACTATTACAATTTTCTTTAAAGAAATTTTTACAAGGGGCTTTAAGATTTCAATTAAGTTAAATTTTTTTAAAAAGTATCATGCTATATGATAAGGATAGAAAACACGTTATAAGGCACTATAAAATTTGTTGTATTTTAAAACACAAGTTTTCAAGATCTCTTTTTCTGCAACCTGTGTTTTGTAGAACATACCTCTTTCACAAGTCCAAGTAATTCTGATTCATGAGCCAGGATATCCCCCATATTGAACTGTTACTGTTAATTCTCACAGCAGAAATCTGAACAAGGCAAAAGTATAAGAGAAAAGCTTTCATTTCAACCATCTGTGAAATCATAAAAAGGTGGCTGTGGTGGGCTGAATGGCCGCCATCCTAATCCCCAAAACCTGTGAATATGTTACGTTGAATGGCAAGAGGGGATTAATGTTGCACGTGGAATTAAGGTTGCTAATCAGCTGACCTTAAAATAGGGAGAGTGAGTATCTAGGATTATCTGGTGGACCCAGCATAATCACAGGGATCCTTATAAGGAGGCGAGAGGGTCACTATCTGAGTGGATGCACTGCTTGCCCTAAAGGTAGAGGAAGGGTCCCAAGCCAAGAAATGAATGCAGACAGCCTCTAGAAGCTCAGAAAGACAAGGAACAGATTCTCCTCTGGAGCCTTCCCAAATGAACAAGCCCTGTGAACACCTTGATTTTTAGCTCAGAGAGACCTATTTTGAACTTCTGACCTCCAGAACTATAAGATAATAAATCTGTGTTGTTTTGGGGCACCTGGGTGGCTCAGTGGTTGAGCTTCTGCCTTTGGCTCAGGGCGTGATCCCGGGATCCTGGGCTCAAGTCCTGCATCAGGCTCCCCAGAGGGAGCTGCTTCTCCCTCTGCCTATGTCTCTGCCTCTCTCTCCGTGTCTCTCATGAATAAAGGGATAAAAATCTTAAAAAAAAAAAATCTGTGTTGTTTTAGGTCACTTATCTGATGGTAATTTATCACAGCAGCACTAGGAAAGATGGAGGCTAATGTCCAAAGTAATTCCTTCTTCCTTGACAACTACTTAAAATGAATATGAAAAAAAAATGAGGGATCCCTGGGTGGCGCAGCGGTTTGGCGCCTGCCTTTGGCCCAGGGCGCGATCCTGGAGACCCGGGATCGAATCCCACGTCGGGCTCCCGGTGCATGGAGCCTGCTTCTCCCTCTGCCTGTGTCTCTGCCTCTCTCTCTCTCTCTCTGTAACTATCATAAATAAATAAAAATTAAAAAAAAAAAAAAAAAAAAAGAAAAAAAAATGAATATGAACATGGCTAGAAGGTGGTGTCAATGAGAATCGAGGATTGTAGTGAGACCGGGAAAGATTATTCTTCTTATTTGGTTTTCTAATGTGCCATAACATGTTATGCGTAATTCAAACAGTCAAGACCACAAAGTGCATTTTAGAACAAAACAGAATTTGATAGGGTTCAATCGTTTACCTTAAAGAAGGATATGCATTAAAATTAATCTGATAGAAATGAACAGAACCTCCAAGTAAAAAAATAGTAACCATTCACAAAAAGATATGAGATATGAGATACTACTTTTTTGCAAGAAATCTTTAATGTTTTCCAAAGACCACAATCATTTAGCCTTACAATAATGGGGGAGGAAGTGGTGTCCATTTACACAAGTGTTAACATACATACGGTCATGCAACAGAGAATGCATTATGTCAGTTTTTGTTTTTTGTTTAGAGAGAGAGCGTGTGCACACAAGCTGTGCGGGGGGGAGGGGGCAGTGGAGGAGGAGGGCAGGGGGACAGAGAGAATCTCAAGCAAGCTCCACACTGGGCATTCAATCTCATGACCCTGAGACCATGACCTGACCGAAAACTTAGAGTCGGATGCTTAATTGACTGAGCCACCCAGGAGCCCCACAGTCAAGTTTTTTAAAGTTATATTTATGGATGGACAACATCTATATACATTTCCAAACATTTAAATAGATAAAATATCACGAACTGGAGATCCCCGGGTGGCTTAGCAGTTTAGCGCCTGCCTTCGGCCCAGGGCGTGATCCTGGGATCCCAGGATGGAGTCCCACGTCGGGCTCCCTGCATGGAGCCTGCTTCTGCCTCTGCCTGTGTCTCTGCCCCTCTGTGTCTCTCATGAATAAATAAAATCTTAAAAAAATATATCGCGAACCTTTTTATTTTTTTTAATTTTTTAAAATTTATTCATGATAGACATAGAGAGAGAGAGAGAGGCAGAGACACAGGCAGAGGGAGAAGCAGGCTCTACGCAGGGAGCCCGACGTGGGACTCGATCCTGGGACTCCAGGATTGTGCCCTGGGCCAAAGGCAGGTGCTAAACCGCTGAGCCACCCAGGGATCCCTCGCGAACCTTTTTAAAAAGCACTTCCTACTTTTTCTGTCCCCAGGTGTGCCCAAAGCAGCTACTCCTGGTGCCCCACTCCCAGGCTCTTCACCCACACTAGCTGCCCATCACACCAGAGGAATGAAAAGGTCTGGGCACTAATACTAACCGTCCCATTCACTGGCACCTGGTCTGGGGCAAGTCACTAAAACTTGGGGCCTCTTTCACATGCAAAAAGTGGAGAATTATCAGATCTCTTATGGTTACAGGAACATGATTCTGTAACATTACATTTGATCTGCCCATTAGAGTCCATTGACTTATTTGAGCACAAGTCAGGGAGATTAAAAGTAGTAATTTCCTCCTTTTCATTCTCTTTGTCTCACTATCATTTGTGGCTTCATCTCCCCCAAGGTACGGGGACACAGTCTTCCATCCCTTCTATCTCCACTTGAATTTCTATCCTATTACCAAGTGATCCTTCCCTTCCACACTTTCTCCTCTGCTCTGTTAACTTGAGCCACAGTGGCTGCCATGTGGCTGCACTCACTGGATGTCCACAGCACATGCCTGTCCTCTCTCTCTCGAGGACTTTGCACTTACTGCAGACACCCTCCTGACACCCTCATCTCATTCAGGTCACTTAAATGTCACCTCCTCAGAGAGACTTGCCCTGACTACCCTTTGTAAGGGGTCAGCTCCATCACCTCCTAGTCTTTTGTCCAGCATTATTTTTCTCAACAGCACTAACCACTACCTGACTGAACATCCCTACATTAAGTAGTGCTCCCTGTGGATTTAGGAGGAACCTCCATTTCCCTGGCATGGCCAGTGCCTGGCATGCTATAGTTGCTCAAAAATACTTACTGGATGGAAGTAATATCAGATACGGGGAAAATAAAGCAAGGAAGGGGACAGTTTGGAGAAGAATGGCATAGGGTCACTTTAGATGACGTGGTGAAGGCCTCCTTGAGACCACATGGGCAGAGACATGAGGACCTGAGCACTTCTGGGTCTGGGGGAGAGGGAGCTGCAAGTACTCAGGCGGTGGAGTGCTGAGGGACAGAGGTGTGGTGAGGGAAGCCAGGCATGGAGGCCATGAGGGCCCAGAGCAGGTCAGATAGGCCTTTTGTGAGCTAGCAGCTTCAGGGTGACAGGAAGCCTGGAGAGGGGACTGGGAGGGGCCTGCCACCATCAGATCTACGGTTCTTAACAGCAGGGTCTGCTGCATGGGGAAGCCTGAGGGAACACGGTGGTAAGGAGGCCACTGCAAAGCCCAAGCTGGTGATGAGGGAAGTTTGGAGGAGCAACAGGAACTCTGTGAAGGGTTTTAGGGTTCCAAATGCAAAAGGGAGGTGGTGTGACCCACTGATGGACCAGAGGTGGATGATGTGAGGGGGAAAAGTGAAGGGCGATGCTAGGGCTGAGACAGATACCGTTTGCTGAGGTGGGAAAAATGGGGGGGGGGGGGTGCATCTGAGAGGCCAGTGCAAGAGTCCTGGGCCAGTCACAAGAGTCCCAGGCCCATGAGGCATCTGAGCTGGGTACTGAGAAGGTCGGGGCATGTGAGTCCAGAGTAAAGGGAAAGGCAGGAGCTGGAGGCAAGCATTTGGGAACTGTCAGCATAAAGATGGCATTTCAGGAGACAAGGATCCCAAACAGGACTCCTAAGGAGAAGGCCTGGGCCTGAGCATTGGACCATTCAGGGACCGAAGAGAAGCAGCCAGCAAGAGACGAAGCAAGAGCAGTGACCCGTTGGTGGGACACAACCAGGAGACTGTAGCACCTGGAAGCCAAGGAAGGTGGTCCCCACATCAACTGCGACTACTTGTGGTCAAGTAACACGAAGGTAGAAGACTGAAGCCCTGGATTTGGCAACACAGAGGTACGAGCAGTGATGAGAGGTGCCTGCCTCGAAAGGACTAAAGAGAGCA
The DNA here is from genome assembly GCF_011100685.1 of Canis lupus familiaris. Lineage (NCBI taxonomy): Eukaryota > Metazoa > Chordata > Mammalia > Carnivora > Canidae > Canis > Canis lupus. The sequence goes on along the minus strand of NC_049246.1, from coordinate 43,304,363 downwards.
AGAGAAGTAACAAAGGACAGACAGGGAGATCTGTCACAAAAAGGAGAGGAAAGGAGGGGGAGTGGTGGCTGGAAAGAGATGGGAGGTTTTTTAAGGTGGAGGATGTTACAGCAGCAGGTTTCTAAAGTGATGGGAATGACCCAGTTAGAGAAGGACAAATTGAGGCAGAGGAGAGGAGATGGGTAAGGAAGCTAGGTCCTTGCCGCATCCAGAGTCCCACTGGAGGGCCAGGCTCTAGATAGGGCAGGGATGGTCCACCCCCCAAATACAGAGGGAGGGCAGAGGACATGGGTACTGACCAAAGACACAGACAGACTCAGTGATGAGGAAAACAAGAAACAATGTCATGAGCTGACAGTCAGAAGCATGTGACAGCTGAAAGAGAAGAGAAGGGAGGAACCAAAGTGCCTACGGACACGTGGCAGGATTTCTAGTATTGAGAGTCTGCTTAAGACTCATGGACTAAAATCCAAAATGGAACCAGTCTGCATGATTTTGTAGTCTTTCTCCAGCCACTCTCAGCTCTCTGAGTTAGGCTAGCCAGGGTGAGGTTTTTCCAGAAGACAAGGGAAAGAGAAGACAAGTGCAACAGTTATAGAGCAGCAAAGGGAGAGGAGGGGAAGCACATGGGGGGTTGTTGGGCAGTGAAAAAGCAACAGGGTCAAACTCCTGCCTAAGAGGGCACTGGGCCTAAGATCTGCTTCAGAGGCACATCCACGGGCGCTTGAAAGATAAAAAGCATGATCAGAGTGGAATGGGTGCTTGATTTAGGGGGTGATCCAGTAATAAAACATTCATGATCATGGGAGTAAAGAGAATGGGACAAAAAAGATGCCTAAAAGATGAAGAAACTGGAGCCAGGATGGTGAAATCCCTAAAAATGAAGTAGAGGAGGTGGAGAGGTAGACCGCAAGCCAGGCAGCCAGGCGCTATGGTCTTCGCGGGGTGACAACTGCACTCCCAGGAGGTGTCGGTGTCAAGGTGGGGCAGCAAGTGGTCAAGACTGGGGTATGCACTTCAATGGAGCTGGGAGTTTTGAAGAAGGAAGGCAGTGATCTGCAAGTAGCAGGGAGGACACCTACCCTTCTGGCACCTGCAGACCTGCCAGATACAGAAGAAGAAAGGCCGCCTGCTGTTAAGGACCACCATCTCTGCAGCCCTTCTCTGGATCCACACCACCCCTGCCCCTCTCACTGCTGCCCCTACCCCTTCCCCACATGAGGCCCACCAGTGGTAAACTCCCAGCATTCCTCTGTACCGCATGCTCTTTCACAAATCCCAAAACTTCTGTTTGATGTACTCGCCCCACCACAAACTTCACTCATTGTGCTAACTTAACCCAGAACTGACCTCCTTCAGGTCTTCCACGAACCCCTTCCCTTCCTTCCCTATCAAGGCAATTCTCCTCCTCCTCTCTGAACTCTACGTTTACTTCTACTGCTACACTTATTACCCTGTTTACAAATGCAGGGAGGTAGATTTAAATGTGATCCCTCCAGGGGTACCTGAGTGGCTCAGTTGATTAAGCTACCGGAGTGGCTCAGTTGATTAAGCCGACGTGATTTTGGCTCAGGTCATGATATGAGGGTCGTGAAACTGAGCCCTTCCTTGGGCTCCACACTGGGTGTGGCATGTGCTTAAGATTCTGACTCTCCCTCTCCCTCTTCCCCTCCCCAAGCACCCCCCTACTCATGCACTCTCTCTCTCTAAAATAAATACAATTAAATAAGTAAATTTATTTAACTAACCACCTGGAAGGCATGATAGACACCCAAGATATTTACAAATAGATCAAGTCCAAGCAGAAAGAACAGCATTTCTGAAGACCCTAGAACAAGAAAACTTTGTTGTTTTTTGAGAACTCAAGCTCCTTCCTACCTCAGGGCCTTTGCACATACTCTTCTCTCTGCACCATTTTCCTCCTCTTTTTTTCACGTGGCTAACCCTGGTGCTTAATAAACATCAATTCCTTGGAGAAGTTCTTCAAGACCTTCATTTGAATAAGAGTCTGCCCTTATCAGTGAATGTGAGCCACTGTTGGGTGTCCCATTACTCTGACATTCTCAGAAATCAGAATTCTCTCTAAACCTTTATATCATAAAAGTTCATTTATTAAGATTTTTTAAAGATTTTATTTATTTATTCATGAGAGACAGGGGCGGGGGGCAGAGACACAGGCAGAGGGAGAAGCAGGCTCCACGCAGGGAGCCCAACGGGAGACTCGATCCTGGGTCTCCAGGGTCACACCCTGGGCTGAAGGCGGCGCTAAACCACTGAGCCACTCGGGCTGCCCCCTTTATTAAGAATTTATTGTATGCCAGGCAACGTGCAAAATGCTTCACATTTGATTTTCACAATAAACCTGAGAGGTGAATATGATTTATATTCTTTTATAGATGAGGTAACTGAGGCTCAAGAAGACCTTGGTGCTCCCAATAATCCAGCCAGTAAGGGCCAAAAGCCGGAATTTAAATCCAGACCGCTGTTAACCACTACACACCATTACTCCAAATGCGGGCACCACCTCAATCGGAATCACCCGGGATGCTTGTGCAAATGAAATTCCTAGAACCACCATGATCTTACTCAACACCAGGGTGGCATGATGCCCAGAAACTGTTTTAAACAAGCTGCTCGGCTGATTTTTTTTTTTTAAGATAATACTTCTTTATTCATGAGAGACAGCGAGAGGCACAGACACAGGCAGAGGGAGAAGCAGGCTCCATGCGGGGAGCCGGACGTGGGACTCGATCCCAGGACCCCGGGGGTCACGACCTGGGCCAAAGGCAGATGCTCAACCACTGAGCCACCCAGGTGGCCCCCCGGGGGTGATTTCTATGCACACGCAAGTTTGCGAAGCACTGCTCTACTGCTGGATGCAGGAACTAGAGAAAACTTCAGCCACTCTTGGGGGGTTGCAGTGTGGTGGCTTCGTTTCTACACGAGGGGCTCTAGGGCCGACGAGCTGGCGGGGAAGGGGAAGGCTATGGGATTTGCCTGGAGGACGAGCATGCATGGCTGGCATCCTACTTTGGCTCAGGTGGGATGAAGTCTGGGGAGGCGGCGCTGATGCGGGTAACGGAGGCCACCCGCTCGCCCCGCGGGGAGACGCGGCCCCTCACGTTTGGCCCACTGAGGCACAGATCCGGGTCGGCTTGCGGGAAGCCGCGGGCCGCTCCTCCGTGGGTCCAGGAGGCGGCCTCGGGCCCAGGGCGGCGGACCAGACACGGGGGTGTCGGGGGGCGGCTGCCACGCCGGCTTTCCTGCGGCCCTCGGGCCCCCCACACTGCTGCTTCCCGCCCGGAGCTGCGGATTCTGCGGCCGCGCTTACCTGCTGCACCGCCGCGGGCATCCGCGCCGAACCCGCTCGGCCGCCACCTCTCGGGCCGTCGCCCCGGCAACCGCCGCCGCCGCCGGCGCAGCGTCACGTGGGGGCGGCGCAGCCAATCGCGGGACGCGCCGGCGCGGAGCATGCTGGGAGGAAAGGCGGGCGCTCGGGGCGCTGGGGCCGCGGCGCTTCCTGGGCGCGGAAGTGAAGCTGCGGTTTGCGGTTCGGTGGCCGCTGCGGGCCGCGTCCTGGGCGGGGGAGGCGACCCTGGCTTCCTCACCGCGACTTCCCCGTCGTTCATGCGCCGAACGACGCGCCTGGTGCCGTGCCCGGCTCTGGGGATGAGCCGAGGGCGGCAGGAGGCCAGCGTACAGGCTGGTGGTCGTGGAAACGCCTAGCTGTTGTTCTCGGTTCGATTGATTGATTGATTGATTGATTGATTTATATTTATTTATTTATTTATTTATTTTGTTATTCTCATTTTACAGGAGCGACCCAGAGCTACCTTAGAACGAGCGATGTCGCCCAGAATCTGCCCGAAGGCCTCAGACGTCCACCCTGGTGCAGCTAGCAGTTTCCTGGAATTTTACAGAAATTTCGTTCTCCGAAACACCCGAGATTTTGGTTTTCAAAAATAATTCAGGAATGCAGATCCTCCCTCTCCTTGCACGCGGTGCTTGGGAGCTCAAGTCCAACGGCACTGAAAGAGGACTTGCCAGTCCTCCCCCCCCAGTTCAGCGGGAGGTCGGGGAGGTGGTTAGAGACCACACCTTCCCTCGAGGCGGTACCTTAGAGACCGAGGCTCTTGAGTGGCAATCTCTGTGTTACCACCTCGTGCTTCCAAAAAGATGACCCAAAACAAACAAACAAACAAAAAAAAAAGATGACCCGAGGCCAGAGTCAGGGAAGAGAGCATGGAGAAAGTAGGTGAGCTTTACCCTGAAGAAGCCCTAAGATGGTCTGTGGCCACCATCTCCCTAGCTCCCAGCGCTGCCAGTACTCTTCTGGGACTTGAGATTGTCTTCAAAAAAAGAAAACAAACAAAAAAACCCTGCCATTTAGCAGGAAGAGAAATCCTGTCTTTGTGATATATATTGAAAATGAAAAAAAAAAAAAATGAAGCTCCCCAATTCCAATAAGTTAACATTTGTGACCTCACTGTGTGCCAAAAGTTGCCAGACAAAATATAGAACATTTAAATTTGTGGGTTTTTTTACTTTTTCTTTTTTAAGATTTTATTTATTCATGAGAGGCACAGAGAGAGAGAGAGGCAGAGACATAGGCAGAGGGAGAAGCAGGCTCCATGCAGGGAGCCCGATGTGGGACTCGATTCCAGAACTCTGAGATCATGCCCTGAGCTGAAAGCAGATTCAACCGCTGAGCCACCCAGGCTTCCCTAGAATATTTAAATTTGAATTTCACATAAGTTTTTAATATAAGGACATCCTGGGATCCCTGGGTGGCGCAGCGGTTTAGCACCTGCCTTTGGCCCAGGGCGCGATCCTGGAGACCCGGGATTGAATCCCACATCGGGCTCCCAGTGCATGGAGCCTGCTTCTCCCTCTGCCTATGTCTCTGCCTCTCTCTCTCTCTCTCTCTGTGTGTGACTATCATAAATAAATAAAAATTAAAAATATATATAAGGACATCCCAAATATTGCCTTATTTTATGGCGAATACAGAACATTATATTGTCCTGTATTTTTATTTGCTGAATATGACAACCCTGTATGTGCCTAGCACTGTGCTAAGTGATAACATAGATTATTTAACTCACATCACATCTATGAGATGGGTATTTTCAGCATTTTATAGATTAACAATGTTGTGCTTTACCTGAGGTAATGTGCACGTTGATGTCTGAACTGGGATGCTCTCCCTATTGCTGTAACCTGAATGAAATCAATCTCCTTACCCGTCCAGGTTTTGTCTTTGACAAGGTAAATAACATGAAGTACAGCAAGGTTAAGAACTCAGAGTTCACACAGCTGGGGAGTGGTTGTGGCATCAGATTTGAATCTAGGCCCTGGTGCCTTTGGGCCCTGGGCTCTTAGCTATGATAAAACTACAACTGGGGCACCTGGGTGGCTCATTCGTTTAAGCATCAGACTCTTGGTTTCAGCTTAGGTCATGCATGATCTCAAGGTGGTGAGATTGAGTCCCACATTGGGCTCCAAGCTCAGCACAGTGCTTGAGATTCTCTCTCCCTCTTCCCCCTTCCTCTGCCCCTCTCAGTTGTTCTGTCTCTCTAAAAAAAACAAAACAAAACAAAACCATTCCTGCTCTGCTTTGCCTTCTGAGGGCATTTGCCTGACTGCCAGGATTATGGTCATTGTGCTGGTGATTATCTTTGCCCATCACCTCTCTCCTGGTGATAAACCTGACCATAGGGCTAGGCACCCAGCCCAGAATGGACTAATCTTACCCTATCTCTCTCACCACAGTGATTGGCCCAGGATGGGCATGTGATTCAGGCTGAGCCAGTGAGTCTTACCTTGGGATTGTTCTGTTGAAGTATGTTCAGATTATTGTAAAATGAAACTCCAGGGCAGCCTTGTAACCATGTCCTTTATCAACTAAAAAAAGCCTAAGAGGGGATCCCTGGGTGGCGCAGCGGTTTGGCGCCTGCCTTTGGCCCGGGGCGCGATCCTGGAGACCCGGGATCGAATCCCACGTCGGGCTCCTTGCATGGAGCCTGCTTCTCCCTCTGCCTGTGTCTCTGCCTCTCTGTCTCTCTCTGTGTGACTATCATGAATAAATAAATAAAATCTTTAAAAAAAAAAAAACAACCTAAGAAAATGAAGCTGTCACTCAGGAGAGATGCAAAGAGAGCCTGTTAGGGGTATCAAATCCTTGGGCCCAGATTCTGAGTTCCATGGAGCTGCTCTCATTTCTGCAGCAGCTCTGTCCTTTGTGTAAACCATACCTCCCTCCAATCAACCATCTTTTTTATCTAAGTTGATTCACGTTGGGTTTCTGTCACTTGCACCCCAGAGAATTATTAATTGTATACATAATTTCTATATATGTCATATCAACTAAAAGTAGCTTCAACAATGGAGTTTAGGGCAGCCCGGGTGGCTCAGCGGTTGAGTGCCTGCCTTCAGCCCAGGGCATGATCCTGGAGTCCTGGGATCGAGTCCCACATCGGGCTCCCTGCATGGAGCCTGCTTCTCTCTCCGCCTGTGTCTCTGCCTCTCTGTGTGTGTCTCATGAATAAATAAACAAAACCTTTTTTAAAAATGGAGTTTATTATTAATTTAAAATGTTATGTTAATTTTATAATCCAGAGGTAGCTTCTTACCAGTACTTTAAGTTGTCAAACACTTAGGTTGGTTTCTGACATGTAACATCTTTGTGATTGTGCCTGATGCTGGGACAAGTAGATATTTCTTGATAAAGTTAGTAAATAAACTGCCATCATTCTTTAGTTATAGTGTAAAAATTCCTTCAAATCCTTGAACATTTGTGGGATACAAGCATTAAACTGGAAAAAAATATATCAGATTCAGTATATTTAACCCATTTGATATGTCATGATAGGTACAAAGATTACTTTTGTCACAAACGCAAACTGCTTCTATCTGAAGCTTCATCTTGGCCCTACCTAGCTGACTCTGCTCTGTAGATTCCTAAGTTCAGAGCAGCACACTGAACCAACTGCCTCGCCTTCCCATCTCTTAGGCTTACCAAAGCACCCCATTGGTTTTTGCTTGGCAAGTCCAGTTTTCCCAGAGACAAGATGGACCCAAAATGACTTTCTAAAACGTTTAAGCATGAAAATTTCAAACACAAATCTCCATAAACCCATCACTCAGATTTTAGGATTATGAAAATCTTGCTGCTGGGGAAAACTCAACCTCAAATTCAATTTTTGGAATATGCACAATACTTCAGAGGATCTAACCAGGCTTTCCCTGGAAATAAAAGGGACTGGCTGAGTTCCAGGTTCAAGGGACAAATCTGAATCTTATGAAGTCAACAGCCCTCTCTGGGCCTCAGTCCTTGAGCACCTTGATGGTGGGAGGCCATGCATCTCTGTGGCATGCTATGTAGTTCTCTCTCTCTCTCTCTTTTTTTTTTTTCAGTTTCAAACATTTTATTTTTTATTGATTTATAATTGATATGCAAGATAGTGATTTGATATTTTTATACATTACAAAATGCTCACCACAGTAAGTCTAGTTACTCATACAAAGTTATTACATTATACTTTTTTTAAAATTTTAAGTAAGATTGAGTCCCACATCAGGGTCCCCTTAGGGAGCCTGCTTCTCCCTCTGCCTGTGTCTCTGCCTTTCTCTCTGTGTCTCTCATGAGCAAATAAATAAAATCTAAAAATAAAACTAAATAATTTTAAGTAATCTCTATACCCAATGTGGGGTTCAAACTCATGACCCTGAGATCAAGAGTCACATGCCCTACTGACTGAGCCAGCCAGCAGCCCCAAAGTTACTACAATATTATTGACTATATTCTTCATGCTATACATTATATCCCTCTTACTTACTTCATAACTGGAATTTTGTACCTCTTAATGCTTCACCTGTTTGGCCCATCTCCCCACCTGCCTCCCCTCTGGCCACCACCAGTTTGTTCTCTGTATCTATGAGTCTGTTTCTGTTTTGTTTTGTTTCTTCATTTATTTTGTTTTTTAGACTCCACATATGAGTGAAATCATAAATCATGAATATTTGTCTTTCTCTGAGTTATTTATTTTGCATAATACCCTCCAGGTCCATCAGTGTTGTCACAAATGGCAAGATTTCATTCTTTTATGGCTGAGTAATATTCCATTGGCTGATATATATATATATGTGTATATATATATATATATATATATATATATATATATATATAGTCACTTCCTTATCACTTCCTTATCCTTTCATCTGTCAATGAAAACTTAGGTTGCTTCTATAAAAAATGCTGCAATAAACATAGGGGTACATATGTCTCTTTAAATTAGTGTTTGCATTTTCTTCAGATAAATATGCAGAAGTAGACTTGCTGGGTCATATGACAGTTCTTTTTTCAATTTTGGAGGGAACCTCCAACATACAGTTTTCCACAGTGGCTGCACTAACTTTTACATTCCCACCAATGATGCACCTGGGTTTCCTTTTCTCCCTGCCAATACTTGATATTTCTTGTTTTTTTTTTTTTATAATAACCATTTTGACATATGAGGCAGTATCTCATCTCATCATAACTTCGATTTGCATTTCCCTGATGATGAGTGATGTTGAACATCTTTTCCTGTGCCTATTAACCATCTGTATGTCTTCTTTGAAAAAATCCTATTCAGGTCCTCTGCCCATTTTTAAAAAATATTTTTAAAATTTATTTATTTGAAAGAGAGAGAGAGCATGAGTGGGGGCGGGAGGTGGAGGCAGAGGGAGACAGAGAGAGAGAACCTCAAGCAGATTCTGCTGAGAGTGGAGCCTGACATGGGCCTGATCTCACCACTCTGAAATCATGACCTGAGCCGAAATCAAGAGTCATATACTGGGATCCCTGGGTGGCGCAGCGGTTTGGCGCCTGCCTTTGGCCCAGGGTGCGATCCCGAAGACCCGGGATCGAATCCCACATTGGGCTCCCGGTGCATGGAGCCTGCTTCTCCCTCTGCCTTTGTCTCTGTGCCTCTCTCTCTCTGTGACTATCATAAATAAATAAATAAATAAAAAGAGTCATATACTTAACCAACTGAGTCACCCACGGACCTCTCAGCCTATTTTTTAATAGGGTTGTTTGCCCTTTTGTTATTGATTTGTAAAAGTTCTTTATATATTTTGGATATCCACCCCTTGTCAAGTTTGTAAGTATCTTCTCCCATTCCATAGGTTGCCATTTTGTCTTGTTAATGGTTTCCTTTGCTGTGCAGAAGCTTTTTATTTTTACACAGTCCCATCTGTTTATTCTTGCTTTTGTTGCCCTTGCCTGGGGAAACAGATCCAAAAGGGAAACAGCTCTCAAATGAAGTCATCCTTGCCGCCGTAGCAGGCAACTGTCTGGCCACTATCTCTACTGAAGGACGAAGAGCTGAGACCACACAGAAAGAACACTGTAAAAATCCCGCAGAAGAATGAGTTGGATGAGAGGGTAAAGCCCTTAAGGCCGACCCACTCAGACAAAGCTGGCAGCCAGCTAGACTGAGCTTATCGCTAGAGCTCCTACAGGAGTTCAGACCAAGAGCATGTCTCTGAGGAAGCACAGGGCCTGGATCTAATCAGCAGGTAGGAGGAGGAACATACTGGAATACTAGGCACAAATCAAAAGAAGGACTGCTGCAAGACGCTGCCTAGACAAAAAAAAAAAAAAAAAAAAAAGTCCTACCAGGAAAGTTGGGTTCTGGTCACTGTCCAAATCTCATGTTGTGTGAGGGATTCAGATCCATCTGTTTTCCCAATTCAGAGTCCATGCAGAGGTGAAAGCACTGGATTTTGGTCTCCCAGGGGCTGCTTGATTTCATGAAAAGAGAGCATACCTGGGTGGGAAGACACATCCCCCAGGGGAGCTATCATTGAGCAGGAAAGCAGGGGAGGCCTGAAAATGGGGGAGGCCAGAGTCTCAGAGTCCATCTTGGCCTCAAGTGCCATCCTTCTTTACCTTATCCTGGAGATGTGAGTCACATCACAGCCCCCAATTGTTCTGTGGCCTGAATGAAGTTGCCAAAAAGATCCAGGCCTTAAAATGGACTTCCAGAAGAGCAAATTTGGAACTAAAAATCTTTTTTTTTTTTTTTTAGTTAGGTTCTGTACCCAACATGAGGCTTGAATTCACAACCCCAAGATCAAAATTCATGTACTCTACCAACTGAGCCAGCCAGGTGCTTCATGGAACTGAGATCTTTCCAAACCAAGTATACTTCTGCAAGAGACTGGTGGGACTCTCCACTGGTCATGTTCATAGATACAGAGATACAGACACTTAAGGTTTTTAGTGAGGAATATCACCAGCTTCTAAGCAAGCTTAAAAATGCACATTGAGGGGATCCCTGGGTGGCTCAGTGGTTTAGCGCCTGCCTTTGGCCCAGGGCATGATCCTGGAGTCCCAGGATAGAGTCCCATGTCAGGCTCCCTGCATGGAGCCTGCTTCTCCCTCTGCCTGTGTCTCTGCCCCTCTCTCTCTCTCTCTCTCTCTCTGTATATCTCATGAATAAGTAAATAAAAAAAAAAAAAGAAATGCACATTCTCAGAGCCCCACCCCCACCCCCCCGCTGAATGAGCTGCGGGTGGGGGGCGGCGCGAGGTCCTGCCCTGCGGAACTGGGGCGGGGGGCGCCCCTGGGTGGCCAGCAGGGGGCGCAGGGGGCGGGGCGGAGCGAAGAGCGCCCGGGGGTGCGAGGGGGGGCATGCGGGGTGCAGCGGTCACCTCCACCCCCCGACCTGCGCCGGGCGGGGCGGAAAGCTGGCTCCCGCCGGGCCGCCGCCTCCCCGCCCGCGGGCGGTCACTTCCAGGCCCCCGGAGTCCGGCGGTGCCAGCGCCGCGGAGGTTCCCAGAAATTGCCCGCGCTCGGGAAGGGGGTGGGGGGAGGCGCACCCGGGGGGGAGGCGCACCCCCGCCCGCGCAGCCCGGGAAGGAGTGGGGCAAAGCTGGAACTGCCTCTGCACCGCGCCAGGCCCGCCTCGCTGCGAGCTGCCCGGGTGCCCTTGCAAACTCTTTCTCCCTCCTGCCTCGGCTCCCTCCCTCCCTCCCAAGTCAGACGGGGCCCGCCTTCAAATCCGGTGCCGGGAACCTCTCTCAAAATAGCTTACCTAAGGGGCGCCGGGCCGGCGGGGTCGGTGGAGCGTGCGCCTCTCTGGGTCCTGAGTTTGAGCCCCACGTAGGGTGGAGCGCTTACTCAAAAATAAATAAATAAATAAATAAGTGAAATATTAAACAGTTTAAGGCAAAGGGACTTCGTTGGCTCACATCACAGGTTAAGGCAGAGGAGGAGCTGGCTTCGCCCAGAGCTGCAGGACTCCAGCGATGAAACCCTTCAGCTCCGCACTTGGGGCTCTTTTCCTCTGGGCTCTGCCCTGTGGCTCTGAGTGGGAGCGACTGGAAGTCAGTTCCCTCAGTGGCCAGGCCTGGAATGGGTGGCCTGCAGAGAGCTAAGCCCCAGGGCAGGGTGCCCCCTGAGGGTCTGATTCCAGCCCTCCCAGGGTGGCTACACGCTGCCCTGGGCTTTCTAAAATACCTCTGCGAGTATAGAGTAAAGGCCCCTTCTTTGCTGAGCATGTGCACGCTGGTCGCTTTGCTAGCATCGAAGAGTCTGGGCTCACACAGGCTCGCTGGGCAGTGAGTGAGGGCTCAATCCCAGGCCTCCGGGCCTGCCCATGAGAGAGAACTCTCCAGCAAGGAGGAGAGGTGGAGGGGCACAGATACGTGCCCCAGCTTCTGGCTCTGTGACCCCCCTCTTCCCTCGTTCAGCATGTCAGGGGAATGGCCTGGGTCTCTGACTCCCTGGGCCAGGTCCCAGGATCCTGCCAAGATCCTGGGGGGAGGTGTCAAAGCAGGCAGAGATGTGGAGTATGGTGCAGTGTGTACATATCTTGTCTGGGCTCAGAAGTTTCTGGTAAATAGAGTTAAGTCACCCCTCCCCCTGAGGATTTGCAGCGCCTAGGGGCTGAAAAGCTGTCCAGGAAAAGTGACATGAACCTTGTCCATCCCCTGGGCTCAGGCAAATATGGCCCAAACAAGGAGTCAGGGCAGAGCTGGCAGTGGTAGTTCCAGGAAGCTGAGGCCAGGACACTGGGTGCACACAGTAGGGGCCTGGACAGCTGCTCTCTGGAGCTGCTCCCCTCCCCTCCGTATCCCAGCAGCCGAGACTAACACGTCAAGATTGTGCTCTCCACTTTGCAGGTGACACTTGGCAACCTACAGAATACAGCAGGCCCCAGCTCCGAGAGGGGCTTTTAACAGCAGAGTCCCAGAGTCTTGGAGCCAGAGCTCTCCAGGACTGCTGAGTAGGGGCTCGGGAGTCAATGAAACCACATGAAAAACACATGGAGAGTGAGAGGGGGACCTCCTGCTGCCAAGGGACCCTTCAATCCAACCCCTCTGGACACCAGGCCTATTGGCTAGTGGCCTGGAGGGGTAGATGTTCTGAATTTGGAGGTTTTCCACCTGGGCCATGTGTGGTGACATCCAACGAACCACAGCCAGGCTGGAAATTTGACACAGTCCCGTTTGTATGGAGACGAAGGAAATTTCTTTCTGTAGGTTTTCTGGTAGGCTGAGCACTGGACTGGTTTGGAAGAAATACTTGGATAAGTCCTTCAGCACACTGGTGGGGTGAGGAGCAGACAGGAGCCCCCGGTCTCAGTGTGCACCTTCCCAGGAATCTGGGGGCTGGCCCCAGGGCCTTTGCGTCTGAGTACCGAAGTGGGTGTGGGCTGTGCCGTTCAAGGGGGAGCTGCGGCTGACCTGAAGTGCCCTGGCAGAGAAGAGTATTTGGAGCCGGGAAGGAAGGGAGCCAGCAGGGCAGGGTGCTGCTCCGGGAAAGGACGGTGGTCTGGCTTCATCAATGGGGCATCTGGGGGCCAGAAACATGTAATGGAGGCAAAGGGAGACAGATTGTGTGTCCTGAAATGAGCAGTATTGTGCCCGATTACCCTTCTCGTCTTTTCCCACAGCAATAAAAGCATTCTTAGCTGGCCGCATGCTCCTCGGTACTTCATCTACAGCCCAAGGGGATGAGGGCAGAAACGATGGCCCGACATCTGGGATGTGTCAGTCAGGGGAAAGTTGTGTCTTTGTTTTCTTCTTCCTTCCTCCTTCTTTGTGGCTGGAATGCAGATGGTTCGTCTGAAGTGCAGGCACCACATGAGACCCGGAGGTGACCTTGGGAAAGGAGTCCAGCCATCGAAGCCGTATTAGTTTGGTGGAGCCACCATAACACGTTATCACGCACTGGACAGCTTAACACAACAGAAACGTATTCTCTCTCTCTCAGAAGCGCATTCTCTCAGGAAGTTCCGGAAGCCAGAAGTCTGACTGGTTCCTTCTGGAACCGTCCTCCTAGCTTCTGGTGGTTGCCGGCCATCCCTGGTACACCTCAGCTTGTAGAAGCTTCCCTCACTCCACCTCTGCCTCCGTCATCACATGGTCTTCCCTCTGTGGCTGTGTCTCTGTGTGCCCTCTCCTCCTCTTGTAAGGACACCGCTGGGTTTGAGGCCTCCCAATACTCCACTTTGATCTTGTCTTAACTAGTTACATCTGCAAGGATCTTATTTCCAAATAAGGTTACATTCTGAGGTTCTGGGTGGGCGTGAATGTTGTGGGGACACCCTTCAGCCCAATACAGGGCGCAACAAGATAGAAGGAGCACGGGGCCCTGATGCCGCGGTGTCCCAGGCCGGCCCTGCACTAACTAGCTACAGACATGGTGAACTGAGGGAAAGGGGCTTCTCCTTATTGAAGCCACTGTCACTTTGATCATTCAGAGATCTGTGGTCAAATCTAATTCATGCTAATTCAAATTTAATTCCCTCTAATTCTGAGGGAGCCCCTCAGAACCCCTTGTGCCATCTACACATCTCTCTGAGGGGGGATCCATGGGTGGGGCACTTGAAGGGACGCTGAGTTCTTACAATCAGGGACAAGGTGAAAAACTGAGAGAGCCTGGTTGCTGGAGCCTGAGGAGGAGGAGCGCTGACACTTGCCTGGATGACATATGTGCTGAGCAGCACTTCCTGTGCTGAGCGCTCTGGTGTGAGAGGACTAGCAAAGGAGTCAAGCATCCAGGGGGTGAGTGCCAGGGGTGGCATCTGGGGAGGGGTTGTCCTGGGAGCTGGGAGCATCAGGAGGTTGGCGCTGCTCAGGGACCTGGCTGCCCTGGAGATGGTGGGGCTCTGGGGTCTCTTAGCTCTGTCTCTGCTGCCCACTCCAGTCCACATGGCCCCACAATGTTCTTTGACCTTCTCCATGCATGACCCTGGGGGAGACATAGGTTCAAGGTCTCTGTCCTCATCCCAGGCTCTCAGGGAGCCCAGTGGGCAGCAGTGTGTGCCCTGCCTGTCTAGTCACACAGACCAGCTCACCTAGAGGTGAGTGGGCCCACACAGCCTGTCCACTGCACTCTACCTACAGCAGGTGCTAGAGCGTTGTCCGGGGGCAGCTCTGCATCTGAGCTGTAAGGATGGAATTGGAAGTCTGACCTTGCCTGTCCTGTCAGTCTTGACCAAGGTCAAGGCATATCCAGAGGTGGTCCAGCAAAGACTCCTAGATCCCTAGTTCTCTGGTGGCTGCAAGAGCAGCATCTTCAGAGGTGCTTAGCAGGGGTTGGAGAGTGAGCAGGGCCCAACTGACTTCTGAAGTGAGGCTCACTTTGACATGATCTGGACCTGGGCTTCCACACATGGTCGGACTGGGTAAGGAGGTGCAGGATGACCTGTGATGAATCACCACCCTGTCCTGTGCCTCTATTTCCCCTTTAGCCTGCCCATGAAGATCCCTCCTTGGAGGAACTACCAAAAGGCTGGGAAATAAGCATTTTTGGTTCTGAGAACAGCTGGAGAAAAAGGGGGCAGGGGTAGCTCCTTCTCAGCCTTCTCCCTGGAGCTAGCCCAGAAGTGCCCCGATAGAATGCTGGGGCCTGGGGAGTGGCCTCCCTCTGGGAAGGTAGGGGTGCTGGGTAACCCACCACTGAATCCAGGGGTACTCCTGGATGATGGTGCACTATGGCAGCCCTCCTCTGCAGTGTGCCTTTGTCTGGTCCCCAAAACCCCTCCAGTCTAAGCTGTTCAGGTCTTTGGAAGGCCAGGTCTGAGGCCAGGCCAGCTGCGGCCACACAACTTCCTAAGCAGGAATTTTGCATGTCCACCATGGCACCAAACCCAAAACACAGGTCTTGGGAAGGAGCCAAGACAAGGATAGACTTCCCTCCTTGCCCCAACCCCCCACCCCATTCCACCATCTTGGCCCCAAGAGCCCTTAGGGCTCTGGTTTGTCCTAACTCATATTTCCTAGAACCATCTGTGTCCTGGAAATGTGTGTGCATCTGTCTGGAGGTAAGTAACAGGGGCTGTAGACACGCAATGTTCTTTACTTGCACTTGAAGTCTGGTTTGCTCTGGATCCTCTAATTAGAGGCTCCCAGAGCCAGGGGCACAGTGGAGCCCAAGCTCTGGGAGGGGCCTTCTCTTGGGAGGCTGCATGGCCCCTCAACCTCCATAGCCCCCACTCCCTCCTTCTGGGAAGCTGTGAGAGCTGCAGGCGCCAGCCAGAAGGGCCCATTCATTTTCTCTGCCTGCTCAGCCCTCACATGTCCTTATAGGGTAGAGGCTGCAGCCAATGCAGCCAGCGGCGGAGGCCAGGCTGCTGGGAGTAACAGACAGGGAGGCCTCAGAGGGGCTCCCTGCTGAGGGTGCCCAGCTGCCCTGGGTGATGAGTCTTCATCTTCCCAGACTCCCTCTTTAATCACATGTTTTGTAATACCTTCTTTCTTTTTTTTTTAATTTTTTTAATTTTTATTTCTCTACAATAGTCACAGATAGAGAGAGAGAGAGAGAGAGAGAGGCAGAGACACAGGCAGAGGGAGAAGCAGGCTCCATGCACCGGAAGCCCGATGTGTGATTCGATCCCGGGTCTCCAGGATCGCGCCCTGGGCCAAAGGCAGGCGCCAAACCACTGCACCACCCAGGGATCCTTCCCCCCCTCCTTTTTTTTTTTTAATACTTTCTTTTCTATCCTAAAATGAAATTTCCAGATAATATAACCTACTTACCCACATGATTTTAAAATAATCGTTATAATGCCCTAACTGTAATAAAAAGAAGAGATCAAAGGGAAGGAATTTATAAAAAAATAAATCTATTTCCATATGTAAGCACTTGGGTTGGCTACACCGGGAGACATTAAAAGTTGGATGGGTGTGGCCTTAAGGCAGCCACTGTGACTGGCCCAGGTGTGCCACGCTAGCAACTTAGTATTGCTGGTGGTGGTGAGGCCATCTTTGATGTGAGTTTTCAAAATGATGAGCAGTTTTTGGTCAAGTTCTGAACTGGACCAAGACCAGTCTTATCCCAGACACACACTGCAGGACATCCAGTGTGGCATGGTCCCACCAGGAATGCCTCTTGGGTTCCCCAACCATTATGGAAATGCCAGATGCCCCCACCAATGTGTGAAATGCCTCCTTCCTTGGGGCAATTGTGCCCCTACTCTGAAAACCATGGCTCTAGGCCATGGAAGTAGACAGCATATGAATGTGAATTGACCAAGTCCAGTCCCAGGAGCTAAAACCTGCTGTGACAAGAACATATCTCCTCTTGAAGTACTCTTTTGGTGTCATATGCCCCAAATTCAACTCCAAGTGGCTTGCTTTTTGCTTACACACAAGAAGAAAACTTGTTGCTCATGGAACTTCAAAATCTGGAGCTGCCTCTTAGCTTGGCTTTCTCTGGGTTGACATCATCTTCAGGCCACATGAGGAGTGGAAGGGAGAGCAGTTCCCAGTAGCTGGAGCAAATGTCCCAGAACTGGGTCTTATTGGCTGGGATTGGCCTGATGTGAGTCATGGCTTTTTCCCTGACCCAGTCACCATGGCCATGGGTGGAGGGTGCTGCCTGATGTCTGGGCTGAGCCCTAGCCTCAAGGAGAAATGAAGACAAAGGCACCAGTTACCAGAAGGAATGCAAGTGGTGGCTGGGCTGCAAAGTTTATAGAAGTTCTCTAGAGGATGGGTGATAAATGAGTGGATGGGCTTCTCCGATCTTCTCTCATGTGGTGTAGAAGTATGAGCTAAATCTGGTCATTTACAGATTTAATTTCCACAGTTTGGTTTGGTCACACTGGCCTCCTCTCAAATGCAGTGCTTTTCTGTATTCCTTATTAGTATCAGCTCCACCACTAGAGCATGACAATTTTGAAGCAGAGGCTTGAGAATATGAAGGGACCAAGCACAAAGTACATGCTCCCATTTGGGCCTGGATTAGACCTTTACAGACTCCAAGCACTAAAAAGGTTGTGGTGCTTTCACCCACCACTTTCCTTGCCCTCATTAAAAATAAAAAAACATTTCTAAGCCACAAAATAAATGGAAGGAAGTTTAACAACTTACTAATTTTTCCCGTGAGACTGCTTCAACTACATGTTGATCGAATTATTTTAAGAAAAATGGAATTATTTTGTCCTGGGCCTCTGCTAGGCTGGCTCTAGCATGTGATGGGAAATCTGGTGCTGCCGGTCTCCCCTGACCCTGGAGCATGATCCTCTTGCTTTCCCCCTGGCCACTGGTTGAGGTGCTAGAGCACTGAATGATCACAGGGCCCCTGAGAGCACTCGAGAGAGGAGAGGCTGAGGTACCTGTGTTCAGGCCACTGTGGGTCCGGCCTGCAGCCTGGAGAATCCAGGGTCAGGATCGCCTGGATGGCATCTACTCATAGGCACTGTCTGTTCAGGTACTGTCAGGTCATGCGATGTCACCACAAGCCACTGTCTCAGGCTGGGGGCCACAGTGGGGTATTTCCCAGGGTAAGTGGCCTCTTGGCTCCTCAATATGCTCATCTCAAAAGTTTCTAGGAAAGAGAGCAAGAAGGATCTCATAAAAATGGACTACTACCAGTTAGACAAATCCCAAGTCGTTTTTGATGGTGAATAGCAATTGCAATAGTGCGTGTAGGAGAGCTGGAGATAGGAAGCCAGTGGGCCTGGTACTATATAGCACTTGTACTACAAAGAGAGACCCATCCAAGGGACCATTGCAGGAAAGCATTACTGCTTTCTGCCACTTGGT
Source organism: Canis lupus familiaris (assembly GCF_011100685.1). Classification (NCBI taxonomy): domain Eukaryota; kingdom Metazoa; phylum Chordata; class Mammalia; order Carnivora; family Canidae; genus Canis; species Canis lupus. The sequence continues at coordinate 43,286,315 of NC_049246.1, read as the reverse complement.
CCATTGGTTTGGTTTCTGAGGACTTTTCCTTTGGGGAGTACATTCTGTCTCTAGGTATATTCACACTCTATCGATAACAAGGTCCTGCATTACCCTTGGAGACTTCCATCTCCTCAGGATGGCTTTTGCTGATGGCTATGCTGCTGGGAGGGGTCCACACTATCCCCGTATCCAAACTCCTTTGAAATGGCAAGGGGATGCTGGTCTTCCCCTTGGGGGGCAGCTTTGTACAGGACAATGTTTCTCAATGTGGTCCCATATCCACCTGTATCACAGTCATCTGAGTCTGAGCTAAACTTGCTGGATTCTTAGTTGGACTCCAGATCTACTGAATCATTGCCATAGTGATGAAAATATAAGCAAAAGCAAAAGCAAAAGAAAAGACAAACTCTGTTGTCACCCAGATCTGGGTTTGAGTTCCATCTCATAACGTATGATGTATCCTTATCCTCTCTAGGCCCCATTCCCTGGGGATAGTAATATATTTACCTCACAATATAGCAGTGAGGATTAAAAAATGGCAAGGTGAATAAAGTGCTAAATATAGTGCCTAGCCCATAGGAGAAAAATACAGGTTTGCCACCATCTGTCCGTCTATCCAATCATCCAATACTTACAGAGTGCCTTCAATGAACTAGGAACTGCTCTCGGCAGCAAGAATACAGCAATCAGAAAAAATAAGCCCCTTGTCCTCATCAAGTTTACATGCTAATCGTGTAAGTGCCATGGAGAAAAATTAGAATCACCAGACTCCCCAAGCTAAAGCAATTATAATTGAAGAATTATTATTTTTAAAGATTTTATTTATTCATGAGAGACACAGAGACATGGGCGGAGGGAGAAGCAGGCTCCCTGTAGGGAACCCAATGCAGAAGTCGATCCAGGACCCCAGGATCACGACCTGAGCCAAAGGCAGATGCTCAACCACTGAGCCACCCAGGCGCCCTATAATGAAAGAATTATTCAATCAGAAACAAATACGCTTTATTTATCAAACACTGTAACAGGGACTTTGGGAGATACTTTGAGGCTTGCCCTTAAGGGGCTTATTTATAGACTGGCTGGGAAACAAACATCCTACAAACCACTGAAAAACAAATCGCCTTGCTAACCCTGTGGTGTACATGCCCGAGAGCTGACTGGAAGAGAGACTGATTACTGGGACTGGCAGTGAGGTGTAAGTGAATAACCTCTCCTCCCACCCCACAATCTTCTAATCCAAGAACGAAGGAAGGACTTTGCTTAGGGATGCATCAGCAGCCCTTATTTCGGACAGGCTGATTTATACTCAACATAAGCAGAAAGCTTTTGATGCTTGTAAACCTCTTAAATCTTTAGAACATGAATCAGGGCTTCCGAGAGAATGGCACAAGAGTCAGAGGCTGCTCACTCCAGGTCATGGGAATGTGACTTGGTGGGAAACTATCTCTGTTCAACTTTTGGCCAAGTCCCAGCTCTATGTTAATGCCTGAGATCTTTGAAGGTAATTATCTCCTGGATGCAATTTTATTATAAATACATAGCCTACTGATTTGGAAAACACTGAATGCATGCACCAAAGCTGCTGCCTGGATCCAAGCAAATGGATGGGAAATGTCCATCAATAGTGGGCTGTGTTGTAGAGTCTCTGGGTATTAGAAAATACTGCTTTTGGAAGACATCCAAATGGCCAACAGACACATGAAAAGATGCTTAACATCACTCATCATCAGGGAAAAAGAAATAAAAACTACAATGAATTACCACCTCCCACTTATCAGAATAGCTAAAATTAATAACACAGGAAACAACAAATGTTGGTGAGGATGTGGAGAAAGAAGAACCCTCTAGCACTGTTTGTGGGACTGCAAACTGGTGCAGCCACTCTGGAAAACAGTATGGAGTTTCCTCAAAAAGTTAAAAACAGAAGTATCCTATGGCCCAGAAATTGCACTGCTAGGTATATAACCAGAGAAATGAAAACATGAATTCAAAGGGATACCAGCACCTTGATGTTCATACATTGTAGCACTATCTACGACAGTCAAATTATGGAAGCCCAAGTGTCCATCAACTGATGAATGCATAAAGTAGATGTGGTGTATACACACAATAGAATATTACTTAGCCATAAAAAAACAAAATCTTGCTATTTGCACTGACATGGATGGAGCTACAGTATTATGCTAAGTGAGATAAGTCAGAGAAAGACAAATACTATATGATCTCACTTATATGTGGATTTTAAGAAACAAAACAAATGAACAAAGGGAGAAAAAAGAAAGACAAACCAAGAAACCGGCTCTTAGTTATAGAGAACAATCTGATGGTTACCAGGGGGGAATTGGGTGGGGAAATGGGGGGGAAAGAGGTGATCGGAGTTAAAAATGATCTTGTGTTGATAACTGGGTGTTGTATGGAAATGCTGAATCACTATATTATACACGTAAAACTAATATTACACTATATGTTAACTGGCACTTAAATAAAAACTTAAAAGAAGAAAATATTGCTTTTGTTGACAAAAGTACACCAGCCAGTAAAACAACCTTTCTGAAAAGGTGTATTAGCTTAAGAATGTGGAGGACACAAACTAGGAACAGAATCTGAGTATAGGATAGGCATAAAAAAAAAAAAAAAGGCTATTTGCCATCTGTCTGTTGCCCCTTTGGATCAAATAAGGTAAGGCCAGAAAATTAATAGGCTGGAGACTAGCTTAGTGGAAAGGTGAACTGGAGACATAACTATACAAATGGGTCTTGATGTTGAACAGGTCATGTCACTGTTACAAGTGTCCTCATGTGTGAAATAAAGGGTTAGGCCATACTGTTCTAATTCAACTAAAATTTAGTTAAGGCCTACTTAAATAGGCTCTAGGGGATCCCTGGGTGGCTCAGCAGTTTAGCGCCCGCCTTCGGCCCAGGGCGTGACCCTGGAGTCCCAGGATCTAGTCTCACATCAGGCTCCCTGCACGGAGCCTGCTTCTCCCTCTGCTTGTATCTCTGCCTCTCTCTCTCTCTCTCTCTCTCATGAATAAATCAAATCTTTAAAAAAAAAAAGTGCTAGGCTCTTTAATATAGATCTACATTTAAGATCTATGTTTAATATAGATAATAGCATCTATCTCCGAGGGTGGTGGTGAGGAATGAGTACATCAATACTTGTGATTCTTAAGTGTCTGGTGCCTAGTAAGGATGTAATAGTTAGCCATTATCATTTAATCCCTGTAACAACCTTGAGGTGAACGTTATTTCTTCTGTACAGATAAGAAAACCACTAAGGGATAAGATCAGGATACGAACCAGCCTGAAGCCAGAGCCCAAGATCTTCCTGTTACGCAGTTTGGCTCAGAAGGGCCCCTATGGCTTTTAATTGTAACAAAGGAGAGAATAGAAAAGGAATTTGAACTTTAGAAAATATCATGCTAAGCACCTTCTAAAGAATTTTCTGTGGACAGTGGAAGTGTTGTCTCATTTATGATAAAGATAAGGAGGTTGGGGAGTGGTTTGGGACAAAGCTACAAAAGCTTCTTTGCCCTGGCGCATGAGCCCAGGCTCATTTCTTCTTGTCTCATGGCAATGATAGATTTCAGACACGATCTTCCCTATACACCCAAAGCCTGGGTTTTCCAAGAATAAAACAATTGAAAAATGGTCCTTAGTAGAAATGCTTTGTCACTGCAGAAGAGGAATGAGAAGAGACAATTATAGATCCCCAGAGAAAGCAGCTCTGAGACAGATAATCACCAATCACTCCAATGAATTAATCACCTCTGATGTGCTCATGGACTCTGTCCCAATTGTTGTTAGTGCTCTCACCATTCCCAACACAGGCAGTCAATGAATATATGATCATTCTGTATGTGCTAAGGTTATAAAAGTAAGCAGTACGAATGAGGGGGAAAATAAGTCAACTCGGCAGTGTATGATTAGTGTGAGGAGGACAGCAGGGGGCAACGCAGGGCACTGGGGAAGCAGAAGGAACCAGTCCTGTTCGGGTAAGGGAGGGTAGATGAACTGGAGATACTTGAGGCTAAACATCCAGTCAAGGGTGAAGCGTGAGTTTCTGGTGTAAATTATCAGACGGAGGGGTTGTCATTAGCTCCAAGTAGAGGAGGCTGGATGTACGTTGGATATACTGTTTCAAGCACCTGTGAGGCACCCGAATGGGGATGCCCAGGGAGTGGCTGGATGTGCCTGCCTGCCAGGAGCTCAGATGAAAGGATGTGGATCAGGGAGTCGCGTGGATCAAGTGGATGAAGGTGTGGGATGGATAGGGCTGCTTGAAGAGTGGGCTGACTGAGAAGACCAGAGACCCAATTCTGAGGAAGGCTGAAGCTCCAAAGCAGTCAGAGGGAGTGGGACCTGCCAAAAACCCAAGAATCCCTGCATGGAGAAATGCTCAAATTAACTATTTTTTCAATTTATGGTCTCATCATAATCTGATCCAAGTGGCCATTTTACTTCATAGCTTACATTTTTTTTAGAGTTATAACCTCAGTATTTCAGACCCATTTACAAATCCTAAATTGCACTGCTTACCAGGAACTAGGGCCGACTGCTCCCTGAAGTTCAATATGCTAGTTTGGAAGGAATTTAACCACTTTGGCCAGAGGCCCGTGAATGTACCACCTCTCCTGAACTGCTCAATTTTGGACAGTGACATCATTGAGAGACTTCTGTTTTATCAACATTTCATATATTAAGGGAAATGTTAGAGATAACTGTCTGAAATGCAAGCAATGTTAAGAGCTTGAACAGGAAGGACATAGCTAATGAGAAACTAGGAAATGAGATAATCTCTTTTATAGAATCATCTGATACTGAGGAAACAGGAATTTGCAAAGGAGGGGATACAATGAAATTAACCAATGAATGGAACCATCTTTTGGGATCAGTAACCTTTGGACCTGAACCTAGCAAAAAAGTTGTGGTGGATGATTATAGTAGGCTAATCTATCTGGGCGCTGGTTTCCTTTAACGATAGTTCTTCCCCCACAGACTCAGAAGGCTATAGCCTAAATTAAAAAGTATAAGGATTAAGGCTAGAGCAAAGAACCATTCATGTATAAATGCTGGAAATAACCTACCTTTATTTTACATGAAGACCAAAACACACACAAAAAACCCCCCAAACTCCTCAAATTTAGCTCTTATTGCTATGTCCTAGTACATGAGAGATCTACTTTCATATGCCAAGAACAAGAGATGGGGTGGTTGTCAGAATAATGACCTGGTCTGCTTATTTCAAAAGCCCAACATTTAAGTAAGGCCTAATAATACAGAAATCAAAATTGTATTTGTCAAAACTCATCAAATTGTATACTCTTCAAGCCTCTGCATTATTATATTTAAGTTATAACTCAAATTAAGAAGCACATGGCAAAAAGAGATAGAAGGAGAGAGAGAAAAAAAGGGCACATTATCAAATGCTGTAGCTAAACAATTTTGTATCTCTTGTCCTCCACAGGGTCAAAAGCAGGAAATAATAGGCAAAGCTGACTTCTAAATAATGCTTCCGAGCTGCCTAAACAGACATCTCCCTTGGGCACTACAGGGACTTCTTCAGTAAATGATGGCACCCTGTGCCCTCAGTCCAATTTTAAAAACTGCAGAGAACTCTTGGAGTGAAGAACAAGGGAGGGGTACCTCGGTGGCTCAGTGGTTGAGCATCTGCCTTGGGCTGAGGTCATGATCCTGAGGTCCTGGAATCGAGACCTGCATTGGGCTCCCCGCAGGAAGCCTGATTCTCCCTCTGCCTATGTCTCTGCCACTCATGAATTAAAAAAAAAAAAAAAAAAAAAAGTGTTGATTTTTATTTTTTCCCATTATTTTTCAAATAATTGACAAACTATTTTTTTTTCATTAATATAAAAATCATGTCCACTCATCCTAGCCATCAAGGATTTAGCTCCTTGGGTTTAGGCATTTCATGGTGAAGGAGAAAGGGTATTAGGTCCATTTATTTAAAATCAAGGCTGAAAAGCAAATGAAAAAGTCCTTGTCCATCTGGAGATTTTAATATATTTATTTGAAAACCAAGTTCTGTGAAAGAGCACACTAAATAATCATATATCTTCTCTTCACCAAAGACTTGGAGACAAGGTTCTTCGGGTCAGCGCAGAGGCAATGGTACATGCAGTGAGTAGCAGGTCTCAGCATGGATTTCTTCACAAGCATCTCCAGTACAGGCCTGGACAATCTTCTTCAGATGAGCAATGAGATCCTTGGGAAGGAAATAGGGGGGACAGCTAGGGTCATTCTTTGTTAAAAAAAATTTTTTTTTCTTCTATCACTAGCTGTTGAAATCTAAAACTAGCTCCTAACCCTGCCTATGCAGTCCTAATATGCCAGTCTTTGCTAAGACAAATTATAGTTTTTACACTCCTACTAAACTGAATATTTTATCCTTTTGAAAATTAATCAGAATCCAATTTCTGGGGTGCCTGGCTGGCTCAGTTGGAGAGCATGTGACTCTTAATCTCAGGGTTGAGAATAGAAGTCCCCGATGGATGTAGAGTTTACTTAAAAAAGAAATCCAATTTCTACTTCTAAGCCATCTTGTAGTTAGTTGCCTTGAAAGACTTAATCAGGGGGTTTGCAGTAAGGAATGGTGAAAGGTTTGGGGGGCCAATGTGAGTCTGTTCAGTTGCACATAGAGACTGAGTGCTTATGTATCGATACCACCATGTACTGGTTGGGTAAGGCTTAGGAAATCATCAAAGGCCTAAAGATAATTCTCAAAAGCAATTTTACATAGAGAGAAAGTTAGTATAAATCTCCCTCTCTCAAAGGTCCAAACACTTTCAGAGGCTTGAATACATTTTCCTACTAATGGCAAGGTTTCTGCCTGAATACTTATCTGAGATTTCTGTAAAAGCTTTCATTAATTGCTAATCAGTATGTAACACTCAAGGTGCTAGATTTTCAGCCCAGCATTTAAATGTATTTTTCTTTTGTCATAATGTAATAAATGATACTATTCTTATTTTCTTTAAAGAGTAGAAGAGTAAATTCTTTTTTGTTTATATTTGTAAAAGGGTGGAATAAGAAAACCTTGCTTATATAGTTTATATGCATCTTCAAATATGTGATGACTATTCAAAAAATGGGTGAAAATAAGAACGACAATTTTATGACATTAGATTATTCCAATCTTTTGCATCGAAAGACCTACTTGAACACTGTTAGAACACTGGCATAAAAATTTTTTTCAACTGGACAAAGCTTTATAGTCTAACTGACTCCAAAGTACCTTTAAGCACCGTGTCTTACACACATTACATGTTCAATAGCTACAGTGAATAAATGGCTATTAAGGCTTTTAGTGCCAAAAGCCTTTGCCACCAAAGGGAAAGGAGAGAGAGATGAGTCAGTGATCCATAAACTAGTACTGGCCATAAAGGTAACTGATCTATAATAAGGGGCTCATGTCAAAGTGTAAATCAACTCTATCATGAGCAAACTGTCAGTTCAGTTGAGTTTTTTTTACGGTGAGGGAGTAAGCCAGTTTTTTCAACGAAAGAAGCATTGAAAAAGTAGACTAACATTTTGGAGCAAGCTCCCTACCTCTTCAAGGACTCAGGAGAACAGTTTTTAGCTACTTTGAATAGCACTGGTCAAACACTAGAGGGTAGAGAGAGAGTCAAAGGAGAAAAGAAAAAGGAATTGAAGGTTATATATGCAGGAAGAAGTCAAAAAGAGGGGAAATTTTAATACCATTTAGGTACACAGGGTTTAAGCACAAAGAATGGAAAAAGTAACACAAGGCCATTTATGATGTATTGACAGATTTCCCTTGATAATACAATTTCATTCCACACATACCTCTGGTTCTTAATCATCGATATACTCAAATGGTTCTGGAGGTTCTGGCTCTTGTTCTTCTTCCTCGATTTTTGGGCCATGGGCTGCCACAGGTTCCACCAGCTCTTCAATGTCTTCACTGGTATCCTTCAGGATGATGATGCCTCCAATGGAAAGCTGTAAATACAGAGCAGGGAATGAAGAAGCACAAATTCCCCTCATATTTTCAGACTGCTCCAGAATCTAGAGTACATATTTATTAAATGATACCTTAATACTACTTAAATGATTTGGAAGGAAACAACTGAAATAGAACTACACCTCACTAGACAAGACAAGGAAACCTGGGCATGTGTTCCTGTGTGACGCTACACCCATGACCAACTGTTCAACTGTGAGAAGCGGCTAGTAAGATCTTCCTCTTCCACTCCTTCAGGTTAGTCTGAGGACTAGATGACGAAAGCAACACCAGTATACATTACAAAAGATAAAGAAAATTGTAATCTATAAGAAATATTTATAAACTTAACCCAGTGGCTCTGGATGGTGGAACATGTGGTGCTGTTCTATTTAGATGATGCATCCCAAATGGGGAATAGTATGTCCAGCACTGCCTTGGTCTGACTGTAGGGAGAATGTTTACTGTCCAAATATGGCATTTTAATGTCTTGCTACTCAACACGTGTTCCTGGATCACTAGCATCATTATAACCTGGGAGTTTGTTAGAAATGCAGAAAACATAGCAGGACCTAGATCTACAGAATCTGCACTTTAACAAGATCCACAGGTGATATGTATGCACATTAAAGTTTGAGAAGCAGGGCAGCCTGGGTAACTCAGTGGTTTAGCACCACCTTCAGCCCAGGACGTGATCCTGTAGACCTGGGATTGAGTCCCACGTCAGGCTCCCTGCATGGAGCCTACTTCTCCCTCTGCCTGTTGTCTCTGCCTCTCTCTGTGTGTGTCTCTCATGAATAAATAAAATCTTAAAAAAAATTTTTGAGAAGCACACTACTCTAATGGATACTTTATTACTTGTGAGATAACTATCATTTTGGACACAAAAGATAATCTACAAATGAAAAGCCAATTTCTCTCCAGTGAATTCAGAATGACAGAGTGAACAATATAAATATCACAGATATACCCAATGTTTTCTACTTTAATCTACAAATCCTTGTGATACAAGATGAGGTAGTAGATGAGAGCCAAAAAAGAACTAGACTGTAGAAGCAATTTTTGTAAGCCCTCTCCCAAACATGTTAGCAGGAATTCACACACCAAACTATTCACCCATCTCTGTGTGCTAATCTTATTCTATTTGCTTGCCTGTGTCAAAGGAAATGGAAAGCTGCTCTTTGTAATTAAATCAGTCAACAGTGGCAGGGCACATCTGGAAAAACATTATTTCTACCAAAGCAAATTACTGGGAAGGAAAAGAAGCATAAGCACATTAGTCAAATGATTCACATATATACAAATAGCTCTGCAGTAAACCTAATCTGATTTTTACTCATTGGAACTCTGTCCTGCCATGCTATAGAACTGCTATGCCTGCATGAATTTCTGCGCTATTTCCCTTCTCTCAACACACACATATCCATACACATTAATTTCTAACTCTTTCCTGCTTTCTTTGAAGAGAGCCATTTTATGAATGGACCCGCCTTTCCTACCAATATTCACTCAAGAGCAATCACAGTAGAAGGCCACTGTCCTAATCCTCCATGGCCTAAAAGTTTACCTGAGCCTATAAAAGACCAAACGGAGATGAATGATCTACCAGAACAGAAGATATACCTATGTACACAAAAAGGACTTCCTATATTTTTGGAAACAGATGGTTCCAGGTTGTAACAAGTGGAATGAAATAATACAACTCAAATCCTGCAATATAAACAACATAAGGAAAGAGCCTTATAGCTACATAGTTCAGTTTTTGTTTTTTTATAAGTAATCTCTATACCCAACATAGGGCTTGAATTTACAACCCAGAGATCAGGAGTTGCATGATTGACTGAGCCAGTCAGGTGCTCATGACCTTTTTACCATCGTAAAATGTTTTCTTTGTCTCCAGCAACAATTTTTCTCTTAAAGTATATTTTGTCTGATGTTAGTACAGCTTGCTCTAGCTCTCTTTTAGTTACTTGTTTGTATGGAATATCTTCCCATCGTTTTGCTTTTAATCTACTTCAATCTTTGAATCTAAGGGGTGTGTGTGTGTGTGTGTGTGTGTGTGTGTGTGTGTTAAGATTTTACTTTTTAAGTAATCTGTTGAACTTACAACCTGGAGATCAGGGGTTGCATGCTCTGCTGACTAAACTAGCCAGGTGTCCCATAAAGTGTGTCTCTGGTTGAGAGCATATAGTTGGATCATTTTCTTTTTTATCCATTTGACTCATCTCTGCCCTTTAAGTGGTGTGGTTAGTTCATTTACATCTCATGTGATTAAGGGCCTCTGGTGGCTCAGTTGGTAGAGTATGAGACTCTTCTCTTGGGGTCGTGAGTTCTAGGCCCATGGTGGGCCTAGAGCTTATTCCAGAAAAGACATCTCATGTGATTACTAAGATTTACTCCTGCCATTTTGCTCTTGATTTTTCATGTCTTATATTTTTGTTCCTCAATTTGTCCACTGCTGGCTTCTTTGGTATTAAATAGATATTTTCTAGTGTACTAGTTTAATTTCCTTATGGTTTCTTTTAGCCTGTTTTTTGAATTATTTTGTCGGGTGGTTACCTTTGGGTAACAATTAACATCATCTTAATTTCACTGAAAAATAGCAACTTAATTTCAACAGTATACAAAAACCACACTTTAAGATAGCTGTGTTTCCCTACTCCTTTGTGTTGTTCTGGATTGAATGTTTGTGTCTCTCCACCTTGCAATTCATATGTAGAAATCCTAACCCCTAAAGAGGTAGTATTAGGAAGTGGGCCTTTAGGAAACAATTAGGTCATGTGGGTAAAGACCTCATTAATAATGAAATTAGTGCCCTTATAAGGAGAGATGCAAAAACAGCTTGTTTTTTTTTCTCTCTCTCCCTCTCCTCTCTGCCACATGAAGATACAATGAGAAGGCCATCCCTAAAGTAGGATGAAGGCCTTTACGAAGAACCGAATTGTGTTGGCACCCTAACCTTGGGACTTCTAGCCTCCAGAACTGTGAGAAATGTCTTCTGTTTAAGCCGTTCAGTTTTATTTTCTTAAAGATTTTATTTATTCATGAGAGACACATAGAGAGAGGCAGAAACAGGTAGAGGAAGTAGGCTCCCCATGGGAAACTCGATAAGGGACTTGATCCCAGGACCTTGGGTTCATGCCTTGAGAGCAGAAGGCAAATGTCCAACTGCTAAGCCACCCAGGTGTCCCTAAGTCCTTAATTTTTTTTTTTTTTTTTTTTTTTAGTCCTTCAGTTTTAAATGGTAGGTGGCAATCTGCTACAGCAGCCAGAACCTTGACATTATTTAATGCATATTTTAACTTTACATTTTTATACAGTGTGTCACATCAACTTATGATTTATACACTTTATACACTTGTCTTTTAAACCAGACAGAAAAGTTACAAACAAAAATACATTTATACTATCTTTCACATAGTTTACTTACATAGTTATATTTGTTACAAGTGCTCTTTGTTTTTTCATTGTGGACTCAAATTATTGTCTAGTGTTTTTTCATTCCAACTTGAAACATTCACTTTAGTATTTCTTGTATGGCAGATTGGCTAGCAAAAAATTCTGATTTTTTTTATCTGGAAAGGTCTTAACTTCACCCTCATTTTTGAAGGATAGTTTTGCTGGATAGAGAAGTTTTGGCTGAAGTGTTTTTTCTTTCAGCACTACAAATAATGTCATCCTACTGTCTTTGGCCTCCACGGTTTCTGGCAATAAATCAGCTGTTAATCAGTGAGCATTTTTGATATGTAGATTACTATTATTCATAAAATCTGTTAAGTTTCCAGCCATTATTTCTTCAAATATTTTTCTACACTTTTCTCTTTTTTTCTCAGTTACCCACCATCCCATTTTAGGTGGCTTGGTATGCCTAATATTGTTCTACATGTCTCTGAGGCTCTGTTCATTTCTCCTCACCCTTTCTTTAAGTTGTTCCTCAATTGACCTATCTTCAGGGTTGCCCAAGTCTGCTCAGAACAGCTGCTGAGCTCCTTTAACAATTTTCATTTCAGTTACTGGATTTTTTTAACTCTACAGTCTCTACTTGATCATTTTTTATGATTTCTATCTCTTTGCTGATATTATTTGTTGATACAACATTCTCATACTTTCCTTTAGGTCTTTAGACATAGTTCCTTTAGGCCTATGAACATATTTTACATGGGTGATTTAGTCTGCCTATGAAGTCAAGGTTTTTATTTCTTTGGATGTCTTGTAATTTTCTGTTGAAACTGGACATTAAATTAATATAGTGTGGCAACTCTGGAAATCAGGTTTTCTCCCTTCCCCACCTTTGTTGTTGTTGGTTTGTTTTGTGACTTTTCTGAACTTCTTGTATAAAGTCAGTATTTTCTCCTATTTGTGTCCATGGAAGTCGCTACTCAACTGAGTGGTCAACTATGATTGGACAGGGATTTCCTTGAACACCTGGAACCAAAAGGTCTCTCAGTCTTTGCTGAGGGGCTGTGTGTGTATTAGGGAAGCACACATTCAACAGTTAGCCAGGGAGCTGGCAACTCTTCCTTAGCCTTTACTTCTTGTTGCACAAAGGCAGTCTTTTGACTTATAGAGAGATAACTGTTACAGTGTCTCCTTATTCTGAGCAAAGGCTTAACATTTAATTTCCAACCAAAACATACCAGTCTCATATGGCCTCATGATATGTAGCATATACTCTGCTGTCTTTAATTCTTCATAATTGTCAAAAACATCAGGTATCTTGTACACTTAAAGTATTCACTAGTTGTGCACTAACATATCTATTCTCAATATACCCCACTTCAGTTGGCAAAAGCAGTTTCTAGACACTGTTAGGATACATTCTCTGTAAACATTCCCACTTGGATGAACTAGGCTCCAGAGAAGACACTGACTACATTTAAGGTATCCATTGGTGATTCTATCAATTCATTCATTAAACACTACAGACGAAGCAGTATTAGGTCCTTGCAACAACAGAATTAATAGGAGGTGAGAAAAGATCTTCAAGCTGTTCTTGCCTTCCTGGCCTAGTTGTCTTGCTACCTACAGATGTGTGGTGACTTGCCATCACCATCAAGAAATATTTATTGAGGATTTCCCATGTGCCAGACATTGTTTTAGGTATTTTACATATAATGACCTATTTTATCTTTACAACATTCCTAGGATGTGGGTAGTACAATGGCTCATTTAATAGATGAGAAAATTGAAATATGAAAAGATTAAATGACTTGCCTCAATAATATAGCTAAGAAATGGTAGAGCTGGGATATAAACTCAGTTCCACCTAACTCTAGCTTTTCACCACTAAATACAGCCATATTCCATCTCTGTCCTTGTCTTCTCTAGCTGATAATCTAGTCAGGTAAGATCCTGGCTCGCAAGTATAGGTGAGAGATGCCTTCCACTCGCCACCATCAGGGACCACTTTCTGATAAGAATAGTTTACTTTTTAAAGAAATCTCATCTATGACATTTTAGGCAGGTCCAAGATCTGGATGTATTAAATGTGCTTACTAATGGCTTTTTAGTTTTCCAGTTTCAAGAACATAGAAATTACTGATTTCTCAAATTACTGATCAGCATTTGTTTCTAACCTTAAACATTCTTCCTTAGAAAAAAATTAAATGTCAGGAAGATTCAAATTGTAAAATTCAATACTCCAAGTACTTGTGTATTAACTGTATTACCTTGTTCACTCTTTGTCACATTCTTTTTTTTTTTTTTTTAATTTTTATTGATTTATGATAGTCACACAGAGAGAGAGAGAGAGGCAGAGACACAGGCAGAGGGAGAAGCAGGCTCCATGCTGGGAGCCCAACGTGGGATTCGATCCCGGGTCTCCAGGATCACGCCCTGGGCCAAAGGCAGGCGCCAAACCGCTGCGCCACCCAGGGATCCCTCTTTGTCACATTCCTGAGTTAGGTATAATTCTTATTTTACAGTAGAGGAAACTGAGGTGGAGAAAGGTTTAGTACCAGACCTAAGATTATGAAGGCTGTAAGTGGTAGAATCAGGATTCAAACTCAGGATGTCTGGTCCCAGCGTCTATGCTCCTAATCATGATGCTCTATTAGGAACTTCTATAGTGTAAGCTTCTGGTAGATAAAAGGATGTTTGTAGGGTTACCCACAGGAAAAAAAAATCTCTTCCAAATCTATATGAAATAGAAGGGAATAATACTCTTTTGCTAAGAGATTTATTTGTACTAAAGAGCTTTCTCCACTGCTTTGGATATTTATCCTCTGTCAATATACCACTGTCCCATGAATTAATATCCCACTAGTATATAGCTAAGGGCCATTGATAACTTACTGGTTTGAAAGGCTGGTATCTACAGGTCTCTGGCATGGTCAGGACCTTAAGCTGGGCAGGCATAACTCGGGCTGGATTATCCAATAACTGGAAGTTTGGCTCAGGTTCTTTTTTCTTCTCTTTTTCTTCCTTTTTCTCTGCTTCATCCTGGAAAATATTTTAAAATGGCCCAACAAAGGTTCACTTCTCTTCCATATCACTGAATAATGTTTTACAAGTTTACTAAGCAACTCTTAGGTACAAAAGGTAGCTAGGATTAGATATAATGAAAGTACAACCAAAGTCATACTAGATTCAGAGGATGGAGAGGATAACTGTGCTTAGGGATGAGAATGTTATATAACTAACTTGGTTTTAAAGCATGAGGTTTTTCTAACCAGAAGAGACCAGAAAAAGAGGATATTCTCTTTGCTTGAAAGGGCCTTTTTTCCTCCCACCATTATCTTACTATCTGAAAATTCTACACTGCCCTTTAGTTGTCATTTGCTCCAAGAACTCAAGTATCTTCCCATTAAAACTAGAGGAATCTCTACGCTTGCAATGGGATACTTATTTAAAGGAAGCCAAGAGCAAGGTATGGTAATGTTCACTTCAGGAAGAATCTGGACCATGACAGTATAGATATATCAACCCACATGGCCACCAAATTATACCTACCACTTCCATTTTCTCCTCCTCTTTTTTCTCTTTTTCTTTTTCCTTCTTTTTAGCCTTGGCAGTAATAGATAACACAGCAGTGGAAACCTAGAGGAAGTGAACAGAGTATATCATAATCCCTTACCTATATATGAAGGTACAAGCCCAAAAAGAACTCAGTTCTACAGTACTGCTTTGTTTCCTGGCATAAGTATCATAAAAAATAAAATTATTAGGGAATAAATGGGAAAAGCAAGTAGCACACTTATTTACATTATTTACTACTATGGTCCTCAGGTGACTCTTGAGTTCCTAGAGGCTTGAGTCAGCATATCACTATATATATATATATATATATATTTTTTTTTTTTTTTTTTTAATTTGTAGCCTACCTTGGATGTGAGTTTGCGATCATGAGATTCTGATATATATAGGTGCTGCACCCTTTTTTACTTCATAGGGAAAGTACTAGAGAACATAAAACTTTTCTCCAAACCTGGTCATAAATACATTCTTACTGAATTAGATGTCCTACAGTTGTAACACACAGTGAGTGAGTGGTTAGTGTAGAATTACCTTTCCAGATGGGTCTCACTGAAATTGAGGGTGAAAAGGGACTCTGAAAGACTGGTAGTATTGATTTTGTTTCTGATCCAAAAGCTGAGAGTTTGTAACAGAGCTGATGAAATGAGATGTTGTCACAGGATATTCATCATCCACCACCCTCAAATTTGGTCAATTATATAAATTTCCCCATTTACAAAGTTTATAGCAAAAAATCAACAACTGGCTAATATGGAACACTACCTTGAGGGAAAAAAAAGCATTTTTCTAAATATACAGTATCAGAAAGGATAATTTTACTGAGAAAACATTGGGGGGAGTGCGGCTAATTCACTATGGTTTGATTTAACATACACTGATGAGTGTTCTCATACATTGCTGATAGAGGAGTAGAAGTTGTTAAATGTATTTTGAAAGGAAATTTAGTTAATACCTATGAAAATAAATAATGTACATTATTTTTTATCATATCTAATATTTAACCTATAGATATACTTGCACAAGTTCACAAATATACATGTATAAAAAAGCCTTTTACTGTAGTCTCATTTGTAATAATAATTAATAGAAATCACTTAAAATGTCTATCAGATGAAGGAGGAATCGAGAAGAAAAATAATGGTATATATACATAGAGGGATTGCTCTGCAGCAAAAAACGAGATCCATATACACTGACATTTTAAAAATTTTATTTATTTAAGATTTTAATTTATTTATTCATGAGACAGAGAGAGAGAGAGGCAGAGACATAGGCAGAGGGTGTCCCTACATCGACATTTTTAAAGACCATTATTTTGTTTGTTTTATATTAAGTAGGCTCCATGCCCAATGTAGAGCTTGAACTCATAACCTTGAGATCAAGAGTTGTATATTCCACTGGCTGAGCCAGCCAGATGTCCCTTAAAGATTAATTAAAAAAAAAAAAAAGATTTTATTTATTCATGAGACACACAGAAGCAGAGACACAGGCAGAGGGAGAACGCCCTGACCCAAAGGCAGATGTTCAACCACTGAGCTATCCAGGTGCCCTAAAGATTAACTGTTAAAGTAAAAACAATAAGCTGCAGAATAGTACACCAAAAGTAATTCTATCTGTGGTATAAACAGTATTGATATGTGTGGAGAAAACATCGGGGGAGGGGGGATGTTCACAAATTATGATTCCTGCAACATGGGACTTGGATGACCAGGAGAGAAAAAAGGCTTTTACTTTATATTCTTGTATAATGTTAGATTTTACCATAAGAAGTATTACTTTGAAAATACCTAATTTAGGGCAGCCCAGGTGGCTCAGCAGTTTAGCGCCACCTTCAGCCCAGGGTATGATCCTGGAGACCCAGGATCGAGTCCCACATCAGGCTCCCTGTATGGAGCCTGCTTCTCCCTCTGCCTGTGTCTCTGCCTCTCTCTCTCTCTCATGAATAAATAAAATCTTAAAAAAAAAAAGAAAGAAGAAAATATCTAATTTAAAACACAAAAATATTTAAAACAAACCCAAGTAAAACACTAAGTAGCTTCTATGTGTAAGTATAAATGCTGCTCAAGAGAACACAAACCTACCTTTTCCTTTTCTTTTTCTTTTGGTACTTCCAGAGGGGCAGGATATGCAAATGTAGATGGTTTACAGTTTGATTTATACTGAACTTTTGGCATCTGAAGAAATAAAAGAATTTTTCTCCTTAGGTTAAAAGAAGCCAAATAAAGATTTAAGAATTCTATGGTCTTAAAAAAAAAAAAAAAAAAAAAAAAGGAATTCTATGGTCTTTGACAATGCAAAGGAATGTCAGAAGTTTCAATCCAGGCTAAATGTTCTCTTACAGTACTCCCTTATGAGTATCTCTCTTCTTACTCTGAATTTGTTATGAGGTGTTTTACAGAACTACCTGCAGCACCCTAAACCTTCCTAAAGCTCTGTGTTTGTTCACAGGCACCCCTTGATCTCATCTTTCCTGGCCGTGCACCTTGCTTCAGTGGATTAAGTCCCACTCATGTGTGAGTATCTGATCAACTGTTACGTCCTTTATAAAGTGTTATTTATCTAACCTCAATACCTAACTTTATGCCACTCCAACCAACCTACACAAGTCTGTACAGTTTCTACACCACATCATGATTCCTCCATATTAAGAGTCTAACATGAGCCTAATGAAAAAGTCGGTTTCATATTGCTTAATTGACTAGGTGTTAAATACACTAGTCTGAATTCTTCTCTATTTATCCAATTCACACTGATAGAGAATGGTAACAGGCATCACATTTACTAGGATAAGGAATCTTGTCTCTTTCATCCCACTTTCCTTGTAAAGAATATAAATAGAGATCAGAAAATTATGTGCTATAGGAAAAAGTCCCTATAGATCACATAGGACATTTAACCACAATGTTAAAGGTTAGGGATTGGGAAATCTAAAGATTCTTGTTTTGAACTTCAGTATTAAATAAAATTGGTGAGAGTGGTATATAAAGCCTTTTCGTATTTTTGTATTTGCCCTCTCTCTTACCATTCCCTCTCAATTGCTTCATCCAAGGTTACAGTTAGTAAGGAGATTTAATTTTCAAAACTTCCACTGACACACCCCATTCAACAAGGTGATGACTCAGTTTAAAGGGGAAACACAAAACTGGTAAAATGCCAACTCATCTTTAAAATTTCATGAAAAATCCTTGTGAGTGGGTGTTTAGGATACAGTGAAGAAGATACACTATAAAACTAAGGTGTCACAAACATACCTTTAAGTCCTTGTTAAGGCCAATGACACAGGTAGGGGTATAAGCCAATGACAGGAAGTGTGAAAGAGGAAACCAGAACCAGAACTGGGTAAAGACAAGAACACCAACTACAGAAGGCATATGGGTGTGCCCAGTCCTGGACTGTAAGGAGATTGTGACATTATGACCACCTGTAGAAAAAGAGAAATCATGAACATGAATCCAGTAGGGCAGTATAAAGATTCCTAAGTATTACACTAAGGAAACATTTGGTGATTATTTTAAGCATACAGTTCATAAAACTGATACGGAGTAGATGGAATTTGTTAGCCAGTGAACTAAATAGAGTCTCCAAGAATGGAAGTGCTGTATTTTAATTGGAATCAGTAAATCTAGACTTCTTCCTACATAAGTAGGAATTTTCCAAAAACAAAGCCTAGAGGATATCAAAACTGAACACTGAATTAAATATTAATCTATATTATACAGCGGGGTTTTTAATGTGCTAACAAAAAGTAAAATTTCAGTACACATCATATTTGCAAACAACAGCAAAGAGGCAAGAGGTAGATACTATTTGCTTAGTTTACTCTTTGTGCTTTAGTTATGTCCAAATGCAGGCAGCTCCAACATTAACTAGCCTTGTGGACTTGGACAAATCACTTTACCAGTAAAAAAGTCTCTTTTCCTATTGATAAAATGAGGGTTTAGGCTTGAGCACTTGAACTAGAACACTACTAACAAAAGAAAACTTTTAATCTCCGATCTTTGATTCAAATGACTTTTTTTTTTTAAAGAAGCACAATATGTGAAACAATGAAATCAGAGCTAATTCGATTTAATTTTAAGTTTGGGCTGTTGGCTGAATGGCTCAGCTTGTCTTGTTCACCCACCTCCTGCCACATCCCCTCGACTATCCCTTTTGGGAGTGCAGAGAAACACAGTTTGAGAACTAGTTGAATAAGAGCTAAGATCTAAGCATCAGTTAGACAACTGGATCTTTACTGGGCCCAAGAAAAGCTGAGTTTCTAGGAGGCTATTAGGGGTTGCAAACTTGAATGCCTTTAGGCACCAGTCAGGCAAACAAATGAGAACATTTGGTCTGGAGGCAGTGGGGAATTGAAGCAACTGGAAAGTTCATGCTGTTTTTAAAGAGAACATGCTACTAAGGGTGTAGGTAGATTCAGTGTCACTAGGTAATTTTGTTTTTAAAAGCAGACTCTAAACTGGATTTTGTCCAAAATTTTGCACAATTTGTGAGGCAGGCAAACATGTTTAAATCTGATTTGGCACATGGGCTGCTCTATTGCACCCTCTGGTCTATTTAAGTGTTAATGCAGGAGCCCAGAACTCAAAGACACCAATCTTTTAGTTTATACAAGACAGCCTATAAAAACGGGGCTTGTCTGTGCCTCGTTGCCATCCTAATTTGTTTTTTTTTTTTTCCACCATCCTAATTTGAATTCCAATTCTGGATCCCTATTGCTCACATTTCACTGCTTTTTTTTTTTTTTTTAAAGATTTTATACACACACACACACACACACACACACACATATATATATAGAGAGAGAGAGAGAGAAAGAGAGTGAGCGTGTGTGTGCACACAAGTACAAGCAGGAAGGGGGAATAGCGGAGGGAGAGGAAGAAGCAGGTTCCCCACTGAGCAGGGAGCCCAATGTGGGGCTCGATTCCAGGACCCTGGGATCATGACCTGAGCTGAGGATAGACGTTTATTTTTTTTATTTTTTTTAAAGATTTTATTTATTTATTCATGAGAGACACAGAAAGAGAAAGAGTGAGTCAGAGACACAGGCAGAGGGAGAAGCAGGCTCCATGCAGAGAGCCCGATGTGGGACTTGATCCCGGGACTCCAGGACCATGCCCTGGACTAAAGGCACACACCAAACTGCTGAGCCACCCAGGGATCCCTGAGGATAGACGTTTAACCAACTAAGTCACCCAGGCGCCCCACATTTTACTTCTTTTAACTTTAATCTCTCCTAGGTGCCTCTACATTAGTCACGGAGTACTAATTTCACTAAACTAAAAAAGCACTTTAATTTTTTGTAAGAATCAGGGTTCTACTGTTTAACCAAATAATCTAGATTTTATTTGGAAAAATTCAGGTATACTTTGTTTTTGCAACAGGTCTGAGTTATATATGCATTTATTGTCTGCTTGTACTCTAACCTCCACATTCACTGAGTGCTTACTATATATTGAATTTTGAACAAAATACTGAAAGGGATCCCAAGAAGCCTCTAATCTAGTGGAGAAAACAGATAACTAGATAATTAAACTAGGGCATACACAAGCATTATGAGAATGGAAACCCGGGCACTGGTGAGAACATACAGCTAAGCAGGGCACTAACCCGGGGCGAGGCGGGGTGGGCAGGAGAGAGGGAAGGCTGCTCAGAGAACGTGATACTTGATTTAAGTTTTGAAGCTGAATTCCCTTTAATTCCAATGAAATCCATTTTCTTCAGACTTAGAAACTAAACTAGCCTTTTGTTCCAACAGTCTGTGATTTAATACAAAACAAGAAAGAGTTTATCCTATTGATAGTGTTTACACAGTTTTACAAACCTCGATCATAAACCTTAATCTTTGGCTCTTCTCCCTGAAGAGAACAAATCACTGAATGAATTTTCATAAACTTCAACTTCACTCACTCCTTTGAAGTTGCCCTCCAGATTTCCTCCATTAACACTAACTTCTGGGAGCCAGACTGCAGGACTACATATTTTTTCTAATGCAGTTACAGCAGTTTGTAGGAGGACAGGATACTGACAAAGTGAAAACGAGTGAGAGAAAAATTATGCCTATAATAGTGAACACGACAGTACAGAACTTTTATGTACTATAATAACACTAAAATAAGGCAAAAAAGATTATAAATAAAAAAAGAAATGGAAAGAAGCATCAAAACTTGATTAGTCCACAGCAATTCAAAGAGATAACTTCCAAAAGGAAGTGAAGGGAGAAAGGGGCTGAAAGGGGAAGGAAGGGAGAGAGAGGACTTCTCATGATGATGGTAGAATAAAGCTGAAACAGAGAAGGATCCTCCTCCCCTAATTCTTAACAAATAACTAATATAGCAGAAACCAGCAAAAAACTGTAGTAATACTGAATGAACAAGTAAAGTGTTGTACGTAAAACTACAAACTTAAAACTGGCAGCTAAAAGAAATAAACAGAAGATCATGGAATAGTAAAATGTTACTCCTAAATCCTATTTAAAAACCAATTACCCAAAGTAGCCAATCTAAAATGACTACATACTGTATGATTTCAGCTGTATAATACTCTGGAAAGGAGAAAACTAAAGCCATGGAGACAGTAAAAAAACATCAGTGGTTACCAGGGGATTGTGGGGAAGGAGGGAGATGAAAAGGTGGCACACAGAGGATATTTAGGGCAGCGAAACTAGTGCCTATGATGTATTGTGGGTATATATTTAAGCATTTGTCAAAATCCATAGCAAGTGAACCTGAATATAAACTAGGGACTGATCAAATCCAGCCAATTCAGTGTCAGGTCTTAGTACAGATACTCAAGAAAAATAAGCAGCAATAAAAGAAATGGTGATGAGCACTGAATCCATTTAAAAATGAAATGAAGACTAAACTGTGAGAGGATTTCACAAAAGAATGTAAAGGTCATAAATCATGACAACGTAATATAAAAATATTGGAAGGTGGGGGCACCTGGATGGCTCAGCCAGTTAAGCATCTTGCCTTCAGCTCAGGTCATGATCTGAGGGTCCAGGAATGGAGCCCTAGCTCATGCTCTCTTTCTCTCAAATAAATAAATAAATAAAATCTTAAAAAAAAAATGTATACAAAAATACTAGAAGGTGGTGTAGAATGAGGAAGGAGAAACTATGACATGTGAATATCTGTACTGTTTATATACAGGAGAGACTCAATATCACTGAGAACTGAAATGTTTTATTCAAGTACCTGTGGAGTATTTACCTTATTTATACACAGCTTACAGGGAATGTCTTTATTTATTTAAAGTTTTTGGGGCACCTGGGTTGCTCAATTAGTTAAGTGTCTGCCTTCGACACAGGTCATGATCCCAGAGTCCAGAGATCGAGTCAGGCTCTCTGCTCAGCAAGACATCTGTTTTTCCCTTTCCTTCTGCCCCCTGTCACCCCTGACTTGTGCTCTCTCTCTTGAATAAACAAAATCTTAAAAAAAAAAAAAAAAAAAAGGCAATTAAATTGCATCTTAACTCTAAAAATTTAAGCAAAAAACTCAATCTCTTGAAAATGAAAACAAAAGAAAAACCCCCACTAGACAATGGATTAAAAGAGAAGACTATGGGAGCACCCAAGTGGCTCAGTGATTGAGCATCTGCCTTTGGTTCAGGGTGTGATCCCAGGGTCCTGGGATCGAGTTCTGCATCAGGCTTCCCGCGAGGAGCCTGCTTCTCCCTCTGCCTAGGTCTCTGCTTCTCTCTTGATGTCTCTCATGAATAAATAATAAAATCTTTAAAAAGAGAGAGAAGACTATGTGCTTCAAAAATTTAAGGAAAAAAAAGCCAACATCCTAAGAAAAGAGAGAAATAGGCAGAAAAAGATTCCAGCAAGATGAAAGAATTTAGGGAGAAAAAAAAGCATCAGCATATAAACAAGAAGAGAAATCTCTAATATACTCAAGGAAAACATACAATAAATCAAATTAGAAAGATGATAGAGATTAAAAAAAAAAAAAGCCACAAAGGAGATTATCTGAAACTAAGAAGACAAAGACACTGAAAACCTCAATATGGTTAAAAAAACCCCCCTCTTAGCAAGAAGAACTTTAAAGATATAAAAAAAATACAGTTTCTTTTCCTGATCTCCTTCACTAGAAACGGACATACATTTCTAGTTGACCAAGAAAAGAATGCGATAAATATGGCTAGGAGTATTTTTATTAGAAGAAATCAGATGGCTAATAAATTTGAGAAAATGCTCACTGAATAATAGAGCTATTATGAAAAGCTTGAGATATTATTCTTCACATCTTTCAAATTAGCAAAGATTAACATAAAAAGATTATATTCTATATGGCTAGGGTAAACAGAGAAAATACATGAAAAATAAAATAAATATGCTTGCTTTCTTCTACCTATTGGGATGTCACCAATAATACCAGTTAAAGAATATGTCTAATGAGCCCAGGTTCAAGGCAGTAAGAGCACACCCTTTCAACTTGGAAAGGCAGCCTGTCTCAAAAATAAATCACAATGTAGTGGTGAGTAGTGTGAATTCAGAAGCTAAACGGCAGGCAGTGTATACTATGTATTTATTAGGTAAATATTCCATATATCTTATTTTTAAGATGATTTGGTTGCTTGAAATTATCTAAAAAACTATTTTTTGCTTCAAAATATTTTCAATGTCAACCTGTTTAAAATTGATATATACTAAGAAAACTAAAGAAAAAAAATCAGCCAGCATTCACTGAGCACTTTTATTTAGTGGCAGGCACTGTTCTCACAGCTTTACATACATACATGTATTTATTTATTTATTTAAGATTTTTATTTATTTATTCATGAGAGACAGAGAGAGGGAGGCAGAGACACAGGCAGAAGGAGAAGCAGGTTCCATGCAGGGAGCCCGACACGGGACTCCATCCCGGGTCTCCAGGAACATACCCTGGACCGAAGGCAGCAGTAAACCACTGAGCCACCTAGGCTGCCCTTTACATGCCTTTATAACTGTTCAAAAACCACAACGTAGACTTTAGAAGAAAATAAATACCGAGAGGGGAAAACTTCTCAAAGTTCTATAGTTAGTACTATAAAGGGACTGGGACTCAAAACTTAACAGTCTGCACACTTAACAACTCTACTAAATTATTTTTCTACGAACTGTAGGTCCCACATTTTCTCCCAGAAATAATCTCCCCCCAGAAAATTTCCCCAACAATTCCCCAAATAATTTCTTCAATTTCTACTATGTCATATAGTTAAAGCAGAATAGTTACTTCATTAGTTTAGGTAGATAAATGCATCTAGAAGTATAACATTTACCTGCATCCAGGATGCCCTGTGCCAAGATAGCACCAAACTTGGCCATGACATCATCATGTTTATCATTGATGACTTTGGAATACAGCTGTCTGAACTGATTCACCTGAAGGAACAAGCAAAAGAATTACAGACATATCATATTTATCTGTGGTGTCATTTCAGATCAGGGAACAGATTGTTCAAATTATAATGAAACTTGAGCTCTGAATTTCACAACATTCAAAAAGAGAGCGATATAAACCAGATTTGAAGGCAGAAAAGTTCCATGGTTGAAATCATGGGTGTTATGACTTTTCTGATGTGGGAGTGAGCACCAGTTCTGTTTTCAATCTTCATTCCACGGTGGATGATTCAGACTCTTGGGAATGTTGAATGCGATTTCATATCGCACTACTGTTAGTCAGTAGGCGTAAACAGTCCAAGCAAATGCTGAGGCTTTCATTGTACTGTGAATAACATCTCTTTTGCTTACCACCACCTTTACGGATTTCCTAGCAGACGTAATCCTTCAATTCTATCTTCAAGTAACTATCCTTTACTGAAGATGTGTGAGGCATATTTTGGATTTAATGTATATTCACATCAAGATTTTCCTTATGCACATGTATTAATGTTTTGAGAACATGTGATGATAATCACTTGTCAAAAAAACATACCAAAATGGAACATGTCCTAACTTACATGTACCAGCCTGGGATGACTGGTAATTTTTGCTTGCTTCTTTATTCTTTTCTGTATTCCTAAAACTAATATGTATTCCTTTTATAATTAGAAAATAAAACTTAGGGCAGCCTGGGTGACTCAGCAGTTTAGTGCCGCCTTCAGCCCAGGGTGTGATCCTGGAGACCCAGGATCGAGTCCCATGTCAGGCTCCCTGTATGGAGCCTGCTTCTCCCTCTGCCTGTGTCTCTGCCTCTCTCTCTGTGTGTCTCTCATGAATAAATAAATAAAATCTTTAAAAAAAAAAAAAAAAAAGGAAAGGAAACTTATAAAATACACGTTATCAAGATATCTGTGACTCCTTTAAAACTATTTGAGAGACAATAAGGGAACTATTGTACGCTTCTTCCATGTCTTACACTTCTCAGTTTCCCCAACAGCGCTTTTTCAAGTGAGAAGTACCCAGGAATAATTCTGCTTGTTCAAGAGGCACATGACCATGGAGCTCCCCAAATCTGCCAGAAGCAGAAAATATCGAATTTGAGTTTCCTCATATAATGACCTTATTTGCATGACATACTGTTTCAGAATCTCTTCCCCTCTTCACCTGTCTTGGTCTTGGAGGCCACGCTGTACAGTGCAGGATAATAAAGAATCAGACAACCCTGGCTTACAAATATCTCTGCTCCAATAATCTGTTTAGGGAAATTACTTAGCTTTTATGAGCTTCAGTTTCTTCATCCCTACAGGAATTGCAGCACCTATCTTATGGAGCTGCTGTAATATGATGCAGTATATGTGTAATGTAATGTACAAAAGACATTTTATAGTTCAATAGGCATGGCTATCCTACCATACTATGGCAGAACCCCACCTGTCCCCCTTGACTATTATCTCTGTAACTTAACGCTGCTAATAAAATGTGATGGGGAAACCAATGAACTCACTCTGCCATTACCTAGCATATAACCAACCATTAGTGAGCCACTTCTCTAAGTCTTACTTTCTCTAACTATAAAACCAGCATGACTAGATCATCATAAAATTCCCTTCTAGGTTTAAAAATCCTAAGGTTTAATGCTTTAACTGGTTCAACAGGTCAAATTCCTTTGATTCTGAACTTATTTTAGATGAACACTTACATTACCTTATATAGGATGGAAATTTTATGTGCTTAAAGGTTTGTGAAATATGTCATGAACTTATAAAAAGAAAACAGTGGACAAAGCAGTGTATGTACATTATGAGGAAGAATTTAAATATAAAATTGTGCCCAGAACAACAGGAAAACATTCAGTGAAACTGAAAGATGGGATTTAAAAAAATCAGTACAAATATGTAATAGGATTATCCAACTACTATTAATTAAACTACTTTAGAGAGCTATTTCTTGTTTATCATTTAAAAATTCTTTTTTGGGGCAGCCCGGGTGGCTCAGTGGTTTAGTGCCACCTTTGGCCCAGGGCGTGATCCTGGAGTAGTGGGATCAAGTCCTATGTTAGGCTCCCTGCATAGAGCCTACTTCTCCCTCTGCCTGTGTCTCTGCCTCTCTCTTTCTGTGTCTCTCATGAATAACTAAATAAAATCTTTTTAAAAAAATAATTCTTTTCCTCACATTTTATTACTTATGCAGCAGTAACTTAATTCTCATGTTTATGATTCTTTGTAAAGAATCATTATTTTTGTAGGTTAGGATAGTATCTTATATTTGAAGGCAAGTTTGAGATCACGTACTCCCTGTATTTTACAGAAGTGAAACTGAAGTAGGACAGGTGAAATGAGTGGCTTGTTTGTGTCCATAAACAACTAACTGCAATCATGGTGAGGATCATGATTTCCTGATTCAATTTCAGTTATGAACAGTAAGGCACCCTCATATAAAGCACAATTTGTTGGAAAAACTATTTCCCATTTTGTATTATGATAGTCTCACAGAAAAGACAATTAAATTTGAGGCAATCCTGTAATCCATGGATTCATTCTGCTGTGCATTATTATTATCTAAAAACCTACTTTCCCAAATTCATGCATTTTTAACATTCATACTTTTAACTCTACCCCTTATACTGCTGGGGGGGAAAAAACCACTCTCGGAAAAAAAAAAAAAGAGGGCAGCCCCGGTGGCACAGCAGTTTAGCGCCGCCTGCAGCCCAGGGCATGATCCTGGAGACCCTGGATCGAGTCCCACATCAGGCTCTCTGTATGATGCCTGCTTCTCCCCCTGCCTGTGTCTCTGATCTCTCTCTCTCTCTGTCTCTATGAATAAATAAATAAAATCTATAAAAAAAAAAAAAGAAAAAAAATGAGAAGGGAATAAAGTTCTTTGGGGTCATTTCTGTTGGTATTTATCACCTAAGTGTATCTCCTTTAAATTTTCTATTTTCCTGCATATAGAGCACACTTTAAGTTGTCTTTCTTTTTCTCTTTCTCTGCCATTACAAATCTGCTCTTATAACTTCAACTAAAGGCCTACAACTCCTACCACGAAATCTTTGAGGTCAGATGAATTTTGGAATTCAGAATTTATAAAGATAACACGGTCCATATACCATACATTATGCAATATTCTCAATGAAGTATGGGGGCAATAACCTATAATCAAACAAATTAATATTTCAGAGGCAGCAAAATGACTGAATATTAACACTAACTGGGATACAGGTTATAAATGAGCTCATATTATAATGGTCAAGTTTTATAGCCAAGTGAGTACTTAAAAATAAACAAATCTCTTTTTAGTTTTCACAGGTTTTTGGATTTGGAACTGCAGATAAGAGGCTATGGACTTATACAATTTCTTTGTGGTTCGTTCCCAAAGCTCCATCTTCAGTTCTGACTTTTTTTCCCTATGCACTCATCTGATTTCCAGCTGACTTGCTATCATCTCAAACTCAACATGGCTTAAAAAAAATTATCTTTCTTCTTCTTTTAAAATATTGTCAATGTTATCATGATTTCCCCATTATCAATATACCAAATGATATTTTTAGCTTCCTTTCAGTTTTGAGTATTATTTTGTTTATGGTAGTTGCCTGCAGCCCTTTCTTATATTATCACTGGCACAAAGTTCCTACCTCAAGGCAATAGTATGGAAATATAGATTACCATTTATAAATGTGTTATACTATAAACTATCACCTTATAATATAAAATTTCATTCTTAGTAATTTCATCTTATAGAAGTTCAAAGATTTCTCCACAGAAATACTTCTAGATCACCATGATGGCTCACAAAAGCCTAATCTACTCAAATTGTGATTTTAAAACTAGAAAAGCTTATCAAGCTTGGCCAAACATGATCCTTTTGCCAAAAGAGCACCTGTCAGTTGTGGTTACCTACCTACAGCAGGTAAATTTAAGCCAGATGATATCAGGCAAGGAGGAGCATCAGAGATTTTATTTTTACACTGTAATATTTTTATCCGATTCTATATATAATTATGTACATGTTCAAAAATGCTAAAGGTGGATTTCATTTAACAAGGAAACAAAAGACAGACCCTTCATAAAGGATCTTGAGAGGGTTCTTGAGAGAAAGTAGTTCCAAGTAACTACAAAAAGTACATTATTCTAGTTAAATGGTTCTGAATCTCTGGTATAAGGGTTTTCTAAATTGGGTTTGTAATCACCCAGGGACATATACATGTTCCTGGATCTACGTTGTTGAGACTGAGTGAGCAAAACTTGGCATAATAAAAAAACAAAGATGCAATGGAATTACTTAAACCAAGACCATAGTGTATAGAACTAAGCATTAAGACAGCATTCTGTAAAAGGATGTGACATACATCATGCTTATTTAAATATTTCCTTTGGAACTTTCTACTGTGAGTTTTACAAACTATCTGAGAAATGTCCCTTTTGGATTCCTCTGAGGAGTGGCTATAGTCTTAATGAAATGAGCACTTCATTTCCATTTTATTTCCACTTGATTTCATGTACCAGTTTGCAACCTTGTGACTAGGACTCTGCAGTCTTGCAAACTTTTCTCTCTCTTTTTTAAAGATTTTACTTATTTATTTGAGAAAGAGAGAGAGAGAGAGAGCGAGAGTGAGCATGTGCACAGAGAGGGGCACAGGGGGAGGGAGAATCTAAGGCAGACTCCACACTCGATCCCATGACTGCTCAGGACCTGAGCTGAAACCAAGAATCAGACGCTTACTTAATGGACTGAGCCACCCAGGTGCCCCTCTTCAGCCTGTTAATAGCTTTTTCTTTTCAGCAAAATGTCACATACCATTCCAAAAGAATATCTTGTCTTTAGCAATTATCAGATAAAAGACAAAGGATATAAATGACAGTCCACAGAAGTCTTTACTGCATGCTTAACAGCAGAAAACAATGAAACAGAACTCAAACTTTTAAGAATTCATGAGCTGAGTAACAATTTCCCTCTAAGGAATAGTGTTTCCTAAAAAAAATACCAGAACTTTACACACTGGTACACAGTTTTAGTCTCATAGTTGGTAAGATATACATTTAAGTCTCTCCATGGAGTTTATGTTAATGGCAATGGCTAGCAGCAATAACTGCATTTCAACATTTTAAATTAATACTCAAGATTCTGATATAACCTGAAGATGGAAGTGCAACCCATGAATTCACATCAGCTAGGACTTGGTTCAACAGCATTTTATGGAATGATTAAAAAATAATAATTCTTTAAATTCTGTATTTTTTCACTTTTTCTAAATGTGAAAAAGTTTTATTTATTAGAATAAAGAGTTGAGGGGATCCCTGGGTGGCGCAGCGGTTTGGCGCCTGCCTTTGGCCCAGGGCGCGATCCTGAAGACCCGGGATCGAATCCCACATCGGGCTCCCGGTGCATGGAGCCTGCTTCTCCCTCTGCCTGTGTCTCTGCCTCTCTCTCTCTCTCTGTGACTATCATAAAATAAAAAATAAATTAAAAAAAAAAAAAAAGAATAAAGAGTTGACTGTTTTTTTCAAACTACACAGCCTACCCTACTCCACTCCCATTCCAAAGGACCCTGCCATTGTTGGTGCAGAGTTCATGCTTGAAAAAAAAAAATCAACAAAATCCTACAGCAGAGGGATGGAAAGATAGTAATTTATCTTATTCACAATACAAATAATATGAAAGCAACATGTGAGGTCTAAGTGAGTAAATATCTATATATTATTGTTAGAAGAGGTGCATTCCATGGCCTAAACATCCTTCTTTAATGACATTACTCAAGTGGATAACCTCCAGCTGATAAAGCTCAGAAGATCAAAAGCAGAAATAAATGCAAAAGCTATTCATATTACAACTGCTATATTTAAAAACAAAGGCCAAAAAGAAATGTGGACTCTCTGAAAAGATGTTTATGTTCTAGAAGATATAATATATGAATATATTATTAAAACAGAATGAGAAGCTAGGCTTCTATTTTTGGCAATAATCCAATTTTTGGAAGTCTTACAGATGATTCTGACAGAGTGAGCAGCACTGGATTAATGAAATAAAAATGATAGCGACTATTTAGAAATGGGACTCTATTAAACAAAATTCCATAAAATGAGAATGAATAATCAATGAGTTCTGGAAATTCTTCTCTTCTCCACCCTCCCATCAATCTACTTTGCTGAAAATGAGGATGTTCTACATTTGTTTGATGAGGCAAAAGACAGTATGCTAATGGTTTTTCCAACTGTCAATTTTTTGACTGTTTCTCAAACAGAAGCAAAATCAATACAAAACTATTAAATGCCCCAATTTCAAGTTAAGAATAAAAAAGTTCTGAAATTACTGCCTTAGCTACACACATCTACTTAATATAGCAAAACTGGTAATTTTTAGTACATGTGAATAAGATCTATGCATTTTCTGTTTCTCAACAAAATGAGAAATTTTGGCTGAGATGCCAAGATACATTAGATATCATACTCTAACATGATGTCTGGGAGACTGTCACAAGGAAATTTTAAAATAGATTATCTCAAAATCTGTGCTGGGAGTCATCCACAGGGCATCTGTGAGAAGTGGACTTGCAGAAGGATGTGTGAAGGGGATTTCTGTGGGGGAAATCTGGGCTTCAGAGGGACCACGTAGAGAAGTTAATATGATCGATTGTCACTGTGCACTGACATCTGACACGAAGAGTTAAGAGGCATTAGATATCCACTGCAGGACTAGCAGAGAAGCAGAGGGAGATGGAGGAGAGTAGGGAGAAGACAGGAAAAGGGAGAGGGACGGGGCCAATAAAGCTGCATTGAGAACCACATATTATACTCCTAGCTACAAGGGCAAAATATGCAGGACCACTTTTGTGAACAGATGTGGGCTAGAAAGGAAAGAAAGCTGTCCATGAGCCATGTGAAACCCTGCCCAAAAGATCACCCCCGAGGGCAGTGACATTCTAACAGAGAATCTGGATACACTCATTTCTAAACTGAGAATGTATATACCATGTAAAGTGAACGTAGGACATTTTATTACCTCAGAATGATGGATCAAAAAAGTCGCGAACTGCCTGAGTTCACATCCTGTAGCATGGGAACAAGTTATCCTACTAAATGCATTTTAAGAGGACAGCAAGAGGCAAAAATTAAAGTTCATTTTTATGATCCCATCAACCTGTAAGTTCTAATTTTTCAAGAATGGCTAAATAGCTGAATTAACAAAGTGACTAAAAATCTGTAAAAAAAAATGCACTTAAAGAGTATTATAAAGTTATCTCTTTCTCCCACTTTTTTGCTTCCTGTGAGTTTAATGCCCACCACATTTGGGGTAAAAATGTCCTTAAAAGAAGATAAGTTACTAAAGAAAAGCCTAAACTAGCTCTTTTGGAGAATTTTTTTATTTGCTCACCTTTGGACAAGTGATTTCAGTCTGCTGGATCATGATGAGAGCTGAAGCTATCAGAGCTCCTTGCCTCACATAGTTCACAGGGTCATTTGTCATCGGTTCTAACAAATTGATTGCTTCCTGAAAGCATTAAAAAAAAAAACAAAACTTTAAGCTGTTATAGCTGGATTTTCAAATTAGTTACTATCATTCTAAGTCAGTATTTTCATTTAACTTTGTAGTAAGTTCATTAAAGACTACTTGCAACTGAGTATGTCTTGTTTCAATATAATTGATGGTAAGTGAGAAGGAAGCTTGTAGAAGGAGTGCTCCTGTCTTGAGATAAAAGTAAGTAACAGAAAATGAGATTAATGTTTGATAACAACTATTATTTTCCAGGCACAGCATGTATTTTATACGTTATATCCCATATATTTCTATTAATCCTAAAACAAAAACAAAAATAACAATATAAAACAATCTTTATAAACAAAGAAACAGGTTAAGAAATTCATCCAAAGTCAGACAAGTAGAGAACTCAGGCCAATCTGACCCTAAAACCTGGATTAATTATCCAACTTCCTTCAAATACTAGGGTAAAGTAATGGCTTCAATGATTTTATAAGACCTAACATAAAAAAAAAAAAAATTAAATCGACATTTAACAGGATTTTCCCAGTAACACATTCTTCAGAATAATCAGTTCTATGAAAAAAGGATTCCTTGATGAAATAAGTATGGTAGTTCCTATGTACTATGTAACACCTTGTTTCAGAGATTCAAAATATATATAGAATTTGATAAGCTATACATCATTGATAATGATATACATTATGGCAAAAGATCCAGAAAGCCTTATTAAAGAAATCACTCAAACTCTGCTTAACCCACCACCTGTTCACTGTATTTGACCAAGAACTCTTTGGTCCTATATAACTTCTGTTAAGGACATACAGGAACTTTCTTAAGTGCCACTTTGTAACATTCCTTATAAGGTCTTTGGTACATATAAATCCAGAGGAACAGAGAATGGGCTTACAAGATTATCAAATTTCTTTCTTTTTTTTAAGATTTTATTTATTCATTCATGAGAGACACACAGAGAGAGGCAGAGACATAGGCAGAGGGAGAAGCAGACACCCTGTGGGGAGCCCAATGTGGGACTTGATCCCCGGACCATGGGATCCTGACCTGAGCCAAAGGCAGATGCTCAACCACTGAGCCACTCAGGTACCCCTCAAATTTATTTCTTAACACGATATGCCATTTCTTAAATATCCTATGTTTCAAGGACAAGGAAAGACAAAGTTGCATCCTTTTTTAAAGAAAACAGCTTCAGATTGCTTTACATGAGGATTTATTTATTTTAA
Organism: Canis lupus familiaris; assembly: GCF_011100685.1. Lineage (NCBI taxonomy): Eukaryota > Metazoa > Chordata > Mammalia > Carnivora > Canidae > Canis > Canis lupus. The sequence continues at coordinate 43,253,297 of NC_049246.1, read as the reverse complement.
AAATCAGAGCTGGTAACAGATAATATACATACCAGATAAGTGTATTCTTTCTCCCCATTTCACTGAAAAATGCCATGACATTGTGCAGAGTTTTCAAACACTATTCATAGTATTGTCAATATTGTTTATGAGGTAGTCATGATAAAAAATATAACCAAATTTCCAAGTTATAAGTTAAAAGACACTAACTGGGACGCCTGGGTGGCTCAGTGGTTGAGCATCTGCCTTTGGCTCAGGGCGTGATCCTGGAGTTCCAGGATCGAGTCCCACATCGGGCTCCCTGCATGGAGTCTGCTTCTCCCTCTGCCTGTGTCTCTGCCTCTCACTGTGTTTCTCATGAGTAAATAAATAAAATCTTAAAAAAAAAAAAGACACTAACTTGGTCTTTGAAGTATGTGATATAACCTCAACCTTAAGATAAATTTCAGAATAAAAAAAAAGTTTTAGGTTTTTAAGAAATAAAAATAAAGCACCGGGATCCCTGGGTGGCGCAGCGGTTTGGAGCCTGCCTTTGGCCCAGGGCGCGATCCTGGAGACCCGGGATCGAATCCCACGTCGGGCTCCCGGTGCATGGAGCCTGCTTCTCCCTCTGCCTGTGTCTCTGCCCCCCTCTCTCTCTCTCTCTCTCTGTGACTATCATAAATAAATTTTAAAAAATTAAAAAAAAAATAAAGCACCAAACCTTGGTCAGATAGGTATTGTTATGTAGATCACACAAACTGTCTAGAAATTAAGCAGATTTGCTTAGTATGAGTAACAAAAATTTTTTACTGAATTAACTTTTCAAATGCTGTGTCTCAAAGAACACTTGCTCCTAGATATCATATTAAGTTTACAATAATCTGGAAGGAAAAAAAAATCTAATGTACATTTAACTTATGAGGCTTGACATAAATGTCTACTGAAGACCTGAGGGGAAAATACCTCATAAGACATTCAACTATAATTTACCTTTGTTTACAGAACAGATGTGTTCCAGAAAAAAATGGACAGCCAATTTCTACATAAACTGTATTTTATATACCCAATGATATTCCTAACAAAACTAAAGATACAGTCTCATGTTAAGAAATTCCCTCCAAAAGAAAACACTTTAAAAACAAATCTCTGTGAGAACAGAGAGTATGCCCAACTTGTTCACTATCATATCTTTCAATGATCTTCCCCCGCCACCATTGAGTTGACAAATATTTACTGAATGCCTACTATGTGGCAGTCCTGACACAGGTTCTAGCAGTGAACATTCTGTTCTTAGGGACCTTACATTTCAGGGCAGAGGAGACAGACAATAAATAAATAGGTATAAAAATATGTCAGGTGGTGATAAGTCCTATGAAGAAAAAAAAAAAGCAGGGTAGGGAAACAAATGAGAATATTGAAAGGGGATGTCTCTATAAATTTTTATGCACTTTTTATCACAAATAGTGAAAATGTCTATTTTAATTCCTAGCTTCAGTAACATTTTATGTGACTAGAAAAAATTAAGCAAATTAAAATTTAATTCCTGGACTCAAGCAATAAATGTTTTATTTTATTTTGGATGAGAGGTTAAAAAAATTACTCTTCTGATGAAAAAACACTGGGAGCAAAACTTAGTTATGCTCTTGTTCTTTATGTTCTCATTCTCATTATGTTTGTGTTCTCTCTCTCTCACACATACATACAACCATGCACACATGCACTATTAAAAGAAAAGTTCATATTTTGGGGGGTGGTCAAAGTGGTGTGCATTTGTGCCATGAAAGGCAAAAACGTGATGATTATGTCATTGTTGTGAATCAAGAATACTTGTTTAAGCAACAGAACATTTCATTATGAATCTCATGATGAACTGTATTTTCCAATCATCTATTTGGAACCCAACTCTTCGTCATTTTTTTTTTTAGATTATTTATTTGAGATAGAGAATGACAGCAAGCACAAGTCAGGGGGCAGAGGGAGAGGGAGAAGCAGGTTCCCCACTGAGCAGGGAACCCAAATGGGACTCCATCCCAGGACCCTGAGATCATGACCTGAGCTGAAGGCAGACACTTAACCAATTTAGACCCTCAAGTGCCCCTGTTTTGTCACTTTTGAGGACTTAACAAATATCAGGTTGTCTATTACGTTTATGAGGAGAGATCAGGCAAATAGCAGGCGATTTGCTTAAAACAAAACAATCAAAGTTAATTGATTTTGGTGGTCTCATATGAGAATCTTGATTTCCACAATACTAATCATGTCAATTAAACATGTAAATTACCATGTAAAGGGAACAGAGTAATTCTTTAAAGAAAAAAGAATATTTTATCTTTTTTTTTAAAGAAATCAACGCTTTCAAAGAAAAATTCAACAGCATTGTTTTCATTAGAATCACCCATGTAATGTGGTAGTTCGTTCTTCTTAACTGGCTTTGAGCAACCCAGCACAGTAAAATGAGGAAGTTAGTTCTGAGAAGCTTTGTGAGGCAAGTTAACTCTTATAGATCACACCATACTTGCATTTTTACAGTGGTTGTATAAACTTTCCCACAAAGGAAAACAGTGTGGTGCCAGGAAAGAACGGACCCCACTGGCTTTGGGCTTTACCTTGTTTCCTGTACCAGCACAGCAGATGCCCAGGGCCATAGCAGCTCCATAACGCACATGAGGATTGTAACTCTCTGACAACAATGAAACAACGCTGGGGCACTGTTCAGGGGTCCTGATAAGAAATAGAGAAAGTGAAGACAGTGTTATAGGTAAAATATTTTAAATCAAGATGGAAGAATTTTAACTATTTTCTTAAACTTATGGGAAATAACAGATATATTCACACAGAAGTTGGAGAATTATTATTATTTTTTAAAGATTTTATTTATTTATTTATTCATGAGAGACAGAGAGAAAGAGAGAGCGAGGTGGGGAGGGCAAAGACACAGGCAGAGGGAGAAGCAGGCTCCATGCAGGGAGCCTGCGGGACTTGATCCCGGGACTCCAGGATCACGCCCTGAGCCAATGGCAGGCGCTAAACCGCTGAGCCACCAGGGATCCCCAGAAGTTGGAGAATTAAAAATCGCCCATGGAATTCTAATTATTGATATTAAAACTCTATCTTCAATATTCAGAGAATATACACAAAGCAGAATATATCAGTAATTCCTCAACCACAGCTTTGCATTATAGTCCTTCCCTCGTGCCTCCTCCATAGTGAGTAATAACCATGACGGTGTGGGAGGCACACAATACCCTACATCAATTCTTATCTTTCTTACTTACTTTGTGTTTTGTGTCAGAAGACAGAAACTGACGTACATCTCTACATCTACTGATGTAGAGACTCCGGCATGTTTCCAAAGCTACATAAAAGATTTGAATCACCCAGTATAACTCTGATTCAATATCAAATTGGTAAATATGCCTTGATAATAAAAAAATTCTGGTTTTTTTCTTTAGCAATTATTGGTGTTGATAAGAACAGAAATTGTTCTTTTTTAAAAAATATTTTATTTATTTGAGAGAGAGAGAGTGAGTGCGAATGTGGGGAAAAGCAGAGGGAGTGGGACAGACTCCATGCTGAGCACAGAACCCAAGATGGGGCTCAATCTCATGACCCCGAGACCATCACTCCAGCTCAAATCAAGAGTAGGATGCTCAACCAACTGAACAGGAAGGTACCCAAGAAATTGTTATTTTCTCAACCTCTTCATATTTCAGCAAAGACAAAAACCAGGGCAATGTTGACTAATGAAGTACCTGACCTCATCTTTATAGTGGTTACTCCTTAGGGGCAGCAGAATGGGGGCAGAAACTAGAAGAGAATGTAGAGGAGTGTGAGGGTGGCTGACAAAGATCTCAAACTGGGTTGCTGGTTACACAGTGTGTGTTTAGTTGTGAAAATTCATCAAGCTGTAGGTTAATTATGTGCATGTTTTTGTTTTTGTTTTTGTTTTTTTTTATGTGCATGTTTTTGGATGTATATTACGCTTCAATAAAAACTTAAAGGAAAAAACTAGCTATTGACTACATTTATTCTTTTCTTTCTTTTTTTTTTTTAAGATTTGTTTATTTATTTATGGTAGACATAGAGAGAGAGAGAGGCAGAGACACAGGAGGAGGAAGAAGCAGGCTCCATGCCCAGAGCCCGCCGCAGGACTCGATCCCGGGACTCTAGGACCACACCCTGGGCCAAAGGCAGGCACTAAACTGCTGAGCCACCCAGGGATCCCCCTGACTACATTTAATTTAAAAAATTTTTAAAGACTTTCTTGTTGTGAATGAAAGCAGTTATTACCTACAGACCAATTTAAATCTGTAGCTCTTTGTTGGAATTGTCCTCTAGCCTCAAACTCTAGTAAGTAGTAAATTCAAATTTCAAATGGAGTAGAGCCAAATTTATGAAAATTGTCCTGAAAAATGGAATTTTGCTACAAGAGAAGGTTGGATTTCCTCCTTACAACAGAGTCCATCATTCTTTCTTGAAAATATTCTCAGTTTGACTAAGCTTCCTAATAACTTTTCTTGACTCTTTTGCTGGAATATAAAAAACAAAATGAGCAAATAACTGAAAATGTAGTAATAATATACACCTTCTGTTAATGCACACTGACATAACTATACATTATATAAGAGGAAGCCATGAAGTCATAAACACATGTTCCAGTTCTTGTTTTGTGTCTAAATAGCTGGGATAATTTAGACAAGATTCAATGAAGCAAAGACTTTGGGATCCCTTTCTATGTATGAAAAAAGAAGGAATGGGACTAGAAGTTCTGTAATATCTTTCCCACTTTACAATTCTATGGCTTTTATTATATTTTATTTTTTAAAGATTTTATTTATTTATTCATGAGAGACAGACGGGGGGTGGGAGGAGAGAGACGCAGAGACATAGGCAGAAGGAGAAGCAGGCTCCCCATAAGAGTCTGATGTGGGACTTGATCCCGGATCCCAGGATCAGGACCTGAACCGAAGGCAGACGCTCAACTACTAAGCCACCCAGGCAGACATACCTGGGTTCTTTGTAAAAAAGGAAAGGTAACTCATGCCCAAACATTCATTTAAAATAATATAAAGTGAGTTGGATATTAAACCTAGAAAGTTGGCTATAATCAGGGTCCTGACCTCCAGATCTCCTCACCAACTTTTTAAGAAGCTAATGGCACACAGAACACTTACCCACTTGTCCCTCAGCAGCAGCAAGGGCAGGACATTCTAGGGAAAACTGACTCACACCAAAAAGCTTTTTCTAAATATATCTTAAAGCTTCATTTATTTTATGATGCTCACTTATTAAAAAAGTATTATACTTCAAATAGGATTAATAGTTTCATGAGATTCAGCGAAAATTTTGCCAGGGAACATAAATACTGGGAGCTTAATGCAGAGCTTTACCTAGCTGATTACCATAAAGACTAAAATAGGTTGTGAGGGCTCTAAACTCAAAGGACATAAAAAAAATTCTTGTTAAGTTTCTTAGTCTATAACAGTTCCAATGCTGACACATTCTTCAGTAAAGTGTTAAGACAAGAAATGATAAATTATTTAATAAATTAGCTTAGACATTCAGCTTCTTCAAGAGTACAATAAAACCAGAATATTCTATGTTTACTCTAATTCTTAGCAAGTAGCTCTAAAAGGACAAAAGAGTCCTTCTAAGCAATGACTGGAATGTAAATATTCACTGAAAGCAAAGCTTCTGCACATTAATCTTTGTCTAAACATGTAACACACATAAAATGTATGCATAAATATAAAAATTTTAAAGTAACAGTTATTAATAAGTGAATAAATGGCAAAACAATTATCGCCATCACTTGGAGGCTTGAAGTGAATTAATAGACCTCAGCATAATTGTTACAATGGCTGCTAACATAATAAAAATAGAAACAAGTAGACCTTATATGCACTGCCAACCCTGCCTCTCCATAAAACAGAGACAGAAAGAGAGAAATTGAACCTCAACGTGACCAAGCCTCAAGATCCAACTATCAATTTACAGGAAATACAGAAGACCAAAAACATATTATACTACACATAGGGATATAGCACGCAATTAGTAAAATCCATACTGTGCAAACTAGACAGTAGTAATGACCCGGTTTCTTCAACAAATAAACTGCAAGGTGGAAACAAACAGAGGTGAAGAAAAAGAGAGATTAAAAGAAAATACACCAAATCTTTAATAATAGCCCATAAAGCTTCCTTTCACTTATTTTACATAATTCTAACACTACTTGAATCTTAGCTTTTCTATGCAAACATTTATCTCTTAGATAATATCGCAAAAATAATTCATCATTTGATATAACTCCCTTAGATTAGCATTTATAACAAAGTACTTAAATGACTAATCCCTGATCTGCAATAAATGATCTTTGCACCTGCATGAACATATTTTTTTTTTAAAGATTTTATTTATTTATTCATGAGAGACACAGAGACATAGGCAGAGGGAGCCGGATGCGGGACTCGATCCCAGGACTCCAGATCACGCCCTGGGCCGAAGGCAGATGCTCAACCACTGAGCCACCCAGGCATCCCATATTTATTTATTTATAAATATATTTTATTTATTTGTTTATTTATTGGGGAGGGTAGAGCATGTGTGAATGAGGGGAGGCGCAGGGAGAGAGACAAGGAGACCCCTCCTGAGCATGGGGCCAATGATGTAGGGCTGGATTCCCCCTACCCCTACCCCATGACCCAAGACAACAAATGGAGCCAAAATCAAGAGTTGGACACTCAACAAACTGAGCCACCCAAGCACCCCTCCATGAACATGTTTAGAAAAAATAAATGTCTAAAATGATCAAGTCACAGGAAAATAGTATGCTTTGTTTTATTTAATAGGGAGAGGTAGTAAGCAAGGAATTCAATAGTTTGGAAACCACTGTATTAGCATAAAATGCGTTACATATGACAACTTTTTCCATGTATTTATATTTTGGTATGTTAAATTTAAAAGTATATTTTCTCGGACAATTATAAATGTGCTAGCCACATTTGTTTTAACAATGGAGCTACTACATGTGGTGAGAACTGTACCAACTTTCTTATTCATTTTTTGGCTAGTTTGTAAAACTAAAAAAGTGAATATCATTAGGTTAAAAAGTGAGAGATATATTTTCTGAATGTTATTTTCATTACAATATAAATGAGATGCATCAAATATTCATCATTAGGAAAATAACTGAAAAAGAAGACAGGTTTGTTTCCCCAGCGTACTTTCTTTAAAAAAAAAAAAAAATTTATTTATTTATTCATGAGGGGGAGGGGATAGAGAGAGAGAGAGAGAGAGAGGCAGAGACATAGGCAGAGGAGGAGAAGCAGGCTCCATGTAGGAAGCTCGATGCAGGACTCGATCCCAGGATTCCGGGATCACACCCTGAGCCAAAGGCAGATAACCACTGAGCCACCCAGGCATCCCAGCCCAGTGTACTTTCATCCCACGAGCCTCTGTATCCCAAGCTGCTGCTACATATGAATTTTCACTTGCTCAATTTAGATCTATCAACTACATGTAAGGTACCATTAAGAAAACAAAACAAAATTACACAGATCCTGCCCTAAATTGTACAAATTTAGTCCTACCTTTAATATAAATATACATACATATATATATTTTAAAGATTTTATTTATTTACTCATAGAGACAGAGAGAGGCAGAGGCAGAGGGAGAAGCAGGCATCATACAGAGAGCCTGATGCGGGACTCGATCCAGGGTCTCCAGGATCATGCCCTGGGCTGCAGGCGGCGCTAAACCGCTGCGCCACCGGGGCTGCCCTAATATAAATATTTTGAAGTCATACTAGACTTCATAGAACTAAAAATAGCCAGTTTTAGATAAGTTTTTGCTTTATTTCCAAACAGATTGTTTCTTTTAGATGTTACCAAAATAGGGTGAAAATATGTCAAAAGGTGAGAAGAAAGTAGATTCGTAAGATTTATATAAAGAACTCTACTTCACCCTAATAAAAAACATAGCTCTTAAAAATATCAAATTGGGGCAGCCCCAGTGGCGCAGCGGTTTAGCGCCACCTGCAGCCTAGGGCATGATCCTGGAGACCCTGGATCGAGTCCCGCGTCAGGCTCTCTGCATGGTGCCTGCTTCTCCCTCTGCCTGTGTGTCTCTGCCTCTCTCTCTCTGTGTCTCTATGAATAAATAAATAAATAATCTTTAAAAAAATATATCAAATTGCATTCCTGGATCTAGAGAAATCTGTAATATTCAAATTTGTAAATTTCAAAAAATAATAGTATTATTAGCATGTTCCTTCCCATCATTCCTTAAAATGAGCAAACAAAGGAAAGACTTATAGTATGAGTGCGATGCTATCAACTTGTAGATTATTAAAGTATCAATATTTCCTTGATTTTATAAAATGAACATAAATATACTTCAATTCTCAGAAAGTTCAATTCATTTCTGATATTTAAATAAGTATCCTGATAATAGAAGTTTACCTTTAAAGCTGATTACAGTAATTACTGAAGACTTGCAGAGCTGAGCAAATTTACATCAAATATTTGCATCTTTGAATCAACTTTTATAGAAGTCTGTAATCTAGACAAAAACTCACAACAACCAGGGGACAGCTTAATGAAGCATTGTAAGAGAGTGCTGTGATGTTTTAAACTGCCCATCTACCACCTCTCTACTCCTGAGACTGGTGGTGTCAGTGGAGAGGGCAGTCTGTGTCCTAAACACTTGTTAATGAGCAGGAGCAAAACAGACTTTATTCTCACAGTACTGAGAATAAATTGGGCTTCAGCCTATCTGGTGGTTCCCTGAAGCACCAGTGCAATAGTCTGCCCTTGTTTCACCAAACTTAGAGTACTCCCAGGGTTGGAGCAACTTCCCAAGTGACATTTGTCAAAAACACTTAGAAGCAAAAAAAGTAGGGGTAGCCTGGGTGGTTCAGCCATTTAGCGCCTGCCTTCGGCCCAGGGCGTGATCCTGGAGACCCAGGAACAAGTGCCACGTCCAGCTCCCTGCATGGAGCCTGCTTCTCCCTCTGCCTGTGTCTCTGCCTCTCTGTGTGTCTCTCATAAATAAATAAATAAAATCTTAAAAAAAAAAAAAAGGCAAAAAAGTACTGGCCATGGGAGCCTGGGGCAAGGATTAATTAATTGGCTAGGCAATAAGCAGACCGAGAAGCACGGGAGTCTGGGTGGCTAAGTCAGTAGGACAGACAGAGAAGCTTGGAAAAAAAGAGACTAGGAAAGGAGATATGTGTAGTTAATAAGGGTTTTAAAAGCTGCTGCATATACTGGGGGAATTAAGAATACCACATGAATACTCAGGTTGGACACACGCTCAGGAAAGCCTTAAGAAGACTAAACTTTCACTTCAGCCTCAGCACACGCAAGAAGTGAAGGCTAAAGCACAGTGATAAACGACCTGGCTGAGCGCTAATGGAGTGTTCCAACACAATTTGCAAAGACGGAGAGAGTCTTTTTCCTTTTCCCTTTCCTTGGCTCCAGGCATTTAAGGAAACTCTTGTCACTAGCTAACCACTAGGCTAATGTAACACAGACTTCAGTGGCCATTCATGAGAAAGAATACAGACTTTATAAAGCTTCTTTTAAAAAGTCACCAAAGGGCGGCCCCGGTGACGCAGTGGTTTAGTGCTGCCTGCAGCCCAGGGCGTGATCCTGGGGACCCGGGATCGAGTCCCACGTCAGGCTGTCTGCATGATGCCTGCTTCTCCCTCTGCCTGTGTCTCTGCCTCTCTCTCTCTATGTGTCTCTATGAGTGAATAAATAAAATCTTATAAAATAAAATAAAATAAAATAAAATAAAATAAAAATAAAAACAAAAAGTCACCAAACAACCATAACAAGCAGCAATATAAATCCCTGGAAGCAGGAGGGGGCAGAGAATCTGATTTCCTTTGTTTCTCACATTGTAATATTCAAAACATCCAGTTTTCAACAAAAAATTATGAATCATGCAAAGAAAAAAATGAAGTATAGCCTATTCACAGGAAAAAAGAAATAGAATCAGTCCCTGAGTAAGCCCAGGTATTGAACTTAAACTATCTTAAATATATTCAAAGTGAAAAAAAAGAAAGGCAAATAACTAAAGAAAACAGAACAATGCCTTATCAACTCAAGAAAATCAAGAGATAGAAATGATAGATAGATAGATAGATAGATAGACAGACAGACAGACAGATATAAATAAAACCAAACAAATTCTGGAACTGAAAAACATAAATGAAATGAGAAATTCAGTAGAGTGTGTTCAATAGCAGAACTGGGCATGCAGAAGAAAGAATCACATTAGGTAAACTGACAATATGTTTGAAGCTGTGGAAAAGAGTAATGTCAACAAAGGGTAGGATGGATGAAAAGAAAGACATTTTGAGAAGGCAAAAGGTGGTAGCATTTTCAGATTGGTCTAAATCTTTCATTAAAATAGAGGTAAAAATCAGTCATGAGGGGAGAGTGAGTGGAGTCTAAGATTAAGTTTGGAAGAGCTATTTTTAGAATTTTAACTCTTTCACTGATCTTGTCAAAAAGAATGAGTAAGAAAGGAATAAAAAAAAAAAAAGCCAAGAAATATTTGAGCTGGGCTGTGGGACCTGTTAAAAGTGAGCTAGTTTGGGCAGCCCGGGTGACTCAGCAGTTTAGCGCAGGCTTCGGCCCAGGGTGTGATCCTGGAGACCCAGAATCAGAGTCCCATGTTGGGCTCCCTGCATGGAGCCTGCTTCTCCCTCTGCCTGTGTCTCTGCCTCTCTCTCTTTCTCTCTCATGAATAAATGAAAAATCTTAAAAAAAAGAAAAAAAAAAGAAAAAGAAAAATCTAAAAAAAAAAAAGTGATCTACGATCTTTCAAAAAGGACATTTTAGAAATGATGTTCTAATGCCAAGCTAGTCTTACAATTTAGGAAAAAACTTAGCATAGCTGTTAAAATTTTTATACCAACTTTCTGAAGTAAGGCAGAAATATATTTTCATTACATCCTGTATACTTTTCCCAATATATCTGTGAAACAAAACAAAACAAAACAAAACAAAACTGCTAATGAACCAACCCCCCTCAATCCCAGAAGCCATCTGTTTAAAAATGAGCAATGAAAGTTTCTGCTAAAACCTATGTATACATGTAGAATTCAGACCTTTCTGTGCTCTTCTATATAAGGTTGCAACCAGAGGGAATTAATTGTGCTCCACAGCAAACACATAAAAGCCGAGTAAGAATCTTGTTCTGAAATTAAATTCTGGGAATCACCATAAGGCTCACTGGGCACATTCTTCACAGAATGAAAACTCTAGAATCTCTAGATTATATCTTATTTTTTTCAAGTGGGAGAAACAGCTCAGTGTTAATCCAAAGCAAAACTATCTTAAGCTAAAAATGGCAGAGTTTATTTCAGTCCCTCAAATATCAAAGAGAGCTCTTAAGAATACAACAAAATAGGGTCATGAACTAGTTCAACATACTTAACTGGTAGTTTTATGAATTATAATGAATGCTGCTACTCTTTAAAAATGAATGTATCAAAGAGGAAATAACCTCATTGGCATGCTTGCAGCTATACGACACATTTGTTTCATTGCTTTCAAGCAACAGAGCAGGAGACTGAATAAGTCAATGGGAGGACTTCTTCAGTCAGAGCAGCAAGCAGGTCTACTGAGCATACAAAATCACATGCTTGGGAGATTAACAATAAGAGGTAAGTGTTTAACAAATAAATATAAAGTAAATCTCATTTTTTTTTCCTTCAAAAAAACTGCTACCATAATCTTTTATTTCTATTCAGTAGTTTAAAGATCAAAACAAAAATTTTACCAATGTTAAAGGAGTGATACTTAATATGGGATTTATAGATTTTATGATTAAATGGTTTAATCTTCCTCTTAGCTTATACTCTTTCCCCACCAAACTGGGCAGGTTAAGGAAAAAAATGATTATTACTTAAAGCAAAACAAGGAACTGTTTCAAATTTGGCATAAAGTGATAAATTTAGAAAATATCTGTGGCGGTATAGGCTTTCTTTGAAAGATGAAATTACCAAAAAACAATTATTTGGATCCTACTAATACCTATTTTTTTCCTTATCTCAAACTAAAAGAATTTTAAAATGTATAAAAATGGCAATTATATCAGTATTAAGATAAACCTGATCAGACAAAACCCAATTACAAATAAAGATTCCTAGCTGGTAAATAATTTATTTGGACCTTAGCTGGGCTTGAAGAATTTCTAAGTGGGTAACCAGCATGTACCAAAATGTTCTATTCACAACTATTTAGTGCTTTGATGTTTCTATTCTTCTATACATATTCTAAGGTAAAGGTAAAAAGACATTCGAGGGTCAGGAAATACCTAGACTTTTTTTTTTAAATAACCACTGAAAAAATAAATATATCTCGTTTCGTAACCTGAGACATATCAGGAATATGATTGCGGAAATAGGTTGCATTGCCACAAATGCAAAAGAGATCTATTGAGATGGGAAGGGCTACTCTAAGTTCAAGTGTTTTTTTCTGTTTCTTGAAAATAACAAAATAAAATAATGTAATCTACATATTTTATATCTAGGGGGAACTCTTGGGACTCATTGGCATTCAAATTCAAACATGAATCTACCACTACAGCAGAGAAACTAATAAACAGTTTTTCTTTCACAGCTACCAGTTTCTTTCACTAAACATTCTGAAATCAGAGCGTCTGCAGAAGGCTAAACCCTTGGGCCTTACCTACAGAAAAGAACAGATGCATGCACGCTCTCATTTTAGAGAACCTGAAAATTTTTTTAAAAGAAGGAGTCAACTTTGGTTTTGAGTGTTTGGCCTGGGTACAATGTCTTTAAAAAGCAGATGACCAGCTTAGCTATCGACCATGCTGACCAGAAGTGGATCATATCACACAAAAACAGCGAATGGCCATCTCTTATAGAATATCAGAACAGAGCACAATTCCTGAGCACATTTTGCAGAGCTCCTTTCATCACTTAATCTTTGCTAACTGGTCTGGATTACAAACAGAATCGATACCAGAGGAAATGAAACAGACTGGTGAGCAACAGGGAAAGAAACCACAGTGGGCAGCTCTTCTGATACTCACGGTGATAATACCCACAATTGGTGGGAACATCCTGGTTATTCTGGCTATTTCACTGGAAAAAAAGCTGCAGTATGCTATCAATTATTTTCTAATGTCCCTAGCAGTGGCTGATCTGCTAGTTGGATTGTTTGTGATGCCGATTGCCCTTTTGACAATAATGTTTGGTAAGTATTTCACTTTGTTCCTGATATCAAACCAGAGAACTAAAATATACTATTAGAGAAATGAATACTCAGTCTTTAAAGATGGACCATTTAAAGATACAGTGAGTGAACAGTCCTTTGTTTCCATCATTTTCTATAGTTAATAATGTATTAAAGAACAAAAAATAATTTCTTAGAAACAATTCTACTCCTTCCCTACTCATCTAATGAAAGTCTAATCAGTCATCTAACCATTTAAAAAGTTATCCAGGTTAACATTATTCATAGATTCTGTGTTCGTCACTTAAAAATTATAGTGAAGAATGGACTTATACTTTAACTTTCCCATTATTAATACTTTTTCCCCTTGATAAAGCAACAACTAGGACACTCCCATGACAGGTATGCTCTGGGTTATTTATTAACGAAAAAAATCTTTGAAATCACTCAATTCCAATTTGAATCACTAAACTCCAATTTAAAATTGGAATTGTCCTAAAAATGTGTTATATTCCTTTATTGTTTGTGTACTTTAAACTTAAACCTAATTCTTACATATGTGTCATATTAAGAAAATATTATGTTTAGTTGCTAAAGGAAATGGTCTGGTTCACAGTGTCCTAAGAGATGATTCATCTATTTAATTTTTATGATTTCTAACCATTCACGTCCTTGATACAAGAAAACTGACCTAAAAAAAATTATTAAAAATAATTTATTAAAAATTATTAAAACAAGTGACCGAAACCAGAGTTATAATAATGTAGCTTGATATACAATATCAAGATATATATAGCTTTGTTATAATAAAAAAGATAATGAAAAAAAAGATAATATTAAAATTAAGTAGTTTTCATTTATGTGTATTCTTGCTAGTTATAGAATTTGGGTAAATACAAATAATTGCTGATAAATTATGAGGGTTTCTAAGAATAAGCAGTAAGAGGATACTTAGTCAATGCTCGGCAAAAATTGATATTCTATTCTTTAACTGCTTAAGAAAAATGATTATTTGCAGAAGATAGGGCTTCTTGAAATTTATACGGTGAGGAAAAAAATATTTCAGGTTACAGAAATAAAGTTTATTTAACTAGAATACATATTAGAAGGAAAACAAAAACTCCAATAAAAATATTATATTTAGGTTTAAATCTTAGATTTTTAAGTGTAGAATGATATCTAAAATTAAGTATTTGAATCCCCAAATATCAGATGGTGACAGGCTGAAACTTTCCATTCTAAATTAACATCTAACCCAGGCTTTAAATTCTGTAGCAAAAAATAAAAAATAATAATAATAAATAAATAAATAAATAAATAAATAAATAAATTAATTAATTTTGTAGCAGAACAAGCAGTAAGGATCTATAGTTTTAATGGTCTCTTTAATAGTACTATTTATCCTCTTCTCTTTTATAAATTTATAACTTTTTGAATAATTTGGTACAACATGATATGACCTAATAAAACACAAAAACAGGTAAGAGAGATAATTCCTGTAGTCCACAGGAAAAGAGTAGGTATTTGGAGCTGACAACTAAGCTTATATTTAAGCTGGGAGTCTGGGGCCAGGGGGTCCCTGGGTGGCTTAGTGGTTTAGTGCCTGCCTTCGTCCCAGGGCGTGATCCTGGGGTACTGGGATCGAGTCCCACGTCGGGCTCCAGGCATGAAGCCAGCTTCTCCCTCCTCTGGTGTCTCTGCCTCTCTCTCTCTCCCTCCCTCCCTCCCTCTCTCTCTCTCTGTGTGTGTCTCTCATGAAAAAATAAATAAAATCTTAAAAATAAAATAAAATAAAATAAAATAAAATAAAATCCTTTATAATCCCAAACACTTTTACTATCAGTAACTAAGCTCTACAGGGGGATTCAATTTTTAAAAAATAACCTGGGAACTTAACCACTATTTAAAAATTATTGCATTAAATTCATTATTAAAAACATTATCCTATTTCTATGAAAAACTGCATACTCTGCCCTCTAAAAAGGTCCAAAGGAAGCATTCATAAACTAGAACTGCATATATTATAAATTCATACTAACTTCAAATACTAAGGTTTAAAGCCCTTTACATGTTAACAAATACAAAGACTTTCTAAATTAATGCATTTATAAGAATTTCTGATAACTTTAAAAGGCAGGAGATTTTATATCTTTTTATCTCATTATAGAAATAATCTTATGAACTTCTGAAGTCTATACAAACAAACAAAAGTGTCCCTGATTCTGTAAACATAAAAAATTAACTACCACTGAGTGGTATGAGTGATTTTAATGATCTCAGGGAAATTTAATGAAAGGAATAAAAGAAACTTTACATAAGCTAATGTTTTAATAAAGTTAAGTTTTAAAAAAAGAGCAGTATAACTTTAAAAACAGAATTTCCACTTTTTACCAAGATTATGATAAGAGGCCTAACATGGTCTCTCAAATGAACTCTGATATCTGTGTCAGTTTTTCTGTCACTTCTTTCACTCTGGGAGCACTAGACCTAACCTTTATTCATAGGTCTAGTTTTAACTGTCTTATGTATAATTTCGAAAATTCACAAGTTAGTAGCTTATAACATAAGGCTCGAAAATGCCTACTCAGAAGGCATTGAGAAATACTTGAGTAGGATGCAAAGGAAAACAGAACAGCATATGCCAATATAAAAAAGACAGGATGTTCACAGTTTAAGAACTTCTCTGAACTTTCCCTTCTCTCATTAAATAAATGATTAAAATGTGAAAGGAGAAAATATAGTGTTTGGTCATTACTGGTTTATTTATAACTTAAGTTTTAATCCATGTTTCAGGATTAAAGTTGAAACAGCATCTGTGGTAGCGCTGGCAGAGGGTGTATAAAATAAAGTGGCTGAAAGATAGAGGTCTGAATCAAGACACTGCAGGCATTGAATCCTGGTTCTCCTGTGCTGGCTTAGACAAGTCACTTAACACATCAGGTTCAATCACCTTGTCTGTAAAACAGGTATGATGAATCTTACACATTGCAGGCTATGCAATGTGAAATGGTCAACTAAGGCCCAATACATAATAGGCACTAATGACTGGCAAGTATTAGTAGAGTATAAAAAGAGTATATATGATTTAGTTTTTTTTTTTTTAATTTTTATTTATTTATGATAGTCACAGAGAGAGAGAGAGAGAGAGGCAGAGACATAGGCAGAGGGAGAAGCAGGCTCCAAGCACCGGGAGCCCGACGTGGGACTCGATCCCGGGTCTCCAGGATCGCGCCCTGGGACAAAGGCAGGTGCCAAACCGCTGTGCCATCCAGGGATCCCTATGATTTAGTTTAGATGTGAGTCTGACCAGAGATGAAACATGTACAGCAGTAAAAGAAAAAAAAATCAGTTATTTAAGCAGTGAAATGCTGCTCTACAATTCTTAAATAAGGGAGAAAAGCAATTAAAGGCACTTCTTTTTGGAAAGTAGAAATTTAAAAAATCAAGAAAACAATTTCTTAAGTATTAATCACTTGAAACATTTAAAACACTATCATATTAGACATTTACTCCCAAAATATTTTATATGCTCAAATGTAATGGGAAAACGACAACAAAAAGAAAACAGAAGCTTGATAATAAAAACCGAAGCACTGATCGGTCTCTTTTTCTGGAAGATAAAGATGAAAAGAAATGGGCATGGGACGGACGCCTGGGTGGCTCAGCAGTTGAGCGTCTGTCTGCCTTCAGCTCAGGTTG
Source organism: Canis lupus familiaris (assembly GCF_011100685.1). Lineage (NCBI taxonomy): Eukaryota > Metazoa > Chordata > Mammalia > Carnivora > Canidae > Canis > Canis lupus. Next base: position 43,236,420 of record NC_049246.1, on the reverse strand, counting down.
TGATCCTGGAGTCCTGGGATTGAGTTCCGCATCAGGCTCCCTGTATGGATGGAGCCTGCTTCTCCCTCTGCCTGTGTCTCTGCCTCTCTCTCTGTGTCTCTCATGAATAAATAAATAAAATCTTAAAAAAAAAAGGGGGGGGGCGGTTTGAGAACTATGTCCTTTTTGGATATTAAGCTATTTAGGATTTGTCCTACTCTAATATATTCATTTACCTTGGTAAACTCCAGGCACAACTCTCTTAGGATAGCTAAAAATACAGTCATTTAAATCCTCAAAAGGCAAATATCTTAGGTCTCAGATTTACAGACCAATTTTAATTATTTTCTGAACTAATCACATTACTCAGCTTTCAAACTAAAAACTTGCCCAAGAGAAAGCAGGTTTCAGATCACATGAGTCCATCTCACTAAGAAATGGGAGTTTCTGGTTAAAAAAACTCAGGTTTTTATATCAGTTAAAAAGACAGCAAAATAAATAATTAAAAAGTAAAAAGACAAGCATGGCAATACATACAGATATTTATGTTTGCTATTTATGTGTATATATATAAAGAAAGAGAGTAAAAGGCATACTTTCATGACAAATTAAAAGATAAACATGTTTTCATGCCTTTTTAAAAAGAGTACAACTTCAAGTTCAACTGGATACATGCATTCTTGCTACAGTGGGCAGGAGGTCAAACATACTGATTTTGCAGTGATAATATGACTTAACATTTCTAAGTAGGAGTGTTTTAATGGGTCGGCTAGTTGGCCAGTTTCTGTCAAACAATATTAGTAATAAGAACTAACATTTATTGAGTGCTTTCTCTATGCCAGACATTGTTCTAAACACTTTATATTATTGCATTTAATCTTCAAAGCAATCCTATAAAATTGGTTATCATCATCATTATTCCTAGTTTACAAGAGAGGACATCGGAATGAGAAATTATATCAACCAAAACAGTCATATTTGGCAAAGAGCCAACATTTACCTCAAAATAACTCTACCTAACAAGACAGCCATAGAGTTTTCTCTTGGGACAAGGCAGAACAAAATATTTTTTAAAGTTATATTTCATATTAAATGATACAGAATACTCGGTTCTTAACCAGTACTTGTATGACTCTTTGAGATGATTGCAAGATCTCTTTGCTGAGAAAGATATTGGACCTAGGCCCATGCCTATGAAGTTGCTGAACCCTGTCTGGAGACAAACAGAAAGTGATGTAACTGAATGGCAAAATTACCACTTTTTATGTATGGTGGTACCTGAAGCATGCAAGTTTTCATTTTAACAACAAAACATTTGTGCTATTAATTTTTTTGGATAAATAATGATCTATAACCCAAGACTCACAAGATTTGTTTTCCTCCTATAATTACTGATCTGTCATTATTTCAGGCAGTCATAGAAGTGCTATTATTCAAATCTTATTGAAATTAAATTCCTCTTTAATTTGGGAGGGACTTATGGGTGGCTCAGTGGTTGAGCGTCTATCTGCCTTCGGCTCAGAGCGTGATCCTGGAGTCCCGGGATTGAGTCCTGTATCGGGCTCCTTGCATGGAACCTGCTTCTCCTGTCTCTGCCTCTCTCTCTCTCTGGTGTCTCTTCTGAATGAATAAATAAAATCTTAAAAAAAAAAAAAAAAGATTAATTTGGGAGAAGGTAAAGGAAGAAGTAGGTTTTTCTTTTTTTTTTCATTTTTTAAAAATTTATTTATTCATAGAGAGAGAGAGAGAGAAAGAGAGAGAGAGAGAGAGAGAGAGAGAGAGATAGGCAGAGACACAGGCAGAGGGAGAAGCAGGCTCCATGCAGGGAGCCCGACATGGGACTCGATCCCATGTCTCCAGGACTGCACCCTGGGCTGCAGGCAGCGCTAAATCGCTGCGCCACTGGGGCTGCCCTGAAGTAGGTTTTTCAAAGAAATTTTGTGTACTTTCTGTGAGACAACAAATACTATGTATAATTTAATAGTTTTCCCTTTTTTTGTCTTAGCTTTTATGAAAAAAACAAAACAAAACAAAAAACAAAACTCAGAGCCCCAGAACAGCAGTAATTAATTTAGTTCACGTACCTGATAACTTATTTCTTATACTGACTCTCATATATATGAGAAAGGTATATACTTTTCTTTTTATATAAATTTGTAACTGGTCCATTTTAAATAGTATAGTAAACTCTTATGGAAATAAGCTGGACATAATACATTACAACAAATAAATGAAATTTTAAATCCTTAAAACAATTAAAACTCCTAATAAAAGGGATGCCTGGGTGGCTCAGTGGTTGGGCATCTGCCTTCAGCCCAGGGCATGATCCTGGGGTCCCAGGATTGAGTCCCACATCGGGCTCCCGGCATGGAGCCTGCTTCTCCCTCTGCCTGTGTCTCTGCCTCTCTCTGTGTTTCTGTCATGAACAAACAAATAAAATCTTAAAAGAAAAAAAAAAAAAAAAAAACTCCTAATAAAAATAACAAAGTTTTGGAAAGTTACCCTACTCACACCAAACCAACTAAACCTTTTTTAGTTATTCTGAATAGTAAGAAACTTTTCTGACCTTGAGCCTATCAAATTAATACTAACTGAAAAGAATTATAGAAATGAAAGTATCTGGACTAGGGAAAATCCCTTTATAACCTGAGAATGTCTAGAACTGTTTTTAATTTGTATAAATTCTTAGATTACCTCAATCTATTTAGGCAGACAAGCTTTTTGTTTTGTTTTGTTTTATAGAAAAGGTTTCTATAAATTTAATGCAGTTATATTACTTTTATGTTCTTTTCATAAAAAGTCTATTGACTAGTATCTTCACGAAATTTGCAATTATAAAGGTTAATCATGAAGATCCATCTCTCTCAATCCTAAACCTCATACCACAGTCTCCTTACTTAAAGATCAAGTCCCATGTCAGGCTCCCTGTATGGAGCCTGCTTCTCCCTCTGCCTGTGTCTCTGCCTCTCTCTCTCTCTCTCTCTGTGCGTCTCTCATGAATAAATAAATAAAATATTTAAAAAAAAAAAAGAAGAAAGAAAAGAAAATTCTCTATCATGTCTCAGTATTTCTACTGTTAGCAGTAAGTACTGACCAAAATAATACAATTCTAGTAATCTGCATTAATTTCAGAATCTACTTTGCATCCCAAAATTGGGAGTTTATAAACTAAACTCATTCTGTTGGAAAGTAAGCCTAATCAAGCTTCACAGGCTTAAAGAGCACTAAAGAGCTTTCTCTATTAGCCCACAATTAGGAATATATAAGTCATACTATTTTCCAAAGACATGTACTTCTTACATGAGAGTTCTATTGTGGCTTCCTGCTCATGGCTACTAGATTTATAACTAAAATTTTTGAGATCTTAATTTAAAAACAAACATAGTTAGAAAAGCTAAATATGCCAGTTTAAAACTATAATCAGTATCTCTTGTAGCTCTAGAGATGAGTATTTTTCTATCTTCTGCTCAGTCCTAAATGTAGAACTGCAGGATAGTTAGAAATGTAGTCTCATTTCAAGTAGTTTCCACTGCGAAATGCTATCATGTGTTTTTTTTTTCACTCTACTTGAACTGTTAGTTTGCTTAAGCTGAGGTCCATTGTTGCCTTTCACTGTCCAAAGTCCTTTTCTACTTATCAACAGAGACTCTGAAAACTATGACTAAGAGGAAGAAAAATCTAATTGATTAGATTCTTTCTGGTTTTTTTTTTTTTTTTTTGGATTAGATTCTTTCTAAAGATTTCTCTGCCATAGATTTATTTTGAGATGTCTCTCATATATTCCTTTCTATGAGGCTTTCTAAGTGCTTATCCTACACCAGTGAACAAATGTAGGTGTATCTTTTAAGACCCAAGACACAATGTTTCCCAGTCTTCTAAAACAATACTCCTCATTTATTTGCATACTTTGGAAAAAAACATATTCAAGTCAATCTCAAAACTCTCTAAGTGATAGTCTTTTTTTTGTGGGGGAGGGGTCTGGGATGCTAACCTCTCTCCACCCCCAGGCTTCTTGAATTCGAACAGTTTACAACTGGAGTTTCTTGGTGTTCTGAAATCCTAAAATGACATCTTGATCTTTCTTCAATCAACCCAATGATTTTATACCTGTCAAAGTCAGATAAACATGCAAAAACCAGGAAAAGTAGTTTATACTTTGTCAGTGAACATACAATTAAACTGTAAAAAGGATTTAGATAATCTCACATATATAGCATTTGTTCTATACAGAGGTAATTTGCTTTTATAGCAAGGTCTAAAATTGTGTGTGTGTGTGTGTGTGTGTGTGTGTGTGTGTGTGTTAGTAAAGTGGATTCTAACTGAAATATTCTAGGGCAAACCCTAAAATAAATTTTAGCTGTTTTAGAACTGCAATATGTATATCCTGGGTTATGAATAATATACAATATATTAACCCATATGTATATAGATACTTGTCTAAATAAATTTATTGGAAAGCTATGTAGGATAGTATCATATCCAAAATCTTAAATTTTTCAAAGTCAGTATTTCTCAAGTACTTAATAAGACTGTATGAAGTATAAATACTTTCTTTTTATAAGAGTTTGTTACATAAAGTAAGTAGTATGTTTAATCTTGAGACTTGCTCTTTAAACTGGGTCCCCAGTGACAGGACTGAATTATGGAATATGAAAGGATAACAATCCATTTGTCTTCAGAATAATCTGAAGCCATTCCTTTTGCAAACTTTATTTTGGAACTACTTCTGTCAAAAAGAAAAGTCAAATCATTCCACTTAATTATTTCACCAAATGAGAGTCTGCTATAAATAAAGATCATGCTGCCAGTTATTGGTAGAAATGAGCCAAATCCTAGGTTTCACTAAAACTCTCATTCTAATACTTTTTGCCACATTACACTGCTTCCTCTATATGGTAAAATATATTCTTTTCATACAAAAGCAGCTTAAAAATTAATTTTATTTGACTAGCAAGGTTAAGTTCCAGTTGCAACTATGTGAAAAATTTTAAAAGATCACAAAAGAAACAGACAAAAGAGCAACAATCAAATTAATGCTAAAAATGCTAAACTGATTTTGAAAAAGGGCACTGTGATTATTATACAAAATAGAAAATGTATTTAAAAGGTATCATTTACAGAAATATACTTAATATTACTAACTCCATTACCTTAAGTTGGATGTCTTGTGGAGGCTAAGTCATAAAATTTCAGGTAAACAACAACAATAATAAAAATATGTATCACTTTAAAAATAAAGTGCAGATTGAAGACTGTCATTTTGCAGGAGAATGTTTTTGTTTTGTTTTTCAGAGACTATATGGCCCCTCCCACTTGTTCTATGCCCTGCCTGGTTATTTCTTGATGTTCTTTTCTCTACTGCATCCATCATGCATCTCTGTGCCATTTCTGTGGATCGTTATATAGCCATCAAAAAGCCAATCCAGGCCAATCAAAGTAACTCACGAGCTACAGCATTCATCAAGATTACAGTGGTATGGTTAATTTCAATAGGTATGTGGGGAACAGCAGGGTGTGGAGTGGGGTAAATAAATAGCTTTTGGTTTCTTTTGGGTAAGAAAAATACCAGGCTTGGTAGTCTGTGAAACTCAACAAGAGAGGTCAAGGCAGATTACTGATATACCAACACAAGCTCCTTATGCCACGTCATCACATAGCTTCTAAACCATACTATCAGCAACACATGCAAAAAAGCAAAAAGCTCATGTCCTCAGAAAGAACCATCTTCACAATGTTTACTGAGATATCTTCTTGCTTTGATCTTGACATGCAAAAAGACTAAGCCTAAAAACACTTTTCATTTTTGTCAACAGATCATTAAGGTCTAGGCAGCATCCAAAATCTCAAAACTATATTAAAGTAACAATAAAATAAAATCTTTGGTCACACTTAAGAAGATAGGAAAAGAGTAAAAAAAAAAAAAACCCAAACATTTTGTATGCAGGTATTAAAGATCATAAATTCATCTTGGAGGCCAATATGTGTATAGAATAAAGGCAGTAAGTGTCTACATAAGTGTTTTAGATAGATGTTTAATCAGAGGTTTTAAGGGAGATGCAAGTGATACTCAGAAATGATTTACAGAAGAAAAATACTATTTCTTCTAAACTGTCTTATGCCCCTGTGCCCATCTTTAATGCTCAAAGATAGCTGCTATAATAGAGTATCTTAGCATGAAATACAGCGTAAGTAACCCAAACTTCTTATAAGCTAATATTAGAAAAACAGATTCACAATTACTATGATCATTAATAGTGTGACTAGCAGATTAATTTCTTCCAAAAAAAAAAAAATTAAGAGAGATCTGGAATACAAAAGGAAAACAAGGAAAGCAAGATAATGAGTGATTTTTATATTCCTGAAATAATACCAGGGAGGTAAAAATAAGGAGTGTTACTACTCTGGCTTGGGAAGAAAGTAGGGTCAAGGAAAAGTCTATTTAAAATGAACAGATTTGCAAACAGTGAGATAGGCTAGTTTTGGGGGTAGACACTGACAGAGCAGAAGTCCCCCCCCAAAAGAAGCCAGACAAAGAGCTTGGGAGATAATGGCTAATAGTCACCAAAACGTAGAGTGGAAAGGAGGGAAACTAGAATAGCTCATGCCAAAAGTCCCATATCTTTGGTAAGTTCACTGACATAAGGGAGAGGACAGGGTAGATAGTATGAGGTGTGGGTGTGAGTGTGTGTTTTGGGGTAGGGTGGGAGAAATGAGGAAAAGGCAGAGAGAAGACAGGAGAAATGATCCTTAAGAACTAAGACATTTGAAACCATGAATATGTTCAAGCCAATAAACAGTCTTAGAAGGGATGCCTCAATTAAGGCTAGATCCCATGAATTCATAAACAGATCAAGCCTTTGTTGATTACCTATGATATACTAAGAAACAGGAATATAAAGATAAATAAAGAGTTTTTATGTTCAAGGAAGGCAGATAATAAATTAGATTAATATAAAGTGTTAGTATGCAGAAGGAAAAGAATAAAAAGAAGACCTCAGATTTATAGCTTTGGAAGGGATTTTATAAATTCACTTTTTCCTTTTTCCTTTTTCCTTTTATAGATAAGAAACCTAGAGGTTTTAAATAGTTGGCTTAAAGATTATTAACAACTTTTTGGCACCAAGGTCAAGATCAACACTGTTCCTTTCATCACATTTGTTTTGTAGGACCAGAGACAATTTAGTAACTTTGTAAAAGAAAAAGCAGATGTTAGGGTTAGTTCGGTTTTTAAATTCTGCAAAGTGCTAAAAAAAAGCTCACTTCTTCTGGACTTAGTTATCCTAGGTAAGCCCTGGCAAATAGTAAAGAATGAAAGATTAAGGGGATAAGGGTATAAAAAGTACCAGTGAAAACTTGATATACTAACTATACTTATGTTATATATAACTAATACTTATGTTATTTACGGACCACCAAGCTGGTTGAGAAGGTAATGTGAGTCTTGAAAGAGATTAATGGAATGTGAAAATAGAGAAGGAAGAATGGACTAAAGGTCAAGATAGTAAAAAGAAGTCTCACAGTAATGGAGAGCAGCAGGACAAGAAAGGGAAAAATCAAAGTTCATGGTTTTAGATATGGGACAGTTTTAAGAGGGCTTATGGATGGCTTCACGAATACAAAAAATAATGAGGGCTGATACACCCGAAACTAATAACACTGTATTTTAATTACACTGGAATTAAAATTTTAAAAATAATAAGAGAAATTAGAGTGGAGTTCAACAGACATAAAATGAAGGTGTCAGAAGGGTCATCAATGAGATCAAGTCAAGGAAGGTAAGAGCAGTGGAACAGTGCAAAGGAAGGCTATATAGCAAGGTGCTGAATCCATTGAGGAAGATGAACAGATGTCCTGGATGGAAAACAGAGTGGTGTAAGCAGATTAAACAGACCTCAAAAGGGAAGGGCTCTGGGGGGAAAGAACAGCATAACGATCTCTTAGAAATAACAAGGTAGGGATCCCTGGGTGGCTCAGCGGTTTATTGCCTGCCCCTCTGGCCCAGGGCATGATCCTGGACTCCCAGGATCGAGTCCCACGTCGGGCTCCCTGAATGGAGCCTGCTTCTCCCTCTGCCTGTTCTCTGCCTCTCTGTGTCTCTTATGAATAAATAAATAAAATCTTAAAAAAAAAGAAAGAAAGAAAGAAAGAAAGAAAGAAAGAAAGAAAGAAAGAAAGAAAGAAAGAAAGAAAGAAAGAAATAACAGGGTAGTCCAGGGGTCAGCCAACTTTTCTTGTAAAGGGCAAGATAGTAAATATTTTGGGCTTGCAAGCTCTTAATGATTTCAGTCACAACTACCCAACACTGCAGCAGTGGAGTAAAAGCAGTCATAAACAATTTGTTAACAAATGGGTATGGCTGTGTTCCAACAAAATTTACAAAACCAGAATTCAGGCCAGGTTCGGCCCTCAAGCTATAATGTGCTAACCTCTAGCATAGAACAGTAAGTATACAGAATCCTCTTTCTGGTGGTGGTCTTGAGGAAAAGTAGAAAAGGCAGTAACCTCCCTGTTAGAAAGGATCTGAGGAAATTATTTCTGTCAAAGGTTATTCAGCTACCATAAAAAGGCTGTAGTGCTATGAGATTCATAAAAAACTCAAGGATTCTAAAAGTTTTTAAAGATCAGTCAATTCAGACTTCTTTTTAAGAATTTGCTGTTTCAAAGGGAAAGGATTTAGGATGACACTTGTGTGCTTGTCTTTCTAATAAGCTAACTCACTACGCAAGATCATATTTAAGTACCCACTTCATGATATTTAAAGTATTAGAAAATTAGCACAAGATACATTTCTTTCATATCTGTTACAGGAACCTTCAATTTGAAAATTAATTTTATTAATTTTTAAGTAGCATTTTTAAAAAAAAACAATGAACTCCCCTTAGTTTTCCCTAAGTCATCAGAGGAAAAGATTAAGACATTCATAAACTTCAAAAACTAAAAATGTCTGTCAAATGAAACTCTGTAGCCTCAAAGATAATAGATATATATCTAGAATTAAGATACTGCATGAATGTACTCCCTTTAAATCAACTACATTCGATTATAAAAATAAAGCAAATTCTCTCCTGAATTCCTTTCCCTTAACCTGGGATAGAGCAACAAACACAGAGTATGAGAAATGAGAATAAGTGAAGACATTCTGTCTTATTTCATGGATATACTACAGCTTTAGGGAAGCTTAAATTATAAACTTAAAATGACCAATCAATCTGTTTAAAAACAGCAGGTCTGCTTACTTAGCTTTCATTTGTTGTTAAATCTTCCCTTGATTAAATGCTTTGAGATTCCACATTGTGTGTACTAGGAATGACAATACAGTAACCACAAAAAGTCACTAAGATAAACTCTAAGAGTCAAAGGTCATAAATTTAACTTCATTTATATTATTTTCTCTTCCTTAGGCATTGCCATTCCAGTCCCTATTAGAGGGATAGAAACTGATCGGAGTAACCCAAGCAACATCACCTGTGTGCTGACAAAGGATCGTTTTGGCAACTTCATGCTGTATGGCTCACTGGCTGCCTTTTTTACACCTCTGGCAATCATGATTGTCACCTACTTTCTCACTATCCGTGCTTTACAGAAGAAAGCTTCCTTGGTCAAAAACAAGCCACCTCCATGCCTAACATGGCTGACTGTGTCTACAGCTTTCCGAAGGAATGAAACACCTTGCTCGTCACCTGAAAAGGTGGCAATGCTGGATGGTTCCCACAAAGACAGAACTCTGCCCAGCTCAAGTGATGACCTACTTATGCGAAGAATGTCCACAGCTGGAAAAAAGTCCATGCAGACCATTTCCAACGAACAGAGAGCCTCCAAGGTTCTAGGGATTGTTTTTTTTCTCTTTTTGCTTATGTGGTGTCCCTTTTTTATTACAAATGTAACTTTAGTTTTGTGTGATTCCTGCAACCAGACTACTCTCAATATGCTTCTGGAGGTATTTGTGTGGATAGGCTATGTTTCCTCAGGAGTAAATCCTTTGGTTTACACCCTCTTCAATAAAACATTTCGGAATGCATTTGGCCGATATATTACCTGCAATTACCAGGCCATGAAATCAGTAAAAACTGTCAGAAAATGCTCCAGCAATAACTACTTCCGAAATGGCAGAGAACTCAAAGTTTTTCATGAAACGTGGAATGCGAAATGGTATTAATCCTGCCACGTACCAGAGCCCAATGAGGCTCTGCAGTTCAACCATTCACGCTTCCTCAATCATTCTACTAGATACACTTCTCATCACAGAAAATGAAGGTGACAAAACTGAAGAGCAAGTCAGTTATGTATAGAAGGAATAGAGGTGGGATCCCTGGGTGGCGCAGCGGTTTAGCGCCTGCCTTTAGCCCAGGGTGCGATCCTGGAGACCCGGGATCGAATCCCACATCGGGCTCCCGGTGCATGGAGCCTGTTTCTCCCTCTGCCTGTGTCTCTGCCTCTCTCTCTCTCTGTATCTCTCATGAATAAATAAATAAAATTAAAAAAAAAAAAAAAAAAAAAAGAAGGAATAGAGGTATTCACCTAATTAATATAACGATGAGTAGGGTGACAAAGCAGATAGAAATGTACCAAGAATTATATAAAAAGCTTTAAGTCATCTATCAAGTAATCTCTTTAATATAAGAGTTATATATTAAGATTATGCAATTTTCTTTATTTGGACAAAACTACTCCATTTCTGGAGTACAAAATTGCAGCTGTTCAAAATCATTTTGTACAGCCACAAAAAAAAAAAAAAAAAATCCAGCACTCTGGGTAAATGTTAAGGTATTCAATGAAATAAAATTAATCAACCAAATTTTAGTTTTAAAAACAAACAATGTCATTATAAGAATTTGTTTTGGCACTTGGCGGGATGAGCACTGGGTGTTATGCTATATGTTGGCAAATTGAACTCCAATAAAAATAAATAAAATAACATAAAATGAATTGTTTTGTTTCTAATGGTATGCAAATCTGTGCTAAGAATGAAACAGAACAAGACAAAAAAAAGCATTAACCTCTTCAAAACCTGGGGATCCCTGGGTGGCGCAGCGGTTTGGTGCCTGCCTTTGGCCCAGGGCGCGATCCTGGAGACCCGGGATCGAGTCCCACATCGGGCTCCCTGCATGGAGCCTGCTTCTCCCTCTGCCTGTGTCTCTGCCTCTCTCTCTCTCTCTCTGTGTGACTATCATAAATAAATAAAAATTAAAAAAAAAAAAACCTCTTCAAAACCTTAAGAACAAAAAACAAACAAAACAAAACAAAACAAAATAAAAAACCTTAAGAACATAATGCATAACACAGAACAACAGTTACAGGCACAGAAGACTTAAAGTGAGTGCGTAAAATTACACCATCTGGAGGTAAACCAAGATTGTCATTTACAGTCTGGCTCAGTTAAACATAGTCATGATTTTGCTTTCATCAGGAAACTTGTCTTGATGGAAGGGGAAGGGAGGATAGTTGTTGGCTACCACACAAAGTAACAGGATCTCAGAACAAGAGCTATTTGTTAAGTGGCTGATACCAAGTATCTACTCACCAGAAGCGAGTCTAAACTTAGAGAAGGAGGAGGAAGCAAATGACATTACTCCGGGGTACCTCAACCTCATTTTGTTCTGTAAAGAACATGTGCAAACTGGAACCATGGGATCTTGATTCAGAAATCTAAACTTCAATGACCTCATAATGACCCCAAAACTTGGTTAACTTCTGGCATTTTTTATTCACCCTTTCCTTATTTCATTTTGTATTGCTGGATCTAGGAATAAGTCCAAACTCTGTCACTAGCTGACTAAATACATGAAAGTTATTTAATTTCTCTGAGCCTCAATTTTCTCATCGACATTTCATAGGGTTCTTATGAGAATGAGTACACGTGGGCAGTCTGTCCATAGTAGCCAATTCTAATTATATCAGATATTTAATAGTTACACTATTCTCATAAATGGTGAACAAATTTAGGGTGAGGGTCTGCAGTGAAAACAGCAAATATCTTTCTTTATAGGCTGAACCATTCTTATGTCTTATGTCTCAACCTATTGTTCTAGTGCTATCCTTCTCCAAATGATTAAGTTTAAGAAAATTACTTTGAGGGACACCTGGGTGGCTCAGCGGTTGAGCTTCTGCCTTTGGCTCAGGGCATGATCTCACATCGGGATCGAATCCCACATTGGATTGCAATAGCCTGCCTCTCTGTCTGTGTCTCTGCCTCTCTCTCTCTGTGTCTCTCATGAATAAATAAATAAAATATATATTAAAAAAAAAGAAAAAAAGAAAATTACTTCGAGAAATGTGTTGGCTATGGAGAGGCTCAGCAAAAGTGAACCAGGTATATATTCTTGTGCAAATGGGAGAATTCTTCCCTAGAACATAGAAAATAGATATTATGGGCTCTATGTCATCTGCCACAGAGTATATCTTACAAATTTAATCCCTAAATCTCAAAGTTTTAGGCACTTTCCCCCATCAGTCTAAGATTTCTTAAGAGCATGAAGGGTGGCCCATTTCAGATAGGCAAAATAATTTACATTCCTAAAAAAATTATTATCTATTTTGGTTCTAGTTTCTAATATGATGAAGTATGACATATATTAAGATTTATATTCTTGCCAAGTCACATAAGATTAAGTTTTCTGAAGTTACTTTAACAGTATTCCAAACTGCATCATATATATCTGAAGGTATATGTAACTGTTTCAGGACATCTAAATACTAGAGATGGCACTCACAATGCCAAGGCTCTACCTCGAGACAAACTAGATTAAATGGACCACCTTCTCACATGCTCTATACTGTCTCCAAATTTTGTATATGCTTAAACCTACAGATACCTACAAAATAAACTATATGACCCTTAAACTAGTTAGCTTCAATTCCTGGAAAAAAAAAAAATCTTTGCTTATAATCAGCTGAGAGATCTTTCTCTAGCTAACGAGAAATTCTACTATTGCTACTTCTAGAAAATAAAAACTCCAATATAAACTATTTCTGAAAAAGTACAACAGAGCACAAACTTTTACCATTCTGATCTGATTCTTTGATTTCAGAATACTTTAAAGAAATCTATAATTTAAAAAAAAATAAAAAAAGAAATCTATAATTTTAAAGCAAATTTCAGAAGTTAACCACACCTATGACAACAAAGGCTAGTTTTCCCTTCAAAGAGTAGACTGTACCTCTTTAGAAAAATAATTTTGAAAAAAACCTTTCATTTGTTTTCATATTTATTATTAATTAATGAAGGGGAAAACCAAAGTAAAGAAAGAGTAAAAAAAAAAGACAAAAATTAAGGAAGTTATAACATCAAGAACATAAACACAAGGACATTGAGGCAGAATACAGAGTATATACCAAACATACAAAATTGTGAATGGAGATACTGTAAAGATGATTCTTGCATTTGGTAGTAACTAGCTGACTAATGGGGTTCTTTCAAATTCTAAGGATCCATGATGGCACAATTTTTATACTGAAGGACCATTTTTTTATAGTCTAAAAAAATGTACCAGGAATCTCCCTCACATCTTGCAAGATCCATCAATATCTGAAAGCATATTAATACATACACTGAGAAATATCCAATTTTATATTTTAATAGCTTAAGTCAGAGCAAAGATGATCTGGGACCTCCAGGATTATCTAATTTTAAGAAAAGTCTATAACAAGGGCACCTGGGTGACTCAGTCAGTTAAGAGTCTGACTCTTGATTTTGGCTCAGGTCGTGATTTTTTTTTCCTAGATTATTTATTTATTCATGAAAGTCAGAGAGAGAGAGAGAGAGGCAGAGAGAGAAGCAGGCTCCTTGCAGGAAGCCAGGTGTGGGACTCGATCCCCAGACCCGAGATCGTACCCTGAGCCAAAGGCAGACACCCAACCACTGAGCCACCTAGGTGTTTTAGGTCATGATTTCAGGGTCATAAGATCTAGCTCCACATTGGGCTCTGCACTCAGCACGGAGTCTGCTTGAGATTCTCTCTCTTTTTCCCTCTAGCCCTCCCTCTGCTCATGTTTCCATGCTCTCTCTCTAAATAAAATCTTAAAAAAAAAAAAAAGATCTATATCAGATCATTATAGCATTTTAATTTCAACAAATATGTAAAGATCAATGCTTCTTTTGACTTTTTTCTTCACTTTTCTTTCCAATGTCAAGTTAAAATAATTCAGATTACTTTCAGTTCCAACTGAGTTTCAGTCAATGCCAAGCACAGTACTGTACAAAGAATTGTTATAATAAAAACTGCTTACTGGACAGATAACAATGGGCCTGATAATCACCTATGTATTACACAAAAAAATGTACTCAGTAAATAAAAAAGGAAAAGCAAAAAAAAAAAAAAAAGTACTCAGTTCATTTCACCTTGACAAAAATGTTTTTCAACTTAATTCTCAATATTTATCATATAACACACAAATATCAAGAGAAAATAACAGAGTGAAAATACTGTAACTCCCTGGACTACCTGCGAGTAAAGAAGATAATACATGTGAGAATTTTTAGTTTCCCACAAGACAATTTCATCTTAGTTGAAGTACAAATATATGTTTATGCATGTTTTCAGTATCCATAGCTAGTAAGTACACTTAAAAAAAAAGATTTAAAAAATTAAGAAGAAATAAGTTCTTAAAATATGGTTCAAGAAGGTCAAATGTCTGCAGTTATTTTAAAGGTGACATGTAACATCTAAAAGGGAAGAAATGATAAAATGGAGCACATTCTAAGAAAGTAAATAATGGCACACCAGAAAACATTTACTATTCTTAGGAGATAGGATAGAAACTTTCCAAATATTAAAAGTAATGAGGAAATTTGAAAATCACTTAGGAAAATAGTACTGATGGAAAGGCATGTTGTAAAAAGCTTTGATCTATAATGAGATCTGTTTTGAATTTCAGTTCTACTTTTTAGTTCTATGACAATGAAAAATTGTATTAACTATTTTGGAATTCAATTTCCTTCTCTTTAAAAAAAATATTTCTAAGTTTCTTTCACTTTTAAAAATTCTCACTCCAGGAAAATTGTACTAGTCTAAAATTTAAAGAATTTGGTCTCAACTGCAATTCCTTCGACAAGTTGATTACATTTAATTTTCTTCATCTATAAAGTAACTTTCAGACAAATCATCTCAAGTCTTTTCCAGTTTCTTCTGTTTATAAAGAGTCACACTATGAAAACAAAATTCAGAATGGTCCCTTAGAAATAAAAAGCACACAGTACCATTCATTAGCTGGGTATGACTATCCTAGGTAGCAGAGATCTCAGCAAAGCCTAAAAGCAGCTCACAGGAGACATCTGCTGCTGAAACTGGGAAATTAGCATGAGAGTGAGCCCCAGGAAATGCAAAGGCAGAAATGAATGTTAATTGAAGAGCAAAGTGCTGTCAGGTTAAAGGGTAGAAAAACAGTTCATGAAGCTCAACTTCCTATGTAGTAGAATTTACACACTAGGCCACTGATTCATAGGATACAAAATATAAAATCACCAGGAAGAATTAACAACTGACAACAAAGAAACAAAGAGAGGATCATGAATAGGATTGTTTATATAAACCAACAGTTACTAAAAGTATCCTTAGAAAAATATACTTTCCTATCAAAATTATCTAGTTCTCTGATAAGAATTAAAATAAAACAAAAAGCCCCCTCTGGATGGCAATAATACCCACTCCCCTCCCCACAATCTAAACTCTAGAGTTAAACCAGTGAAAGGTTAGGGTCACAGCTTGGCTAATATAATAACCCAAAAATGGACAGGGAGAAAATAAAACTATTGAACTTCTATTTGCTTCCATTTTTCCCCCCAGGAGAATGATTTTTGAAACAGAAAGATAAAAAGTAATGTTGTAAAGACTGATCAAAATGTAAAACAGGTAAGGGGCACCTGGGTGGCAGAGTTAAGGTAATGACTCTTTTCAGGTCAAGTCGTGACTCAGGATGGTGAGATCAAGCCCCAGACTGGACTCTGCAATTGGCACAGAGTCTACTTCAGATTCTCTCTCTGTGCTCCTCCCGTTTGTGCTCTCTCTCAAATAAATATTTTTTTAAAATGTAAAATAGGTGAAAAGACTGGCTGCATTAAATGAGTTCAACTCTGTAAGCTAAATGAATCACTTCCTTTAAATAGAAATTGTGGTTCTAATTATGGAACCACTGCTGACAAATTTGAGAAAAAAAAAAAAAAAAGAAAATGGCAAAGATACAAAAAGACTCTAAGTGGCTAAATATTCTGATGTTCAAAAAGAGAAAAGAGAGGACTCAAGAAATTAAGTGTGAAGTCTATTCCAGATTTTTTAAAAATACAAAGAATAGCTTAATGCACATAAGTTTTGTCATACCTTAGAAAAAGAATCAATGAGTATCTGACACTTCTATGAATTACTAAAAACAATAACAACTAATCATGTATCCTATTTTGGAGGTACCAGACTAATAGGTCTATGTAAATATTATGTCTTTAGATTTAGTGAAGGCTCTCTAGCATCTTTGTGAACAAGTTGAACAAATGAGTGTTAGAGGACAACACAATGAAGGAACTTAGTATGCGGCTGAACAACCTTATTCAACAAAACTGGTGTAAGGAGAAACCTAATTAGTATGTTATATGGGTCTGTACTCTGCTGTTTTATTCAGCATATTAATCCACAGAGGAGTAAAGTAGTCTACAGCCTATCTGGATAAGTTTTTGATAAATGGATTAACTTCCTATCTAAAATGTTATGAAGATGTTCCTATAACCAGTTCACGGTGGATGTTCAGTATTTGTTGAATTATGTTATGACCTTTACAACAAAGGTTCACTCCCAGGAACCTGGGAGAAAATCTATTCCAGAGATTAAAAGGGCATGAGTGAGACTCATCTAACTGACTCATCTAACATGTACCTTGAAAACTTTTTTTTTTGTATAATTTCATCACAAATAAGGTATGATAAGCAGTGTCCAAAGAAGCTAAAAGAAGTACTTTTAATTTGCCTTTGCTGGATTTTAATATAAAGTATCTTAGCCAAAAGAAACAATGATTCTTAAGATTAGAGATAAGTAGGTAGAAGAACTGCAAGAAAAGTACTACTGCATCTGCCACCGTTATAGTTGCTCCTACTATCATATGCTTAAATAGCTTAAATAACACTTAGTAGTAGTGCCAGATGCTGTTCTAAGAGCTTTAGATTTTTTTTAAAAGATTTCATTTATTTATTCATGAAAGACACAAAGAGAGGCAGAGACTCAGGCAGAGGGAAAAGCAGCCCCCCCACGGGGAGCCTGAGGCAGGACTCAATCCCAGGATCATGACCTGAGCCAAAGGCAGACACTCAACCACTGAGCCACCCAGGTGCCCCTAAGAGCTTTAGATATTAATTCAGTTACTTATCCAAAAATGCACTTCTTTTTAAAAAAGATTTATTTTGGGGGTGGTTTAGGAAAATAGAGTGAACAAGGGCAGAGGGAGAGGGAGAAACAGGCTCCCTGCTGAGCTGGGAGCCCTGGTTGAGGCTCAATCCCAGGACCCAGGGATCATGACCTGAGTTGAAATTAAGAGTCTGCCATTTAAATAAAAAAAAAAAAAAAAAAGAGTCTGCCATTTAATCAACTGAGTCATCCAGGCACCACAAAAACACATTTTTTTAAAATTTTTATTTATTTATGATAGTCACACACACACAGAGAGAGGCAGAGACACAGGCAGAGGGAGAAGCGGGCTCCACACACCGGGAGCCCGACGTGGGATTCGATCCCGGGTCTCCAGGATCACGCCCTGGGCCAAAGGCAGGCGCCAAACTGCTGCGCCACCCAGGGATCCCCAAAAAACACATTTCTTAAATTGGTACTATTATTATATCAATCTTACAGATGAGAAATTGGAAGCTCGAAAAGGCTAATAATAATAAACCCAAAGTCACTCAGTTTGTAAGTGGCAGAGCCTGGATTTAATCCTGGCAGACTGGTTTCAGAGTATGTACTCTTAATAACAGCTATCATATGCCAAGGGCATTTCCAAATCTCAAGTCCAAAAATATTTTCTTAAATCTGTAAATTTTTCACGCTTCTACCTTTTATTCTCATTTTTTTTAATTTTTTTTTTTTTTAAATGATAGTCACAGAGAAAGAGAGAGGCAGAGACATAGGCAGAGAGAGAAGCAGGCTCCATGCACCAGGAGCCCGATGTGGGATTCGATCCCAGGTCTCCAGGATCGCGCCCTGGGCCAAAGGCAGGCACCAAACGGCTGCGCCACCCAGGGATCCCTTTTATTCTCATTTTTTTTTTTTTTTCCCTTTTATTCTCATTAAAGAGCTTCAACCCTATGTAAGAAACAGCATCCCATCTGAATTACCAATATGTATGGAAAGAGGACTACTAAAGATGCTATTTGGATTTTTTTTTTTATAATTTTTATTTATTTATTTATTTATGATAGTCACAGAGAGAGAGAGAGAGAGAGAGACACAGGCAGAGGGAGAAGCAGGCTCCATGCACCGGGAGCCCGACGTGGGATTCGATCCCGGGTCTCTGGGATCGCGCCCTGGGCCAAAGGCAGGTGCTAAACCGCTGCGCCACCCAGGGATCCCTGCTATTTGGATTTAAAAACTTAAGCAAATACACAGAATGTTATGAAAAAATAAACAAATAATAAAGTCATTTTACTACTTTTCAAATAGATTCTTGGATTTTCAAGACACACTTTTTTTTTTTTTCAGATCAACAGTACTGATCTTATTGTTAAATGGTCTTCACCCTGAACCTAGATGTATTCCTCAGATATTTAGTTTCTGTTTAGTGACTATTAAAAAAAAAGGACTATAAAGAGAACCAGAAATTAGAAATTATTACCTGAACAGAATGAACCCAAGTGATTCTACTGCTGCCCTCCGGACATCGTCATTAACATCACTTACCTAGGAAAAATTTTAAAGGATGATTATATTATACTATGCATTCTATTACTAGAGTTAACTAATGAGAGACTCACATCATTCAAAAGTAAATTAGATCTCATTAATCAGAATGTCTTCCCTTAATTTAGGAAAAACGCATCTGAAATACCTTTTATTTCAAGGCTTAAAAGCCTCTTAAGCTTGGTGAAGTTTAAGATTCAGGACTGCTTCTAAAGATTATTTCAGCTGCACTATAGCTTTTGCAGGCTACACTGAAAATCTAACATTCTTTCAATGTTGTTTTAAAAAAAAGTACATCCTAAATTCAAGCAAAATACAAACATTTACAATTTTTAACATACTACATGCTACATTGATAAAAAAAATTAATAATAAATACTGTGGGATGTATCTCTGGGAAGAAAATAATAATTGTTCTAAACTAAACCCTTTCTGCATCAGAGGATGACCTGAAGTTTACCTTCTCCTGGCATCAAGATGGTGGAAACCTACTAAATGTATGTATGTGCAATCTCCACTGTGTTACCATGCAACATTATTGTTCATAAACTCTATCTGGATTTGGAAAACTATAGTGGGAACACCCTATTGGAAAACATGGGCACTGGCTTTCCTGTGCAAGGGATCTCTTGAAATAGAGCATGTCCCCTAGGGGCTATCTGGAAGCTAACTTCACGGGCTGTAAGAAGTGTTTTTTATTGTTCATGAGATTTCCCTATCCTAAGGTGGCTGCACACACTCACATGGTCTTAACCCTTACAAATGAGGGTGCCGCTTGGAGTAGGTTTTCAGAAGTTGCCACTGAATGATTTTAAGGATTTCTATTTGTCCTGACATACTGTTACCCTGCTCTACACCTGGTGCTAAGGTTATAGCTGACTGAGAATCTGTCAATTTGAGATCTGTTGAGAATCTGAATCTAAGATCACTCGTGGTGGTCATGCAATGTGGGTGCTGTTGCAACCTAGACATTTAGTGTTCATCTGCAAACTTCCCTTTCCACCTCTATCCAAGAAAAGAGTACTTACAGCAACGTGTAGCAGGCGTCGAATAGCTTTGTTGTTACCCGAGCCACAATAAGCCATGGCTACAGTGTACATCCCAGATCGTCGAAGAATTGGGTCCTAAAAAGAACAATCTACATCAACTGAAAGTTATCATTTCAAACAGTGATTTCTATAGTCTCACTGGCACAGCTGTATCCAGTAGGAGAGGAGTTGGTTTTAGGTAAGAAATGAGAAACTTAAAGAGAACTATTTTGTGGTTGGTAGTTTTCTAAATGAATGTGGAAATACAGACTTTAATACAGGAAGAATTAACTCCTTTTTAATTCCCAATGCTCTAAGCAATGTGTCTGTACTGCTTTACAATCACTAGGATGTTAAGTTCAATACCAACACTCACTACCCTCTACACTCAACTTCCATTTATTAAACAAAGAAGCTTGCTTCTACTTTTGCATTGTAACTTGCTTATTTAATTATCAGGCACTGAGCATTGAGTGGAACAGATATGGAGTCTGAGAGCTGAGCAAATAATTAGCATCTTTATTACTTAACTATTAACAGTGGTTCTTTGTATCAGACTACAGAGAACAGCATTAGTTACCACTGACTACCCACCATACACAATACCATTGTCAAAATAAAACAAAACGAAACAATGGGGATCCCTGGGTGGCTCAGCAGTTTAGTGCCTGCCTTTGGTTCGGGGCATGATCCTGGAGTCCCAGGATTGAGTCTTGTGTCAGGCTCCCAGCATGGAGCCTGCTTCTCCCCCTGCCTGTGTCTCTGCCCCCCCCACCCATGTCTATCATGAATAAATAAATAAAATCTTAATAAATAAGCAAAACAAAAGGCATTTAAAAAATCACACTCAAATAAATAAGCATAGAGACTTCACTGGTTTTTGATGAAAAAACAATGAAGTAAACTTCGTATCTTATTAAATGATTACGAAGTGATTCCAAAAATATTTCCAAAAGAAATTAACTTGTAAATTTCTAAAGAACTTTTCTGGATCTCCTCATTTGAAAATTACTCATCTGAAGTCTAATGATTAAATTTAAAATTCTCAAATTAGTCCTGTTCGCCTGGTCTAATCAGTGGTCTCCCTTCCTACATTCCATTAGGCTTTATATATATATATATATATATATATATATATATATATATATATATATATATATATATTTTAAAAGATTTTATTTATTATTTAATTTTAATATAATATAATTTTATTTTATTTAATTTATTCATGAGACACAGAGAGGGGGGTGGGGGCAGAGACATAGGCAGAGGGAGAAGCAGGCTCTATGCAAGGAGCCCAATGTGGAACTCAATCCCAGGACTTCGGGATCACTTACTGAGCCAAAGAAAGGCACTCAACCACTGAGCCACCCAGGCGTCTCAGGCTTTATATATCTTGCAAGAAGTTGTTTTATCAGCAAGTGTAGCTAGGCGTTTTGATGGGAACACAGATAATTTCTAATGGACGTGTTTCTGTAAATGTTGGTGATAACCAGGGTGAGAGGGAGTGCAGGGAGAAAAAGATAAATAATGTATCATCTCACCTTATCACGGCAGAGAGATTCAATGAGAGCATCAGCTTCCTCCATCCTCCCATACATCACTAATGCAATGCCAACTGCAAGACCACGCAGAATCTTCTCATGCTGAGTTTCCTGTGCATAGCCAACCATATCCTCAATAGCCTGGGCATTTTTAGAGCCCAACATAACCAAACCTAAGGCCAGGCCAGCTGCTTCACCTAGTGAGTAAAAAGTAGAAATTTAAAAATGATGTGTGTAAAGTCAATAAAACCTATCCTATTGGAAGTGGCACTTATTATAATCAACTATTAAAACAACTATGACTTCTAACAGAATTTTTCAAACCATTGGATAAAAAGTATATCCATTGAATTATAGCTATTTTCCTTTTAAATCTTGACAGAATGTACCAATAAATCCTACAGTGATTTCAAAGGAGACATGATGACACTTTTCTATGTTATCACCAAGCAGTACAGATAGCTGAGCCACAATTAGGTCACTCTAATAAATTTCTACTTACGAAAATCAGTTATACAGACAGATACATAGGATATATCATTCTTAAAACCTATGTATCACAAAACCTATTTTTATGAGTTTGACAAATAGGGCAAAATCCACTCCCTGGATTATCTAATAATCGAATCTATCTAATAAGTAACCTATTAGATTTTTAAGAGACTACAAAATATAAATAGAAAATAAATATTAGTTACATTAGTTAATCCTGGTTTATTGTCTTTGGAAAGAATCGTTTACCTGTCACAGCATCATCCTGATAAAGGTTTGTTTTTAGCAAATCATACACGTCTTGGCGCGCAGTCCCCATGGCAGCTAAACCAAGGCCCAGACTGCCACCATGTCGAACGATCTAGGGAAAAAGCATAGGCTCTGCTGATTTGAAACACAGTACTTAAAATTCCAAGCTTTTGGGCAGCCCCGGTGGCTCAGCGGTTTAGCGCCACCTGCAGCCCGGGGTGTGATCCTGAAGACCCTGGATGGAGTCCCACATCAGGCTCCCTGCGTGAAGCCTGCTTCTCCCTCTGCCTGTTTCTCTGCCTCTCTCTCTCTCCTCTCTGTGTATACTCATGAATAAATAAATAAAATCTTTAAAAAAAAAAATTAATAAATAAATAAAAATAATAAAATTCCAAGCTTTTATTCTAATTTTTAAATTTTATTCTAATTTAAAAATATATTGTGATATTAAACATGCAGAGCAGTTGACCCAGTAAGAATGATCAACATATTTGAGAACTAGACAGCCAGTGATAACCTTAGCACTTTCAGTTTCAAAAGAAACGTACGTGCAGATGCAAAACAACAGTAAGCCAAGAAACGAATGAAAGATAAGAAAGTGGAGATAGAGAGTACAGCTCTCTTTCAATAAGTTTACATGAGAAGGGGAGAATTATAGTAACTAAGAGGAAGAAGCATGGGTCAAAGAAAGATTTTAAGATAAGTGAGACCTAACTATGCTTCTGGGCTGAGGGGAAGGAGGCTGAAGAGAGATGAAAGGGTATCTAATAGAACATGGACATAAAGAAGTGGGAAAAAATGAGGTCAAGGGCAAAAGCTGTGTTTTATTTCAAAAGGGACACTTAGTGGTCATGTGCCATTTTTGAGTGCACAGTCTCCTTTCAAGGTGACAGCACCCCAATCTTGCTTGGAAAATACTCTTCTCCCATTGTTAGTCTTGGTGGGACTGCCATTTAATAAGCACCCACCTTCTCCTACCCAAAGTGTGGGACTGTGACTCAAAACAGACCACTCAGATGGTCTGTTTCTCTGAAATTTTAATCTTTCTACAGTGAAATGACCCAAGGACCAAAAACATTTCAAGTTCATTCATCCTGGCAGGAGGGCTGTAGAGAGATGATTCCATTAGTTTCTGTTATCTAGATCCCTAGAACTGTCCTAGCTCTTAACTCTTACGAGAGCTAGTTTATCAACTTCTCCTTTAATTACATAAGCTACTTCCGGTAAACTCCTTGTTTTAAGTCAATTAGTGGAAGTTTCTAATGCTGGTAACCAAACAGCTTTGTTAAGAAAATTTTTACCCAAGACCATAGGAAATGAGGCAAAGATGTAAATAAATGTACATCATATTTGTAGATGAGAAGCTTATTAACTAAGACAGATCATCCTACCTAGGGCCTCAATATTTTCATTGAAATAGGAGGACAAAGTTGTCTGGCTTACTTAGCTACTCTCCTAATAGCCTTCTAAAAAAGAATCTAACATAAAAGCTGAAGTCTAAAATCCTACTTCAAGGTTCCATAAAATAAGAACAATTTGTTTAATAAATTTTTATGAAAGAATTACATTTAAAAAATTATAAAATATCAAATAACCAGGAATTCCAATTCCTGAGAGTTATGCATTTTTTTGGGACTTAGTTCTTAGTTTCCTATAACAAAATTTGACTAAATGATCACTAAAGTCACTTATAACATTCCAAAACTTTTTGTTTTAAGATTTTATTCATTTATTCATGAGAGACACACAAAGAGAGAGAAGCAGAGACACAGGCTGAGGGAGAAGCAGGCTCCCCGCAAGGAGCCCTATGTGGGACTTGATCCCGGATCCTGGGATCACGCCCTGAGCTGAAGGCAGACACTCAAATGCCGAGCCACCCAGGTGTCCCAACATTCCAAAACTCTTAAGTGTGGAAATATGATATGTATTTTACAAATATATGGTACTTTATTTTGTTTGTCACATAGAAAGTTTAAAAGACTGAGAAGTATAATTTAAGTTTATAAAGAAGGAAGCAAAGTTACTTTAAAAAAATAATTCTGTAAGAAGTTGCTATTTTTAGAATTTCAAAATCCTACAAAATTTCTATTCACTAAAAGAATTTGGCAAATATAATGCTTTCCTGGACTCTTAAGAAACAGAAATTAGTTTTTCATTCAAATACTTACATCATTGCTGGCATTCTTAAGCTGGTTAAGCAAATAGTCTATTATATCACCTCCATGATTGGCATGAATAAGACCTAATGCATAGAGACCTCCACCTTCCTGATAGGCTGATCCTGGAGAAGTGTCCTTGGGAAGATATGTCGCCATTAACTGTAATGCTTCCTTCTCATGACCCTGTAAATTTGAGCCACAACAAAGGTGTAGTAACAGAAAGTCAGAGAAAAAAGATGTATTTTCTAGGATTATTATCTTTTCTCTAGAATGCTCACTTTCTAAAAAGAGAAGAAAATAGGTCTCTATCCTAGACAACTTCGTAACTTAAATGACGGAATTTTAAGAGACCCAATCGCATTCTTATTTGAAACAAATGCTTCAGTTTTTTTTCCCGTTTTATAACATTTCCCCAAGTTAGACTTAGACTAACTTAGACTTAGTTTCCTTGGTTAGACTTAGACTATGCAAATAACTTATTTCAATTCATCCTTTGAGAAATGGCTTAGTTTTCATGGGAAAAGGATTTCTACCTTTTATTAAAAACAAATATATATACAAATGTATTTTAATTTCTTATTTACTTCATTCTTTCCTGTAAGGACTCATGTGATTTAACAAAATCTACTCGGAAATGAATTACAGTAACTTTTATTTTTTACCTTCAGAAAATCTGTTTCTGTTCATACTAATTAGTATATATTACCTTATGAATTACACCCAAACTGGCTGTAGCTGTAAATTTTGCCCAGTTAGTAGCTCTGGCCAACCATTCCAAATTATCTCTGTAAGAAAAGAAAATTCAACAGTACTACTGAAATGCATTCCACAAAGCTTTTTATAACACTGAAGTCAAAGCATTAAGATTTTACTTTGAACTATTACAAATCATTTTACTTTACAGAGCTCGAGTTACTACTGATTCTCTTTACCTCATAAGTTCTTAGTATTTTGAAGATTTTTAAAAATGCATGATACATGATTTCATTATGAACAAAAGCAGAATTATATTAATATATTTTATGTAAAAGCCTAAATTCAAGCCAATTAATAAAGGGAATTAATTTTACCTTAAAACAAGCAGGCTTATGCAATAAAAAACGTATAGGGGAGCCTGTGTGGCTCAGTCAGTTGAGTGTCCAGCTTTTGATTTTGGCTCTCAGGTCATGATCTCAGGGTTGTGGGACTGAGCTCCCATATTGGGGTCCATGCTCAGTGGGGAGTCTACTTGGGATTCTCTCTCTCTCCCTCTGCACCCTCTGCCCCTTGCACTTTCATTCTCTCTCTCTCTCTAAAATAATAAGTAAATACATCTTTGAAAAACAAAATGTATAAGGTAACAAAATAGAATTTAAAATTCAGGATTAGCAGGCAAGGGAAGCTCTCCATGTCCATGTAACAATGTCAACAGAGTCCCTATTAAAGATGATTTTAAATCAAAGTGGTAACCTTCAAGTGTATTTACCGAAGAAATTGGTCACTGGTAGTCCCACAGTGCATAAAAGAGTTTGCTATAACAGTTGCTGTATGACATACAGAATTCCGTACTGCATCCTGCAAAAACAAACCAATTTTTATCACTGACAAAGTGTTTATATATATGCAAGGTTACATGCAGACACACAATCAGAGGCCCTGTTTTGTGGTGAAAATATTAATAAACTGAACTGCTATTTAAACCATGAATCTTGGATATTTCTTTACAAAAAATTAAACAGGTAGTTTATAAAACTAAGCAAGACAGTTTATATGTGGTCTTAACTTGACATCAGTAGATTTTAGGCAGGAATTTAGGTAGTAGATTTCCTATTTGGGATTTCTTTCTTTCTTTTTTTTTTTGGGGGGGGGGGGGTTCTGAATAGTTTCATTTGCTATTTCCTTTCAGCATCTTGTCTACAATCTCCAAGGTGTTAGGGTAACCTGAAGAGCAGCACTGCACCTCTTCTCACTCTGCACCTCTGGCAGTCACCAAAGTGATCTTATTTTTAATGAAACTATATTATAAAGATCAGCTTCAAATAACTATTATAAATAAAAATTATGTAATTCTGTGTCTATTTGTCATTTGTAATTATTAGAAGTTTGAGAAGTACATGTGTCAGTCAAACAACTATGTAGTAATGAAATAATATACAGTTCTGGAATGCCTTGGTGGCTCAGCAGTTGAGCATCTGCCTCTGGCTCGGGGCGTGATCCTGGAGTCTCAGGATCGAGTCCCACATTGGGCTCCCTGCATGGAGCCTGCTTCTCCCTCTGCCTATGTCTCTGCCTCTCTCTGTGTGTCTCGCATGAATAAATAAATAAAATCTTAAAAAAAAAAAGAATATATAGTTCTAAAAGAAGAATAAATGACTTTGACACAGGGTACTGGGTAGTTAAGACAAAAAAGTGAAGATTTTTCATATTATAAATTTTTTCATAATAAAAATTTTTTTGAACCAAATGAGTATATTACCTAGTAAAAGATCAAAATTAATACTAGTAATTAGGATCAATATCTCAACAAAGGTTACATAATATCAAGGTAGAAACTGCTGCACTCACAGAGTTTATAGTTCATTGGGAAAAAAGACACATAAACTGTATTAATGTTCTGATCCGTGCCATTTGTCCAAGTGCTACATATATATATTAAAATAAAAAGTTAACTAAAAAAAAAAAAAGAAAAATACCACTAAACCTCCCAGCGAAGATAAACACAAAAACAGGAGCTCAATCGCTATTAATTCTTTCTTCTCAACAAGTTCAAGGGTTTTCTCTCTTTTTTATTTTTT
This sequence comes from Canis lupus familiaris, assembly GCF_011100685.1. Classification (NCBI taxonomy): domain Eukaryota; kingdom Metazoa; phylum Chordata; class Mammalia; order Carnivora; family Canidae; genus Canis; species Canis lupus. The sequence goes on along the minus strand of NC_049246.1, from coordinate 43,209,326 downwards.
TAAGAACTTATTTTCTTAATCAAAATAAAATACAACAAAGTAGTCAATAAGAAATAAGTATACATATTAATATTCAACAAAGAAATAAATACAAAAGAAAGCCTCCATTAGAGATGAATTTCCTACCTTTGTGTTTTTTAGAATCATGAGATCTGTGTTATTGTTTCGTATTAAAAACTGTAGATGTAACTCAATAGCCATTTCACCACTTAAAATTTTAATCATTTTCAAAGTCTGGTCCTTGGGCTCTGGACTCTGCCAAAACAAACAAGAATGAAAATTCATATATTATTGAAAATCACTAAGCCAACTCTATTTAAACATTCCTAGATCAGTGAAATTCATAGTCCATATACACAATAAAATTTGTATTTTAATAGTAGGATCTAGAAAACTCATATATCATTTATTTGAGAGAAAGAATCATTTCTTTAAAAGCTACTATCAAGATACTCCAGTTTCATGAAAGAATGCAATTCATTCTGAACAAGCTTCCAATAGAAAATATTTTAATATTTAAAAAGAAAACCCAAAATGTAAAAGAATAACTGATTACTGATGATCTGCAAGGAAAGCTTTTATACAGAACCAATTCATACTTAAGGTGAAAAACTCCCTACTCAAACTAGAAAATCAAAATCACACTTCATCAACACATATATATGATTTCATAAAGTACCAAGTCATCCAGGTAAAGACAGCTGAAGTTTATATACCTGAGTATATCAAAAGTCAAAATTCTTGGTGGAAGAAACATTTACATCCAACAATCTACTGTTCAAATACTTACTCCATTTCTTCCATACACCATAAATATTAAAAACAACAAAGACAACTAAAGTGCACCCTTCTATGATAACTCGCCATTTATTTGTTAGAGGCCATACTTTTTTCCCACCTAGCAACAAGCAAAATAGTTATTCTAGACAGAGTTTAATCTTTTGTAAGCATCTAAGGATTTGATTTTTTTTTAAGATTTATTTATTTATTTATTCATGAGAGAGAGAGATAGAAAGAAAGAAAGGCAGAGACACAGGCAGAGGGAGAAGCAGGTTCCATGCTGGGAGCCCAAGGCGGGGACTCGATCCGGGACTCCAGGATTGCGCCCCGGGCCAAAGACAGGCGCTAAACTGCTGAGCCACCCAGGGATCTCCGGATTTGATTTTTTTTAAGTTAAGTGCTTTCTAGGGTCAGTCCTTAAAATTTTACTTTACAGATCTATTTTTATAAAATGATTTTGCTATTAAACTTAATATTAAACCTCCATAAAGGCAGATATATAACATATTAAAATAACTTACAATATATACTGTGGGAATATATGTTAAATGGTAACCTTAACTTCAAAAAACATACTTACCACTTCTGGTGTCTTTCCTACAAGTACGCTACCTGTCTTTTCTTCTGTTTCCATTGACTCACTAAAATGAAGAGAACCAACAATTATTAATCTGATAAATCTTTTCTAAATAGTATGTATAGGTAACTTGTTACCAAATTGAAGGTGTGAATCATGTTCAAATTAAGTATTTTGCAAGGAAAAAATATTTAATTACTTAAGTATTTCCCTTAAGAAACACAAGATTCTATAAGATGGAGAAAGCCCAGGGATTTAATTTCTTCCAAATAAATTCATAAAAACACACAAAGCAACTAACCAGGTTAGGATGGACAACAAATACAACAAAACCAGATGACAAAGCATCCCTCAAACTCCCAAAACAGGTAGAAATACACCATCAGCAGCTACAAAATGCTAGTTTAAGTGAAGCAGTTGGGACCCCAACAGCTCTTAAAACCAACCAGTCAATGCTTCCTTCTAGGTCAAAGCACTCTACTGAGAAGAAAATGCTGGGCACAGAATACAAATTAACATGGCAGAAACAAAGGAAAAAGGAAGCCCAAATAAAAGTGAGAATGTAAACAGTTAGGCAATCTCAGATCATAAGACACCATTTTGTTTAAAACTCCGTAACATAATAGCCTTCTTGCAAAAAGTCAGGAAAACAACTTTCAGTAAACATAAGCTATAGACAAGGAGCAAAGTAAAATCCCATACAGTATTAGAAAAGAAAAATTATGGGGCGTTGGAGCGCCTCAATCTGTTAAGCTTGTGGTTTCAGCTCAGGTCATGATCTCAGTGTTGTGAGATCAAGCCTGCCCTGGGTTCTGCACTGAGCATGGAGCCTGCTTAGGATTCTTTCTCCCTCTCCCTCTGCCCCTCCCTCACAACCCCCCTATCCCCCCACCCTGCTCTCTTAAAAAAAATTTATTTCAAAAGAAGTAAAAAAAAAAAAAAAAAAAGAAAAGAAAATTATACAGAATATAAAAGAATAAAACATATCAGAATTAGAAAACTCAGAAATGAAATAAAACTAGGGGAAAATTAGAAATGAAGAAAAATAATTTCAGAACATTAACTGAGATAGTACATAAAAGCAAATAAACACAACACAAATAAAGGAGAAAGTAAGAAAGAAAAAATTTAAATTAACAAATAAACCAAATGCTACTCCCCTAAGATCAGCAATGAAGGATGTTCACTCTTAGGTCTGCCCAATAACACTGAAAATCCTAGCCAATGCAGAAAAACAAGAGGGGGAAAAAGGTATGAAAATTATAAAGGAAGAAGTAAAACTGTTTCCATTCAGATGACATTTTCTATGTAGAAAATTCTATAAAAAGATCTATAAAAAAATTTACTAGACCTAATAAGTGATTTTTAGAAATTGAAATTTAACATACCACTTAGCAATAGCATCAAAAAAACATACTTAAGAATGAATTTAAGAAAAAAATGTATAAAATCTCTGAACTAAAATCTACAGAATGCTGCTGAGAAATAGTAAAGAAAATCTAAATAGGGCAGCCCGGGTGGCTCAGCAGTTTAGCGCTGCCTTCAGCCTAGGGTGTGATCCTGGAGACCCAGGACCAAGTCCCATGTTGGGCTCCCAGCATGGAGCCTGCCTCTCCATCTGCCTGTGTCTCTGCCTCTCTCTCTCTCTCTCTCTCTCTCATGAATAAATAAAATCTTAAAAAAAAAAAAGAAATCTAAATAAATGAAGAACAATAGTATGCTTATGGATTATAAAATCAATAGTTAGAGGATTTTAATTTGCCCCAAATTGAAGAGATTCAATACAATTACAATGAGAATACCCCAGAGTTGTAAGAAATGGAAGAGACCCAAAACTTGGCAGTGAGAGGGAGAAAAAAGGGAGATTGTAACTACAGGACTTCCACTAACTTAAGCTTTAGTAATAAAGATACTGTGGTACTGGTATAAGGAAAGATGAATAGATAAATGGAAAAGAATAGAGAAATCTATCAACATTATCGCATGTCAAAAGCTCCAAAGAAATTCAAAAGGGAAAGCAGTCTTTTAAACAAATGGTAATGGGATGCCTAGGTGGCTCAGCGGTTGAGCGGCTGCCTTTGGCTCAGGGCGTGCTCCCAAGTCCTGGGGTCCAGTCCCACATGGGGCTCCCTGCACGAAGCCTGCTTCTCTCCCTTTGCCTGTGTCTCTCTCTCTCTCTCTCTGTGTCTCTCATGAATAAATAAATAAAATCTTTTAAAAATAATAAACAAATGGTAATGAAACTGCTAGACATCCATGCATCTAAACAAACTCTACTCCTACCTCACACCACATATGAAGGGTTAAGCTGAGTTCTACCACAGACCTAAACACAAAACTAAAACTATATAGCTTACAGAAAAAAGTGTAGCAGAATATCTTTACAATTATGAAGTTGGCAAAGAATTTCTTAGATTGGGATAACAAAATGGAAAATTGGATTATCAAAAATAAAAACTTCTGTTCATCAAAAAATACCAATAAAATGAAAAGATAAGCCAAAGACTAGAGGAATATATTCATAACAATATATCTGACAAATTACTTGTATTAAAATTACAGCAAAACATCACTTTTTACCACTTGAATGAGTAATATTAAAGAGATAACATCTACTGTTGGCAAACAAACAAATGGAATGCTAATACATTGTTGCTGGGAGGGTAAAATGGGCAACCATGATGAATATAGTTTGGCAGATTCTTACCAAGTTAAATATATACCTTGTGACCCAGCTATTCTAATCCTACATATTTACCCAAAAGAAAACATTTGTCCACAAAAAGACTTATACAGGAATGTTCCTAATAGTCATGTTCTGAAACAATCCAAATGTCCATCAATGTAAGAATGAATAAACAAACCTGGTATATACAATGAAATGTTGCTCAACACTGAAAAGGAATCAGTTACTGATTCATCCAAAAAACAGATACACATCACAAATGTGTTGAGTGAAAGCAGCAGAAACAAAAGACATGCTATCTGACCCAGTTTTATGAACTTCAGAACTGGCAAAACTACCTATGCTGACAGAAAGCAAACCAGTGTTTGCTTCAGGGGGAATGGGTTGACCTCAAAGGGCACAGGAAAAATTTCTGGGATGATAACAGAGGTGATGGTTATATGGGTGTTTATATTGTCAGAACTCCTTCAACTGTAGCATCAGGATATGTGCATTTTATAATATCTAAAATATTATTCAATTAAAAGAAATGAAGAGCTGAAAAGAATTCAAAAGGAAGTGAGAAATATAGAAGACTAGGAAAAGAAAATCCAACTTACATTTAACAATAGGTCCCCAAAAAGAAAAATAAGGGAAGAAAACAAATACTAAAAACTAAAATTAAAAAAAAAAAAATTTAATTAAATAAAAAATAAAAACTAAAATTCAAGAAAACCTTACTGAGGCAGGACTATTTCTGGTGTTTTGAGGGCAAGTTAGAAGGCCAGTGAAATCTGAAGACAGAGAGAATCTTAAGCAGGCTCCACACCGAGCAGGAGCCCAACACAGGGCTTGATTTCACAACCAAGATTATTACCTGAGCAGAAATCAAGATTTGGACGCTTAGCCAACTGAGCCACCCAGGCGCTCCATTGCAAAGACACATTTAAATATTTTTAATAAATGGTCTAAATACATAAGAAATTACAAAAAAATAAAATCTAATACTGTATGGGCCTAAGATAAATACATATTTAGTTTTAATAAAAGCACAAAAAGCCGGAAATGTTTCTTACTTTCCAAATATCTAAATTCTAGCACACTTAACCAATCTGAAGTTTTTTTTTAAGTAGGCCCCATGCTGGGTATGGAGCCCAACACGGGCTTGAACTCATGATTATGATATCAAGACCTGAGCTGAAATCAAGAGTCGGATACTCAACCAACTGAACAACCAAGGTGCTCTACCCACCTGAAATTTTATTTACTTGCTTAGCTAGCAATACGCAATTGGCCCTATCAATCACTTCCATTTCTTTCTAGAAGGGTCCCTTTCTTTGGTCTTTAATGTACCCAACAGAGTGCAAAACAGAGCAATAGCCTTAGTAAGACTTTACAATCTATGAAAGCTAATTTTGAAATTCTTCATAGACTATGCAGTCTATGAATATTCCAACTATTTGCAAAATGAAATAAAGATTGTTCAATTAGCTCTGATGCAGAAAAAGATACTTATACCTGTCTTTCTCTGATCCTGGAACAGTACCCGTATTGGTGGATCCAGGCACAGAAGCAATAGGGGTGCCAACAGTTCGAAGATTCTGGATTACAGATGACAAAAACTGCTGGCTAGCACTTTCATACAAATCAAAACAAATCTGATAAGCCATCAGGAGGTTGTCTTCCTTTACCAGTTTTTCTAAGATATCACTCACAGCCTGAGGGTCATCTAAGAAAATTAAGCACTGAAATGCAGATAAAGGGACAATTACATAATAATTGAAAACTTTGCCAATAAAATATTTAGACAATGACAATTAATAATACAGAAAACCTTAAAATATAAGTACAGGCAAACTGGAGATAAGATATTCTAATACTCCATTTCTTTCTTAAAAAAAAAAAAAAACTGATTAATTTTAAATTTGAATTCCAGCTCTAGCATTCCATTTCTGATCCTGGCACTAGGCAGTTTTCCTAAAATGGCATCTTCTTTCCATAAGAAAAGCAACAGTTTATATTCATAGCTCCTAATATTGTGCCTGGCAATTAGCAGTACTTGATAATTAGTAGGTGAATGAATCTTGGCTTCTTCAAATCTTACCTGTATTTTATTATCAAGTGCTCCTTAATTTGAATTTTCTGCTTAACCGTATATTATAGGAGTCATTCATTTAACACACATTGTATCATGCTAGGCCAGAATAAAAGGCACTAAAATAACCATTTTGAAGTATTTCTCTTATTATTCTTATAATCCGTCATATTTCAACAAAACTATCCAGTAAGTTTAGGATTTTTATTTTTTAAGAATTCAAATTAAATTTTGTTTCCTCAAAGCAGCAAACAGTTAATTTCAAAATGAACACATTAATCAAAGTTATTACAAATTAAGAATAGGAAATAATGGAAACAAAATAAATGATCAATAACAAGAGAATGGTTAAGGCAAAGTGCATCCACTAAATGATTATCACACAGTCAAGAAATAGTTGAAACAATAGTCTGTGAAAACTTAGAACATGGAAAAATGTTAAAACTGGAAGGATACATATAATTGATACTGTTTGCCATCAGAGAAAGGAACTTAGGAGTCAAAGGAAGGAGTGGAAAGACTTCACTGTATTCCCTTTGGTTCTTTTTAAATTTTGAATCATGCAACTGTACTATTACTTGTTCAAAAAAATGTATTTTAAAAATGTAAAAGTGTTAAAAAATTTTGAAGGAACAAGGAATAAAACAGCTTAAAAAAAACAAAACAAAACAAAACCTGCCTCTGAGGAATAAAACTGAAATACACAGGTGAGCAGAGGACTACTGATTTCATATAAGTTTTAAAACACTTATATTTTAAAAAACTATTGGGATCCCTGGGTGGCGCAGCGGTTTAGTGCCTGCCTTTGGCCCAGGGCGCGATCCTGGAGACCCGGGATCGAATCCCCACATCGGGCTCCCGGTGCATGGAGCCTGCTTCTCCCTCTGCCTATGTCTCTGCCTCTCTCCCTCTCTCTCTGTGTGTGACTATCATAAATAAATTTAAAAAAATAAAATAAAAAATAAAAAACAAAAAACTATTAAAAACTAAAAGCAAACAAAACTCCAAAAAGCTATATAGAGAAAACTGACAAGAAATACACTAAAATGTTGGTTTTCAGTGATATGATTTTTCTTCCAGGCTTTTCTATGTTTCAAACTTGCTTCAAAAGCATATAAAAAAGATGCATTACTCTAAATTTTAAAAATGTATACAGGATGAAAATATATGAGAACACATTATAGTGATAAAGTAACAAAACCCATGACAAAGTGCTATGCTCTAAGCAGAATACAAAATTTCATATAGTATGATATTGTTAAAAAGAAAACTCATGCACTTCCAGTCAACAAAATACAATGCAGCCATTAAAGATGTGCTAATAAATGGGGGAAAAAAATGTAAGCATTATCTTTGAGAAAAGGCCTAGGGAAAGGGAAAGATACACTTTTCATTTTCTGGATGATCTTAAGTTTTAAAAATGTACAAGCAAATTCATACATGGAAAGAGATAAAATATACCCAAATGTTTTGGCTGTGTCTGGGTATTAAAGCCAAGGATCATTTTTACACCTGAAATTCATTTTAGAATGACATAGCATAAGTACTGTTTTTATCTCTTCTTCTACCTTTTACTTTTTTTGACCTAGTTTCCAAAATTTCCTTAAATATTTGGAATACTTTCCAAATATAAAAAGAATACACAGGATGCATTATAACAGAACAGGTTTTTAGCTTTGTAAGATTGCTTCTTACCACTAAAAAATATAAGTGTACACCTTAATCTTCACAGGGCTGTTGTGAAAATCAACTGAGATACACATATGAAAGCATGAGAGTAACTTAACGTAACGTAAAGTAGTGAGGCGCAGCCCAGCAGTGCAGCATAAAGTAGTGTGATGTAAGTTAAGGTAACATAACATAACATAACATAACATAACATAACATAACATAAGTACCTGACAAACATTGATGAAATCGGGTTTCTCCAAGTTCATGTAGATTTTAACTAGAACCCTTAGTACCTTATTCCGAAACTGTTTATTCTGCATTAAAGACATGCAGAGCTTGAGGCTATAAGCTAGCATTCCTGGGACATCATTCTGAAAGAGAAATTTCAAGACACATCATTATCTGGTTACTGAAGCATTATTTTATTTAGAAATCAAATGGGGGGATGGATCCCTGGGTGGCTCAGCGGTTTAGCGCCTGCCTTTGGCCCAGGGCATGATCCTGGAGTCCCAGGATCAAGTCCCAAATAGGGCTCCCTGCAGGGAGCCTGCTTCTCCCTCTGCCTGTGTCTCTGCCTCTCTCTTTCTCTGGGTCTCTCATGAATAAATGAATAAAATCTTAAAAAAAAAACCAAATCAAATTACTTTAATCTATGTTCTTTAGTTATTTTAAGCAGCCAAAGCTTTATCTCCTACTTGAAAAACAGAACTTAAAAATAAACATTTTAGATAAAAATCTTAAAATGACCTATTTCCTCTTTTCATAAAAAATGGGTTGAAAACAATATTTAGTGATCACCCTGAATTCTCACTATGTGAACACAGAATACTATAAGAGTGATGCTGTTAATTATTAAAAAAAGATATATACAACTGTCCATACACCAAATGGCTATGTTTTTCAAGTATGTCTACTGAAGTCCTTTATCCTTCTGCCCCCAATCTTGTTAGTCCCCAAGTCTTACTGCTTTGTCTACACTTGATAGCCAGGAACACAGTACGATAGAGCTATTCTCCAGCTCTGAGTGATTCAAGTTTTGAGTGCTGTTGCAGAGAGCTGGTGCTCTCCTTGAGGAAATTTTTAGTCTATGTATATCTTATCCTTGAGGAAATTTTTAGTCTATGTATATCTTATAGTTCTCCAAAGCATATTCAACATCTGAGATACCAACTTATAAAATCCTTCAACATACAAGCATATTGAAGAGCTATGGGAGTACTTCTCAAAAAGCAAGTTGTGACCCATCACTGTATAATGAAATCAACTTAATGGGACCCACATTTTTGGTGAAATACAATTTTAAAATATCAGAGTTATCACAAGTAGCAAAAGTAGGTACTGTTTCATAAAACTTAAGTCATATGCATATACATGCCCTAGGATGCAAAGTAAGAGGCATTTTTTACTCTGTTCTTTTTTTGAACATTTGTCACCCCTTTACTTTATATTTTTATTTGCTCAATTACCTATTCCCCCAATGGATTGCTCCATCTGGGCAGGAACTTTGTTGTTGGTCTCATTTGCCACTATTCCAATGCCTAGAACAGTGTCTGACATACAGCAAACATTCAAAAAACATTTGTTGAGTGAATGAAAATAAATATTTTAATTCTATAACATGAAGACAAGGAAAAATTGCCCCAAAATAAAACAGAATAGAACAAGATCCAATTCTATCATATTAGGTCGCTCATTCATTTACTCATTTAACTCTTATCACTGCTGCTAAACACAAATGTTACCTACCACTAATTAGTTACTATAGTGGTAGACTCTATAAGAAAAAAAAACACAAGGCTCTCGGAAATTAACAAGAGAATTGGACCTAATCTTTGCAGTAGGGGGTAGTGGACAGTATGGGTGCTGGGAATCAATGGATCTGTAAGCAAGTGACTGTTAAAGTGAACTCTCAATCTTGAACAGGAATAAAGGAGGTAAAGAAAAGAATATTTTCAGCACAGACATTATTTCTGGTAAGAGGAATGGGGCAGGGTACATGTAGGAACTGAGGTGAGGCTGGAGTACAGAGAGCCAGCTCACGAAGACAGGTGGTAAGGCAGGCAAAGTGGGCATGAAGATTAATGTCCATTTAACTCAGTCTTGCACCTTCCTGACCACTTTCTTACACAGAATTACTACCACTGTCATAATTATTGCAAAACATCCTCAAACCAAGAAGCAAGTCTGTAGGTTTAGCCATAATAAATGCATTAAAATAATCAGTACAGTATTCTTAAAAAGGGCAGGAGAGGGATGCCTGGATGGCTCTGCGGTTGAGCGTCTGTCTTCAGCTCAGGTACTGATCCTAGGATCTGGGATGGAGTCCCACATCAGTCTCCCTGCAGGGAGCCTGCTTCTCCCTCTGCCTGTGTCTCTGCCTCTCTCTCTCTCTGTGTCTCTCATGAATAAATAAATAAAATCTTGGAAAAAAAGGAGGGGGCAGGATATTTAAAACATCTTCCCCGTGCAAGATTTAAAGGAATGAATGTGGTAAGATAAAAGCAGGTATTTGATGACCAAAAAACACAGCCACAGTTCATATGTAAATGTAAAAATAAAACATCTGGCAAAAGAGCACCTTATTATTTCTAAATTAGATTTTCTTTTCATTATCCATGGTTTTTAAATAACTTGCTTTGCTGATTCCCCATCAATAACAATCTTTAAAATCACATTATCTACCTACCGACTCCAGTATAGTCTTCTCAAAGACATCCAGTCTTCGTGTCTCTAGAGCAATACCAATGGCCTGCTTATACTTGTGATCATCTAGACATCGCTGGAACATTTTATTTACAATGCCTTCCAATCTCTGGTCAATTGGTTTTTTTTCTCCTTCTGGCAAATCTGCATTTTCCACACATTGTTTGGTGTAGTGGTCAATGCATTTTGCTATAAAGAAAATAAAACAATGAATCACCTTGTAAACAGGACTAAACTACTAGAAAAGACAAATGCCCACATTCTGTAATCATAACTTCTGGGAAAACTATAGAGTAATAAACAAATTTCAGGCTTTTTAAATTCTAGAAGTTATACTTTCAAACTAATATTGTTCCCTTCATAACAGTTACACTGGGAGGCTTATATACTAATTCTAATGAAGCTGACATTATTCAAAACATTTCTATCTTGCTATGATACTTTGACCAAAATCATATTACTCAACTTGACTGTATTGCTTATCAGAGTTGGCTACAAATAGCTACTGTTTCACTTTCAAAAACAAGTATTTGGGGGTAGCCTGGGTGGCTCAGTGGTTTAGCGCCACCTTCAGCCCAGGGCCTGATCCTGGAGACCTGGGATGGAGTCCCAGGTTGAGTTCCCTGCATGAAGCCTGCTTCTCCCTCTGCCTGTCTCTGTCTCTCTCTCTCTCTCTCTCTCTCTGTCTCTCATGAATAAATAAATAAAATCTTTAAAAACAAACAAAAATTTGCTATTACTGAGGATATTTAAAAAGACCACTTATAACAATTATCACAGAGCAATAAATTAGACTTCTTCAAATTAGTGAAACTATTAGCTCATTGACAGTAAAGACCATGTCTAATCATCTTTGTAAAATAATAGTGAGATCTGAAATGTACCACAGGTTCTAAAGACAATTCCAAAGATTTCCAAAAACCTTTCCAGCATTTGTCATATCTGTTGACATGCTGTTCCAAAGTAAGGTGGGTGAAACCTACACAATCCCCAGTCTCAGCCCCCCACCCCCACCTCACTGCCAGTGTTAAAATCCAGTGGTATACATAGGCACAATTTAGCTTTCACATTACACAATGATTTGGGTGGATGGAGAGAATAGGGCAACATACTGAAAGGTACCAATAGCATACTTGATGAGAAATATTTGTTTACAACTCACACTACTTTACAACCACATTTTAAATTTATTAGGAATAACCAATAAAAGGAATTTTCCTAAGTCTTCTTCCACCTTCATAAGGAAGATGAGTAAATACCCAAGTGAATGACATACAATAGTTATATTCTCTATAACTCATTGACTTGTCATTCTCCCTTTCAAAAAGAAGAAAGGGTACAAGGGCAAGATTAATTAGCTGCAAACTATAGCCCTGAGAAACAAATGATTTGAATTAGCATAAAGAATTACTGGCCCAGGGATGCTTGGGTGGCGCAGCAGTTAAGTGTTTGCTTTCCGCTCAGGGTGTGATCCTGGAGTCCTGGGATGGAGTCCCACATCAGGCTCCCTGCATGGAGCCTGCTCTCCCTCTGTCTATGCTTTGCCTCTCTCTCTGTCTCTCATGAATAAATAAATAAAATCTTAAAAAAAAAAAAAAAAAAGAATTACTGGCCCACTAGATGGCTCAAGTTAAATGGATCTATATTGGGAGAAGCAGTCCTTTAGTAATTTGGAATATATCACATACAGGGTCCATCCAGGCAGAACCATGCACATTTACTTACAGTTAATAAGAATAAAATCGCACTCAAAAAGCAGACCTTAAAACAATTCTGGTTGCAGAAAATCTTTACCAGTTCCTAATATGAGTTTTTTGAACCAAATATAGTTAAGTGATGAAACATTACACCTATCTTATCAGAAAGTAACAGAATTGAACAACTGGGGGATTTTCCTTAAATTATAACTGAAGGGGAAAAATATACCTCTAAGGTTTCAAATAAGATTCACGCTTTTACTTACCAGGTTTATATCACAACTATATCCCAGAATCTAGTCTCATTCCCATCTAAAGTCTTCTTATAACAGCAAGAAAATTTACTAGTTTTGAATTTTCTTTTTTTTTTTTTTTTTTTTTTTTTTTTTTTAGTTTTGAATTTTCTGGATGTATAATATTCAATAAGATCCTAGGAAGTTCTTCCCAAATTCTATTTTGTGTATCCCCTCACAAATTTCACTGATGTTCAAAACAATCCATTCTTGGGATGCCTGGGTGGTTCAGCAGATGAGCATCTGCCTTTGGCTCCGGGCATGATCCCGGAGTCCTGGGATCGAGTCCCACATTGGGCTCCCTGCATGGAGCCTGCTTCTCCCTCTGCCATGTCTCTGCCTCTCTGTGTCTCTCATGAATAAAAAAATAAAATCTTAAAAATACAATAAACAAAACAAACAAAAAACAATCCATTCCTTTTTTTTTTTTTATTTGAGAGAAAGCATGTGTGCATAGAGGGGAAGAGTATATCTCAAGCAGACTCTGTGCTGAGCACAGAGCCCAACATGTGGCTTCATCCCATGACCTTCAGTTGAAACTAAGAGTCAGATACTCAACGGACTACACAACCCAAGCACCCTCAAAATGATCCATTTTAACAGTGCCTAAAAAACTAGAAATCCCCAGGGACACCTGGGTGGCTCAGTGGTTGAGCATCTGCCTTTGGCTCAGGGCATGACCCTGGCGTCCCATACCAGGCTCCCTGCAGGGAGCCTGCTTCTCCCTCTGCTTGTGTCTCTGTCTCTCTGTGTCTCTCATGAATAAATAAATAAAAATCTTAAAAACAAAAAACCCTAGAAGTTCCCCCACTTTCATACAAAGAAAAAAGCAAAGAGGATTGGTTGATTTATCAACAATTGCCTTCTACAAGCTAAGAGGACAGCATTTAGAGAGGGAAGGCATCTACCACCTCATAGCCACTTACAGACCAACAGTTCTGTTTAAAACATGTTTTGTAAAATAGTAGCAATGCAAGCACTTGCACATCATTGTTGAAAAAATTATCAGTATTCGTTAAAAAAAAAAAAATCCTTGAAATAAAAGAAGAGAGGCTATGTGTTTTTAACTCCCCATTTCTAACTCAATAGAGAAAGCGCTCCATGTTTCAAATGTTATGGTCTATTCTTTAAAACCACTTGTTCTTTCCATAGAATTATAGATGAAAATTCCAATTCAATGACCCCCCTCCCAACAGGATTAAGTTACTTGCAACAGCAAAAACTTTAAAATCATAAATGCAGAATTCTAGTTAGAACGTCACAGACATTTGAAAGTATCCTTTGAAGCAGCTTGTGCAGCACTTCCCCATTTCTGTAAGAGAAGGCCAAATTTCTCCTTTTAAGGGTTCAGGTGAATAAGCCAGACCTCTTTTGAATCAGCAATTCAGGGGCGCTTGGATGGCTCAGCCAATTAAGCAGCTGCCTTCAGCTAGGGTCATGACCCCAGGTTTCTAGAATCATAACCCCAGGTTTTGAGAACAGAGGCCCGCCACATTGGGCTCCCTGCTCAGCGCAGCGCTTGCTTTTTTCTCCTTCTCAGTCTGCTACTCCCCCTGCTTGTCCTCTCTCTCTATGTCAAATAAATAAAATCTTAGGGATCCCTGGGTGGCGCAGCGGTTTGGCGCCTGCCTTTGGCCCAGAGCGCAATCCTGGAGACCCAGGATCGAATCCCACGTCAGGCTTCTGGTGCATGGAGCCTGCTTCTCCCTCTCCCTATGTCTCTGCCTCTCTCTCTCTGTGTGTGACTATCATAAAAAAAATTAAAAAAATTAAAAAAAAATAAAATCTTAAAAAAAAAAAAAAAAAATCAGGGCAGCCCTGGTGGCTCAGCAGTTTGGCGCCGCCTTCAGCCCAGGGCGTGATCCTGCACACCTGGGATCAAGTCCCATATCGGGCTCCCTGCATGGAGCCTGCTTCTCCCTTTGCCTGTGTCTCTGCCTCTCTCTCTGTGTGTGTCTCTCTCATGAATAAATAAAATCTTTAAAAAAAAAATAAAAAAATCAGCTATTCAAAAAAATATACTACACTACTGAAAGAATATACCCTTGTGCTCTCTGTAACTATGATTGAAAGCTTGATATTCCTATAGAACTGTCTGAAGGGTATGCAGTCTATTCTTTCATCTATTAGATCAGGAGTTTTCAAAAATTTTTTTAAAGCTACAAATTGCTGGGCAGCCTGGGTGGCCCAGCAGTTTAGCACCTCCTTCAGTCCAGGGCATGATCCTGGAGACCCAGGATCAAGTCCCACATTGGGTTCCGTGTATGGAGCCTGCTTCTCCCTCTGCCTCTGTCTCTACCTTTCTCTCTCTCTCTCTCTCTGTTTCTCATGAATGAATAAATAAATAAAATCTTAAAAAAAAAAAAGCTATAAATCGCTGAACAAAACCTTAGTTATAGTTTAATTTACAAGATAAAGAGCCCAAAGTCTTGCCAGTATACTACCCCCACTTCTAAAATAAAGAAACAAATGAAAAAAAATGATGGTTGCTAGTAGAAATAATATGGATTTTGAAGTAAGCCTACTTAATAGCCATGTGTCTCTATCATCTCAAAACTCAAGTTTTTTCATTTGTAAAATGGATATGGCCTTCCTCACAGGGCAGCTGTGGAATAAACCATGCCATGAAAAATGAGTAGCAAAGTGCCTAGCAGAATGAAGACAGTCAATAATGGTTTCTGGTATTAGAAATAACTCTATATATACTTCTATTTAAAAAAAAAGGAAAAAAAATAACTCTATAAACAGCTGTCATTTAGTTACTCATAATAATCTAACTTTTTCATATAACAGAATGCTCATTGGAGTAGCAATAACTATAATCTAAGATAACTATCTTTAGGTTGATTAGACCTTTTCTGAATAATTTCTTAGATTCTTCCATAAAATGTTTTGTGAGGTAAGTTTCTTCATTATTACTATTATTAATGTTACTGTTCATTATGTCAAAAAATAATAAATCACAAAATTGGAAGGCAGATCTAAAAACTCGGCTTGCATAATATTATAGGATTATGAACTTCCAATTAAAATTAAATTTGGCGGGCAGCCCGGGTGGCTCAGTGGTTTAGCGCCATCTTCAGCCCAGAGCATGATCCTGGAGACCCGGGATCGAGTTCCACGTTGGGCTACTTGCATAGAGCCTGCTTCTTCCTCTGCCTGTGCCTGTGCCTTTCTCTCTCTCTCTCTGTCTCTAATGAATAAATAAATAAATAAAATCTTAGAAAATAAAAATAAAAAATAATTAAATTAAATTTGGCAACAGCAAGTAGTAATTCAAAACAAAAATTTTATATGCACCACAGCAAGAAAGAAGCTGACAAGATAAAGCTTTACCAGGATGGAAAATAATTACCTATAATAGTCTCCACGTATTCAGAGTTATCATTGACATTGAAGAGGTCACCAGCTCCAAGTGCATAATTCAGAGACTCCTCAAAAGCTCCAAGGTGATAAAATACTTTAGATGCCACTAAGGCTGCAAACTGCCGACTCCGGAAACCTTCATCTTCATACAAAACTTCTCTGAAAGAAATCAGAAGTGTAAGTCTAGCTCAAACTGGTTCTCCTTAAAAATCCCATCTAAACATATTTAGTAGCGGCAAAATCCTAAACGAATTAATAAGCCATATGACCCACATCCACAATTTTTTTTTCTCAGAAAATTAGTTGATCTACTTTAATCCAATTTATAGAAATAAAATAATTTCTTACATTTTATCTACAGACTCAGAAATTTCTGCCCAGAAGTCATTGACAACTGCATTCAATTTATGTAGTGCAAATTCCTGTAGAAGATAAAAATAAAATTCAACATTGAGAGACTTACCATTACAATTTTTTACCAAAAAAAGAAAAAAAACCTTCTGGCAAATCAATGGCCAATTTTTCAGTTATATTTACTAAAACGTTTAACCTATGAAAAATACAAAAATTTACTGACTTCTGTTTTCTCTTGGGTTTATACATTTCCTTTCCGTTTTCAATCATAAAACATCAGACTAGACATAGGTTATTCCATATAACGAACATCTTTCTTCTCTGTATATACAAAATTGATTATGAGTCTGGATATAAATGAATTCAGGTTTGTAGAGCCACTTTAAGTATGTTCCAAAGTTTAGTCAAATAAAAATAATTTAAAAATATGTGACACAGAAGAACAATTTTTTGTGCTTTCCTCTGATAAAGAAACAAGGGTGGGTGGGGAGTGTTCTGGTGCCATACTGAGAATTTTTTACCTTAACCTTGTTAAACTCTAGGGAAAACCAATTGCTACTGCCAAAATATCGTCCTTTGGGGCTAGATTTGAATGGGTATAGACTGTTTAAGATGGTGTTTTTAAATGATGGAAAATATACAAATATCATTAAATTCAGAGTTTCCAGTGTTCATATTAACCCTAGTTAATTTTTCTTCAACTCATACCTTAAGCTGTGGTTCTTCCTCATCCAGAAGAGAAATTATTCCAGCTATAAGACAAAAAGTATATCATGATTATGAAGTATATGCTAAGATAGAAGCTATTACTTAGTTAAAAAATATCACAATTAGGGCAGCCCAGGTGGCTCAGCGGTTTAGCACCACCTTCAGCCTAGGGTGTGATCCTGGAGACCTGGGATCAAGTCCCACGTCGGGCTCACTGCATGGAAGCCTGCTTCTCCCTCTGCCTTTGTCTCTGCCTCTCTCTGTGTGTGTTTCTCATGCATAAATAGATAAAATCTTTAAAAAAGAAATATCACAATTAGAAAAGTAGTTTTTGAGGAGTGACTGAGGAGTGACTTCACTAGAAGAATGATTATTTTTCTTTATAACTGTAACTGTTTCTATTTTGAAGTTTAAGAATTATGTTATCGAATCACCATGACACCACAAAAATTACATTTGCCAAGTTCACTGGTTTTCAAAGTATAGTCCTTGAACACACAGGATTAGCATTACCTCGGAACTTACTAAAAATGGAAATTCTTGGGCAGCCCAGGTGGCTCAGCAGTTTAGCGCTGCCTTCAGCCCAGGGCGTGATCCTGGAAACCCAGGATCGAGTCCCTTGTCGGGCTCCCTGCATGGAGCCTGCTTCTCCCTCTACTTGTATCTCTGCCCCCTCTCTTTCTTCTGTGTATTTTCATGAATAAATAAATAAAATCTTAAAAAAGGGAAATTCTTGGCCCTCTCCTAGATCTATACTATATCAGAAATTGTGGGGATAGGGTCCAGTTATAGGGCCATGAGTTTTCCATGTAATACTGATAATACAGTTTGAGCAAATCTCTGGCCAAACTGACCAAAATGGGAAACCTTCACAGACAACTTTAGAATAAATTTATTCACACGAAATAAATCAACAGTTATGAAATTATTTACAGAAAAAGGTGAAGTCATCAACTCAACAGAGTAAAATATACCAATTACTTCAAGATGCCTCTATTAAGGCACCTCCTTTGTATCACAAGTAACCGAGAAGGTATGTTAAATGATGAGCAATCTTACTTGTTCTGACTTCAAATGACCCAAGTACAGCGTTCTCCACATGACCTTGAGGTGTTAGCATTAACACTGGAAAGTAAACTATCCTCTCCAAAAGAATATACCTTGAAATATAGTCATATGTCAAAGGGATTATTAGAAAACATATGGGGAATTACTGTCCTTAGATCTCAAAGAAACAAAACACACAAAACTAAACTGTCTCTCGGATGTTTTCCATATGGATCTTAAAATCATTCTGGAACACTGAACTGAAACTATGAGTTGATTAAAAAGTGTCAAGATAAGTTTACTTAGGAGATGTAGCCATTTTGATTGATAAGTATAGGTTTGCCAAGTAGTTCCAGCAGTCTTTAGAGAGCCATACAGGAAAGGATACAACACTTAGCCAACAAAACGAACCATTGTGCTGGCTAGGGCATACTACTATTCTAAAAGCATAAGAGCAGATAAAAAGAACTTCTTGGTACTCTAGCTTGGTATGAGAAGTCCAGAACAGAAAGGCTAAACTGAAAGAACAGAGAAGACAAATTAAAAATGTAATGGGGGAGTGGGGTGGATTATGAACTAGTGATGTGGGATAGCTGATAGATAAGAATCCTTTAAATGTGGAACAGATTGGGATCCCTGGGTAGTTCAGCGGTTTAGCCCCTGTCTTCCACCCAGGGCATGATCCTGGAGTCCTGGGATCGAATCCCACGTCAGGCTCCCTGCATGGGGCCTGCTTCTCTCTCTGCCTGTGTCTCTGCCATTCTCTCTATCTGTGTGTCATAAATAAATAAATAAATAAATAAATAAATAAATAAATAAATAAATAAAATCTTTTAAAAAAACTGTGGAACAGATCATGAACAGCAGAACACTTCATAAACATACTAAAAATGCTACTCATTGCCTATCATCAATCAGTGGTGTGTTTGAACTGCTTCAAAAGAGGTGATGAATCTCTTACACCCTCCTGTTTTGTATTATTTATGACTAATTTGTTGTCCTTATGACTAATTTGTTGTCCTGGCTTAGAAATGCAGCCTTTGTTCATGGAACACAATTAAATCAAATACTCTACACTCCTACACAATTACTTCCCATCTTAAAAACAAAACAGAACTTCTCTTCAGATGGGGGGAGAGGGAGATACACAAGGAATGTGAAAAGTTTAGGATGCTAGAAAAATCTCTTCTGCCATGATAAAAAGTAGCAGATATTACCTAAACTTCTTCAATCAGGTTATAGCAATATTTGGATGTTATTTATAAATATGGAAGTACGTTCCAGAAGAAACAGCTTAAAAGTTGAAAATGAATGTTTTGGGATGCCTGGGTGGCTCGGTGGTTTAGCATCTGCCTTTGGCCCAAGGTGTAATCCTGGAGTCCTGGGATCAAGTCCCGCATTGGGCTCCTTGCAGGGAGCCTGCTTCTCCCTCTGCCTATGTCTCTGCCTCTCTCTCTCTCTCTCTCTCTCTCTCTCGTCTCTCTCATGAATAAATAAAATCTTAAAAAGACAATGGCTGTCTCCAGGGATGAGGAAGAGAAAAGAGGAGTGGGAGATTACTGCTTTAAGGCTTTTTAGCATAATTTCCCTTTATGTGCCTATATTATGTTAAAAAAAAACCACTCAATCTCATACCTCTCTCCTGTAACCACCTATCTCTATCTCTCCACTCCCTTTTGCTGCTGAATCTTTTGAAAAATTTAACAATACGTGTTCATCTCTTATTCACCACTGTTCTTACTGCTTAGCTAGTGACTAGAGAAAAAAATGAATGAATAACTTGATGAATCCATACCAGAACCATGAGGCTAGTCTTTAAGCACCTGGGACAGATCCTAAGACACTGTGAGCGGAAAGAACGTGGAAACAAGGTGACAAAAGGTTCTGAGCAAAGGCTGGTAAGTGATCCACTAAATGTAACAAATGATAGTAACAAATACGCCTCACCACCAATATACTGTATCACCACGGAGTCTCAGAGTAGGACCTCAAAGATCATTACTAGTCACCTGGAATAGGTTTAAATTCTATTATATTCCCATCAAGTGCTTTTTCAGCCTCTACTTAAAATACTCTAGGGATTAATTTATAGATTTGATTAGCTGACTGATTTCTTCATTCAAAATACACTTTTGGGGGGAATCCATGGATGGCTCAATGGTTCAGTGCCTGCCTTCGACCCAGGGTGTGATCCTGGAGTCCTGGGATCCAGTACCACAACAGGCTCCCTGCATGGAGCCTGCTTCTCCCTCTGCCTCAGTCTCTTCCTCTCTTTGTCTGTCATGAATAAATAAATAAAATCTTTAAAAAAAATACACTTTTGAACATCTGCCATCTATCTGTTTGGCAGTGCTCTAAGAATTAACAAGTTTTGCTGCCCAAAATTGTACCAGATAGTAAATGAGGTAAGTAAACAAAGTAATCACAGAACTATGAGTTGGACAGCTGAGGGGAAGAGAGGTAGGCAGCGTATTTTAACAAAATGATCAGGAAAGACTAACATTCAAACTGAGACTAAAGATTGAGAAGCTAAGGGAAAACTTGAGGAAAAAGACTCTAGATAGAGGGAACAGAAGGTGCTAGGGTCCTGAGGTTAAGATAGAACCTGACATACTCAGGAACAGAAAGAGCAGTAGGATGTAGTGAGTGAAAAAGAGAGTAGTAGACAAAGCAGAAATCAAATCATTTAAGTCTTTGGTTAAAAGTCTGGATTTTATTCTAAACACAATGGAAATGACCAGAGATTTTAAGCAAAAAAAAAAAAAAAAGACCTGTGATTAAAGTTTGAAAAAAAATTACTCTGCCTACATACAGCAAGAAGAACGGACTATATGAAGATAACGGTGGAAAAACAAAATCTTAAGGCTGTCACAGTAACCCAGACAAAAGATAAAAGATGGCTTGGGATAAGAAGAAGCCGTGGCATTGGATGGATGTGAAACAGAAGGACGCCTACATTTACAAGTGGCAAGAAACGTTACCTTTCGGGAGCAATGACTGGAAAAACTCTGTCCTCTTTGAGCTAAAATTCACTTCATTTGCATCGCTTGGGGACAAAAGTCTAATTCCAGGTACAGGTGACAGCTCTCGGAAATCTCTGAAGGTAACTTCTAGGTTTCTAGGGTCAAGCAATCCTCCACAGATATATGGGTTTGAGCTCCTCCTTAACAAGTCAGTTTGACCGCTAGCCTGTTTACAGCAAAACACTTGTGGACAAACCTAGATAACACAGGACGAGGAAAGGATGTGTGTGTGTGTGTGTGTGTGTGTGAGAGAGAGAGAGAGAGAGAGAGAGAGAGAGCAGGTAAGAAAAAAAAAATCAAACCACTAAGGCTGTGGACAGCTATATGCAAATGACTCTGCGGTGGGTGGTGGGTGGTGGGTGGTGGGTGGGTGGGGGCCTATCTTCACAGCTCCTGGCATTTCAAGGCCATCACCCGAGCCTACAGAGGCAACGGTGAAGCGTTGCAACTTGCACCGCACGCCCAAGAATTCTTCCCTCAATGCAGAAGTCTTTACCGAGTACCTAGTCTCCGATCCACAGACAGGTTATCAGTATCAAGCAGGCTCCGGGGGGCTGTCTGGGCGCTCGAGCTGAACACTAGCGGAGCACCCCGAGAAACACCCCGCCTCGAGTGCGCTTCAGACTGGACCCCAAGGAGAACGGAGCTGGGGTTAGGTCCGGGCGCCTACAGAGTAGTGAGGCTGCCGCCCCCCCCACCCCCCCACCCACCTGCGGGGAAGCGCTGGGATCACACGATCCCCCGGCGCCAAACTCGGAAGCGACAGGATCGAGGGAGCCCCCCCACCCCCCGGGGGCGGAAAAGGGCCCAGGAGCCCCTCGGGCGCGGGCGCGGGCGCGGGGGTGTGACCGCGGGTGGGACGCGCTGCGGGTGGGCGGCACGTCCCGGCCGGAGGTGACCGCCGGGGCCCTCGGGGAGGCCGGCCCACACAGGCAGCCCCCGGGCCCGGGGGTGCGCGGCGGGCAGCGAGGGGCCGCGCAGGCCGGCGCTCCGCCGGGAGGTGCCCAGTCACCGGCCCTGACTCAGCTAAAAGCCGGCGTGGCGGCTCCTCCCTTTGGGCGCCGGCGGCGGGCGCACTCACCAGCTGAAGTGATCATGGCTGCGTCCCGCACGAGCCCGCCCGCTCGCTCGCCGTCCCGGCCGCGCCGTGTGTCTGTCAGCTCCCGGCCCGTGGGCTCCGCCGCGCCTCCCGCTCCCCGGTGCGCTGCTCAGTCAGTCGCCTCCTCAGGCCGCCGGCTCGCGTCTCTCCCAGGACCCCGCCCGCCGCGGGGCTGCCCGCCGCTCCGCCTGCCGCTCGGCGCGAACTCTCCCCGCCGCGGCCTGCGGTTTTCCGCGCCGCCGCCGCCGCCGCCGCCCCGGCCCTCGCCGCGGGGTGCGCGGAGAGCGTCATGTTTTCTCTTACCCTCCTCGAGGTTCAGCGCTCCCGCTGCGGCGCGAACACTGCTGGGCACCTGCGATCGGGCTTCAGAATAGCCACCCCCAGAGAGAGGACCCCATTATCACCCGCCATTGCTCAGAGCAAGGGTGTTGCGGGCAGGGGCTCGCGGTGCTCGCAGCGCCACCTGCTGCTTGGGCGGACTCTCCGTAGTTATGCCCCCGCCCTCCCCGGCCCTCATCCTCCTCCCTCTCCCAGCTCCAGCCAAACTTTTGGGGGTAGGAACAATGCAAAGGGCATTTTGTTAGAAAAGTGTGTTTTGGGAGATCCCTGGGTGGTTCGGCGGCTTAGGGCCGCCTTTGGCCCAGGGCGTGACCCTGGAGACCCGGGATCGAGTCCCGCTTTGGGCTCCCTGCATGGAGCCTGCTTCCCTCTCTGCCTCTCTCTGTTTCTTCTTGAATACATAAATAAAATCTTTACAAAAAAAAAGAAAAGAAAAATGAGTTTCGACGTTTTTAAAAAAGCAGAACACACTTTCAAAAGAAATCCTCAAATGTTTTATCATAATGAATCGCTAAGTAATCACTGATTTATAATAAAATTGAAAGAATTTATTTTTATTTATTTTTATTTATTTTTATTTTTTGTTTGTTTTAGAATTTTTTTTTAACATTTGGAATAGTTAGTACTGAATTAGTATTGTATGTTGTTTGAAAGAGATGTGGGCACTGAGGGGCGCACTTGATGGGATGAGCACTGGGTGTTATTCTATTTGTTGGCAAATTGAACACCAATAAAAAAATAAATTTATTTAAAAAAAAGAAGAAGAAAAAGAAAAAAAGGTGTGGGGCAGGGACACCTGGGTGGCTCAGCGGTCTAGCGCCGCCTTCAGCCCAAGGAGTGATCCTGGGGACTGAGGATGGAGTCCCACATCCAGCTCCCTGCATGAAGCCTGCTTCTGCCTCTCTCTCTCTCTCTAGTGTCTTGTGAATAAATAAGTAAAACCCTTTAAAAATAAATAAAAAAAGAAGTGTGAAAAGATACACAGTGAAAGTGTTCCAAAGGAAAAAGAAAAGCTTCCCATTCTTGTCTTCCACCAGTCTAGTTCTTTCCCCCCAGAGCAACAGGTTTTTGGTTTTTTTCTTTTCTTTTTCTATTTCAAGATTTTATTTATTTGAGAGAGTGAGCACAGTGGGGGAAAGGGTAGCGAGAGGGGGGGAGCCTGACATGGGACTTAACCCCAAGACCCCAGGATCCTGATCTGAGCTGAAGGCAGACACCCCACCAACTGAGCCACCCAGGCGCCCCTCTTGATTTTTCCTATGTCTAATTTGAAATGGCAGGTGTGATGGCCATTTGCAGTCATGCACCAGCTTCAAAAGCCAATTTAGTTTAATAGTCCTGCGAAAGCCTTAACAAAGATTAGAGACAGATGGTGGCATTTTTAAGCTACTAGCCTTGCAACATCAAGCTACTCATCAATTGGATAGCAATTACTGAAGATTATTTCTGAAAGGAAAAAAAAAGATTATTTCTGAGGCCTTGTCAAAACAATGTAACCTACTGGCGCAAGCAGTATTTTGCGGTTGAATTAAAATTTGGTTGATGACACATTGGAGTGTACATGTGAATGTGTTTAAATTAGTATTCTAAAGCTAAGGTTGTTAAAATATATCAAATATAATTCTTAAACACTTCTGATGAACCTATAGCTCAGATTGAAAGGCCCTGCCCTGGGAGGTGTGTACATAAAATAAACAAATACTGGGAGTATGACTTTACAGAGGCACTTTGGCCAGTCCCTCATAGGAAGACACCTGCATGCCTGAAACTTCTAGAGGAATCACACATGATAACAGGTGATGGAAATGAGTGGAGCAGGCAGTGTGTATAGAGATACTAGATCAGCAGGATAGTGAGTGCCAACTAAGTGTCAGGGAGGCAGGAGAGGGTGGTGGTGACTGTGCCAAAATGAAAAATGAGGGCAGCCTGGGTGGCTCAGCTGTTTGGCGCTGCCTTCGGTCCACGGCATGATCCTGGAGACCTGGGATCGAGTCCCACATCGGGCTCCCTGCATGGAGTCTGCTTCTTCCTCTGCCTGTACCTCTGCCTCTGTCTCTCTGCCTCTCATGAATAAATAAATAATCTTTTTAAAAAAATGAAGAATGAGTGCCCCACTGAAAGAGTGGTGGCTACTCCTCTTCTGCAGCGTTGCTGTGCAAGACTTCTAGGACTACTAGGTCGCGTGGATGGCCCAGTCAGTTAAGCATCTCACTCTTGGTTTTGGCTGAGGTCATGATGTCTGGGTTATGAGGTCAAACCCTACATCAGGCTCCACTCTGAGCATGGAGCCCCCTTGAGACTCTCTCCCTCTGCTTCCCCGACCGCCAGCTCACTAACAACAACAACAAAAAGTAGGACTATGTTGTGAAAGCTTATGGTTTTTCTAGAAAAGCCAGAAATCAGAATTTCATGTGAAATCTTCTGAATTTTAAATGGTGGTAACTTGGGTGAAATGGGTGAAGGTAGTCAAAAGGTATAAACTTCCAGTTGTAAGATAAATAGTTCTGTTCATCTAATACTAATGTATAATTGTGTTTCAACTATACTCCAATTAAAAAAAAAAAAAGGTCCTGGGGATGTAATGTGATTACAGGTAATAATATTGTATTGTATACATGAAAGTTGCCAAGCGAGAAAGTTTAAAAGTTCTTTTTTTTTTTAAGATTTATTTGATGACCCAAGACCATGACCTGAGCCAAAATCAAGAGTTGGATGCTTAACTGACTAACTCACCCAGGCGCCCCCAGTCTTAAAAGTTCTAATCACGGGGGATCCCTGGGTGGCTCAGCAGTTTAGCACCTGCCTTTGGCCCAGGGCACAATCCTGGAGTCCCAGGATCGAGTCCCGTATCGGGCTCCCTGCATGGAGCCTGCTTCTCCCTCTGCCTGTGTCTCTGCCTCTCTCTCTCTCTCTCTCTATGTCTATAATGAATAAATAAATAAAATTCTTTAAAAAAAAAAGTTCTAATCACAAGAAAAAAAATTGTGATGATGAGTGATGGATGTTAACTAAACTTACTGTGGTAATCATTTTCCAATATATACATATACCCAAGTCACCATGTCATACACCTAAAACCAACACAATGTTATGTATCAATTAGATCTCAATTTTAAAAAGGTGGGGGGGGGGGTTGGGTGGCTCAGTTGCTTGTGTCTGACTCTTGATTTTGGCTCAGGTCATGATCTCAGGGTCATGGGACCAAGCCCTGCATCAGGCTCTGTCCTGGGCATGGAGCCTGCTTAAAATTCTCTCTCCCTTTCCCTCTCCCCCTCCCCACCTAAACAAACAAACAAACAAACAAACAAATAGTGTTGACAATTAATTCAAAATGTTTTAAAGCAAGAGAAAGCCAGTTGCCACATCTGCTCTTCAAAGAGAAGGCCTTCTCTATGAGAGGCCGATCATGTCTCTGGCTTGGAGATTATGCTTTTAATTTCCACAAAGCCCCATGGGAACCCTGGGAGGGGGCTCCTCTCTTCTTGAGGATTCTGCTCTTCCACTTGGATGGATGTTTCGGGCCTGAGGTCTCTTCCTCTCTGTGTAATTTTGTACTCTGTAGTTACAGTGATCTTTTCAACACTCAACTCTCACCATTGCCTCTGCTCCTTGAAACTCTCAGCCCTTGTCTTGGGCTCTATTCTTTTTTTTTTTTAAGATTTATTTATTCATCAGAGACAGGGACTCAATCCCAGGACCCCAAGATCAAGACCTGAGTCTAAAAAAAAAAAAGACCTGAGTCTAAGGCAGATGCTCAACCACTGAGCCACGCAGGTGTCCCCTGGGCTCTATTCCTATGCTTTATTCTTCTGATTTTCTGTCCAAAGCCTTTGTCTCACTCCGAATTCTCCCTGTGAGAGATCAATGCCTCCCATTGCTACAGACAAAGTAGTGTCTCCTAAAACATATCCTTGTGGCCCCATCCTCTCTCTGGAGCACCAGACTCACACACTTACCATATGTCCCTGTTTGATACTCCTTAACTCGACAACCTCAAAGCTCCATACATGTCTCCTTCTTTGATCTGGGTGTGGTGAAGGGTACCCAACAGCTATGACACAGAGCCCTGGGGCAGGGGGCAGGGAAGCACACCTGACAGTTCATTCCCACTCACCCTGTCTGTACTAGATCTGGTCTACCTGATGTCTCCCGCATCAGCCCGGCTCCATTTTCCAGCAGTCTCGGCTCCCCCTCTTCTTTCCTGGCTGAAACAGCTTTGACTTCCTGCTCACCATCTCATGATTCTCCAGTCCATCCTTCACAGCCAGCCAGAGGCACCATCAAAACCAAGGGAGAGGGGATCCCTGGGTGGCTCAGCGGTTTAGTGCCTGCCTTTGGCCCAGGGCATGATCCTGGAATCCTAGGATCGAGTCCTGTATCAGGCTCCCTGCATGGAGCCTGCTTCTCCCTCTGCCTGTGTCTCTGCCTCTGTGTCTCTCATGAATAAATAAATAAATATTTAAGCACACACACACATACACACACACACACACACACACACAAACAAAAACAAAAAAACCCAAGGAAGACAAGGACTCTCTCCTCCAAGACTTTCACCCAACCCAGCTTATGCCCAATCTTTATGTCCCAGCACTCTGCCTTGGCATGCCAGGCTCCAGGCACCTGGAACTGCTGTGGCTCCCAGAGTGGCCATGCAGCATAAACCTTATCTCTGACCTTGGGACTTGCTCTTCCCTTTGTCTGCCTCTCCATCTCCTCCTCAGCTAACAAGCAGTTCCTCTTCCAGATAGGCCTTTCTTAACCACCCCACTACGTGTTGCCTTATAGCTGTTAGCCCCACACAGTTATTATCCAGTCTCCCTGCCCATGTCCCAGCTAGACCAGGAACTTCTCAAGGGCGTGAGCCACATCTTAGTCATCTCATTATCCCCCATAGTAACTAGCACAGTGTTAGGCACACAGTAGGTGCTCAATAAATGTTTGTTGGATGAATGCAGGGTCAGTTTTTGTCGCAATGCCAGAACTCGCGCCTATCTCTAAAACCCTTGCCCTCTCCAAGATTTTATCATGAGATATTTGTAGCTTCAAAGAAGATGGAGGAGCACCTGGATGGCTCAGTGGTTGAGCACTGCCTTTGGCTCAGGGCGTGATCCCGGAGTCCCGGGATCGAGTCCTGCATCGGGGTCCCCGTGGGGAGCCTGCTTCTCCCTCTGCC
Source organism: Canis lupus familiaris (assembly GCF_011100685.1). Taxonomy (NCBI): domain Eukaryota; kingdom Metazoa; phylum Chordata; class Mammalia; order Carnivora; family Canidae; genus Canis; species Canis lupus. Next base: position 43,181,733 of record NC_049246.1, on the reverse strand, counting down.
TGTGTCTCTGCCTCTCTCTCTCTGTGCCTCTCATGAATAAATAAAATCTTAAAAAAAAAAAAAACCCACCAAGACTGAGGACATACCAAAATCACCAAAACAATTCCTACGCAGTGCTCTGTTCATCAACAACTCCCTCCCTCCAAATTTAGGAGTGACACAAAAACCCCCAAAGCCCAAGCAAGGTCATGCGTGGGCTCACACAGGTACTGGCCGGGCCGGGCCTCGGGCAGGGTGGACGGAGGAAACCCCCGCCGAGCTTTCTCCGCCTTCTCCGCCTTCCCCGCCGGGCAGCCCGCGAGGGCTAAGCTCTGCCCGAGCAGCGCCCTCCCCCGCCCGCACTCCCACCCGCAAAGGCCGGCCTCCTGGCGTTTGAATCCTGGGTCTGAGGACCGCTCGCTTCCGCCGAGAATCCGGCTTGACTGCTTTTGGAGCTGCAGCGTTATCAGTTGATAAGGGCAGGCGGCGTCGGAGCCGGGAAACACGGGATCAAGCCCCTGCTTTGCCAGTAGGCGGCGCTGTGCGGTCGCCCGAGCCCGGGCGTGGAGGACGCGCAGGTGAGGCGAGGTGCTCTAACCGGGGTTTGGCTTAGAGCCGCGCTCCATAAACCGCAGATCTTACGTCCCGGGGCCTGGCCCCGAGGCAGGTGGCTGCTTCACGTACACCAAGCAGGACACCTGCTATTAGAGTGAAAGCATTTGCTTTCATTTGCAGAAACGCAAAGGCAGCAGGTGACGCGGGCCTGCGGCGGGGGGCCTGGTGGAGGGGAACTTGGTGGGAGGGAAACGCCTGGGTGGGGCCAGAATCGCCCTGGGTGGACTGAGGCACAAAAGGACCCTCAAAGCCATCCGAGATGCTGGACTCACTTCTTTCTAGGGTTCATGTCCAGGAGGACAGCTCCTGCGGTGGGCAACCGCAAAGCTGACAAGCGGATGCTGGAAGCCACTGCCCTTTCCTTGCTGGGGGCCTGGGAAGAGCCACATGGAACCCTCAAGACAGGTCTCCCCCACTTTTCCACTGTTAGACTCATTCTTTCACGTCTGGTACCCACTAACAACAGGTGCTACTGAACACTCGAAGTGTGGCTATTGCACCCCTGGAACTGATTTTTAAATTCGGAGCACCTGGGTGGCTCAATGGTTGGGCATCTGCCGTTGGCTCAGGTAGTGACCCTGGGGGCCTGGGATGGAGTCCCGCATGGGGGTCCCCGCAGGGAGCCTTTTTCTCCCTCCATGTCTCTGCCTCTTTCTATGTGTCTCTCAGGAATAAATAAATAAAATCTTTCCAAAAAAATTTTTTTTATTTCATTGAAATTTAAAGACTGGCCCCCAATTCAGCTATGGGAAGCTTTTCAAGTATATTTGGAACAACTCGACATATGAATGTTTTAACAACTATGAATTTCATGGAATCTAAATACAGATCAAGTATTTTGGGTAAAAATGTAGTGTCTGAATTAGGCTGTTATGGTAAAAGTCTCACAGGATTTCAAAGATGCAAAATGTCTCATTAAAAATTTTTTTAAAAGATTTTATTTATTTATTCATGAGAGACAGAGAGAGAGAGAGAGAGAGAGAGAGAGGCAGAGACACAGGCAGAGGGAGAAGCAGGCTCCATGCAGGGAGCCTGACATGGGACTCGATCACGCGTCTCCAGGATCCCACCCTGGGCTGAAGGCGGCGCTAAAACTCTGAGCCACCCGGGCTGCCCACATTAAAAATTTTTGTATATTTAAGTTGAAGTATTATCTATTTTGGACATACTGGGCTAAATAAAATAATTACATTTCATTGGTTTTATTATTTTTTTCTAATGTGGCTACTAGAAAATTTAAACCTACATATATGCCTGATGTTAGATTTCTCATAAACAGGACCGGTCTAGACCTACCCAGAGGCCTTGTTCCCTCTGACCTCCCCATTCAGGTCTGGCCCTGCTCTTTGGTGCTGGCACATGAAGAACTGAAGAACCAGATGAGACTGAGGGGCAGAGGCTAACAGTGAGACCCCCTCCTGCCAGGAAGCAAGGGGCTTGAAGTGGCTGCTCTGGTAGCCAGGGGCCCTGGAGTGGGCAGTATACATGGGATGGCAGGTGGTTAGGGTAGTCTGGAGTTGAGGTAATGATCTGAGAAGGCCTCATTAACCAGTGAAGGAAAGAAGAAACACAGGGCAGCCAGACAAGAGACCTGGTAATCAGGACTCAAAATGAGGGCTTGGTCACAAGGACTAAGCTCCAAATATGTGCAGAGCAGAACAAGCCTGACTTATGACTGATCATCTGAACTCCTACCTGAGGGTCTCTGAATTTCACCAGTCAGGCTTGGGTCTGCACCCGCAGCAGGAATGCTGGCTGGGGAGCTCAGGGAGGAAGCCAGACAGGGCTCTTGCCCTTGCCAAAGCCCTGGACCCACAGCGACCCTAGTGCCCAGGGCCGACTCTGGACCTGACCAATTCCACACCGTGGTCCCTTTGGACCATGAACCACAGCATAGCCCAGTGGGGAGCCTCTGTTTTTGCTCCCAATTAGGCAACCCCAGGTACAACACAACCAGAGGACTCTGGCTCAGGGGCCGAAGGCATCTGAGGAATTCATGCAGGATCCTGGTCAGCCACCCTGCCTAGAACCTGGTTTCCTTTGAACTCTAAGATTACACAAGCTAAGGTCTGTCCCAATCCTTGATCCACTAACACACAAAACCAGGTCAGAAGGGGGTTGTGCAGCCCTTGGGTACAAAACAAAAGACTCTCTTCACCACCCTGGTTATGTTTGCCATTCAAACAGGACAAAGTGCAGGCCTCCCAGGACAGGGAACCAGCACCGCGGCGTGGTACCTTTGAAGGGTAGACTGCCATCAGATTAATAAGGCGGTCATCACCTTTTCCGAGCTTGCATCCTGGGTTCTTTGTCTGGGACAAGGGGGGCTGGTTTAGAGCACACAGGTTTGGGGGCCTTGGCACTTGGCCCTTTTGCAGGTTTGCCCTGTTCCTGGTTTGACAACCAAGGGACTCCTCTTGTGTGGTCAATCTTGGAGACAAATACTTTGAGAGGAGAGACATGAGATAAATATTATGAAGGGCCCTCTGAGACTTAGGCAAGGCCATTTTATCTCGTTAAATGTGCTCGTCCGTGTGCGCACGAACACACACATCCTCTTAAACACCAAGTTAAAAGCTATCTTTGAAAAAGATCTCTTTTCAAACATTTACTTTTGAGCTACATGTTTTCCCATTCCAGCCAATAGAGTTGTGGAGATGTCACCCAGGGCAGGACTGGAAGTCCTTTAGGCCAAACTATTCCAGAAGTTCCTGCTTTTTGCCCAGGTGTCCTGTTCCCAAGGACCCCTCCCTGCAGGTTACACTTTATGGGAATAAAGGGGAAGATCCATTCTGGTTTTGATTTGACAGCAATGAGGTACTATTCGGTTTTATTAGACACAAGGAATTATTGATCCAAGTCAGAAGCAGCACAACTACTGCCATGTTAGAAGGATTAATATGCACCAGCCCCGACTGTGACTTGCCTGGAGGCCCTCGCCTGGCCCACCCCAATCTTCATGCCTTCTGAGAGTCCTTGGGGAAGAGACCTACCACCAAGGTCATCCCTTCCAGCACCTAACTCTTCTGTCTGCTAAAAAAATATCAACCAGATTATTCCTAAAAAGATCATGCTTATCTTTGCCATGTGTCGAAAAAGCCAACCTGGGTCCCAAAGTATCTCAGTCCCATGTTTCCTGGTTGGGAAGCAGAACACAAATCCCAGTAAAGACCTTCTCTCTTCAACTAGTCACCAGAGAAACTGAAAGTAATGAAAAATATGTATACCACCCTTTATGCCACAGGTTTGTAAACTCAAATGTCCACCAGGACCAGGCAGGTGGCATAGATGAGTGAAGTACAGTGGTGGGGTGGATTAGATGGGTGGGAGGAGGGTTCCAGGGCAGGGGGATTACAGCAAACCAGACTTAATGGCATGCCCCATCCTCCACCCAGAAAACCAGCTTTTTTAACAGGCAATCTCTCAAGTTTCAAATACTGGCAACAAATACAAAAGGATTTTAAACACAGCAGAGACTGTGCCTTGTAACTTCTGCCTTATATAATTTCCTACCTTAATAAAAGCTCCCTCCCCCCACCAAATAAGAAGACTCCAACCCAATTATTACAAAGAAATTAACAGAGAAATAGAAAAATATAGCAGCTTCAAAAATACCAGTTTCCCCATTTTAAAACAAAATCAGTGGTAATTCTTTGAGTTCATTCATGTGTAGGAGGTCAGCCAGGTCTACCTATTGGTAAGACAGCCTTGCATTATTAGAATGACACCTGCTACTAACCAACCCCAAATAAGATGTCACCCTGCCTGCCTTCACACTATCCCCACCAGGCAGAGAAAGGATAGAACCCGGCTGCATATTATGAAGAATAAATTGAAGCACAGAGCCAGGAGGGACCCTCCTTGATATCACATGGCCCCTCAGCCACAGGTTTCCAATTCCACATTTTGGTATCAGAGATGAAAGCCAACATAACTACTAGAAGGTATGCAGCACCTTATAGAATCCTGGGTAGATAGTAGCCCAACTGCATGTCTGCTGAGCAAATCATGCACGAATGAATGAATCTAGCTACTTCCCTTAGACAGTGCTTCCTACCAAGGAAAATCAGGAGCTGCTCTTGCCATTCCAAAGACCGCATTTCTCCAGGGGCAGGAGAGGAAGGCAAGGGAGGTAATGCAGAGTTCCTTCTATAAGTGAACAGATGGCTTTCCTGGTTTTTAAGGGAATATCATCGACCCTGTCTGACTCATAAACAGAGAAAAAAGGATTCAGGAACTTGGCACTTCTAGGTTGGGTCTGCTTTGACCTTGGACAAGGGCCTGAGATTGAGATAAAGGCCCACATCCTTATAATCCATACCCCTACCTTTCTTGTTTGGTGCCGGAGGCAGTTCCCAGGATCCTTATTCTCAAAGGATTTGGCACAGAAAGTCAATGTCAACATGAGAAAGAAAGAGGCCATGCAGAGCATGTGGATGTCTTGGCTTTGACCCAATAGGTCCCCAGGGCAGCAGTGCAGTCTTTTATTCCAGCTTGCTCTGGCAGCCAAGATCTCAGGAAGCCCAACCCTCTCTGCTGGGGTGGGGGATGGGGACTTCCTAGAATTTCAGAGAGAAGAGATTGGCTCATCCAGAGTTTCTCAAAGGTGCCATGATGAGCAATTTGGGTGGAATAAGTCTTTGCTGTTGGAGTCTGTCCTGTACGTTGTGAGAAGCTCACTAAGTTCCAGGGGCACCTCACAGTCACAGTAACCCTCCTCCCAATACACACACACACACACACACACACACACACACACACACTTATACTTTCAAACTCACACATGCATACACAAGCTTCCAGTGCTACCTGGAGCGGCAGTCTGGCCCTGGGTTGAGAGAGAGCCCCTGGGCTCATAGTCCCTCAAGTGTATGAAACAGAAGCCCCAAAGGTTCAATGACAGGTCTAAGCTCCCCACCCTTTCCTGATCTGATGACAGCTGATCCAGAGTTCTTTCCAGTTGCACTTGAAATGATGGATGCTCATGCCAACACACCATGGGCTGCCACAGCACCACAAAACCTCAAAGTAGACAGCCATCTGTCCCAATGGTGTAGAAAGACCGAGGTCCAGAAAGACCAAATAACCTCACTGTGATCAGAAAGTGAGCAAATTTGAGGTGGGGGGCAGGTTCCAGGAAAATAAGTTTCCCTAGCTGGTTCAATGCAGCAGCCCCTGACAGGTGGGGCCTCTGTGTAGTTACAACATTCCAAGGTCAACATAGAGGCAAGGGAACTCGGTGAGAAAGAGCCAGTCCCCAGTGTGCAGGTTAGAGTGCGGGTAGCCCAGGAGCCCAGCCTTCATCTCGGGTCTCCAGTGGGCTCAGCAGGAGTATGGACAAGTCCATCACAGGCTCTCGACCCCTTCCCGGGGTCCTCACAGTCTCCGTTGGGACATATAGCTGTCAGTGACAGCTCCTCCTCAGGATCCTGGAGGTGATCTGAAACACAAGGGAAGGAATCGCTCAATCAGAAGTCAAGTTCATGAGGGAGTAAGCTAGGAATGAAAGGGAGGAAGTTGGCCCCAGTCAATATCTACTGAAAAACCACAGTAAAATACAAATCAAAAACCTTAAAAATGTACATACCCTTTGACCCACCAATTCCACTTCTAGGATTTTATCCTAAGGAAATAATTAGGAATAATTAGTGGAACTGCTACAGCCACCTGGCTTCCAGCCCAGATGAAACGACACTAAGGGTGGCCCAGCAGAGAGAACCTGGGTCCCCGATGGGGTCACTGGGCTCCTGAATCAATCAGCTCTGAAGCTGACTCTTCCTCTAGACTATCTTTTAGGTGAGATACTGAATGCTTTTGCCTCTATGCCAGCTGGAGTCATGGTTTCTCCACCTGCAGCTAGAAGCATCCTAACCAATTTAGTGTCCAATGAAGGGACTGAATGACTCACCCACATGGTGGGAGTCAAGCATTAAAAATGATGCATAATCCCTGCTCAGTGGAGAGTCAGCTTCTCCCTCTCCTTCTGCCCCCAGCCTCTACTCATTCACACTCTCTCTCTCAAATAAATAAAATATATTTTTTTAAAAAGACACACAAAATTCTGTAGGACTAAACACACACACACACACACAAATTCAAGTAAAACTGGGGGAATCTTAACAAGATCTGTGGGTTGTTTCAATGTCAATATCCCAGTTGTGATATTATCCTACAGTTTTGCAAGATGCTACTATTGGAGGAAACTGGGGCAAATGTACACAGGATCTCTTGGTATGATTTCCTACAACTGCATGCAAATCTACAATTACCTACCATTCCCCCCAAAGAGTAAAGATGTTATTGGTATGTAATTACTGCCGTGGAGTATTGCACACTCACAATGTTATGTGAAGGAAGTAGATTCCAAAACAGTATATATAAAAAAAGAAGAAAAAAAACAACAGTATATATAAATGTCTGTACGTATGATCCTATTATTTATTATATGTTATGGATACATATGCATAGTCCATGAATGCAATTTTAATACATTCACTTCTACTGGAGAGTAAATAATTTGTTACATGCTACAGGGGCACCTAGCTGTATTGGTCCAAAGAGCATACAACTCTTGATCTCAGGGTTGGGAGTTTGAGTCCCACCTGGGGACTCAAAGTAGAGATTACTTAAATAAATAAAACCTTTGAAAAATTGGGTATATACTACAGAGAGGGAAGTTATCCAAGATTTATGCAAAATTTTTTATGATTCTGGGGAGTCTGGGTGGCTCAGCTGTTAGGCGGCTGCCTTCAGCTCAGTTCTTGGGGTTCTGGGATGGAGCCCTACCTCAGGCTCCCAGCTCAGTAGAGCCTACTTCTCCCTCTCCTTCTGCCACTCCCCCTGCTTGTGCCTGCTCTCTCTCTCTGTCTCTCTCTGTGTGGAATAAATAAATACAATCTTTTTTAAAAATTGTTTAAGATTCCTTTACTTTATTATTTTTTCCCTTCGGTTTCCAGAAATATCCAAAATGATGATGGAGAGATTGAAGTTAACATTTTTGCAATTGAATGTTTTAAATATCTGACACATTTCACAGATGACTCATGCATTATATAGAAGTGTATTTATTTATTTATTAAAGATTCTTATTTATTTATTTATGAGAGACAGAGATAGAGGCAGAGACATAGGCAGAGAGGGAGAAGCAGGCTTCCTGCAAGGAACCCAATGTAAGACTCGATCCCAGGACCCTGGCATCACAACCTGAGTCAACGGCAGATGCTCAACTGCTGAGCCACCCAGGTGCCCCTAGAAGTGTATTTATTACAATTTAAGTAGCACAAGGAGCTACATGGACAGAGGGACAGAATGATCTGTGCCAAAATACATATGATAGTTTTTTGAGTGACGGAATTAAGCAAATGATTTTTTTTTTTAATTTTTATTTATGATAGTCACACAAAGAGAGAGAGAGAGGCAGAGACATAGGCAGAGGGAGAAGCAGGCTCCATGCACCGGGAGCCCGACATGGGATTCGATCCCGGGTCTCCAGGATCGTGCCCTGGGCCAAAGGCAGGCGCTAAACCACTGCACCACCCAGGGATCCCTAAGCAAATGATTTTAATATTTGTTCTCCTTTTTCAAATTTCTTGAGCTTTCACCTGTGATAGGCTGAATTCTAAGATGACCCCTAAGATTTCCACCCCTTGGCGTGCTCATCCTGTATAATCGCCTCCTTTCAGTGTGGATGGGACCTGTGAATATGATGGGATAGTCACTCCCTTGATTCGGGTACCATATATGACAAAAGTGAGTCACTCCTGTGGCTGACACTGTAGGTGACCACCAAGTCTCCCGCTAATTGAAGAAGCCGTTGCTGTGTTGAGAGCCATGCGGAGGGCTGGCCATGAGAGCGGGCACAGGCCCAGCTGACAGCCACCGGGAAGGCAGCGAAGAAGCGGACTCTGCCCACAGCCACGTGAGCCTGCAGGACTCGCTCCAGGAAGGAATGAGGCCTTGGGAGCCCCCGAACAGAAGGCCCGGCTAAGCCCTGCCCGGACTCCTGACCCACGGAAATCCAGAGGAATTAACGGGTGTTGTTTTAAGCCACTGAGTTTGTAGTAACGTGTTCTGTGCCGAGGGAAGGCTGACACCTCGCCTAATGATTTTTGTAAACATAAGGGACACAATAAAGGTTTGTTTTAAAACACTGCCCGTTGTTTCTGTGACAGAGCTGTACTGTTCCGTACACTTTGGGGGTGTGGGCCACACACGTTTAGCGGGTTACAACTTACTCCCCCAGGGATCCCTATCTCTGTCACAACAGCTTCAATGCCTACTGGGTGCTCCTGTGGACTTCGAACAACTGTCTTTCCCCTGCTTCTCCCTTTAGTAGCCTGACGATCCTCCCCTAAAAATGGTTTCCGGCTAAGTTCCTGCCTCTCTGTTTCCAGACTGCCAGCGTTGGGTCCAGGCTGCCTGCTGTTCCTCCTGGGACTACACAGTGCCCTCCTCACCGGCTCTGCCTCTTGTCTCTCCCTGCCTTGTCACCTCTCCAAAATGCTCCCAATCTGGTCACCCCTGCTCAGAAATGGCCAACAGCTCACTATTCTGGAAAGACTTGGATCCAGGGTCCTGGTTTGGTCCCAACTCTCCTCAGCCCTACCAGTCTCCTGTACCTCAACCCCAGCACTCCCAACAGGGGCTCCTTCTCTGAGTGTGACATCATGCCACTGCCAAGCCTTCGTTCATACCACTTCCTCTCCAAGTCTTCCCATTTTCCAGCCCCTAGCTCCAATGTCACTTGTCCCTGATACTCCCTGGATCCTCACAAGAGGATGGAATGAGTCTGGCGCCAAGCACCCCACCGTGCTTGGGGCATGCATGGGGCGGACACCTGCATTCCAGACCTACCCACACCAGCTGCCTTCATTGGTGAGAGACACATGGGGCTAGAGCCCTGCTGGGGGGCTGTGTGCCCTTTGCCTGGTACAAGAGCACCTCACATCACTCACCTCCACACCCTGTACACGATAAGTGTTCCACCTTGGATATTGGTCAACTCTATCTCTTAGATCCCTGTGTACACATGACCATTCCCAGAATCCCAAGCACCTAGTCCCAAGGGTCCAGTAAGCCAGGAAGGCAGCACACTCACCCTGAGCTGGGTCACTAGGGGAGCTGGCATCTGGATCCTTCCCCCGGCTCCAGGGACCCCAGGAAAAGCATGCCAGCAGTGCTGGGAGGCCCGGTCTCTCCCCGGGTCCTGCTGCTAGAAAGAACACAAAGTCCCAGACGCAGCAGGTGAGCATGTTTGACAGGACTGGGAGATTTTCTGTTCAGCAATCCAAGAGCTTCAATTATCAACTGCCCTAGTTTCAACTGTCTGGGTCAAAAAACAAAGATTCTGATTTGTGAAGGGGGTGGAGTTTTTGTATTTCCAAAATTGACCCCCGCCCTGAAAAAAGATTGCTATACTTTATCCTCACAAAACCCTATGATATACGTACCATGTTGGGGAAGCTGTAGTGACAAAAATGACAGGAAACCAGTAATAATTACACAGGACCAAAGATTATACTCAAAGAGCAGAAATTTCCCCAAGTTTTAGTTCAAACTGTTTCTCAATGGGAACAGATTTAATCTTTCTGATAATTACTATAAAACAATCACATGTTCAGTCTAGTTTCCTTATTATAGTACCACTCAGCATCTGAGAGCCCCAACTCTGGAATAAGGCCAACTGGAACACAAAATGTCCTGTTCATAAATCCTCACTCAGGACCTATTTACTCTTTCTTTGCACCCACTCCTAATAAAACTGGATCCTTTGTTGGATTAGGATTAGGATCCTCAACCGGATTAAGCACATAAACTAGGTAAAAGGTCACTGCCAAGGATCGGCAACCTAAAAGAACAGCCAGCAGGCAGTGAGGAAAGAGATTGGAAAACTTTAAAAAGCCAGATGCAGTTGCTAGCAAAACCTTAGCAACATGAATCCATGGCGCTGTCCACTCTGCAAAAGTCCCGAGGAAACCAGTGGACAGTGAGTTATGATTACACTCATGACTTTTGGTCATTAATGGAAGGTTTCACGTTGTTAAGGATGTTTTTATAAAAGTAGAAACGAGTTTAAAAAGTAGAGAATGATTCCTCTGCAAAGTGTTAAGATTTCCTAAGTGTTAGTATTTAAAAGGAGGCAAGGAGGGGAGCCCTGGGTGGTTCAGTGGTTTGGCGCCTGCCTTCAGCCTGGGGCATGATCCTGGAGTCCCAGGATCGAGTCCCGCATCGGGCTCCCTGCGTGGAGCCTGCTTCTCCCTCTGCCTGTGTCTCTGCTTCTCTCTCTCTGTGTCTCTCATGAATGAATAGATAGAAATCTTTTAAAAATAAAAATATAAAAGGAGGCAAGGATTCTGCATGCAGGGCAAGGTGTTGGGAAATGGGTATAATGATTAAACACACAAAAGGGAAGTGACAAAACCAGGTGGTTAAGAGTTCTGGGATTTCCCTCGCAAATTTACAAGTGGGAGTGGGGAGGGCCAGGGAAGACTTCCTGGAGGAGGAAGTTCAGTCCCAAATCTCTTGATGGGATTGGTCAGGTGAAGAGGGAGAAGCAGGTTGTTATTCAAGGCAACTGCAAGGTGTACAAGGAGGCTAGGGCACACTTGGCTCTGGGGAATTAAAAGTTGTTCCTAGAGGAACGCCTAGGTGGCTCAGCGGTTGAGCAGCTGCTTTTGGCTCAGGGCGTGATCCCAGATTTCGGGGATTGAGTCCCACATGGGGCTCCTTGCATGGAGCCTGCTTATCCTCCCTCTGCCTGCGTCTCTGCCTCTTTCTGTGTCTCTCATAAATAAATAAGTAAATAAATAAATAAAGAAAATCTTAAAAAAAAAAAATGTTCCTAGAGAATGGGAGAGGACTAAGAGACTAAGAACTCAATCTTCTAGGTTCCAGCTCATTAGGAGCAGAAAATCTGGTTGTATTAAAGTCCCTCCTTTCCCTCATAGGGCGGGGTCAGTGAAAGGGCTGGCAACAATCACAATAACAATCCACCTCAGGACATGCCCTATGTCTTTCAGGATACTGGTTATAGAGTTTCAAGTTTAGCTCCTACCACAGACTCAACAGAAAGTTGTAGGCATGGGGCGGGGTTGGGGGGTCGTGCATAGGTTGGGGCAAGCTCTAGGGCTGAGATGCATGGTCTTCACCCAGGCAGGCCAAGCTAGCTGGTAGCTCTGGAACGTTTGTGACATCAGAGGTACCAAGTCTCCTTGCTGGAAAAGGCCCCCTGAAAGCCTCGGCATCTCTCAGTTTCTGGTTAACACACCAATGCTCAGAGGAGCAGAACACAGTCTCTGCCTTCCTTAACTCTTTAGCTGTTAGAAGGGGAGGCTGGAGAGCTTGGGCGGAGGGCAGCAGGTGCTGGGAAGGTGGGGTCGGGAAGACATCTGGGAGAGCAACAACAATCCTGCTCCTCTCAGCTTTGCCAGATCCAGCTGTACTCAATGTCAGTATTTTAATCCTAAAATCCGGAAAGGCTCTTGTGAAACCTTCTGCACCAGGGTGGAAGAGTTCTGACACTTCTGCTGATGACAGCCCCTCACTCTCCTCTTCCACGCTTCAGAAGGTGGAGAGCAGCAGTGGGTGCACGACCAGAGTGGGTGGCCAAGAAGGATTCTGGGCCTTCAGTCGCCCACACCCTTTCCCCACACCTCCAAGTCCTGGCATCTATTCCTTATCTTCTCCCTCTGACCCTGTGTGGTGCTTCCACGCTGAGCCTCCAGCGCCGCATCCCTGGCTGCACAGCGTCTAGCAGCTCCAGGCACCGCCAAACCCCTGGTCCCTGTTCTGTTCCCCTTCCCACCTTGGAACTCGGACCTCCAGAGGCTTTCTCACCTGCTCTGCCTCCCTCCAGCTCCCAGCACGGTCCCACCCTCTCTCCATCAACTTTCCTGCCCTGAGCTGGTCGGCTCGGCTTTCCCAAGCCCCTGCGTCTCTGAGGCTCTCTGGATCCTTCCGGAACAGAGCGGACCCCGTGCCCAGGCCCCGCTCGGCTCTAGCTGGGAGGCCGCGTGTGAGGCACCTCCCCTCCCGGGGCCTCAGTTTCCCGTGGTGCACGAGGAGGGAAGCTGGCCTAAGGAGTTCCAGCCTGGGGGGCCTCCCCCAGCCGCCGCCCGCCCGCGCCCTCGGGGCCCCGGGGTCTCACCTGGTCGCGCGGGCCCGGCGGCTTGCAGCGCCCTGCAGGCGGCCGCCTGGACGGCCAGGCTGGAGGCCGGGTGGCCGGGGCAGTAGGCGGCCGCCTGCACGGGGCCCCCCGCCTGGCGGCCGAACACCGCGCGCAGCAGCGCCTCCAGGAGCCGCAAGCCGGGCGCCGCCGCGTCCTCCGGGCCGGCCTCGGCCACCAGCACCCCGACCAGCGCCGCGCCCGCCCGCCGGCGGCCGCGCACGTCCCGCAGCATCTCCCGCAGGCGGCGCCGCGGCTCCCGGGCGGTCAGCGAGGACGCGCGGCACAGCACGAAGACGAGCGGCGAGCGGATGGCGCGCGCCCCCGCCGTCCCGGGCGCCCCCTGCGCCCCCCGCGCCCCCGGCGCCCCCGGCGCCCCGGCCCCCGCGCCGCCCGGCTTGCCCGCGGCTGGCTCGGGCGGGAACACGGCCCGGGCGAAGTCCCGCAGCAGCGCGCGGCTCTGCTCGCGCTCCCACAGCTCGCCCACCAGCAGCACCTGCCCGCGGCCGCCCGCCGCCTCCACCAGCGCCTGGAAGGGCGGCCCGGCCGGGAGCGCGGGCCGCGCCGCCAGCTCCTCCAGCTCGCGCTCCATGCTCGCCGCCGCCCGCCCTCCGCGGCCGCCCGGGCCCTGCGGCGCCAGCAGCGCGCCTCTCGGGGCGCCGGCGCCGGGCCCGGAGGACACGCCCCCGAGGGCCCAGCCCCGCCCGCCCCCCGGCCCGCGGGCCGCGCGGGGGCCTGGGGGCGGCTGCTCCCGCGGCCCGTGTGGCCGCCGCGGGGCGCCGAGCCGTCCCTCCGGTCGTCGGTCTGTGCGTCCGTCCGCGCACCGGTTCATCCATACATTTAACGAACACTTCCTGAGCACCCACTAGGTGCAGGGCCGCCAAAGGTGAAGGAGGACAGAAAATTATCGTGGGAACAAAGACGCCTTCACGAGTTAGATCGGTTGGACACGCGGAGCAGACACTGCCGTGAATCCGTGTAGTTTGGGCACTGGAGCTTCTGCAGCTGTGCCGCTTTGGCGTGTTGGTGGGGGCCCCAGGAAAGGGAGTGCGGGGAGGGGGGAGGGTGGTGAGAAAAGAGGGGAAGCAGGGAGGTCTTCTCTCCTGTCACTGACTTCACCTCTTGGGCCTTAAGCATTTAGCAAAAGCTAATCGAGGGCTCCTTACTTCAACAAATACTTACTACCCACAGGGCGCTGTGGGGTGAAAACCAGGAGGACAGTATCACTTCCTGTAGAGCAGAAAGCTCAGGAAGGCAGATGGGGGCGCTGATGGTACCGGGACCTGGGGGGCGGGGGTCTGTAGAGGGTGACAAGAGGATGTCAGTAGGCCAGGTTAGAAGCAGAGATGAAGTTCTGTTAATTCCAAGGATCTAGGTCAGCTTTGTCCAATGCAACATTCTTTGATGATGACACGTTATATGTTATCTATACTGTCCAATGCAGTAGCCAGGAGCTCCCTCTGGCTATTATTACTTGAAATCTGGTTAGTGCAACTGAGAAGCTAAATTTTACGTTTGATTTAATTTTAATTAAGTGTAAATAGCTGCATGCAGTTCGTGGCTGCAGCACTGAACAGTGCTGGTCAAAGCTCTTTACTTGTGCCCTGTTACACTGGATAGACCAATGACCCCTTTGGGTCAAGAGCATGTTCATGCTCAGCTCTCTCCTCCATATCACCCCCAATCTGCTCTTCAGTTACCCTATTTCCTTTCCTCTATAATTATGCTGAAATATCTCCTCCTGGAGAATTTGTATGTCTATTCAATAAAACACACCTTTTTTTGAGCACTAACTGTGTGCAAACAGTGGGGATTTAAAGATATACAGGCAGCCCTGCTTTAAGCCTAATTATCCAGCAGTTGTTTTAGCCAATGTTTGGAGTGAAGACACCATATCCTTGTTGCAGGTCTAGTTAATATAAACCTCTTCCCTCTATGTATCGTCTTTGCTCGGGGCAGAGATCCAGGGGCTTGGGTGGGGAAAAACCCAAGATTTGAAGCAAGAAGCCCTGGGCCAGAATCAGGGTGATTCACTCAACCTGTATTTATTTTTTTTAAACTTTTTTTTTAAGATTTTATTTATTTATTCATGAGAGACACAGAGAGAGAGAGAGAGATGCAGAGACACAGGGAGAGGGAGAAGCAGGCTCCACGCAGGGAGCCGGATGTGGGACTTGATCGGGGTCTCCAGGATCAGGCCCTGGGCTGAAGGCGCTAAACCGCTGAGCCACCGCGCTGCCCCCAACCTGTATTTCTTGAGCATCTCTGCTGTGTACTGTGCCCAGTGCTAGGGAGACAGCTGGGAACAGGCCAGATTCCTACCTTCATGGAGGGGCTGGTCTAGTGAGGGCTGGTAGAGAGAGAGAGAAACAAATAAACACATAAACAACAGCTTCAATGGGTGATCAGTGCTATGAGAAAAGTAGTGTAGGCTGACAATCCAGCCTCTAGAGATGCTGGCCTCTTCCTGGGGGTATAATCCTGAAGATGCCACAGAAGCACATCTTTTTTTTTTTTCTTCACAGAAGCACATCTTGATGAGGATTAAGAAAGGAATGTAAAAACCTTGAGAACCTGCACCCCTCCCCCCATTCCTACCTCCTCAGAGGCAGCAGGTGGTTGAGTCATGGAATGTGGGAACCAACAACAGCCCCTTGCACACGAGAGCTGGGTGCTATAGAGGGGAATAGGCTCAGTGAATGTCTTATAACAAACGTGCTTTTTTCTGCCTACATTGGCTTGGATAGATCATTGCCTAGTCCCAGCCCCAGCCTTATCACCATCACTGCCACGGTGCTCCGAGGCAGGAAAGAGTTGCGCTAGCCAGGAATGGTAACATCAGCCTGGGGTTAGAAGCTTAGAACAACCAGACCTGGCAGCCCCAAGCAGTCCTGGCCCTTCTTCCCCCTGCCTGGGTCAGGACATTCCAACCACATGACCCAGCTCATGAGAAGAGTAGTGGCCAGGGGAGAGTGCCCAGAAGTTTCCTGAGAAAGGTGCCTGGTAAATATTGGGGGGGTCAGAGGCACTTGGGGGGTAGCCAAATTTGCATTGTAATGCCAGAGGCAATTCCCCTGTCCTCACTGCCTCTCCTCCACTTCTTTAAACTCCCCAGGAGGGAGGATACTAGGTAAAATTTAGGCTTAAGCCTCTTTCTAGGTAGCCAAGGTAGCTGATATCCAAGACAATATCGATCATTGGGAAAACTGACCAGACTTTGGAAAGTTTAAGACAAAGCAGATTTACATAATACATGAATTAAGATTCATTTCTGATGCTAATAGCACAGACTCCAAATAATAGCTACTAATAAATAGCAGAGACTCACAAACACAGTGTAAGTTTATTTTAACCTTTTGGAGAAGTGTGGAAGTGGACCGTTCATGGCATGGCCATTAGTGTAGCTTTGTATCACTAGTTCTTTGAGGACTCAGGTTTCTTTCTTTTTTTTTTTTTTTTTAAGACTTTATTTATTCATGAGAGGTACAGAAGGAGAGGCAGAGACATAGGCAGAGGGAGAAGCAGGCTCTCTGTGGGGAGCCTGATGCGGGACTCCATCCCAGAACCGCGGGATCACGACCTGAGCCAAAGGCAGACGCTCGACCACTGAGCCACCTAGGCACCCTGAGGACTCTAGTTTCAATCCAGTCATGCCCCCCCACCCCAATTCATCTTCATAATCCAAACTGGCTATGAAAGCACCAGCCATCACATCTGTATTCCAGGCATCTAGATAGCAAAAGGTTGAGGAATGAACAAAAATCAGATTGACTTCAGATTTCTTAACAGCAATGCTGGATTTAAGATGATAGTTGCATAATATTTTTCGAGTATTACAGAGAAAGAACTTTGAACCTAGATTTTGATTTCTGGCTGATTTATCAGGTATTTAAAGGATCAGGTTTCTCACATAGAGCCCGTCTTTGAAAACACCATTAGAGGAAACACTCCAACAAGAAAAGAAATAAATACAGGTGTGCTCAACAATAGTAGGAGAGATTCAATCACTTGTTTAAATCATTTTTGTCTAAGTAAATGGTGCCTTGCGATGCCAGCAATACACAGCCCGGGTACATACATATAAGCTGCAGCTGTGACAAAGCCGGTGGGAGTCCTACCAAGTGGATGGAAAGGGCATTGACCCCATCAAGGTCACCTCTCTGAGGACAGAGGGGAAGACACAGCAGCTGTCCAGAGAACTGCTCTTAGTTTTGGACTGTCTTACAAGGCTTGTCTAAAACCAATGTGCGGGCAGCCTGGGTGGCTCAGGGGTTTAGTGCCGCCTTTGGCCCAGGGCGTGATCCTGGAGTCCGAGGATCGAGTCCCACATCAGGTACCCTACATGGAGCCTGCTTCTCCTTCTGCCTGTGTCTCTGCCTCTCTCTGTGTGTGTCTCTCGTAAATAAATAAATAAAATCTTTAAAAAATAAAAATAAAACCAATGTGCTCTGCCTCAAGCTATTGATTCTTGGGCATTAAATTTACAGGTAACAATTCCCAACCTTCCAGAGATGGGATGGAGGATTAATCAGAGAGAGGGTGGATGTTAAACAAAGGTCGGAGTCCAGGGCCGGTGAAGTTGATCTTTACCTGTGTTATTTACATGTCAAAGGTTCAGGTATTAAATTAACAGGAAACTACGAAAACCTTAAAAAAAAAAAAAAAAAAAAGGCGGGAGGCCAAGATCATTTTTCCTCCTCTCTGTCCACACCCTCGAAAATATCATAAAAAAACAGGCTTTTTCTGATTTCTCTGTTTTTCAGTGAAGATGCAAAGTGCAAATGGGGTTTCTGAAACTATTTACTTCCCTGGGGTCCCGCAAACAGAACTTGGTGGGAAGAGTTATGAGAAAGTGATGATTTGAAAAAGGAGTGATCTTGGTCTGGTTTTGGGTGGTACCTCCTTTGTCCTCCTCTCTGTCTCTCTTGCGGTCCTTCCTTCCTCCCTCCCCCCTTCCTCCTCCCTCCCCCATCTCCCCTGCACCTCCCTCCCCTCCTCTTCTCCCTTGTCCTGTCCAATCACTTTTTTTCCCTTCCCCATCCGTCTTTCTTCACATCTTTCCTTGCTCTCCCTTCTCCCCTAAAACAATTGTTTTCAGAGCTATGAGGACGGTGGGACCTGGGGAGAGTGTATGGGCTCCTGAGGAAGCCCAATAGAGAGAGAAAGATCTTACATGTGAGGAAGACCATGAAAAGGGTTAGGAAGTTGGGGGAGTCCCCAGGACCCAGAGGCAGGGGCAGGAGGAGGTTTCGAGACTTGGGTCTGATAGTGGAGCACCACCTGTGCTGTGTCCTGGCTGTGGGATGACCACGAGGGGACCACTGGACCAGGACTTCATTTCCTTGTTGTCAAGGTGGAACATCTTCCTTTCTTCCCTTCTAGGTTCTTTGGCTGGTCTAATAATTAAATTAACATAAGGCAGATTAACAGGAGCAAATGCATTTAATTACATCTATACTGACACCCACAAAGACGTAAGACTCAAAGGCAGTGGGACAATTGAGGCTCACATGCCATCCTGAGCTAAGGAAGGGGGGCACTTGGGTGGCTCAGTGGTTGAGCATCTGCCTTTGGCTTCGGTCATGATCCCGGGGTCCTGGGATCGAGTTCCACATCGGGTTCCCCTTAGGGAGCCTCCTTCTGCCTCTGCCTATGTCTCTGCCTCTCTCTGTGTGTCTCTCATGAATAAATAGATAAAATCTTAAAAGGAAAAAAAAAAAAAAAAGGAATGGACAGGGGCCTGGGGCTCCAGAGGGAGGAGGACAAGTCACAGGAAGATGAGAAGAGCAGATGTTTGGTAATCAGATATTGGTGTGGCCATGCAGGTAAGTCTCTCTGACTGAAAAAAAAAAAAAAAAAAAAAAAATCTCTGGTAACAGCTCTCTCTCTCCCTATCTCAATTCTTCTAGTCCATTAAAGAAGTAAAAAGCTTTTCCTGAGCCTTTTGGGTCTTGATTGCTTTCCCCTCAAATAATCTACATGCCAAAGTGGCACATTTCTGAGTGATGTATTCTGCTGCCTTTCATCGCCCACCGGGCCAGGGCTGGTTCCTGGTACTGGGAATGCAGATCTCCGTGGCAGCTGGTGTTCTTATGAGGGTCAGGCATCTCAGTTTCGTCTGAGCTTTAGGTAAATGAAGGTCTGATGGAGGTCTGTTAAGATGGCCAGGCAGAAAGGCCCTAGCTCTAATCCCTACTATACCCTTGCTGGGCCCAGGATGGGTTCCTGGTGTCAGGAGGAGAGGTGGGCAGGCCCTCCAGGGCACACCTGCACTGGCTGAGGCAGTTGGGCAGGCAGGCAATCCTCCATCTGCAGAAATGTGCACTGAGCCTGTGCTTGAGCATCTGACCCCATCACCCCCCCCCCGCGAGGGGCGCACGTGGGAGACCTGGGAGTAACAGATAAAAGAGCATCCAGGCAAAGGCAGGGACACCAGCCAGCTCTGCCTGGCATCCAGGAGCAGGTGACAAGCTCGCCTGAGCATTGCCAGCATGTCTGAAGCTTCAGCCCAGAGTAGTGTTGGTGAAATGCAGCTTCAGCAGGCAACCCTGGCGAGGCTGTCTGCACCTGCTGCCCTGGCCTTGGCCTCAAGGTGACTTTATGAGGATCTGCTGGCATCTGAGCCTCGGGCCCAGAAGGGAGGGAAACAGCAGCTGACCCAGGCTGCAATGACATAGGGTGACCTCAAATCCACTCAACTTGGTCCTCCTTTAAAATTTCCCTGTCCACGTCAAGTTAGAGTGTGAGCATGAGTCTCCCAAGACCCAGCCTTGCAGGAGAATGGCACTGGCAGAGAGTGGCCAGGAAGTGGTCTCTAAGAGCTGAGTGGGGCCTTTGCCTCTCTGAGGATCCGAATATACCAACTTCACTCAAGGTGACACCTTAATTGTCAGTCCTCTTGAGGTTAGAGTGGATCAGAAGAGGGTTATCACAGGATAACCTTTCCTCAGCCAGGGCTCAGCACGTACACCCCTTGACAGACAATCAAGTAGCACATTGGCTGTGCCCATGGGGTGGACCTGAGGGGCAGTGCTCACCATGGACTCCCTGCCCTGTACCTATATGTCTCGTCTGTATACTCTCTGCCACCCCTTAGTCCCTTAGAGAGGCTGATGAGATACAGAAAGAATGTGTGTTTTGGGGATGCGTGCCGTGGGTGACTTCATGATCATTCTTCAGAGGACGCCCACCTGGTGTAGGACAAAGTAACCATTAAATATTAACCTTATGATAACATTATTTGCTCAAACCAGCTCCTGGCCAGCATGTCTCCTGCCCAGAGAGATTAATGGAAGATTCAGTCAGGATGGGTCTGGTAAGTGCCCCAAAATGCAGGGTTTCGTTGCCAGACCTGTATGTTGAATGTGGCTCACCAGGTCAGAAACTTCTGGGATTACTGGCTTCAAGGCTGCTCAGCTTCCCATTCTCAGGTTGTGCTGGGCAAAGGCAAGGGGGCCTCTAGCAGTAGCCACTAGCCACTGGTGACTATTGAGCACTTGCCATGTGGCTAGTGTGACCGAGGCACTGTATTTAAATTTTTATTTAATTTTAAATAATTCTAAGTTAAATTTAAATAGCCCCAGATAGCTAGTAGCTATCATATTGGGGAGCACAAATCTAGAAGCTATGCTACCGTTCCCTTACAAGGATGATTTCTGTGCCTTCATTGACAATTTTGTTTAGATTTGTTTTCAACTGGACAGTGACAGGACAAGGGTACTGGCTGTGACAGACATTAGTTAGTTCCCTCCTTACTGCCACTCCATGCTCACTGAGCCCTGATTTTTTTCTTCTTTCCTTTTTCTTTCCTTCTTTCCTTTTCTTTCCTTCTTTCCTTTTTCTTCTTTTCCTTTTTCCTTCTTCCTTCCTTCCTTCCTTCCTTCCTTCCTTCCTTCCTTCCTTCCTTCGTCTTTCTTTCTTTCTTTCTTTCTTTCTTTCTTTCTTTCTTTCTTTCTTTCTTTCTTTCTTTCTTTCTTTCTTTCTTTCTTTTTTATAGAGGGCCAGGGGTTGAATCACTAGTAAATTAAGCCACCTATGACACTCCTGCCTCTCTTTGTTGGTGATTGGTTTTGGAGTGGGTACGTGACTCAATTCTAGCCAATCCGACTAGAGGAAGTCCCCTGGAGAGACTTCTGGGAAAGATTTTCTTGCCTGACTAGGGAAGGTGCCTTTTTAGACCATCATCTTCCTTCTTGTTCGGGACAGTGTTGTGTGGATTTGATATTTGGACCTGCAGCAGCTATCTTGCCACGATGAGGGAAAGGCCCAGGAATCAATATCTTTCTACGAATTGTTGATAATATTTGGGGAAACTCAGTGAACCCGTGAACCATGAGAGCATCTGAGGCACCTCACCAAGTCTAAGCACAATGTCATCAATGCAGTGAACCAGCATGATGCCCTGTAGGGCAGCGAGATGGTCAAGGCCCATCCAGCACAAAGTCTAGAAGCAAAATGGAGGAGACTTACTGCTGTTCATTCCCTCCCTATGCTTCTGATCAGAGAGGAGAGTTATGTAGGATGGTAAGAGGTGTCATCCCCCCATACACACACACACACGCACACACATGCACACACACATGCACACACACACGCACACCCCTTCAACTCATTCACAGTGATACTAATAGCTATGTTCCCTTCTGGGCCTTGATTTCCCTTCAAGTTTACTGTTTGTTGGGGAGGGAGACTCCTGGGGCTTCTCCTTTGCCCTTCCCATAATAGCCCTTACTTTTGGATCATAGAACCAATGTGTGGATTCTGCTTAGGTTTAGGATATCTATTCCAAGCTTATACTGAGGCACTGGAGAAGTAACAGGTTCAGGATTCCAGCAGTCCTCCTATGAGCAGGACTCCCACCAAAGCTCCATTTATCACTCAGCCTGGCAGTGTTCTGGTTCCCCTAGGATTACTGTTGGTCTGTGCTGTATTCCAAAACCCCTGAAAGTTCTGGTTCATTCCTTTCCCCAGGGCACAGTTTCCCTGATGTGTGGTCAAATCCCCTGTAGGAAAAGCAGGAGCAAGATAAGCAGAATACATTTTTGATGTTATTTTTTTTTCCCAAGGGGGACCCAGTCTCCATTCAATTCAAGGGGCTGCGAACTGACATATCAGAGAAGCCACCCTGGGACCTTCTGCTGAAATCAGAGACTATTTCAATGGCAGTATCCTCCCCAAAACAGTCTGCCCGGTATGCTGGCTTTGGCATTATTTCTGCTGGCCCCTCAGGATTATGCTGTTAAACTCTTTTTTTTTTTTTTAATTGTTGTGTGTGTTGTTGTTGTTGTTGTTTTTTAATTGAAGGTCCCTTACTGGTCCTGTTTCCATAAGTGCCAAGACCAGGGGAAAAGGGGAGGCAGCGCAAGGAAGGGTCATCTCCACAACATTCCATTTATACACAGAACTAAACAGATAAGCCCAGAGTCACTATTGCAGTTAGAAGTTGGCAGCATAGGAAAAGGGAGGAACAGGTGGGGAACTGGGGTGTCATTAAAAAAATACAGGCTCCCGCCAAACTGGGGTGCCTGGGGGGAACTTGGTCTGCTTCAACCCAAGAGGAATCAGAAGATCAAAAATGGTTTGAGAGGGCAGCCCAGGTGGCTCAGGGGTTTAATGCCGCGTTCAGCCCAGGGCCTGATCCTGGGGACCTGGGATCGAGTCCCACATTGGGCTCCCTGCATGGAGCCTGCTTCTCCCTCTGCCTGTGTCTCTGCCTCTTTCTCTCTCTCCTCTCTGCTGTGTTGCTCATAAATAAATAAAATCTTTTAAAAAAATGGTTTGAGAAAGACAGAACTGTCAGGGATAGAGGGCGGAGGAAGGTCCAGGGGGTGAGGGGGCTGTTTGGCAACTGGGGTGAAGGGATTGCCTTCCCGCTGCTGGGATCCCCCCAGCCCCTCCAGTCTGGCAGGAAGGGGGCAGGCTACAACCCCCATGGACAGGTCTGGGGCTGCCAGATGCTCCAGGCAGGGGGCTGGAGGGGGCTCACAAAGGCTTGCCCTCCAGAGAGATGACAGCACTGCCCCCCAGTTTCTCTGCCAGGGTGCAGCGGTCCTTGACCTCCTCATAACAGTTTGCTTGTAATTAATGCTTGATCCCAGTCAGCTTTTTCTTGATGGCATCCTTGGAGCTGGCATAAATATTTTGCTCTTAAGGGGTGCAGACTTGGGTGCTCAGAAGATAAACACCAGGTCCTCCTTCTTGCTCTCCCTGGTCTCATAGGTTGCGTCATAGAGGGCATAGCGGCAGTCCTTGTCTGGTAGATAGCATCTTGACAAAAGTGGCGTAGGGGTCATTTACAGTCTGGCCCACATCACCTACCAGGATCTCCTTGCCCTCCTCAAGGATGATGTTCTTGTCCTCGCTCAGGCAGAAAAGTACTGCCTTCTTGCGCTTCTTCACCTCTTCTGGTGTTGAAGGCTTATGCACCTTCATGTCATTAAACACTTTGATGACACCGTCAGAAACCGCCACGCCAGAGGCCGTGTTTCCGGAAGCGAAAGGGAGATAGCAAAAAGGGTCAGAAGAGATGAGAGCCACTGCAGGTGCTGCTGGGATCTGACTGAACCCATGCTGTTAAACTCTTAACTCTGCTGCAGCCACTGTATTACCTGGCTGACCACAGGACCTTTGCATCACTCCTTCACAATTCAAAGTCCTTAGCAGGAGTACCTAATTGGCTAAGTTTATGTTACATGACAATGTCCTAGTTATAAAGAAGCTGAATGAGAGAGTAATTGATTCACCTTTGACTTCCACAGAGAGGAATAGAGGCTGGGCTGCCAAAATATTGGTGATTTTTATCTTTGCTCATTGCTTATCTATGTAGTTGGGTCTCTCTCTCTCTCTCTCTCTCTCTCTTTAAAGATTTTATTTATTTATTCATGAGAGGCAGAGACATAGGTGGAGGGAGAAGCAGGCTCCATGCAGGGAGCCCCTGAGACTCCAGGATCATGCCCTGAGTCGAAGGCAGATGCTTAATTGCTAAGCCACCCAGGGGCCCTTCTCTCTTTCTTCTTTATTGAGGTATGGTCGACACATAACATACTAGTTTCAGATATACAACATAATAATTCAACATTTGTATATATTTCAAAATAATAATTCTAGTTAATATCAGTTACCATACATAGTTACAATTATTTTCTACAATGAACATTTATTATATGCATAATTTTAAAAAGGAGTCTGTCATTTTATATATTTTTGACTCAGCCTGTTCCAAAGTTATAATTATTATACATGTTTGGTGGGGGGGAGCCTTAAAAATAGTTCTTGGACCTGAAAAGATCTGGAACACTAGCCTTAGAATTTGAGGTGTTTGTCATTTGTATGTGAGGGTGAAACCAAAGTGGCCCTGCCTGGTCCTACCTAGCCCCCCTCTGTGGGGGGACATCTGGAGATCTCTGTTCAGGCTCCTTGACTTTCAGAAGAGGTTGTTAACTGTGCCCTCAGCTCAGCTGCCTGTTTAAACATGAGGTCTGCTCTTAACTGGCAACACAGAACATTAAGGGTCCTTGTCATATCACAGCCGCAACCTCAAACTCACTCTTGTTTGATACTTAGCAAACATTTGGTTGAATTAAACAACATTTAGGAAGACTTGTCTGAATGGGAGTCACACATTCAGTCATGCGTGAGGGCTCTAGCCCTTGTTAGCATTTATTTGAGATTGAATATTACATCTTGGATGATCACATGCTCTCTGCCCTGAGGTGCCTGGGATTGTTTTGTTTGAACCTACATGGAGTCATGCCGTTGACTTAAAGAAAGGCAGCTGTCGATGCCAACCCTATGGTACTCATTGTTTTATTTATAATAAGGATATTTTTAGGGCCTTGTTCTCTGTATTACAAAGCCCCTCCCCCTTTTTTGAGATTTTATTTATTTGTTCATGAGAGACAGAGAGAGAGAGGCAGAGAGAGAAGCAGATTCCATGCAGGGAGCCCGATGTGGGACTTGATCCCCGGACACCAGGATCACACTCTGGGCCGAAGGCAGGTGCTCAACCACTGAGCTACCCAGGCATTCCTATGAAAGCCCATTGTATGAAAGCATATAGAAGAAATTCCTTTCTGGTCTTGGAATTAAGCACCTGATTTGTTTATATCTAATGAACATTGTGAGTAATATGGCTGGCCTTGTTTCTTTCTTTGAGTGGGCTGCAAGGAAGCTCAGAGTCAAATCGTGGCCCATATCTAGCAAGTGTAGAGGATTTTCATGATAAACATTTTATGTATTAATCTTATCTCTCGCTCCACATTATTTCACCTAATCTAATTTTCCCTTCTTACTAATGACTTAAAATAAAAAAAGATTATTTGAGAGAGAGAGAGAGAGAGAGCGCGCGTGCATATGAATGGAGGGGAGGGGCAAAGAGAGAGGAAGATGTGGGCTCCTCACTCCTCAAGAGCCTGATGAGATGTGGGCTTGGTCCCAAGACCCTGAGATCCTGACCTGGGCTGAAGGCAGATGCTTAATCAACTGAGCCACCCAGCACCCGTTTCCTGTGATTTTTTTTTTTTAAGTATTTTATTGGAACATTTTGTAAGCAAGCTTAAATGTTTTTTTCTTTATTTTTTAGTCAGAGAAAGGTAAAAACAAAGATACATATAAAATATTTATAGTGTTATATTTTCACTTGGATCCTTGTACTGAACTCTGTGATATCCTCTAATCTGGGAAGCTCAGGGATTTTATTGGGTTTGCAGTTTTCATTTCAGTCTTTGAGAATAATCATTTTGTCACCACTCCTGTGATCACTGTGTTGGAAAGAATTTTCATCCTTTTGCATTCTTGCTAAACTCCTCTTCTTCCACCTGATGTTTACTTAATACCTAACACAATTATTATGAACTTCTCTTTATTCTCTGAGTAGTGGAATGGGATTCAGAAGCTCATGTCCTCATTAAGTTTTATAATCCTCTAATAAGAATTCCAAGCATTTTGAGTCTTTAGAATTTTTTTTTTTCTTTTTTCTTTGCTATAGATCTGGGACAAATGAACACCCAAAGTCACTGGTTTGTCTTTCTTTTAAAGTTTTTTATTTTTTTTATTTTTATTTTTTATTTATGATAGTCACACACAGAGAGAGAGAGAGAGGCAGAGACACAGGCAGAGAGAGAAGCAGGCTCCATGCACCGGGAGCCCGACGTGGGACTCGATCCAGGGTCTCCAGGATCGCGCCCTGAGCCAAAGGCAAGCGCCAAACCGCTGCGCCACCCAGGGATCCCTGGTTTGTCTTTCTTGAGGCAAACTTGAGAAGACCAATCTGTAGTCAAGGAAATGCTAACTCTCTCAGCCACCAACGCATATAACAAAAACCTAAAAACAGTATGTTTGCAAGGCACCTGGGTGGCTCAGTCAGTCAAGTGTTTGACTCTTGGTTTCG
Source organism: Canis lupus familiaris (assembly GCF_011100685.1). NCBI lineage: Eukaryota > Metazoa > Chordata > Mammalia > Carnivora > Canidae > Canis > Canis lupus. The sequence goes on along the minus strand of NC_049246.1, from coordinate 43,155,589 downwards.
GTTCAGGTCCTCATGGCCCCACATTGGGCCCCACGTGGAGACTCCTTGAGATTCTCTTTCTTCCTCTCCCTCTGCCCCTCCCCCCTCTAAAAAATAAATAAAAATAAAATAAAATAAAAAAACCCAGTGTGTACAGAGGAATTTATGTATTCATTCTGGGATAATTCTGAGGCAGTGGTTATAATCCTCTATTCAACCCGTTTCTTGTAGGAAAAAAAAAGCAGAAAATCAGGACAATAAAAAGAAAATATTGCCCAGTTTTTTATTATTAGCAACTAGAAGATTAGCTTTCCAAGTTTTAAACAAAGTGCTTGCTTTATTCCATGAATATATATTGAGAGCCTACTATGTGCAAGTCTCTGTGTTATATCCTGGAATATAGCATTGTTTAAAACTAGACACAGTCTCTACTCTGTGCTTCCTATTATATATCTCACAGCCCATAACACATTTATGCAAATGATACCACACTGTACATTGTGTCCTGATACTTGCTTTTTCTCACTGGACCATATATTTTGGATATCTCCCCATGTCAACATCTATAGACAGACATCATTTCAAAAGGCCAAATAGTTTTATATATATGATTAACCATACTTTATTTTAATCAGTGCCCTCATGTTGCAAACTTTTCTACAATTATAAGAAGTACTTCTGGATGCCTGGGTGGCTCGGTTGGTTAAGCGTCTGCTTTTGGCTCAGGTCATAATCTCAGGGTCCTAAGATCTAGTTCTGATTCCAGCTCTATGCTCAGCAGGGAGTCTGCTTTTCCCTTTCCCCCTGCTCATCCTCTCTCTGTCACTGTCTCTCAAATAAATAAGTAAAATCTTAAAAAAAAAAAAAAAGGGGTTCTTCTGTCCACAACCTTACACTGAACCTGTGCACCAATGCTTTCAAGATGCTCTTAAGTCATCCTCAGATGCACCAATGTGGAAAATTGACTCCACATCACTGGTAATCTTTCTGGCTTTTCTAGTTCAATGACTTTGGCTGTGCCTTTTGTGCAGGTAGCCCAACTTGCTCAGATCTAGCTGACCAGAACTGCTTGGGAGATGACTGAAGAAAGTGTCTGGCTTTATCCTTATAAGGACTCCCTTTCTACAGTGACAGCATCATCTTATGTTGGTCTTAATGATTACATTGCCTTGTCACTTCTGGGGGTGAAAGGGGCCAACTCTCTTTCTATTCATGCCTTGCTTGAGACCTGGCACCCTATTCCTGCTTTATCCTGGTGCTCATGAAGTGTGTATCTGATAGATGAATGCATGAATAAACAGATTCCAGGCTGAGAGGCAGTCCACAGGGAGTAAGTGATGTTGGGGGCCATGGCAGGCAGGCTTAAATACAACACCATGGATAAGTTAAAGATGCATGTTTCAGTTTCTAGAAAAAAAAATTAAGGATAGAAACACCACCAAGAAACTTAGCTAAAAAGCTAATAGATGAGGGACACCTGGGTGGCTCAGGGTTGAGTGTCTGCCTTCAGCTCAGGGTGTGATTCCAGGGTCCTGGGATCTAGTCCCGCATCTGGCTCCCTGTGGGGAGCCTGCTTCTCCCTCTGTCTGTGTCTCTACCTCTCTCTGTGTGTCTGTCATGAATAAATAAATAAAATCTTTAAAGAAAAATTTTAAAAAGCTAATAGATGAGATAGATGGCATAGTAAATGATATTCAGTTTACCCAAAGAATGGCAAAGAAGGATAAAGAGAGGAAAAATAAACTTTGAGGACAAAGAATAAACTAAACCAAGATGGTAGACTTAAACCCAACCCTATTAATAGCTATTTAATATTAATTAACTAAATGCTTATGTAAAAAAACATACATAACATTCCCCAAGATAGACCATATTCTGGGCCAGAAAACAAGTCTCAATAAATTTCAAAGGATTGGGGCACCCAGGTGGATCAGATGGTTAGGCATCTGCCTTTGGCTCAGATCATGATCCTGCAGTCCCAGGATGGAACCCCCCTATTGGGCTCCCTGCTCAGCGGGGAGTCTGTCTGCTTCTCCCTCTGCCCCTCACCTATTGATGCTTTTTCTCTCCCTCTCTCTCAGATTAATGAATAAAATCTTTAAAATTTTTTTGAATAATAGAAAACATGCCCAGTATATTATCTGAGGTATTAAATTCGTCACCAATCACAGAGGTATTAAGATTAATAATCTATAACAATATGATAACCAAAAGTTCTCAGATATATGGGAATTAAACAACACAATCCTACATGATATCTCAAAACATCACCTATGAAATTAGGAAATATTTTTACTTGAATTAAAGTGAAAATAGGGACGCCTGGGTGGCTTAGTGGCTGAGCGCCTGCCCTTGGCTCAGAATGTGATCCTGGAGCCCTGGGATCAAGTCCCACATCAGGCTCCCTGCATGAAGCCTGCTTCTCCTCCCTCTGCCTATGTCTGTGCCTCTCTCTGTGTGTCTCTTGTGAATAAATGAGTAAAATTAAAAAAAAAAAGCAAAAATAAAACCCCCAAATTTATGAGATGCAACTAAATGAGTATGTGGAAATATTTTTTTTGTTGTTGTAGCTATGGGCTAGTCATTATTATGTGTCTTCCTTTCTCCTCAACTTTTGAATGAGAGACTATCTATTATATTTTCCTGTCTCTGTCTTGCCTTGATTTGTCAGGTGTATGTTGGGGTGATAACTGGTCTTTGTAGTTCACAGGTCTCTGCACCTAAGAAACCAAACATAAGGAGCCGTACTCAAGAAATCACACTTTCAAAGTATCATCCCCACCTGGATCTAATATTCATGGTGAGATCCTGGACCTCAGGCCTGAGTGTGGTGCCAGAATGGAAAGTTACTCTGGAAGTTTTACTTTGTTTTATTTTCAGAGGTGACTCTATTTGGCAAGTGGATACGAATTATGAGGAGTTGGAGGGCAGATTGGGATAGGTTGTGACACTGGTGGCCCCTGGTGAACTGGGCCTTCTTCAGGCCTTCCCATCCTCATATCATTCCATATTGACTCAGGCAGGGCTAATGCGACCTGAGCAGGAATGATGCAAGTAGAGACTTGATCAGTGCCTGCACGGTGGGGCTTGTGCTCTTGGAACACTCCTTGAAATTCAGTCGCCATGTGTAAAGAAGCCCTTATTAGGCTACTGACTGAGGAAGCCAATGTGGAGAGGACCCTGCAGGATAAGAGACAAATGTGAGTGTTCCAGCTCCCACCAAGATGCAGCTGTATGAGTGACCTCAGCTATACCACAAACCACCTAGTTGAGCCCCATCAACCCACAGAAACATGAGAAATAACAAGTCATCGTTTTAAGCCACTAAGTTTGGGGGTGGTTTGTTGTGTGGCAGTAGACCTCTGGAACATGTAGGGAGCTTTGGAGCTGGGACTCTTTTAGAGTTGTCTCAAAGTGAGACATGAAGCCAGGCCTTTTAACCCCCATATAGACCTGAAGGGGAGCAGAATATGCCCCCCAAAACATGCCCCTTCAGCTTGTGGATTATTTTGAGCCGAAGCCAATCAAGTCCCAGCAAACTCCAGAAAAGCTTTTTATTTCTCCCTTAACTGTCTAAAATAATTTACATAGGGGGGCCCAGCCCAGAAAGAGAGCTATCAGAGATAACTTCTTTTTATGTGAAAGACATCTGCATGGCAGGACATTTGATTACTAAACATCTGCTCTTCTCATCTTCCTGTGAATTTCCTCTCTCCTCTTTGAAGCCCCAGGCTCCCATCCCTTTTCTTAGCTCAAGATGGCACATAAGCCTCAATTGCCTGACTGCCTTTGAGTCTCATATTTTTATGGGGCTCCCGTACATGTGTAATTAAATTTTTTTTCTCCTGTTAATCTGTCTTATGCCAATTTAATTATTAGACCAGCGAAAGAACCTAGAAGGCAAGAAGGGAACATTTTTCTGTCTCTGCAGACCTGTCATTAGGTTCATTGTGCCTCTGGGAAGGCAGCATGATCTTGGGTGAAGCAATATATATATATATATATTTTTTTTTTTAGCCAAGGGCAATTCCCAGAGTTGGGTACAACTGTGAGCACTCAGCAGCCAACACTTCTGGAATCTACGGGAATGAGTGCCTTGATCTGGTGGCGCAGTACAGCATTCACTAGTCAGATTTCTACAGACTTCCACTGTTTTCCCATTGGTAGGATAGAGGAAGGGGGCTACAGATGCTTTATCTGATGCCAGGTCAGCGTTCTGGCAAGATGTGACTGGCTTAAAGGAAGAGTAATGAATTAGTCTAAAAACACATGCTAGATGGGCCCTTGGGGGTATCTTTCCTGGGTTTCTGGTTCTAGGGAAATACTTCCGTCTCCATAACTGGCGGCTGAGGAGTGAGAACTGAACATCACATGTCCCAACGGTAGAAGGCCACCCTGACTCGTTTCTGTGCTCATTGCTCAGGCTATGGAAGTCATAATCATGAAGTCTGATCTTGGGGTGGCTAGCTCTCAGAGACAGGAATAGGGCAAGTCTGAAGAGGGTATGGCGGTGGGAGCAGGGGTGTCTGGTAATTAGAGGAGGGTGGCATTGAGAAGGAATCTTATGCAAAAAGTAGGTATCTTGGGATGCCTGGGTGGCTCAGTGGTTGAGCATCTATCGCCTTTGGCTTGGGTCATGGTCCCAGGGTCCTGGAGTCCTGGGATAGAGTCCTACATAGGGCTCCCCATAGGGAGCCTACTTCTCCCTCTGCCAATGTCTCTGCCCCTCTCTGTCTCTCATGAATAAATAAATAAAATATTTTTTTAAATTTAATTTTATTTTTTATTCATGAGAGACAGAGAAAGAGAGAGAGAGAGGCAGAGACACAGGCAGAGGGAGAAGCAGGCTCCATGCAGGGAGCCTGATGTGAGACTTGATCCTGCGACTCCAGGGCCATGCCCTGGGCCAAAGGCAGGCACTAAACCGCTGAGCCATCCAAGCCTCCCCTAAATAAAAAAATCTTAAAACAAACAAACAAACAAACAAAAAAACAAATTAGAGGTGGAGCAGCGCTGCATATCCCGAGGCTTCACACCTGCCCAGTTCCAGGCAGCTCTAGAGGAGTATGAGGAGTTAAACGTCTGGCGGGTTGAGAGACCTCATGATGCCTTTGAAGGGAAAGGAAGACTCTCTTCTTTTCTCCTGAGCTGCACTTGTTTCATTCTTCCTGTTTGTAGATTGCTATATTCTAAAAAAAAGATGAATGAATCTTGAAAGATTGGTGAAACTCGTATATCCATCAGCAGGTGAACTGGTACAAAAAGAAAAACAATATTGAGCACCCGGACGCCTGGGTGGCTCAGTGGTTGAGCGTCTGCCTTCAGCCCAGGTCGTGACCCCCGGGGTCCTGGGATCGCGTCCCGCGTCGGGCTCCCTGCATGGAGCCTGCTTCTCCCTCTGCCTGTGTCTCTGCCCCTCTCTGTCTCTGTGTGTCTCTCATGAATAAATAAGTTAAATATTAAGAAAAAAAAAACACCTAGGGTTTCCCTAGGTGGCTCAGCGGTTTAGCGCCTGCCTTCGGCTCAGGGCGCGATCCTGGAGTTCCGGGATCGAGTCCCACATCGGGCTCCTTGCATGGGGCCTGCTTCTCCCTCCTCCTGTGTCTTTGCCTCTCTCTATCACAAATAAATAAATAAATAAATAAATAAATAAATAAATAAATAAATAAATCAATCTTAAAAAAAAACACACCCACAAAACAATACTGAGCACAACACGTGTATTGACCACCTTCCCAGCATTCCAGGCTTCCTTAATTAAAATAACCTAATTAAAAATAATAATAATAACCTAATTTTCATTCAGACATTCTGCTTCCGGGCACAGCCTTATCCACCCAGTTAACCTCAGCCCGCCCCCAAGGCGGGGCCCACGGTGGCCTAAGCCAATCAGCACACTCCTCTGGATCGCCAGTGGTCATGTGACCCAAGGCGGTCCAATTAGAGTGAATCATAGGACTGTCCCTTGGAATGCTGGGAAAGGGGCGGGCTGGTGGGCGCTCTGGGAGAGGTCGGTCACCAGCCTGAGGCCGCTATAGGTGAGGCGTCCTTTCTCCTATTTTCTCTTGAGGTGTTTTTTTTTAATTTTTATTTTTATTTTGTCTGAGACTGAGAATTAGACACATCGGGCTGGCGAGCAGGAGAAATGCATACAAATCTATATAAATTTTATGTGACATGGGAACTCTTCAAAGGAAGTGAAGACCCAGAGAGAGGGTGACAACCACTTACTTTTCCTCCCGGTTGAACAAAGAGAGACGACTGTGGGAAATTTTTTTTTTAAAGATTTTATTTATTTATTCATGAGAGACACACAGAGAGAGAGAGAGGCAGAGACACAGGCAGAGGGAGAAGCAGGCTCCATGCAGGGAGCCTGACGTGGGACTCGATCCCAGGTCTCCAGGATCAGGCCCTGGGGTGAAGGCGGCGCTAAACCGTTGAGCCACCTGGGCTGCCTTCCCCCCTTTTTTTAAGATTTTATTTATTTATTGGGAAAATTATTAAACTAGCGTGAGGAGGCCTCAGGAAGATAGAAAGTACCAAGACGAGCGAGGCCTGTGTGCACGGCATTCTCTAGGTCTCGACTACCTGCCCTTGGCGCTGAGGGTGCTACTTTCCCCTGGGGTAGAGGGAGGGCATCTTTCGCGTGTGAGCTTTAAACCTCCTGCTTTCTGAGAGAAAAGAGGTGGTCAGACTGCCCTTCCTGGAGCTGCTCTTCTTTGAGTGCTTTTAGCTCCAAAGAATCCGTAGGCCAAAGGGGCATATTTTGGGGTGACCTAACCTGCCATCCTTCAGAGTCTTGTTTGACCAGTGGTGAGACAGTCACGGGATGCGACATCGTGCAGCCGCTGAAAATGACTTATTGGAACGATTTCCAGGAGAAATGAGAAGAACGGGTCATGAATACATGGTGTGAGATCTCATATAATGAGGGGACAAAACGTCCATTTTAACCAAGTGATCTCTTGGTGGGAGGTAGGATAGGTGGTGGTGGGGGGGAGCCTGTCTTCCTCCATTAACTTGGCTTGAATCCTGTCTGATGCCCTAGGGAGGAGAGGGCACCCCCTTGCCCAGAGACAGCCTCTTTGCGAGGGAGAGGCACCCCATGAGAGCCGGCCAGAGGTTGAGTCCGAAGCACTGGAGAAGGGGCCTCCTCTACAAATACAAGACTCAACATACCCAATCCTATTGACACTACAGTCACCCCACTGGGGATCTGCTCCCCTGGAGAAGGGCTGAGACCAGAACCTCTGGGTTCTATGGAGTGAAAGGCGCAGGCAGGCACAGGGCCCCAGGAGAGGGGAAAGTTTGCTCCTCTAGAGGCTTGTCCAGCTCACTGCACTTCAGCTTCCGGTGGGCAACAATTCTGTCTTGTTGTTGGGTCCCAGTCACCCAGGACTAACGTGGGCACTGGCACAAGGCCGCAGGGAAGGAGGCCAGGCTGAGGTGGGGGGGGCACAGACAACAAAAGCTGGGGGCTTCCCACCTGTGCGCCCCCCAGTGAGGTGAGGTCCAGAGACCCCAGGCTCCCGCCCTTTGTCGTCTGGCCTGACTTCAGAGCTGCAAGTTCTGCTTTCTGGCTGTTTCAGACATTCCTCCTTTATGCGTAAATATTAGTTTTAAGGAGCCTCCTGCTCAGGGAGGTCTTGGTCGGCTTAACTGCTCTCAGTGGGAATATGCAACTTTAAAGCCTTTGGAAAGAATCTCCTTCTGAGGAATTTGCATTTTCAGAAAGCTTTCAATAGAGGGCCTAAGCGGTGGAGCCTGTGAATAAGGTCTTTCTGTGTTTGCTGCTCCAGGCGAGCAGTACCGGAGGAGTAAGAGGAAGGAGGCAAACTGCACTCCCCCCGGCAGCTGCGGCGGAGGGGGTGTAGGGGATGGTGCATTTGCCGAGAGTCAGTGAGGATTCTGGGATGTGTGTGTTGAGTCATCTCTTCCCCGCAGGTTTCCAGGGAGCTAGTTTGCATGAGGTAAACTCGCGACCTGATTCCCAATTCCGAGGGCCACTGTTTCTTGCTTTGCAGCTTTCTCTTGCCTCAAGGATCTGGCCTAGTGGGGGAGGGGGCGGGTAGTCCACTGGGTAGGGGAGGGGCGTTGGAGGCAGAGCCTGGCTCATACAGAATTCAGCCCCACACTCGGATGGGCTCCCCTTCCCTCCCTCCTCCCTCGGTTGGGACCAGGGCTGCTATGGCTGTCAGAAGACCTCACTGTGTGGTTTGCTAATAATGCTCCCCTTGGCTCTTTGGCCCTTTGGCCCCACCCCTGGTTCATCTTCATTCTCTGAGGAAGCAGAGAGAGAAAACCTAGAGAAAGAAGGTAATTTAAAAGCGCCACCCATCAATAGTGAGGCAAAGGCTTTCTGCCGCAGGGTGGGAGTCCATCCTGGGTCATTGGCTCACTCCAGGAAGCTCCCCCTGGAGGTCACGGTGACAAAGAAGGGGTGTTTGCCAGTACTCCTCCCCCCAGGAGTCCTTCCCCTCCAGTGGCCTGGGGTCTGCCTGTTGGAGGTGTCCTCTTGGAAGGATACAGACCAGCAGGGGCCCCTGGACACCATGACGCTGCCCCAATCCCTCCTGCAGAGCCTTAGTGTACCTGGGATCAAACAACTGAGGGGTCCGGATTTGTCACTCTGAAGCCCTTTGAGGTCACTGACATCGGTGACCTTGTCCTAAGACCAGCCTATACACTAGAGCAAGCAATTGCTCTTGCTTTTATTTCTGAGATTAATCAACAAGATATTAAAACAGACAACAAACCTGTAGAACCAGAGGGCCTCCAGATGCGGCCCTGTCCCCCTAGAAAAATATGCCATACTGCACTCTTTCTTCCCCTAACCTCCCTCCCTGCTTCTGTCTCTCTCTTTCTTTCAATTCAAAATATTATTGATTCTTTCTGTATGCCAGCTATTGTTACAGGAGCTGGCAATATATTTGCGGACAACAAATAAAGAGATCCCTGGCTGGTAGATCTTACAGGCTAGAAGAAGGAGACAGGCAATAAATAATCACCATAAGCAGTAAGTAAATTTTATAGCACTTCCGAGAGTACTGAGGGCTATGGGAATAGAGACAAGTGGGAGTTTGCAGTTCTAAGCAGGTGGTCAGGGTGGACCTCATTGAGAAAATGACATTTGAGCAAAGGCTTGAAGGCAAATGTAGAGGACGAAAAATATCTGTCCTTCTATCCCTCTAAGTTCTTGGCTGGGGAGTCTGTAACAAAAAAACAGATTAATAACAGAAACTTATTTAATATGTTATGCAATATGGGAGCCTTTATCAGGAAATATAGACTTGAAGCAGTGAAACCTGAGCCTTTCAATGCTAGGTTTGAGGAAGAAGGAAGAGGTGTAAGAAAATGTGGTGGGACATCTGTGTCTTGGAGATAAGGTTGCTCCTTTCCTGTGGGTATAGAGAGGCCACCTCTCACCTGAGGGTCTATGACCTGCTTCAGGGGAAGGTCACAGAGTCCTTCCTGCACCTGCTGTTTTTCTAATTCCTACAGCTCCACACAGCCGTGGGCTATGAGGAAGAGTGTGCCAGACACAGGGACCAGCCAGCACAAAGGCTAGTGCGGGATGATGCCTGGTACTGGTGAGAAACAGCAGGGAGGTCGTCACAGCCAGAGCACAGCAGGTGGGCAGAGCAGGAGATGCTGTCAAAGAGGGAGGGGCCTTGTCAGGCCCACTGGCCACTGGAGGATTTTTAAAATTAAAATGTCAAGAATTGGAGCACCTGGGTGGCTCAGTCAGTTAAGCGTCTGCCTTTGGCCCAGGTCATGAACTCAGGATCCTGGAATAGAGCCGCGCATTAGGCTCCCTGCTGGGGACAGAGGGATCTGCTTGTCCCTTTCCCTCTGCTCATGTTCTCTCTCTCTCTCTCTCTCTCTCTCTCTCTCTCAAATAAATAAAATCTTTTAAAAAATTAAGTCAAGAATACACTGGCAAGGACTCTCTTCTTAACATAATTAGAACCAGGCTCCTCTGGCCCAGACCTTGGCCTGTTTAGTCCAGTTTTAGCGGGAATCCTGCTGGCTCAGTTTACAGAATCCTCTACCCTTGGTATCTGAACTCCCTTGATACCTGGTCAAATTCCTCACCCATCCCTCTCAACATTTTTTACTCTGGCCTGTCTTTAGCAAGAATCCTATCCAGTTGGTTCAGCCAGAATTTCCCCTTTCCCCATGTTCCTTCTTCGTAATTTCCCATTCATTGACCCCACCCTGCTCCTTTGCCTATAAATCTCTACTTGTCCTTTTATTCAGAATGGAGTTCAGTTCTCTACTGAGGTCCCTTCCCCTCCTGCCCCCCCACAGCAATATTTCCAGAATAAAATATGCCTTCACTGCTTTAACTTCTGTCTGGCTCTGGTCTTCTTTCAACATAGAAGTAGAGAGAAGCATGTGATGAACTCAGCATGTACCAATCACACAGGTTCCACAGTGACCCATTCATGGCCACCCTGTGTCATCTTTTTTTTTATATATATATATAAAATATTTTATTTATTGGGCAGCCCAGGTGGCTCAGCGGTTTAGCGCTGCCTTCAGCCCAGGGCCTGATCCTGGAGACCCGGGATCGAGTCCCGTGTCAGGCTCCCTGCATGGAGTCTGCTTCTCTCTCTGCCTGTGTCTCTGCCTCTCTCTCTGTCTCTCTCTCTCTCTGTCTCTGTCTCTGTGTGTGTCTCTCACAAATAAATAATAAAATCTTTAAAAAAATATATTTTATTTATTTATTCGTGAGACACACAGAGGCAGAGGGAGAAGCAGGCCCCATGCAGGAAGCCCGATGTGGGACTCGATCCCTGGTCTCCAGGATCAGGCCCTGGGCTGAATGCGGTGCTACACTGCTGAGCCACCTGGGCTGCCCCACCTTGTGTCATCTGTTCCTTATTTCTCATCTCCCTGATATTCATAGTATTTCATCCATAAGTATTTCTATGTGTATCTCTGATGAGGACTCCTTTTTTTAAGGACTTCTTTTAAGCTGAACATAAAGTCATTTTCACATCTAAAAATTTACAATAGGGCATCCCCAGTGGCTCAGTGGTTTGGTGTCACCTTCAACCTAGAGTGTGATCCTGGAGACCCTGGATTGAGTCCCACATCGGGCTCCTTGAGTGGAGCCTGTTTCTCCCTCTGCCTGTGTCTCTGCCTCTCTCTCTCTCTGTATCCCTCATGAGTAAATAAATAAAATCTTTAAAAAAAAATAAAAATTTACAATAGGGGGACACCTGGCTGGCTCAGTGGTTGAGCATCTGCCTTTGGCTCAGGGTGTGATCCTGGGATCTAGGATCAGGTCTCACATCGGGCTCCATGAGAGGGGCCTGCTTCTCCCTCTGTCTGTGTCTCTGCCTCTCTCTCTCTCTTTCATGAATAAACAAATAAAATCTTTTTTTTTTTTTTTAATTTTTATTTATTTATGATAGTCACACAGAGAGAGAGAGAGAGAGGCGGAGACACAGGCAGAGGGAGAAGCAGGCTCCATGCACCGGGAGCCTGACGTGGGATTTGATCCTGAGTCTCCAGGATCGCGCCCTGGGCCAAAGGCAGGCGCCAAACTGCTGCGCCACCCAGGGATCCCAAACAAATAAAATCTTAAAAAAATAATAAAAATTTACAATAGGGACATCTAGGTGACTCAATGGTTGAGCGTCTGCCTTTGGCTCAGGTTAATCCCGGGATCCTGGAATCGAGTCCTGTGTCAGGCTCTCCTCAGCAAGCCTGCTTCTCCCTCTGCCTATGTCTCTGCCTTTCTCTCTGTGTCTCTCATGAATAAAAAAAAAAAAAAAATCTTTTACAAAATAAAAATAAAAAAATAAAAATTTAGAATAATTCCTTATTATAATTAAGTATCCTGTCATTAGGTCATCAGAGAGTGTTTTGCACAGTAGTAACATGCTTTGATTCACTTGTTTTTTAAATTTTTATTTATCTATGATAGTCACAGAGAGAGAGAGAGAGAGAGAGAGGCAGAGACATAGGCAGAGGGAGAAGCAGGCTCCATGCACCAGGAGCCCGATGTGGGATTTGATCCCGGGTCTCCAGGATCGCGCCCTGGGCCAAAGGCAGGTGCCAAACCGCTGCGCCACCCAGGGATCCCCTGATTCACTTCTTTAATGGTCAGATTGTGTGGTGCACCCAGATTTCTCATACTCTGGTACAGGAGGGTGAGATGGTGGAGCCAAAGAGAAATGAAAACTTTTAGTCCACCAAAAAGAATCATACAAACATTCATAGCAACTTTAAAATTCCAAATTGGAAACCATCTCAATGTCCATAATAGGCAAGTAGATAAGCACATTGTGGCATGGTCAAAGATGGAGATACTCAGAAAAAGGAGTAAATTATTGATATGTATGAGAGTATAAATCAGGTTCAGAACATTGTTGAGAGGCACCTGGATGGCTCAGTTGGGTAAGCATCTGTATTTGGCTCACATCATGATCTCCAGGTCCTGGGATGAAGCACCTTGTCAGGCTCCCTGATCACTGAGGAGGGAGCTTTTCCCTCTCCCTCTCCCTCTCCCTCTGCCCTTTCCCCCAACTTGTGCTTGCTCACTCTCTCTCAAATAAACGAAATCTTAAAAAAAAAAACTCTTGAGCAAAAGAAGCCAGATACAAGAATGCATGCTGGTTGATTCCACTTACCTTAGTTTCCAGAGTGGGCAAAACAATAGATCTATCTCTGTGGTGACAGAAATCAAATGTCTGGTGGTCTTGGGTGAAGGGGACATGGATATTGACTAGAGAGGGGCTGGTAGGTGGGGAGACTTGGTGGTGTAGTTTGAAGGCAGAAGAGTATCAGGGAAATGTGAGGTAATTCAATCCCTGCCAGCACTGAGGCCTTGGAGTATGAGGTCGTGAATGTACTAATTCCAGTGGCATGGTTGCGTTTGCCCAAGTTCCTCTGGATGTGCACAGGAGACAGCAAATTTTTTTTTTGGTTGTTTTAACGATTTTATTTATTCATGAGAGACACATAGAGAGAGGCAGAGACATAGACAGAGAAGTAGGCTCCCCACAGGGAGCCCCATGCAGGACTTGATGCCTGGGCCCAGGATCACGCCCTGAGATGAAGGCAGACACTCAAAACCGCTGAGCCACCCAGGTGTCCCCGGACAGAGAATTAGATTGAACCAGGGCACCTGGTTTTGCTAAGTGAGTAAGATGAAGAGAGATGGGCAAATCAATTCCTAATCCCACCAGAACGAAAAGACTTTCTTTTTGCTTGTTCCCACAGAGAAAGCAATGTCCCTAAATATGTACGAAATGCAAATCACCAAAAATGCAAAGTAGACCCCAAACAATCCTCCATCCCACTTTTCCTCATCAGCTCTATCCAGCTCCAGGGGCTCACCCAGGGACCTGCTAAGAGCTCTTTGAGCAATTCTGTATTTTTGGGATTTTTCCACACACAGAACTCCTTGAAGATGCATTATCAGCTCATGAAAAGCACCTCCTACTACACCTGTAGAATAGAGCACCAGTAGATGAAACTAAATCCCAGTGCCATCCTGCAGCAGACTGCAGTCCAAACACCAGTGTCTCTGGTGTAATCAGAGTTCCCAGGACCTGGTACAAGCAGTTCACCCTTGACCACTGGAGGTGGGCAGCCGAGAGAAAGACAGAAAAAGTGGAGGGGAAGGAAGAGAAAGGTATAAAGGAGAATATAATCCTAGAAGTTCAGCATCTTTATGAGGTTGGCTCACCCAGACCCTTTTCCTGAGTCTAATGGAAGACAAGCAAACTTTCCCATTCATCTATTTTATGAACTTTTTTTTTTTTAAAAGATTTTATTTATTCATGAGAGACACACAGAGAGGCAGAAACACAGGCAGAGGGAGAAGCAGGCTCCTCGAAGAGAGCCTGACTAACTCGGGACTCGATCCTGGGTCTCCAGGGTCACACCCTGTGCTGAAGGCGGTGCTAAACTGCTAAGCCACCCGGGTTGTCCTATTTTATGACCTTCTTAACGGGGATCAGTCTCCCCAGACTTGAACAGAACTCTAGCTCTCAATCTCCCAGAGGGGTCTGAGCCTGGATCCCCCACTTTAGCCCAGCAGCTGAGACCAACTGGCCCTCTTCTTTGGATACTTCCCTCCTTGGCAGCCTCCTAGCAAGGAGGTGTCTCGAGACCTCTCAGCCTCAGTCCTTTTGCCAGCTCATGGCTCAGTTCCTGGCTTTGGTCAGGAATGTATCATGGATTTTTCACGAGAGCACTTTGCCAATTCACATTCCTGCTCTGAGTCTCCGTGACTGGCTGTGTGAGTGTGTGTCTAGTATCTGTGTATTACTAAGGTATATACTGTCCCTGCATACACTGAGGAGGAGGTGCCTGGGGCTCTCCTGGAAGAGACATTCTTTCAGATTCTCCTAGTGAAGCTGGAACTTGCAGCAGCAGCAGCAGCAGCAGCACGAAGAGCTACCCTCCCTCTGATGAGCTACCAGCAGCCACAGGCCTGATTTACTGCCCTGCCAAACATGGTAGGGAGCCTGGGACCCCAGAGGAGATGGAAGAGGCTGCCCTTATGTACTCCACCTCAGTTTTTTTTTTTTTTTTTAACATATAGCTTTTTTTTTTTTTGACTTTTATTTATGATAGTCACACACACAGAGAGAGAGAGAGAGAGAGAGAGAGGCAGAGACACAGGCAGAGGGAGAAGCAGGTCCATGCACCGGGAGCCCGAAGTGGGATTCGATCCCGGGTCTCCAGGATCGCGCCCTGGGCCAAAGGCAGAAGGCAGGTGCTAAACCGCTGCGCCACCCAGGGATCCCTCCACCTCAGTTTTATGATTGGATTTGCCAGTTTAGTTCCCTTGATCCTGGCTACTCATTATCTAACCTGTAAGCCACCAGGCTTCATGGCCAATGGAAGAGTCATTGTCCTCTGGAGGTAGTAGGGTGGGAAGGATGAAGACCAGAGTAGTATCTGAAAAGCTCAGGACTTGGTCTAGGACCAGGCACCAATGAGCTGGGTGGGCCAGATGGGCAACTGCAGGAAGATAGGGCACCCTGGACTTGGCTCTGCCTTTGCCTCTTGTACCCTCTTCCTATGTACCTCTTCCACCCTTGGAAGGACTACTTCAGTGGGACAGACCCGACTTTCTCATGAATAGCCAGTCTGGTCTAGAGACTTTCAGAGTCAAGGTCTGACTCCAGTCTGGGGAAGATGCTAGACCCATAGGCCTAGACTTAGCCAGGCTGACCCCAAACCCACAGCCACAGTAGCCTTAGTTATTACCTCTGTTCAGAAATATGCTTGGTCACGCTTCTTTCTAGCTTTAAACTTCCCTCTTCAAAGCACCTGTTGGGGGAACGCCTGGGGGGCTCAGTGGTTGAGCGTCTGCCTTTGGCTCAGGGCCTGATCCCGGATTCCTGGGATCCGGTCCTGCATTGGGCTCCTTGCATGGATCCTGCTTCTCCTCCCTCTGCCTGTGTCTCTGCCTCTCTTTCTGTGTCTCTCATGGATAGATAAAATCTTATTTTTTTTTTCAAAGCACCTGTTGGGGCTATTGCTTGAAATTGGTGGTAATTAATATTTCAATCCAATGATCACATTTATAAACCACTCTGAATACAGCGGTCCAACCCAAATCTCAGCTTATAAAAAAATTGTCCCAGTCAGGGCAGCCTTATTCATTCATTCTATTATTCTATTCTCTTATGTGTCAGGAAGGATTCAAGAGAGGCAAAACACCTGGTGTCCTGCCCCAGGACCTAACAACAGAGGAAGAGGTGGAAATGCCAACAGAACTGTAGGATGAAGAGTAATGGGGGATGCTTGGCATGTGGCCATCTATTACGCATGGTTTCCACTCTTCAAGGCCTATGGTCCATGACAAGTACTAGGAGACCCAATGCAAGGCCAGTGTAGGAGAGCATCTACAGATGAGCCCCAATGGTAGGGATGGTCAATAAGAATGCCATTGGCATTTTGGGTGGGATAACTCTTTGTTGTGTGGGGCTGTCCTGTGCTTTGCATTCTCAGCCTTCATCACTAGCAGCCCATGGTATCTCCCTGTCACTGTGACAACCAGTCACATTTCCCAGGGATGGGAGGGTCAGACTGCCCAGGTGACCACTGCCCTGAGGAATCCAAACATCAGGGGTCTGTGGGTCAAGGCAACTGTGAATTCTTGGCTCCTAGCTACTCAGGCATTCACTCTGGTGAAATAGTGGGAGTGGAGGAAAAGAGGGCAGGAGTGGAGGCCAGCACTGGGGCTCTGATTGCAGGGCCAAAGCCACCTGAAATGCATATCTGTGCTACCTAGCATCTATTCCCATTTCTTTTGGTAACATGTTACCAAAACTACAATTTGGCCTTTTCCCTGCACTCTGCACTCAATCCTCAGACTCTCCATGGAGCTGACCCTCAATTCCAGAAGTGGTTCTATCCTGGCCAGTCAGAGCATTGCATTCCCCTGGGCAGAACATGGGTTCCAGGATGGATGCAGGACCTAATGAGAGGCCAATCAGAGCCCTTTGCTGCTGGGAAACAGACCACCTTACCTGCCAGATTTGACCTTCAGAGGCTACCGGGCTGTTGCTGCTGCAGCCATCTGGCCCCTTTGTGGGAAGAGCCTGCCTGAGAATGGAAGTGACTCTGCTAAAGCAGATAGAAACAGGTTTGGGGGCATGGCCTAGGTCCCTGAACAAGCCACCTCTGAGCTGGAATTCTCTCTCCACTTTTATTGGAGTCAATACATCCCCACTTTGTTGAGGCCAGTTTGGGTTAGGTTGTCTGACATTTATGAAAAGGGATCAATGAATAGGCTAGGCAAGAAGGAGCTAAAGGTCTTCAGTCAGAGGAGCCAGGCTGACCAGAGGCAGAAGCCATGGGCCCCAGTCCTCTCCACCATGTCTATGGCCTGCAGGACCGGCCTGCAGCATGACTCTCCCTGACCCGCGAAGTCTGCATTCTTCTTAGGGAGGCTGCTCCCTAGAGGTGGTGTACCCTCTCCCCACCTACCAGTGCCTGTTTAGGAAAGAAAATCCTGGGATTGGGAGGTGGTGAATGGGCTCTGGGCTTCCTGGGACCTGGCCCGGCTCACCTTGCCAATCCCACCTTCCCTGTTGCAAGTAGGCCGGCTCCCTGCCTCCTCAAGGGCTGTCCTGCTGGTTCCTAGCTGTCCTCACCAGCTCTTAGAGGTACAGCGGGTCCCTCGGGCATGGCTCTGCGCATGGCTTACTTGAGTTCAGAGCTCTCCTCCCCATTAACCACCCCCTCCCATCCCCTGGCCATTACTGAGGCTTCAGGGCAATCTGGACTCCACACTGCCGCCATCTACCTTTCTTTGCCATGGAGCTCCATCTCTGGAGTGGATGAGAAAGTCCTGGGGGAATTAAGCACCTCCATTCCAGCAGCCCTTTACTGAAGACCAATGGGATGGGTATAGAAACATCCAGCTTTCCCGCCTCTACTGGGATTACTCTGAGGTATATGGTCCCTTTCCACCCCCAGCTGCCCCAGCAGAACTAAGCTTCCATTGTCCCCAGTGGTCACTGCACCTGACTTGACTGTCATCCCTTCCCTGTTTCACACCCCTCTCCCCTCCTGGTGTTTCCTGGGATCACTTTGAACTGAGATCTCTGCCTCAGTGGCTCAAGACCCACCAGGCTCTGGTGGGGTGCAGCTAAGTCACAGGTCAGACCACAAGGCTGGGAGTGGTGCCTAGCCCTATCCCTGTGCTGCTCCCATTATACATGAAGCTAAATAAAGCCATTTCCTAGAGACAGTGTTCCTTGGCACAGAGCCTCTGTTCCCCCAGGTGCAAGCCTGGAAAGGGGCCACCATGTTGCTCCTATTTCCACCAACTGGGATCACCCCTGGATGGAAGTGCAGTTGACCGTTATGTTAGGTATTGGATTGAGTTGTACAATTCTTGCTTTTAGAGTGGGAAAATCAGGAACAGTTTGTTTGGTGAGTATGTGCAGAAGAAGCCAACCCCTCTCGGGTCTGTGGTCCCCAAACCGCAGGGTCCCTCCCTCGTTTGCCTGGGGCTCACAAAGTCATTCCATCCCATTGCCAAGTCCAACTTTGTGTCTATGGGTAAAACACACTAATGAAACAGAGATCTTTTTTTTTGTTGTTGTTCTATTTGGTGACAAGAGAGATCCTTGATGGAAACTGGATCTGTAAGAAAAATAAGGACAGAGCCATTAGCTTAGATGATATTCCACGACCTTGGAGTTTTGGTGGCTTTCCAATTTTGCAACCCCGTGGGTTGAAGGTTCAGCAGCTAAGATCCTCTGTGGAAAAATAAATTTATTTAGGATTCAAATTTCTTCCATTCTCCTGTCCACTCTCCTTTTCATCCAAACACAGCCAGTTAGAGCTTGGTGTTTCTCTTCAGGCTGTAATGCGCTTATGCAAAGTGCCTGGCAAGCACTTGGTTCAGTCATCATTGGCGCCTTCTTTTCCTCTCCCCGCCCCCAGGTCTCCAGTGGCAGTGATAGAGCCTCACTCCACCAAAATTGAGCTGTGGGGCGTGAATTTTACTATGCTTAGTGCCCAAAAAAGAGGAGGGAAGCAGCCCCTTGCTGTTAGTGCCTCGTCATAATTGGTGGGATGCTAAGAGAGGGGCTTACCAAGCTTTAAGAAAGAAGATTCTAGAAACACTTTTTCCCAGAGAGGAGGCTTTACCACTGCCCCTCGATGGTTCTTTAGTCTCTGGGCTGAGAAGGACACCAAATGGTTTCCTTTCCACAGGGTCTAGTTGCTGAGCCTAAGGAATTCAGGATGACTCAGTGTAGCTCAACCACGCACAGCAACACTGACTTGCACATACCCTCAGGGTGGCTCTCAGTGGCTAAAGCACTTGCCCGAGACAACAGGTCTGGGCATTGGAGTTCATCCTACACTCTGCTTCTGTATCACTCTTGCCTATCGTAGTGGGTGCTGCTGGCAGGGGGTCCCATCTAGTTTGGATGGTCTACTTCTTTGCTTAACAGCAAAGGGAAACAGCCTCAGCCCCAGACCTGGGGTAGAATGTAGGCGTAGCTCTGGATTCATGCAATCCAGTCATGATAATTCAACTCCCTGTGCTATTAATTTAAGAAGAGGCATGAGACCCAATTCAGGGGCATGTCACCCCAATTAGAGGGCAAGTATGCCAGGGGCAAGGGTTTCTGGGAAAAACTTAATTCAAGAAAAGACATAAGCAGGAGGTGCCCTTTTTCCTGCTTCTGGCTGTCAGGGTATGAGGCTACGGTTCTGGGAACTCTTCCAGCTGTCTGCCCGTGAGGGGAACTAGCCCCTTCTCTGCTGGGGGGTGTCAGAGCTGAAAGCTGGATAAGTCCTCAGGTCTCTGATGACACTGTTCAGTTAACCATTCCTGACCCCTGATGCTTCCTAATTGTTCCCTGAGATAATCTCCTTTTTACCATTTTGGGGTTTTTGTTGTTGTTGTTCTTTAAAGATTTTTAGTTATTCATGAGAGACATACAGAGAGAGGCAGAGACACAGGCAGAGGGAGAAGCAGGCTCCTCACAGGGAGCCCGATGTGGGGCTTGATCCCCCAACTGGAATCACACCCTGAGCCAAAGACGCTCAACAACTGAGCCACCCAGGCCTCCCTCCTTTTTACCATCTTGAATAAGGTTTTCTGAAATTTGTGGCATCAAATGATCTAACGCACATTCCACTTATCAAATCAAGTCTTAAAATGCCTCGTGGCATTTGGAAACCTACCTATTCACACGTTCAATTTTACAGCTGAATTAAAAAGAGAGAAGTCAGAGCAGAACACTTTACAGTTGACAAAGCGCCATAACTCTTAGAGGTAGGTAAATTTCATTCAACTGTCAAGCTAAGGAATTCTTCTCATGAAGCAGGGAAAACTTTTTGCACCAGAAAGGATCAGCACTGAGAGCAGAGGGTTGAACATGCAGGATGCCTGGGAAGGGCGAGTCCAGTAAGCGCCTGGGTCACCTCATCCAGCCAAGAAACAATGAGGCTGTGAACCTGAGTGCTGGGGCAGGGCCCTCCCTTTGTTCACTTGTTTACAGAGGGGGGTGGGTCCCTGCATCAGGATAGGGAAGCACATGTCTGTCTGTCCACACTGTGAGGGACAGAATAATAAGCAGAAATGTAGCAGCAGGATCCTTACCAGCAGAGGTCACAGCCCTGATAACCAGCCCCTTCCCCTGAGATTCTTGTCTCTTTGCTGCCTTTCCCTACCTGTGGATGCCACTCTTTGACCTAAACCTATCTGCTCTCTTTATCTCTGAGAACTTCCTGGGACCCGGTGTGCTTGCCTAGAACCTGAGCAGACCCACAGCAGGTGTCTTCCCCATTGGCACCTTCCTTCCCTACCAGCCTTCTAAATGGCATCTTCCTGGCTTGGGTTCCTGACTGGCTTTCTGCACTATTTTTGTCTTCTCCCTGAGTCATCTTAGCCACTGCCTGGGGCTATATATCTCAGCTCTTACTCCTACACTTAGAGCTAAGACCCCGCTTTTCCTGTGACTTCCATATAACCACCTGCCTCCGTGACATGTCCATTTGGTAGTCCAACAACTCAATAGTAACAACAAAACAGAACTCTTGATCTCCATTCCCTCCTGTGCCCTGTGCCTCTGGCAATGGCACCCCAAGGAGTCCTCCATGAGGCTTCCCTTTCCCTCATCATATCATCCAATCTATATCAGCAAGACTTGGCTGATTCCTTCCCCACCATGTCCCTGGTCACTTTGCCCTCCGCAGCTATCCCCCTGGTCCAAGCACCATCTTTGCCTGCCTAGGCCAGTACAGATGATTCCCCCCTGGTCTTCCTCCCCCTTCCCCATCCTCTATCCAACAGGCACTGTGATTGTTTTGAAGTTAAAACCAGCAGCTTGAGAGACTCCCCTTTGAGGGGAGGATGAAATGAGTTACTATATGTAAAGCACCCAGCACAGTGCTTGCACACAGGAAGTGCCATGAAGAATTTGCTATTGCTCTGCTTCTGGGGGGCTTCCAACCCATCTAGAACACAACAGAAATCCTCGAGGCCCTGTCTGACCTTGGTCTCCCCTCCAGTGGCATCCTGACCTGCAGAGCTCCAGCCATATTGGCCTTTTCTCTGGCACCCAAACATGTTAAACTCCTCCTTCCTGCCTAACTATTGGATCTGCTAGTCTGTCTGCAGGAACACTCTTCCCTCGGATTTCCATCTTCTGGCTCCTTCCGCCATATGCATCTCAGTTCAGAGAAACCTCCACAGACCAGCCTATGTCCAGCAGCAACCCCTCCTGCTCACCCGCCCTTCTCTGCCCTTTATCAGATCAACTGTATATCTTCATTTCCTTGATGACACTAGCCACTAAATCAAGTGATCTTGTTTATTCATTAACTTGTCCATTGTCTCTCTGTGCCCATGGGAATGCAGGCTCCCTGGGTGGGTGATGGGGGGACCTCTTGTGTCTCTTGTTTTACTCCTATAGCACAGGGTAGGTACATAAGAAATCTTTAATGAATGAATGCATAATTTAATTAACACTCTTTTTCCTCATCTGGACTCTGCCTTTTAGCTTGGATGTCAGATAAGAATTTGTGCTCCCATGTGGATTATTATCGCCTGCCCCTTTTGTCTGGGTGCCTTGGCCAGCCTAGATCCACAGACTTTACCAGACTTTAGAGTCCCAAACCTAGGCTTGGCCTGTTGGTGGACCTGGGCCATCCATGGCCTACTGTGTTGTCATGTCTCATAGTACCCAGTGTGGTGCAGGGCACATGGTCGGTGCTGATATGTGATGGTTGTGCTGACCCACTTGCTCGTTTACATAATTTGCAGGGTTTCATGTGGGGGACAGTGGGGAGTCTGGGTGGGAGACACTATGGATGACTAATGTCTAGGAAATGTCACTGCAACTTCTAGGCTTCTAGAAAGTCCTCTCCTGACCCCTGCTGGTGGTACCAAATTCAGACCTCAGACTCCCCATGTCCACTGATTGGGCTAGGACACTGTAGCACAGTCTCTGGCAGAAGCAAATCTGCAAGAAGCCAGGCCCTGCAGAAGTCAGTTAAAACACATTTCAAGTGCCCCAATGCCAATTAGCATTCCATCCCAGTGCTGGAACAGTAATTTGACAAAAGCAGTGGGTCACATGGGGGAAAGCCACCTCACCAGAATTGCCAGGAAAGGACCCTGCCTCAGGCCACTCAAGGTGGGTGGCACAGTCTCCCTCTCCCTCAAGGGAAACCAGAGTGGTCACAGGACAGCTCTGTAAGGGGGGATGAAGTTTGTCCCTGGGAGGACTAGCCCGTCAGGTTGGAGTTCTGGCCCTGGACTGGTTGCATCTGGCCCTGAGAACTCGGCACCCCCACCCTGCATCAGGCAAGAGGCACTCCCTAAGAAGACATAAGGAGTCACCCCTTGGAGCAGAAGAAAGAGGTGAGCTGTGTGAAGCTCATGCACAGCATGCATTTGTAAGTTTGTTAAGTGATGTCAGTGATGCAAAGCCCCACCGGCCACTTGAACCCCCGGGACCCCCAACACACAGCCTCAGTCTCTGGGGAGTCTTGCTGGCTTTGCCACCGATTCACTCTCAGTTAGTGCCAGGGGGCACTAACCTGCTCCAGGCCCTGGGTGGGGTTCCATAACACTCCCTTTCTCTCGTCTTCCCCCTTTGCTATCAACATTGCTATCAACGATATCCCCCTTCCCCTCCCTGGGCCCCTCCACGCAGGGCTCAGGGCGGTGTGAACTAATGCGATGCTTCAGGTGGCACCTGACACCACGTTAAGCAACCAGATCCCTGCCGTTCCTGTCACCTTTCAACCTTGGTTAAAGTGGAAGACAGCACCGGGAGCTGCCTGCCTCAAGGTCCAACGCATGTCCTTGGAACCCCCAGGGCACCGCCTTGAAAGCTGAGCCTTTCTTAGGCACCCTCATCAGCTGTAATTCCACGGCATTTGGGGTTTATATTTACCGTGAGTCTTTTTATGGCAAGCGATTGGATTTTTCCATTTATGGCCAGACTGAAATTTCCCTTGAAAAAGAAAGCTAATTTTAAAAGGAGTTAAGTGATATTGCAGGTGTTGAAGTCGGCCAAATTGGGGGAATGCTGAGTTTAAGAAGCGATGTTGATGATGATGATGATGGGGTGGCGGCCGTCTTGAATGCCTCATCTATGCCAGGCCCTAAGTGTTCGATGTGTGTATTTTTCACCCACTCCTCCCAACAACCTAGTGAGAGGGGTACTGTTATTACCACCATTACACAAGAAGAAGAAGATGTCTAGAGTTTAGGAACTTGCCCCAGGTCCCAGAGATACTGGATGTGGGAGGGGATCTGACCTCAAGCTTGCCTGTCTCCAGGGGCAGAACGCAAGGGGACACCGTGGGCCCAGATGTAAGGAGCCTCTAGGACAAAACACTTTAGTTCAGGGGCAATCTTTAGACTGCCAGTCACCACCATCTACTCAACCCCTGGGACTGGGCCTGGCTGTCTGAATGTCCCCTCATTTAATCCTCAAAACCATCATCCTTGGAGGTAGTTACCATTCTTCCTACTTTAGCAAAGACATTCCCCTCACAGAGGTTAAGCAATGCATCCCCTAGGACCCAGCTACCAGGGGACCCCTGGGTGGCTCAGTGGTTGAGCGTCTTGCCTTTGTCTCAGGTCATGATCCTGGAGTCCTGGGATCGAGTCCCACATCGAGCTCTCTGCAGGGAGCCTGCTTCTCCATCTGCCTGTGTCTCTGCCTCTCCCTCTGTGTCTCTCATGAATAAATAAAATCTTAAAAAAAAAAAAAAAAAGACCCAGCTACCAGGTAGCAGAGCCAAGACCAGAACCTACAGCTCTGACTGGTTCTCTCCACTCCCACAATGGTAACAGTAACAAAACCTGCCAGCTGGCCAGACCTGTCCTCTGAGCTCCTTATCTCATACTCCAACAATCTCAAGACATAGGTATCATGATCTTCCCTATTTATAGATGGGGAAAGTGAGGCTCTCAGCTGCTGTGGTATATCAGGAACTTGGGGTGCTTCCATTCTTCCATGGATGTCCCTTGATTTCCAGACAGCAGAGGCCCTGAGCAGATGGTGAGTCTACTTTTGGGGCTGGGCTGTTGAGATACTTTGAGCATCTGTTTCTACCTAGTGCCCCACTGTGGCCATTCCCTGTGCATTCCTGTGGCTGGTGGAGTTCTGGAGGTGGGATGAAAAGCTGCCATTACCATCTGACCACTCCCCATTATCAGGCATTCGCTGCAGATGGACTTGACTATGGGGACAACTGTGGGCACTCTTGGAACCCACCCAGATCCTCTTTCTGGGCCGGTGCATCCATTCCCCAGCTCTTGTGAGATCCACTTTTCCACAAAGACATACACTCCCCAACCCCACCCCTGTTGCCAATGACTCAGTGATGGAAGGGAACAGAAGGCCAATCTTCTCACTCCAAGGTGAGACCAGCTTGGTGAGACCATTCATGCCCCAGAGTTCCCCTGGGGTCAGGCTGAGGCTGAACTCCAACTGAGACCTCCTCCTTGCTCCACTCTTTCCTCTGTCCTCTCTTACCTTCCTCACTCCCATTTTCCCTTATAAATCCTGTGCACCCAAATCCCTGCCTCAGGCTCTGCATCTAGGAGCCTGGCTTGCAAAGGGGAGGATTGGAGATGTTGTGTAATGCATGCTCCCTGCCCTCCAGGATCTCGCAATAGGTATAGTTGCAGAGACAGGCCACACGTGTGCCAAAAAACCATCCACAATATGAGATGGAATAGGCTGGAGAAAACAGTGTTAAAAAGATGGAAGAAGGGATCCCTGGGTGGTGCAGCGGTTTAGCGCCTGCCTTTGGCCCAGGGCGTGATCCTGGAGACCCAGGATCGAATCCCACGTCGGGCTCCCAGTGCATGGAGCCTGCTTCTCCCTCTGCCTGTGTCTCTGCCTCTCTCTCTCTCTCTCTCTCTGTGTGACTATCATAAATAAATAAAAATTAAAAAAAAAAAAGATGGAAGAAATCACTGGAGCTGCAGTGGAGTGGGGTTGAAGCTTATGGAAGAAATGGGACCAGGTCATAAAGGACAAGTAGCACTTCAGAAGGGAAAGTTTTCTTGGCAGGGAGAAAGTTCCAAGGAAAGTCCCTAAGAGGGGTAAGAACCTCTGTGCCAGCTCTCCTGCCTCTTCCTGTCTGGTATCTGTGACCAGAGGGGTTGGGGGAACTCTGATTTGACAATCCCAATAATGGGACCAGCATTATCCAAGAGTGTCAGGGCTGCTTGAGGGAGCATTGCCAGATGACCCTGAGGCCAGGAAGTCACTCATTTCTTAAGCTTCCCCTGAGAGCCTGGGGACTTGGTCCACCCATAAATTCCACCTCTATTCAGAGAAGGGACAGACACGCCCTGAGCCCTGTGCTGCTGGCGAGGTGACCCAGTGGGCCTGGGGTTCCCTCTGCAAGGGCGAGAGTGGGCACAGAGGCCATCCACGTACCTGCTGGACTACGGGCCTGGGGGGTGTATTCACAAGGATTCAATGATGTAATACGCAGCTCCTAGGGCCCCCAGAGCCACAGCAGCAGTCCTGAGAGCTCGGAGCACGCGAATTACGATGACTTGAGTGTTTTCTTGTAGGTTTTCTGTAGAGCAAAATAGAAAGCCCACAGGTTGGAGGAAGTTGGGACTCTGGTGCCTGTCTACAGACAGAGGAGGCAGAAATGGGAGGGTCCCCTCAGGATTCCAGGAATGCCCATCTCCCCAGGTACTGATCCTCCTCACAAGGGAATACAGCTCTGCCCATCCCATCCAATAAATCCCTGCCACAAGGCCCCCTGCACTTGAAAATGGGCAAGCCTGGGATGCCAGCTTCCTCGGACGCTCAGGGAGCAGAGCTGGGAAGTGGTGAAGGCCGAGGTGTGCCAGGCCCCGTGCTCGACATCTCACACCCTGCGTCTCCCTCAAGCCTTACAACTACCCTGAGAAGTAGGTTCTATCGTGTGGCTCCATTCTGGAGATGAAGAGCTGAGGACACCACATGTGACACTCACCACACAGGCAAGGAAAACGTACCATCATGCTAAAAATTGTGAGGAAGGCTTTCCCAAAACGCAATGTCCATTTTGACAACGATCCTGCTAAACTAGGGCATCGTACTTAATGTGAATGTGTATTTAAAGTCAAGATCCCACATTCCACGCCACTGGGAAATGGAAAGATTATGGAAGCTGGTGCTACGATTTGAGCAGAATGAAGACTACAGGGCTTCCCTGGCCAGATGGCATCTCTGCTCTTTCCCCTCACTTCCCGAATTCCGAGCCTCCTTGCTTTTACCTTTCCCTCCACCTAGAATGCTCTTTTTTATTTTAAGCCACGAAAGATCCCAAGATACCTTTAGACTCACCGCAGTACCCAAAGTCTCCCTGGGCCCCGACTTGGGAGTGAGCACTCTATTTCTGCAGCTCATTGAACATCTATGGGATAGAGGTCACTTTCGGGCTTCCATCCTAATTTCTTTCTTTCTTTCTTTCTTTCTTTCTTTCTTTCTTTCTTTCTTTCTTTCTTTCTTTCTTTCTTTCGGTTTTATTTATTTATTTATTTATTTATTTAAATTCTTTCTTATTTAAAGGTTTATTTATTCATGAGAGACACACACACACAGAGAGAAAGAGAGGCAGAGACACAGGCAGAGGGAGAAGCAGGCTCCATGCAGGGAGCCTGATGTGGGACCCGATCCTGGGTCTCCTGGGCTGAAGGCTGTGCTAAACCGCTGAGCCACCCGGGCTGCCCTCCACCCTAGTTTCTAAATGCACATGCCTCCGCTAACCACGTAGACTGTATGATTTTAAGGGGTCAAGTTCCGTGTTCTGGTTTTCCTCACAGCGCCTAGTATTCTATGCAGAATAGGTGTTCCCACCTGTTGGTCTTTAGGTGATATGAATCCGTGGCCTGGCTCGACACCAGATGGACAGAAATACTAAGCGTGTGGGAGGAAAGTCAGTAAAGGTGAGTGGCAGGCAGGTTGTTCCTTGATGGCACTTACCGGATTGTGCTTTTAGCTCTACACATGTCCTCCTAACACACCTGGGTATCTGTTTGCCTCTCTTATGTCTGAGAGATGGTGCTTTTCAAGGATGGGGAGGGGGTGTGGTGGGGGGAGAGACCTAGGAAGAGGAGCAGGATGAGGGTGAGGGGTGGGTGGGCTCTGCTCCTGGGTTAGGGGTATGAGATGCCCAAGTGGGAAGTCTCTTCGTGGACACTGGTGAGACCCTGAGTACAGGTGCAGGTACTCTGGGGCCTGGGGCTGGGGGTCTGCAGGCACATAGCACTGCATCACTGGGAAAGCCGACTGGCATCTTTGGTCTGGTTTTCTGCACGGGTGTCTTCCTGTGAGTGGAAGCAGCCACCGCCAGGTGGCTTTCACCTGATGGCTTCATGGGAGAGGAAAGGGTGGGTGAGTGCTGCGGATGATGCTGTGGGAGCCTGCCCTGCTACACACAGGCCAGCCCGGGGGTCATGTCCCCTGTGGAGACTGCCAGAAAGAGGGTGAAACCCTCAGAAGGGCGGTCTTGTTATTACCAATGGGCCATGTGAGCTGCAATCAGTGTTTATCACTAAATTCTGAGGGAAAGGGACACCTGAGTGGCTCAGTGGTTGAACGTCTGCCTTTGGCTCAGGTCATGATCCCAGGGTCCTGGGATCGAGTCCCGCATCAGTCTCCTCGCAGGGAGCCTACTTCTCCCTCTGCCTGTGTCTCTGCCTCTCTCTCTCTGTGACTCTCATGAATAAATAAAATAAAATCTTTAAAAAAATTCTGAGGGAAATTCATAGGCAGGTCAAGAACCTGAGGCTCTCAGCTCTGGTATGGGTCATGAGAGGAGGCTGGTGGCCAAACAGAGCATTCGATCACAAAGCCCTGAGTGACAGGGACTTGTCCAAGCACTGGGAGTGAAGAAGGAGTATGACTATGGAGAAGAGATACATGAGCCTCCTAACCAAGCAATTCCCAGGTAAGGAAGAAACCTGGCACCTCCCTGTGCAGGTGGGGAACCCTGGGGCATGGGCCTGGTCAGAAAGGGCAGGGCGCCAAACCCCAGGAAGTGGCCACCCCGGAGAGGCTTCCTTCCCGCCTGGGAGTCCCAGGGAGAAGTGGCTGCTAATATGGTCCAGGGCAGAGCCGGGCCCCGGGAACTGAGCAGCCCTGAGGGCCCAGCCCCCCACGTGCTCCAGAACCTGTAGAAAGTGAGGAGGCTTGGGGATCCTCTCCCTGGCATGGTCGGCCAGGCCCGAGGAAGGAGGACATCAAAGATGCGGCTGTGACACAGGCCCAGGCGACGCCAGCAAGCAGAGCTGCCAGGGCAAGAGGAACAGGAACAGAAGGCTCGTGGGCCCGCACGAGTCAGAGACCCTGGATGGACAGAGAAGGAGAGACGTGAGGGACGCCCTGCCTCCGGGAGCCCCTCGGGAGGCTCGGGGGAGAAGGCTAGCAGCACGGGGACCTGCTTGTTTCAGAGACTGGAGGGCATTTCAGAAAGCTGGCCCTCGCGGCGTGCACCTGCTCGCTGTCTGTCCCTCACATCCTTCTCCGCCTCAGGACAGTCCTGCCGAGGGGAACACGGTTATTCTCAGTTTACAAATGGGGAACCCGAGGCTCATAGAACCTCGGATGTGCCCTTAGAACAAAGAGATTAAAGAAGTGGGGCTTCAGCTTCACCCCAAGTTAGGGGTTCTAACTCATCTGGTGCTCCCCCCGTTGGAATTCCCAAACAAGGACAGTGGTGCGACAGGCGGCCTGCAGCTGGAACATGTTCCATTTTTCTGGATTTATTTTAGTTGATTTCGTTATTTTCATTGATTTATCTAGCAGATGGCTGCTGCTCCGATTTACAGTCCTTGAACCCCTTTCCTAAACTTCTCTCCCCTTTGTCCTCTGCTGAGGACCCCAGTAGGACTCAGAGGTGGTGCCGGAACAGGCGACTTCTGGCCGGGTAGTGCCCTCCTCCTGGAACGATTTCAGTCCTGGCTTCTTGACACAGGTACACGTTCTTCCAGCGTCAGCTCCATGAGGCCAGTGACTGACCTGGCCGCTGCTGCACGCTTCCTCTGTAGACCTGCCCACCACAGATACTTCTGGAATATGGGGAAGGAAGGGATTCTAAAAGGCCAAGACTTATATTTTTGTTGTTGTTGTTGTTAAAACAATTGTTTTAAATAGACATTTAACTCCTGTATCATAAAATTTACCCTTTAAAATGGTTTTTGGTATATTAACAAAGGTGTAAAAACCATCATTACTGTCTAATTCCAGAATATTCTCATCTCTCCTCCCCTACACAAGGAAATCCCATGGCCCTTTAGAGGTCACTGGCTTTCTCCACCCTTCCCCAGTTCCTGGCAATGGATTTGCCTCTTCTGCACATTTTATACATGGAATCATATGCAATATGTGGTCTTTGGAGGGGGGTGAGCTTCTTTCACTTAGCCTAATGTGTCTGAGGCTCACTGGCGTTGTAGCATGTGTCACTATTGCCAGATGGTATTTCATTGCACGGACACACCACACGTTTATCCATTCATCGGGTGGTTGACAGGGAGTTTATTCCGCCTCTTGGCTATCACTACTAACGCCACTGTGAACGTACAAGGTTTTGTATGGATGTTTGCTTCTAATTCTCTCGGTAAGTCCCCAGCAGTGGAATTGCTGGATCATATGGTAACCTCACGTGTGACCCTCTGAGGAACTGCCAGATCGTTTCCCACAGCGGCTGCGCCATTCCACATTGTCTCCAGCCTTGAATGCGGGTTCCAGTTTCCCCATAGCTTCCCCTAACACTTGTTATCGTCCATCTTTTGATTACAGTCATTTTAGGCCAAGGGTTGTACTTTCCGAACTACAGTGTTTTCTGCGTACAAAAAGATTTGGATTTTAGGAGCACGTGGGTGGCTCAGTCGGTTAAGCGTCCAACTCTTGATTTCAGCTCAGGTCATGATCTCGGGGTCGTGGGATTGAGGCCCACGTCACGCTTGGTGTGGAGTTTGCTTGAGATTCTCCCTCTGTCCCTCCCCAATTCAAACAAACAAACAAACAAACAAACAAACAAACAAATAAGTAAGTAAGTAAATAAATAAATAAATAAAATCTTGAGGAATAAAAGATTTGAATTTTAGAAAATGGTGTCCTTACGTACAGGCCTTCATTCCTTATCACCAACATTTTTTCCCCCAGTCTGGCTCTAAAGGAGAAGATTCCTCTGGCAGAAATGCAGGGTGTCCATGGTCGCCATGGGCAGGCCATCACTGTCTTCTGCTTAGCCTTCCCAATAAGCAGAATTCCTCACCAGGAGTGAGCCACACGCGTTCCTCAACAGATGTGGGGGTGGAGCATTTTGCTTTCTACAGATATCAGTTCTGAAGGCCGTAATCCAGAAATGTTTACCCCAGTGGTTGATGATCACAATATATGCAATATGTAACACTCAAAACTGTTTCTACATGTTAAGAACGAATTGATTCTTAGCCACGGAGATTCCATTGTCCCAGCGACTGCTTGGAGCTAGCTCTCTCACTCACACCTCACATTCAGTTTCTATCCACACCATCCCTGAGGAATTTGCTGTGGCTCAGAGAGTGTGGCCTGCTTAGGACCATAGAGCCATTGGTACTGGCTCATGGTGAAGCCAAGAGAAGCTTGGAGAAGGGTGTTCTTCCTCTTGGGGAAACCACTGGACTCTTGGGACAAGAAGATCAATGCTGCAGTTAAGAATGAGGATTATGGAGTCAGAATAGATGGAAGTCCCCCTTTCGGGGTTACCAGTGTCTGCTTGAGAGTGTATTGTTTGATTTCTTTGAGCCTCAGTTTCCCCATCTATAAAAGGGAGAGCATGATGATAACACCTCCTTTGTAGGACTGTTAAGAAAGGTTCACACAGCTGAGCTGAATGCTAGGTATGTGGTAAGTGCTCAGTGATAACTGTTAGTTACTACCATTATTATTATTAGTAGTAATAGTAATATTACCCAGCCCATCTCCCGAACTCGACTTGAATTCATTCCCTCTACACAATCCAATGCTCATTCAGACTCTGGCTACCCGAGAAGATGGAGGACCACATTCCCTAGACAGCCATTCCATTTTCAGACAGAGTTAATTGTTGGAAATGTCTTCATGTTGAGCAGAAACCTGCCTGTCTATAGTGTCTTCCATGGGTAAGGCTGCCAGAATTAGCGATAAAGATACAGACTGCCCAGGCAATATTTGGGACACAGTTACACTAAAAAAGTATTTGTTGCTTATCTGAAATTCAAATTTTACTGAGTGTCCTATATTTTATCTGGCAACCCTTAGACATCTGAGGGCAACATGCCACGAGTCTACTCACATCTGTTACTTGACAGATTTCCTCCAGTTCCTTCAACCAAATCTTATACATCAAATGGTTCTTGCTTTCTCACCCCTTCATCCCCCATTATCTTCTTGGGATTATCTACTTTGGACTGAGTTGCTAGGCATCTTTTACAGGACGCAAGGATAGCCTAATGAGGACAGAGTATGATCACCTCCCTTGTCCTAAACCATATAACTTCTATTAATACATCCTTGGTTTTTATTTTTGAGCAGCCACATGGCACTTCTGACTCCTAATAAGCAAGTATCACCACTGAGCCAAGTGAAATGTCAATATGTATGTGCAGCTGCCTTCTTCATTGGGCCTCAGGGTGGTGAGGAATGGCAAAGCCCAGGAATCCTGGTCTCCTGGGTAAAAACAAACCCCCAAACTGTCACACGTCAACAACCACCGTTCCAGAATACACGCCAACCATGGACTACTACCCGAAATGACTCTGCTTCTAGGAGACCCTGGGGGTCCATCAGCAGGAAGGCCAGAAGTTCTTGAGTTAGAAGTTTTCCCACCTGTTTTCCTGGATCGAGAGGATGCTTTTGTGTTAGTGTCCTGAGGCACCAGGCTCCGGGTGAGGGGGTTGGTTTCGGGAGCTGGGACAGCCTGGGGTGCAGGCGGTTGGGGGGTGGATTCAGAGCTGGGCTGCGGGGTGGATCCCGGGCTGGGCTGCTGCGAGGTGGACTCAGAGCTGGTGTGCAGTGGGATGGCCTCAGAGCTGGCCTGCTGTGGGGTGGCCTCGGAATTGGCCTGCTGTGGGGTGGCCTCGGAGCTGGCCTGCTGTGGGGTGGAGCCACGGCGTCTGGACTCTGGCTTCTTCCTTTTGCCCTTCCTCATGGTGGGTTCTCTTCACCTAAACGTGGACCTACATGGAGCTGCCTAAACTTCCGGCTCCCTCCTGGAGGGGCCGTTTGCCCCTGCCCTGGGGGAAGGCTCTGGCCACGGGATGGACCTACAGAGAATAGTCACCTCCACCCCTCCTGTGAGGTCACAATAAGCCAGGTGGTTCCTATGGCAGGGCTCTTCTCAGCCCACAGCAGCCTGCCAGTCCTGCCTCCCCCCCAGTTACTGGGATGGGCGGAAGGCAGCCACGGGGCCCTCAGGGACCTGGTTCAGCGTGGCCACGGGGCCTGTGACACCCTGGCACCCCGCGATTCTGCGACCAGAGCGCCTCTGCTGCTGTGTTCCTGGGTCCCTATGCGCTCTCTGTGTGGCTCTCAGACACCCTGGCTGGGACGCTCAGCAATATCACCAGGCTCCACATACCAAAAGCAAACAAACTACTTCACCATGCAGTCTGTGAGTTTTTGGTAATTTTACTGAAGATTCGGGGGTCCATGGGACGTCCACAGGCTTCTCCCATCTCAGCTTTGCCCCCATTCAGATGATCTTAAAGTGGTTTCTCCCTTTCTCCAAAATCTGCCCTCCTCACCCCGGGAAGGGGCTAGGGACCCCCACCTTGATAAGAACCCTTGCTTTTGGCCAAAGAATTCCCCCTATAAAACATAACGGTTTTGTTTGGAAAACTGCACTTTCTTTGAACTCATTTGCTGGCAACAACCAATTACCTCTCAAACCTCAAACTCTGTCAGGTCAATGAGGGGACTGTGAATATTCCTGGAAGGTAAACATGATTTTCCTTTTAGGATGGAAGCGGTAAGGCATTTTAAAAAGACAACCCTAAACGTCACACTGTGACTACAATGCAGAATGTGTTCACGTTAGAAGACTACACCTGCCATTAACGCATCACGAGGTGGGTGAATGTTTAACTGTTAACCCCATGCTCCTGGGGGGCGATGCTCTTGCCCCAGGATAGGGTTTAGGGCAGATATAGCTAGAAGACACTTCCACACGAGGCCAGATCTGATATGAGATGTGAAAAGACAGAAAAATATATTAGGGATTCTAGAGTCTGAAAAGACCTTAATGATTCTCTTTTTGCAGAAGAGAAACTGGGGTTTAGAGAAGTTAAGTCACCTTCCAAGATCACAGGGCTGGGTGGAAGCATCGACAGGGCTAAATTCCCATTCAAGGCTCCTTCATTTCATGATTCCAGAAGGCAAGAGGGAATCAGATCATTACACAGGCCTTACAAATCAATGGGAAAAAAAAATTCCCTTGAGTGAGAAGATTGAATAAAAAAAAGAGGCACCAAGATAGAAGTGGAAGACAGCTCAGATCAATAAAAGCTGTAAATTTGGTTCAAGGAACAGGTGAGTCTAACGAAGGTGGTAATTCTGTAAAGTCAAGAGCAACGGGTCCCTCTGGGTGATTCGACTTAGAATCAGAGAGACTGGAAACCCAGGTCAGGGACCCTGTCCAGATTTAGCAGACAGGTCAGGAACTCCTCAGGCATGTATCTCTGCAAAATTAGATTTTCAAACACCAGTGGGTTTTTGCCTGGGGCTTCAACCTGATTTAAACCAGAGGTTCTAAACCTCAGCTCTGTCGACATTTGGGGCCAGATAAATCTTTGCCGTTTGAGCCAGATAATTCTCCTGTGCATTTTAGGAAGTTTAGCAGCATCCCTGGCCTTTGCCATGAGATGCCAGTAGCAATTACCCGGCCCCCTCCCCCATTTGTGGCAACCAGTGCTAAATGTCTCTGGGGTGTGTGTGAGGGTGTGTGTGTGTGTATGTGTGAAAACTGCCCCTGGCTGAGAATCATTGGTTTAGATGAATTAGATAAAGGGTGAACACACATGGGTAGTATTTCCTGGTAGCGATGAAAGAAATGTGCCATTTTCACAACAAGGAGCCAAATGGCACAGAAAGCAGGTCCCTGTGTCTGGGGAGGGCGATGGGAGAAACATAGAAGGTCAGGCTTCGAGAGGAGTGGGGAGTCTTTCTATGGCAGTGAAGAAAATATGGGTGGGTTCTTTAGAAGGGTGGTCCCAAGAAGCTAGGAGAGGGCACCCGTGAAGTGAGAGGTTGCCCCAGAGGGATGAGGAAGAATGGGACTGCAATACTTTACTAGAAGGTTTTCCATGGCCTTCCAGCTGGAGCGCAAGTCCCTAGCTGGAAGTCCGACTCATGTGTAACATAGTCACAGACCGGTGTCCCAGGCCCACTGACCACCTCGCTGCCACCTGTCCGGTTCCTGCCAGCCATGAGCATGGAAGTCTGCTTTCCTGCATTTGTGAAAGCCCTTCCTCCCTATCAGGCCCATCTCCCTCTCTGTCAAAACACGTCTATCATCAAGATCCATCTCAAGTGAACCCACCTCCTCATACACCTTTCTCGAGATCCCCAACTGGAAGTGACCCCTCCCTCTCTGAGCCCCAGGTCATAGGCTGCATGGTGTTAAAGCCCTGTTTCTTCTCTCCTCCCGACTTCCCTACTTCCAGGCTGGGAAGACCCTGGAGGGCGAAAGTCCAGAGAAGAGGCTCCGTAGGAGCTTCTCGAAGTTGAGGGTAAGAGGACAAAGGCAGCAGGAAACCACGGAAGGCAGACTGAGCATGGATCATGAAGGCCAAGGCACCTCACAGACGGCATCCCGAAGGGGTTATTTTCCAAAAGGGCCTATGGTTTTCTGGCCCAGGCTGAGGATTACAGAACAGTCCAGGGGCAAGGGGCTCTCCTACTCGGCATGGCAGCCATGGGACAACCTCAAGCGCCATTTGGGAAAGTGAGAAGATGGAGTCTAAGGGGATGCGAAGTCAGGGATGCGAAGTCAGGGTAAGGTTCTGAGGGTGTGAAAATGCATACTCAGTGGTTCTGGCCCTCTGGCACCACAGCAAGCCTGCCGACATTGGTACGGAAGCCCGCATCTTATAGCTGGAGGACACCTCACACACCAACTGGCTCTTGTCATGTCAGGAAGGGTAACTAGCCCTCAGAGGGGACAGCCTGCTCTGGTCACCAGTAAGGTGACCAACCGGGTGTTGGAACTCCCTGCCTGGAGCACTTCCTTCTTCCCTGCTGCCGCCTCTGGAGGGGACTTCCAAGTACCTGGTGCTCATCCCAGGGCCCACTGTCCAGGGCCCTGGACTCACACACCAACCCTCTGGGCCCACAGGCCTGGATTCCTTGATAGGAAAGCTCTCAAGGGCTGAGTAAGAATTTTGCATTTGGCCAGCTACTCTGACACAGCACCTCCTCCAGAGCATGGCTGCGAGGATCAGACCTGAAAAGCCCTCAAAACAGTGCCTGCCTCACAACAGGCAGGTCTTTATTGTAAATTCTGATTCCCTTGGAGGAGGAGCCTACAGAACCATGCAAGGGATAAGTGGATGGGGAGAGGGCCTGGGTCCCTCAACCTCCCAAATCCATAGCTTGCCAGAGTGTGATGGAGGGGAAAGGAGCTAGCTAGGTGGATGGGTGGGAAGTGTAACTGTACCCACTAAATAAATGTGAACACTTGTGACCAGAGGTTGCCGCAGTGAGCACACCTGGGGTGAGAACTCTAATTAGTCTTCACCCCACACGGGGTAAAGTGGGAGCGCGAGGAGAGGGACGGTGGCCTGGGGGATCTGTCCCCGAGACCCTGGACCAGCCCAGCACCCCCTCCGTCCTTGCAGTGTCTCACCCGCCCGCCCTCGGGCCCCTCACCAGCCGTCTGCGTCTCCTGATCCACTAGGGCGCCGCAGCCCCGCGCCCGGGCCTGGTGCGCTCGGCTGGGGGCGCGCTGGACGTCCAGGGTGCCCTGGGAGCGGCTGGGGCGGAACAGGGCGGTGTGCACCTCCACCGAGGGGCTGTGCGGCGCGAAGGCGCTGCAGAGCAGGGTCTCCATGCGGCGGCGCGCCTCGGCCTCCTCCTCGGGCCGCGGCTGCACCACGATCCCCACGAGCGCGGCGGGCGCTGGGCGGCGCCGCGCGTGCACCTGCTGCAGGAGCAGCTGCAGCCGGGGCAGGTCGGAGCGCAGCGCGGACGCGCGGCACAGCACCAGGAGCAGCCGCGAGGGGCGCGAGGGGCGCGAGGGGCGCGAGGGGCGCGCGGGCGGCGGGCGGGGACCCCTGCAGCAGCCCGACGCCGCCGCCTCCGCCGCCTCTGCCGCCTCCGCCGCCTCCGCCGCCTCCGCCTCCTCCGCCGCCTCCGCCTCCCCCGCCGCCTCCGCCTCCCCCGCCTCCCCCGCCTCCTCGGGGTCCGAGCGCGCGCCCGCAGCCTTGCACCTGTCGCCGGGCGTCGTCTGGGCGCAGCGCCGGGACTTGGCGGCCGGGCAGTGGGCGCTGTTCCGCAGGCTGTCGCCCGGGCGCTTGGGCCGCCGCGGGGCGCGGTTGCTGGAGCTGCTGTGGCCGCTCGAGGCTCGGGTGGACGAGGGCCTGGCGCAAAGATGGGCCGGGGCCTGCTCCAGAACGTCCTGCAGGCCGCACTCCTGCTTCCAGAGCTCGCCGAACAGCAGCATCTGGCCGTGGCCCTCGAGGCACTGGGCCCGGGCCTGTTGCGGCGACTCGGCCCCGGAGGACCCGTCCCCAGGCTCCATGTCGGGTCCGGCTCTCTTGCCCCTCTGGGCCCGGGCCTCGGTGGGCCCCGGGACAGGCCGCCCTTCCCTGGGGCATGTCACAATACCCCCCGCGCCCTACCCCTTCCTGCCTTGACCAAGGGCCTCCGCCCTCTATTTTTTGGAAATCTTCCAATTTAGGGAAGTCGCTGCTGCGCGTCGCTGTAACGCCCCCCTGTGTTTAGGTTCTCTGTCATTTCGTATGTCTTTGGTGTCAAAAGGGCAAATCCTTTTTTCCCCCCTAAAGACTTTATTTATTCATTCATGAGAGACACACAGAGAGAGGCAGAGACGCAGGCAGAGGGAGAAGCGGGAGCCCGCTGCGGGACTCGATTCCAGGATCTGGGATCACCATCGGAGCCAAAGGTAGATGCTCAACCACTGCGCCCCCTGAGTGACCCAGGCACCTCAAGGGCAAATCCGTCTATCTCGGGGATGGACCCTTGTGCCCAAGCCTCCAAGTAAAACAGCTCTTCCTGCACCTCGCGGGTATTTAAAACACAGTGAGGGGAGAAAAAAGCAAAG
Source organism: Canis lupus familiaris (assembly GCF_011100685.1). Lineage (NCBI taxonomy): Eukaryota > Metazoa > Chordata > Mammalia > Carnivora > Canidae > Canis > Canis lupus. The sequence continues at coordinate 43,118,329 of NC_049246.1, read as the reverse complement.
CAAAGCAGTGGATCCAGATGTTCACTGCACCTGGGACGTTTGAAAAGCAGAGAGGAACAACGAGAGGGGTTCTGTTGGCTGAGCCTGGGAGGCAGGCCCTACCCGGGCTCGGCTTAGCTGCTGTTCTCTGGGTGATCTGGGAGCCAGGGTCCTGGTTCCAGTCTGAACTGCTGGAGCCGCAGGAGATGGTTCAGGATCCCCTCCGGTCTTCTGTGGGTATGTATTTGAAAAATCCAGTCTTTCCCTTCTGTAATTTTCCTTTGCTACTCACACAGAACTGCACTCTGACACTTCTGGTCACCAAATATATGTTTTTTCCTCACACGGAGCAATTCGGGGACACCAGCTGGGAGTCCTACAATTTAATTCAATTCTGACACAATCTCTCTAGACATAGCTTTAGATCCTACAGATCAAGGGTGGTGTCCCTCAAGACTGCCCCTCCACCTTCACATGCCAGTTCTAAGTCCAGGTTGGTACTTGTGCTTCTGACCAATTGGCTGTAAATCTGAGGTTTCCACAGTGCCCTCCACTAGTGCAACTGATTTGCTAGAATGGCTCACAGAACTCAGGAAAACAGTTACTTACTGTTACTAGTTTATCATAAAAGGATATAGCAAGGGCACTTGGGTGGCTCAGTCAGTTAAGCATCTGACTTTGGTTCAGATCATGATCCCGGGGTCCTGGGATTGAGGCCCACATTGGGCTCTCTGCTCAGTGGGGAGTCTGCTGCTCCCTGTCCCTCCCTACCTGGTTGTGCACGTGTTCTCTCTCTCTCAAAATATATTTTTTTTAATTTTAAATTTATTTATGATAGTCACACACACACACAGAGAGAGAGAGAGGCTGAGACACAGGCAGAGGGAGAAGCAGGCTCCCTGTACCGGGAGCCCGACGTGGGATTCGATCCCGGGTCTCCAGGATCGCGCCCTGGGCCAAAGGCAAGCGCCAAACCGCTGCTCCACCCAGGGATCCCTCTCTCAAAATATTTGAAAAAAAAAAAAAGGATATAGAAGACACAGATGAGCATTCAGATAGAAGAGCAAGGTGTGTGGGAAGGGGCATGGAGCTTTCATCCCACTTCTGGGCAGGGCACAACCACTCTCCCTGAACTTCCACATGTTTGTCCACCTGGAAGCTCTCTGAACCCCAGCACTATTGGGATTTTATGGAGCCTTCCTCATGTAGGCATGATCATTTATTTTATTTTATTTTATTTTATTTTATTTATTTATTTATTTATTTTTTTGGCATGATCATTTATTAACTGCATCTCCAGCACCTCTCTTCTCTCTAGAGGATGGGGCTGAAAATCCCAAACTTTTTTTTTTTTTTTTTAAGATTTTATTTAGTTATTCATGAGACACACAGAGAGAGGCAGAGACATAGGCCAAGGGAGAAACAGGTTCCCTTTAGGGAGCCCAAAGTGGGACTCATCCCAGGATCCCAGAATCATGACCTGCGCCAAAGGCAGACGTTCAACCACTGAGCCAACCAGGTGCCTGCAAACTTTTATTTATTTTTTAAAAGATTTTATTTATTCAGGAGAGACAGAGAAGGGAGACAGAGAAAGCAGGAGAAACAGGCTCTTTGTGGAGAAGGGAGCCTGATGCGGGACTCGATCTTAGGACTCGATCTTAGGGCTCTGCGATCATGACCTGAACCAAAGGCAGACGGTTAACTGAATGAGCCACCCAAGCACTCCCCCAAATCCCAAACTTAATCATGGCTTGGTCTTTCTGGTGACCAGCCCCCACCCAGGAGCCCATTCAGAGTCACCTCATTAGAACAAAAGCCACCTCATCATCCAGGAAATTCCACAGGATTTAGGAGCTCTGTGCAGGGACAGGGTCAATGACCAACTAGTAGTACAAAAAATGCTCCTAGTGCTCGGATCACTTAAGAAATTACAAGAGTCTTACAAACTGGAGGCAGAGACCAATCAGTACCTCAGAAGTCACCAGAGGCTTGTAAACATACCAGAAAGATCTTTAGCAAAACCAAATTAAAAAAGCATAAAAACTCCTTATCTGCCCTGGGGAAATGGGACAGAGGTATTCAAGGCTGCCACAATGACTGGAATTCAATGGTGGGGAAAATTTTTCCCCAGTTAATTTTTTTTAATAAGCTTTATTAGATTGTTTACAATTTTTAAAAATATAAAAATGAGCGGCACTTGGGTGGCTCAGTTGGTTAACTGTCTGCCTTCAGCTCAGGTTATGATCCCAGGGTCCTGGGATCGAGCTCCACATCGGACACCCTGCTCAGTGGGGAGCCTGCTTCTCCCTCTCCCTCTGCTGCTCCTCCTGCTTGTGCTCATGCTCTCTCTGTCAGAGTAAATCTTTTAAAAAATATATAAAAATCGGGCAGTCCCGGTGGCTCAGCGGTTTAGGGCCGCCTTCAGTCCAGGGCCTGATCCTGGAGACCTGGGATCGTGTCCCACGTCAGGCTCCCTGCATGGGGTCTGCTTCTCCCTCTGTCTGTGTCTCTGCCCCTCTCGCTCTCTCATGAATAAATAAAATATTTTAAAAAAAGTATATAAAAATTAAAAACTCTGAAAAGCAAGGTGTCAACCAGAAAAGCCAGAGCTGGGATCCTGCTGAAAGCTGCAGGTCCCCCTCAGGCCAGGGAATTTGAGAAGACCAAGTAAAAGCAGAAGACTTGCCCGCAGCTCTGCAGAAGCAGGATGGACAGTGGTGGGGGACCCTTTCCCTGTCCTGGTTTTTCCGCCTTGGACCAGAGACTCCGTTCACCTTCCATCTGCCTTGTGTTGGTAAGAACACCTCCCGCCCCCTCCCCCTTTCCTCAGCAAACCCAAAAGGTCATGGGTGCCCTTCCTTAGGGGGCCAGATGCCAGGTTACTGTGTTATAAAGTGATGCTAGTTTCATCTGGGATAAATCAGACCTGCCCACCTGGCCACTTGGGCCCGTCTGCCTTTCCACAGGCAGACCTGGGTGTGGGAGTCTTTAAGATTTGATTACCGTGGGAGGAAGGAGGCCCTGCCTGCACTTGACCTGCACTCTTCTCTTTTCTTTTCTTTTCTTTTCTTTTCTTTTCTTTTCTTTTCTTTTCTTTTCTTTTCTTTTCTTTTCTTTTCTTTTCTTTTCTTTTCTTTCTTTTTCTTTTTTTTCTTTTCTTTTCTTTCTTTTTTTAAAGATTTTATTTATTCATTCATGAGAAACACACAGAGGCAGAGACACAGGCAGAGGGAGAAGCAGGCTCCCTGCAGGGAACCCAGTATGGGACTTGATCCCAGGACTCTGGGATCTCACCCTGAGCCAAAGGCAGATGCTCAACCGCTAAGCCACCTAGGAGTCCCTTGACCTGCACTTTCTAAACCAGCTGTTCTCAACAACTGGGGAGGACCAGTCACAAAGGACTAGAGGTCCCAGGCTCCCAAAACATAGATTTGAACTGAGCTGTAAGGAGGGAAGAGCGCTCTCCTCCCCTTGCTCTTTCCCCCTCGACTGAGGGCAAAGGCAGGCAAGGCTGCTGGGAGGGGTGATACCGTGCTCCTCACCCTCAGTGAGTCAGACAGTGATCAGACCGTCCGCCAGGGTGGACTGCCCTTCATTGGAAGGTTAAACCTTGAGTGCCACTGACAAAGGGTCCCACCTAGGCCATGCCCTTGGGGACAGTGAAGACACTATGTAGGAAATGTAGCGGGGATGTGGCAGGGCCACCGGCTTTAGTGTGACCTTACAGAGTAGGAGGATGGGGCTGATGGCCTGGCATTCCTGGCAGCCCTTCTGTTTTTTTTTTTTTTTTTTTTTTTTTTCTGGAGGGAGAGAGACATATGGCAGGGGTGGCACTAAAGTCGGGTACTGTATGTGCTGGTGTTAAAAAGTGAATTCTAAGACTCCAGAGCATACACTCTGAAGGGGAACAGAATATACCACCCCGAAATGTGTTACTTTGGTGTGTGGATTATTTTGAGCTGAAGGCAATCAAGACCTAAAAGACTCAGGAAAAGCTTTTTACCTCTCTCTTAACTGCCTAAAAGCATCTATAAAGGGGTCTGGCCCAGAAAGCGAGTTTTTTTTTTTTTTAAAATCTAAGAGACTTACCTGCATGGCAAGGCCAACGTCTGATTACTGAACCTATTCTCATCATCTTATAAATTGTCCTCCTTCTCTTTGGAGTCCCAGGCCCCTTGTCCCATTCCTTAGCACAGGATGGCATGTGAGCCTTAATTGCCCCATTGCCTTTGAGTCTCCTATTTTTATGGGGCTCCCATATGTACAAAATTAAATTTGTTTTTCTCCTGTTAATCTGTTTTATGTCAATTTAATCGTTAGACCAACTAAAGAACCCAGAAGGGAAGGAGGGAAAATTTTTCCTTCTCAACAACTTTGCACTCCTTCGTGATTCATCTAAGTTGATGTAACAGATCCAAGGATATATTGGCTTAGAAACGACATTACTTCTAAGGTCAATGATCCAGGGGTGGTGGAGAGGCTCTGCTCCCTCAGCAGGTGGCTGCCTTTCCTGCCTCCAGGCAGCTGGCCCAGGACTCTTTATCTCCCAGACAGAGGATACAAAGACAGGAAGGAGGGAGAGGTAGTATCCTTTCTAGGGCATGATTCAGAAGTTGAGTGTGTTTCCACTCATATTCCATTGGCCAGAACTAGCCATGTGATCAACTTGGCTTCAGGAGAGGCCAGGAGATATGGCCTCTGCTTGGGTGGCCAGGTACCCAGTTAATCCTTCTATTACAAAAAGGAAGAAGGAAGAAGGGAAGATGTTGAGGGATATTTAACAGACTCTCCTTTGTGTTTAGTAATAATAATTGCCCCGATTAATTGAGGTCCTTCTGTGTGCTGGGTATACACATACATCATCTTTACTGCAACCCAGCAATGGATAGGGTACCAAACTCTAGATGCAGAAACCAAGGCCAGAGGGATTAAGTAGCTTGGCCAAATTCAATCAGCTAGTGAGTGGCAGGTCTGGGATCTAAACCCAGGCCTGACTGGCTGCAAATTGCCGGGATACCGTAAGTACCACAGCATTCTAAGGCCGAGGTGGGGCTACCCTCTGTCATAGTGGCTTCTGGAGACTAATCCTGATTGATATGGTGTGGGGGGATTGGAAGGGAAATGGAAGGCTGGGTGAGGAAGGAGGTAAAGGGGATCACTTGGAACAAGCAAACCCTCTCCAATTGTTTTATGCTCTCATGTGGTAAAGCCTCCTGGGCACACAGTTTTAAGGGCACAGTGAGGAAAGGTTAGGAATTTCTGTTCCAACCAAATGACTAATTCTTCCTTCCTTCCTTTGAAGATGGGTAACTTTCTGACTAAAATATTTATAAAATAAAATGTTTTCATAATGAGGGATATTGAGAAAAGAGGATTTACTATTTCAAATGTCATAAAAGCTCTTATTTCCAACTTTGAAAAGTCAGGAAGGTCCTGCTCAGATAGAACGCTGAATCCAGAGATTTGTAAACTGAGATGTGAGAGGTGGGTGTCAGGCCTTGCACCTGTTTGGGTCATTTGCCCTCGTGTCTGGTTCCGTCTTGGGATTTCCCTGTAAAATTTCATTTGAGGAAAGGAGTCTCTGAATAATACTTGGAAACTTCTGAACTAGGCCAAATAGAATAATCTTATACATGATTCTTATTTATTTTGAAAGATCATTTAATTGTTTTAAATAGATAATACATGTATATGGCTAGGTTAAAAAAAAACCCACATTGTAGCTTCTGTTTGGCTCTCTTGGATTGTTCTCTCTGGGGAGCTGCTGCTGCATTGTGAAGACACTCAAGAAGCCCTATGGAGGGGTCCATATGAGAGGAAATGAGAGGCCTCTTGGCAACAGCCACAGAAGGAGCCATCTTGGAAGCTTCCAGTCCTTGGCAACCTTTCAAATGACTGGACCCTTGGTTGATACTTTGACTGCAACCTTGTGAAAGACCCATCCTAGACTGTTCAGCTAAACTGCTTATTCCTGACCCTCAGAAGGGTGTGAGATAATAATATTGTCTTATGCCACTAAATTTTGGGGTAATTTGTTATGCAGTAATAGATGAGTCATATGGGATCCCTGGGTGGCGCAGCAGTTTAGCGCCTGCCTTTGGCCCAGGGCGCGATCCTGGAGACCCGGGATCGAATCCCACATCGGGCTCCCGGTGCATGGAGCCTGCTTCTCCCTCTGCCTGTGTCTCTGCCTCTCTCTCTCTCTCTCTCTCTCTCTCTCTCTCTGTGACTATCATAAATAAATAAAAATTAAAAAAAAATAGATGAGTCATATAATCACTATCCCTAAGCTCCGCTCCAACCATCGTAGGAACTCCATTTTATGAAGAAATGGAGTTGCTACCAACACATGAAAAAATGCTCAACATCACTCAGCATCAGGGAAATACAAATCAAACCCACAATGAGATACCACTTTATACCAGTGAGAATGGCTAAAATCAACAAGACAGGAAGCAACAAATGTTGGGGAAGATGTGGAGAAAGGGGAACCCTCTTACACTGTTGGTGGGAATGCAAGCTGGTGCAACCACTCTGGAAAATAGTATGAGAGTTCTTCAAGAAGTAAAAATAGAGCTACCCTATGACCCAGCAATTGCGCTACTGGGTATTTAACCCCAAAGATACATCTGTAGTGATCTGGGATCCCTGGGTGGCGCAGCGGTTTGGCGCCTGCCTTTGGCCCAGGGCGCGATCCTGGAGACCCGGGATCGAATCCCACGTCAGGCTCCCGGTGCATGGAGCCTGCTTCTCCCTCTGCCTATGTCTCTGCCTCTCTCTCTCTCTGTGTGACTATCATATATAAATAAAAATTTAAAAAAAAAAAAAAACATCTGTAGTGATCTGAAGGGGCACCTGCACCCCAATGTTTATAGCAGCAATGTCTACAATAGCCAAACTATGGAAAGAGCCCAGATGTCTGTTGACAGATGAATGGATAAAGAAAATGTGGGATATATATACAATGGAATATTACTCAGCCATCAAAAAAGAAATCTTGCCATTTGTAATGATGTGGGTGGAACTAGAGGATATTATGCTAAGCGAAATAAGTCACTCAGAGAAAGACAACTGTCATATGATCTCATAGGCAGAATTTAAGAAACAAAACAGAGGAGCACAGGAGAAGAGAAGAAAAGAAAAAACAAGATGAAATCAGAGGGGGAGACAAACCATAAGAGATTCTTAACCATAGGAAATGAACTGAAGGTCGCAGGGGAGGGAGATGCAAGGATGGGGTAACTGGGTGATGGGCATGAAGGAGGGCACGAGATTTAATGAGCACCAGGTACTCCATCTCTGAAACTTGAAACTCATAATATACTATATGTGAATTAGCTGAATTTAAGTTTTAAAAAAGGAAAAGAAACAGAGTCTTGGAGGTTATATAATTACTATAGGTCATGGTAGGCAGCAGAATGTCCCTCAAAGGTGCGTCCCATGTCCTAATCCTATAACCTGTGATTTTGTTAGGTTACCTGACAAAGGTGAATTAAAGTTCCAGATGGAATTGTGGTTGCTAGTCCCTCACTTTAAAATAGGGAGATTATTTTGGATTATCTAGGTAGGCCCAATGGTTCTAAAAGGGAGGCGGAAAGGATGAGTCAGAGGGAGATGTGGCTATAGAGGAACACCAAGAGTGTTGGCTTTAAGGATGGAGGAGAGAGGCCAGGTGCCAAGGAATGCGGAGGCTGGAAAAGGCGAGAGAACTGTCTTAGTCGTCTTGGGCTGCTATGACAAAATATCACACACCAGGGTGCTTATAAGCAACGGAAATGTAATTCTCATAGTTCTGGAGGCTGGGAAGTCTAAGATTAAGGTGCCAGCAGATTTAGTGTCTGGCAAGAACCCATTTCCTGGTTCATAGATAGTCCTCTTCTTGCTGTGTCCTTGCATGGTAGAAAGGGTCGGGAAGCTCCCTGGGATCTCTTTTGGAAGGGCACTAATCCCATCCACCCTCAAGACCTAATCACCTCCAAAGGCCCCAGTTCTAAATACCATCACGTTAGGGTTTGGGATTTCAACATGTGAATTTTTGAGACAAGCATTCGGTCTAGAGCAGAAATGGATTTTCAGAGATTTCAGAAAGGAACATAGTTCAACGCAGCCAACACCTGGGTTTTCATCCAGTGAGAGCTGTGTCGGACTTCCAACCTGTAGAACTGTAGGTTAGCCAGTTTGCGCTGTGTTAAGATGCTAAGAGTGTGGTCATTTGCAGCAATAAGAAACTACTACGAGGTCACGTAGCCAGAAAGGGACAGAGCAAGGATTCCAGTCTGGTCTGTCTAACCTGAAGCCCACCCGGACACTGGACAGACTTAACCTTTTCTGCTGCAGAAGGAGCTCACCAAGCTACTGGTTGGATTACCTGAGCCAGAAGTGTGGGAGCTGTGTCGTTTGGGGAGAGGCCAGGTAGGTGAAGCTCGCTGCTCAGGACCCTGTGGTTAGAACGCAGGTCAGAGCTGTTGCATGAATTCAACAAGGAAGCCATTAGACTGATGTGTGTCTGGTGATGCGGTGGCCTGTGTCAGCAAACCAAAATCTAAGCCCGTAAATGCCTCAGGGTTAAGAAATTAAAATGCTAAGGCCCACCAATCACGAACAGCCAACGAAGCTTTCAACTACACTCAATCAAATAATTTCCTATCTTTGCTTCTGCACTTTCTCTGCCTTTCCCATGGCCCTGACCAGTTAAGGGCCCCTAATCACTTTTGGTTTGGTGCTGCTGGATTTGAGTTGAGTTTTGCTCACATACATGCTTACAATTTTTAATATGCCTCAGTTTATCTTCTAACAGATCCTGACAGCCCTGCATGATCCCTCCAACCCAAAGTGGACGGTCACACCTTTTCCTCTTGTGGGAGAGCATCTGAATATTGCTCATTTGGGTCAATATATTTTTTGGAGTGCCTGAGGATGTGCAAGCATTAAGTGTATCCTATAAGGATAGGATGGTGACCGTGACAGACATGGAAGTTTCTTGCCCACCTGGAGGTTGCCATCTCTTGAGGAAGAGAAAGACTAATCCTCCCAATAACCCTACCATGATCACCAGCCCCACTCTGCAATCAAGGAGGCTACACTGAGCAGCTCCAGGCCATGTCCATGGCCTCCCGGCCTCCCGTGCTGTCGAGTGCAGAGTAGCAGGGAGGCTCTGACTCCAGAGTCTAATTCCTGAGGAAAGGTGCACTTGTTTGTTGCTTACCTGTGTTGCAGAATTCAGACTGGTTCCCACAGCAAGGGCAGAGGAGAGCAAGCCCAGTGGTGCAGTCCTGGGACCCAAGGGAGGACCAGAGCAGTTGGGCCCTTGAAAAAAAGAAGGAAATCAGGAAACTATAATTATATCCAGATGTCTTATTTTATGCCGCCATAAAAAACGAGGCTATAAGAAAACATTTGCTGCTATTAAAAGATGTTCATGGGATGTAGTTATATGGAAAAATTAGGTTGCAAGCCAGCCTACCTTATGAGTCTCTTTCTGCTTTTGGGGTAAAAATACTGTACATATAGGGATTTTAAAAATTTTGTGTAAATACACTTCAATGTGTTAACTGAGTGTAATTAGGTTATGGATATAGAGGTGCCAGGTTTAGCAAATAAAAATATAGGACACCCAGTTAAATTTGAATTTCAGATAAGCTGCAAATAATTTTTTAGAACAAGCAAGTCCCACGCAATCATTCATTGTTTATCCAAAATCCAAATTTAACAGGAGGCCCTGTTTGTGGGTTGTTTTTTTTTTTTTTTTTTTTTTGTCTTTTTATCCAGCAACCGTCTATGTGGGATTTTGTTTGTTTACCAGTGTTTTTTTTATAATGAATATACACTACTCTTGAAATAAAAAGGGAAATCAACGGGAGTTCTGCCTTGGAAAGAAGGATGAGTTATAGAGGTGTGCCCCCAGGTAGTCTGGATTCCCCGGGGCCAGGTCACCCGCCCCATAAACTCTGCCCTCCCGCGCGGTGAGGACGCCGACCACCAGGTGGCGCTGCCGGGCTGCGATCCGGGAGGCCCGGGATCCGAGCGTCGGGGGAGAGGGAAAGACCTACTACATACGGTGCCTCCTCTCGGAATCCAGGTGCCTTTTGGATCCAAGTGGCACTGAGGATTCCCCAGGGGCAGAGCTAGGGGTTCAGGAAGAGCTGGGTGCAAAGTAAGAGCTCCATCTCCAAAGCGCACCTGTCGCCCCTTTCTATTGACTGCTGGTGACTGGGTGCGTCCGTGGCTGAAGGGAGATGCAGCCACCTGCTGCGTCCTGAGGGTCCTGCTCCCTTTCCTCCGACTTCACCCCAGGCATCTCCTCATTGACTCAGCTCAGATGCCTCCGGGGACTCAGTCCTTGCCCCGGGACTGAGACTTGCCCCACTCAACTGTGGGCAGACTCAAGAGAGAGAGGAGGGGAGGCCCACTCCTTGGCTCCGGGATGTTAGGGTCTAATTCCCAACGAGGGAGAAATGAATACATTCAACCTGTGTGTGATGCTCGGAGATTTAAACTGCTGGCCAGTTGAGCTTAGTCCACACCTTGGCATAGCATGTGTTAAACAAAAAGGTTTAGTAAATATTTTTCATTCAATCAACAAATACTCTAAGACCCTCTCTGTGCCAGGTGCTGGGTTGGACTCTGGGGATAAGATCCCTGCCCTCCAGCTTATATTCTGGAAGAAGAGAGAAAAAAAAAAAAAAAAAAAGAGAAAGAGAGACAAACGACAAACAGGTTGAACAATACTATAATTAATTATAATACTATAATTTCACATGGTGTTAAGCAGGTGTTGGGGAGTGTGATGGTTTATTTTAAGTGTCAACTTGGCTGGGCCGTGGCACCCATATATTTGGTCAAAAATTCTAGATGTTTTAGGATACTTGGGTGGCTCAATGGTTGAGTGTCTGCCTTTGGCTCAGGTCGTGATCCCGGGGTCCTGGGATTGAGTCGCACATCAGGCTCCCCTCAGGAAGCCTGTTTCTCCCTCTGCCTGTGTCTCTGCCTCTCTCTGTGTGTCTGTCATGAGCAAGTAAATAAAAATCTTTAGAAAAAATTCTAGATGTTTCTATAAATGTATTTTTTGATAGGTTTAACATTTAAATCAGTAGGCTTGGATAAAGCAGACTTTGGATGGCCTCATCCAATCAGTTGAAGGCCTTAAGACTGACCTCCCCCGAGAGAGAGTAGCTCATCGGGAAGAAAAATACACAGTGAGTTGCCATGCACATGCCCATAATGTAGGAAAGCCAACTATGAAATCTGGAAATGAAAAAATAAAAGAGAAAAAAAATCCCCCTTCCCTCCCCCTCACCTCCATTTTCAAACTAGATCTGCTCCAGGGCAAGGAATGTCCTACCTAACAGTGCAAGTGAACAAACTGATTTTTGCTTTAGAGCCTCAAGATCTGACTCTCAGTGATTTAAAGGTGATCTCTGAGAGTGATTTTGGCCACAGGGATTTTAGCTTCTTGTAGTGACCTTTGAATTTCCTGTTCACCCCCAGGAAATCTGGGACTTCACAGAGCAGAGTCCAAGGCTAGTAAGCCAAAGCCATGATCAGGGTTAATTGCCAAATGGATTTTCTCAGAAGCCTGGGTCCAGCATAAAGTGGGCAGGTAGCAAATCCTTGTCCAGGGGGTCAAACAAGGTCAAGGTCCAAGGTCACGGAGTCCACTGAAGGATGTGCTAGTCAGGGTCTGCAGTGGCCAGCAAAAGGGAGATACTTGGAAATGGGCCCTGACTAGGGGATATCATTTTCATAGCTGGGAAGGGGTTTGGGGCCTAGCAGCATTTCCCAGAATGCCTTCTATTTTCTTCTTGAGAAGTGGCGAGAGCCGAGGGAGTGATGGGTTTCTTAGCGCAGTTCTATTATGAGTGGACTTGACCACAATCTACCAGCACCACGACAGAAAGAAAGCAAGTGTAACCGCTGCCTCCCACCCCACCCCGTGTCCTGTGAGAGTCTCATCCTGTAATGGGTTGAATGGTGGCTCCAAACAATATGTCCACATTATAGTTCATGGGACTTGCAAATGTGACCTAATTTGAGACAAGGCTCTTTGCATGGGATGCCTGGGTGGCTTAGCAGTTGAGTATCTACCTTGGCTCAGGTCGTGATCCTGCAGTCTTGGGATCGAGTCCCACATCGGGCTTCCTGCAGGGAGCCTGCTTCTCCCTCTGCCTGTGTCCCTGTGTCTCTGCCTCTCTCTTTCTGGTCTCTCATGAATAAATAAACAAAATCTAAAAAAAAAAAAAAAAAAAATGAAAAAGGAAAAAGAAAAGGCTCTTTGCAGACATAGTTGAAGATCTTGAGATGAGATCTGTCTGGGGGATCATTATCCAGATGGGACCTAAATCCAATGACAAGTGTCCTTACAAGAGACACACAGAGGAGAGACACCCAGACAGAAGAGGAGAAGACTGTTTGACTATGGAAGCAAAGAGCTGAGTAATGGAGCCACAAGCCAGGAAACTCCTGGAGCCGCCCGAAGCTGGAAGACAGGAACAGAATCTCCCCCAGAGCTTCCGGAGGGAGTGTGGCCCTGCTGACACCTTGACTCTGGACTTGTAGCCTTGAGAGAAGCAAGACAATCAGTTGCTGTTGTGTGAGGCACCCGGTTTATGGTAATTTGTTGCAGGAGCCCTAGGAGATGAATACACATCCCAACCCACATTTTCTTTCTTTCTTTCTGGGAGGGCAGGGAGGGGAGGGAGGGAGGGAGGGAGGGAGGGAGGGAGGGAGCGGGAGGGAGGGAGGGAGGGAGGGCAGGAGGAGGGAGGAGGAGGAGCGAGGATGAGGGGGAGGAGGAGGGGAGGAGAGTTGATGCGTAGGCATATACTGAAGAATAACGACGAAGAATCCTACATACTCCCTCCTCCTCCTCCTCCGCCTTCTTCTTCTTCTTCTTCTTCTTCTTCTTCTTCTTCTTCTTCTTCTTCTTCTTCTTCTTCAGATTATTTACTCATGAGAGACACACAGAGAGAGGCAGAGACACAGGCAGAGGGAGAAGCAGGCTCCCTGCTGGGCGCCCGATGGAGGACTGGATCCCAGGACCCTGAGGCAAAAGCAGACGCTCAACCACTAAGCCACCCAGGCGTCCCCCAAACCACATTCTCTACCAATTCCTGGGGGTTTACTCTTCTTCTACACTTGCCCGATTTTGCCCCATTGTGCTCCATGTCCACCTGGAAGTGAGACGGTTCTCTCATTTTGTTCCACGTGAAAAGTATTTGCACTAAGAATTTCCTGTTCTTAGGAGAACCGTGGGGCAGGAGAGTAGCAGAGAAGGGTTCTGTTCTCCGGCACAAATACTAAGTTTTCCCTCATCCAAATGTGAGTAAATAAAATGGTCCCCAACCTTTACATAGTTAATCAAACACCTGTGAGAGAGCAAATCCTGAGAAACAGAATCGTGCACACGAGTGTGTGTGTGTGTGTGTGTGTGAGAGAGACAGAGAGTGTCAGTGCGGGTGTCCCCAAGCTGTTCCCCTCCTCCACCCCTCCACCACCCCTGCTTCTAGAGAAGCCTTGCCATTGGGATACAGGATGCTCCCCAGAGCCTCCTTCTGAGACCACAGAAGGGCGAAATGAAAGAGGACTGCCCAGGACCAAAGACCTTCATGGGTGTCCTGGCAGGGGTGGAGGAGCAGCCGTGGTTTCTCTTCTCAAGGCAAATTGCAACCATGACAAGCAGGAAAAACAACCGCTTGTCACTGAAATGCCACCTCAGCAGTTCGCCCCTCACTGGCTGTGGGCACCTTGTTGTTCCTCCCCCACCCCCCACCTCCCGTGGCCCTTGTCGTGGTTGCAATTTGCCTCGAGAAGAGAAACTACGGCTGCTGTTTTTCTGGGGGGGTCCCTAGTGCCCCAAACAGTGCCTGGGTGCTCAAGAAATACTTGTCAAATATCAGAATAAATGAGTGATTGCATAAGCAAATGCTGTTTTGAGCCAGGGTGGTTCTGGAAAGAAATAGAAAGGCTTCTCCAGGGTGCCTGGGTGGCTCAGTTAAGCCTTTGGCTGGGGACATGATCCCAGGATCCTAGGATCCAGTCCCATTTTGGGTTCCCTGCTGAGCGGGGAGATGCTTTTCCTTCTCACTCTGCCCCTCCCCTTGCTCATGCTCATTGTCTCTCACAAGTAAGTAAATAAAATCTTTTTTTTTTTTTTTTTTTTTAAAGAGAAAGGCTTCCCCAACAGAGTCTGAGGTCCACTTAGGAAGAGCCCCAGGTGACCTAGATGATAAGAAAGGGGAGCCCCTGGTATGGTAGGTAGACCCCCCTCCCCACCTGAGCACAGGGCTGGAACCCCCCAGAAGCCTCACAGGTCCTGGGGCCTGGCACGGGCGTGGAATCCCCATCATGCTTGGGGCGTTGGGAAACTCTTCTTCTGCACCTGTTTGCCAGCTGTGTTTTCCATTCATTAAACTTTTCCAGGGGCCCCTGGGTGGCTCAGCTGGATAGGTGTGTCTGCCTTCGGCTCAGGTCATGATCCCAGGGAGCTGGGATTGAGCCCTGCATCATAGGGAGAGCCTGCTTCTCCCTCTCCCTCTCTTTTTGCTCATGTTCTCTCTCTCTCTCAAATAAATAAAATCTCTAAAAAACCCCAAGTTTTCCAAAGCATGTTGGGTTCAAAGTGTCTGTAACGGGTGGGTGCTGAATGGGGCCAAGGGGTTCCCGGAACGTGAAATGCACACCCTTCCCGCTGCCTGCAGGCCGACTTCAAAGGATAGGGTTAGTCCAGTGTAATTTAGGGAGCCCTTCGACACTTCCTGTGTGGGTGGCAGCCTGCGTGGGTCTGGCAGCAAGCTCTACTGCCCTGCTCCGTCCGCCCCCCATCGCCCCCCCACCCTGACATTTTGTTTTGAAATCATCAAACCTGCAGGTAAGTTGAAAAAAGACTATATTAAATACTACCCCCCCACACACCTTTCCCTAGATTCTCCAACTGTTAACATTTTTCCGTATTTGCTTTCTCTTTCTCTTCCCCTTTCTCTGTATATTTTACATAATTTTATTTTGCTGAACAATTTGCAAGCAACTTGCTGACATCTTGGTGCTTCGCTTTTGAGTATCTCAGCATCTCCGAATAAGGATGTTCTGCGGCAAAACCACAATACCATTTTTGACAACCGTACCAGCATCCCCTACACCATTTGTATTCAACTCTCTACAAGTGTCCCCCAAATGTCTTTTAAACCTGGATTTTTTCTCTGCTATTGGGAATCCGGCCGAGGTTCCTGTATGATATCTGGTTATGTCCCTTTCGTCTCCTGGGACCCAGAACGGTCGGCCACCTTTCCATTGTTGCTGTTGCTCTTGGTTTGTTTTCCAGACACTGGCTCCTTTGAAGAGTCTTTGCCACTTGGCTCGGAGGTTGTCACCCAGGCAGGATTAATCTGCTGATTGACTCATGGCTACTGTCCGGCCTAGTGTGTCGGGCACGAGCACTATGGACGTGTGGTGTGTACGCCCCTGGTAACCAACCCATCAGAGGGCAGATAACATCAGGCTGTGCCTTCTTGGTGATGCTGAGCCATGTTCTCCGTTTCCTCCTTGGTGATTAGGAAGTAGCCCATGCGGATGCTGCAGTGGCTCAGTTGGCTGAGTGTCTGCCTTTGGCTCATATCATGATCCCGGAGGCTTGGGATCGAGTCCCGCAGGGAGCCTGCTTCTCCCTCTGCCTATGTCTCTGCCTTTCTCTGTGTGTCTCTCATGAATAAATAAATAAAATATATATATATTTTTAAAGAAAAGTAGGAAGTAGTTTGTGGGATCCTCATATGGCCCTGGGGTCAACTGAATATCCCACTCACCTGAGAGTTTTAGCCGTCAGAGACGAGGCTTACCTGATTGCAAGCGGTGGTGGTTCATTCTTTGATTCCTTCCACATTTACGAGCTGGAATTTACCCCATCTTTTTCCCCTAAAAAAAAAAAAAATCACTGTGGATTCATGGATTTAAAAAAAATGTGGGGCAGCCTGGGTGGCTCAGCGGTTTAGCGCCACCTTCAGCCCAGGGCCTGGTCCTGGAGACCGGGGATCGAGTCCCACATCGGGCTCCCTGCATGGAGCCTGCTTCTCCCTCTGCCTGTGTCTCTGCCTCTCTCTCTTTCTGTGTTTCTCATGAATAAATAAATAAAATCTTTAACAAAATGTGTTCGAAGTGGACACTCTCATTATCCCTTTTGGTGTTCATGTGGTCCCACAGCGAGCCATGGAGGTCTTTCAGGTAAGCTCCCGCATCCCTTGGCACCACAGGATACTCTGCAGAGGACTCATGCTGTATGTTTTTAGCCCCAGACCCAGAAATAACCATGTCTTCAAGGAGTCCTGGCTCCCTTAGTGGGGAACGACGGCTAGAAAAGAAGAGCACACAGTGTGATGTGTGTTCACTGCTACAGGAATGTTTTTGCTTCTAGATCTGTCAGCGAACAGAAACTGGAAACTCATTTTTAAAACAATCATGAGTTCAAACTGATCTTTCCACCTCAAATTTAACATCGTAGGGTTTTTCTTTAACTGCTTTTACTTATTACTAGTGTTCTTTTTCTCTTACAGTAAAATATGTATTTCCTTAATATTATATTATGCATAAAAGAGTTTCAGAATTACAAGACCAATAGTATTACTAATAATACATCTACTAAGTAAAACATAAGTTTTTTGGTTTTTTTTTTTTTTCAGTTGATTTTGTTCTTAGAACAGATCCTATTAGGGATGTACAGTCCGAGTACTCGAGTTCATTCCCTGCTCTGTGTGGTTATCAGTCAGATATATAATCCATTTGTTTTGTTCCTGTTTGAACTCTGTGGTGGGATTTACCTTATCCCATCCTTGCAAAATTTTGTTTTTTGCACACACGAAACATTTATATGGTTCAAAATTAAAATGATATAGAAAGGTATACAAGCGAAGTCTCACCACCTTCCCATTCCCTCCACGTTGTTTCCTCTCCCCAACATGGTTAATCCTTTTCATAGGATGCCTGGGTGGCCCAGCGGTTGAGTGCCTGCCTTTGGCCCAGGGTGTGGATCCTTGAGTCCCCGGATTGAGTCCCACAACGGGCTCCCTGCATGGAGCCTGCTTCTCCCTCTGCCTGTGTCTCTGCCTCTCTCTCTGTGTCTCTCATGAATAAATAAATAAAATCTTAAGAAAAATATCCTTTTCATTAGTATCTGTTTTAACTTCTTGTGTTTCTTTTCATGAAAATAATGCATGCATTCTCATTTTCTCTCTCTTTCTCTTCTTCTTTTATTTTTATTTTTTATTTTTTTAAATATTTTTTTTAATTTTTATTTATTTATGATAGTCACAGAGAGAGAAAGAGAGGCAGAGACACAGGCAGAGAGAAGCAGGCTCCATGTACCGGGAGCCCGACGTGGGAATCGATCCTGGGTCTCCAGGATCGTGCCCTAGGCCAAAGGCAGGCGCCAAACCGCTGCGCCACCCAGGGATCCCTCTTCTTCTTTTTTTAAAAAAGATTTTATTTCTTCATGAGAGACACAGAGAGAGGCAGAGATATAGGCAGATGGAGAGGCAGGCTCCTTGAAGGAAGCCCAATGCAGGACTCGATCCCAGATCCAGGATCACACCCTGAGATGAAGGCAGATGCTCAACTGCTGAGCACCCAGGCTTCCCTCATTGTCTCCTCTTGCTTATACAATGAGAGTAGAGTTTTTCATATCACCCTGAACTTTGCTACCCATTTAATTTAGACCTCCAGTTCTCACTTTCATTTCCTCCTGTTTGAGAACGCTCTGACCACATGGAATCCATTCAGTGTTGGCTTTTGTTGGCACCAGCTATGGTGCTGAGTATTAGGGAAGCCCCGTGACACCTTTGATGCCAGGGCATTGGGAATACCCAGGTCCTCCCGGGGCTTGCATGACCCCCAGACTCTGAGAGTGATGAGAAAGCAGTAGGATGAAAACCCAAAGTAGGGTGAAGGTCATGCAGCAGGCTGAGTTCTCTGGTCCTGGACTCCAGTCCTCGGGCAACTCTTGGGATGTGGGTAGCTTTGGAGATGGGGTGCTGATCCTGGAGGATTAAGAAATATCACAAGGAGATGGGGCACCTGGGTGGCTCCATCTGTTAAGCATCTGCCTTTGGCTCAGGTCATGATCCCAGGGTTCTGGAATCGAGCCCTGCATCGGGCTCTCTGCTCAGCGGGGCATCAGGGAGCCTGATGTGTCTCTGTGTGTCTCTCGTGAATGAATAAATAACCCCCCCCTTTTTTTTAAGAAAGAAAGGAAGTAGTTCGTGGGATCCTCATATGGCCCTGGCATCAACTGAATATCCTGCTCATCGGTTAGTTTTAACCATCAGCTAAAACTATCTCCCTCTCCCTCTGCCCCTCTGCCCATTTGTGTGCTCTCTCTCTCTCTCCCTGTCAAATAAAGCAAATCTTCTTTTTTAAAAAAGAGATATTGCAAGGAGAGAAGCAGTTTCTGTGACAAACACTTGCCTCAGTCAAAACACACACTTAAAAAAATTGAGATAAAATTCACATTACAGAAAACTCAACACTAAGCATTTTAAAGTGTATATTTAGTGGCTTTCAACACATTCACGATGCTGTATAACCACATTTTCACCACCCTAGAAGGAAACCTCATACCCATTAAGCAGTCACCCACCCCCACTTCCCCTTCCCCCAGTCCCTGGCCATCACCAAGCTGCTTTATGTCTTTATGGATTTCTAGACGTTTCATATAAATGGAATCATACGTACGTGCCCTTGATGCGTGGCTTCCATCACTTGCCTTAATGTTTTCAAGGTTCACCTGTGTTGCAAATGCCTGGGGACTTCATTCCTTCCCATGACCAGATAGCTCACGGCAGGCACAGCTGCGCTGCAGCCCGTTTAACCATTTCTCGGCTGGTTGCACAGCTGGGCTGCTTCCACTTCGGGCCGCCGCGGACAGTGTTGCTATGAGCCTTCTTACAGAAATCTTATACCCATCCGAGCACCTGTTTTCTATTCTCTTGGGCGCGCACCTAGGAGTGGGCCGGCTGGGCCATAGGGTGACTCTACGATTAACCCTTTGAGGGGCCCCCAGACTGTTTCCAGGGTTCTTACCAGCGATGTGTGAGGGTTCCGATTCCTCCACGTCCTTGCCGACACTTATTTTCTGTGTCTTTGATCCTAGCCATCCTGGTGGTTAAGTGGCCAAAGCCCATGCTTTGGTCACGAGCTTGCGATGGACCTTGTATGCTCTAGTGTCGCCCTTTGGTTTCATGAGGCTAGCTAGTGCTTCCGTTTCCCTGGAAGATTTGTCTTTGTTGTCTTTTAAGTTGGTGATCCCTGGGATTCATGGCTCTAGGAGAGGAATCCTGGTGTCTATGAAGCATGATGTTGGCTGAGTTTGCAGGAAACCTCAAATGGAAACTTTCCTGCATATAGTCCCACACAGGAGTACAGAAACACAGAGGTGACATTATGAACTTGGGGGGAAGGGTGTGAAATTCTTAATGAGACAGGTGACCTTTAGGACGGTTTTCAATCTACAACCATCTGTATGATTAAGACAACCTGGCCCAGGCCTGAGGGGTCCAGGCATCCTGACAAAACCACATGAAAAGGAAGAGTAGCATTTCTCAGGACCAGCGTTGGCCCCCACCAGGGGAGCTTTTTCCCCCACCAGGGGAGCCAGACACCTTACTGCCCCGCCTGGGGCCTTTAGCGGCAAGGAGACCAGGCCCTGGGGACTGGGGAACCCAGTGAGTCAGAGGCCAAGACCAGGGAGGGTGAGAATTACCACTTCCTGCATATGAAAAAACAGTCAGAGGAATGTCTGTTCCCGCTGTACCCAAGAATCAAATTGGATTCTTTCTACAAGCCTAAGCCCCAAGCCCCCCACAAACTCCTGTAAACCCAAGGAGTTTTTTTTTTTTTTTAAGATTTTTTACTTATTCATGAAAGACATAGAGAGAGAGAGGCAGAGACACAGGCAGAGGAAGAAGCAGGCTCCTTGCAGGCAGCCCGATGTGGGACTCGATCCCAGAACTCCAGGATCACACCCTGAGCCAAAGGCAGATGCTCAACCACTGAGCCACCCAGGCGTCCCTAAACCCAAGGAGTTTAAAGAAGGGAGGCCCAGCTAGTCTTCCTTATGGCTATTAATGATTTTAATCATGGCTGTTTTCAGGGGTTGGCAGCCAAGCCAGATGTTAATTACATTCATTCAATAATTGAGGTCTTATCTCGTGTAATCCTTATGCCAAATAAAGCGAGGTGTGAAAAGTGGGGGAATCCCATTTCATGGATCAGGTAAGCCTGGACAGATGAGGGGGTCATTTGTGGGGGAGCTGCTTTAAAGGAAGGATGCAACTGAGATAGCATGGAGGGGAGGAAGGAAAGGTGTGTCCCACATACGTGTACTGACCAAAGGTGAGAGTCCCAAAGTAGAAGGGACTTGTAGGCTAGAACCACAAATCATAAATATATCTGAAAATTACTGTGGCAAGTATGTTTTAAAAGGTTAATGGCCACGGGTGCCTGGGTGGCTCAGTTGGTTAAGCATCTGCCTCTTGCTTTCAGGTCAGGTCATTATCCAGTGGAGCATGAGTGGGGCTCCATGCTTAGTGCTCAGTGGGGAGTCTGCTTGAGGATTTCTCTCCCTTCCCTCTCCCCTCCCTCTGCTTGCACACACGCACACACACACACACTCTCTCTCTCAAAAAAAAAAATCTTTAAAAATAAAAGTGTCATGGCCAAATTTTAAAAGTTTGAGGTTATGAAACACGAATAATCATTTCTTGGCATTGTTAACTGTGAGAGCCCTAGTTACCCTACAGAACATTTGCCAGACTCAAAAGACACTCTCTTTCAACTGAGATGGGTAGATATGTTTCAACTGAGGTTGGAGCAGGATATGTCGGGAGAACCTGAGCTTCCCAGGTCAGGTTACCCCTGCGGGTCCAGATCTAGTTGTTAAAAGCATCTACTACCACAATCCAAGTGTCCCAGTTTGGACAATAATTTACCAGGCTGCCCTGGTTACTCTCTTTATCGTGAATTATCACTATTATTTATTTTTAAAATTGTGATAGAATATACATAACAACATTTACCGCTTTAGCCATTTTTAAGAGGATAGTTTTATGGCATTAAATTCATTTTCAGGGCAGCTCTGGTGGTGCAACGGTTTAGTGCCGCCTGCGGCCTGGGGTGTGATCCTGGAGACCCGGGATCGAGTCCCACATCGGGCTCCCTGCATGGAGCCTGCTTCTCCCTCTGCCTGTGTGTGTGTCTCTCTCTCTGAATAAATAAAATCTAAAAAAAAAAAAAAATTCATTTTCATTGTTGTGAACCGTCACTACCATCCACGTCCAAAATTTTTTTTATCTTGTAAAACTGAAACTCCATACTCATGAAACATGAACGCCCATTCCTTCCTCCAGCCCAGACCCTGGCAACCATCATTTTCGATCCTGGGTCTGTGAATTTGACCACTCTAGGTACCTCATATAACTGTAATCATACAGTGTTTGTCTTTGTGTGACTTCTTTATTTCACTCAGTATAATATTTTCAAGATTTATCTCTGTTGTAGTGTATGTCAGAATTTCCTCTTTTAAAGCTGAATTATATTTCACTGTATATATATATATACACTCACTTTGTTTCTCCACTCCTCTATAGATGTTTGTCAACTTTCTTCTACCCTTTGGCTATTATGTGTAATGCTGCTATAAACATGGGTATACAAATATCTACTGTGTCTCTGCTTTCAGCTCTTTTCAATTCCAGAAATATAATTGTTGGATCACAAGGAAATTCTATTTTCTTTAAAGATTTTATTTATTTATTCATTAGAGACAGAGAGAGAGGCAGAGACGCAGGCAGAGAAGCGGGCTCCTCGCAGGGAGCCCAATGCAGGACTCAATCCCAGGATCCCAGGATCACTCCCTGAGCCAAAGGCAGACGCTCAACCGCCTAAGCCACCCAGGTGTCCCTGGAAATTCTATTTTTAACTCTTTGAGGAATTGCCATACTGTTTCCAATAGTGGTGGCACCATGTTACATTCCACCAGTAGTGCACGAGGGGTTCCAATTTCTCTGCATCCTCACCAACACTTGTTATTTCCCATTAATTAATTAATTAATTAATCAATCAATCTATAATAGCCATTCTAATGGTTTCTCACTGTGATTTTTTCCCTCTTTTTAAAAAGTTTTGGGCAGCCCGGGTTGCTCAGCGGTTTGGCACCGCCTTCAACTCAGGGCGTGATCCTGGAGACCCAGGATCGAGTCCCACGTCAGGCTCCCTGCATGGAGCCTGCTTCTCCCTCTGCCTGTGTCTCTGCCTCTCTCTGTGTGTCTCTCATGAATAAATAAATAAAATCCTTTTTAAAAAAGTTTAAAAATTTTAATTCTAGTATAGTTAACATGCAGTGTTATATTAGTTTCAGATGTACAATATAGTGATTCAACAAATTTGTACATTACTCTGCTCATCATGGTAAGTGTTCTCTTAATCCCCTTCACCTATTTCATCCTTCCCCTAATCCACCAGCCCTCCGGTAGTCATTTGTTTGTTCTCTATAGTTGAGAGTCTGTTTCTTGGTTTTTTTCTCTCTTTCTCTCTCCTTTTCCTTTGCTCATTTGTTTGTTTCTTAAATTCCACATATAAGTGAAATCATATGGCATTTGTCTTTCTCTGACTGACTTATTTCACTTAGCATAATACACTAGCTCTGTCCATGTTGTTGCAAAAGGCAAGATCTCACTTTTCTTCTTCTTTTTTTTTTAAAGATTTTATTTATTTATTCATAAGCAACAGAGAGAGAGAGAAAGAGAGAGAGAGGCAGAGGGAGAAGCAGGCTCCATGCAGGGGGCCTGACGTGGGATTCTATCCCAGGTCCCCAGGATCACACCCTGGGCTGCAGGCGGCGCTAAACCGCTGCGCCACCGGGGCTGCCCTCATTCTTCTTTTGTGGCTGGATAATATTCCGTTGTGATACATACCACATCTTTTCTATCCATTCATCTATCTATGGATATTTAGGCTGCTTCCATAATTTGCCTATTGTAAATAATGCTGCAATAAACATAGGGATGCATATATCTTTTGGAATTAGTGTTTTTGTCTTCTTTGGGTAAATACCCAGTAGTGCGATTACTGGATCATAGGGTAGTTCCAGTTTTAATGTTTGGAGGAAACGCTATACTATTTTCCACAGTGGCTGTACCAGTTTGCATTCCCACCAATAATGCAAGAGAGTTCCTTTTGCTCCACATCCTTAGCAACATTTGTTTTTTGTGTTTTTGATTTTAGCCATTCTGACAGGCATGAAGTAATATCTCACTGTAGCTTTGATTTGCATTTCCTTGATGATGAGTGATGCTGAGCATCTTTTCATGTCTACTAGGCATCTGTATGTCTTCTTTGGACTCTGTTTAAGATTTTATTTTTAAGCAAACTCTACATGCAACATGGGGCTTTAACTCACAACCCTGAGATCAAGAGTTACGTGCTCCGCCTACTGAGCCACCAGGTGCCCCTGAGCTCACTGTGATTTTGATTGCATTTTCTTAGTGATGAGTGATACAGAACATCTTTCCATGGGCTTAGTGGCCATTTGTGTATCTTTTTCTGAGAAATATCTATGCAAGTTGTTTGCCCATTTTTGAATCAGGTTGTTTATTTTTTTGTTTTTGAGTTTTAGGAAGTCTGTATATATTCTGAGTATCAATCCCTTATCAAATATGTCATGGATTTTATTTTACATGGCTTTGGAACTTTTCAAACTTCCAAAATTTTGAGATATAAAGAATCCCCAAACTAGGCTCTTATTTGAACGACTCATAGTGTAAATGTATAATTGAATTATATAACTAAAAATTGGATAGCCCACCTTCGTAGTTATTTAGTTTAATGTTACAAATGCAAGTACATCAAACAATTTTATGAAGACTAAAATTGTAATAAAATCTAATCTCTGCTATTCTGCTTCTGCTTAGTATTCTCATTTAAATCCACATTATGTGCTGCACTATAAAGGATAAGTTGTTTATTTTATTTAAAATTTTTATTTAAAAAAATAAAATTTTTATTTTTATTTATTATTTTATTTTTTTTTAAAGGCACAACGGCCCTTGGTGAAATCTTTCCTTTTTTTTTTTTTTTTTTTTTTTTTTTTTAAGATTTTATTTATTTGGGATGACTGGGTGGCTCAGTAGTTGAGCATCTGCCTTTGGCCCCAGGCAGATCCTGGAGTGTCGAGATCAAGTTCTGCATGAGGCTCCCCGCAGAGAGCCTGTCTCTCCCTCTGCCTGTGTCTCTGCCTCTCTTTCTCTCTTTCATGAATAAATAAATAAAATCTTTAAAAAAAATCTATTTGTCTCCAGATCAGTAGTGACTGCCTTTCTTTCTTTTCTGATATTAGTAATTTGTGTCTTCTCTCTTTGGTTAGCTTGACTAGAGGTTTATCAATTTTATTGCCTTTTTTTTTTCTTGAGAACAGGTTTTTGGTTTTATTAATTTTCTCTATAAATTTCCTGTTTTCAATTTTATTGACTTCTACTTCATTTTTTTGCCATTGTTTTCTTCCTCTTGTTTTAGGTTTCTATTACTCTTCTTTCTCTGGTTTGTGGTCTAGGTAGAAGTTTAGATCATTAATTTTAGGTCTTTGTTTCTAGTATATGTATTCAATGCTATAAATTTTTCTCTACGTACTGCTTTTGCTGCATCCCACAAATTTTGATGTTTTTGTTTCATTTTCATTTATGATAGTTTCAAAATAATTTTTTGAGACTTCTCTGATTCATATGTCACTTAAAAATATGTTGTTTTGGATGCCTGAGTGGCTCAGTGGTTGAGCATCTGCCTTTGGCTCAGGTCGTAATCCTGGGGTCCTGGGTTTGAGTCCCGCATCGAGCTCCCTGCTTTTCCCTCTGTCTATGTCTCTGCCTCTCTCTGTGTCTCTCATGAATAAATCAATAAAATCTTTAAAAAATTTTTAAAAATGTGTTAATCTCCAAATATTTTGGGATTTTGCAGCTATCTTTCTGTTACTGATTACTAGTATTCCATTGTGATCTGAGAACATAATTTATGTGATTTCTATTCTTTTAAACTTGTTTAGATCTGTTTTACAGCCCAAAATGTGGTCTCTTTTGGTGACTGTCCCATGTGAGCTTGAGGAGAATATGTATCATGCTGTGGTTGGGTGAAGTCTTCTGTAAATGCCGTTGAGATCCAGTTGATTGATGGAGCTATTCAGTTCAACAGTATCTTTATTGTTTTTCTTTCTGTGTGTATCCCTGTGTGCTCTCTTCTTATGAAGACATCAATCATTAGATTTAGGGGCTACCCTAATCAGGCATGACCTCATGTTAACGTAACTACTTACATCTGCAAAAGATCCTATTTCCAACTAATGTCTCATTCTGTGATTCCAGGTGAACATGTCTTTTTTGGGGGACATCATTCTACCTACTACACTTACTACCACATCAACAGACTCCAGTGTAATAAAAGTGGATTATGACTGACAGACCTACAAGACACAGATTATTTAAGATAGAGTTATTAGGGAAACCCAAAACAACAGAAGAGAAAAAAAATAAAACCAGGCCTCTAGAGGACACTGAAGTCTGTGGCACCAACAACTACAGCAAATGTTCAACACAGCCTCGATCCTCACCAGATTATCAGAGAACCTCACACTAAAGCCTGATTTGCTCACGTCCTATTTTCACATGCATCACACCCAACCTTCAACCAAAAATGACAAGCCATGCTATAGGCGACTATGTAGTCTGAAGAGACAAAGCAAGCATCAGAACCAGACCCAGGTAGGACAACGATTTTGGGGGTGTCAGGGAGTTTAAAATGACTATGGTTAATGTGTCAAGGGAGGGGTTGACAGCCTGCAAGAACAAATGGGTAGTGAAAGCAGAGACTAGAAGGCTGGAGGAGTTGGAGTTGTCTCCTGGTCCTGCCCCCAGGGCAGATAAGGCTCTGGTAAAGCAGATTCTCTGGATTTACCCCTTTATTAAAGAGAACAAAATGCTCTGGCCTTTCAAAATGGTTACATTGTCCCTGAGCCTGTTTAAAAATGGTTACTTTTCCCTCTCCTTGCTTGACGCCTGGGGATTTTTCCAGAACCTTCACAGTGAGAGGCTGGTGGGACTCCTGGAAGTAAATCCCAGGGAAGGGTGGGACTCCAGGGGTTTTAACTGTCAGCTTCGGGAGAGTCATCAGATTGTATGGGATTGCTGGCTCTGATGGCTGCTTCCATTCCTGGTAAGTCACAGGTTTTTTCTGTATTGCCCCCTTCCGCCCCCCCACCCCAGATTTCAACCTGGTGGTTTTGCCTATGACCTCAGTTTTCGGTTTGCTCAGGTTTTTATCTCGTGAGGATGGAAGTAACCGACTTCCAAGCTCTTTACATCTAAGACTTGTCTTGTGGTGGCTTTTTGTTATTCAGAGTGATACAGTTTTGTATTATGATTCTGTCTTCCTCCTAAGTCTTCTTTTTTCCTCCTTAAAGGCATTTCGCTCCCCCTCCTCCCCCCCCTCCCCCGCTCCTGCACCTGCTGAGGACTATAGGGAAACAGACATGCAGTAACAAAAATAAGAAACATGAGGAAGCTATAAGGGCCCAGAATCTTACAAACGCTCTTAAGAGTGATGACTTTCTGGCCTGTGATTCTGACTTTCCTTCTAGAAGTTTGTTGAAGCTTCAGTAACTTCTGTATCCGACCTTTGGGGATGATGGCCGCTCCTGCCATTCTGCTGCCAAGTATTTCTTATCTTGTCCTGCAAAAAGTGTATCTGCTGTGTTTCCTTGTATTGCCGTTACTTTGTAAACAGTTCCAGCTCCAAGGCTCAGTCTTCTCCGTCCTTGATGGCTGCTGCAGTCTTGTACAAAGCCAGCCCGAGATTAGGACTCTGGGAAGATGGGCCGTCAGTTGAATTGGATCCTTTCCCCCAGTTGGTGTGGGGTAGAATGAATCACATATGTCACTAACAGGCCACTTACTAGCACATCAGCCCAGGCATGTATCCACGAGGCCCCGACAGGGACAGATGGCTCCTGGGAAGAGCCTTTCTGAATCTGACAACTGGAAATTTGACCAAACCATCCATGCATGTTCCTTGTAGAAAATTTAGGAAATACAGATAAGTATAAAGAGGAAAATAAAAATGATCCATAATCCCACGGTCCCTATTTTTATTCCCCTGGCCTTTTTGCTGTGCACTGCTAATAACTCAAGGAGGAAGGATGAAGAGTTCTCTAGGAATCAACAAAAACCAAGGACTGCTACTGCCTGAATTGTTATGTATGCCTACAAAAAGGGATAACACAGGGGTTTGTTCCTGCTGGGCAGGAATATAGCCTTTTTGGCCAAATGTGTCTGGGTTCCAAATCTGTCCCTTACTAGATGACCACGGGCAAGTTGCTTCTGTTTCAGTGTCCTCCCCCGCCAGATGAGCCTGCTACCACCTAGCCCCCAGGGTGGTTGGGAATTAATTAAGTGACCCAGTGTGCCTAAAGCACTTTCTACAGTGCTGAGTGCAAAGCATTCAATGAGTGGAGCAGTTGGAGGAAAAGAAGCAATGACAGAAGGAACTGGAGACCACGTAGTACATTATGCTTAATTGTACTTCCAGCAGAGGATTTCCTGCTGTTTTAAATGGGATTTATGACAGAGACCCAGGTTTCAGCTTGTCTTCACAGAGGAATGCCAGCTAATAAATAAAGAAGGAATAATATTAGAATTGGATAATCGCCATTCTGCAGACTCCCATAATAACGGATTCGGTCAACATCATCAGATGCTAAAGCCATGGAGCAAAGCGCTGTCAGATGTGAGGTGTTCACACAGTATCAAAGTCTCCTTTGACAGATTATGTATTAATGACAGGAGAGGCCTGTCAGACCTCACCTTAACAAAATGGTCAAAATCAGATTCAGAAATAGTGAGACAGACTAACATTATGTGCTCCCTGATGTGATCTATTAAGGAGGACACAACATCACCTCCAGTAGCATCTTGTCCAAAATAGTTCATCTGAATTACATCACGAGGAAGAAATTATGCAAACTGAATTTGGGAGTATAGTCCGTAAAACTCTTAAAGAATGTCAGGGTCATGAAAAAAGGTGCAGGGACACCTCTACGTGAAAGTACATTAAACAGTGTGTGAACCTTGATTGGATGAAAGTGAGTATTTTTTTTGAAAAAGACATAAAGGACATTTAGGATATAATTGGAGAAATTTGAATAAGGACTATCTATTACATAATATTATTGTGTCCCTGCTAAATTTCTTGCCTGTGATGATGCTATTTTGGTTATATATGAGAATTGCCCACCTTCTTTTTGTAGAAGCCCGTGAGGTATTTAGGGGTGAAAGTGATCTTAGGTCTGCAACTTGCTTTCGAAGCGTTCAGCAGCAAAAAAAAAAAAAAAAAGAAGGTGTGGGTATACACAGATGTGTATCTAGAAAAAAGCGGTGAAGGATAAACGAGTATTTGTATGTTGACTTTTTTTTTCAAAGTTGGTATTTAAAAAAAAGTTCATAAGAAAACCCAGCTTCCAGATGAATGCTAGGACAAGACTTCTGACCAGCCTAGGCATTGAGACTCCCTCTTAAAAGAAAATTAGAGTGTCTGGCTTGAAGACACAGGCCTCATCTTTTCTGGCTGTGTTTCTGGTGTGTCTTCCTTATGGACATCTGGTCTGTAAAAGGTAAGTATAATCACTCTGTACACTTGAATTATATTTGGTTTTGCTTTACAGTTCCCAGAAGATTTCCATTGAGCTAATGTTTACGAGGTCCCTGAGTAGTGATACGACTAATGTGCTGCTGTATTTGGACACTAGGACTGCCTCCAACAGGCTCAAGAAAGTGTGTTGAAAAAAAGCCTATGTTTATGTTGTGATTTCACAATTATGTGGGAAGAACAAGGAGTCTGGGTGAAAGCCACTTTCCTTCCCAAGAACATCCGATCCCCTGTCACATATGCCCATAACCGTGACTCAGACCTGTTGTCACATCAGGGAAACATAGAAAGTAGGAAGTTAAGATCTTCTTACTGGGTGATCCATAAAGAAATAACATAATATTTAGACAACGAACAGCGTAGGTTGGTTTATGTTGTCTTACATAATGTCAATAGTGGACCACGAATTATTCTTTTCTTTGCCACTCAAAGCGGTTGGAGATGATCATTTCACAGGAAGGATGAATGAGATGGAATTCCAGCTCTTGGTGACAGAGATACTGTTATGCAGTAAATGGATAAGGGTAGTGGGGAGAGTTCAAAAGATGAATCAGTCCCTAGCTGTAGCTCCTGCATCAAGGGATGGCACGTTAGTTTCTTTTCGCCTGCCAATTCCAGCTGTTTGATGAGGACTGGTTCTGGAGGACTATATTAAGATGGATTCTTGACGCAGGGAGGCAGAGTGCAGTAGCTGAGTAGTGATGTCTGTGTTACGGTTTTTGAAAGACTGTCTTGGCTTGCATGTCATGCTGCCATCTTTGAATTCCCAACACAAACCAAATTGAACACTTGAAAAACACTAAAGTCTTCAAAAAGGCATTCATTAATGATCATAACAATAGCTAATATTAGTGAAGCACTTACAATGGTTTGTGTTGACTTAATTGATCCACATGACGATTGGTGAGGTAAATGCCATTATTAATCTACGAACAAGGGACTGAAGCCAGCTTCCTCAGGTCTTTGCTTACCTTCTCAGGAAGTCTTTTCTGGCTATTGTATTTCAAATTTCAACCCCCATCACTCTTCTCCGCTTTAATTGTCTCCTTGGCACCTGTCAATGGCCTGACCTTGTATATATGTTAGTTTTCAGTTATCATCTGTCACCTCTTACTGGAGCAATGTAAGCTCCTAGAAGGCTGAAATTTTTGTTTGGTTACTGCTCTCTCTCTCTCTTTTTTTTTTTTTTTAAGATTTTATTTATTTATTCATGATAGTCATAGAGAGAGAGAGAGAGAGGCAGAGACACAGGCAGAGGGAGAAGCAGGCTCCATGCCAGGAGCCTGACTTGAGACTCGATCCTGGGACTCCAGGACCGCACCCTGGGCCAAAGGCAGGCGCCAAACCGCTGAGCCACCCAGGGATCCCTTACTGCTCTATCTCTAACAACTCTTCTAAGTCCCCGCTTGACACTTAATTGTGCTCAAAAAATAGTGGTGAAATGAAGGAAGGAGCTTAAAGTAGTTAAATACCTTCCCTCAAAGGTTATACAGCCACTTAGTGGGGAAACGTGAGTGGGCAAGGGGAGTCTCAGGTTGGCTTTCTGTTGGGATGTTGAAAATGATGCCAAACATGACAGAGTCCCAGAAACTACAGAGACTCTAAGGTTTACAGATTTTGGGAGGAAAATAGAGAAGGAGGGACTGGTCTGCAAGCCAAAAAGGCTTCTAAACTGACAAAGCAGGAGCAACTTGTTTATGAGGTGCTAGATTGCCCTCACTGTGGGGCTTCTACTGAAGAGAGGGGAGGCTGGTATTTGCAGCCTGCTGGGATGGAGACAAAGGTCGCTTCTGTGGGTGGTGGGTGGTGGGGCCCCTAGAGCTGTGTGGTTGCCTAGGCTGTTCACAGTCACACCCCTGCCTCTGAAGATTTTTTGTTTTTGTTTTTGTCTCAAGAACAAATAAATTGGGAGATGTTGACAGTGTACAGAAACTACTGTACAGAAACTAGGTTTCTGCCAATGGCATGGAAAGAATGGAAATAAGTCTGTTGTCTGAAAGCTAAAATCCACAGATAATGGTCTGTGAGAGCACTAAGCCAAGTCCCCTTCAGGAGACAATGGCTCCTGGGCCAGAACAAGGGCTTGGTTGTCATTGTCAGAATATTGCAAAAGGACTGTCAGGGATGTGCCACTGGCAGCTTCATCTACACACTCTGCAGGGGGTGGGCTTGGGGGGGCGGTACCAGGTCCAAGAGTGTGCACAGTGGACCTGGTGCTAGGGGCAGCTATTATGATCATGATTGTCGGGCTGTGTGGCAACGGCTGTGAAATATTCAAGTCAGAGAACTTGCTCAGAAGCCTTTTGGTTATGAGTTTGCTTCCTGGGGATCTTGGCTCAAACGAGACAAGGGCTGGTCATCAGAAGCCCTCAGGCCTGCAGCCTTGGGAGCCCTGGTTCTCAGAATGGGCTTGACTAATGTGAGCTCCATGAGGTCCACCCATCAGATCTCTGAGCCTCCAAGACTGAGGACCTGCCTCCGAGAATAAGGGAATCCTCCGAGAGCAGGTGGCTCTGAGACACCTTGCAGATCGCCAGCCCTCTCTTCTGGTCTTGCGTAGATTCAAACTTACTCATGTTCGTGGGCTTTGATGGGGTCTACACTGGGCATATGTAACCTGGATGTTCCTCATCTCTGTAGCTTCCTGAGTGGTCCTGCCTTTAGTGCCCTCATTACAGTCCCAGAGACCCAAGCAAGATACATAGATTTCCACCAGGTTCTCTTTCCTGATAGTCTCTGTGAGCTGTGGCAGTTTCCTCTGGCTGCTCTAACAAATGGCCACATATTCAGTGGCTTAAACCACCACAAATTTCTTATCTTACAGCTCTAGGTTAGGAGTTCAACACGGTCTCATTGGGTAGAAATCAAGATGTTAGAAGGGCCACATTCCTTCTGGAGGCTCCAGGGGGAGAACATATCTCCTTGTCTCTTCCAGCTTCCAGAGGCTGCTATGCCTGTCATCCTCGGCTCATGGCCCCTTCCTCCACCTTCAAAGCCAGCAACAAAGGGTTGGGTCCTTCTCGCATTGTACCCTTCTGACTTTCTCCCTGTCTCCTTCTTTTGCCTTTTTTTTAAAAAAGATTTTGTTTATTTATTTGAGAGAGTGTGTGTGAGCAGGGGGCAGGGAGAATTAGACTCCATGGTGAGCAGGGAGCCCGACGCTAGAGCTCAATCCTAGGACCCTGGGATCATCCTGAGCCTAAGGTAGACACTTAACTGATTGAGCCACCCAGGCGTCCCTGCCTCTTCTTCTTTTAAAGATTTTATTTATTCATGAGAGACACAGGCAGAGGGAGAAGCAGGCTCCATGCCGGGAGCCCGACGTGGGACTTGATCCTGGGACCCCAGGATCATGCCCTGAGCTGAAGGCAGGCGCTAAACCGCTGAGCCACCCCAGCCTCTTCTGCTTCTAAGGACTCTTGTGATTATATTGGGCCCACCTGGTTAATACAGGCTACTCACCCTATTTTTTAGGGCAGCTGATTAGCAACTTGAATTTCATCTGTAACCTTGGTTCTCTTTGCCATGTGACTTAACACCATCACAGGTTCTGGGAATTAGTATGAGGATATCTCTGTGGGCAGGGCGTTATTGTGCCCGCCTCAGAATCCCTGAGGAATATTCCATGATCCACAAAATCTTCCCAGTTGTTGTGGGTCATTTTGGCTGGTGTCTCTCCTTCCTCACCTCTGGCCACCACAGAACTAGCTTCTCTGGGGTGTCCATTTCCCTGAGATCCTGCAACCCAAGAGTGGGCCCAGGCATCACCCAGATCCCCCAAGGCTCAGTTAAAACAGGATGAAAAAGTCACTGTAAGTCCGCTTAGCCAGGGAAACATGTTGACAAGTGTTAGGGCAGAAGGTGGAACCTGAGGTTAGAGGTGTCAGGATGAACCTGGATCACAACTTGGGGGCTTGAGAGAGAGAGAGAGAAGGGTCAGAAAAGCAGTGGCATGAGAGGAGCCTGCTGGAAAGGTGCTGCAACCCCTGTGGAAGCAGGCCTGAGGCCGTCCCCCAGGGACAGAATGGCCATGGCCATTTTAGCTTGGGAAATGCTTGACTGAGAAGCCAACATTTGTATTTCTGTGACATAAATCCTCCGCATCTTCATGTGGCCCCCAAATTTCAGAAATACCTAGGACCCTGATGACTGCTTGTGGGCAGGGAGTCTTGGGGGAACTCTGGGAAGAGGCTAACAAGTGTGGTAGCCAAAGAGGGGTCATGGAGGTGTCAGCCACTCCTGCCTGGGGAACTTGCAGAAAAGCTGGAAGGGCTTTGGTCATCTCCAGTCCATGGAGCAGGACCTCCCAGGGAGGGTTTTGTCCCTTCCCTAGACTCTTTAGGGAAGAGCCAATCTCATCTAGAACTCAAGGGATGGCGAAAGTCCAACTGACCCTCAGATCTCACAGCTAAAGCCAGGCTGTACTCATTAATTGCATGTTCCTGAAGGCGTGGGGATAACAGGATGACATTCCAACATGAACACCAAAAGTGGCCAGCAGGTTTTCAGGCTCCTGGCACCCAAGGTGCTCTCCCCCAGGTTTCCCCCTCTCTGTAGACCTACTGCTTCATAGAGGATTCACCTTTGACCATGTGGTGTCTACCTGAAGTCCAGGACTCCCTCCATCCCCAGTTTAATCTTCTCAGGGCGGCGGGGGGTGGGGGTGACTAGGTGGCGGGCATTGAGGGGGGCACTTGACAGGATGAGCACTGGGTGTTCTGTGTGTTGGCAAATTGAACACCAATAAAAAATAAAGTTATTAAAAAAAATCTTCTCAGGGCCCAAAGAAAGGGAGAAATGTTCTTTCTAATCCTCACCTCTCAGCTTCCAGGCCATTCCAAGCTGCATCTGGCACAAGTGGAACTGATAGATGTTTATGTTCCTTGGGGGTCGAAGGGTAGGCTATTTTTAAGGCTCTTGATACACGTTGCCAAATTGCCTTCTAGAAACCTCCTAGGAAGGTCCTTCTCCCTAGATGTCTGCCAGCACTAAGAATGGCCATTTATAACAAATCTCTGCCAATTTGATATGAAAAAGAAATCTCATTTTCATTTTCAGTTCTTTGATTACAAGCGAAGATATGTTTTTAAAATATACACATTTCTTCTTTTGAATGGGATGAGTAATAATGAAAAGCCTATTTCAATTGTCAAGTTCAAAATTTCAACTCACACGAAGAAGGGAAGGTGGTGTTATCTGTGCCACTTTTGTTATGAGAGTTTTGGCTAGGGGAGGGGAAAAGAGAAACACGAGAGAAAAGTGAGGAAGAGGCATGGGAGAAGCAGAGGAAATAAACTTGGGAAAAGAAGAGCTAAATAGGACACAACTCAGAATTGAAAAACATTTTCTCTCTTGAATGGGGTACAGAAAAGGGAGAGCAGGAAAAAAGTCTGAATTGATCTTTCTATGAGATTCTTCAAATAAATTGTAAATAGTACAATGAACTAAAAAAAAAAAAAAGAAAAAAGAAAAAAATAAGCACTGAAGACCATCAAATCCAGCAACAGACTCTGTGTGAGTAGGAAAGGGGGAGGGGAGATGGAATGGATCCTGTTCCCCTGAGCTGAAAATACAAGAAAATCCCTAATTTACATCTTGGAACTTAGATGTGCTCTTCCAGGATTGTGCTCAAGCTCTGGGATTGTGTTCTTGTCCTACACACCGGAGCACGCCTGGCTCACGTCCCAGGTCAAAACTACAGTGGTGCCGACCAGAGGGGCAGATGTACTATCCGCTGTTGGCTGCCAGGCAGGTGCTCCAGGTGACAGTTCAGAATGGCACCTGGACAGCTAATGGCTCTCTGTGGATTGGGTGTGAAAGGGGTGAGGGTGTTGGTCTGTGTTGTGGCCAAGGGTGATGGGGCTGTTGGGAAGGTGAATATACCAAAATCAGCTATGGGAAAGTTGGCAGTAGATTAGCTCAACCACAGTTCAGCATCAACCTACGTCAATTCTAATTTACCTTGTGGGGTTCACTAAAATAGGTGACTCAGGTGTTGAGCTTGGGAGCGTATCTCAAAGGACTTGAGTAGAGTTCTACTAAAGAACCACACTGAACACCCACCTGCCATGGCCCTGACTGACCCAGGAGGTCCCCAAGGGTGGACCAGTCCTGTTTGTGTCAACACCAGGGCAGACAGTCCCCCGGCTGCAGCCTGGTCTTGCCCGGGACACCGTGCCCAGTTGCCAGGAGTCAGCTCCAGCCAACTTTCTTCCATGGATTTCTTCCCTTCGCCCACTCCCACTGACCTCGTGACATCTCAGCCCAATCCTTCAGGATGCATCTCTGCTGTCAAGGACACTTTTTATTTTTTTTAAGGATACTTTTTGAAAACCAGATTTATTTTAGAGAGTGAGTGAGTGAGCGAGCATGGGACCAGGGAGACGGAGAGAGAATCTCAGGCAGACTCCCTGCTGTACACGTGGCCCGACTTGGGGCCCAGTCTCAGGACCCTGAGGTGGTGACCTGAGCCGAAGTCAAGAGTCGCTGGGTGCTTAACAGACTCTAGCCACCCAGGCCCCCCTGTTAAGGACACTTTTTTTAAAAAAAGATTTTATTTATTCATGAGAGGCAGAGAGAGAGAGAGAGAGGGAGGGAGAGAGAGAGACAGAGACACAGGCAGAGGGAGAAGCAGGCTCCATGCAGGGAGCCCGGCGTGGGACTCGATCCCGGGACTCCAGGGTCACACCCTGGGCCAAAGGCAGGTGCTAAACCGCTGAGCCACCCAGGATCCCCTGTTAAAGACACTTTTTGATGCAACTGTGTGCCATCATTGTAGGAACCAAAATCAGAAGGTCAGCCTTTGCTATCATCCACCACCCAGTTCATACTCAGATTTCCCGCTGATTGTCTCAAAAGTGTCTTTTTTTTTTTTTTTACAGCTGGTTTATTCGAATCAGGTCAGGACTCAAATGAGGGCACCTTTGGGGGGAGATGGGTTGCATTCTCTAACATCCATCCCCCCCTGCCTTTCTTTCCATGTCCTTGGTTTGTTGAGGAAACCGAGTCATTGGTCTGGAGGTACCTGTTCCACGCACAGCAGATAATGGAATCCCCTCCCCGCCATGCCCCCCGGAACCCGCTCCATCCGCAGGTGGCTGCCCCCCTGCACCCCCTCCCTCCCTACCTCTCCCTCTCAAGTCCCGGCCACCCCATCGCGCCTCCCCCTAACGTGTTCTGCAGGGCTTTCCTCTCTACCCACGCTGTGTTTTGCACAGGTCACCTGAGCCTCTGGCTCTTCTAGAGTGTTCTCTCTGCTTGCCATTGACCAGGCTCAGCGACCACAGAGCAGAACCCGGGCCTGGGCCAGCAGGCCCCGTCCCTCCCTTAGAGGTCGCCGAGGGGGCAGTGCAGGCTCCCTGGGGAGAACAGAGGAGGATCTGCGGGCATCTTCTCTGTTCAGGTATCTGCCTTCTGCACTAGGTAGCGCCAGTGGTCGGGATGGAGTCTTCATTCAGCGCTGCACTGCATCTCAAGGGCATCTAGAAGATTCCTCGTGTGACCACAGGCCGTGGGCCTTCTGTGTCATCTTTGAGACACTGGCCTGTGCCTGAGGAGTCGTGGGAGCGCCCCACGTGAGTCTGTGACGAACGCGCAGGTGTATTCCCCTTACTCCCGGGAGATGGTCTGAGCCTCTTGGCTGACATCAGGCGGCGCTGAGTCATTCTTGGGGCTCCCTCTCACGCACGGCGTTCTCACTCTCGCTCTGAGGAGTAGCTCTCGTGCCGTGGCACAGTCATCTCGGCTGTGGGCTGTGGATGTTTCCCTCTGAACTAACCGCAGTGGTTACTGGAACCGTGTCCCCTCCAATCTCCTCTGTGAGCTTCCCCCCTGCACCTCCAGACTTGTGGGGTTTCCCTGGGGATCCGCGTCTTCACACTCAGGAGGCCGGACACATCCCTGTGCAAAGACTCGGAGGGGGGGATGGGACCCTCGTGTCTTCACTCTTTTCCCAGGACTTAACTTCCGGTGTGAGGACCCCACTCTTGGTTAACTCTGGATTCTCCTCTTTCCCCAGGGTTGCATGGGTGTGGGGGTGAGGCTGCGTAGGGAGTGTGGGCCCAGTCAGCCTCCTGTCCTTGGGATTTTTGATCCGTGTTGAGTGACATCCACAGAGGTGCCCTGGCCGCACGAGGCCTGGCCTATCAGGTCCCACAGGCTACATCAACCTGTCCCCATTCCTTCTAGGCTTGAATGCTCAATGACTTCCTCCCAGCTCACGAACTCAGGGTTCAGCTGCAGTCCCTGATCTAGAACCCCCAGGCTGACAGGATGAGGCTCCTCATGGTTTCCCACCTCGTTGGGTGTGCGGGGGGTCAGACAGGTGCTCCCCTGCCAGGCTGGGTCGCTGAGATCTCTGGGAGGCTCCACAGCTGCCCCTGTCTCTGTCTGGGCTGGAGAAGCGATGCCACCACCATCCTCTCTTTGGGGTCTTCACACCCTACTGGGGGCCCCGTCCTGGCCTCCCCTTGGGGCTCCGCTCCCTCCGTGGGCATGGAGGAGGCAGGCACAGGGCTTCCTCTCAATGACCCGCCAGCATCTTGGGGTGTTTGCAAGGGGCCATTGTAATGAGGTCGGTGAGGCCAGGAGGGGCAGGGTGGCCAGTGAAGAGCTGCCAGAGGAAAGATGGCGGCCCAGGGGCCTTGACAGTTGTTGGAGGGCAGCTCAGAGCCGTGCGGGTGGAGCAGCACGTGACCTGGGGGTGGCCAGAGGGGTTCAGGATTCCTTGGGCATTTGCTGAGAGATGATGAAGGACCTAGAGAAGAGGCTTGAGGGCCAGCTGCTCTTGTGAGGAGAGTCCACTAGATCCCCCAAGCAAGGTTCTCTCATCCCAGAGGGATGTTGTTAAGCTCACAGAAGTTCTAGGAAAAACCATTCAGTCACAGGTGGGAGAGAAGTTGATTCCCCCCTTTCCACATTGGTAAGCTGTGGCCTGGTGTCCAGCCTCAGGTAATTTCTCTCACTGTCCTGGGAAGGCTTCTCGAGGTCCCTCCTGGGACCCTGGTGGTGCACGGATGTCACTGTGTGAGTGACGAATGACAGAAGGGTCCTAGGGGAGAGGTTTCCTTCCTGACTCTCCTCAGTTGTTCTGACTACTGGGCCTGGCGGAGGAAGCCTGGGGCACCCCTGCCTGGCTCAGCACATCCTAGTGCAGAGGCCCAGGGGCACTCAGCTCTCCAGCTTCTTGCTTCTTGGCACCATTGTCACCTCTGCTGCTCAGACCCCCACCTCCCTGGTCCAGGGATGCCCAGAGATAAACATGGGTCCCTTGTTCCTCCTAGAGAATTCCCGAGTCCAGATATCTTAGAGACACCCGAGCTCAGGGACTGGCCGAGTTCTTGATCCTCCCATGGAGGCCAGCCCCATGGAGGGGCTCCTGGGGGAGGGAGGATGTGCACAGGAAGGTGGGCCATGCCAGGGCACCAGCTGGCCAGGCTCTCAGGCAGTGTCCCTGGGAGAACCAGCTAGGATGCTGTTCCCTGGTCCCCTGGATGGGGCCCAACATGGGCTGGCCTAGGTCATGGAGAAGCTCTGCCCCAGGACAAGCACCCCTGGTTCCAGCCTGAGCGCTGCCTCCCATGGCCTCCCACGGGGCCTCGGCTTCCTCATCCCCACAGTGGGCACAGCTGTGCTGCAGGCACGGCCTCCGGCTCTCCTCTCTCTCTCTCTCTCTCCCTCTCTCTCTCTCAAGAATCCTCTGCCTGTGAGGTCACAAGGACAAATCCTCAAGGAACAGAGGCAGGCCGACCTTAGGTTCCGGAACCCTGGTTGGACTCTCACCTGTTCCCATGCAGCGATGAGGAGAAGGCAGCTCTACTACTCTCCTGCTGCCCCCAGCCCTCCCCCCTCCCCTCCCCCTCCCCCGGCCCCCTCCCCGCTCCCTGCTGCTCTCCAGACCTGCCTCCTGCAGGCCCCCACCCTGGGCGCCCGGCCTGGCCCTCCTCCTGCTGGCCCAGCTCACCCGGCCAAGCTCCCGCCTCTCACCAGCTGGCCCCCTCCTCACCTGGAAGCCCACAGGGCCCCCTGGCCCCACAGCTCCCCTGGGGTCCCCTGCCGCCCCCGCCCTGCCAGGCCCCCTTCCCTGCCCTGCCTGTCCCCTTTCTTCCTGGCCTCCCTGTCTGCACTTCGCTCTGCCTTTGCCCTGCGCCTCCCTTCTGGCCCTGGGCTGGCCTCCAGCCACCTGGCCAGACTGCTCAGCTGCCCCTCCTCCCCTCCCACCCAGTCACCTCCTCCCACCCCCGCCCCACCCTCGGGCCATCCTGCAAGCCGGCCCAGGGGCCTGGCACCCCTGCCAGGGGGCACCTGCCTCTCTCGCAGCAGCCTGGTGAGGCGGGCACCTGCCGGGCACGGGGAGCAGCAGGGACCTGGCAGCTGCAGGGCAGCCCCGGGGGCCCTCGGGTGCTCCAGGGAGGCCCCACCTCCCCAGTGAGTTCTCAGCCCCGTGGGGGATCCGTCCTGGGTCACCCGGCAGGGGCCCCTCCTCGGGATTGGTCCGCGGGCCCAAGAAAACGTGACAAACTGCTCTGTGTCCACACTCGGGCCCCTCCAGGCTCTCAGAGTGCCCACTGGGAGGGGGCGGCTGGGCTCGGTGGACTCAGGGTACCTTGCCCCGCAGGGCTGATCCCCTCCCTGGGGCCAAGGGCAGCCCCCCTCGTTCAGAAGGAACAGCAGTACCCGGTGCCTGCTGTATGCCCCATTCCCCAGGCCGGCCTCCCCAGGAGACAGCGGTCAGGGCTGCCCTTGGCGGAGGGGGGCTGTGGCAGAGGGAGGAGGGGTGAGGCCCGGCTAGAAGGTGCTGGGGCCTGGAGGCCGGGGTGGGGCTGGGACCCTTCACCGAGCAAAGCACCCTGCGCACTGTGAGTCCTGGGCACTCATAGGGCGACTGCTTAGCTCTGCAGTCGTAGCTCGCCTGTCAGGGTCCTGCTGGGTCTGGACCGTGTTCCTGCAGCCTCCCTGGGGGCAGCTGTAGGCTCCTGGGTGCCGTGGGAGAGAGTTCCAGCTAGAGGGGAAGGCTGTCTGGAGGGGCTTCTCTGAGCCTCCTGGGCCTCAGGGTCTCCACACCCTCCTTAATTCCCTTCCCTGCAGGCCCCAGGGCCATCAGGGCTACTCCCGTTTCCCCCCCTTCCCCCAGGACAGAAGCAAGAAAATGCTGGACCAGCCAGAAATGGGGGGACCCATGTTTATACTCTTCTGTCTGCCCAGGTGGGCCAGACAGCCTGAATGGGGATGGCCAAAAAGCAGCAGTGCGTCCTGCTAGGAAGGTGAGTACTGGCCAAGCACGGGGAGGGAGGACCTCCCAGGACCCTGCAGAGCACAAGCTCCCTGGCCTCCCCAAGCAGGACGCAGCCTGGGGTGCTCAGGGCCCAGAATTATACTTCCTTTTGCTTCCTGTAGACCTCTTAGTCTTGATAATGACCTTCCTGGGAGGGTGAAAGTTCATGCTCTAAAAATCAATCCTCTGACTGGTGCCTCTTCTCTAGGATTTATGGGCCAGGGGAGCCCAGATTCCTCTCACTGATGGCCTCGAGTTTGTAGACAATCATAAAGTGAATGCGGTCTGCCAGGAAACCCCAACCTTGAGCTGTAAATTCTAATGCCTAGGGCCAATGGGGAGATGGCGGAGAAGGAGGGCACCCCTCAATAAGATCCTGAGCCCACAGTCTTCTCTGGGGCTGTGGTTCCACCCTGAGTGGAACCTCTGCTGGGCCCTGGTCCAGGCACAGGCCAAAGAACCTGCTCCATCTGCATCCTCCAGGCCCAGTGTGGCAGGAATCTGGGGTGTCACCCAGATCAAGTGTCAGGGGGATTGGCTCTTTCTGGAGCCCAGCAGGGCCAGTTTGACCCTGGGCCCACTGGACATAGCTCTGAGTGCTGCTGGGTGGGGATGGCACCCAGAATCACCGTAGTGACCCTGTTTCCAGAATAAGAACCTGCCCTCCCCAGTGTGTATAACTTCCATACTTACTTACTCTACCTGACTTTTTACCTCTGTTCTGTCTTTATATACAGACACACACACACAGACACACACACATGCACACACACATGCACACACACCTCTCCAAAGAGCAGGGTTCTCTTTTTTCACTTCCGACCACACACAGATTTGTTGTCCTTCCCTCTTAATGGATCTTCAGACACTTTACTTTGGGGTCAAGGGGCCCTCTGGCCTCCTGCTCAGCCGCCATAAAGATACGCTTATGAACATCTAGGGAACCAGTGGGCATGAGGCCCAGATTTCTGTGGCCCTGGGGACCTGGGTAGCCTTCAGGATACAGTCTTCATAAGACAACAGAAGTGGAACGACTCCTATGAAGATCACCTCAGAGCTCTCTCGCTCTTTTTGGTTTGGAAGCTTCTCTGGGAAACGTCTGGTGTTTGTCGTTCCCAGGACCCTCCCCTGGGGCCATGATACCTTGTGCTCCCCTGGGCACCAGCATCTCAGACAGGGCTGACAAGGACAGAGCTGTGCAATGTCCTCCCAAGTAAGGAAACCAATGACCCGACAACTCCTTGGATCCATGAGAAAGGAGCCCTGTTGCCTAGAGCACCCCAGCCTCCTGCCCTGGGTGGTAGCAAGCACTGGGTTCTCAGACGCTCAGCCAGACCCCACTGCTAAGAAGGGCTGAATGTTAGCTCATCCATCACTGTCCATTTTGCACACTTGTCCTCTTAAGACAAGCTTCCAAGATGCATGATGCTTCCAGCCTCAGGTGGTGAGATGGGAGTCATGTTGTAGCCGGCTTTCCTTGCCAAGTGCTACTTGGGGGCAACATTTAATGAGCTCTGAAGAGAGGTCAGGCCCTCCTGCTTTAACTGGAAGTTGTGTACTGAGACCTGGAATAGATAGATGTAGGTGGAATCAGGGTTCTCATGAACAGACGATTGGACTTGGAGGTCTTATTTCCTCCCAAAATGATGTCCTTCAATGGCTCAAGAGGAACGGAAAGAAACAAGGTCATGAGATTCTATGGAGAGCTTATGGCTGCCCCAGGGTGTGGAGGGCGGCTTGGTATAAGGGCCCAGAGCCGCCTCCAAGCCCGGCCCTTTGCCTACTGCTTGGGATTCTGATAGTCACCAAAGCAGGTAGAATTAAGCCAAAAGAGTCCCTGGAATCTTCCCTTACTCTCCTCCTGATTCCAGTATTCCCAGCACCAGCTAAGCTGCCCCAGCCTTTTCTTCCTTCAGATGAGATGCCCTCAGGAAGTAGCAAATATTTTCCAAAGCAATATAAAATAGTTGTTAAAACCACTTCATAGAAAATCAGGGCAAAAGGCTAAGGTATGCAGGGCCGGCTCAACTGTCTTCTTCATCTGGTTATAGAAAGAGAACGTTGATTGTGCTTCTTATATATTTTAGGAGTAAACAGCATTGCATGGTCTATTGTAAAGAAACGGATCCTGTATGAAGCCCATCCTGACAGCTTTACCTCAAGTGGCAGTTCAAGAGGCTGGCTTGCTTGGCCAGCTTTTTATGTGAAGTGTTACATGAACCTCCTTCCCCCCCAATTATTAATGTGAGAATGATTAACCAAATTTTAAAGGATTCAAACATCTTGCTCTCCTTGGTCAATTCTCTATTTTATTTGATTTCGACAGCACCTACGTTACATAGTTTATAGATTTTGAGAAATTCACATTAATGTTCTAGATGAGGACTTTTGCCACATGGCATTTTTTTGAGCAAGCCAGGACAAGACTCTTCAATGACTCGCATTTTTACCCGGAACCACACAGAGAAAATTACAAATTATTATATACTACCTTCCCGTTTAATGTTTCTGGCAAATGACATAAGGCCCAACCTAGAATCAGGGCCATCTTATTCAAGGAAACCAATTTAAAATTTGTTACATTTGTGTTTAATTATTAACATGTATTTTAAAATTTAATAAGCTTGGGAGACTAGGGAGGCAAAAGGAAAATCAGGGAAATATTTTTCTTTGGCATAGGATATCTGGCTCAATTTAGACTAAAGAGTTATTACTTATATAAGAGGAGTCATCATAAATATTGATTACTTACCACTTTGTACAAACCACCTAATAAGCCCGTGGCAGCTTGGCTGATAAAGTTCTAGTAATTCGTTTTTGTTTTTTTGTTTTTTGTTTTTGTTATGACAAGCTTTGAAAGCCAGTTTATCTTTAGGGATCATGCCGGACTCAAAAGTTTTTATAGACAATTGATTTTCATAAACTAAACCTACTTCTTGATGCTTTCCTTGGTGATCTGAGTGGGTAGGACCTCTAAAGACATCCCTGCCAATACATGTTCTCGATTTCCCCTCTCAAGAGTTAGTACTGGCCCCTCCCTCACCTTCAAGGCTCTTTCGAATGTTGGCTAGCCTTTTGCCTTGATTCTTCTTTTTGTGATTTTTGTGACTTGTAGTTCTACCTCTGACCAGCTCCTTTCTGTCTTCATGGGTTCCAGTCTTTCCACCAAGCCTGTTACTAGTTCTCTTACTTGGAGTCAGCTCCTTGCTTATTTTCTTACACTATGAATTATTTCCTACAAACCCGCAAGCCTCCTCCACTCTCCGTACCTTGATCACTCCTACCTTCTGTATCTCCATGGAGAGTGGGTGGCATTTTGGGGTATCCCAAATCCTTGACTCTAAAGTGGAACTGCTTTCCTTTCAGCCTTGTCCTGATGCCCCAACCTGCATCTTCTTTTGAGTTCTCTATGAGTCACCTAGTCCCCGTGTCAGAAACCTCAGAGCCATTGTTGGCTCTGCAAACACCCTTGCTTCGTTTTGGTCCCCTGGTCTCCAAACCGTTACTGGAATCCACATTCCCTTCCATCTCTGCTCCACCCTCAGTTGTGTGAGGGTACATGCCCATGTGCATGTGTGTCTGTGGGATTCAGTTCAGGTACCATCTCCTTCAAGAAGCCTTAGAGTATAAAGAAAGTTTTATTTATCTATGTATCCCCAATGGCATGCACATGGCAGGTCCCCATCAGTGCTTTACCAATGAACTGAAACATCATATGTGAAGCTGGATCTTTCCAAAGTGGTAATTAAGGGCGGTGCCTGGGTAGCTCAGTCGGTTTTAAACTTGACCTTTGACTCAAGTCATGGTCCCAGGGTCCTGGGATGGAGCGCAGCTCTGGGCTCCTTGCTCAGTGGGGACCTGAGTGGGGAGTCTGCTTCCCCCTCTCCCTCTGCCTGCTGCTCCACTTGCTTGTGCTTTGTCAAATTAAGTAAAATTTTAAAAAATGGCAAATTAGCAACAGTGTGTCCTCCGTATTCCTCCAGATTCCTCTTGCTTCTACAGAGAAGGTATCTTAAGCTCTGGAGACAGTGACCTTATTCTCTGTGGCTAGCTAGATTTAATTTTTATTTGTCCATTTTGCAGAAGTCTAGGAAAAGAGAATTTCCTCCCATCGGTTGCATTTTCTTTCCTGATTCCCATAAATTGTGAACTGCTTGTTTATGCGAATCATTGTAATCCTCTTAAAAAATTCCATTCAAGTTTATTTTCTTAACGCTATGGTATAGCTTATGTACTATCCCATGTAGCTAAAAATCAAATGCAATTTTTTTCATGAAAGATACATCATAATTAACCAAATGTGTCACTTTTGTAAGCACTGTGTTGCTCATTTCTCATCTATGATTCTCCATAAGATTCATTCTTTGTTTTTATTGGGTTGGGGACTCTTTGAAAACCAAATGACCTTTGGAAGGGAGCCTGCAGGAATATTTTCAATTTCTCCAACTGCATCCTGGGGCGGTCAGGAAGTCTGGGGGTTTTCCCCTGGCCTGTGGCTGCCTTGAGTAGATTGGATTGT
The DNA here is from genome assembly GCF_011100685.1 of Canis lupus familiaris. Lineage (NCBI taxonomy): Eukaryota > Metazoa > Chordata > Mammalia > Carnivora > Canidae > Canis > Canis lupus. Next base: position 43,073,837 of record NC_049246.1, on the reverse strand, counting down.
GCCATAGGGCAGGAAGGCGCCTCTTTATGTCACTGTCACTGGCTCAGGCCAAATTTGCTAGTCCCCTGGCTCTGTCCCCTCTGTCTCTTGAATGATCTGCCCCTTTTCTCCTGTTAAGGGCTCTGGGCATGGGGTGCTTGGGACACCAGGACTGTGGTCGTGGGGAGGGACAGGAGACCGTGGGTCAGCTGTGTGGTGATAGAGCTGCATAGGATCTACGTGTGGTTCAGGGCTGTGCCATCTGAGAGTGTAAGCCTTGTGTGTGTGAGCATGCGTAGTTTTCTGACTTTAGATCTCCTTACACATTTGCATGATTTGTCTGAGTATTTTGTGTGATTTGACAAATATGTATATTTGAATGTGAGTGTGTCTAGGAGGGAATAAACGTGTGTGTGTGTGTGTGTGTGTGTCCTTGAGGATGTGTGAGAGGGAGCTTGGTCCTTGTGTCTCTGTACATGTGTATTTGAACGAGTTTGTGTGTGTGTGTGTGTGTGTGTGTGTGTGTGTATCTAGGTTGGGGTATGTCTCTGGGTGTGTACATGTGTGGGGGTACATGCCCATGTGCATGTGTGTCTGTGGGTGTGCGTGCATCTCAGGGTGGGTGTGCGTAATTCTGGCTGCAAGCCCCTGAAGGTCTGAGGGAAGACCACACAACACAGCACGATAATTCTAGACTCGGGGACTGAACTCACTGGGCAAAGCCCCCTTTATGCAAAGTGGCGTGCTACCCGTGGGAGGCCCGCTAGGAGCAGGTTAAGGAGGACAGACTTCGTGACAGAGAAAACAATGAGCAGACATGTGGAGTCCCGTCATCCCTCACCTCCTGGGCCCTCATCCGCACCGGAGCCTGGGCTGGGGCTGGGGCTGGGGGCGGCTGCGGGCCCAGGGACCACACACTCTGGTTTCATGTAACCCAAAGCTGCTTGTCCGAAGGTTCCAGACATTCCCACGTGCTGACAACCAAGTGCAGCCCAAGTAACACGCAGCCCCTTTGTCTCCCCCCTGGCCCTGGGGGCCTTTTCTCAGAAATGTGGCTCACGGGGGTGTTGAAACGGGGGCCTGCTAGCCATCTGTGAGGGCAGGAGGGAAAGTACCCCCCCCCCCCCCAGTCGTCCAGACACAGGAGTCTCTACAGGGAAGCCTCCTGCCGGTGCTCATTTGTCCAGGCAGAGAAAAGGAGGGACCCGAGTGCATCCTGGGAGCCCAAGAGCATCAGGGCCTCCTGGCCAGGGAGAGGGGACCCTGTTGACAGAGAAACCCGTAGACTGATAGAGGGCCGGTTCCCGAAGCTTCCTCACTGGCCTGAGGTGGCCAGCTAAGCCATGTTTGTCAGGGACCGTAGGCCCAGGGCATCCAGGTGGTCACCCTCACCCCACCCCAGGTAGCACTGGGGTCTCCTGAGGAGAAGCCGCCTCTTGCCGAGGAAGTATCCTCACTGGGTGCATTGTGTGGGGTCTAAGGATTGGGGCAAGTCTGGGGATTTTGCTCACCCCCCTCAGACTGGCCGAGCCCAGGTTTTCCTGCTGCGCCTGGCCTGTGTCCACTTTCCCCACCACCAGGAGCTGGGGCTGGGGCTTTCCGTGGAAGATTCAGGCTGATAACAGCTGTTGATCACTTCTGATTGGTCTCCGGACCTACCTCCCCGAGGTCCTGTGGCAGAAAAAGCCAGTGGAGGCCAGGTGTGTGGGTGTGTGGGTGTTTGGTTGGTTGGGTCGGGGAGGAGGTGCTGAGACAGTGGTTGGGTACCAAACACTGAACTTGAGATCGTTGCACGGTTGGCTTCTGATGTGAGAAGTGCAAAGAGGGCCTGGGCCTTTTGAAAACAGAGGTTTTGTGATGCCAGAGCCAGGGCTGGGTTAAAAGCCACTAAGTTCTGTCACTGGGGAGGAAGGCGGTCGGCCTTTTGTGCAAAAAAGGTTCAGAGGAGCAACAGCCGGGGTAGTGAAGAGTCCCCCCCTTACAGGCAGCACAAGTGCCAAGGCCCCGTCAGGGCAAAGGAGCTGTTGACACTGAAAGGGAGTTTATAGGGTGGACAAGGAAAGCGTCTGAGCCCGGGGGGCAACGTGGACAGATAAGGGTGTGGGGGCAGGACGAGGTGACCACAGCCTCTTGAGGGTGGTGGGATGCTTTAGGTGGCTGCGGGCATCACCTGGGAAGCCTGAGTCAGGGACTTCTGAGGCCAAGCCTGGCTAGGGAAGACCTGGGACTGCCTCTCCTGAAGTACCCAGACATCCCTTCCTCCCTGTCCCTGCAAGCCTCCAGACCCCAGCACCTTCTAGCCGGGCCTCACCCCTCCTCCCTCTGCCACAGCCCCCCTCCGCCAAGGGCAGCCCTGACCGCTGTCTCCTGGGGAGGCCGGCCTGGGGAATGGGGCATACAGCAGGCACCGGGCACCGCTGTTCCTTCTGAACGAGGGGGGCCGCCCTTGCCCCAGGGAGGGGATCAGCCCAGCGGGGCAAGGTACCCTGAGTCCACCGAGCCCAGCCGCCCCCTCCCAGTGGGCACTCTGAGAGCCTGGAGGGGCCCGAGTGTGGACACAGAGCAGTTTGTCACGTTTTCTTGGGCCCGCGGACCAATCCCGAGGAGGGGCCCCTGCCGGGTGACCCAGGACGGACCCCCCACGGGGCTGAGAACTCACTGGGGAGGTGGGGCCTCCCTGGAGCACCCGAGGGCCCCCGGGGCTGCCCTGCAGCTGCCAGGTCCCTGCTGCTCCCCGTGTCTGGCAGGTGCCCGCCTCACCAGGCTGCTGCGAGAGAGGCAGGTGCCCCCTGGCAGGGGTGCCAGGCCCCTGGGCCGGCTTGCAGGATGGCCCGAGGGTGGGGCGGGGGTGGGAGGAGGTGACTGGGTGGGAGGGGAGGAGGGGCAGCTGAGCAGTCTGGCCAGGTGGCTGGAGGCCAGCCCAGGGCCAGAAGGGAGGCGCAGGGCAAAGGCAGAGCGAAGTGCAGACAGGGAGGCCAGGAAGAAAGGGGGCAGGCAGGGCGGGGGCGGCAGGGGACCCCAGGGGAGCTGTGGGGCCAGGGGGCCCTGTGGGCTTCCAGGTGAGGAGGGGGCCAGCTGGTGAGAGGCGGGAGCTTGGCCGGGTGAGCTGGGCCAGCAGGAGGAGGGCCAGGCCGGGCGCCCAGGGTGGGGGCCTGCAGGAGGCAGGTCTGGAGAGCAGCAGGGAGCGGGGAGGGGGCCAGGGGAGGGGGAGGGGAGGGGGGAGGGCTGGGGGCAGCAGGAGAGTAGTAGAGCTGCCTTCTCCTCATCGCTGCATGGGAACAGGTGAGAGTCCAACCAGGGTTCTGGAACCTAAGGTCTGCCTGCCTCTGTTCCTTGAGGATTTGTCCTTGTGACCTCACAGGCAGAGGATTCTTGAGAGAGAGAGAGGGAGAGAGAGAGAGAGAGAGAGAGAGAGGAGAGCCGGAGGCCGTGCCTGCAGCACAGCTGTGCCCACTGTGGGATGAGGAAGCCGAGGCCCCGTGGGAGGCAGCACTCGGGCTGGAACCAGGGGTGCTTTGTGGGATCAGGGAACGGGGTGTGGAGCCCTGGATCAGGCTGGAGGGCAGGAGTCAGCAAGAGAGGCGGGCTGCAGACACCTCTGGGCAGCTGGAAGATGCTGGACCTTCGGCCCTCGGTAGGGACTGTCCTCATCGGGGCCATCTTCTTGAGTCGGGAACCCTGAGGGTGTTTACATGAGGCCTGGGCGCCTTTCACGTCGTGTACATTCATTTTCACATGCTCTTCATTTAGAAGAGGTGTAGATCCCATTATTTAATCAATGCTGATCACCTTCCCTTCCATAGTCGCTTTCTCTTCGTACAACATTACGTGCCTCATGTAACAGAATTTAATGGGCTTTTGCTGAAGTCTCTGATTTATGCACAAATGAAGACTTCTGGTCACCTCAGGACAAGTGCCTACTCCGTTCATGAATAATATTGTAGCTTCAAAATCAACAAGTGGGGCATGGATTTCTGTTCTCGTGACAGCGGCTACTGTCCTCTGTGCCCTGCAGACGCCCCTCATCAGCAGCAGTGACAGCTACAGGGAGGACATCCCCCTGAGGGGACAGGTGGGATGGGCTGCCGGTGGGGGTGAGGTCCCCTAAGCCGCAGAAACACCTCGTGCTTGTTGGCGGGGTGGGGACCGCACTGGTTTGAGGCCAGGGAGCCCGAGGTTCAGGCCTGACTGGCCAGATTTTCTGTTTAGTTGGAGGCAAAATGGTCATGGATGTGGGGACCTGGGGGAGGACTGAACTCCTACCAGGAAATGGGGTCTTGGAGCTCCACTACTGCTATTTCGAATGCCACCCTTTCCAACCCCAGCTCTGCTCGGTGCTCCTGGGACATCTGTAGGCTTATGATTTGGCCATGCTGTACCTCAGTTTCCCCATCTGTAAATGAGGCTAATAATGGTCTATACCTCATAGGTCATCTGGAGAATGAACTGATTCTTATTTATAAAGTGTGTCACCCGCTGACTGATCCTTAGGACCCTCCATATAAACGGTGGAAGGTGCTGTGGCCGTCATTAATGAAGCCTCCTTGCAGGGGTGCGGTGTAGCAGTGGACACTGAGCCCAGCTGGGAGGCAAGGGCAGGTATTCCATGCCCATGAGTCAGCAGAGGTAGAGGACTCCCTGTCTGGGGGCAGGAGGTTCTCCGGGATAAAAGAGGAGTGGATCAACTCCACTCCTGGGACAGGAGTTGGAGAGGGGCCTGGCCCCCCCCTGCTACTGCTCTGACCTGCCAGGTGCTCTGTATTGGAAAATATATTTTTTTTATCCTCAAATGTAGTTTTTAAAAAATTAATTCAAAGATTTCCAGGAAGGGGGCTGCCTGGGTGGCTCCGTGGTTGAGCATCTGCTTCTGGCTCAGATCGTGATCCCGGGGTGCAGGGATCGAGTCCCACATTGGGCTTCCTGCGGGGAGCCTGCTTCTCCCTCTGCTGTGTCTCTCTGCCTCTCTCTCTCTCTCTGTGTCGCTCATGAATAAATAAATAAAATCTTAAAAAAAAATTTCCAGGAAGGAAATGAATACCATACTTTAACTGTGGAGGAGTGAAGAAGATACACACGGTATTAAAGTGCCCAAGACAGTTTATGGGAACAAAAGGACACACTATTACACCCAAATCGACAATTTCCTTGCAGCAAAACAAATATAAAAACGTGTGCACGTGGGGGAGGGTGGAGTGGGGAGAAACCGCTCACAAAAAATCAGCTAGACCTCTAACAGCGGCAGTGTGAAGAATATTACACTCCCGATGGACACGTGGGCTAGGGACTTAGTACACTATGTGCAAAAGGAAACACGAAGAGAGAAACATTTCAAAAGGATCCACCATCCCCCCGGCCCCCCCAGGTCCCTAGAAAACAGACAAGTGCAGCTTGGTAGGTGTGCCTGTGACAGGTGCCAAGGAGCCCGGGCCCAGGCAGGGGCGGCAGGGGGGCCCCGGTTGCCAGGCGGGAGCAGAGGAAAGTCCTGGAAGCTCCTTCGACCCTCACAGGGCATCGGAGAGTCTAGACTAGAGGAGCCCTTGTGTTAACCCTGGCTTGCTGGGGCCCATCTACCTATACTTTTAAGAAGTTCTGTTCGTAGAGGCTCCCTGGAAGTGGGAGGGCTTTTTTACATAAATCACAGACCCTCTCCTCCCCTGAATTCAGCAGGAGGGGAAGCTTTGGATGTCTGTCTTTTCCAGAACACTGTGGTCTTGATAACCTTCATGGTGATGCCCCCCTCTGCATGCTGCGAAATTTCAGCCTCTGGCTTAAGATCACCTTTGCTCAGGGGGACTTTGGGCCCAATTAGGGCCAGAAATGACTGCAGCAGGACAATCTGGGGAGCGAGGAGCTCTGAAAAAATTACTACAGTCATCGCGGCGTGGCAGGAACGTAAGGAAAGCCCACAGCCTGCTGCCTGAGTCCAGAACTTTATCCCTTAACCTGGCTGCTAGCTGCTACGTTTCCAGTGAGAGCCGAGGGGTGTGTGGGAAGGGAAGGGACGAATTCCAAAGGCTTGAGGCCCCCCTGTGTGCTTCACTCCACCTCACCTTGATGTCAAGGGCTGTGACCTGGATGCTGTCAGCTGCCTCATGCCCACTTCCAAGGAGGCTGACCGTTTTCGGTCTCTGGGGTGGGGAATAAGTAGTTACGAGGGCCAATTGCCTTTTTTTGAGCAACTGGGGGGCAGCATGGGGGAAGGGTCGTCAGAGACTTGGTTCGCACCCCAGGAAAGTGCCTCATTTCTGCTTCAGTGGAGTCCTGCAGGCTGAATGCATAGGGCGAGCTTGGGGAGAGCCTGGAGGTCTGGATCAGAGGGTGGGAGGGGGTGGGAGGGCACCCAGGGGCCGGACCCATCTCACTCTCCCTGCCTTTCGGTGCTCAGTTTCTCTGTTGAGGTCTCCCCTTATTTCTGGGAGCTGTGATGCTCGGTGATGAGGAAGGGCCTGTTCTTTATGTTGCTCTTTTTCAAAGACCCTCGAGGCAGACATAAAGTCCCTGGGGGCTGGGGCACCCAGTGTCATCAGTACCAGATACTTGCTGGCTGCCTTCACGCCCCCTGTCTTGGCAGCTCCTGAAGAGTTGTTTTGTTCTGTTTTAAAAAGACTTTATTTATTTTTTTGGCACGCAGAGAGATAGCACAAGTAGAGGAACGGGAGGAAGAGGAAGAGGGAGAAGCAGACTCCCCGCCAAGCAGGGAGCCCCATGCAGGGCTCCATCCCAGGACCCTGAGATCATGGCCTGAGAGCCTAAGGCAGATGCTCATTCGACTGAGCCACCCGGGTGCCCCCGGTGAAAAGAGGGGTGAAAAGAGTTTTCAGGGGGTGAAAAGTTTTTGAGACAGGTGCTACTGTCTTGATCACCACGGCCTGGTAGAGACTAGTGATCAAAAGATGCTTGTTAATTGAGTGACTCTGGCCGCAGTTTACAGAAGTTAGACCATGAGCCAGGTTTCCAGAGCAGCTCCCTGAGGGCATGGCTCTCCCTGGAATCAGGCTGCCGCAGATGACGGGGAGCCTCCTCCCAGACACCCCCTTCCCATCCCGATTCCTTCCTGTCACTGCTGTTGCCCTGAGCCCACCCTGGCCCTGCTGCCCGAGGGCGTCTGTCCTGTGTCCAGTCCCTGGACTGCCCGCCCTCCCGTAGCTGGTCCTGATTGGATGGCTGTTACCCGTGCCAGAGCTTTCTCTTTCATGGGATGGCTTCGTGTCCCTTGCATGTGTTCCCTGGGTCCTCTGAGCACCCCTGTCCTTATCCTGTCTGGCCAGCCGTCCAGCCTCAGCGCCTTCCAGTCCCCACGTCCCCAGGCTTCGGCTGCACAGTCTCCTGGCCCTCACCCGAAACATCAAGTGTCCCTCTCTTCCTGTCTGCACTTGGGCTGCTCTCTGTGCTTCTGGCATCTTCTGTCCCTACTTTATCCCTTGTCCCTGGTACCTGAGCCGCTCCTCCCCAGTGGGATCAGTTGGTGGGGGAGGCACCCTGCAGGGCTCTGGCTCTGTGATGCCCCTAATGGGCCCGGCTTTGCCTCTGGAGGAGATGCTCGGTGCGGTGTGTGCAGAGAGAACTTTTATCACTAAAGGGGCAAATGTAAATGGCATCAGGAGAGGGTGTGGTGAGTCCCCCCGCCAGGTGCTGGGGAGCTGCTCTGAGGCAAACCCAGACAGAGTGGCTTGTTCCTCACCCTACACGGAAGTGGCTTGTGGAGCTCAGTTGCTGCCCAGGACACTGGCAAAATTGGAGGTATGAGTCCCCCTACTCTGGGCTTCCCAGCTGGCGGGTGGGGTGGGCAGGACCCCCTCTCCCCCACCCGCTCAGGCTCCCAGAGCCTCTGGTTTGGAAGATGAGAGGATGGGCAAGACCAAGGGGGCTGGCTCTAGGAGGTTTGAGGAACCTCTGAGAAAAAAAGCCTTGATATTTGTGACTCCTCAGGGCTGGGGCTGGGGTGGTGGGGAGGAGGGAGGCCGAGAAGCTAGACAGGCTGGGGCTGTGGATGGGGCCTTGGGCAAGTCCCCGCCTGGCCTGCCCCCTAGGAGAGTCTCTCTGGCCCACACCTTCTCCTGCCAGGGGTCCACCATGATGCGATGATGAGGGTCACTAGCCAAGGTGTTCAAGAGCAGGAGGGGGAGAGATGATTGTATGCAGAACAGCCCACGTAGGACTCAATCTTTTGTGTTAAAAGAAGAAAATAAGAACACAGAAGTGTGTATGTTGGTACAGACACCCTCAAAGAAGCTGGGGTCGCTGGTACCCTGAGGGGTAGGTGGATGCGGGCCTGGGGGGCACGGTGGGGGGCAGAGAGAGCCTACTGTATGTGTCCACGGAGGCATTGGGATCATGTGCATATACGCAAAATCTTAGATGAGAAGCGACAGCAATAAAGCAAATGTTCATTAAAAAGGAGAAGCTAGCCAGAACCGAGGTGGACGAGGCTCCCCTTGAGGAGGGGCCGAGCGCTCCGCGCTCCGCGGGTCCCTCGGCGACCCCTTCCCAGGGCCCCCACCCCGCAGGCCCTGGACACCGCCCAGCTCCTCCCTGTCGCCCTCCCGATAGGGTCCCCGCCTCCTGCGCCCCGGAGTCCCGGCCTGGCCCACTCACAGTGCCTGGGTTGGCCGGGGGCGCCTAGGACGAGGGCCCTGCTTGGGGACGCACTGCCCGGAGCCCTGTCTTCACTCGCAGGCCAGTGGCCCGAGCGGAGCACGAACCTGGTTCCGCCCCGAGCACAAGAGCCGTACAATGACAACTTACAAGGGTGTCACGGTTGGTTCTGCTAGCCCCTTCCCCCACTCCATGCCTGGACAGCCAGCTGGCCTCCCCACAGTCGCACACAGCTGTTATTTCCACAGGGATGACCATGTGCTGGGAAGAGTTACCCCGACCCGCTTTGGGGAGTTTCTATTCCTGTAGACACCTGAAAGTCACAGCACGCCCGGCCTGTAAAAATAACCTATGCTTTGGTCTCTAATGGGATCTCCCGGTCCGTACACCCCTCCTGTGTGGGCAGCAGTCCTGCACCCTAAACCCTGGAAGGGCTGGAAGTCAGGACAGCCTTTTTCGGACTCTGGCTGTGCCCGTGTGATGCCAGGCTCCCCCACAGGCTTCTTGTACCCCACCACCCCTGCCCTCGTTTTGGAAGCTGAGTGAGCATGAGAGGTGGCAAGAAGGAGCCCCTCGTCCTGGAAACATGCTCCCCATGCCCCATCCTGGTTCTGCTTGGCGGGGACGGACCCCCACAGGGCCCCTCTGGAGACCCAAGAGGGAGCCCCTTGGCCCAACAAGCCATCAGCGTGTTCGTCCCACCCCCACGTCTCACTGGTGAGGAACCCCGGAGAGGGAAGTGGTTTTCTCCAGAGCAGGCTGGAGACCAAGCTGGGAGGACAAATGACATCCCGTGGCTCACTCGGCTGCCCGGGACCCCCAACAGGTAACAGCACCCCCCTCCTCCCCGGGGCCACTTAGAGAAAACGAAGCACAGAGCCATAGACTGACCTTGCATTCGAGGATGGCAGGTGACTTCCCGGAGGCCCCCCGGGGCCCCGTGGTCTGGATCCCGTCCACGCCTGGCCAGACTCCGTGTCCCAGGTGGCCGGGGCACCAGCAGCCCCCACGAGTCTCCCGGTGACAATAGTAACAGCAGGCAGACGGCCCGTTTGCTCCTGTTACTAGTGACATTTCCTACGAACCCTCAGCTCACTCCTGATTTGACTCAGGGTTGCAGCATCTCGCTGGGTGGGGAAGCCTCACGGAAGGTAGCCCCGGAGCCTTCCCCGGGCGAGCCGGGCTTGCGTGCCACCACCTGCCTGCTCTCCAGAACCCGCCTGGAAAGCACCAAGAGCCCAAGATGACACACTCGCAGGAATGTCCCGGCAGCCCCTGAGCAGGGTGCTCAAGGCAGCCCACGGCTGTGCTTGGGAGCCCAGGCCAGCCACTTGCCAATCACGTCAACGTCTCTGGCCTCGGTGTAGCTCTCCGGAGAATGGGAGCAAGGATGGTTTTTCTTCCTCGTGGGGGCTCGGGCGAGCAGTAAGCGATGGAAGTGCTTGATCGCGCAGTACGCACATGGGAAGCTTTGACTGCTGCCATATATTGAAACTGGATTAGTCCCGAGTGGGTCCCTGGGGTACAGTGATGACTGGCCCCTCTCGGCCACAGTAGGGAAAGCACATCAGGAGGGGCAGGTGGATCAGGAAAGTGGGCATCTGAAGGAAGGGATGAGGTTTTTAGCAGGGCTGAGGGGAAAGAAGAGCTGTTAAGTGGAACCAGGAAGGGGGACCTGGGGGGCTCCTGGGTATATTGGATCTTTGGCTGGTGATGCTGGTGGGAGCGGGGATGGGGGTGGGCCAGATAAAGGAGACACTCCCTGCGAGTGCTAGCGAGGCCCCTCACCACCTGTTTGATCTTGGGTCCACTCTAGCTTCTCTGAGCCTCACTGTCCTCATCTGCAAGATGGACACAATTATAAGAACGTTCCAGAAATGGACCGAGTTCCCATCACAAAGCACTTAGCACAGGGACGGCCACATCTCAAGTCCCTGAAATGACCCCCGTCCCCAACTCCCCCAACCCCATTCCAACCCCTGAGGCTCAGGGTACAGCTCTAGCTAAATTTTGGAGTGAGGGAGACTCTGTGCCTTTTGTGTCCTGCTCCTTTTCACATCGTGTCCCCCAGAAGCCCGGCTCAGGTGTAGACAGATGGATTTATTTACACTACGGTGTCAGTGGCAGATGACTGCATCCAAGTACATATTTGTATTCTAACTGTGGGATTCAGCGCTGCACCCCCGGAGGAGATGGGGATTGCACTGGTCCCGGGGAGTGTTCCTCCTCAACCTACATCCCTCCGGCTGCACCAACTCTGCTGGCACGGGGCAGGCCCTCCCATCCCTTAGATGGCTCACACCACGGTGCTCCGTTCAGATGAGTTCGACAGCAAAAATGATGGGGGAGTGAGGACCTTCGTCAGCCCACAAACCTCCTAAAGTTCCATTCTTACTGTTGCTGGTGTTTCTGGAAAGCCGGTCAGCTGCTGGGAGGAGGGCTGGCTTGGTTCGAGCCTCACAGCTGGGTTTGGATGCTGCAGCTGTGCATCACACGTCTGGGGCTGCCCCCAGCGGGCCCCCCGGGGTCCAGGCAGCCGCAGGAATCACAGTGCAGAGCCACTCGGTGAGGCCCCGGCTCCCCACTCCCTGTTCCGTGTTCTGTTTGGATGAGAGAACCCGGAACCCAGACGGAGGCCCCGCAGCCAGAGAGAGCCAGGCACAGAGCTGAGGCCTCTGGACTCCCAGGCCGGTTCCTCTTCACACACATGCTGTTTTCTCTCCTCTTCCCTAAACATTAGAAAACTTTAACCTAGGGGCAGTAGATTCCATTTCAGAGTTGGGGGAAAAAAAAAACCTCCCATATGCGAGAATTCCCCTGATAACATTCCAGATAAATGGATCTCCTGCCCTCCTGCTTACATACCTCTGGTGACAGATAGCTCATTACTTAGAGGTCCATTTCTATGGCACCTGGAGCCCATTCTATGGAGTCATATAGTGGAACATGTCTTAAGCATTGGGAAATGCTAAAATGACTATTCTTTGATAGACCATCAGCAACTCTAGTCCTTTCCTCATGTTCTCCTGGGCTGGGGCTTCCTGGCCTCTCCCTATGCAGCTCGAGCACAGAGACAGCCCCCAGTGCACAGGTGACCAGAGCAGTGCAAGGGCCACTGTCACCTCAAGTTCCTCTTCTAGATTCCCTAAGCGAAGCCTGGTTCCCCTCATTTCTCATCGTATTTCTTATTTACAAAAATATTTAAGAACTCCCATTTCCCTATGAGTTGTGACTGCCCCTGTGTCTTGTGTACAAATATTTGTTCTCTTCCAATACTTGGGTAATGTAGTTCTGATTTTACCCCCGGCTCACACATTATTTAAGAGACCACTTAAGAGAGTGCATAAAAGTCCCTATTATATCATGTTAATATCCTGGTGCTCAGCAATAGCTGTGCTTTCTTGGTGGTCTGAGACAGAAGGGTAGACTTGCCATTACCTTGGGGTGCTTGGCTGGGCCCAGGAATGGGATCAATTTGGTGAAAGATCCTTGTCTTCTCCCAAAGAAAGTGTATTCCCTTGATTTATGATATAGCCCTCACTGATCTGCCTTTTTAATTGGGCTATTCGGAGCTCAAAATTTCTCTGTCTACTTGATCGATGATCCTCCGAGAGGAGAGCATTAAGGTCTCTACCTACAATTATATTTCTGTTTCTACCTCTTTTTGCATTTCTGGCATGTTCCCATTCTGTATTTCTTTGCTATGCGTATTGGAACAGAAATTAAGTGTTTTTTGTTTTAAGTATTCATTGTAACTTTTACCTCTCTGTAAAGTCTCTGTGTCATTTTCTAAATTCTTTCTACGAAAAAGACAATTACTTCGCCATATGCTCTTTTTTCCTAGCGTTCCGTGTGCCTGATAAACTAGAGACTGTCCTATCATTTTACTCTGTCCATGCCTTTTTAGTTTTCTCCGTGTCTCTTATCAACAAAAGAGGATTGGGCTTGGGCTTTTTTAATGAATGTGCCCTTTGAGAGGCAGTATGATCAGTGTTAGGGAGTATTGTAATTCTATTATAATTGTTACATTTGTGCAAACCTCTGCGGGGTTACCCCTCTGCTGTCTACATGGAGACGTGGCAGGTTTTTCACGTTTAGTTCCTATTGTTGATTTTCTCTTCCTTGTGTCCCTTTACAGTAGACAAGATAATTTACCCCAAATATCCAATTTAGAACATATTTAAGTTTTAACTCTGACATTTGCTTCTATTAACAGTTGTCCATGCTTTGGGAGGATTTAATGTGCATTTTGAGGGTCTTTTGTGTCAGTCTTCACACCTTATGTTATAAACAATCTTTATGAGGTGATGGCTGGCCTGTGGACAGATGAAACTTTTCTTTTTTTTTAAGTCACAGATCAGGTTCTTGCTCCCATTGTTCCTCCCTGAGATGTCACCTGCTGTCTCATCTGTCACTTTCCATTCTCAGATGCATCGTCCCCACGCCGCTTGGATGCTGCATGTTGAAATGCTCATCTTTGACCCGGCAAGACTGATGCTTCATCAGCTGAGCAGGGTTTAGTTCAATGCATTCCTTTAAATTCTGTGTGACCTCACTCCTGCCCCCACTGTGCCTCAAACACACACCCAGACTTTTTTTTTTTTTTAAGGGAAAGTCAAAAGCTGTTCTTATTTTTCTCCTTTTCTCCCAGCATTTACTTACTACAACTTAAAAAAATTAAATTGCTTTCATATCATTATTAATTAAGCAGAAAAATATATACAGAGAGAGAGAGAGTTAAAAGATTGGATAAGCACTCATTATCTAACTGTTAGAACGTAACCAGTGTTTGGCATATGGAAATTTTTTTCTAGGTTTTTTTTTTCCCCCAGGCGTGGGGTTTTTTAAAATCATAATTAAAGTCATTCTGAATGTATCTGTAGTTTGTGGGTTTTTGACTTAACATAGTCAGCATAAACATAACATAATCAGACAGAAAAATTTTCCATTGAGATTTATCATCGTGAAATTAAGCTCTGCTTGGCATTTAAATGCATGTGTGTGTTTTTTGCTATCAGAAAAAAATGTTAAACACATTTTCTGTACACAACTTCACCTTCTTTTTCATGATTTACTTAAGGTAAATTTTTTGATCACTGGGTGAAAGATGGATAAGCTTTCTATGACTTGTACTCTAGGTTATCAAATCTAGAAGCTGCATACACTCAAGCATATCGATGACTGTTTCACAGAACACTTACCGGCTTCTTTGTTGAAATGATGAGCAAAAATTTTATCTCTTTGTAAATCCTCTTCTGGGAACTGCTCATTCTTTGCCTGTTTGTCTACTGAGGGTCTTGATGTTATATATTTTTTATACGCTTCATAAAGAAAGACCATCATTCATCTGATGTATCTGTTTATTTTCTTTCCGTGGTCTATTATTTGATAAAATTTTTTTTAAACACATTTGCCTAGGTTTCTAAATATTGTGGTCGGAATATAACCAACATCATTTCTGTTTTTTGTTTGTTTGTTTTTAATGGAAGACTTTGTTCTTTGTAGGCAGATCATTCATTTTGGTAACTATTTCTTAGATACTTGAGAAAAAAGTGGATTACCTCTCTGTTTAAAACCAACTTCAAGGGGACCCCTGGGTGGCTCAGCGGTTTAGCACCTGCCTTTGGCCCAGGGTGTGATCCTGGAGTTCTGGGATCGGGTCCTGCATCGGGCTCCCTGCATGGAGCCTGCTTCTGTCTCTGCCTCTCTCTCTCTCTGTGTCTCTCATGAATAAATAAATAAAATCTTTAAAAAAAAAAAAAGAACCAACTTCAAGAGCTATTAATAATATTGTATTCATTCTATTGTTCCAATAACTCTACATCTTAATTTCTAATTTGCCTGCTTGATCTATTCAAATTTACAGTATTTGAGAGTCGGCTGCTACAGGGGTGTCTTTGCCAACGGCTTCTCAAATTCTAGCAATTATATTTCACGTGTTTTTACAGGATGTCATTCAGTGCATAAGATAACTGCATTGGCCTTCATAATTTTTCCTTACTAATGTAAAATACCTTAGCACTGATGTGTGGCTTTGTTATTAAATTCTATAATGCTGGGTATGAATATTGTCACTCTGTCTTTTCATCTTATCTGCCATATATATCACCATGGGCTTTTGCTTTGAACATTTCTCCATCATTCTCTATGTCCTTCAACATAAGTAACAAAGAGTTGTGTTTCATAATTGAACTAAAAACGTTAGTGAATAAAAGAAAGTGTAACTTTTTCGTGTGTATTATAATTTCTGTGCTCCCGTTCCTTTTTCCAATCTATTTACTCCTTTGCTATAGAGTCCGATTTGTTTGTTTTTAATCTTCTTTGGTGATTTTGAAGATAGGCATCCTGTTTTTAATAGGCAGTGGTGAGTTACTCAAGGTCTAAAAAAAAAATTCTTACACTCTCTGTAATTATCAAAGTGAAAAAAAAAAAAAAACAAACCCAGAACAAGAACTTTAATTTCCTTTTATGGAATATCTTATTTTGCCTGTGTCCTATTACTCACCACCACTCCTACCCCCTACACCCCCAGGATATTCTTCCTTCTTTGAGAATCGATCGAAGGTACTAATTCTTGTCTTTTTTAAGTGATCTCTTTTGGGGTGTTTTTCTTTTAATTTCACATTTGCAACTATCTTCATCTTTCTTTTTTTTAAAGATATTATTCATTTATTCATGAGGGACACACAGAGAGAGGCAGAGACACAGGCAGAGGGAGAAGCAGGCTCCCTGCGGGGAGCCCTATGTGGGACTCCATCCCAGGACCCCAGGATCACGACCTGGGCCGAAGGCAGACGCTCAACCACTGAGCCACCCAGGTGCCCAATACATAAAATCTTAAAAAAAAAAACAAAACAAAAGGGCAGCCCGGGTGGCTCAAGTGGTTTAGCGCCTGCCTTTGGCCCAGGGCGTGATCCCGGAGACCCGGGATTGAGTCCCACGTCAGGCTCCCTGCGTGGAGCCTGCTTCTCCCTCTACCTGTGTCTCTGCCCCGCTCTCTCTCTCTCTCTCTTTCTCTGTCTCTCATTAATAAATAAATAAAATCTTTAAAAAAACAAAACAAAAAAACCCAACACTCCTTGTGATGCAATAGGACTCACCACCTTCTGAAGAAAGAAAACACATATCGATGGTCCTGTGGGGAATGGTAATTGGGACTGTCCCCACTCCTACCTGTCACATAATGAGCAGCTTCTGATGTAAATGGAAGCGTGAGGACAGCCTCCCTTCAGGTGAACCGGCTGCCTGGGAGCACTGCTGCCCCATGGCCCAGCTCTGCCCCTTCGGCTCCGCAGCCACGTGGACGCTGTGGCCACACCGTCCTTGGGCTGTTTCCAGCCAACCCTTGAGCCTGGCAGAGGTACTCGTCCTGGGTGCCTCCTGCTTGACCTGGGTCTCTCTACCGGCAGCCTGTGCGTGGGGCCTCCCCAGAGGCCTGGCCTGTACCTTCTCAGAGCCGCGCTGCCCTCTCCCCACTGAAACCTTCCTTCCCTGTCTCCTTCACAGATGTCAGACCCGCTCTCCCCTCTCTCCTACACAGGCATTGGCCCTAAGAAATCTCTCCAGGGTCTGCTCCTGGCTTGGCACCTGCTTCCCAGCCTCCCACCACCCACCTGACGGGGCCACAGGTGGCTGGGTGCGGACCCCCCACCTGTCTGCTGCAACAGGAGCTCTGGGTGGCCCCCCTGGCCACGGGTCGGGTGTGGGGAGGTTGCTGGCTCCCCCACAGAGGGGCTGGCTTTTCCTGGCAGCCCACCTTTGAGAGAAAAATGACTGTTTTATCTCTCGCTGCGGCCTGGAGCCTTTTTATCTTTTTCCAGAGAAGTTCCTGATCTTTTTTTAAAAGAAGATTTTTCAAAAAGATGCCTTCCTTGAACTTTCAGAGGGAATTCGGACGATTAATTTTTCAGATTCTCTTCTCAGTCTGCCATTAGCTGGAAGTAGTTTTTTTCTTCAAGCTAATTTCTTTTTGCTGGCCCATAGCGCGCTTTCTCTCACTTCAAAGACCACTGTCTGAAAAGCTCCCGTTTGAAGTCTGTCAGTAATTCAAATGTGACCTTTGGGATTGTCCTGTTGGAGAACAGCCGGTAGAGCTGAGGTGTGCTTCCTGCACACACACCTGGTGCCATCGAGTCAGACAAGCCCCAGCATCTGTCAGACCATTTTCTCTCTTCCTTTTCCCTTGGTTTGCTCAGCTCAGCTGTGTGTTGGGGCTGGGCTTGGTTTTGAGCATCACTGATTTTTTTTTTTTAATTGTTGGCCACGTTAGTTCTAGTCTCTGAGCCACCAGAAATGTGGTAGATCGGTCCATACTATTTCTGGAAAAAGTATGCGCTCCTTTTTATCGCAGTCACGTTGAATCTTTTAAACACAAAGCGATGGTTTGTGGCTCCTGGTTTACTGCTGTTTCTGCTGCTGAAGACGGCTTCTCTGAACCCACTGAACCTTCTTGTTTGGCGTTGCGGGACTTTCCGGGGAGAACTGGATGGAGTTTTTGGCTGCTTTTGTCTTCCCTGCTAAAGATGCCAGAAGATCCTATAGATGGGCCTCCTTCCAAAAAAAAAAAAAAAAAAGAAAAAAAAAGAAAAAAAAAACCTAGAATAACTCAGAGCCAGCAAAAGAAATTTCAATAATGATGAGTTTAAAACCCAGCCTCGGGGACGAAAGCTTTGAGTGTGAGGACATACACTTTCCTAGATCTTTTGTGACACACACCACTGAGAACAGTTAACACAGAGGAAAGCCATCAAATCAAGTAATGTGTGCTGAATGTTTAGCACATAGCTCTCCATGGAGGATAGAAAAATACATTCCTTTTTTGTTGTTGTTGCCTAGCTGTTAGGGAGGGCTGGGAATGGCATTATAGGGTCTTAAAAATACCCAAATATAGGGTCTTGGAAATGCCCAAATCTTTCCTCCCCAAAGGCTTTCAAGGGAGCTCTACTGATGAGAAACAAAAGCAGAATGGGGATTCTCTTAATGACATCTGCGTAGCAAAGAACTCAGTCACCAGGGTGTTCACTGTGGAAGCCGTGTTCCCTGGTAAAACCTCACGAAACCTGAATGTTCGTCAATAGGGCTGTTGGCTAAATGGGTTGTGGCATCTCCACACAACAGGATGTAAGGGTTCCATTAAGAAGAAAAAGCCAATTCAGAGATGCTGATGTGGAACAATTTCCAAGAAATATTACAAAGTGAAAAAGCAAGGGACAGAGCTGTGGGTGTCATCTTTTCCAAATTTAAAGAGGCATCATACATATATATGTATGTATGTATATGTGTCTATATATGCGTATCCTTGGAAAATTTCTGGAAAAAGTGTGCACAAAACTGTTAACCGTGGTTGTCTCTGGGAAGGACAACCCAGGCCCTGGGGTACAATGGAAGCCTCTGTCCTTTTTTTTTTTTTCCTCCCTTCTTTTTTTTCTTTTTTCTTTCTTTTTTTATTTTTTGTACTGTCTATATATCTTATTGAATGCTGTTTCAATTAAAAATAACAATAACTAGCAGAGGGACACCTGGGTGGGTCAGTGGTTGAGCATCTGCCTTTGGCTCAGGTTGTGAACCATGGGGTCCTGGGATCAAGTCTCACATGGGGGTCCCTGCAGGGAGCCTGCTTCTCCCTCTGCCTATGTAATCTGCCTCTTTCTGTGTCTCTCATGAATAAATAAATAAAATCTTAAAAACAAACAAACAAACAAACCAGCAGAATAACAGAGCTCAGCAGATAAGCGTGTTGGTCACTAGTGCAGGATTCTCGGGGGGAAAAGACTATTATGTTGCCACCTTCTCCCTGCCACGTCTATGTTTTGGGCCCCAGTGCCTGCTGGCAGGAAGTCACTGAGGGTGGGAGAGGCGCACCCAGCAGGCTGTGGGCCAGTGTGACTGGCCTCTCCTCTGCAGCAACCCTGCATGCTCATGGACCCGGCACACCCAGTGCTGCAGACCAACCAAGTCAGCAGATCTGCATCGTGAGTGGTGGAGGGTGGGGGCATGGATTTTGGGTCACATTTGAATTCTCTGTTTAGCAGCACTGGTTCTGGAGGCCTGAGTCAAAGGTCTTCTGGGTTTGATCTGCTCCAGGGCTGCTGTTATAAATTGAATATTTGTGTCCCCTCCACCTTCCCAAATTCATATGCAGAAATCCAACTGGCCAAGGTGGTGGTATTATGAGATGAGGCCTTTGGGAGGTGATTCAGTCATGAGCGGGGAGTCCTTGTGAATGGGAAAGCCCCCTGGTTCTCTTTCTGCCACGTGAGGATGCAAAGAGAAGTTGGCAGTCTGCACCCTGAATGAGGGCCCTCCCCCAACCGTGCTGGCACCCTGCTCTCAGACCTCCAGCCTCCAGGGCTGTGAGAAACAAATTTCTGTTGTTTATGAGTTACACAGTCCAACATATTCTGTTACGGCAGCCTGACTCAAGACAGCTACCCACGACAGAATAGAGATCTCGAGAGGCATGCAGCCGCCCTGCACACCCCCAGACTGGCTAGCTCTTAAGTGAGACCTGGTCAGGGCCCGCCTTGGACCCTGATGGAAAGCCCTGACCTATGATCCCCTATGATCCCGCCTTGTCCGCTCGCAACCGGCTTCCCTGTGCAGCCACACCTGCAGCCCCGGCCCTCTTATCCTTGAGACGAGTTCTAATTGTCCACCTGCCCCAAGGCCTTTCTCTGCCCTGTGGAGGCCTCCAGCCCTCATTTCATTCCCTCTGGGAATGTCCTTTCTTCTGCTTTTCTCCATTTTCTGTCTGGTTTTCTCCCCAGGGTAGCAAGAGGCTGCAGCATCTCCAGACCTTTTGTCTTTCCAGCTTCAGATGCCATTGAGACAGCCCCAGTCCCCTTTCTAGAAACCCAAGTAAGAGTTGCCATTGTTCTTCAATGCCTCCAGCTGGGTCAAATGTCCATCCCTGAATCAATGAACAACTAGTCACCGCATCCAAGGGAATGTGACATGCTGACTGCGACCAGCCCTTTGGGCAGGGGTGGAGGCAACTCTATCCCACCTTCCTGGATGTGGGTGGTGGAGAGCAGAGGGACAGTGTGCAAGGAGGGTCTGGGTCCCCAAAACAGCATTTGAATTCCTGATCAAGCTGTAGCTTGGGTCAACCCTGCCCTAGTTGTGTTTTCAGTTGTATAAAATTCTGTCCTTTGCTTAAGCCATTTTGGGTCAGGGCTTGTGTCATTGTTACTACTCTCAACAGGAGTTCTGATTGTAAGAAGAGGGACAGATGTTCACACACAATTCCATTTTTGTAAAAGAAAAAGGCACGTGCGAGCGCATGTGTGCAATAGTATGTGTGTAAGAGAGAGAGAGTCTGGAATGATATCCATAAAAAGGTAACAGCGGTTATATCTGGGCAGCAGGATTGGAGGCAATCATCTTTCTTGCATTTTCTAATTGTTACTTAGTGGGCACGAATGACTGTATGATAAAGTCATCTGGGCCTGTCACTTGCGGAGAGCAAGAGGAAGCCTATCTAATCTTGTCTTTGGTGTTGTAGGAGACAACATGAGCCGGCAGCTAAACAGAAGCCAGAACTGCTCCTTCAGTGACGTCGATGAGCTGATGAAGACGGTGCAGTTGGCTGTCCACATCCCCACCTTCCTCCTGGGCCTCCTCCTCAACCTGCTGGCCATCCGAGGCTTCAGCACCTTCCTGAGGAAGAGGAGGTGGCCGGATTATGCCGCCACCGCCATCTACATGATCAACCTGGCCATCTTTGACCTGCTCCTGGTGCTGTCCCTTCCGTTCAAGATGGCTCTGGCCAACGTGCGGGCCCCCCTTCCTTCCCTCTGTACCTTGGTGGAGTGCTTCTACTTCATCAGCATGTACGGGAGTGTCTTCACCATCTGCTTCATCAGTCTGGATAGATTCTTGGCCATCCGGTTCCCGTTCCTGGTCAGCCACCTCCGGTCGCCCAGGAAGATCTTCGGGATCTGTTGCACCATCTGGGTCCTGGTGTGGGCCGGGAGCATCCCTATCTACAGCTTCCATGGGAAGATGGAAAAATACACGTGCTTCCACAACATGTCCGATGGCACCTGGAGCGCCCAGGTCTTCTTTCCCCTTGAGGTGTTTGGCTTCCTCCTTCCCATGGCTGTCATGGGTTTCTGTTCCTCCAGGAGCATTCACATTCTGGTAGGTCGCCGGGGCCTCACCCAGGACTGGGTCCAGCAGAAGGCCTGCATCTGGACAATTGCAGCCAGTCTGGCTGTCTTTGTGGTCTCCTTTCTTCCGGTCCACCTGGGTTTCTTCTTGCAGTTCCTGGTACGGAATGGCTTCATCGTGGAGTGCAGAGCTAAGCAGAACATTAGCTTGTTTTTGCAATTGTCCATGTGTTTCTCCAACGTCAACTGCTGCCTAGATGTCTTCTGCTACTACTTTGTCATCAAAGAATTCCGCATGGACATCATGGCCCACCGGCCCTCCAGGGTCCAGCTGGTGCCCCAGGACACCATGACCAGCAGGGCCTAAGGAGAGAAAGACCCTCCAGGGGAAGGAAACCCCAGCCCCAAATCCTAGTAGCAGATATCCTGTTCCGAGGTTTCTGATGTAGTGGATGAATGTGGCACATCTCCTGGTGTGCTTTTCCTTTTGGTGCTCCCAGAACACCATCTTGCTCCCAAGACCATTCCCCAGCACCCAGGCAACTGGACATAAATCACTTGGTATTTGGGAATCTCTGAAGGACCCAAGAACCAGGTGAATTCTTTATTACTAGGTTCAAAAAGCATGAGGCAAAAGAATTGAAGAAAAGAGTGAGGCCATCTGAGCAAGACTGTTTCCCAGCTCCCCTCATCCTTCTAGTTAGACTAAAAGATTCTGGAAAGGAAGAAAGAGGAATGAGGAGAGAGAACCAAGAGGGTTGGTCATGGTACGTGGAGGTTTGGGCAGAGATGGAGCAGTAGGGATGTATCAAGCTCCTATTTTAGTTTGGGAATCCCAGGGTAGAGTAGACTGGCACCTCCCAGTCCCTTCTCTGGCTCTGGTGGCCATTAACCTCATAGCTAGTGGGGGTGATTGGAGCCGAGCAAGATTATACAGAGAGCCCCAAGTTTCCTATGGGAAAGAAAGGCACAGAAGGCCAGCCAAACCTTCTTGTGTTCACGAGGAGGCTGCAGAAGGATGAGGGAAGCTGGTGTGAGTCAGGCCGTGGCAAAGATATAGATGCTTCGTGGAAGCAGTGGGGACAGAGTGGAAGGGCATTGGTGACACCTGGGGCCACAAGGGACTAGGACACACCTGGGGAAGGAAAGAAACAGGCCAAGGGCTGGAAGTGGACAGCCACCCCCCCCCCCCCCCCGCTGCTATCATGGTGTCCATTACATGGAGCTCTAGCACTGGCCTTGGGGGGAGAGAGGCCGTGGAGACAAGGCTAGGAGAGGGGGAAATTCCTGAACGTGACCAACTTGCTATCTTGAATAGACTGGGAGATGGTCCATTAGACTGTTTCACTGAGAACGATGAGAAAGAATCAGGCTTGATTTGGTTCAGCCAGAGGAGGATAAAGACCATGTGCTCGTCTTGCCCGCCTGAGTCCTGTCTGAGCGCTGGCCTGGTGACACTGGCCACAGAACTGTCCCTCTCCAGGGACCGGGAGGGAGAGAATGAGCCAGCCAGGGTTTGGAGGAACCATCTCGATGACACAGAGCTCCTGGCAGTTCCTCGTTGGAGACTGTAAACAATTGAATCACGGTTTGGTCTGGGCTTCTCTGATGATCTTGAGGAGGAGCTGTGGTGACAGCTGAAAAGCCTTCTGATGACTCAAGCTGCTCCAGAGAGTAAAATGATTACAAGGATCAATTGTGGGGTGGTTTTGCAAGACGGAGTGAGTGGGATGACATGTAAGAGATAAGACTTCATGTGAAAAGAAGCGGGGGGGGATGGTCTTTGGGAAGAAAAGAACCACTGTCTACCTGTAGGGAGGGAGGCTTCCACCCCCATGTCATGGACAGAAGGTAGGGTGGCTGCGTGGTGGGGAACGGGGTGGTTTAGATAAAACCCTGACGGAGGAGGAGGAGGAGATTGGGCGATTACCCCAGGCTTGCAGCCACAGGGCCCTGTGAAGCGGTGGGCGGATGGGGAGGAAGGATGGAGGGCAGAGCTGCTTCCTGCTTGAGAATCCCCAGCTCCACCCAGAGCCATCCAAGGGCAGGAGCCCCTCTACCTCTGTTTCTGCCACAGCCAACTCAGCGGTCGGGTGGAGGTGAGGGTGAGGAAGCAAGTGTCGATGCAGGGGTGGAAATGGGTGCGGAGGAGTGATCCCAACCAGGATCAGAGGCTCCCACCCCACAGACTGGGCCTTCAAGGAGCCAGCAGCCTTCTGGCCCCTAGAACAGTGAGAAAGTCCTGTTGTTAAAGTCTATGGTATTTGTCACGACAGCCCACGAAGACCAATATGACAGCCATCTCCTGCTGACCCAGGAGCCACCTCCCATCTGGGCTGTGTCCTTAGAGGGGCAGGACTGACCTTACTTTGGGACAGCGCCTCCCCACCCCCAACCCCGGGGACAAGCTAGTGCACAAGCTGCGCCTTCCTCTTGAATCCCTCTCTGGGACCCTGTGAGGCTGAAAGTCAGTATATTAATGCTTTACATTGGCTATGGGTTCTGATGACATTTGCAATAGGAATACAACAGCCTTGTCGCAAGTTGCCACAAATAAACACTAATTGCAAAGATGCTTGAAGTGGCTGAGGGCTGGCAGGTAACTGTGGAGACCAGAGGCTAAAGGGGAGCCTGCTATGCGGGGCGGTCTCCAGGTAAGGACACAGGCAGGAGATGGTGGAGACCCCCCACGGAGCCGCCGACCCTAGTGATGTGGACAGTGCCCTCGGGGCCAAGGGAAGGCAGCTGAGGCCACCATGAGAGCCCCGCTGCTGAGGGCAAGCAGGGGACCTCAAGACCCATAAGAGTGGAACTTTGGGGGGGAAGCACCCCCTGCAACTACCATCGTGGCCCCCTCTCGCTTTTCTCCACCCGCAGCCGGCCTCCCTCGTGCATCTCCCCGGGATGCACAACCATGAAGAGGCGTTTGAGGGGATGTGGGTGGCAGGGCAAGGAGGACCCGTGGAGCTTGAAGTGGAAGGACAAATGGATGCCCCTCTGCCCAGCGTGAGCCTGAGCATCCTGTCCCGGCCAGGAGCCTGCAAGATGCGTCCTCCTCACAAGGCCACTGCGGGAGGGCCACGTGGCACGTTGATGGGGAGCACAGGTGACCCGCTGCCCCTTGCAGCCTGGTGAGATGTGAAGCACTGTCACTTCAGAGCCCGACATTGGTTCTGCTTGGTGGAGGGGCCCTGAGCTCACCCAGAGCCTCCACCAGCCTTTGTTCTGGGGGCCATCACTGGAGCCAGCAACCCAGACACCCCACTGTGAGGTTGGGGGGGTGGGGGGCGCCTATTGTCACGCAAACCCTGCAAAGTGCATCTGTTCCCCTGCAAGAGACCTCTTCACTGGGGACAGCGGGGATGAGGCAACCGTGCAGGTGATGGCGCACAGATAAGTGTGTGCCCGCTGGCGGCCTGCAGAACTGAGGACAGGGACCCGGCACTCGGCTTGGGCTGAATGTTGGTGGTCCAGGATTCAGAGATGCGGGGTCCAAGCCGATTCCCATGGATGGGGCATCTGAGACGGAATGACTCTGCCTTGGGGAACAGACCGTGTCCAGGAACTCCATGATCGTGTGGGAGGTCCAGGGTCAAACCACAGCCCCATCAGGGGATGGTGGGGCTTCCCCCGAGAGCAGAGAGAGGCCCTATGAACTACAGGGCGGCACCAGATCGGTGGGGAGACCTCGCCCTCCCCCCGGCGTGCTGGGCTCTGGGCTCTGGGAACGGCCCCCTCCAGAGGCGGGTTCGAACCCCCTTGCTGTGCTTCACCACCCCCCCCCCCCCGCCGGGTTTGTAAGTCTCAGGCATGGACTTGAAGTGGCAGCCGGAGCTCTGCTCTCCCTGAGGGAGTCCAGTGTGTGCAGCAGAGCGGAGCGTGGCACGAGGGCAGGATGGGGGCGCATGCGGGGAACCCGGCAGGAGGAGACCAGGGAACACCTGGGGAGGAGAACCCGGAAGGAGGAGAACCCAGGCCTGCGCTGAGGACCTCAGAACCACCAGGCAGTAGGTCCCCATCGGAGAGGGCTTGGGTGCACCTCACCCAGAGGCCCACCCAGAGGACAGTGGCCATAACGCTGGGTCAGCGGCTCACACCAGCTACTCGGCTGGATCTGCTCTGGGAGGAGAGGTCGGGGATGCGTATGTGGCTGGCCCCAAGAAGGAGAGGCCAAGCCTGTGGCAGGGCGGCGAGCCAGAGGGCAGAGGGCATTGCCTTGCTCTGGGAAGGAATGCAAAACGGGCAGGTAGAGAAAGTCCCTGGGAGCAGAGGCAGCTGGGGACGGTGGTCCCTAAGTGTGGAGCCTCTCGAGAAGCCAGACCCAGTGTCTTTGCCTCAAAGTGTCTTGGAGATGTCCAAGCGCTGTGCTCAGGGCAGAGCCCCACCTCGAGGGGGCAGGCCGATGGGGGCGGGCTTGGGTGGTGGGCTTTCTCAGCGCTCAACTCCTGGTCCACAGCTTCGGGGAGCTGGACGGTACAGGGGACCAGCCAAAAAGCCACAGTGCCAGTGACGCGTGAATGAGCGACACTGATTCCAAGAAGGAGTGCATGCAGGGCCTCCCAGGGCTCCCACCTCCCTCAGGTAGGGGACTTGGGGCCTGTTATGGACTCCATCAATGTTCACATCCTCCCCAAATTTACATGTTGAGATCCTCACCTCCAGTAGGATGGTATTAGGAAGTGGGGCCTTTTGGGGGTGATTAGGTCATGAAGGTGGAGCTCCCGGGAGTGGGATCAGGGCTTGTATAAAAAAAGACACCCCAGAGAGCTCCTTGCACGTCCTGCCACGTGACAACACAGCGAGGAATCACAGTCTGTGAACAGAGTGAGGGCTCTCCCCAGAACCCGACCGTGCGGGCACCCTGATCTCGGACCTCCAGCCTCCAGAACTGTGGAGAAATAAATGCTTGTTGTTGAATCCCCTGTCTATGGTGTTATGTAATAGCAGCCAGAACTAAGACGGGACCCAATTTAGCAATGAGTTGTTTGAGAAATTGAAGAAATGTTATTTACCAAAATCCCCCTTCAAAAAGGAAAGTATTTGGGAAAGTCCCTGGGGCTCAAAGTGGGAGCAGCTGTTCCAAGAAAGAATCGATTACTTCAGAAAGGGAGGAAGGAGGAAGGGAGACCAGAGGGTCAGGGAGCAGGAAAGACCTAGAAGGATGGCAGAGGGCATGTGTGACCTGGAAAATCTTCCCTGGAAGTGATGGGGTGTCGTGCAGGGCCCAGCATGAGCAGATGTGCAAACGGGGGGACAGGAGGCTTGGCAGCCGGCAGCCTGGGGCAGCACCTGGGAAAGAAAGGTGGAAGCTTGTCAGCCATGGAGCATGTGGTCATCACGGCAGGGGGAGGGGTGCTCTGTTCTCCCTGCAAGGCTGTGACACTGGGGTCCCAGTCAGGCTTATCCAAGGGGTCACCCTGTGGGGGTTGAAGGTGGCTTGGTGCCTGTGGGATCAGAGCAGGGCACGGCCACCCCCATGGGCTGAAGGCTGGACTCCCCAGCACTACCTCCTTCCCGTGGCTGAAACTGGCCACAGCCCTGAGCCACACTCAACCCCGGGCTCCCAAGGCTGGGAGAAGGAGGAAAGCTCAGGAGCTGGGTCAAAAGGTCAAGGCTGACTGCTTGCTTCAACCCTGACCCTATAGGCCCATGGCCCAGTCACCCCGCGCAGTGTGCCATGCTCCTGCTGTGCCTAGGACGCAACAACCCATGGGAAATGTCCGGCACTGGCAAGGACTCCATAAGTAGAATCAATTTAGAATTATAATTGAAGGGGATCCCTGGGTGGCTCAGTGGTTTAGCGCCTGCCTTTGGCCTGGGGTGCGATCCTGGAGTCCCGGGATCGAGTCCCACATCAGGCTCCCGGCATGGAGCCTGCTTCTCCCTCCTCCTGTCTCTGTGCCCCCCTCTCTCTCTGTCTATCATAAATAAATAAATAAATAAATCTTTAAAAAAAAAAAAAAGAATTATAATTGAAATTACTTTGAATTAGAATGAAATTAGAATTGTGGTGAGTTCCCTTAAAAAAGAAAAAAGGAAAGAAAGAAAAAGAAGTTGTGGCTAGTTGCTGTCTATGTAGGTCACAGGTCTCTGATCAACTTTGTGTCATGGGTTCCTCCTGCAGTCTGGAGAGGTTTGTGGGCTTCCCCCAGGATAACAGATTTGTGGGTTTTTTGTTTTTTGTTGTTTTTCAAAGATTTATTTATTTATTTTAGAGAGAGAGAGAGAGAGAGAGCACGCCAGCAGGGGGAGGAGCAGAAGGCGTGAGAAAGAATCTCAAGCCAACTCCCTGCTGAGCGCAGAGCCCCCCATGTGGGGCTGGATCCCAGGAGCCTGAGGTTAGGACTGGAGCAAAAATCAAGACTCCGATACCCAACGAACTGAGCCACCCAGGAGCCCCCGCAACATAGCAGTTTTATTTTATTTTATTTAAAGATTCTATTTATTTATTCATGAGAGACACAGAGAGAGAGGCAGAGACATAGGCAGAGGGAGAAGCAGGCTCCGTGCAGGGAGCCCGACGTGGGACTCGATCCCGGGACCCCAGAATCACTCCCTGGGCTGAAGGCAGCGCTAAACCGCTGAGCCACCCAGACTGCCCAACATAGCAATTTTAAATGCACAAAGTAAAACACGTAGGATCATAAAGGAAACCTAAAATATTGAAATACAGTTACTGAAATTTAAAAATTGTGATACGGCAGCAAGCGTGCTTCTGTATTCAGGCCTCGCATGAGAGGTTCTGTTACTTGCTTAACAACTATCATAATTTCGAATTAGTGATGAGCTGAGCTGAAACAATATTTGGAAATTTCTGCAGCAGCTGTGGTGTGATGTGAAATTTGCTGTGACTTCTGCTGATGGCCAGGTCCCAGGGACTGTCTCCACTGCTGTGGTGTGATACCCACTCACGCAATAGAAGGAAATACTGGTTTCGACTAACGATCAGTGAAAATAAATAGGCAATGGTTTTCCCCAGCCAGTTCACGACTCCTCTGAGTTCCACTCCTGACCTCCAGGTTAGGAACCCAGGTTTGGGCAGACCTAAGGATACCTGGAGACAGGTGTTCTTCCTCCGGAGAAGGAGCATCTGTGTGCCCTCTTGGTTATGCAAACTGGGGGCCACCAGGGTGCCATCCTTTTCCTCATGGGGTTGTGGGCAGCGGGGCTCAGCAGAAGCTGGTGTGCCCCCGGCTGGGGTGCGGCACTCTAGGGTGAGGCTCTCTGGGGCGTTCTGAAAGCAGAGACACCCACATCCCCACTCCTGATCTCTGAGATGCAGAGTCGGGCTGGCTTGTTCAGGTGTGCTATGGTGAGGCCCTCAAAGTGAGTCACCCTGAGTAAAGCGGGGAGCCTGACAGGCTGTTCTCATTTCAAAGGGGGAGGGCTGAGGCCGGCAGGGAATGGGAATGTGGCTGATGCTTGGTCTCTTCCCATCCTGCCACCCTGCCCCCACTGCCAATCCCCCCCCCCCCCCCCCCCCCCCCCCCCCCGTGATGCTTTAGGAACTGAAGGCAGGTTGTGGGGAAGTGGACTATAAAGGGCCATAAACCTGAACCTAGATCCCGAAGGGCATCCCAGCCTTGGGGCAGCAGCGTCCTCTGTGCCTCAAGCTTCAACAGTGACCCCTGGTGACAGCAGGGAGCAACAGCAGCCGTGGGCTCCTGGGACCCCGCTTCTCCCGGCCGGGGTCAGGAGGCCAAGCTGACCTCCTCTTTGGGCTAAGAAGGACCCTTGGGTTTGGGAAACTCGGGGCGACCCTCCTTACTCCGCCCAGTGAATTTGGGTGAAAAAAGAAAGGTAAACACATTTGTAATCTAAGTTGGTGAAGCGAGTCATACCAGTTACATCACTGTCCTCCTGTTGTGTATATTTTATTACGATTACCATTCCTCCGATGTGTTGACATAATGAGTTCCACTCTCAGGGAATGACTTTGCCTAAACTTCTGTAAAAGTTCTCGAGGGCACATTACTGTCGTGCCATAAAGCACCTCCAAGTTCCCATCACACCAGCAGATTTAGTCTTTGGCACGATTGTGAATTGTTTCCCTACCTCTCACTCCCAACTCCAGCGCCCCGCTCCCCCCCCCCCCCCGCTGCTCCCCCCCCCCCCCAGGCCATCCGTCCTCATTCTGCTCTTCATCATCTGCCCTCGGGAGTCATTACTCCTGGTATAAGTACTTGGCCATATGGTTTTTCTGTCTTGGGACATTTGCAATGACACTGGGAGAAAGCTGTAATTCAAACAAGAAAGCAGGGGTGGGGGAGACACTTTTGGACATAGCCACCCACCCACCCCCCAAGCATCTAAAGTTGCAACCAAGAACCTACACAGGT
Organism: Canis lupus familiaris; assembly: GCF_011100685.1. Classification (NCBI taxonomy): domain Eukaryota; kingdom Metazoa; phylum Chordata; class Mammalia; order Carnivora; family Canidae; genus Canis; species Canis lupus. The sequence continues at coordinate 43,044,814 of NC_049246.1, read as the reverse complement.
GAGGCTGACTCCCAAGGCTCTGGGGTATCTGGAATCAGGAAACCTGGAGAGGAGGCTCCACAAGGCAAATGAGCGATCCCTTGGCAGAGGATGGGGCTTGGGTGCATTTTAAATTTCTGCGTATTGGGGTGCCTGGGTTGCTCAGTGGTTGAGCATCTGCTTTTGGCTCAAGTCATGATCCCGGGGTCCTGGGATCAAGTCCCACATCAGGCTCCCTGCAGGGAGCTTGCTCCTCCTTCTGCCTATGTCTCTGCCTCTCTGTGTGTCTCTTGTGAATAAATAAATTAAATCTTTAAAAAAATAATAAATTTCTGTGTATTGTGATCTGTGTCCTTTACCCTTGGCTTTCCATAAAGTTCCGCACACTCAGTAGCCTTGTGACAGTCGTCCTTTGTGGGAGGAAGGAAGCGGGGAGATTTCCCATGTGGGCTCAGCCCCACTGAACTTGTAGGACCAGGGCTAAGAGGGAGAATCATGCAGTTTCCCCGGAGACTTCTAGGAGTGTGGTGGGGAGTGCCAGGGTCACAAGCCCTTCTGTTTGGAGAGCAAAGGGAGGGCGACATCACCCCCATAATGCTGAGGACCTGGGACTAGTGATAGGTATGTCCAGGACCTGCCTGCAAAGGGAGCTGCTTCACAGTGTGGAAACATGTAAAACGGAGGTACGAGGTATGAGGGGCTCCTGCTTCCTGATTCCCAGGTGAGTGCTCTTTCCACAGCAGCGCTCTGGGTCTCAGTGCCCTAACCTGTCCTCTGGAGGCCCCCCCAGGGCTCTCCACAGACCCTGTGCCCTCAGAGCATGACCCCTCTGCCTCCCAGCAGAGGTAAGTGCAAGCCCACCTGCCCGCCTCTGCCTCATTGGTCCCTCCAGGAGCTCTAAATAGAACAGGTCCTTCCTAATCGGGGCTCACAGCGAGGGCTCACGTCATCTTTCCACTCTCGTGTGCCTGGCACAGGCTGGGCACACAGCAGAGCCCGTAAATGCCTGGCGATTGACAGCTGCAGACACCACCACGGCCCCAGCCCTTGCTTCAACCCAGAGGCAATTGGAAGCTTGGCTCTCCCTGCATCCGGGGCCCTATAGCAGCCACCTGCTGGAGACAACAGAAAGCTGGAGTCCTGCCCCAAGCCCCTCCTCCCCAGCTGGGTGAGGGAGCCTCGGCTGCCCTTGCTGGAGGTGATAGTAATGCTGGGGCAACTGGTATGTCTCATATCACCACTGACAAATAAGGTCCCATTTCTCCTAAAGTTCAGATAACAACTCTAAACCCCCAACGCGATGGGAAAGGGCGCTTGTGGCTTGGGATAAAATTTCTGGTGAGAGCATCACACGGAGATTCAAAAAAATGCTGAACTTGAGTAACTGAGACTTGAGGGTAGGTCATGTGCCCTGGAAATCCCTGGTGACCTAAACTGTGGCCCAAGGGATGAGGAAGACAAAGACACCTGATGTCCTGGTGAGAAGTTGAGATAAAAATGTTCCATAGGGCAGCCCCGGGTGGCTCAGTGGCTTAGCGCCACCTTCAGCCCAGGGCCTGATCCTGGAGTCCTGGGATCGAGTCCTGTGTCGGGCTCCCTGCATGGAGCCTGCTTCTCCCTCTGCCTGTGTCTCTGCCTCTCTCTCTCTCTCTCTCTCTCTCTCTGTGTCTATCATGAATAAATAAAGAAAATCTTAAAAAAAAAAAGTTCCATAAAAGGTGAAAGCAGAAATGAGCAACATTTCCAAATTAATGTATTACTTACCTCTTCCCATGGAATCCAAATAGATATTTAAAAACAAACACACATGAACCACTACAAGAGACATTTGAATAGTTGCCTGCATATCCTCAGAGTTGGGATATTCAAGTGAATCTTCTCATTTGGAAGAATGATTTATTTTTATTGTACATTTTTTTTAAGATTTTATTTATTTATTTGAGAGAGAGCACGAGCAGTAGGAGGAGCAGAGAGAGAAGGGCAAGCAGACTCTCTGCTGAGCGGGGAGCCCAAAGATGCGGGGCTCACTCCAGGACCCCAAGATCAAGACCTGAGCCGAAACCAGATGCTTAACTGAATGAATCACCCAGGCAACCCATGTGCATCTTCTTAATGGCCAAGTGGGAGATGCCTCATACTCAGGGTTGCCTTGGGTTTGGGCACAGATGGCATGAGCCCACGATTCCTGGAGAAATCCAGGTCTGGGTAGATGGAGCAAATCCAGATTCTTCTAATGGGATATGGAAGCAAATGGAATGTGGAAGCAGATGTCTGGGCTAATGCCTGCTTCCCTGCCACAGCTGAGTGCCCCAAGGGCCTATCCCTTGCTAGGGATCATCACCAGCTGCCATCAGCTCTCTATCCTGGAGGGAGGCTAGAGGGAGGCCTCATGTGGGTACAGCCACCCACAGGGGTGCCCTCAGCAACTCATCTGCAGCTTGGAGCTGCACCTATTTACTTGGGTTAGCTCAGGTTGGTTTCTCTTGCAGGCAACGAAGAACCCTTCTGTTAGGGAAATGAGCTTTCCTGCTCCAGAAGAAGAAAGGCTGATGGTGGGGAGTGGGGATGGGGGTGCTCTGGGTGCAAGTGGGACGAGGAGGTTCCCTCTCTGATGCGGGATGGGAAAGAGGTATCTTTGGACACACCCCTCCCACAAGCCTTAGGGCTACAAGGGTAAGCCCTTTGGGATAATCTCACCTTTATTCCCATTTCCTTGGGAAACACTGGATCAGGATTTTTTTTTTTTTTTTTTTTTTTTTTTGGCAAAAAACCCTCTGGGGTGGTGGAAACCGCACAGTGACCATGGATTGCCCGGGAGGGACAGGCACAGATTCTTCCCTTTTCTGGGGTCCGGGAAGCAGAAGTCTGACGTGGGGGTGAGGAGACCTCCAACGGCCCGGTCCCCAGAGACCAGGGTGGTCTCCACAGGAAGAAGTGTAGGAACAGGAAGCTGCTGAGTTCACCGGGTGCTTGCCAGCAGCATCGGCAGTGTTCCGGCTATGCTATGACCCCATAGGCGGCCCGGGTCCGCATTTGGCACCTGGCAGCTGCCCTCTGAAGGTCAAAGAAGTGACAGGAATCTCCCCCTTCCCCACGACTTCCAGGGATTCTCACTGTCCTCAGGTCTCGGCTTAGACACACATTTCTCTGGGTGCCTGACCCAGACCTGACCCCCCCAGCTCCCGTGAGGCCCCTTCCTATGTGTCCCCATGAATTTCTAGCTTCTCACATGGAACTGAGGCCTATGAGGGTCTTTGGCTGCAGGGAACTCACTTGGATCCCTTCGAGAAAAGCAGATGATGATGCTAAGTACACAATTTTATAAATTGACTAAAAATTATTGCGTTGTTGAATAAGGAAGGAGGGAAGGAGGGTGAGAGGGAAGGAAAGCAAAGCATGTCTGGATGTGTGTGGAAATAAAGGCAACAGGACTCTCAGCTCCATTGCAAGGCCACCGAGAGCCCTGGACAGACGTACCACAAGGCCTCCCTGGGTGGGCCTCACAGGGCCTGGAACAGGGCTCAGTGCTTGAAAGGGTTGGAAATTTCTAGAAAGTTTACTGACTCTGATCTCTCCTTCCAGCCTTTCAGCTCTGTCTCCTGCTACCACCGCCCCTCCCAATGGCCACTGTCTCTGTTGGCCAGTCCATGTGTGTTGATGGCTGGCATCCTGAGGATGGGCCGCCTGGGGGGTCAGGCACTCCCCACTGATAGGGTCAACCAGGGCAGGGGCGCCATGGGGCCACCCAAGCGCATGACACGGCCCCCTATGGAGCCGCTCCCTCCAGCGGGGGCCTGTCTTATTGGAACAGTCACTCCCGTCTGTACTCTGTGGCTGCTTTCGAGCTACAGCCACAGAGTCGAGTAGTTACAACAGAGCCTGTAGGGTCTGTGAAGCCACAATATTTCCAATTTTGCCTTTTGCAAAAAACATTTCCTGACCTCTGCACAGAGTTATAAACCTTGAAAACAGAACTTTGGTCTTATTCACACTTGGATTCCCAAAACTTAGCCGAGTGCCCACATATAGTAGGAGCTCAGTAAATGGTGTTACATGAATAAATGAATGGCTCTTTGCTGAATCTGTACACTCGGAGCCCCTTGCTTTAGAAGGAGCACCCTTCTTAGACTCCTGCCCATTGGGCAGGGTGCCCAGCTGTGCCAGTTCGCTCAGGCCTGTGGGCTTCCCAGGACCTGGGATGCTCAGTGCAGAAGCTGGAAAGTCTTGGGCAAAGGTGGACAATTCTTTCACGTTATGTTGAACAGCTTTTTCTAAGGAGAAGGATTTTGGCCAATTAATCCACCATGGGTGGCTGTGTGGAGCTGCGCGCCCAACAGAAACACTCACACGTATAAGAGCCTACGTAAGAGCAACAGATTCAGACAACCGGGTACAAGAGCAAGGCAGTGCCCGATGATGGTAGCCAGGGGGCCGGAGAGGCCAGTGCGGTAGGGATGCTGGATGTTACCGAATGGAGCAGTGGAGATCTCTTCGGGCTGATGAAGAAAGGCTTCCTGGGAGCCGGAGTCCAGCTGGTCTGCCCTGAAAGAGAAGGAACCCATCGCTGGTAGGGAAGAAGGAAGGCAGTGATTTTATTGGTGTACGAGGTCCCTAGGGTCCAAATGTCAATACCGGTGAAAACTCAGAGGCGGTCACAAAGCTATTCCTGAGCCAGTTTCGGTGGCGGGGGATGAGGTGTGATCAGCCAGCCTGGGGCCTGTGCCCACCTCAGAGGGGGCACGTGGGGAGCCCATCGTGGCACCAAGCAGCCTGTGGAGTGGAAGAGGAACTCTGGACAGGAAATCAAGATGACTTGGTTTGGGCTCCTTGGAAAGCAGAGCAGGAACAAAGGCTCAAGTGACACTCCTTTGTTAGGGAGGGTGGCCCCTTGGAGCAGGAGAGAGGGAAAGGGGGTGCTGCAGGGAGGAGGACAAGCCAGTTCCAGAGAGCAGCATGGAGCTGGCCGTGGCTTGGTAACAAACCTGAGGGGTTGCTCAGTCTCATGGGGCCATCCTGAGAAGCCATACAAATCACTGATTCTCAGCATAGTCCTTCAGAGGAGAGAAGGAGAATTTGTTCACAGCCTCCATCTCACGTTGGTTCCCTGGCAGTTGTTAACTGCCTGGACTTCCCCGTGGAGATGGGTGGATGCAACGTCTCCTTCCCTAATGTCCAGGGAAACCCCAGAAGCAGGAGGTGCATGGCCTGAGCCAGAGGCTGCTGAATTGTGCGTGGGTGAGGCCACCCGAGTGCACACACAGGTGTGGTCTCAGCAGTGGCTGCAGCTGGTGGCCAATGGCCCGAAGATAAGTGAGCGAGGTCCAAAGTGGCACACGGATGGGTCTGATGCAGAGGGGACTTGAGAGTGTGGGGTTGGATCAACTAGAGCCACCAGGGTCCTTCTCCAGGCCAGCAAGGCTCCAGCCTCCCACTGAAGCAGAGACCAGGGCTGACCACCATTTGCACAAAGAGATGACCGGGGCTGGGGCGGTCACTGGGTTGAGGAAGGTCCACTGTGACAAGTGAGAACCAAGTCCTTAGCTCCCACAAAAGCAAAGGGCAAAATGAGCTCCTCTCCGTGGAACCCAGAGTGGTCTTAGAAGGTCGCACAGCAAATGCGGAGTTAAGCTAAAAGAAGGCATGAAATCTCAGTTGCTTATTTTCTTGCCTGGAGCAGATAAATCCTAAAACAGAGCACTTAGGTGTGGCGCTGGGGGTCCGAAGACTAAACAGCTAGGTTTGAAATTTTGCCAAAGGATCTGCAGGGTTGGGAAGCAGATGGATGCCAGGACATCTGGAGAGACCCAGGATCTGCCCAGGCCCAGCCCACAGCTGGAGGGAGGCAGGAGGACTTGTTCTCACCCGGTGCTCTGCTCATCCCACCGCATCCTGCTCAAACCCCAGCCTTCCTCTCCGTGCCGGAGCCAGAAGTCGTGATGCCCAAGTACTGGGTTCCATCCCTTTGGCCTCAAGGCCGGGTGAGGAGAGGGTGACCCTTGGTGGCTGTTTGTGGGCCTTGGTCACCATCTCCCTGTGCAGGATGGTCAAGGCTTCTGTAGTCTGATGGGAAGTTGGCCAAGGTGAAAAAGAGAGGTGGAAAGAGGGACACTGGGTGGGGGTGGGGGGGTGGTCACGACACTATGAGACATTGAGCCTTAGTGGCGCTCTGTGACTTTGAATATAAGCCCAACACATAGCTCCCCCGCGGCACCCCGGGCTTCCCCCTCGCGGCTCGGCGCACTGTCCCATCACTTCTCGATTGTTCCCTCCCGCTAGACCTGAGCTCTGGGAGGCAAAGCCTCCTCTTGTTCACGGCCTCCCACCCCCGTGTCCCCGTGCGTGCTCCCAGAGGGCAGGGCCCGTGTCCCGCTCGTCTCTCCCCATCCCCTGGACGGGGCCCAGCACGCAGCTGGCCTCCAAACCATTTGCTGCGTGAAGGACTGACCTCACCTCCTGACCTCACCTCCTCACATCTCCTTTTCGGTTCCATCCCAGCCTGTAGCCGGGGAAAGCTGAATGCCGTGCAAAGAAACTTCTCTTAACAGCTAGGAACACTGTGATGACCCTGTCTGTGCCGAGCCGGGGGTGGAGGTGGTGGGGGGGGGGGGGCTCCTCGGGGCTCTGGCCTCCCCAGGACAGCCAGCCAGGAGTGTTCTCACCTGCGGTCCCCTCGTCCGCCCTCACCCCCGGGCGGGGTGGCCATGTGGCTGCCCTGTGAAGCTGGTGGAAAACAGCTCTCCTGAGTGCCCTCGGGCTCTGGGCTGTCCCAGGGGGGCCACCGAAGCCCTGGGACTTGGGGCAAGTCACCCAAATACTGTTCTTTCCACCTCGTTTGGCCCAGTTCTGGTAAATGCAAGTTTTATTACCAGCAACGGCAACAGGCTAGAGCGTCGGAGAAGATCCAGCTGGAATCTTTCCTGGTCTCAGAGGCGCACAGTCCCTGTTCAGCAAAGCCTGGCCCGGGGATCCTCGGTGACAGCAGTCTCCCGGGTAACCATGGGTCAGAATGGGGAGCCCGGGCCCTGCTGGGGGGGTCTCTGGAGCCAGCTGGGCAGGCTGTGTGGGGCAGCTCTTTTGTGAGGGGTTCGCGTGGGGTAGAAACGACCTGGGTGGGCACCGGGCTCCATCCACATGGCAGGCCTGGAAGGTGGGTGCACCCGGGGGGCCAGGGGCCAGGACGCCCTGTGACATCTGGGAGAAGGGGGTGCTCCTGAAACAGGCTGCATCTCACTCCCTCCACCTCCAGACGACAGCCCCCCCCACCCCGCCAGTCTCCATAGCCCAGGCCTGCCCTGCCCCCCCATGACCTGGACATTTCTGAACACCCAGAGAATCAGGTTTTTCCATCTCTTGTGAAATGGGAAGAAAGGACTCTTGCTTCCCGAACTGGTAACTGGTTACGGCTGCCCCGCTTCCAAATTACAATTCCCCGGTTTCCATCACATTGCTGCCCACTGCTTCCAACGCCCTCAATCCAGACAGGCCAGAGGGTCCCCCAGGATGGGTCACTGCGGCACCCGCTGCTTCCCACAGGAAGTTCCCAGCCAGGACTCCTGCACACCTGCCCTGGCTGTGCTAAAGAGCTTCTTCCTTTGCCCAGCTGCCCAGGCAGAGGGCCAGTGGGGGCTGGTCTCTCCCCTCAGAGCCACGTGTCACCACTTCTTTCTCTCCTCCCGACTGTCTCATACTCACCCCAAATTCCCTTGAGCTCTCAGCTCTTCTGATACATTCCTCCAACCGTTATGAGCTCAACTGAGAACTTCTTAAGCCTACCAACAGCCAAGTGGGGATAGATATTATCCCCAGTTTCCAGACGGGGAAACTGAGATGAGGAGAGATGAAGTAACTTGCTCAAGTTCCCTGTTACCACAGTAGCTGGTATCTGAAGATGGCCCCAAACAATTGTGCCCCTCCCTGTCCGTGCTTGCCATCCCTCGCCTCGAGAGGTGGAGCTCGTGCCCTCTCTTTCTGAATCTGGGTTAAGCCCATAACCGCTTTGACCAATAGAATGAAAAAATGGTGTGCCGGGGCCTCCAAGCCCAGGCATTAAGAAGGTCTGGCAGCTTTTGCTTCCTCTGCTGGTTGGAGCCCAGCCCCTGTGATGTGGGGAAGCCCAAGCAGTCAAGGGGAGAGGCCCATCTGGAGGAAATGGACTGGCCCTGCCATGCTCTGAACTGATAAGAAGTTCTCTAAGCGGTGGATCTTCTTGCCTCCCTAAAGACCACTCAGCTGATGACACATAAAGCGAAAACAAGCTGTCCCCACTGAGCCCTGCCCAAACTGCAAAAACTTGAGCAAATGCTTGCTATTTTCAGCCACAGGCTTTGGAGCATTTATTATGCAGCAACAGAGAACCAAAGCAATCACACAGCCAGTAAGTGGCAGCAGTGGGATTCAAACCCAGCTCTGGTAGCCCAGGCTCCTCTCTCTTACGGCCAGCCCCCAGGGCTGCATTATTGCCCATGTTGATGTCATCTGGGGCTCTGAGCTTGAGGCTCAGACGGGGCTGCTCAGACCTCCTTTCACGCCTGGAATGCAATTTGGTTCTCAGTTCCCAGTAGCCCAGGGCATGAGAACATTCCTCCTCCCTTGCTCCCGGAACCCCCAGCCCAGCCCGGGGGTGCAAGGAACTGGCCTCGGGTCAGATCCATTGTCCCAGCCCTCCTCAGCTAGAGAGCCCACTGCCTGGGATGCCCACAGGGGAGCCTGCAAGGTCTGAGGGCTAAGTAAACCAAGGAGGTTTTATCAGCTCCCCCCTCCCACGCATGCCATCCAAGTGTAGATGAAGATCCCATAAGGTGAGGCAGGAAAAACAGTCAGAGGGATGTTAACGTAACCTTAACGTAAGGTCATCCAGGGGGTCTGGGTCCTCTGGCCCCCCTCCCCCCCATCATGGGAGGTTAGCTCCACGGAGACCTGTTAGCAGCCCTTGGGGACCTGAGCAGAGACGGATTGTGCCCACTGGCACACATACTGAAAAAAAGGACTTGCAGAGGAGGTGACCCCAAACCGATCCTGCACCTTGCGCCTATCCCCCACTGTGGCTTTGCTAATTGAGCAGAACACTTCTAGAGAGAGAATGGTCAGAGTCCTGGAGCTAGGCCTCTGTCTTTTGCCTGGGTGGGGGCTGGGGAGGGCTTCCATAAGATTCCTGGAGAGCTTGATAGGGGTGCCCCGCTATTTGCAGGTGGCCGGAGGGGGAAGGGCTTGCCCTGAGGACCCAGTGTGTGACAGGCTCCTGAGGGAGCTCTGGTGACAGGCTGTGGCTGGAGCTGAGGGCTCGGAGCACAGAGCCAGCAGGGATGCTGTGCCAGGAAAGGCCCACACTGTGGGAGCCGGTGGCATCAAAGGATGTGGGAAAGTTCTGGTAGCTGGTCGGGGTTGCTTAGCTCCAGCCCGAGGAGACCTGAGCTGGCGGTGCGTTCACCTGCACTGAGTTGCAGTGAGACGTGAGATGGGGGTGGGGCCGAAGACTCCCACAGGTGCCCCTGCCCCAAGCCCTCACCCCTGGGCGGCCTGCGAGGGAGGGGCAGCGTGGGAGCACCAGGCAGCCGGTGGAGCCGGAGCTGGCCAAGCTCTCCTCCCCGGCTGCAGGCTGCCCAGATGGCAGAAGGAGCAGCTTCAGCTTCAAATGAACTTTGGAATCTGGGTTCTTTTTCAGAACTAGACACCGTAATTACCGGAATCGGATTTTTGTCGTAAAAATGACCCAAGGAATTTTTCTTATCTTGGATTGACCCAAAAAAACCATGAAATCTTCCTTAGATGTCACCCAAGGTGGGGGGAGAGCCAACCCCACTGAGCAGGTTTGAGAAGGAAGTGGGGAGGAAAGAATGAAATTGTTTTCTTTCCTTTTTTAAAAAAGATTTTATTTAGGGGATCCCTGGGTGGCTCAGCGGTTTAGCACCTGCCTTTGGCCCAGGGTGGGATCCTGGGGTCCAGAGATCGAGTCCCATGTCGGGCTTCTTGCATGGAGCCTGTTTCTCCCTCTGCCTGTATCTCTGCCTCTCTCTCTCTCTGTGTCCCTCATGAATAAATAAATAAAATCTTAAAAAAAAAAGATTTTATTTATTTGGCAGAGAGAGAATGACCCAGAGACCACAAGCAGAGGGAGCAGGAGAAGCAGGCTCCAGCCTGAGCAGGGAGCCCAAGGTGGGGCTCCATCCCAGGACCCCAGGATGAAGGCAGAGGCTTAACCACCTGAGCCACCCAGGCGTCCTGAAGTCATTCTCTGACAATATCCCCCAAGGCTCTCTTGCTCAACCACCCTGGCTCACAAGCAGCAGGAAGGGCTCTAGCTAACTGAGCCAGAAAGGGATTTATTGACAGGGCCCTGGGTGGCCCAGAGAATGCCTGGGGGGCTGGAGAAACTGCTGCAGTCATCGGTGATTGGGAGGTGACACGGTGTCCGGGGTGGAAGGTAGGCTACGGGGCCTTGGGGAGGATGCCATCACCTCTCTGCCCTCCGATGCTGGGCGACGTGATCTTCGCTGTCCCCATCCCGCACAGTTGCCACTCTAGCAATTAGACAAGGAGAGAGCTGCGGTCTCCAGCTGACCGTGTTGGTGGGAAGACCTCAAATACAGGAACATGGTTCTATTGCTGGGCCCTGGGGGGCGGGGGTAGGGTGTGGGGCCAAAATTAATATTTTACAAAGAGAGTGAACTCTTCATTGAAAGTGAACTAATAATGGCTGAGCTTACCCCCAAAGTTACAAGATTACATCTTCTGCCACCAGGACAAATTTGAAAACTAGATTGTTGTACAAAGTAGCTTATTATGGGGCGCCTGGGTGGCTCAGTCAGTTAAGCAACTGCCTTCAGCTTGGTTTATGATCTCAGGGTCCTGGGATGAGCCCCATGTCGGGCTCCCTGCTCAGCGGGGTGTCTGCTTCTCCTTCTCCCTCTGCCCCTCCCCACCACTGGAGCTGTCTCTGTCTCAAATAAAATATTTTTAAAAAACAAAACAAAATAGATTTTTATAGAAAAATAGAAATACCTTTTTGCAGGCCTGAGTTTTGGGCTATGGAATTCAAACTCACCCAGAGATAATGCAGGAAATGAGCCAAGTAAATCAGTGAGCCCTAGGCGTACCCTTGAACATAGGGGGCCCTTACTCAGTATGTGTTGGATGAGGGTGCTGGTTAAAGTCACAGTCCTCCCCCGGCCCCAGAAGGGCCAAAAGCTGTATCCCACTACACTGAGTCTTCTGGCCCATGGAGGGTGGACTTCCCTTCCCTACTGCCTTTTCCCTCACCTGGCCTTCCCTCCTCACTGTTCAAAGCTCAGAGGAATCCCCAGGAAGGCTGACTGGTCATTGCTTGGTTGCCGTCCTCTGAGCCCCATGCTGCCAGGCCACATGCAAAGCATGTCTGTAAGCTGGAAAAGACCTTCGGAATGACTTAGTTCAAACTCTGCATTCTACAGAGGGGTAGGTTGGAGCCCCAAGATAGTATTAGCCTCTGTCCAGCCCCACCAGTGGCCACTAGAGGAGTCCAGATGCCCTGGCCCTCCAGACACAGACCCCATTTCCATCTGGGGACACAGCATACACTGCCTGGGGTGCCATATGTGCTATGCCTTGCCTCCACATAAGAGCACTCCCCTGGGCGATGGCCTCGGTGTCTTTCTTGGGCAGGCAGCTTAGTGGTACCCAGAGCCCACCAGACATCCCTGGGCTGGGCAGGGACCTGTCCATCGGTTCCTCCCTAAGCATTTGCTGAAGCTCTGAGGTCCCTGCTAAGTAAGACTTCAACACCAGTGGGTGGTAACTTCTTCAGGCAGAAGGCTGAGAAGGGTTTCCATGGAGACCGCCCAGGCTCTGTTTCCATAGTGACACTTGCGCGAGGTTACAGAGCTTCCTATATGTGTCAACTTAACATTTCCAGCCACTCTGTTCTTCAGGCCAAACCTGGGCCTAATACAGGGATTGCTTTCTAGGAGGGGTGACAGGCCTTGAGAGCCAGAGGGGAGACGGGTGAAACTGTGTGCAGTTGGCTGACCATGAGGGTCTCTCCTCGACCAGCGGGCCCATCCCCATCCCAGCTGTAGGGTGTGTGTATATATATACACACTCACACATGCTTAAATTATAAAAAGAATACATCTTCCTGACATGGAAGGATATAAAGTCCTACACCTCCCTGCTGTCCAGAGGTAACTGGTGTTACTTGGCTTTGAATATCCTTCCGGAAATAGGATATGCACATCCATAGAGCCATCTTTTAGAAAATTCACTAATGGGATATATATTCTCACTCTGCCATCTGCTTTACCCTAATTATAGATCTTGGAGAACTTTACACATCAGCACAAATAGATCTACCTCACTCTTTATAATGGCAAAAAAAAAAAAATACTTCATTTAAAAAAAAGTAAGTCCCTAATCGAGGGACTTTTGTTTTCAGTTTCTTGCTATTACAACAATAAGTGTCCTGCACATGTATTTTTTCTGTATACTTTTTTGAGTATATCCATATGGTAGATTCCTAGCAGTGAAGTTTCTGGAATTTTAAAATTTGATTCTTATCAAATTCTTCCATTATTGATACAAGAGGGCTTGTTCACACTTAAAAAGGTGGGGTATTATTAAACTGAAACAACACAAAATCATAAAACCAATCTCCCCAACTCGTTCTATGAGACCAGTGAATGATCAACGCTAGAGCCTGACAAGAAGAGCATGAGAAAGGAAAATTATACATCAGCCTTACTGGTAAACATATATCAATACCTCCTAAATGAAATATTAGCAAACAGAATCCAATAGTGTAGAAAGAGGATAGTACATCATGACTAAATCAGTTATTAATGTTATACAGCACATTAACAGAAGAGGAAAAATATATGATCATATTGGTAAGCACAGGAAAAAACATTTGATAAAAGAATTTAACATGCATCTTGATTAAAAATGTGAAGTAGGAATTGAGGACCACTTCTTCAATTAACTTCAAAAAGAGTATTCTCCCAATATCGATAGCAAAAATGGTATTCAAGGTGAATTCCCTTTAAGAATCAAGGACAAGGGACCCCTGGATGGCTCAGCGGTTTAGTGCCTGCCTTTGGCTTAGGGCATGATCCTGAAGTCCAGGGTTTGAGTCCTGAATTGGGCTCCCTGTGGGGAGCCTGCTTCTCCCTCTGCCCGTGTCTCTGCTTCTCTCTGTGTGTCTCTCATGAATCAATAAATAAAATCTCAAAAAAAAGATTTATGACTATTACTATGATATGAGCACTCCTATACAGTGAGGCAAGATAAGAAAAAGAAATTGGGCAGCCAATTTCTCTCTCTCTGTGTGTGTGTCTCTCATGAATAAATAAATAAAATCTTTAAAAAAGAAAAAAAAGAAATGTTTCAATTCTCTGAATGGAAGAAACAAAATCTGTCCATAATCAATACACTGGCCCAGGTAGAAAACACAGAAGAATCCTCAGATAATGTCTTAATAAGGAAGACATCTCGGCAAGTTCATTGAATCAATACTCAAAAACAAATTACATTTCTGTACATAAGTGACAAAGAGGTATAATTACTATAACAACAAATATAAGAGACCCAGGAATCAACCTAATGAAAGATTTGTGAGACTTCTGAGAAAAGTATAAAATTGTGTTGTATTGGAAGAGATTGAAGATCCAAATAAGTTTTTGAAATACCATATTCATAGAGTAAGACACTCAGTATAACTATCTTAGTTCTCCTCCAGTGGATATATAGATTCAACACAAGTCCATTAAAACCTCAACAGAAGGGCAGCCCTGGTGGTGCAGCAGTTTAGTGCCACTTGCAGCTTGGGGTGTGATGCTGGAGACCCTGGATTGAGTCCCACGTCAGGTTCCCTACATGGAGTCCACTTCTCTCTCTGCCTGTCTCTGCCTCTCTCTCTCTCTCTCTGTGTCTCTATGAATAAATAAATAAAATCTTTAAAAAAAAAACCCTCAACAGAACATTTCATAGAACTTGATACATTGTTCCTAAAATGCATATGAAAACAAAGGGCCAGGAATAGGCATTGGCAGGCACCACTGCAGGAGGAAAGATAGGAGACTCACACTACCAGATATCTGGGCTTTTTACAAGTGTAATTATGATCCAAAGGATAGACCTAATAGGACAGAATGGAAAGCCCAGAATAGACCTTACACGTATGGAAACTTGATTATTGTAGACACATACTGCTGCTCAGTGGGAAAAGCAAAAAAAGAAAAGAAAAGAAAAGAAAAGAAAAGAAAAAACCTCAGAACATATGGTTATCCCTACCTCACACCATACCAGGGAATAACTTCCAGGGCATGTTTGAATGTAACATACAACACATGAGAAGAATTGTAAAAATAATCCTTGAGGATTAGAAGAAAAATATAAGGGCAGCCTGGGTGGCTCAGCGGTTTAGCACCAACTTCAGCCCAGGGCGTGATCCTGGAGTCCTGGGATTGAGTCCCACGTCAGGTTCCCTGCATGGAGCCTGCTTCTTCCTCTGCCTGTGTCTCTACCTCTCTCTGTGTCTCTCATGAATAAATAAATAAAATCTTAAAAAAAAGATGCAAAAAGCCATAATCATGAAGAAAAACATGGATGACTGTGATGACATTAAAATCCATAGTTTCTGTTCATCAAAGACATAACAAAGAAAGTAAGAAAGACAAGTCAAAAACTTGAATAAGATATTTGCCAGCCACCAATGGCAAAATACATAAAGATTATACAAATATATAAAGAACTCGTACAAGTCAATAAAAAGAAAACAAAACATCCAATAAAAAACAGGCCAAAGAACACATAAAAGCATTTTATTTTCTTTTAAAAGATTTATTTATTTATTTGAGAGGGAAAGAGAAAGTAAGTGTATGGGTTGCGGGGAGACAGAGGGAGAGGATCCTCAAACAGACTCCCTGCTGAGCCAGAGCCTCCATCCCAGGACCCTGAGATCATGACCTGAACCAAAATCAAGAGTCAGATGCTTAACTGACTGAGGTACTCAGGTGCCCCAAGAACACAAACAGGCATTTAATAGAAAAGGAAACTTGAGGGTACAATACGCATAATGAAACTTGTCCCACTTTCCCAGTAATCAGGAGAGTGAAAATGAAAACCATCACGAAATACCATTTAACCCTCAGTCCATTGGCAAAAAAAAGGAAAAGAAAAAAAATTCCAAAGGGCTTTTTTTCCCCTTTAGGTTTTATTTAAGAGGGAAACACAGATAGAGATGGGGCCCGATCCCAGGATCCTGGGGCCATGACTTGTGTTGAAGGCAGATGCTTAGCCCACTGAGCCACACAGGTGCCCCAGCCGCAGCTTGTTAATACTAAGTGTTGGCAAGGATGTGGAACGTGGAGCATGCCTATGCAGCACAGGTGGGAATGTAAATTGGTTCACTCGGCAGAATTTTGTGAGTAGAACATTTGCTTCCCCGTGACCTAATAATTCCACTTTTAGGGATCTATAGCAGAGGAACGCTTGCACAGGTGCACAACACGCCTTGTAAGAAAGATGTTTGTTAAAGCATTGTTGTAATGGTGAAAAGTTGGAAAGGATCCACATACTCATTGTTAGGAGGATGGGTAGGTAATTAAATTGCATAATCACACAATAGACTGATATACGTACGGCCTTTAAAATGAATTAAATAATGTAGGCATTAATATGGATGAATTTTAGAAATGAAAGGTTGTGGGAGAAAACACGTCAGAGAATAAAACATGTATTTTAGGACTATTTTTATAATGTTCAAATCCAAGCAAAACTATACTAGAAGTTCATAGGTACATGATAGAATTATAAAGCAAAGCAGAGAAACTCAGGATCGGTGTTATTGATTAGCCTGGATTGGCTAATCGATATAAAGAGAATGGCTCATATATGAAAAGTTGACAGATTTTCATAGTTGTCTTTAGACCTAAGAATAGAGGGGTCTTTAATGTCCCTCACAGGATACGAAGGTGAGGGACATTACAGAGTAGGGGCTGGGGTGATGGGTGTGTGTGAGTGTGTGTCTGAACAAGCCAACCTTGCCTGCATCCCTGACCGTGAATGCTTCTCCCTGCCATCTAGGGCCATTTAAATGGACTTAAATGCCCCTCCATTCAAGTCGGGGCTGGTTTTGTGACTTGCTTTGACCAACAATGCAATGAAGGAATGATCTGGAATTTCGGATTCCAGGCCTTTAGAGGCCTCTGGCTTCCTCTCGCTTGTAGCTCAGCTGCCAAGCTCTAAGGAAGGCCGGGGTATTGACTGGAGGCCATGCTGAGAGAGGCCAGGGAGGGGAGGGGCACCTTGGATGGGGAGCCTAGCCAGGCTCCCAGCTGAGTGCGCTCCAGAGAGCTGGCCAAGCTCCGCCATCCCTGGGAACCAGGAAAAATAGTGAACTGCTGCGTTAGGCTGTTCAATGCTGGGGTGGTTTGTTAGCAGCACAGGGAGAGATGCACGCAGGCGTGCACACAGGCGATACTGGCCGCCTTGTTTCATGAGTTAGTTGGCTGGTGCGTCTCCAGATACACACTGGTCACGATGCTTCCTCGCATACCTGCGATTCACGTACAGCATTTTGTATGGAGTAAATGCTTCAGTGTAAAACATCTATAGAAACAAAACTCTGAAAAGAACCCAAAACCCCGTCCTGCAAAAATGCAGCTTCCCAATTTTGTTTCGCAATTTCTGTGTAACTGCAACTACACATCTTTTCACGTTTAAGCAATGCTCCACTCGTATTCCCCTCACTGTGCTCATAGTCTTTGCCTAGCTACGTACTGGCTTGGCCATGCTTGGTTCATGATTTATAGGAATGTTACATGGAGGAAGAGTCCTTTTATGTCCTACTTTCAAAAACCTCTCCCCGTTTGCCCCTGGTAAGCCCTTTGACTTCATAGTGTGTTTGGCTGGACGTAAATTCCACTTTTCCATGGTCCAAGTTGTAAGTGGTGGGTATCATGCTTAGGTTTTCCCTTCTCTAAGATTCTCTTAAATCATTTCTGAAGTACTTTTATGGCTTCATTTCATACCTCAAATCTGTGGTCTATCCAGAATTTTGTTATAGGGAAGCAGGATCCAGGTTTTTCTGTCAAAATGGCTAGCCAGCTGTTCCATTAAAAAGAACCCACATGCGCCCCATTAAATTTCCTTGTATTTACAATTTCCAGGCCCTCCACTGCCCTATTGTCCTTCTCCTTTTGCTAAATCACGATAGTTTATAATGCTTCATACCTGGAGGCCGTTGTTTCCTCTTCTGAGGATTTACCAGATCATTCCCCATGTTGACTTTGCCAAAAGAACTGTGTCGAGTTAAACAATAAATCCTATCAGTGTTTTAATTGTGATTGCATTGCATGAAGGCTGACGTCTGGACAACATTGCCTTAGGAGAACAAGGTGTGTCTGCAATAACTTGAGTCATTTCTGTCCCTCGCAGGATTATTGAACCCGACCAGCAGCAAGGGTGTGGCCACCCACCCTTGCCCCAGATCCTGCCTCTGGAGTCCACCCGGCCAAGGCTCTGGGCTGGCTCTCCCACCGCCTCCTTCTCTGCTGAATGCGACCCTGTGACTCACACCAACCTCAGCTCAGATCCACCGGGATGGTTACTAATTGCCTCGAAATCGTGGAGAACACTCCACCGTCCTTGTGCTTAAGGACAAGCAATAGTGATGTCATCTTCCATGTGGAACTAAATGGGGTGGTTTATGGGCACTTGAAAGCAGTGTGACCTTGGGCCAGTTGCTTCTGGTCTCCAACCCCCTTCTTCCTCCTTCCTGTAAAATGCGATCTCCCTGGCTCAGGGAGGTGAGGGACCCTCCCAGCCTTCCCCCAGGCACCTGCGCCCCTTCCCCCAGGCACTTGCACAGCCAGCCTGCAGCATGGGGTGCCCACCCTGCAGCATGGGGCGCCCACCCTGCCCCGCCACTCCCAAATCCAAGTCAGAAGTCAAAGATTTTTATTGTTCTACCGACACTTCTGAAAAGGGATCTAATTGAGAAAATAACAAAGCATTTAAGAGTTTCATCTCCAGAGAGCACCTAAGTCTGACAGGAGGTGTCGAAACCTCCTCTTCTAGGCTCAGGGCTGAGAACGGTTAGCATATCGAATGATCAGTAAAAACATGCAAAAGTGAGAAGGAAAAGGAAAAAAAGGCTGCATTCCCCCAAGCCGAGGGGGACGGAATTTCAGAACGAGGGGGAGGCAGGGTGTACAAGTACCAGGTGGCTCTCCCTTCCCCCCACATTATCTTCCAAAACAGCTCCAAGCTCGGAGAAGGCAACGAGCCCACCCCTCGTCTCTGCTCAGCGCTCCCCCATCCTGTACCTGTGGCCAGGGCCGCAGGACCCTGTCCTTGTGCTCCCGGGGGGCCAGGACCCGGCCCCGGCTCCGGCTCCTCCCCTCTTTGGTTCCACTCAGAGAACAATTGTGCTTGACAGACTCATCCCCTGCCCTCATTCCAGGCTCCCACTGGTGGGCTCAAGGCACTCACAGGAGTCCAGGGGAGCCCCAGGACACCCACCTGCCCTTGTGCTCTGGGTGGGCCCATCCGTGGGCACATTCCCCCATCCTCAGCCCGGATCTGGGCATCCAGATGTGGGACCGTCCAAGGAACAAGCCTTTTAGGACTTCACCAACTGTGCAGACATTTCTGAACCCCGCACCACATCCCTCCCTGTCCCCTCTCCCGGGCCCCCCCCCCCAGCCCGGCCCCTCCATCCAGTCCTTCTCCCGGGCTGCCATCGCAGCTGTGGGTGGCCCGTGGGCGGCCCCTGGACGGCCTGACTTCAGGGTGGCAGTCACGGACTCCACCCTGGGTGCCCCCCTGCTCCCCCGGCCCCGGGAGCTCAGCGGAGGTGGGGCCTCGAGAGGTCACGGCTCTGGTACAGGGAGGCGGGCAGGGCCGGAAAGGAACAGGAGACACGTCACATCTAGGGAAAGGTGTCCAAAGTACAAGCGAAGCGAGGGGAAGGAGGAGGGCCGGAGTGGCCAGAAGAGAAAAAAGGAAGAGGGCAGGGGCGAGGCCTGGAGGGGGAGGCCCTCACACCACCCCGCAGATGAGCGTCTCCACCACAAAGGTGTTCTCGAAGTGGCGGATGGCGTTGCAGCTCTTCGCTCCTCGCTTGTTGATCCCTGGGAGGGAAGGGAGAATCTCAGTGAGGACCGTGCCCTGGCCCAGGGCTGGCGGGGTCACGGAGGCCACCTGGCCCAGAGGCCGCCCAGACTCACCCGGCCACCTTCCCTGCTGTGTGGCCTCAGGGGGGTCACTTAACCTCTCTGTCCCTCGCTTCCTCATCTTTCGAGGGGCAGCGAGAATGCTGACGAGGATAACTTACACGCTCTTAGCGTGGGCACCAGGGCCTGGCGCACGGGGCGCGCGGAGTTACCGGGCGCTGCTGCTGGGGGGTGGCCATGGCTTAGGGCTCGGGGCAGGGGCCCCGGACGGGAGGGGCCGGCCACTCACGCCTCCGGGTAGCCCGGCGCCGCAGCCGGTACGTGTCCTTCCCACTGCACAGGTGGTAGATGAAGGAGCCCAGGGCCTCTTTGTCGCTGACGTGCTCGGTCACCACCATCTCCTCCTGGATGATGTACGTCTGCGGGAGGTAGGTCCCTCTCTGTGAAGGGAGAGGCCGCAGCGCTGGGTCAGTACCCGGGGTGGGAGTGGGGGGCTCTCCTGCCCCAGACTCCACCTGTCCACACCACCCACTCCCCTTGTTGCCATCCTGCCCACTCAGAGCACCCCCTGCCACACACACACCTGAAATGCCTGTCCACACCCTCCTGGGCCCCCCTCACCCAGAGGCCCCGTGGCTTGCCCTCTGGATGCCCCCAGGCGTTTTCTGGTTGTGCCAAGTGCTTGCACCCACAGTACTGCGTGTGGGAGCCTGGCCTCCCACCCCAAGGGGGAGTGCTGCTCGTAGGACATGGCCTGGGGGGCCAAGGAAGCTGGTCTCAGGGCTCTTCATGAGAGAGGAAGGCAGAAGAATGGCAGGGAGAAGAAAAGGAGGCGTTGACTCTGGGTGTGGGAGAAGGAAGATGGAGGAGGGGTACCAATCTGGGGCGCTGGGCCCAGCTGACAGCAACATCCCTGGGCACCTGTCCCCCACCCCCGATCCTCACCGCAGGAACCTCCTTGACGCAGGCCTGGCCTCCACGGGGAAGCAGGGCAAGGTGCCACAAGAGCCTCTGCTCACCTTCACATTCATGAGGAGCTCCCAGAAGTTTCGAGGGGGCAGCACGATGGTGGTGTTGAGCTCGATCACATAGCACTTGTCCAGGGAGATGTCATGGTAGGCAGTGAGCCCCTGAGCAGGAGGGGGGTCTGTGTCAGGCTCTGCAGGCAAGGGCCTGGCCCTGGGGGGCTAGGATGTGTCCAGCCAGCAGAGGGCTGAGCCCTACTGTGCCAGCATGATGTGCCCCTGATTCCTATAGACCTGGAGACGACCTGGACCCTCAGCAGGAGGACCCCTAGGAAGCTCTGGGAAGCGAGCATGGGGGACACACACCAGGGAATCCTGTGTTTCTCTGGCCTCAAAACTGTCACTGGTGAGAGAAGTGAGAAGGATGGGGTGTCTGGGTGGCTCAGTCAGTGAGGCGTCTGCCTTCGGCTCAGGCCATGATCCCGAGGTCCTGGGATCGAGCCCCATGTCGGGCTCCCTGTTCAGTGGGGAGTCTGCTCCTCCCTCTCCCTCTCCCTCTCCCTGGCCCCACTCATGCTCTCTCTAGTACATAAATGAAATATTAAAAAAAAAAAAAAAAAAAAAAAGAAGTGCAAAGGATAGTTACATCTGGGTAGGGTGAGACTGGCTGGGGGGGGGGGGGTGGAGCGAGGGCACACAGGAGAACCTTCTGGAATGCTGGCAAGATTCCAACACTTGGCCTGGATGGTGTCACATGTGGGTCTCTGGGAAAATCCACTAAGCCACGCACTTCGTGCCCTCGGTGGTAAGTGTGCCTGCCACACCTCAGTAAAATGTCAACACAAAATACCCAATTACAAGGCACAGTGGCCTTGCCCACGAAGGCCAGTGTCTGCAAGCTGTCGGGGGCAGAGGAGAAAATCCACCACGGCTAGGTCACATTGGGTGGTAAACACTACTGATGTAACAACAGCAATGTGTGTAAAATCCTGACGAGCCTGGCTCGTGGACGTCCCCTACACATACTTGCCATCGCACAGCACATGCTCAAAGGAGGGACTAGGGGCAGTGGCATTCATTCTCCTTTGGTTCCTGTTCTCCTTTCTCGTGACCCTTGCTGGAAGAGGGGGCTCTGGGCCGTCAGGACACCCACCGCTCCTGCCCCAGCCCCGGCCGGCCTCACCCGCTGGAAGTCATGGATGATGTCTGCAGGGTCACCACCGCCAAACTGGGGCACGGGCACATTGATGCGCTCGTAGTTCTCTTCGAGGTAGATCTTCACGTCCTCCTCCAGCTCCATCCGAGTGCGGGCCTGGGAGGACAGGGAGTCCTCGTAGAGAACCCCACAGTGGAAGAAGTTGTCTCGGGCCAGCTGAGCAACGTGGGGAGAGAGACAAACTGGTCACGCGGCGCCCTGGGGACAGCCACCCTGCCCACCCCACCGTGCCACGACCCCAAGGCCCCGGCAAAGCAGGCAGGTTGGGACCATGAGACCCATTTCACAGATGGAGAAACTGAGAAATGTGGGGGCCCAGGGAGGGCGAGCCGGACGCATCAGGTCCTAGGAGGACAGCCTCCGTGGCTCTCGGGGGCAAGCACAGGAGCCCAGATCGAGCCGGCTGGGCCCTGCAGGAAGAGCGGCTGAGAGGCAGGCAGCAGTGGGAAGATTCTGGAAGCACCGCTACAGCCAGCTCCATGTCCAGCCTCACACGAGTCCCACCACCTTCCCCGGACCCCGTGAGCGACCCTGACGAACACTGTGTCCCTATCTGAACAGCCAGCCGAGTCCCCCCATCATCCAGGGCAGGGAGGCAGCGAGACGACCGGGGCCAAGCGGCTGAGCACGGGGACCAGCGTGGCCACCTGTCCTGCTCCAGGGGCTCCTCTAGGTCCGCGCGCAGACACTGGCCTGTCGTGGGCAGAATTTCCCTCTCTCGGAGTGTACGCTGTCCCAGGGGGGTGAGTCATCACACATGAATCACACTGTCCAGGGCACAGACACAGAGGCTGCTCTGAGGTGCCCCCACCCCCCAGCAGCTGGGGCGGGGTGAGGAACCCCAAGAGAGCACTGGCTGGGGAGGCGAGAACCAGGAACAAGTGGGGAGCTGGTCATGGAGGGGGAAGGCGGGGGGCGGGGGGGGGGCGAACAAAAGGGAAGTCGGCAGTTGTGTGGGAGCTGAGGTTTCCAGGGGAAAGTCACACGGAATACAAAAACTCTTCAGTAATTTCCATCACGAAAAAACTAAGTAACGAAGCTAAAAACCATTGCTCGAGGCGGGGAGGAGGTCACTCAGGTCCTAAATGACTGGCGAGCCTCGGCTGCTTTGTCACTCCGAAATTCCCGGCTTGTGGCACTTACAGGTATTCTTTTGGGCTTTAACAGAACTACTTTGGGGGCACCGTCCCCACCCCCCCCCAGGTCTGGACTGACGATGATGTCACTGTGACCATGACCAGCTCGGGCCCAGCCTCGTGCCCTGAGCGGCGGCTGTGTGAGCACATAACCGGGTGCTATCACGGGTGGAGGCCACCGCTTGCAGGAGGCGGTGGTGGGGATTCTGGCCATTAACCCGCTTGCCACCTCGTTTTGTAATCCACTCCGTGTCCAAGGAATGGAAGTCCCTAAAGCATGACCCCTGGGCACAGGGTCTGGCTCTGAGAGGGTCACAAGAGCTCCAATTTCTGCCGGATCTGAGCTTCTGGTGCTAACACTCCAGGGTGACACTGTGGGAAGGGGCCATGGATGCCCATCCCAGCTCCCCCACTGTTGCCTGTGCTCCTGGGAGTTCCCTGTTGGCCCTCAGGTGTGTCTGAGGCCAGAGGTAAGGACGGTCCATCAGGGTCTGTGGGAGTCAGGGGGTGGGGCTCCAGCACCAGGCAAGGGCCTGGGCGGGCTGGCTCGTGCCCAAGGAGGCCCCAGGGAGGGAGGATGCGGGTCTTCTGGGCTTGGCTGGTCACTCACTCCCACCTGGAGGCAGGTCACCCGGCTGCCACACCTGCCGCCTCCCCGAAGTCCTCTCTAATCACTACCTGTCCCTGAGCCCCAGGCCTCCCTCCCGCCTGGCCTCACCTGTGCGAGGAAGAAGTATCTGTAGATGTAGACGGAGGCAAACACGAGGCCCATGAGCAGCACGACCATGCCCATCGACAGGTAGCACACGCCGCCCACGGAGCCCCCCTTCTTGTAGCGCTGTGGGGGGGCCCGCTCCTCCTGTGGATTGCAGTGCCGGGTCAGCCCGATGCTGGTTCTGCTCCTCTGGGAATCCTCCCACCCCTTTCCCAAAGTGAGACGTCCCCCTGCAGCTGGGTAGCGCGAGCCCTGGGACAAGTGGCGGGGGGGGGGGGGGGAGGCAGTGCTGAGGCTACATGGAGCATTATCTGGAAGGAATGCCTTGCCGGGGCCTCCCCGGTTTCCTCCCAGGTAAAGATAAACTGAGACCCGCATCAAAGCCACACAGAATGACCCACTGGGATCAAGCAGGTCCATGTGGCTCACCCACTAGTTCCCTTTATTATACCGGCCGTAACGACAGTCTATTCTCTTAAATATAGAACAGGGGAAGCACAGACATGGCCTTAGTAATTGCAGCAGACCTAGGACCTTGTAGGAACTGGAGGTGCACTGGGCAGGCTGGGAGCTGCTGCCCTGGGCACGGGGGAGCCAGGGAAGGCTTCGGATCTGCCCACAGGCTACAGTGCACACGGTGGCCTGGAACTGGGGCCACAGGAGGTGGCTTCTGGGCTCCACCAGGAAGGCTGTGGCAGGGAGTGGTCACTAGCTGAGAGACGCAGAGGCTCCAAGAAGCTCACGGGGTCTGGGGGGTCTGGGCACAGTGCTTGTCCCCCTCCAGCCAGGCAGCCCTGGGCACCGCTCAGCCTGGGCGGGGGGACAGCCACGGCCCCTCACAGGTGCACAGGTGCTGGCCAGCAGGAGTGGAACCTCAGGGCTGAAGTCTGGAAGTTTCTGGAGGCCAGGGCATTTCTGCCAGGAGGGAAACGTGGCTACAGTGGCAACAGGTGCCATCAGGGAGGCCAGAGCGGGAGGCTTCTTGGAGAAAACCTGCTCTGGGATGCCAGTCGGGCTCCGGACAGCAGCTGCAGGGCTGCCAAGTCACAGCAAACTGCTCCAGGGCACACGGGTCTGGAGCGGTGGATGCAGGGCTGTGTGTGCAGATCTTAGGAACCTGCTTGACCTGGAGCACCAGCCCGAGAGCTGGTGATTCAGGCTCTTAACGACCTGCGTGACCTTGGCCGTCTCTCAGGATTGTGCGTGTCCTCCCTCACCTGCCCTGGGACATGTGGCAAAAGCCCAGGCCTGTCTCTGTCTCTGCTGTCTGCCGTTCTGTCCCTCCTGCATGGTGTCCACATACAGTCAGGGTGAAGTCAGAGTCCAATCCCAGAGACACCCCCCCACCCCCCCAGCCTCCAGGAGCTGAGGCAGGTGGGAGAAGGGAAGGAGCTCCCGCCTGGAAGCCCGAAGAACTGCACGTGTGCCATGAACCTCCTGCTTAGCCCCCTTTGTGCCATGTGTCCTCACTCCCTTTAACCTGGGGGCTGGCCTGGTGTGGTGCTCTGGTCCCTGTCCCTGAGGCCCCTTGGCTTAGAGAAAACAGGGTATGCGGCCCAGGCCTCAGGAAGCAAGGGGAGCACCATCAGAGGGCAAATGCCCCCCAGCCTGGGGTTCTCCCACTCACCCAGGAAGAGGACAAAAACACCCAGAGGACCCTCCCCCTCACTGGGCACATCCATCCCTAGACCAGTTAGCTCCCAGCCTCTGCACCACGGGACAGAGGTACCCCGGCCCATCCCACTCCCCAAAACCCCTGTCTGCTGTCCTCCAGGGAGCTCACCCAGCAGGCTGGGAGGTCAAACCCATTGCTCCAAACTCACTAGCTGACTGCTGGGGCTCTCACCACCCCAGCCCTGCTGCGGGGCTCCTGCGATCAAGACCAGGGAGGCAAGTTTGTGAGACCACCACCCGGCTGGCATCTGCTCAGCACCCTGGGGTGCCCTAACCAAGGTCCCACAGGGACAGGTGCTGCCACAGGGGACAAGCCACCCGGGGGCTCCTGGAGATGAGGTGCTGGCTTTTCTGCTCCTCCAGAGGCCTGAGTGGGTCCCAAAGTGCGACGGCTGCCCTGGGATCGACCAGCTGTGAATCCTGCCCGTGGGGTGGGGACACTCATACGCCGTGGGGGGAGTGGTGACCCCAGGTTGAGAGGGGCTCCAGCAGGGACAGGGATCCCCTTGAGGACAGGATTGCAAGCTCCCCCCACAGCTTCTCTTTTGAGAAGTGAAGACACGGGGATTAAAGGAGAAGGAGAACCTGAGAGCCCTTTGTCAGGATGAAGTGCTAGATAAAAATAGCCGAGCTGTCTCCGCTGAATCTATTCTTTGCAGGGCCAAGGCCCCGGACAGCTGTTGAGGCTGCACACTGGCCATGCTTTTGCTCCTGCATTCAGGAAAACTGGAGAAGTAGGCTTGTGAGAACTGCTTTTCAAAAGAACAAAACAAAACAAGTCAATGGGCCACAAGCACGAGAGCCCGAGGGCCTGCTCCGGCTCCAGGAATAAGTCCACAAACAGGGAGCGCCCATGGTTTTAAAGCAGCCTTTCTGCTCCGGGCTGGGTCAGGTGTGGGCACCTGTGGTGGCTATGTGGCCGAGGATCCCCTCACCTTTCCTAGCTGTGCAGCAGACACACCTCTCACGCGTCCGGGGCTCACACACAGCTCCCTATCCTACCACTACTGACACCCCTCCCGCCTACAGGGCCCAGACCCCAGAAGCATCATGAGCAGTGCGCTGGAAGGGAAAGCAGGACCTGAGCTTGCCAGGAGGCAGACCGGAGCCATAGATGTCCCTGCTTTGAGACAAAAGGCACTTCAGGCACCAAGCCCCACACCAGAGGGAGGGCCCCTGAATTCTGCCCCGAAGCTGCCATCGCTTACGGGGCCCCACACAACACGACAGGGAACCTAGGGGTTCCTGGCTGCCCAGGACCGCGGAGAAGCCTGCTTCCTGAGCCCCCCACGCTGCTTCACTTGTGCTGGAGACCCAGGAAAATGTCAGCCCCCCCATGGAGCAGCCAGGCATTTGGGGGGGCTTCCATTTAGAAAGGAGGAAAACACAGCCTACTGTTTCCAAGGCAACGGGGCTTTCTGAGCAAAGCGCCTCGCTGTGCACTCGTGTGGGGCGCGTGAGCCGCCGGCCGGGGACCACGAGGGGCCTGGGCCTCCCCTGCCCGCTGCACCGAGGCCCCCGACGGTGCTCATTAAATGGTTTAGCAAAGCCAGGGCTACGGAGGTCAAGGGGAGCCCAGCCAACTGGAGCATTAGCTGGGCGGACTCCCATGACTCCTGGAGGGCCCCCCCCAGCTACAGTTCCTCGGTAACAATGTCCAAATTAACTGCAAGCAGATTAAACTACAATTGCAGGCTGCTGGGCGGAGGCTGGCAGGGAGCCAGCAATGCACTTGCTGCCGCCCTGGTGGGGGAGGGGCGCTCGCCGGGCCCTCCTGGGCTTCATTCCCCCTCAGCATCTTTCCCAGGCTGCGGATCAGATTCAAGGTCACCAATGCCCGTGTGTGTGTGTGTGTGTGTGTGTGTGTGTGTGTGTGTGTGTGTGTGTGAGAGCACCAGCCAGCCAGACCTAGTGGGGGTGGGAGCAGCGGGCAGAGGCCCACCATCCACCAGCACACAGCTGTGCTCCCCGTACAGACAGCTGGGTGAACGGCGACAGGGAGTCCGGGGACCCCAGTCCCGTCACGTGGCTGGAGGCCTGGGCACCCACTGGGTGAAGAACAGCACGGACCCCTGAGGACTCCTGCACCACCCACTCCCCTGCATCTACTGGCTTCCTGGCAGGCAAGATGAGAGACTCCGGGGGACAAAGGCTCCATCCATGGATGAGAAGCAAAGCTGGCTGCTGGAAGAGCCCTCCCGGGGGAGAGAGAGAACTTGGGAGAGGGTGTGTGTTTGGGGGGAAGTGGGGAGCCAGGCTGCACATCCGTGATTTTACCATAAATGATTTTTTTCCCCTAAGGGGAACTCATCCTCCCCGGGAGTCCGCTCACAGCCTTGAAACAGGCAAGGTCCGGCGAACAGAAAAGAGAGGGAAACAGAAGAGAAAAGCCGTCGAGATGTGTTCAGAAGCCGAAGCCCCTCTGGGAAGGCCCCGGGCAGGCCAGGCGTGGGCCGGCCGAAGCCCCCAGCCCGCCACCGGGGCACGATCTGGAGCAGGGCTACCTTTCCAGAAGGTCCTTCAGCCCGGCCGTCAGGGCCGGCGGGTACTGGGGCACTGGGGCAGGAGCACTCCCGGCCGGCCAGGTCGGCCTTCCCGGCTGGCAGGGGACCCTCCCCCAACCGGCTCCCCCACGCCCAGGGCCCGAGGCCGGGACTCGGAAAGTGAAATCTGATCCCCAGGTATGCAGGCTGGGGGAGGGGGCGACGCAGGAGCCATTAATCAAAGGCAAAGCCAAGGAGAAAATGAGCCGGTGCTGAGAGGATGGTATTGAACCTGTCTCCCGCCCCGGGCAGCCCCACCCCCGCCGTCTGCAGCCCCCAGCCCAGCCCAGTCCGTGCAGGCCCACACCTGGCTGCGCGCGTGCGTGTGCCCACTCAGGCCCCGGCTGGCCCGCAGGCCCCCAAGGGGAAGACCGGCCTAGCTGGTGCGTGCTAGGAGGGGGTGCTTCCCGGCCAGCCCACTTTCCAGGCTGGCTTCCCGCCAGTCGGCCTTCAGCGCAGGCTTCTCAGTACCTCCGAGGCGCGCGCCAAGGGGAGGGTGGGCAGCTGGAAGCCCAGCTGGGCCCCCGCCCCCATCCCTTCGCGGCCCACTGAGGCACTTCCTTCCATCAGCAGGTCTGGGGACAGAATCTTCCTTGTGTTGGGGTTTTTGCTCAGAAGCAGGGGGAGCCCCGCTGTGAGGGTGCTGCAAAGGCCTTACCCTGGCCCCTCAGGGCCTGCAAGCAGGTGGACATTTGCATCTAACAGCCACAGGGGAGCTCACTGCCGAGGGGAGGGCGTTCATGGACTCCTCTGTTCATCAGCAGGTCCTTCCAGGGCTTTATAACTAATTTTTGAGTCCAGGTCAGTAGCCAAGGAGGGTTCTTGGGTCACCCTCAGCCAGAAGAAACCTTCGAATAAGCTTTCCTCTGCGTCCCCATGGGCATGGGGCAAACCTCAGATGCTCTGTCTCAATAACGGAGAAGGCTGGGCCTCCCAGTCGGCCTACCTGTCCCACCCACCTTCTCCTTCAGTGCCCTAATAGATGGTGGCACTCTGTCTGGAGCCCGGCAACCTGCTGTGCTCACTGCCAGAGGCAGGAGAGGGGGGCTCCATCCATGCCCTAGTTACTGGACAACGGGAACGTGCCCCTTGGCCAGGTGAGGGCACAACAGGCTCAGAGCAGTGAACAATTCCCGCTCTTTCCCGCTCCAATTCCAGCAGGCAATTGGCAGAAACGACATGTAACATCCAAAGCCCCCTCCGTTTATCACCTCAGGGCCTCGGGGAACCATGATCATTTACTGCTATGCAGTTCTGTCCTAGGTGGTGCCAGGATTTTAATCCTCCTCCTGGGCCCCCAGCGCTCCTCCGTGCCAATTAAGACAGCTAGGGGCCTTGCCCAAACTAACGAGGTTTGGGAGAGGAGGCCCGCTCAGCAGGCTCAAGGCCATTACAAACAGCCCCGGGAAGATGGGGAAGATGTTGATATTTCCATTTCACGCTGGGTGAGGGGGAAGAGAGGATGCTGGCTGGGTTTCAGTGCCAGAAACTGGATGTCAGTTACTGCCAAGGTGATGCTGGCATCTGCCATCCGGCCCGACACCATCAGCAGGCTGCTGCTGGAGAATGTGCCACTCCTGTGAAATTTGGTGGACCTTCTCAGAGTTTGAATTCCATCCCCTACTGTCTTCTGCTTAAATCCTATAGTCCTCAGAGGCAGGGTCCTGAATTCCAGGCCTGAGCAGGGCAGCAGGCCCTGGGAGTAGGCTGGTTCTTTGGTGGAGGGAGGAAGGAAGCTTGAAGAGACCCTTGCAAACTTTTAAAGACCATGGTCTTCAAACATGGAATGCCCCCTGCCCATGTAAACATGGGATGAAGATGGAGCTGTTTTGGTTGGGGGTACATTGCAACCCCCACCCCCCACCCCCTGACCTAGCCCAGGTGGTCCTAGGTGATGCAGTGGCCACACCAGGGCAGGAGAGCTGGCCTGCAGCTCCTTGGTGCATTGCTCACTCAGGGTCTTTGCTAGAGATGTGACACCCACCTCTGAGGCCCCTTTCCAGAGTCCCCTCTTTGGTGGCCCCAGGCCCAAGTCTTCCCCTGCAGCCCTGGTTAATACTCCGGGCAAGGTTGAATCTGAGCCACAAAACTTGGGGAGGGACCTCCGCGCTGAGGAAGACTCATGGGAAGCAAGGGGAGCAGACAAAGACTTTGGAAGTCCAGTCTTATGGGACGGCTGGGGGCACCCCAAGACCGCCGGAGACCACGGCTACGTGGGCAGCTTTGCCGGAGCACAGGGCAGCCAGGCTGGACCAGCCCTCGCTCCCCTCCCCTCGCCTCCCTGCCGCCACGCGTCCTGCCCTCTCCGGGTCAGACTCCACGCAGCTCAGACAGTTTTCCACCGGCGGAAATGCCTTCTCTCCCCCCGGCCGGAGGGCAGGGGGAGGCGGGGGAGGACGCCGGAGGGGGCGGGGTGCACCGAGGAGGCCCGCCCCCACAAAGAGCCTCCGGGATGCGGGAGGGCACCGGGGCAGCGGGGGAGCCTCCCCGCGGGATGCAGGGAGCTGCCCGGAGCCGGAGAGGAAGGAAGAGCGGGGCAGGGAGGCCCAGATGGGCGCCCGGCCTCATAACCTGCAACCCCGAACCTCAGACCTTGAATGCTGGACGTGCAGCCGGGCGGTTCTGGTCGCTTTCCATCTCCTCACCTTCTGGTCCACCAATTCAGGTGGGCCTTTCAGCAGCACAGTCCCAGCCCCTCGTTTGGGACGAAGTCACCGGCGCCTCCTCCATCGCTGGCACCGGACTCGATGCCCCCCAACCCCCCGCCATTCCCCACCGATCCTGACCCACCTCCCTACTTCGGGGAAACGCAGTCCGAACCTCCTCCCATCCCCCAGCTGGGGCTCGACTCTCGGCCCCTCCCCCTTGATTAGAAACAGACGCAACCCCCCCACCAGCATTCTTCCAACTTCTTCCTACCGGCCCCGTCCGCTGTCTTGGGGCCGGCCGCCTGCGGCCCCTCCGGTTTTGGAAGAGACCTCGAGCGCTTCCCCACCCGGGGACCTGCGCCCCGGACCCCTCCCGCTCTTTGGACCTCTGCTTTCGGCGGCCCCAAGCCCCCTCCCACAGGGGATGGAGGCCCCATTCCAGCCGCTCGGTCCCTCCGGTCACGGCTCCGGGCCCCCGATGCGCCTCGAACGGTTCCCGGGGCCCGCGGGGCGCGCGTCGCCCCCAAGAAGTCCAGCCCAAGCGCCCCCCACCCCCGGCCCCTCTTACCCGAGCCGGCGTCAGCAGGATCTCAGCGGCCGGAGCCGGGGCCGCAGCCGCGGCCGCCGCCTTGTCGGCCTTGTCGCCCTTGATGCCGGCCACGGCGGGCTGGAAGCTGATCTTCACCATGGCTGCGGCCGGCCGCGCGTCCGCCCTGCAGCCTCTGCCCGGGCAGCCTCGGGCTGTGCAGCCGCCGCTCCGCGCTCCGCAGGCACCGGAAGTTTGGCTGGTGCTCGAGTCCCTTTCCCTAGCCCCGCCCCGCCTCCAGCCAGCCCCGCCTCCAGCCAGCCCCGCCTCCAGCCAGCCCCGCCTCCAGCCAGCCCCGCCTCCAGCCAGCCCCGCCTCCAGCCAGCCCCGCCCCCGGCTCGCCCCGCCCCCGGCTCGCCCCGCCCCTAGTCAGCCCCGCCCCCGGCTCGCCCCGTCCCGTCAGCCCCGCCCCCAGTTCGCCCCGCCCACCTCACTTCGCCCCGCCCCCGCCGTCACTCCGCCCCGCCCCCCCGCGGGAGGGGCTTGGCACTCGCTGCGCCTGCGCCGCCTTCCCGCCCCCGGGGCGCTCAGTGACCCCTGCCGGGCGCGAACCTCCAACCCTGGAGGGCTGAGGTTTGCTCACATGCTCAGTCACTCACTCAGGCAGTCGCTCGCTCGCTCACTCGCTCGCTCATTCACCCCATCCATGCATCCATGCATCCAATCACACATGGACTCAGCCTCTTTCGCAGCCTTACCCCTTCCAGCTTCCTCTCCAAGACCAGTGTCCCCATAACATGATCTTTGTTGAAAGAATGTTTGCCAGGCAGGCAAATGCAGCTTCTAGACAAATTCTCCATCCCCTCTCCCTCCCTTCATACCCTCCTCTTTGGAAACGCTGCTGCCTTCACTGATCCTGCTCTCCTCATGGCTCGCTCCTCCCACCTGTCCTGGGCCCTGGAGGAGGCTTCAAGGCCAGGTGCTGAACTGCTTGCCTGTATCCTGCATCCATCCACATCCTTCATATTCCATCATCCTTTTTCCTTCATTTTTCATTCCTGTAGAACCTTCCTGAGGGTCTCTGGGGATGCATGCTAAGGATGCTGAGAGTAGAGAAATGAGGGCAGCCTGCGGCCTCGTTAGTGAGTGACAAGCTCTGTTGCCAGTTTCCCGCCTATCAGGAGGGTCTAGTGTGGTGGGAGGACCTGCCAGGGGGTGACTGGCGGCTTGGGTTCTAGTCAAGACTCTGCCCCTGCAAAGCATCACTGATACTGTGCAGGGCCAGGGGCTGGTGTTACTGGAGTGTCTCTTGGCACCCAAACCCTGGATCTTTCCTTACTGTCCCTGGTCCAGACTGGACTGGGGACAACACCCAGCAATCCACACAGAGCCTTGGGCTGAACACCAGCTTTTGGCTCTGCAGCTGAGTTGACTGCAGAAGGGAGGGGAGTCTAAGAGTTTGTTGAGGACAGCCCGAAGTCCTCCATTGACCCTTCCTACCCGTCAGGTCTTGGGTGGTTGCCTTGAGCCCTAGGTGCTCTCATCCTAGACTCCAACATCCTGGTTCAGATCTTGGATGAACCTATCAGCCTTGAGGACAGATAGCTTGAGAAGGAAGATTTAACAGATGCTAAGGTTCCCACTCTGGGAAACTGAGAAGGACAGGGAAGGTGGAAGAGGGTGGTTTGGAGGCCGACGAGTTTGGTTTGGGCAACAGCCAGAGACAAAGGGGCTATGGACTCCTATTTCTATTTATTGACTCCAAGAATTTCTAGTTGACTCTTGGTGTTTGGAGAAGTGAAGTCCCAGCCTTGGGTTAGATTCCCATCCAGCATCCCCAATATACATTCCTCCCTGCATGTCAAGCATTGTGTTAATCCCTGTAGCAAAAGATAGAAAGCCTTAAGATGCAACCCAGCAACCAAGGACCTATTCACATTCAACCTTCTGCTTGCCAAATTCCCATAATGTTTATGAAATTTACCCACAATGCTTTGTTCTTTTTTTATTGCTGAGTAATATTCCATTTTGTTAATATACTGCAATTGTCTATCCATTCTCTTGGTTGTGCACATCGGGGTTGCTTTTGGTCTTTGGCTATAATGAATAAAGCTGCTGTGACCATATCTGTACATAGCATTTTTTGTTGACATTTGTTGTCATTTTTCTTGAGTGTCACAAAGGGTGAGGTGGGAATGGTCCACTCCAGCAGATAGGCATATTTTATCACATGACACTGTTTTGAACACATGGTGATAATATAATGTGAACCAGTGCTTAGTTGATTTGGATTTATTATTGTTTTTAAATTCTCCACAGATGCTGCACCCCCTTGCTGCCTGACCTGGGGGACACCACTCCCACCACCCTTTCCCCTACCTCAGTATACTCCAGCCTAGGAGGGGAATTTTACCATTTTCTGCTCCCACTGGCAATGTAGGAGAGTTCCAGTTGCTTCACAACTTCACCAACATTTAGTGCTGTCAGTCTAAAGTTAGTAATCTTAGCTGATATAACAAGTTGTACTTTGTTATGGGTTTTTGTTTTTTTCTTTTTTGTTTTGTTTTGTTTTGTGTTTTTGTTTTTAGTGAGGGAACGGGGAGAGGCAGAGGGAAAGAGGGAGAGAAAATCTTAAGCAGGCTCCTCACCCAGTGTAGAGCCCAACACAGGGCTCGATCTCATGACCCTGAGATCATGACCTGAGCCAAAATCAAGACTTGGTCGCTTAACTGACTGAGCCACCCAGCTGCCCCCTTATTTTGGTTTTAATTTGCATTTCCCTGGTGACTAATGATGTTGAGTACCTTTTCTTATGGTATTGACCATTTGTATATCTTCTTTTGTGTAATGTCTGTTCAAGTCTTTTGGTCATTTTAGAGGTTAGATTGTCTTTTTTATTATTGCTTTGTAGGAGTTCATTGTACATTCTGGATACAAGTCCTCTGTCATACATATTTATTATGAATATTTCCTCTCAGATTGTGGCTGGTTTTTTCATTTCCTTAATTTTGTCTTATGATGAGCAGAATTTTATAGTTTTTTTTTTGAAATTTTTTTGAATTTTATAGTTTTAATACAGTTTAATGTATCAATCTCTAATTTTACGGTTAGCACTTTCAGTGTTTTATCTAAAACATCTTTGCTCAACCCTGAAATTGTGAAGATATGTTAGTATGTTTTCTTCTAGAAGCTTTGTAATTTTAGGCCTTACATATAGGTCTATGATTTATTTTTAGTTGTTTTTCTTAATGTATAGTGTAAGGTAGGAGTTAAGGTTTTGTTTTGTTTTGTTTCCTATATGATTATCTAGATGTTCCAGGATCATTTGTTTAATGAAATAGAAACTCCATTTTCCATTGAATTGCCTTGGCACTTTTGTCAAAAGGTTGGCAGTTTCTATGTTGGCTTATTTCTGGACTTATTCTGTTACATTCTTCTATTTTTTTTCTATCCTTTGCCAATTCACTCTATCTTGACTGCTGTAGATTTCTAGTAAGCCTTGACATCGGGCAGTGTAAAACTTTTTCATCTTTTGCAAGATAATTTTGTCCCTTGTAGATCCATATAACCTTTAGAATTGGCTTGTCAATTTCTACAAAACAAAACTTGTTAAATATAAATTGGGTCTGAGTTGAATCTAGAGATCAATTTGGGGAAAACTGATGTCTTAACAGTATTGAATTTAAATCCAGGAACATGGCATATCTCTCTGTTTGGCTCTTTAATTCTTCTCACTAATGTTTTGTAGATTTCAGTGCAGAGGTCTCATGTATCTCTTGTTAAATTTATGCCTAAATGTTTTATGTTTTTGATGTCATTGCATTTATTATTTTTGTCATCTTCCAATTCTTTACTGGTAGTATATAGACATACAATTGATTTCAAAAAAATGACTGTGTATTTTGTAAATTTAATAATATTTATCTGTCCTGGTATTTTTTATAGATTCCTTGGGCTTTCTAATATATATTCATGCCATCTGAGAACAAAGACAGTTTTACTCCTTTTTCTCTTTATGCTTTTTTTTTTTTTTTTTTTTTTCCCAGCCTTATTGGTTAGGACTCTAGGACAGTGTCAAATAAAAGTGTTAAGGGTAGATATCTTCATTTTGTTTCTCAAGAGGGAAAATGTTCAGTATTTTGCCATGAATGGAATTTGGTTGTAGGTTTTTCATAGATGCCCTGTGTATTAGTTTCCCAGAGGAAACTCTGTGGTGACATCACAACTTGGGTGGCTGAAAATAAGAATGTGATTATTTCAAAGCTCTGGAAGCTCTAAGTCTAGAATCAAGGTTTCAGGGGTGCCTGGGTGGCTCAGTCGGTTAAGCATTTGACTCTTGGTGTCAGCTGAGTTCATGATCTCATGGGTTGTGGGTTGTGAGACTGAGCCCCATGTTGGGCTCTGAGCTCAGTTTGCTCGGAGATTCTATCCCTCTGCCCCTCCCTCCACTCATGTCTATGCACACTTGTGCTCTCTCTCCCAAATAAACAAAAAGATCTATATAAATAAAATAAAGGCTTCAGTATGGTTATGCTTGCTTTTATACCTGTAGGGGATAATACTTCTTTTCTTCTAGTTTCTGGTATTGTTGGCAACCCTGGCATTACTTGACTTATAGACACATCACTCCAATCTTTGCCTCCATCATCACATGACTTTCTTCTGCCTGGGTCTCCGTTTTCACATGACACTTTCTTCCTCTTATAAGAACAATAGTCATATTGGATTAGGGCCCACCATGATGACTTCATATTAACTTGATTATATCTGAGAAGACCCTATTTCCAAATATAGTCACATAGGTTGTTAGAATTTCAACATCTTTCTAGCGGACACAATTCAATCTGTAACATCCTTAATCATATTGAGGAAATTCTCTCTTTTCCTAGTTTGCTGAGAGTTTTAATCATGAATGGGCATTACATTAGATCAAATACATTTTCTTCAGCTAAAGTGACCATATGAATTTCATCTTTTATTAGAAACTGTATTAATTGACCTTTGAATCTTAAAAGAGCCTTGTGTTCCTGGCATAAACCTTACTTGGTCATAATATGTTGACCTTTTCATATATTATTGGAGTCAACTGGTTGATATCTTGTTAAGCTTTGTTGTTGTTGTTTTTTCTTATCTATGTTCATGAGAGCCATTACGCTCTCTTTCCTTGTGATACCAGTTTTTGGTATCAGGGTTATGCTGACTTCATACAATGAATTAGGGAGTCTTTCCTCCTCCTTTTTTTTCTGAGAAAGTTTAAGTGAGATTGGTGTTATTTTTTCCTTAAGATATTTGATATAATTTACCAATAAAGGCATGGGGATCTGGAATTGTTATTCCAAGCTTATGGGTAAGCTTGTAACTATGAATTCAATTTCTTTAACAAATATAAAGCTATTCAGATTTTCTATTTCTTCCTATGTCAGTTTTGGTAAGTTGCATCTTTGAAGAATTTATCCATGTCATCTAAATTGTCAGGATGGTGCTATTTTAAGTGGAGAGATGGGTGTGCAAGGTCAGGACCCTCAGTAGACCAGAAGAGAGAACCCTAGACCAAGATCTTTGCCTGGGATCTTTCAGGATACTAAGGAGCGTATACCGTATACCGATACACCTGGCCTGGTGACCATTGTGCCATCTATGAAGGAAGAACAGGTGAAACAGTCTTGGGAGTTTATTCACCACCAGAAAGTTCTCATAAGGGAGCAATGATGTGCACATGAGTTTGGCTTAAATTTGTAAGAGCTTGGGCCCCTTCCCCCTTTAAAAAAAAAAATTTAACCTATTTAGATCAGTGGTTCTCAAAGTGTGTTTTGGGGAACCCTGGACATCCCCACAACTCTTTCTGAGAATTTGGAGGTCAAAGCTATTTGTCTAATAATATTAGGCTTATTTCCATTTTTAAATTTCATTCTCTCATGAGAATTCAGTGGAGTAATTGAGAAGTTACATGACATGTAGTATCATAATAGGTTGGAAGCAGAGAAAATAGAAGAATCCAGCTCTCTTCTATTAAGCTAGATATTAAAGATATTTGCAAAAATATAAAATGCCTCCACTGTTCTGAGTTTTTTGCTTTGTAAAGTACTGTTTTTCAAAATAAAAATGTTATTATATTAACATGTAATAGGTTTATACTGTTATTTTTGTATGACTTAATAAATAGCCCATAGATGTCTCAGTTTTAATTTTCAATATGGTTAATATCATTGAGTGTATTTTCCACATAAACAAAATATCTTTAGGCTCCTTGATGTTTTTAAGAGTTTAAAGGGACCCTGAGTCTAAAAAATTTGAGGACTGCTGATTCAGATAGTTTTTTGCGGGATGGGAGGGAGGTGGGGGGGTGATACATTTTATTGAGATATAACATATACAGAGAAATATTCTTTTTTTAAAAAGATTTTATTTATTTATTCATGAGAGATGAGAGAGAGAGAGAGAGAGAGAGAGGCAGAGACATATGCAGAGGGAGAAGCAGGCTCCATGCAGGGAGCCCGATGTGGGACTCGATCCCGGGACTCCAGGATCACAACCTGAGCCAAACGCAGACGTTCAACTGCTGAGCCACACAGGCGTCCCGACACAAAAATATTCTTAAATTATAAGTGTGCAGCTCCATGAATATTCACAAAACAAAATAAAATATTCATATAGATGTAACTAGCACACAGATCAAGAAACAGAACATTAGCACTCACCTTTGTCCCCACTCCTGACCCAAGAGTAAACATTATCCTCATTTCCTGCCCCATGAAGAGCTTTGCCTGTTTTAAAAATGGTATCTATAGGGATCTCACAGTATGTACTCTTTCCTGTCCCCATCCTGAACATCACGATTGTGAGGGCCATCCATGCGGAGGGTACTGGGGGCTGCTTCATTCCTGAGTGCGTGGTGTTCAGCTGTGCACCACCATCCATTCTGCTGTTGGTAGGCACTTTGGCTGTTTCCAGTTGGGGGCTCTTAGGAACAGTGCTTCTGTTCCTGACATGTGTCCTCAGCAAATGTGCACACCCATTACTGCTGGGTACATACTGGGGACTGGTTTCCTTTTCAGTGCCACAGACCGGAAGGTGAGGCTTTCACAGCAGCAAGCATGTTCCACAAGAGCCACCCTGACAAAGGTGTGGAAAACAAAGCTCTTTGTTTTTAACTCAGAATCTTCCACCCAGTCCTTTCATTTATCACCGTGCCACACACATGGTCTTAGGTATGGCCCTCCAAGCTGGATTTGTGCTGTGAAAAAATATATATTTTAAAAATATTTTATTTATTTATTTGAGGGGGGAGGGACAGAGGGACAGGGAGAAGCAGCCCCCCTGCTGAGTGGGGAGCCAGACATGGGGCTGGATCCCAGGCCCCTGGGATCATGGGATCATGACCTGAGCCGAAGGCAGACGCTTAACTGACTGAGACATCCAGGCACCCCACGTGCTGTGAAAATATTTTGATGGGAAGTGTTTTTTTTTTTTTTTTTACGGGAAGTGTGTTTTGGAGAGAGGTGGTATAGTGTCTGGGCTGTGGCAATACACCCGTTGGGACTGGATCTCCATCCCCACCACTTCCTAGTTCCAGGACCTCCTCAAATGAGCTTCTCACTTGCTCCCAGGAAGTGGAGACTGGCCTGCAATGACCCCACTGAAAGGCCTCCTGCAAACCGTCACACCAACCTACCCGCTTTGGCACATGCCATCAGCAATATAATGGGTAAGACATTCCCTTCAAGAGAGCAACTACACGTGGAACATTCTTGCCAATAGACTTTATGACCTATGTAAGACACAATATTTTATTGAAAGCATAAAGCTTAAGTAAAATGGAGAAACAAACGTATTCTTGGATGGGAAGATGATGAAAATGTTGATTCTCCTCCAAATCAAAGCAAATCCAATTATAATCCTAATAGGTTTTTGCAGACAAGCAGAAATACTATTCTAAAATTCGTCATTGCAATTGCCAAGAACTTTAAAAGAAAAAAGAATGATGAGTACAGCTTCCAGCCTAACAACATACTATACCGAAATGTAGCAGATGAAGATACTGGTGACTATAGAGTGGAGACTTTCTAACTGTACCAGGCAAGAAGTCATGAGGGAAAATTTGATATGTTTACACATCTGAAAATACCATATATGAAATAAAGAGGCAAATGTCAAATAAGAAAAATGCTAGTTATTTCTGATAGAGGGAAGGCTGAGAAATGTAGTCCTTTTAATTGGGCAGCAATGAGCTCAGTAAATTTCTATTCTTAAAGTAGAAAGAGAGAGAAAAGCAGAGAATCAGCAGTTCCTGCAGAAAGAATTCATAATAAAACAGTAAGAGTCCAGAGTATTGAAAGAAAGAACTCAGGGGTGCCTGGCAGTCAGAGAAACATGTGACTCCTGATCTTGGGGTGGTCAGTTTGAGCCCCATGCTGGGTGTAGAGATTACCAAAAAACAAAACAAAACAAAAACTTAAAAGAATTCATAATATAAAAAAATAACGAGAAAGTAAATGACTTAAGGATTGATACCAAGAATCTAGGGAGAGAACAACAAAAAAACCCGAAGAAAAGAGAAGGAAATAAATTAATGGAAAAATGGAGGACCTGATAAATATGTATAGATTTCTCTTTTTTCCACAATATCTTTTTTCTCCTTGCCAGCTTTATTGAGGTATAATTGACTAGCGAAAATTGTATGTACTTCAGGTGTACAACGTAATGATTTGAGATATGTATGCATTGTGAGATGCACGCTACAATCAAGTTAATTAATACATCCACCACTTGTTGCCATTTTGTGTCTATGTGATAACATTTAAGATCTACTCTATTAGCAAATTTAATGTATACAGCACAGTATTGTTAACTAGTCACCACGCTCCACATTAGATCCCTAAGACTTATTCATCTTATAACTGAAAGTTTGTACCTTTGACCAGCATCTCCCCATTTCCCCATTTCCCCATTTCCCAGCCTGTGGTAACCACCATTCTACTCTTTGTTTTAGATTCCACGGATAGGGACACCTGGGTGACTCGGCAGTTCAGCGTCTGCCTTCGGCTCATGGCATGACCCTGGAGTCCCAGGATCGAGTCCCACATCAGGCTCCCTGCGTGGAGCCTGCTTCTCTCTCTGCCTACGTCTTTGCCTCTCTCTCTCTCTGTGTCTCTCATGAATAAATAAATAAAATTTTTAAGAAAAAAAGAAAATCTAAATAATAAATAAGAGAAAAATATTAATTCAGTGAGAAAGATATAGATAAGGTGGATACTATAAATTATACATTATTTTATATACAATAATATCTAGTAGATATAAATATTTTAAGTGGATGAATTTATAGGAAAGTAAATGGTCAACATGAACCAGAGAAGAAATAGAATATCATAATGCCCTACATTCAAGGAAACTACTGAAGAAAGTTCTCAAATCAATTATCTTAAAAAATGGTCTGAACAGCCAGACCACTTAACTAGATAGTTCTTTCATTTTGAAGGAACCACTAATTCTATGCATGCTTCCATTAATTTTAGGCATAGATGATATAGTCTGACACAAAAATCTGACAAATGAGAAAAATATGAATCGAGATACAAATATTCAATACTACACAAAAAGAGCAGAGAAGTGCCAGCCAGGAGAACTTCTCCCAAGAATAAAGACTCAGATTTCATGTTTGAAAATCCACAGGAGGAGAAATTGCTTCATAAAATTATGTGTAAAAGCAATAACTATTCAAACTTGATAAGCATAGAAAATAATAAGAAAATAAAACAACTATTATGACAAACCCCACAGTAACCACTGTTAATACTTTGTTATTTTTCATCCAGTGTTTTTTACTCTCTCTTAATATATGTGTTTGCTGTGTTTTCTGCAGAATTAGGACCACATTTTGTGTATTCATGTGTATATTCATGAATATATTTGTGCATATTCATATGTATATGTGTTCCTTTTAATTTTTTAAAAGATTTTATTAATTCTTTAAATAAATCTTTTAAAGATGTATTTATTTATTTGAGAGAGAGAGAGAGAGCACGAGCCAAGGGAGAGAGAGAATCTCAAGCAGACTCCACACTCAGCACAGATCTCACGATTCTGAGATCATGATCTGAGCTTAAATAGAGAGTTGGACACTTAACCAACTGAGCCACCCAGGTGCCCCAAGAATTTTTTTTATATAGTCTCTGGCTCCAAAGTGGGGCTCAAACACCCCCCAGATCGAGTTGCACGCTCCACTGACTAAGCCGGCCAGCCGCCCCAGTATGTGAGTGTTCTCAACTGGGGGCAATTTTGACCTTTGGGAAACATCTGGCAATGTTTGCAGACATTTTCAGCTGTGCTATTGGTCTCTGATGGGTAGAGGCCAGGATTGCTGCTGAACCTAATTGCCCAGTCTAAACTGTCAATAGTGCCAAAGTTGAGAAACCCTGATTAACATCTTGCTTTTTTTTTTCTCTTTAAAATAACTTCAGCATTTTCTCACTAAGTCTCAGAATCCACCATGTCGCCCACCTTCCCTATGTGATTTTGTCACCTTACGTGATGAAAGGGATTTTGCAGAAAAAACTGAGGTCCCAAGCCCAACCTGGATTCTCTG
Source organism: Canis lupus familiaris (assembly GCF_011100685.1). Taxonomy (NCBI): domain Eukaryota; kingdom Metazoa; phylum Chordata; class Mammalia; order Carnivora; family Canidae; genus Canis; species Canis lupus. The sequence goes on along the minus strand of NC_049246.1, from coordinate 43,003,682 downwards.
TGTGGTCCCAATATCATTGCATGAGTCCTTAGAAGCAGAGAACTTTCTCTGGCTGGAGCAAGACAGGTGTGGCAGGAGGAGAACTTCGAGTTGAAGCTTGGAAGGATAGGAGTGGTGTTGCTGGGTGAAGAGGGGGAAGAGCCAATGTGACAAGGAATGCAGGAGTGACTCCCAGCTGAGGGCAGGAAGACAGAGACCTCGGTCCAAACACCACACCGAATTGGATTTTCCGACAACCGAATGAGCCCGGAAGTGTGTTCCCCGCCCCACCCCCCAGGTGTTTTAGATTTGGAGCTCACCCTGGTCCGCTGGTCCGCACCTTGCTTTTGACCTTGTGAACCCTGAACAGAGGAACCAGCAGAGCCCACCTGGACTGTTGACCCACAGAGCTCCGAGATGATGAATTGTAATGCTACTAAATCTACGATGCTGTTCCTGCAGTAATATAAGATAAATAGGTACGGCACGATGAACAATTCTCTCCTATTCAGAAACATCTCTGTGTGCATAGATCTTTGGCCCCCTCATAGGCTTTCTACAAACCTTGCCTGGCCCCTCTCTGGAAATGTTCTTTTTGATTTATCATCAGCTGTACTTGAGAGAAGTGGCTACACCTTGCTCTTACTCCCATTTAGTGAAATCTTGCGAAACGTATCCTTTAATTTGATAAGTAAAAACATACACCTTGATACTCTATATATCTTGCCATTTTTTCCAGTAAAATAATTTAAAGCACCAGATATTTGCTAATTATGTATTTTTTTTAAAAAAGAACTATTTCTTGGATTTATCAGTTCTATTTTTTTCCTGTTTTCTAGTTACCTTATTCTGCCTTTATTTTTTTTTAAGATTTATTTTTTTAGAGAGAAAGAGAGAAATCACACACACAAGTGGTAGGGGGCAGAGGGGAGAGAGAGTCTTAGAGGCCCCACTGAGCATGGAGCCTGACTCAGGCCCCATCTCACAACTCAGAAATCATGACCTGAGCCGAAATCAGGAGTGGATGCTCAACTGACTGAGCCACCCAGGTGCCCCTATTTCTGCCTTTTTTTTCCCCTCCTATATCTGCCTTTTAAAAAGTTTATTTCCTTCTCTTTTCTTCATGTGTATTCTATTTTTTCTTTTATTGCTATTGCTATTGCTATGAACTTTCCTTTTCTCATGTTCAAATTAGAGGAGATTATTTCATAGGTAATGATGACTAAATCATTATATTAAGGCTTAAAAGAGATAACAAACAGCACAGAACCTGGAGACACTTAGTGTAACTCAAACAATTTTGTGCCGCTGGCTGCTTGGGTTGCTTCCAGTTTTTCCCTATTATAAACAATGCCGTGGCGGACATCCTCATTACTCTTCACAAAGGCATCCTGCTTCCGACCCACCAGCACTGCTACTACTGCTGCTTCCTTCCTACAGCCTCCGCAGCAAGGAGGACATTTTTTTTCAATTTAAATCATTAAAAAAAAAAAAAAAAAAAAAAGAATCACATTGCTTTATCTGCATTTTCCAGAACACAGCTCAAAAAATAGAAATATCAACAGGAATACACATTTTAAAAAAAAGATTTATTTATTTCAGGCAGGGGAAGAGCAGAGAGAGGGAGAGAGTCAACAGGAACACAAATCTGAAGTATATTTAGAAGCAAGTTGTTTTTATTACCCATTATATCAGAGACTTAGTTTTTTTTTTTAAAGGATTTTATTTATTTATTCATGAGACACACACACACACACACACAGAGGCAGAGACAGAGACACAGACAGAGGCATGAAGCAGGCTCCATGCAGGGAGCCCGATGTGGGACTCCATCCTGGGACTCCAGGATTACTCCCTGAGCTGAAGGTGGCGCTAAACCGCTGAGCCACCCGGGCTGTCCAGAGACTTAGTTTTTAATAAAAAGTTTATTTAAAATGGAAATACTTTGCTTTTCTGAGGATAAATTACATCAGTGCATATTGCAGAAATTTCAGACCATATAGACAGACAGCTATATTAGGGTGCCTGGGTGGCTCAGTTGTTTAAGTGATCAACTCTTGATTTTTGGCTCAGGTCATGATCTCAGGGTGGTGAGATCGAGCCTTGTTTTGGGCTCCACACTGAGTGTGGCCTGCTTAAGATTCTGTCTCCCAAAGGGAACCCTCTTACACTGTTGGTGGGAATGTGAACTGGTGCAGCCACTCTAGAAAACTGTGTGGAGGTTCCTCAAAGAGTTAAAAATAGACCTGCCAGCAATTGACCCAGCAATTGCACTGTTGGGGATTTACCCCAATGATTCAGATGCAATGAAACGCCGGGACACCTGCACCCCAATGTTTCTAGCAGCAATGTCCACAATAGCCAAACTGTGGAAGGAGCCTCGGTGTCCATCGAAAGATGAATGGATGAAGAAGATGTGGTCTATGTATACGATGGAATATTACTCAGCTATTAGAAATGACAAATACCCACCATTTGCTTCAACGTGGATGGAACTGGAGGGTATTATGCTGAGTGAAGTAAGTCAATCGGAGAAGGACAAGCATTGTATGTTCTCATTCATTTGGGGAATATAAATAATAGTGAAAGGGAATAGAAGGGAAGGGAGAAGAAATGTGTGGGAAATATCAGAAAGGGAGACAGAACATAAAGACTCCTAACTCTGGGAAACGAACCAGGGGAGGTGGAAGGGGAGGAGGGCGGGGGGTGGGGGTGAATGGGTGACGGGCACTGAGGGGGACACTTGACGGGATGAGCCCTGGGTGTTATTCTGTATGTTGGTAAATTGAACACCAATAAAAATTATTTTATTAAAAAAAAAAAAAAGATTCTGTCTCCCTCTCTCTGCCCCTCCCTTCCCACTCATGCTTTCTCTTTATCTCTAAAAAAAAAAAAAAAAAAAAAAAAAGAAAGAAAGAAAGAAAGAAAAAGAAAAAGAAAAAGCCAGCCATGTTAGGTAGCTGCCATAACAAAGACCCACAGACTGAGTGGCCCAAAAACCCAGAAATTTTTGGTCTCACCATTCTTGGGGCTAGAAGCTCAGATCATGGTGCTGTCATGGATGGTTCTCTCTGAGGCTGTGAGGGGCAGCCTGTCCCAGGCCTGTCCCCTGGCTTCTGCTGGTTAACTGGTCAGCTTTGGTGCTCCCTGGTGTGTGGAAGCATCACTCCGATCTCTGCCTTCATCTTCACATGGTGTTCTCCGGGTGTGTGTGTGTGTGTGTGTGTGTGTGTCCAAATTTCCCCTTTTAAGAAGGATCCCTATTATATTGGATTAGGGCCCCTCCTAATGACCTCATCTAATTACATCAGCAGTGACTATTTTCAAAAAAAGTCAAATTCTAAGGTACCAGAAGGCATAGGACTTCAAATATGAATTTTAGGGGGACACACTGTGACCCACAACAGCCACCTTGTTCATAATTACACTTCCCTCGGAGAACAGCTATCACCGCCGTCAATATGCAATCGGTGGATATTGTCCCAGCTCCCAGCTCCACGCAGCTGTACACTCACAAAGTTTATTTTGTCAAAAATGGAATTATACACTTTTCGAACCTGCCTTTTTTTCACTGAACTAAATGCTCTGAACGCTTTTCCGTGTCACCAAATACAGATTATATTTTAATGGGTGTAAAGAACTCTATTCTACGATGTGCCACGTTTTATTGATTGAAGAATATTTGTTTTTCCAAATGTTTGCTCCCACGAGCAGAGCAGCCCCAAGGTACCTGCATGCAGTGTGCCCTCTTGATTCCTAGCTTGCTGTTTCCCCAAGATGAATTGCCACAGGTGGGTCCGCTGCTTTAAAACGGCCTGTGCCTTGCAAAACATTTTGACACATGGACAGCCCTCCCTCCAGACACGCTGTGACTCTACGCTCCTGCCACCAGGGCGCTTCCTCTGCCCAACGGGCCTGTCTGCAGCCTCCCACCCTTCGGGGAAGCCAGCTCCCTTCTAGCAGCTGAGGTCAGATCTCCAAGTCATCCTTGTGGCCTTGTGGCCTCACACCTCACACTGAATCTTTTTTTTTTTTTTTAAAGATTTTATTTATTTATTCATGAGAGACACAGAGAGAGGGTCTCTGTGTCTCTGCCTCTCTCTGTGTCTCTCATGAATAAATAAATAAAATCTTAAAAAACAACAATCTTAAAAAACAGAAGAAGCCCCTTTGTATATTTAGAATATCAGCTCCGTCCACCCCAAGTCACTGGTATTTTTCCATCTTGACATCTGCCTCTTTATTGAATTCATGAACCGTTCTGACATGTAAACCCATCACATTCCCCACTCTGATGTCTCCCTTGCCTGTACACTTAGAAATACTCCTCTTTTTTTTTTTTTAAGACTCCTCTTTAAACTTATATTCACTGGTGTTTCCTTCCAGCATCGTTATATATAGAGAACAGAAAAATGAGTCATTAACTTAAAAAAAAAAAAAAAAAAAGTTCTGGACAATTGTATTGGCCTCTCAAGACCCATTTTATTTTATTTTTGTTTATTTTTATTTTTTTCAAGACCTATTTTATCTTTTTTTAAAGATTTTATTTATTCACTCATGAGAGACAGAGAGAGAGAGAGAGAGAGAGAGAGAGAGAGAGTGAGGCAGAGACACAGGCAGAGGGAGAAGCAGGCTCCACGCAGGGAGCTGGGACCTCAGAATCATGATGACCTGAGCCTCCCAGGAGCCCACTACCACTCCCCCACCCCATGCCCCAAACCTGTCAGACTTTTTTGAGTCCCCCTCCCCTGAAGGAAGGGAAACGATTTTCAACATTTTGGATTCAGCAAAAATACGCTTTGGAAGATGAGTTATGAAAAAATCGCTCAAAAGTGAAATCAACTCTTGAAAATGTGGCCCCCATTTACTTATTCATTCATAACCTGCCGATGCGAGATACCTTATGGGTCAGGCTGCCCGGTTCAGACAGGAGGGAACCAAGACTGCCAAGGGCCCTACTGTTCCCTTGCATTGCGCATTCTAGTGGAGGGAGACAAAAATAATCGAGTAAAAAAATGTGATGAGCTCTAAGAGAAAGAAATAATATGAAGAAAATAAAGCAGGAAGAGAGGAGGGAGTGGGGGTGGCCAGCATTGGCTAGAGGTCAGGGCAGGCTTCCCGGAGGAGGGGCCATGGAGGTGCCAGTGAAGATGGGTGTGTTAGATATTACCCACTGTTGTCAAATCCAGAGCCTGTATTTTTTAAAAATTTTATTTATTTATTCATGAGAGACACACAGAGAGAGAGAGGCAGAGACACAGGCAGAGGGAGAAGCAGGCTCCATGCAGGGAGCCCGATATGGGACCCGATCCCGGGTCTCCAGGATCATGCCCTGGGCCGAAGGCAGATGCTCAACCACTGAGCCACCCAGGTCCCCAGAGGCCGTATTTTTTAATAGAGGTGGACGTTCAATTAGGGGAAAGCAGCATACGTGTGGCCTTGCGGCCCTGGGCTTGCCTTCACATCCACAGCTCCCGTGCTCTGACGTTTCACCCGCCAGGAAGAGTGAAGGTCCTGCTTGTCTCGGGGAGAAGTGGGCTCTGCGGGCCCAGAAATCTGTTCCTGTTTAGGCCTGCGCGCCGGAGGCCTTCTCTTCTGGCCTGGAGCTGCTGTCCTTCCGCTGGCTTAATGACATCCCTTCGGCCGTGATTATTGCTGTCGATACAAGAGAGCAAGTCCAGGAATCAATAACACGTCGGATTCCGGGCTAAATCGTGCCCCCCGCACAGGTTGAAAGCCTAACCCCCAGCACCTCAGAATGTGATGGTATTTGCAAATAGGACTTTTGCAGAGGTAATTAAGTTAGTGCAGTCAATTGGGGTGGGTCCTAATCCCGTATTAGGACTCCCAAGGAGTCCTCCTGGGAAGGGGTCCTTAGGACACGGGCCCACAGAGGGAAGGCCACAGGAAGACAGAGGGAAGGCCACAAGAAGACAGGGGAGGCGACGGCCCTCTGCAAGCCCCGGTGAGAGGCCTCAGGTGGGAGCAACCCCGACAACAGCCTGATCTTGGATTTCTGGGCTCCTGCATCGTGAGAAAGTCATTTTCTGTTTTTTTTTTTTTTTTTTTTAATGATTTTATTTATTTATTCATGAGAGACATAAGAGAGAGAGACACACACAGGCAGAGGGAGAAGCAGGCTCCATGCAGGGAGCCCGATGTGGGACTGGATCCTGGGACTCCAGGATCAGGCCCTGGGCTAAAGGCAGATGCTCAACCACTGAGCCACCCGGGCTGCCCCATTTTCTGTTGTTTAAGGGAGACAGTCTGGGGTCCTTGTAATGGCAGCCCGAGCGAACTCCTACAGGGAGATTCAGGGTATCCTTAGGACGAAATTGAAAAGAATGAAAGTGTGGTGGTGGAAACAGATGACTTACTGCAAGAAATGTTTGTGGATGGGACACCTGGGGGGCTCAGTGCTTGAGCATCTGCCTTTGGCCCAGGGTGTGATCCTGGGGTCCGGGGATCGAGTCATTGGGTTCCCCACAGGGAGCCTGCGTCTCCCTCTGCCTATGTCTCTGCCTCTCTCTCTGTGTCTCTCATGAATAAATAAAATCTTAAAAAAAAAAAAAAGGAAATGTTTATAAATACGGGCTTTATATTCTGGGATAGAAAGAGAAGTGGGTGGATTCAAGGTGGGTTGGAAGTAGAATCCGAAGAATTCGGAGAGAGACCAGACCTGTGGGGAAGGGGGGAAGGAAAGATGATTCCTGGGTTTGGGACCTAAGGACCCGGATGGATAGTGAGGAAATGGGGAATGAGTCGAGAGTTTTCTTAGCTATCTGGCATTTGAGATGCTCTTTCAGCATCCAGGAGACATCCAATAGCAGCTTGAGCTGTGAACTCTGCAAGCAGGTTGGGCTGGAGATAAAAATGTGGGATTCAGCCCTTACAGACAGAATTTGAAGTCGTGGGGCTAGATCAAGTCACCTGGATGAAGAAGCCAGAGGTTGGGATGACGTCTGATTTGTTAGGTTTTTATTTATATTAAAATATTTTATTTCCCTTGTGATTCCCTTTTTTTTCCACATGGTTATTGAGAAAAGTGTTCTTCCACTCCCACATATTTGGGGATTTGAGAGCTATCTTTACGTAATTGACTTCTAATTTATTTCCATTGTGTTCAGAGAACGTTACTCTAAATAGTTTAAATCCCTTTCCTTTCAGATTTGTTGAGCCTCTCACTTGGTGGTCCCACCTATAGTTGATCTTGACAAACATTTCCTGTGCACTGAAAAAAAAAAAACCTGCCTATTTTGTGCAGTTTGGGGTTTTCAATTCTACGAATGTCAATTGCGGCAGGTTGGTTGGTAATGTTACTTGCATCTCCTGTGCCCTGGGAAACTTTTAAGCAAATTAACTTCATTTTTTTGAGAACAGTTTAAATTTGCAGAAAAACTGCAAATATAGGACAGAGGAGTTCCCTTATGCCCCGTACCCAATTTCCCTCACAATTAACATCTTACCCGTGGATGGTGCTCTTAGTCCCATCATGAATCTTATTATTAACTAACGGCTCATGCTTCCTTGTTCAGATTTCCTTCGTTTTTACCCAATGTGCCTTTTCTGTTCCAGGATCTCACCCACGATCCCACATGACATTTAGTCATTCAATTTCTTTAGGCTCCTCTTGGCTGTGACAGTTTCTTAGATTTTTTCCCCTGTTTTTGGTGACCTTGGCGGTTTTGAGATATTCTGTAGAGTGTCCCGCTAAGGGATTTTCTTGTTATGATCAGATGGGGTTTTGGGGTTTGGGGGAGGAAGGCCAGAGGTAAAGTGACCAACATGATTCACCCCCCCTTGATGCCGATGATCAATCACCAGACTGGGATGCCCGGGTAGCTCAGCAGTTGAGCACATCTGCCTTTGGCCCAGGGCCTGAGCCCAGGGTCCAGGATCGAGTCCCACATCGGGCTCCTTGTGGGGAGCCTGCTTCTCCCTCTGCCTGTATCTCTGCCTCTCATGAAAAATAAATAAAATCTTTAAAAAATTTTAAAAAATCACCAGACTGAGGAGATATTTATTTATCAGTCTAACGGGGCATCCTGCATTTTATCGGGCCACGCTCTCCAGCCGGCCTCCTCTCCTCTGCCAAATGCCCCTGTGAAACATCAGGGAGGTTAGGATATGCCTCAAAATATGTATGTCCTTCCCCAGTAATTTTCGTCCAATGTATGAATGTTCTTTTCCAGTGTTCAACAGTTTTTGGTTTGTTTGTTTGTTTTTCTTTTTCCAGCCACCAGTGCTCTCAGCCCATCACCATGAGTTTTTTTCTCTCCTGGGGAATAAGCGGGCTTCAGCAATGGCCCAGGATCCTTTGGAATTTGCCCGACGGAATCTTGGCTCTTCCTCTGCCTCCGTCCGTCTGTGCGGCCGGCCCTGCCATCTGCTTGGGAGAGAGTCTCCTCTAACGTTAAAGGGCAAATTCCCCATAGCTTGGAGGTTTGGTGAGCATTTGTGTGATTGTCTTGCTGTAATTCAGGAAGCACTTGAAATATCTGCTGGTGCTCCTGTCTCTCCCTTTCTCTGTTTTCCTGACATCAGCGAAGCTTTGGAAGCTTAGAGACTTTTACAGACCAGGACACTGATTATTTCCTCTTCTTCAGCTGATTTAGTGTGCATCTGATTTCCTTCAACTGTTTTTGAGGGACTCCCGGGTGACTCAGTGGTTGAGCATCTGCCTTCGGCCCAGGGCGTGATCCTGGGGTTCCAGGATCAAGTCCCGCATCGGGCTCCCCACAGGGAGCCTGCTTCTCCCTCTGCCTGCGTCTCTGCCTTTCTCTCTGTGTCTCTCATGAATAAATACATTCTAAAAACCTTAAAAAATAATAAAGTGTTTTTGAAATAATGCTTTATGTGAGTGGCATCCATCAGTTTCTTTAGGCGCCGCTTTGATTCGTCTAGAAGTGTCCGTTTTTGCTGTGCTGCTTACACCTGGGCCCCAGCCCCACCATCCAGGCTGTCTCCCCCGCCCCCCGACCCAAGCCCATCACCCAGTTACTCCTCCTTAGCCAGTGGTCCCCTAGAGGCGTGATCGGATTTTTTTCAGAGTTTTTGGAACATTTCACTTTGTTCAGTCTGTTCACTTTACTCTCCCTTCCCTTCTTTGGCTTCTTGTGAAAGCAACTTCGTGCATCCCCAAAGATCATCATCTTTCTCCAAAGCATCTGTAGTATTGTCCAAAGCTCTTCCTTTTTTTCCCCCTTCTGATCTATTTTGAAGGTTGTTCCAGTCGCAGGTACGTGGCCGTGTTTTAATGCATCTTCTAAAGACTGAACGTTTCTTATGATGCTGCCATCAGCTCCACTTGTTCCGAATGTTTAGATTTCCCTTTGATACGTACTTTTTCTGAAAGACTATTTTAAGTCCAAGAGTTGGTGGTTTCCAGCTCTTTAGTAAAAGTCCCCAGGTTTTCTAAAAAAGACTTTTTAAAAAAGATTTATTACTCTGAGAGAGAGAGAGAGAGCATGAGCAGGGGAAGGGGTTGAGAGTGAGGGAGAGAGAATCCCAAGCAGACTCCTCACACGGGGCTTGATCTCATGACCCCAAGATCATGACCTAAGCCGAAACCAAGAGTTGGATGCTCAATTGACTGAGCCACCCAGGTGTCCCAAGACTTTCCTTTTTTTTAATACAACCATCTTGGAGTCACAGTAAAATTGCGGGGCAAGTACAGAGATTTCCCATATACCGTCTGCCCCCACTCATGCACCGAATCCCCCACCATCAACATCTCCCACTGGAGTGAGACATTGGTTACAGGTGATAAACCGGCGGTGACGTGTCATTGTCACCCAAAGCCCATGGTTTACGCCAGCCTTCACTCCTGCTGTTGTACATTCTATGGGTTTGGGCAAATGTATAATGACTCATATCCATCATTTTTCTTTTCACTGCCCTAAAAATCTTGGTCATTTTAATAGGAGTGCAGTGGCATCAAAACTGCCGTTTGAATTTGTATTTCTCTGATGATATGCAATGTAGGGCATCTTTTCATGCGCTTCTTTGCCATCGGAATGTCTTCTTTGATGAGGTGTCTGTTAATAAGATCTTTGAGCCGGTTTTGAATTGGGCTTTTTTCGACTTAAAGAGTTCTGTGTATATTTTGGATAATAGTATTTTGTCAGATGTGTCTTCTGCGAATTCTTTCTCCTGGTCTGTGGCTTGCTGCTTGTTCTCTGGAGAATGTCTTTTGCGAGCAGAAGTCTTTGCTTTTAATGAAGTCCTGCTTATCATTCGTGTCTTCTGTGAGTTATGCCTCTGGTTGTATCGAAAAGGTCATCCCCATATCCAAGGTCACTTCTCCTATGTTATTCTCTGGGAAGTTTCATAAATCTTGCTTTTTTACAGTTGAGTCTAGATCCCATTCGAGGACATTTTGGTGAAGGGGGAAGGTCTGTGTTTAGATCCTGGAAGAGCCCCAGAATCCAGTCACCACGCGAGTGGTTGGGATTATCCACCTTCCTTCTATTGACCATCCTTATATTGACCATCCTCTACCCTATTTTCTCCACCCAACTCAGAGGAGGGAATTTCTGGGCCGAGGGAAGTGTTCTTGTGTTTGGGGCACTTCCGGACTCCAGTCTGTCCCACGAGCCCTCTCGACTTTCCAAGATCTGCCTGATTTCCCCTTGTCCTTGCAAAGTCTCTCCATCCGTGGCAGGAGTGCCCTGACCCAGACCAGCAGCACCTCAGGGTTCCAGAGGCTGCCTCAGTTCACCCCCCAGAGCCTCAGTTCTCAGCCCCCAGGCTCCCGCGTGCCCCCCAGCCTGCACCTAGCATCTCCCCGAGTTGGGGAGGAACACCCAACTGCTGTCCCAGAAGCACCTCGCATGCTGTCCCAGGCTCCAGGGGGCCTCAGTTGTCGGTGTCCCCTCCGCGAGGCCCCCACACAGGCCGCTGAGCGCAAACTGGGCTCCAGGAGCACCTCGACCTCCAAGCCAGGAGGCACCTGTGCTCCTGCCTCGTCTGCCCGCATTTAGGAGGGACGCAGAGATCCCTGTCCCATGGGAGGCTTCCCCTGGCCAGACTCAGACACCCCGGGGCAGCTCGTGAATGTGCCCCCCTTGCCTGGTCCCTGGGCGGTAACGGGCCACGGGCAGAGGCCCCCTGGGAAGGTCCGATGAGAGGGTGGGCGCCCACCTGTCCTCCGCCAGACCTGGGCCATCTTTAAGGACATCCCCGCCTGCACCTGCTCCCAGGGTTTGGTTGCTTGGCTCTGGGACCCAGGAAACCTCAGTTTCCCAGCCAGGGATGGGCGGCCTCCTCCCTCTTCAGCCCCTGTGGGTCCTCTTCTTTCAGTCCATCACTGAGTGGCAGCCCTGATGGTGTTTTGTGGACATTCGTCCCCGAGATGCTTCCCTGCCATCTGCTGGGAAACTGTCAGATTACATAGACAAGCCGGAATGGACAGGAACGTGACGGTGCCCCGGGAGGGGTGTCCTGGGCTCCCTCGGCCTGGCTCCAGTGAGGCCGGACCCCTGACCTCCCTGATGGCCTGGGGGGGGGGGCAGGGACAGACCCAGAAACATAAGGTGTGATAGGCAGGAGAGGGATGGACAACAAACTGGGAGCCCAGCTCAGACCCACAGCCTCTCTGGGGGCCGCGCGGCTCAGGATCCCACCTCTGGGTGCTGGGTCCAGGCCTGACGCAGTCCCCTGGTCCCCAGGCTGGTCCACACCACATGCCCCCCCCCCGGTCTCTCTGGTGGCCATGGCCATGGTGGGTGGCCTCAAGGAGCTCTCTGAGGCCTGGCATCACAGCCACACTGCCCGGGCCCCCTGCCCACCCTCATCCCGGGGAGGCCCCTCCACCCCACACCCCAGCGCTTGCCTGGGGCTGCTCCTTATTCTTTGCGTGGAAGCCGGAAAACCTGGGCCGAGTCTGAGCCCCTGCAGCCCACGTCACCTGCCCACTCTGGCTTCCAGGTGTGGCCTTGGCCACAGCACCTCTGAGGAGAGTGAGTGCCAGGCCCACAGCCGCCCCTCTCGTGCGTTTCATGTAAACAGTTGATCAGAGCGGGTGGGGTTCTGAGACCCCTTTGCCACTGTCCCTTGTGTCACTGAACCGCCATGAGTTTGCTCGTTGGTGAGTCACAGGTAGAAACGACAGCAGGCAGGGCTGTCACACAGAGGAAACTTGATTTGCAGGGAATGAAATGATCGAGGGGAGTCATTTCCAAAGCTGGGCCTCCCCAGCAAGAGCGAATGGGATTATTTAGGGTTAGGGTGACGCTTCAGAAAAGGGGAGTCTGGGGCAGCCCGGGTGGCTCAGCGGTTTTAGCGCAGACTTTGGCCCAGGGTGTGATCCTGGAGACCTGGGACCGAGTCCCACGTCGGGCTCCCTGCACGGGGCCTGCTTCTCCCTCTGCCTGTGTCTCTGCCTCTCTCTCTCTCTCTGTGTCTCTCGTGAATAAATAAATAAATAAATAAAATCTTAAAAAAAAAGTAGAAAAGGAGAGCCTGGTCCTTGTATATAGAGGCAGGTGTAAGGTCATACACGCGCCTTAGGCAAACTGGCCTATCTGCACCTTGTCTTCATATAAACGAGCCTCATGCTCCTCCTCGGGTGGGGATTTCAGTACTATAATGAGGTAAAGGTGACTGGGTCACCCCCTGGGTCCTTGCTCTGGCCTGTTTGCGCAGGCATCGTCAATTGGGGGGTGGGAGGGAGGTGAGCACCACCTGCTCTGGGTGGTCTGGGCCCACAAGCTCTTTTCTTTTTTTTTAAGATTCTAAAATTTATTTATGAGAGCCACACACAGAGACAGAGGCAGAGACACAGGCAGAGGGAGAAGCAGGCCCCATGCAGGGAGCCCGACGTGGGACTAGATCCCGGGTCTCCAGGATCACACCCTGGGCCGAAGGCGGCGCTAAACCCCCGGGCTGCCCCCACCCCCCACGAGCTCTTCTGGGCAGTTATTGCTTGCTGGGTAGTTCGGTCCCGTCTGGTGATGCGATGCCCACCAGGGTTTGGCCTGAGTTTAGAGATTAGTGTGAAAGAAGAGCTCGAGGAACAATGTGGGATAAAGGCTGATGGGTGCAAATGAGCAGGTGAGCAGTAAAGGCTGGGTGTTGGGATCTAGCTGGTGACGGTCGGGCCTCAATGATCTGCTTATTGATGATTTTTGGAGGAAGACCAGGCAATTGGAAGAGGGTGTAAGGCATCGGACTAAAGAAAAGAGATCCTGCCTGTGGGGTCCACTTCTGGCTCTGCTCCCTACTGCCGTGTGGCCTTGGCCAAGTGGCTTACCCTCTCGGTGCCTCCGTTTCCTCATCTGTAAAGTCGGGATCCTAGAAGACCTATCCATCTGGGTGTCACGAGGATCGAGTTAACCCTTGTAGAGCACTCGGTAATCACTCAGTCAATATTCTGAGGATGGTTGGCCATTAACCAAGAACCTTGAAAGAATGGGGATCTGTTGACTTGGACGCTTTAGGAGGACTTAGGTGGAGAAGGTCGGCAAACGTTTACCTGCCAGTTACCGCAAAATGTCCATTAAATCAATACTGACTCCGTATCGCATCCTTACACCACTGAATTTCTAAGTCTGTCTCCTAAGAGGGGGAGAGAGCTTTCTTAGGATTTTTAGAAGGCTTGTCATAATTGTTCCAAGGATGTTGGATTTGCAACCCTGAGACCAACACATTTCAAAGCAGAACAGAATTTGCCCCGGATGGGATGGGAGGAGGGGGTGGGAGGTGAGGCACAAACTCAGGATGGTTTTTGCCTTAGGGGAGCAGAGCCGAGGTGGGGGGCCCTGGTGGGCGGGCCCCCGTGTGTTCGGGCACGGACCTGGTACCCCCGGGATTGCCGCTGGACATCCACGCTGCGGTGGAGAGCGGACTCCGGAGCAGTGCTGTGCATGTGGCCCAGTCCCCCCCAGACATGTGGTGCTTCGCCTGGGGTTCAGCAGGATCTGCACTTGGGCATATAACATCCCTTTTTGGGTCATTTATTTTTGCTTCCACCCCATTTTATTTTATTTTTTAAAATATTTTATTTATTTATTCATGAGAGACACACACAGAGAGAGGCAGAGACACAGGCAGAGGGAGAAGCAGGCTCCACACAGGGATCCCGACGTGGGACTCAATCCCGGGTCTCCAGGATCAGGCCCTGGGCCCAAGGCAGCGCCAAACCGCTGAGCCACCCAGGCGTCCCCCATTTTATAACGTCCACCCCATTTTATAACGAAACATTTCACACGGGAAGAAAATTCTACAAGGGAAGTTTATAGGGGAAAGTGGACACAATGGGGAGAAGAGACAGATCTCTCATGCAGAAAATCTCCAACTAATCCATGTAGACCCTTGCTACTTGCTCCCAAGGAAGCGGAGCCTGATCCCCCCTCCCGGAGTGGGGGCTGACATGGTGACTTCTTCCGAGGACAGACTCGAGAGAGCAGCTTCACAGAGAAACCCGACCACACCGTCTCCGCCAGGTGACCAAGGTCAACGGCAAGGGATAAGTCGTGGGGCTGCGTGCGCCCTGATAAATGCGGCGAGGATGGCACTCTACCTGGGCCGTCTCCCACCCCAAACCCCACAGTCTCATTCTAATCAGGAAAAAACATCCGACACGTCGCACCTGCGGGAGATCTTACAAGATGCCCATCGTGGCAAACAAGGGGAGTCTGAGAGGTTGCACCACCAGGAGGAGCCGAAGGAGACACGATGACCAAAACACGTCACGTAGGGTCCTGGGTGAGATCGGGCCACAGGGGAAGGACATTAAGGAAAAACTAAGGAAATCAGAGGACAGCATGGACTTTAAATAGTAATAAAACTTTCGAGTATTAAAATGACACCTCGATATCGGTCCGTGACTGATGACCAGTATACCGTGGTAATCTACGATGTAATAGGATGGAAACTCTCTTTGCCATCTTTGCATTTTTTTTCTGTAAATCTAAAATTCTAAACAATAAAGCTGTTTCAAAACAAAACAACCATATACCCACCCCCTAAATTCTATCCTTCATACTTGACTGTCCCTATCACACGCGACATCTGTATCTTGCATCTGTCCCTGCCCCTCTGGCACTTTGTTTACCTCTAGTCATTGCCCGCCCTGTGGGTGGTTTTTTTTTTTTTTTTTTTTGGTTTTTGTGTGTTTTGCTCCGAAGGGCACTCGGGAGGCGGGACAGGTGGGCACTCAGCACCGCGGGGTGTCTGGGGGCCTGTGTCCTCCCAGAGGCCCGGCTCCCGGCTCAGCTGCTGTTGGAAACCAGGAGCTCTACTGCCACCCGGTGGATCTTTTGAAAAATCTAGTTGCGCGCAGGGTGGGGGGAGCCGGAGGAGGCCCTGCAGGCAGGGGGCCCCTCTGCGGGAGCAGCTCTGAGCCCAGCTGCGTCGCACCCTAGGCCCGGGGCTGATTTTTAGCTAAACCCAGACACTTGCTAACTCGGGCCCCAGTTCCCAACTGTGCAGTCATTTCGTAGGGTTATGCATACCACACTTTTCAAGATTTTATTTATTTATTCATGAGAGACACAGAGAGGCAGAGACACAGGCAGAGGGGGACGCAGGCTCCCTGCAGGGAGCCCGATGTGTGGACCCCAGGATCACACCCTGGGCCCAAGGCAGGCGCTCACCCTCTGAGCCACCCAGGTGCCCCTTTACTACACTTTTCAAAAAAGTCCTTGTGGGAGGGACACAGAGCATGAGGGGATTGGGAGTTTTTGTCTCGCTAGTACTTTTGACGACCATGAAGAGTGATTTGGAGCAGCAGCGGGGCCTGCCCACCTGTTTTTGAAAGAGAAGTGTCTGGAGGCTTCAGCTGACTGGGGTCTGGGGCCTGGGGTCCTGCCGGACGGCAGGCCTGGGGCTGCAGCCTGTCCCCGGCCATGGGTACCTGGGGTCGGGCCTTGACACACACGCCGTGGCCACAGCCTCCCCTAAGTCCTGAGGCGGGAGGGACGGAAGGCAGGCGGCTCTGCTTGGCTTCGCAGGCCCCACGCGTGACATGACTGACGACAGGGGAAGGAGAAGGAACAAAAGGAGCGTGTCTTAATTCGGGTTTCTCCGGAAGCAGAGCCTGGGAGCAGGTTCCAATGCTAGTCACCATCTGGGCCTTGACCCCAGGAAGCCCTGGAGGGAAAGAATCAGGAAAGATGTGCCATGAAGCCATGAGCATTGTGCTTTTGGGGCTCACCCTCCTGGGAAGCACCTGTCCCTGCTGAGGTCCGGGTGAGGAGGCTGGGGTGAGGGCTGCTTCTGGGGACATTAACGGCCACCCTTCTGGTGCCCTGGGCCACAGTCGACAGCTTCTAGAGGGCAGGAGTGGGTGCTAAGGAGGTGGCCTGGACACCGCTAGGTCTTCTTAGTGTGTTCGTGTTGGGGGTTGGCACCCAATCCCACTCTACGCCCCTGGGGAGAGGGCCCAGGTGGGGCAGCCTGAGGGCCGGGGAGAGCACAGGAGCCCACGGAGATTCAGTTGAGCAAGAGAAGGTACTACTTGGGTTAGGAGAAGGGTCCACACGAGCGGACCCTCACGGCCTTCTCCACACAGGTGAGACTTTATAAAGTGGGGAGATGCAAATGTCTCTCAACATTGAGAGGGAGTATGCGGGGGTGGGGGGCACCCACCAGGGAGGAAGGAGAGGGAGCCAGCGTCCTTGTCTGGAAGCTTCCCCGGGGCTGGCCCTGAGGCTCCTCCTGTAGCCTTGACCAGCACCCCTGCTGAATCTCCACCCAATGGAAGACCCAGGTCCTGAAAAACACCACAGGACCACGCTACTTCCACAGAACACCAAGCACTTAGGGGATAAAAACCTATTAGCAAGGGGCTAAAGCTCATCTTGTGAGGAATGTTGAAAAACATGAACCTTCCCCCCAAATCTCTGGCGTCTGTGTTCCTGGGTATGACCTAGAAAAGAGCACTTCATTGATTACAGAGGACATGACCTCCTGCTCAGAACCCTGGCGGCCACTGTACTCGGCGACCAGGCCGTCGGGGCCTGTGCTCCACCTTCCGGTTGTCAAGTTCCCACCCGACGATCACACAGGCCACCGGACATCGGTGGGGCCTTAGAGGTCAGCGGGGACAAGCACGCCAAGGCCTCCTGCCAGCTGTGGAGCCACAGGTCGGCCTCGCTTCGGTCAGCGTGTGCTCCGGCAGGGACAGGTCTCCGTGACAGGGCTTGGAGGCCTGTGTCCCTGTTAGCCGTGTCCTGGGTCCTCAGGGCCTGGTGGGGGCAGGCGGAAGCTGATGACAAATGACACGTGTTCAGACGGCTCCTGAGGGACGGCTTTCCGTGGGGGTGGCTTCTGGGAGGCAGCCGAGAGGGCTCTGAGGGCGGAGTGTGGGGCGTCTAACCGGGTCCTTCACACCTTCTAGAACAGGATGGTCCGAGAGGGTATCGGGCTCCGAAAGCTGCTGTAAAGGACACTCGTGGCCGGTGGGGAGAACATTCCTTGGAAACCGAGCGGCAGCTGAGGCCAGTGTTGGGGGGGGGCTACTCCCTCATCACCTCAGAGAGCCTCTAGTCTCCTGAACGAACAAGCCTGGAGCCCGCAGCAGCTCTTCTGGTCACCGCCTTCTTGGGGTCCTTAGGAATTCTAGAGAGAAAGAGCAACACGTTACCCCCAGGGGCCCGAGACCCCGTCTTTCCTGCCGGGGGAAGGTGGCCCCGTGGATGCGGGGTAGGGAGAGGCCCCTCGGCGTGGCCACTTCTTCCTGTGTGATCGGAGGAAGGGCAAAGTCACAGGTCCTGACCTTAGGGGACCCTGTCATCTTTGGAGATGAGGGACTCAGCTACCCAGAAGAGATAAGCAGAAGGTCGTTTGCGTCACGTGCTTCGGCAGGAAGGCGCCGCGCCCCGAGCCATCGCCCCATTTACAGACCAAGGTGGAGGGGAGGACAGACGGTCGCTCGGGCGCTTCCGTGGCCACTCGCCGTCACTGTAATCGAGCCCGACTTATAACCCTCCTGCCCGGGGATCCACTTTTATCCTCGTACGTTCCCAATAGGTCAACAGGGACGTGGGCGGAGGATCCGCTCCCCAAATGCCAAGGTCTAAAAAAGCCATCACACGAGGTGCGACAGTGCTGACCCGTGAGAGGCAGGGCCAGGGAGCATAAGGGGAAGTCGCATTTGACACCAAAAATAAGACCCCGAATAGGAAGAAAGACTTGGCAGAGGTGTGCGTGCGGTTTCCGGTTAGGTTGTGGCACGATTTGTGCCGGGGCTGCTCGCAGACACACAGATGCAACTACCTGTGAGACACCATAAACACGGACAATGCTGTTTCTCCAAAATTTTATTTTAATTTAAATTACAGGGCCAGCCAGATATTCTGATAAGAAATTTGTTTCCTCAGGAGAAAGGAAATGCTTTCATGGCATTGTTAACAATTGTATACATCTCCACCTTTTTTATTTTTAAGGGTTAAAAATCACATTGAGTAACTGTAACTGACTTATGTAAAATTAAACCTTTATAACACAAAAAGAAACCACTTCCAGTATTACAGTTTTGGTAATATGAATATATTAAATGATAACTTCAAATGCAACTTTTCAACTTTGAATGTTTTCACATTTTTGTTGAAAAAAGAAAACAAAACGAGTCTTAACTCTGCCCAGATCCCAGTGCAACAGCAGCGTGTGGGTTTTGACAGGCTGCACCCTCACTGCCTTCCACATGGAGGCGCTAGTGCTGCGAAGCCAACGCCCCAGTGGAAGCCTAGTTAGGTTCTAGTTTCAAGTTCGAAGATCGAGCCTGGCAAGGAAACCTTTTGTCCACTTGGTGAAACTAATGTTTTCACGCTAAACCCAGACATGGAGCACTAGACCACGAGAACCAGAAGGCTGCATCACGGTCAAGTCCGCTGCTCCCTTCCTAAACATCTTGGATATTTTCACTTTGAGGAGCTTGGATCGCTTTCTGTACTTCCGATAGAAAAATGTCAATTATTCTACACAGATTTTGGAAAAGACAGCCTCAGAAAAACCAATTGTAATGTAGACTGCCTTTTTAGTGAGATGGAATACAAACACAGCTATGTTTTCTGGAGCTATTTTCCCCACTGGTATTCCTAGGAGGTCTGGAAACCTCACGCTTGAAACATCCACTGGGAGTCTCATTTTGCTGGCTGATAATTCAATTAGTGAGAGAGGCTAGCAAAGAGTAATTATATAAATTTCTTAATCAGCTACAGCCATGCTGAATTTGAACTGGCAAACTCTGATTTGTTGTTAGTTGTGATCTTTGTATCACTAAGATGAACAGAGACCATTCTAGTAACTTTACACAGATATGTTCTAGGAGACGTTGTTCTGCTGTGGTCACAGTAACAAAAAGTGGTGCAAAATCAGTTACTTCATAAATACTGATCATTTGCAGCATTAAGGAACAGGACATTAAAAAAAATAAATTTCCCCATAGGACACCTAGGACTAGGGACTCTTCTTTTCCTAAGAGAAGCCAAAGTTTTAATTATTCAGTTTCACAACTATTGTACTGGATTACTTAGTCTAAGAAGGAAAAGGTGCTCTACAGAGGCTTCCCCCACACACGGAGAATCAGCAGTAATTTAGCATAATCGGGATCATCCATATCTGGCAAAACTCACAACTCATTTAAATGAATAAGGCCAACATTGCGCAGGAATACGTAGCCGGACTGGCGGCTCCCCAGTAGGTAACTGAATACAAAGGATTGGTTTCCATTTTTTCTTTTAATGCTGTGATACTTAAATGTTAAATCAGCATTTTCATGTGATCGGAAGTATTTCAATTACATATGAGCATTCATTTTTTTTTTGCAAAAACTCAATATTAGGTAATAGTTACATACTAATACAGTAACATTCCTCTGCTGTACAAATTAAATCATTTAAAAGAAATGAGCATTCTAAGAATTATATACAAAAGAAACCTGTAAGCATTGTTGAAATGAAATGCAAGGTGTCACTGTTAGCTCTACTGGTTTAAAATACCTTCCAAAAAGTAAAATTAACAAATACCCTTCAACATATCCAGGTTTACAAGTCTCAAGAAAATCAAATGTCAAAAAATTCTAGAAAGCTGTGAAAAGCATATATACATTTTTCCTTATGACCTTATGAAGCTTCACACCTTTGAGAAGTTGCTATCAATTTATTTGCACGTCAACTTTATCCACCCAAAAAGCTCATATCTTGGATACAGTTGCCCTCTGATTCCAAATACAGCTCTGCTCCATCTTCCTTTAGCGAAGGCGGATAACCTTCCCATGAATCCACGCTTGGATCTTTAACAGAAATCAATGCAAACACGCAGGCTTAATCTGATAACAGCAATCCCCTTCTTCCCTAAACCACACCACCATCTACACATCTGCCTTCAGGAACCTAGCCACGTTCAGAACTCCTACAGCGAACAGAGTCCTTGAACTCTGAAACGACACAAAGATCAAGAGAAAGTCCACGTGAGCTCTAGTGTGCAAGAAAGCAGCAGCTACGTTCTCCAACTCGGACTAAAAAAAAAAAAAAACAAAAAAGGTAAAATGAAAAACCGTTCACTTAACAGCAGGATAGCAGTAAAGTTCCTCATGAACCGCTAAGAGCGCCTGATGCTGAATAGCTAACAGCAAATGCTGAATTTGGATTTAATATTTTAGATGTTGATTGGAAATTAGGCTTCTTGCTGAGCTGGTCTCTTCAAATCCCTGATCTGTTTCACTAAATAGGTCTTCTCATCGTTAAATTGTTCATCCTCGGTCCTGTCATTCTGGAACTTGCTGAGGAACTCTATAAGTTTGGTCTGGTTCTTGAGGAGGATGTCTAGGATGGGCTGCGTCTTGTTGGGGTTGGCTACAAACACCTGTGTAGAGAGAAACTGGTGTGAGTCACAGGGGAAGGACAAGTGCCCAGCGATGGCCCCGCAGTCAGCAGAGCTGCCTGCCGCCCGTTCACCTCACGGTCCAGAGGCTTCGGCTTTGGAAGACCTCGTTTTATAAGATGGGTGTATGGTGGGGAGGATTTTATGTTTTGGCACAAGAAGGACTGACGCATTCATTCATGCTCTGAAATTCAGTAGCTGGTATTAAATATAAACTGATTTTAGAAGAAAATGGCCAGATATTATTTCTGGGTACAAAAAGTTAGAATGGATTTTAAGTATTGAAACCTCCAAGAAAAGCAGTAAGAAATGGATTGATTACCCTTTACTTTGTGATTAATAATATTCTATGCCAAAGATAAATGACACTCCTCTCTAATATATAATTTTTCTGTCCCCAGCCCAGATTGATATACCATTTCTGGGTCTATTTTTGTTTCAATGTTATACTGCACAAATATAAACATTGACTGAATTGTATCACTTAGATCACCAAAATGAGGTGAATATTCCAGTAACTGCTAAATGAAAGGAGATTAACAATTCTAGAGGAAAATATTGTTTATGGTTCTAGTACTCTACCTTAAAAACGTGGAAGGCCTCAAACTGGATGTTACGACTCTTGTCTCGTAGGAGATTCATCATTAATTTGAGGTTCTCTGGTTTACTGATGTATTTTGTCATAATTGTGAAGTTGTGTCTATCTAAGAGTAGTTCACCGAGAAGCTGAGAAGACATTTAAACAATTAACTCTTACATTATCATCAAGATTTCAAGTAAAATCAGAGTTTAAAAAAATAGTTCACTTTACAATCACCACTGTCAAACACAGAATATTAGTAGGCATTCAAAAGACTGATGAGCTGAGCGGAAACTATGACCTAACGTTACCGAGTGCCCCCTACTGGCCACTTAAACACACAGCCTTTCTTGCGGGGGTAAACCTACCGAGTGTCCAGTACTGCTCTCTGGTCTTGACACATTTCAAGGCACATTTGGCCCAGAATCTGAAACTGTCAGAGCCTACTCTTTAAAATATGCATTTACATTATCTCGTTAAAAAAAAACAAAAAACAAACAAAAAAACCCAGCAAAGAAAATGGTCAGAAGTTGATAATTCTTTTTTTTTTGAAGTTGATAATTCTTGTTTAAATATAAATCTTAATTAAAAAGTGATTTATCTGGACTTCCCAGGACAGAGGGTTCCAGGTCCAAAGCTTCCATACACTTATCCTTAAGCAACATGTCATCATATTAAATCAAGAATAACCTGAGGTGCAGGAGAACAAACCTATTCTACTTAGGATTTATAAAGAAATTATAGAAAGAATGCAAAGGGTAAGCTCAGGCTTCACATTAATCTGAATCATGAAATATACAACTTTCAAGGTAAGAAGCAACAAGTATTTACTCTTATGAAGACTCAAAAGTTATTATTCAGTATGTGAAAGTTATAGCTTTACTGGTGTTCATGTTCTATCATAGAAACCAAAGACATACCAAACATGGCTCATCTGGTTATCTGGAGAAGGATAATTGGTAACTCAAAAAATTTCTTTAGATATAAAAATAAAAGTCTGAGGTTTTGAACAGGGAATTCACATTTGCTGGTAAAATAAATATAGGGTGAATAAATGCCAATGTAGCTACAAAAAGGGAAGTACAAATTAAAATCCATTTTTAAAGGACTACTGGTCCTTAAAATTGCTCCATGCATTCATGAGGTATTATGAAACTGTAGGAGCCGAAGCCTAGCTTCATGTCCACGACTAAGGTCTTGCAAACGGCAGTCTTAACTTTCCTTTTCATGTTGGCAATTCATAAGTGGCAGAAAGGTCTTGAAAGCCCTTCTCCTTACTAAGCAGCCCAAATATTCAGAATTTGGTCAAAGTCTATTGATTTGCCAAATAAACTACACTGCTCCCCCTTCCCGGGAAGAGATACTGGCCCTAGACGCTACTACCCTAGGTAATCCTGCCTGCCATCCTTGGCTTCAGAAGATGCAGGCTCCATCCAGCTGCTCACGTCCACGTGATGCTGGGAAGACAGGGCGTCATGGCCCTTGGACAGAAAGGGGCTGTTGGCAGAGGCTACTTTACTGTGTTTAGAATCACAGCGAAGCCTATACTAGATCACAAATCTTACAAATATATATTACACTGATGTACAGGAAAGAAAACGTCCTTAAACAGCTGCCAGAAGTACCGTAGGCCCCCCCCCCCCCCCCCCCCCGATGAAAGGACTGACCTATCGCAGCTATCGCTAGCTAGCACACCTGGAGAAGGGAAGGCGTTAAGGATCCTGGATGCTGGACTATGGGCCAGGCTGGGAGGCAAGGTCCGAACAGCAGCAATGAGTGGGACGTGCCCCAGCCTGACCAGACCATTTCAGCAGGGACACATTTCCAAACTGTGACTATGACTGGTCCCCACTGTAAGAGTTACAGCCTTAAGGGAAAGGAAGGAAGTAGCTGGCCATATGGAAAGGACTGCTTTGGAAATGTGGATGGTAGAGAGTGTTCTTATCAAAGGACACAAAATATAAAAGATGCTCCTGATGTCCTTTAGTCCATTCTCACAGAAAGACAAGGTCTTCAAGAGTGCTCTCTCCCTGGCAGGAAGGGAAGCAGGAATGCAGTCCTGATCAGATGAATTCAGACAGCTCTGACAGGAAGAACTCTGGGCAGAGTAGAATTTAAAGTGGACATGGCAAAAAGTATAAATGGAATTAGGATGTCCCCCCCAAATCCTCTGTGATTTCCTCTATAGTTCCTGTCAGGACCACTTACTGACAGAGTGAGGTGTATGCTTTTATTAACTGCAATGAGAATTTTCTAGAGCAGAGGTCAGCAAACTTTCTGTAAAGGGCCAGATAGGAAATGTTTTAGACTTTGCGGGTCATATAGTCTCTACGGCAACCATTCAAATCTGCATTATTCTCTGAAATAGCCTCATGTAAATAAATGAATGTATCTGTGTTCCAATAAACCTTTATTAACAAAAACAGGCAGGGACCTGGATGTGGCCCGTGAACTATAGTTTGCCAGACCCTGTTCCAGAGTTTTTTTTTATTTTTTTATTTTTATTTTTATTTTATTTTTTTTTTCTGTTCCAGAGTTTTAAATCTTAAATTTAAATTTCAAATGGAACCATCCCTACCCTAGTTTGATACAAAGTGGCCTGTGTGTCCCAAAGATCAGCACCCCCCCACCCCCAACCACCCTCATGCTACAAGCCTGTGCTGTCCCACAGCTACTGGGCCTTCCTCTGGTGGATGCAATTCTAAATTCCAAAAAATAGGATTCCAAATGTAAAATACTGCACTGCTAAGAGGTGGAGACCTCTTCAAAATTCTGTATATTCCATTCTGGTATCCCTACTTAACAGGCAGGTGGCCAGGTGGCCTATGTGGACCACGGCTGAACTCCTTCCTTTCCACAAAAATCTTGACCATGAACAAATGTAATCTCCTCTCAAAGGTGTGAGACTCACACCAGCACATCTTCCTTTCCCCACATCAATTTCAGACACAGGGGAAGAAAAGTGAACTACGTAAAAATAAATGAGTCATACCTTGAGTGACTGTCTTTTCGTCACGTAATTTTCTGAATGAAGTAACTTCTCATATTCACTGAAGAACTAAAAGATAAAAAAAAACATATCAGTAGTTACTATTTTAAAGATCGGTTAGAGAACATTAAAAAGCTTGAGCACAAATTTTTTTTTTTTTAAGATTTTACTTATTTGAGAAGAGCAAGAGAGTGTGAGTAGGGGAGGGGCGGGGGGACAGGGAGAAGCAGGGGCTGAGCAATGTGGGGCTCGATCCCAGGACCCCAAGACCATGACCTGAACAGAAGTCAGGTGCTTAACCAACCGAGCCACCCAGGTGCTCCTGAACACAAACTTCTACCACACGAAGGCCACTTGCTGCCCATCTGTCTCATGCACTCACACAGCCTTCCTCAAGGGCACCCGAGGATGACCTCCAGGAGGACAGCTCCTGGGACCCACTCTCACCCAGTGCTAGCCAGGCCCATACAGCTTAAATCTGGTCCTCTTCTGTCATCCAAACTCCATACGCATAGAACATAACTCCTACCCTCCACCTGTTTCTCAAAGTGTCTCAAAATGTTTCTCTCATTTCTTAATTAGAAAATTCCTATTTTTTTTTGTACTTCGGTGAGTCCAAAGCACAACCACAAAGAGAAAAGTTACCAGTTCTTTCAATGCATCAAGCAAGAGGAGAAAATAATTAAAAACAGATGAGGAGAAATTTAGCACTGATGAACAGGCAGGTATCCTAGGGAAATTGGGACTTGGGCCCAATCCTAAATAATGGCAGGGATTGCCTTTAGAAAGGGGAGGAGTATTCTTCAGAGATAAATGGGGAAGGACTCAGCATGAGTGAAGACCAGAGAAAGCACAACGTGACACACTCAGGAAGTGACACATGTCCACCAGATTTACAAAATGGTGCTCACTAACAAGTGTGGCGTCACTGGCATGGTAAGAAGCTGATCGAAGCAGGAGGTAGGGAATGGAAATGAGGGACACACAGGGGCCAAGACACACTTGCTAAAACTATTTGTACCTATGCTTTACCACGGGTCCTTATCAGCCATTCATCTGTGACTTAGAGCAGGTGTTAGCAAACTGCAGCTCCTGAACCAAATCTAGCCTGCCACCTGCTTTTATGAGTAAAGTTTTGTTGGAACACAGTTGTGCTCACTCACGTATTGTCAGTTTATGTATTGCTTATGGCTGCTTTCTCAACACAACAGACAGGAGAGCCGAGAGAGACTGCATGGCCAGGAAGCCTCAAAGATCTACTATCCGGCCCATCACAGAAAAAGTCTCCTGACCCCTGCCTGAGAGCTAGCCCACAACTGCCTATGCATTCTTTCTTTTGTTTCTCTCTAGGCAGAGGTGGGATGGCAACTTCTTCAGAGGATGTGAATGCTACCTTCTCCTCAAAGAATCATCAAACCAATGATTAAAACTAGAACTGCCTTTAGACAGTGACACAGAATATGGACCTCTCAAGTTCTTTTTTTTTTTTTTAAAGATTTTATTTCTTTATTCATAGAGACACAGAGAGAGAATGAGAGGCAGAGACCCAGGCAGAGGGAGAAGCAGGCTCCATGCAGAGAGCCCGACATGGGACTTGATCCAGGGTCTCCAGGATCACGCCCTGGGCTGCAGGCGGCGCTAAACTGCTGCGTCATCGGGGCTGCCCAGACCTCTCAAGCTCTTGACAGAAAATGCAGGATAAAATTTTCTGCTGCCTAATTCTTAGTAAGCTTAGGGGCGAGAGGTTCTCCTGACAAAGAAGCGCCTGAAGAGTACACATGTAATCCACGTGCTCTCCAGGGATGTGTGATTTTGTCCTTGGGTTAGGAGTCTGGGGCGAGGACAGGGACCGCTGGGGCTCCTTGAAGATCTGCTCAGGGAACTACACTGCAGTTCAGCCTTGCAGTCACCCCGAGGGATGTGTCCACTACATGCCGTGCTGACTGAATTCCCCTGAGAGCGCCAATGGGAGAAATTTGTTTTATTTTACAGGTACTGTGATTGTTTAATTCTGTTTCCCTCTATGCTTTTGGTTATTAGGAAGCTCAAGGCCCAAGTATACAGGATTTCTGATCACATAGTTTTGTGTGATCACACTTCCTTGGCTCCTCACTCTCCTACCTTCCTCATATCTTTTTTTTTAAATATCTATCTATCTATCTATTGAATTTATTTTTCCTTCCTCAGATCTGACCACAAGGTCTACACACTTCTGTTAGCTGCCTCCCATAAATTTTCCTAAAATTCTTTTAACCAATGTCATTCATTAATAACATGTAGAAAAATATTTTACTACAAAACTGAACCACTGTCATTGTTAGTTGTATCTTTGATGGGCTTTAAAACTAAGACTCCAGTATGTTAAGTCACAGAATCTTTGAGGCCAGTCAATAAAACAATCTGGCCAATGTTTTACTAACTGCTTACCGTGTTCAAGGCACTGCTGTCACGCACGCGACACACACATTCTTAAATAATCCTCACAACAACCCACAACAACAGTTAGGGTGCTACTACAAGCCTTCTTTTAGGGCGGAGGATTCTGAAGGCAGCCGCCCAAGGTGGGGCTGGGACTTGAAGCCAGACTCTGGACAGTCTGGTGCCAAAGCCCACACTTCTAACTGCTACAGAAAGGTACCCCTGAGATAACCGTGCTACCATTTTAAACCAACATGCATGCAAAGAAATGTACTATATCCAAATGGAAAACTAAAAATATATGACCAGCAATGTTTAAGCCACTCATGAGGCTTTCTATGAGGGACTTCCTATTCACTCAGCATTACATGATGGATGTTACTGAGTGGGAGGGTAAGAGGAACAGAAAAGAGTTCAAAAGCACAGATTTTGCCTGCAAAATCTTTGTGTGAACAATGAAGTATCAACAGTGTACACCTAGAATTTCCAAAATTCAAATGACTAAGTGGAAGAATGAAAACCTAAGCCAAATCTCATGGGTTAGACGGGAATTTTAAGTGGATTGTTAGTGTCCTAACTTCTCTAAGAGCATCCACGGGACTGTGGACAGCACATCAGTAAAACCAGTCTGGCAGAAGGAAGCACCCATGGGCGGGGGGGGGGTGGGGGGGTGGGCAGAGCTGGCACGCAGTGGAGGAGAGCATGTGATACTATGGCCTGAAGGCTGTTGTGCGGATCAAGGGCACTCGGAATTGTTCATGAACTTCTGGGAGTTTTAGTACCAGAAGTCTGACACCAACTCAGACTGGAAGGGACCTTCCTGCTGGGCTAGTCCAGTGTCCTCACTTTATAAGGAGGATGGACTTCTGAGTCTCTGAGCCTAGTGTTCTTCTCACCCTCGCAGCTGCCACCCACCCTTCACTCTCCTGGAAACAGGAGGAATGTAAGCAACTGATGGAAAGGAAGAGGAAGTTAAGTCTGATAAGTTTCTTTTTGTCTTAACTGTATATTGTCATTTGGCATCAAAGCACTTTTATTTCCTCCCCTAAAGCAAGAAAAGATGCAAAGGTAGTGTGTCAATCAAAAAGATAAAATTCTGCTTCTGACCAAGTTAACACTCTATACCTTGTTTCAGTAGAGAAATGATCATAGCACCATTTAAAACCACTATATATGCAATATAAGTAAGTACCTGGCATAAAAATCTAATTTAAATCTTTCATTTCTGGTACAGAACTTACAATTTTATTTATTTGAGAGAGAGAGAGAGAGAGAGAGAGAATATCTTAAGCAGGCTCCATGCTCAGCAAGGGCTGAGCCCAACTCAGGTTCAATCTCACAACCCTGAGATCATGGTCTTAGCTGAAATCAAGAGCTGGACACTTAAACAATTGGGCCTCCCAGGTGTCCCAAAACGTACAATTTTAAAATAGTACTTCATATACTTACTTTATCATAATGTTGCTCCAAAAATTCTGCACTGAGCAATTTATGTCTTGTAAGTAAATCCTAGAGAAAGAAAATACACTATTTTACAATTGTTTTGCATTCAACTTCTTTTAGAAATGAGAATCCTAAAACATGCCACGCCATTTTACCTGATAAAAACTGTTGTTAAAAATCACTATACTTAAAAACATTTGAACATAACTATATTGAAAATGTTGATTCTAGGTAAGAGCAAATAAAATCATTAATAATTTGAAACTGTGATTGTAATGAGTGCAGGTCTACAGTTCTTAGAAGGAAAAATATAAAAACAAAAAATTCAAAGAAATATAAATTCAAAGAAAGGGAATAAAGCAATAAAGTGAAATAAAAGTAAATGATTGTGGTAAAATGTCAAATAGAATACTGCTCCTGGTAGAGAAAGAGGAAATTTCTTTCATTAGAAAAAGTATTGGTGGTTCCCTTTTCTTCCTCCTAAATTCTGTTATATTCAGTTTCATATCTAATGCAATCTTGCTTTCAGAGACAGAATGTTTTTTAAAAACCCCATCATGTTATAAACATTAGCTCCTAAGTAAGTAGACTAATGCTACAAAAATGTAGATTCAAACATCAGAATGTCCTTGAGTCCAATTCTGCATGACTACACACTAGAGCTGATGCCTCACCATATGGCTTGCCCAGGAAACCACTCAAGGGTCATTCATTCAGAAAACATCTACTATGTGCCGGGTAAAGTTCTGGGTGCTGGGGCTACAAAGACAAAAAGATGTGGTGGTCTCTGCCTTTCAGGACCTAGAAGTTAGCAACGAACTAGCCTTTGGTCTCACCAGGTGGGAAAGAGAATGGGAACATGTGGTCCCACTACTTGGTGAATTACTGAATACAACTCCTTTAGAGCCGCCTACTGGAAAGGTTAGTGCCAACGATCCCCTTTCTCTGAACCAATTCTCCCTCTTTCCTTAGCTGTTTATGTTTGAGGGTCCCAGGTCACAATGAACTAGTATTTCTTGAAATATGTCCAAGTGTAATGTTGGTCCTGAGAAATGCTCTAGGAAATGCTGCACAAACACATGTGGGAGGCACTAAAGTTTTGGTTCCCTTGCAGGGATCTGGCAGGTCTCAAGAGATCCTGCAGGGAGCTCTTCTGTCGCCTACTTTGTGATTGCCCGTTCCTGAAAGCCTTTCCTCACACAGGCTTTCCCCTAAGCTGACCTAACTACCACCCTGGAATCTTTCTCCCACATCATTATCATAGAGAAGCCTTCCAGACTGGTCACCAGCACCAAAGCATGGACAGAGTTGTCTCTACGTCTGCGGGATTATCTGATTACCATCTCTCTCATGCTAGACTGTAATATAAATATAACGGTCATGTCTATTTTTACTAATCTTTGAATTCCCAGCACCCATGCAGGGCCCAGCACATAGTAAGAGCTTAATATTTAACAAATAAATGAATGAACCAACAAAATCAGGGAATAGGTTTGGGAAAACATCACAAGTCATCTTCAAAGTATGCTTTTAAGAAGGCTTCTAAATCCTCCCCAAAGATTTACAGGTGTTCAAACTGCTGGATAGGGTACAGACTGTATACCCAGGAAAGACCTATCTAATTTTTTCCAAATCTCCCTTGGGGATTAAATCGACAAAATTAGAAAATTTGGAGTTTGAGCATCCTTAAGAAGCTGGAAAAGAAATGCCATGAAGCTTCCCTATGTGGGGTAGGAGCTGGAGCAGAGAAGGGAAAGGAGACTTTATATTATCTTAGTACACTGGCCCACAGGGGTCAGCTATCAGGGGCAGAGGTACACAAGAACTCGAAGGGAATGTCAAGCAAGCCTGTGAAGGGCACTTCCTCCTTCTATATGTGACTGTAATCTGTGTGTGGTGACCTCCCCTGTGTAGGAGCCTCAAGGGCAGGGATGTGCATGGTTCACTGCTGAATCCCACTGCCGAAAGAATGGTGCCTGACATGGGGTCGGCACTCAGGCTTGTGGAGTAAGCAGAATGAACAAGTGAATAAGCGAATTAAGGGATTAGTGTGTCAGGATCCATGCAAAACTAAGTGTCATTTCTACTTTTTTTGTGGCTAAATCACTCTGGAGACCAATATAAGGAAGTACTGCAAAAGGAACACAGTGTTCACTGTTCTACCATAATCTAACAGAAGAGAACACCAAAAACTGGAAGGGACCTTACTGCTGGGCTAGTCAATGGCTACAATGGCTCCTCAACTGGGGTTGATTTTAGGGACAGGCAGGTAGAAAATACTGCTCTAGAAAGCAAAGTCCTAAACCCGTGGTGCAACAGATTTTTACTAAAGTTTTGAGTAAGGAAACCACTCTGAAAGGTCTCAAGTAGGAGCAAGAGCCTCACAGCTGGGCCACAGAGGAAACGGGGGGCGGGGGGGGGACACACCTCTAACATCTCTCCGTCTAGGAAAGATTCTATTACCATCTGGTTTCAAGAAACCAGGAAACTTCAGGAAACCACTGTCAATCTAGGAATCAAATCTGAACAGCCTTGAGTTAGGAGAGACCGAGGGGGTACTCTGAGACTGCTGAAGAAAGAGCTGGACTCCAATGCACAGCAGAATGAAAGCTCCTTGTCAAGATGGGCCACACCAGGGCCTGGAGAGGAGTGACATGCTGGCAGGAAAGGAGCAACTGCTGACAGTCAGTACCCAAAATGGCCAATTCTAAGCAGGGAAAGAGGAGGTGGGGACCTGGGCAGAGCCTCTACCTGAGAGATGAAAAGGAAACCTCACCCCACGGGTTAGAGCCAAGAGCTTCAGAGAGTTCAAACCATGGTGGGGGCAGAAATCAACAGAGCAAAGGGAAAAGGTCAGGCAGTCAGTGGTCAGAAATGTGCAAAATTTCCAGGGTGCTATGTGTCCCAGAACACGAGGTGCTGGGTCAGCTAGCAGTGGAGAGGAACAAGATCTCTGCTTTCTAACCTATCTGAATTCTAGTATATCCAAGGCCTTGGGAGGACTGGGAGAAAGGTAGGGGTCATCTCCCGAGCCCAGCAGATTGAGCAGCCAACTTTTAGGGTATGCTGAATTGAAAAAGATTCCTAAAAGTCAGTAAGTTGGGGCCTCAAACACCCTGTGGCAAAGACGGCCCTGGGGTCTTCAAAGAAATGCCACTGAGCCCAGGGCTCGATTTCACAGAGCCTTGGCAAGCTGTACGGCCCAATTTCGTCCTTGATGCTTGACCATGTCCTAGGATAAGGGACTCAATTGTTCCAACTGTGTGGCTCACCTATGGAACTCTTAAGGGTTAGAAAGTTCTCCCTGTGCTAGAGTCAAACCTATCCCCAGGTTATTTTCAGAAACTGTCAGAGCCGACAGAAATAGGTTCAACCCACTTTCTATAGGATCCCACTTCACATACATGTAGTGCTCTCACGGCAAGTCCCTACCGAGTCTTCTCTTCTCCAGGCTAAATACGTCCAAGTTCCTTTAACCACTCCTCGCATGACAGGTTCTGAGTCCCCCTCACCATCTACTGTCTTCTGAAAGTCATCTATTTGTCTATGTGCCTCTTAAAGTGTAGCGCCTGGAATGGAACACATTTATGTGTTGTTACCTTAATGGCTTATAGTGGGGTGAGACCATCATCAGCTCTTTAGGTCACACACTATGTGGTCACATGTAGCTTTGGGGCAGCAGCATCACACTATTTAATTTTACAGGACATATTTAGAATTTTGTTTCCTCAGAGTGGGCTCTGGAGGCAGACTGCCTGGGTTCAAATTCTGGGTTCCCCATTTTATAGCCTGACTTCACCCAATATTTCTAGACTCCTTATCTGTAAAGGAGATGGTTGAGTAGGATATGAAATTGCCTACATTAGTAATTATTATATTTGGCAATTACTGTATTTAATAATAACTGTATTACTATACCTTATTCCCACATCCCTTATTTACAGTTAGGTCCTCAAGTGGAGGGACCTCAATCATCGTCCTATTCCATTCTGACCTCTCTGGATCTCTACGAAGCCTTATTTTAGGATCACCATTGTCTGCTATCTTTTCCTTCACAGCCATCACCTACACATTTGATAAGCAGGCTTTGTCACCCTTTATCTAAGTCATTAACAATGTTCAGCTGGGCTGAAATAAAGCCCAGTGGAAATCCACCAGAAAATTCTCTCCAGGGTGATGGCAATCCATTCCCTAGCACCTTATGGATATGGCATTCAATTAGATGTAAATAACTACACTGAAACTCCAGCTCCTATCTTCACTGATTCCATGAAAATACAATTATTCAACATTCAGCATATCCTCATGGCCATAAAGGAATAATTCTAATAGCTACTGTTTGCTGCACACATATTGTGTGTAGACACAATAACCCTGACATACTAGCATTATCACCTCCATCTTAACAGATGAAGAACTTGAGATGAAATCCACAGCAGAGCTGGGAAATGAACCCAGGCAGCCACACACTCTTAGTCCCCTCATCTACTGGCATCTATGAGATTAATATGACTGAACTTACTCTCTTCGTGAATCCATGCTGGCTGTGGGTACACGGTTTCCTTTCCAAAATGCTCAGAAATCATCTCTTTAGAAATACTTTCTAGAACCTTACACAGGTATAACATCGAGCTCCAAGCTCCACCAGCCTCTCTGGGGAATCTACCTTCTTTTATTCTGGAAAAATTGGAAATATATTTGTTGGCCTTCTGATGCCCCTCCCCATCTCCTTAAGTCCTCAAAAAAGAAAACACGAACAACATTTGGCCACTGATTTACTGTCTTAGTACACATTCATTCAACCTACAAATCTTGGACACATTTACAGCAGGTAGTTTTTTTTTTTTTTTTTAATATTTATTTAAGTAGTCTCTGAACCCAATGTGGGGCTTGAACTCACGACCCCAAGATCAAGAGTCGCACACTCTTCCAACTGAGCCAGTCAGGTGCCCCTGGAGCAGGTAGTTTTAATTTCCTTTTGAGACTCAGCACCTGTTCCACAGACTTTAAATTTGGGTTTGCGGGTGAGCTGCATCTGTCTGAAAGTGCAGAGACCGTTTCTGGAGAGCGGGGTATGGTCATATTCTTTGAGGACAGTATGAGACACAGATCTATCCCCCTTTCCTACTGTCATCCTCTCTCTTCCCAAGTCCATCCTTCGAATCCTGCACTGTGTCTGCAAGTTTCCTTCCTTAGGTCGACACCACCTGCCCAGCACTGCCCCATTCTCCCCTTCTCTGGCTAATATGACCTGGCAGGATTGCCTGACCCACAGTGATTCCATCACCACCACTTTCTCCTTAGCGAGGATGTAATTCAAAGCAGCAGCCCTAACCGAGGGCTGATAACGAAATTATCAGTAAGGCCAAGCAAGACTGTCCAATACTGTGAATCACATCTCTGGCAAGGTGTTAACACATCTCTCCCACCTGCTGGCTGGGTGTGCTACCTTGGCCAGAAGCATGGCATGGAGCACGCCCCTCCCCGGGTCAGGGTCTGACTGTGCTCCCAACACTGTGGCCGCTCCTCTCCTCTTCCTCCACCTGCCTCTCCCCCAGAGGCTACTCTTGGCTCATGGCTTGCTTTCCACACAGGAGGATCTCACCACAACACATGGTGCTACCATACTTCCCTCTGTAACAGGCCTGCTGCTTTTGAATGGGCATCCCCTTCCACCAATATATCCTAATTATGAGTCCTATTCCCAAAATGCAGAGATACAAAAGACACCACATTTATTACTCTGCTAGAACCTGGCATTCAGTTCATTTAGCTTTGTACATTGACACATAAACATCTGAGATCTTACCTAGGGCTTCCGATATCCTCTTTAATGGTTTCAGGAAAATAAATCCTTAGGCACCTCTCACACTATTACCATATTCTCGTTCCATGTGAAACCCTAATGGCCAGGTCCCCAGGTTTTCATCCTGTTTCAAGGGTGTTCATTCACTGTAAGGAACGTATTTTACCCAGAGACCAAGGCGTGTGCTCATTATCTCAAGGGCTCTTTACCTTCATAAAACTGAAATCTCATGAGAAAAGTGGCTACTTCTCACTAAAACAGTGTTCATGGTTTCTTAGCAAAGTAGTCTTCAGGTTAGTATATTAAATTCTGATTACAGTAAAGTAGCAGTTCTAAATATTCACTCATAAGGTCATTTTACATAAGGGAATGGAACATCTAAAGGCTTACTTTAATTATGAAGAACACTAATAAATATTACTGCCTATATACCATAAACAGCATAGAACCTTACAATTCAAAGCAAAAATGTGCATGTTGTACAGCAGTATCATATCATATGTGTATTTAATTTATACAAATACAGAACAGGAGATAAAGTATACAGGGAAGGGAGGCTACATAATAATTTGAATAGGGCAGGTGATTCTGCTCCCCTTTCCTGAAGTATTTGATAAATAAGTTTTGGCATGAGTAGGAGACCTAAGTCCATTGTTCCTTTGGGCCTAACTACAACATAATCTCTTTGCCCTGATTGTGGTTCTAGTATTAAAAGACATGCCTGTTCCAAATCAGCATGGCTCTGAACAGATGACAACTTTGGTGTTTAACCAAAGAAATTGCTGTAGTATGTTCCAACACAGGAGAAAAACCTGTTTATTAGACGTACTGTATATCAGTATACCACACTTGGTAAGTAATTTAACAGAAAAGTGTACTTTTGACCATACAGACCATACTTTTAGATAGAGGTTAGAATCTATCTCTTCCATCCTTTTTAAGCTGTGGCTCCACTGCATTAGCCTAAGTCGCATGGACACACATAAAACATATCTTCTCTCTTCCCGCTAGAGGGCAGCCGTGTATAGACTTAGAGGTTAGAAGTTTAGGGAAAAACCGCAAACCAGTTAACTGGACTTACAAGTATATTTAGAATTCTATAGTTTCATGTTACCTTGAATGTGGCAAATGCATCTGAAGCTATGTCAAATGTTGACATTTCGACATATCTGAAGAAATCATAAAATTGTTCTGACCACAAAATGATTTTTGCAAGTGGTTCATGTCTGATGCATTCTCTCAACATTATTCCACAATTTAGAGCTATTTCTGGAGATTCATACCTACAAAAAGAAAAAAATAAATCATGATTGCTGTTTTAAAACTCCTCTAATGCTGAACAGTTCAAATTTTTCAAATAGATGTCTCAGATGTGTCTTAATTAAGTGACTAGAGCAGGTTACAAAAGACATCTCTCTCAGAGTAGGATATATGCTCAGGTGAATTTACTCTAGAATGCACACACACATTAGCTGGTGACAACTGCTGCAGTCCAAAGGAAAACAAAAATATAGAAATAATAATAATAAATAAACATTTATTATTTAAAGCTAAAAGATTTGAGTATTTAGGGTCACACCTCCAAACAGGGGTTAGTTTTACATGTGGTGCTCTAAGACTTCAGAAATCAAAAACTATTATGAAACAAATAAAATCGTTTCCCAAACTCATGGTACCTAAATAGGTCTAACAAATATATAGCATTTATACCTCATTGTTTCAATTCTATACTCAAAATAGAACCTTCAAGACTCTTGGCAACGTGAACCCCACAAAATTGAAAGCCTAATTCTGAGGAGGTTACCAGGTGCTTATCAAGGAGAGCCTGGAGAACTCTTGTGGTGGGTGTTGGGGACACCCTGGCATCAGTCACGCACACACGTCTGTGGCTCAGCTCGGTCAGAAAGGAGCCCCCACTCCCTCCACCCCCGTCTTCCTCTTAGCCCAGCCGCCTGCTCCTCTCTGAGGGGTGCAGACTGGCCTTGGCCCCTCCACTGCCTTTTGGGGCTGCAGGTGCAGCTTTGTGTCTTTCGAACATAGAGTCTCCTCCAATCCTCCTGCTGCATTCTCTCTGCCTTTCCCAACATTCTACTTGCAAAACACCTTCTCTTGGCTAAGCCAAACTTCTCTCACAACATAAATTTTACTTAGTGTCCCAACAGTGCCGACCTTTGCATTTATGTCTTTGAAAAAGGAAAGAAAAAGCTCTCTCAGTTCTTCTTTCTACTGCTCGAACTGTTCTTATTTCTTGCAGGGCTGAGGGCATTCCTTCCTCCAGGGCTGCCAGCTTGCTAGTGAGCAGCCACAGCACTTCATGGCTCCCACCGGGACTAAATTCCCCTACTCTCATCTGCTCCTGGACTCTAGTTAGGCATTTTCTGTTGCCTCTGGACAACTTCAGTTAAAGGTCTACCATAAGCACTACCCTATCTAAATTCAAATCTTCTCTCCCTTTGCAAAACAGCCACCCTCCCCTGCTTCCCCATTTCTCTAATTTGGCACCACGATTTTGTTTCAGATGCCCAGGTTTAAAACAGGTCTTCCAGAACTTTCTCATCTGACAATGGAAGTGTTCTATACCTGTGCTGTCCACTTCGGTAGTTACTACTAGCCACATGTGGCTACTAAGCACTTGAAATTTGGCTAGTATGACTGAGGGATTGAATTTTAAATGTTATTTAACTCATTTAAAACGAAATGATGGAGTATGGTTAGTAGGTACTGCATTGGACAGAACAGTTTACATCTTCTCCCCTTCAGCACCTCCAACCTTCCCATCTTCGGTGTCCCCACCCATCCTTTTAAAGACTTCTCTGAAATATTTTAATTTTGTTTCCTTTCATCCATCCCCACTGTTGCATTAACTCACACTTAGAAAAGCAAGAGCTCCCTAACTAGCATCTTGGTTTAAGCTGGGTTTTAACCAATTAACCTGACACACCAGTGTATCAATAGCACTTCCAGCTTAGGAGTTCAAAACGATTTCCTCTTGCCATCAAATAAAGACAAACTTCTGGGCTTAATGTCCAGGCTTCTCCTCATGAGATATGTTCCTACCATACAATGTCCTTTCCCACTCTGCCATCAAGCACTCACTCCAATTATCTCCTTATTGCTTCCCATCACTATGTTCATTCCTGTCCCTGGACTGACTCTCCTTTTTCCTAACTATGCAAATTCCAAACCCTCTGGAACTTCAATCATTAGTCTCACCTCCTTTTTTTAAATTTTTTTTTTTTTTTTTTTAATTTATGATAGTCACAGATAGAGAGAGAGAGAGGCAGAGACACAGGCAGAGGGAGAAGCAGGCTCCATGCACCGGGAGCCCAATGTGGGATTCGATCCTGGGTCTCCAGGACCGCGCCCTGGGCCAAAGGCAGGCGCCAAACCACTGCGCCACCCAGGGATCCCTAGTCTCACCTCTTTTATCAACACTTGCCTTATTGACTAAACCCACATTTTATTTCCTGAAATCCAGCAGTACTAATCATTCTCTAGCAGTGTTACCCTTTTGTTGTATTTGGGTTCATCACAGAGCCTCAAGAAGATCCAAATGGCTCTTCTGTATCACTTATGGCACAGTAACTAGAGCGCTGACAGGCGCTTAGGTGATTACAATGTCTGTTCACAAAATGGCTGATTGTACAATTCACCTTCACTGATCTTAATTCAATAAGCAGGAGACTAGAAAGACAAGACTAAGACAGTTTGGTACAACAAGTTGGGCAGGTTTTGATGGTGGTTTGTCAAGCTCGTCTTAAACGATTAAGCCATAAACCACCAAGTACAGGGCAAACAGTTATGCTGTACAACCTGTTAGCATTAGAGTAGAAAGCACACGAACATTTAAGTCACCAGAGGAAAAACGACTGCCTCTGATGCATCTAACACTAGCTACAAGAATATGTTTGGACGCACATGGTCACCTGCAGCACAACATCCCTAACAGCTGACACTGAAGTGCTTACAGCCTACGTGGATCATCACACCGCATGAGAGTCATTGGATGGACTAAAGGTACAAAAATCTTAAAAGGCAGCTCACAAGGCTCCTTGAAGAGATGGCTGCTTCCAGGTCTGGAGCAGGAACCTGTACAATATAGTAAGGGACACCTTGTGCCAGAAAGCAAGGAAGCTATCAAAGACTAATGGGGTCTTGCCACAAGGACATAGGAACCACTTGAAGGAGCTTCCCAATTGGCCAAGATGACACAATTTGGATATAAAAATGTGGACATAATGGCTACAATGGACTGAAACATGTCAAATATATTTTTAAAAAAAACCCAAAACTTGAGTTCATAATGATTTACCAATTTAAAAGAACAGAGGACAAAGGAACATGTTAAATGAAACCACAGGGATGTAAAATCCAAAATATGTGATTTTTTCTATAGAACAAATGACCCAGTTGCTTCAACAAGTAAATGGTATTCAAAACAAAAGGCATAGTAGTCTTATTAACCAAATGCAGTTTATGGGCCTTGCTTGCTTGGAACTGGATTTAAACAAATTAACTGAAAAATGACATTTTATGTGAAAGGGACATCTGAACAGTGAGTATAAGATAACATTGGGTTTGTAAATGATATCATGACTATGACAAAAAAAAAAAAAAAAGGGTCCTCAAAGTGTTATGTACTAGGGATGCATACTGAAGCAATATTATGTGTGTGAGGGAAAGGAGGAGGCCAGGGGCATGAAGGAAGAGATACTGTCAGAGCTGAAGGATGAGTACAAAAGGCTGGTTATTTTCTTCCCTCCAGTTTTCTGTATATTTCCCACTCTAAGGGCTAGAAAGGATGGGGAGATGGGCGCTGGTGGAGAACAACACCAGCTGCATTCTCCAGGCTTCTCCTCCTCTCCTTTCTCGCTGACTTTCCTGCTCTGGCCAACTCATGTGAGAGCTTTCATTTTTCTTTAAATCATACCTTAAAATTCTGACTTTACGTGATGTTTAACAATGTTTATCATTCCTCTGGCTACTCTCAAGCCAAAACATAAGCAAAACTAATTTATGGATTTTAATAACCACTGCTTTTTATGGAAAAGGAAATAGTTTAAAAATACACAAAGGCATCTGGAAGGTGCTCTAAGAACACAAAATTTCAAACTACTCATTACACGTTTACACACGCAACTGTGGATTGGTAACAACAAAAAATTAGATGCCAAAAGTTCTGTATGGCAAAGTCTGAAGAAGCAACATAGATATTTAGAAATAGAAAGAAGGAAATAGAATGCTGGCATCAAACACATGCACTGACTCATGCTTTGTCTAAACAAGTTTGAACTTGGGGGAAGTGTTAAACCACAGAGATATGAATCAGAGAGAGGCAAGCTATAAAGCAAAGGGGTAGGAGAGCAAGCTGATTCACGCCAATAGTCATGCTACTAAAAGGCCTGTCCGCCAATTTAATAGAACAGCACCAATGCTGGGACAAACAGATGCACACCAGACCCAGAGCTGGCAAACAACTCTTGTGTGAAACGACAGGGGGTGACCTTGCCAATCAGGAAGGCTTTTTTTTTTTTTCAGATTTTATTTATCTATTCATGAGAGACAGAGAGAGTGAGAGGCAGAGACACAGGCAGAGGGAGAAGCAGGCTCCCTGTGGAGAGCCCCATGCAGGATTCAATCCCAGAATCACAACCTGAGCCAAAGGCAGACACTCAACCACTGAGCCACCCAGGTGCCCCAAGGGTAGGATCACTATTGAGGGAGGAAAGGATTTTTCTTTCGTTTTAAAGTTTTGAGTTTTTAGGCTTTTTTGGTTTTTGTTTTTTGATACCAACAGACTTGATACCAACAGACTACCAATAAATGCCTCCTTAGTTCCTGGAAGATGCACTGTGAATTACCAACTAAGCAGGTTAATGAGTGGATACACACAGGTAAAAAGCAAAGGGTAGACTTCATAAATGTGTTCTTTGTTGATGGAATAAAGTAACGCTACATAGTACTCAAGATCCACTTCCTAGGCAGCTCCTACTGCCTCACAGTGTGCATGTCTCCCTGAACAAGAGGTCTTTAAACACATCATTTAACTGATAGTTCATATAAATAAACTTTTAAAATCCAGAGAATAGGAATAAAACCACAGAAGACTTTTTTCCTTCTGTTATATAGGATCTGAGAATTTAATTAAAGGCTCACAATTCACCAACCTTGAAATTCCCATGGGCATTTTCGAATTCAATTTAGCTCACTGGCTGAATTTTAAGGAGGGAAATGTGTTTAAGATGTATGGAAAAATGGACTGACTGAACCATAGAGAAAACACGTTCCCACATTTACCATCCTGTTTTTGCCCAAGACTTCTTTCCTTTTTATTTTTCAACTGAGAATATACATTTGTTACATTGTACATACCCTTTCAATAACATGAACAAAATATTCTGTTGAGTGCAGATATATTCGACAGTAGGAGTTCTTGTACCAATTTGTCTTCTGAGAATATTGTTGAAAATTTGAGCCACGTCTTTTTTGCCCTATTAGGAATACAATCATTAAAATGTTTACCCGACTAACCACCAAAAAGCCCATCCACCCTCCCAAATAAACTCAAATTAAGGCACTGCATATTTTTAATTATGACTCAATATTTGACTTTAAAATGTTCAGATATTAAATTTTCTTTATTTACAAATCCAAATTCGAAGTTTTAATAGTACACTATTTTTAACATGAGCAGAATGTTCACAAAATGAAATCTTAC
This sequence comes from Canis lupus familiaris, assembly GCF_011100685.1. Lineage (NCBI taxonomy): Eukaryota > Metazoa > Chordata > Mammalia > Carnivora > Canidae > Canis > Canis lupus. Next base: position 42,962,923 of record NC_049246.1, on the reverse strand, counting down.
TACATATAAATTTCAGCCATTTCTAACCCTTAGAATCATGTGGATTCAGGAAAAATTAAACTTTGCTATATGCTTACAATGTTCAGGGATCCAATTCCCACCCATATGGAATAAGCAGTTTCAAATAAAATGCTCACATTGTAAACAATACATATAATTTCCTTTTATAGTGATGAAAGGAAGAGAAGCTGCATTCTACTAGTATTAAAAAAACGAAAGATTCTCTAAGAAGCTGAGCTTTCATGGCAAGTAGACATATCTCATTAAGCTAGGTCTACTTAGGAGAGATTTTATATAGATTAGTAATGAAGGCTCCAAGTACCACATGATGAAGCAGTTCAGACATCAGAATTATACAACTGTACTTTACTAAACAAAATAGGACATTACTGCTATACAGTGAATCTTATAATCAGAAAACTGCACAAGAGATTACCAAATGGAAAACAGAACCCCATGAGATTCTTCAGAGTGGCTACCTGTTAAGAGGCTGACAAGCCTGTAGGAAAGTGAGTGAAATGCTAGCTTTCCAGGGCTAGAGATCATCCTGGGGCCTGTGCTAGGTGAGGAGAAGCAATAGCAATCTCTAAGAACACATCTCAAGGACACACACTTCTTTTAAATTTAAGCCTCTAAAGTCCTGAATATTAAATTCAGCGTTCAGGTCGGGGAATGAGAAGGGTGGACAAAGCTGAAGGAAGTGGAGGTTCTAGTGCACTGGCAACTTTGCAGAGGAAATAAAGATTGTTGTTGGTGGAATCTGATACACTATTAGAAATACATAATCATCCATATAAAGGGAAATATTTTTATCTGTTCTATAGAAGTCAATTTTTACTGTCCTTTATTATCAATATTATTCTCAAGTAACCTAGGAACCACACCCTCCCATCACTCTCCAAAACTGAATCTGACTATACGTCTGCCATTCTCTCCCCTGGTTTTTCAAGCACCTGCACAGACATCTAATTGGTCACTCAGGATGAAAAACACTGGGGCTTTAAAAACAAAGCCATGACAAAGACTCAGAGGAACCTGCTCATTCATAACCATGCTAAGAGCCCTTCATTACCATATATACCTCATTACCATATATACTTCTCAGTCTACCTTTCAGACTGGTATCAAAGACCATTATTCTCACTGCTAAATTCACTAAATATCTAATATGACATGATTCAGCTATATAAACTTGGGTAATAATATCAAATGCCCACCAGGGCCAGGCAAGAGACAGTATGTTGGGTAAAGCAGGCCCTGAGACAGAAAAGCAAGCTGCTCTCTGCAGCACACCCAAGTGTGCCCATGGGGTGGTAGCTGCTCTGTTCCAGCTGAGGGGCCATATAGGCACACTGACTCAATGCTGCCAGAGTCAAAATTTTCAAGGGAAGCCAGAGAAATTCAAAACTGCATAAAAAATCTCCTGCTATTTAACCGTTATGCTAATTTAAACATTTAAAAGCAGAGCTAAGCACAAGCAAACAGAACATATCATCTCTGCTGTAATGAGTTCTCAGCAGGTTAAAAAAACAAAACAAAAAACCCTAAAACACAACTGGGTATCTCCTAAGATCTCTCTACCTCTAACATTCTATGGTCTTCTTTAGGTTGCTGACTCCCTGAGAACCCAAGGCCAGTGAATTACGTAAAACAGCAGCTATTTATTAAATATAATGTAAACAAAAGGGCACAACGAATACCTAAGAAACTTCATATACAGTGTGGTGAAACAGGAGGCGACCTGGCCTAAGCCTGAGGCAGCCCTGAGCTCCTGCCCGGCTCTGCTAATTAGGCAGGCAGCCTGGGCATGCTTACAGGTCAATAACCCTGGAGCCAAGAGCCTGGCAGGAATCTTAGGATCTTTCAGAGGCGAGAACACCAGGAAAAGGACCATGAAGAAGGCACCATTTTTGGAAAAAAAAAAAAAAAAATTTGATTTCTTACCTCAAAGTCAATGAGCTGTAAATCAGCTACCAGTGTGCTCAGGAGCCCACTGTTATATAGTTCCTGAGCGAGCTGTGCCACTGCTTCCGTCTGCGGCTCTTTTTCATTCGTGCCATACAGGATTTCTTTCATGGCAACCAGATTTTTGGAAACTTCTTCTGTGGCCTAATTTTGAGGGAGAGGAGAAAAACCATTCATTTAAAAAAAAAATATGTAAAAAACCTACCTTTGTAAAATACCTTCCCTCTAGATTATATACCCACAGAGCTATGTAAAAGACACAAAGGTGGGCAAGCCCCGTCCCAGCCCTTGGGAGCTGAGCACTGGGCACATATGACACATGTGGAGACTGACATATGTGTTCAAGAGGGAAGGCCAGCAGATACACAACATATATGCCTAAATGCTGCCAACAGTTTATTATGGTAGAAACTGACCAGGGAGAGAAGGTTCGACTCTGCCTCCCATGGGAGAGCAACGTCACAGAAGAGGCCAAAGTGGAGCCTGAGAATGGAGAGACACTGATGAGCAAGAACGAGGGAGGAGGAGATGGACGGACAGGAATGGCATGAGCTGGAGATGAGGGAGGGGACAAGCACAGAGTCTGCCTGAGGAAAGGTGCAGAGGGAACAAGGGAATGACAGAAGGTGGCTCTGAATGCAGAGTTGAGATATTAGCAATAAATTAAAAAAAAAAACAAAACACACTGAAGAGTCTCCACGTCTGGCTAAGAGAGAGGAACAAGAGCCAGATTTACCCTCCTCCATGAAAAAGATAAAAAAACAGGAGAAGTGACATGAAACAATGCATCTTAAACACTGAACTTCAGACAGCACAGGATGGTGAGCCTTGAGAGAAGGGAAACAAATGAATTTAATTCACAAGTGCCCTGGCTTACCACCTGGAGAGCTTCCAGGCCACAGCACAGGGAGGGCATGCGGTCTCCAGGGGTTGAGACAGCACTGGGACTCGGCAGGGCAGAGTACCAGAGAGGAGAGAGGTGTGCAAACACACACTGCTTCTTCAGCAGGGTACTGAGAAGCCGGTGTGTGTGAGGAACACACCCAAGTCAGGGAGCAGCCGAGCTCTTTCAGGGTGACCTGCCCATCTCTTGTCTTTTCCAGAAAAACTTCCTCTCAGCTTCTTTATTCTTTTAAGAAAAGGAGGGCTAATGTTCCAATCCCATTAGGATGGAATGATGCACAAGACACTAGATCACGATTTCCCTATAAATGTCACAAATGTTAATGTAGCCTGATGGTACCATCAAGAATTTCTGCAATTAACTCATAGAATTCATTCGAAGCCAGGTCTTTGAGTGATCTGCAATGGAGGCTTTAACTCTTTTCACTATTTCATTTAACCTCATTAACAGCCCATTGTTCAACACTGTGGAGGTATTTCTAGATTCTGAAGGACATCCAACATACCAGCTATCATTCTCATATCTGCATTTTCTGCAAATCTGATAGTATACCTCCCACGGCCTCAATCATTAACCAAGACATCGAAAAGGAAATAACTCTAAATGGAACCTACCATTATGCCTTTGAATCATCATGCTTTTCATTACGATCTACTAATAATCTTTGCACACGGTCCCTTAGCCACTTATATATAAACCTATTTCCAAATCAAATTCAAAAGGCTTTTTGTTAAATACTTGGATATAAGATAATTTAACATTTGACCCTTGAACAAGGTGCTAGCCCACTCATACGTGTTTTTCATAGGACAATACTATATTTTCTCCTCATGATTTACTTAACATTTTCTTTCCTCTAGCTGACTTTATTGTAAGAACATAGTATACCGTATATGTAGTGTACAAAATGTGTTAACTGTTTATGTTATCAGCAAGGCTTTTGGTCAGCAGTAGGTAGGCTACTAGTATTAAGTTCTAAGGCAGTCGAGAGTTGTATGTGGATTCTGACCTGGTGGGGGGCTTGGTGCCTCTTACCCCTGTGTTGTTCAAGGGTCAGCTATATACTATTTCTTCCACATTTCCTGAATATAAGACAATGAAATAAAGTTAATTTGGTAGTCCTTTTTCCTAAGCATATGCTTAGGATTATGACTTTCTTTTCTAAATGTTTAAAATCATCCCAATAATCCCTATGGAAAACCTTCCATTATCAGTGTTCAGCAGAATCTTTACCTTCTCCCGTCAAGCTGTTACCACCCTATTCTTTCAACACCTTAGATTTCCTTCTTTCTTTTCTTTCTCTCTCTCTCTCTCTCTTTTTTCTTTCTTTCTTTCTTAGATTTTATTTATTTATTCATGACAGACAGAGAGAGAGGCAGAGACACAGACAGAAGGAGAGGGAGGCTCCATGCAGGGAGCCTGACGCGGGACTCGATCCCAGGTCTCCAGGATCACACCCTGGGCCGAAGGAGGCGCCAAACCGCTGAGCCACCGGGGCTGCCCAACACCTTAGATTTCTAACAGCAGTTCATCCCTTATACCAAGTTAAAGTACCCCAAAATGTACTTTTTGGGAGCCAGTAGATAAAATCATTTATCAACAGAAAATGTTCTCTTATAAACTATTACATATGTTACTTCTGTAATTTCATTTTACCAACTTTATTCTTAAGATGATTTTCTCTGACAAGGAAGAGCCCGGCATTTAGTGTGTTTCCTGTGTGTATTATCTGTTGATTTTATACCAGTGCTTCTCTGACTAGATCACAGTTTTGAGTCTCTTGGCAACCTTTCATATGCCTCAGCTTACATAGCCTCTTCTTTGAAATCATGATACAATTTTATTATTATTATTTTTAAAGATTTTATTTATTTATTCATGAGAAACATAGAGAGAGGCAGAGACACAGGCAGAGTGAGAAGCATTCCCTGCAGGGAGCCTGATGCAAGACTCGATCCCGGGATCATGACCTGAGCCAAAGGCAGATGCTCAACCACTGAGCCACCCAGGTGTCCCAAAATCATGACAGGATTTTAGATCTGAATTCAGACCATACTCTGTGCTCTCTTCTGACAGCAAGATGAATAAGAAAGGAGGGAGGTGATAGGTAAAAGGCCTGAGGTTTCTTTTTGAAGTGATGAAATGTTCTAAAATTGACTGTGGTTATGGTTGCACATTATCTGTGAATAAACTAAAAACCACTGAAATGTACACTTTAAATGGATGAATTATATGTGTGAGTTATCTCAATAAAGCTATTAAAAAATAGGGAGGAGAGAAACAAGGAAACAGAAAGCAACTTATGGCATTTCTCAGATGAATGGCCACCTGGACCCCCATGTAAAGCCCTTTTCTTTCCTCTCAGAAGACAACACTGTCACCTATATTATGGGCTGGGGGGTTGGGACACCAATAGCATTCCCATATCTGCTAACCACTGTACTATGTCTGTTTTTGTTGATCCTCCTGGATTCCGTTCACTTTCTGGCTTTCTTAGGACCTGACCTGCTTTCTCACCTCCTTCTCATATAGCCAACTCCCTCACTTGATTTTTTCCCCTTCAATCAGTTTTAAATATGGTCAAGACTCCCATTAAACCGTTAAAAAGCATCTACCTGTGTGTGCTCTAGTCCACATCTCCTTCCCAGTCGCTCCCAGCCTAATCCCACGTGGTTTCTCCACCTAGTACTTTACAGTTCTTAGCAAGTCACTAATGACTTGCCCGCCAGGAAATACAATTCTCTGTCTTTAGTACATGTTAGCTCTTGGCAGCATCTGAAGGTGCTGATTACACCCTTCTTTTAAAACTGCTCCTCCCTCGTCCTCTGTGACTCACCACCATCCTCATTTTTCCTGCCTGTCTCCTTGGTTGCTCCTTTTGCCTCCTTCTTGGCTCATATCCCTCTTGATGAGACCATTTAAATATTGGGAATTCCTCAAGGCAGGGTACAAGGCCTATTCTTCTCATTCTATCATCTCTCCCAAGTGATGTCATCCACACCCACAGCTTTAATTAACACCTCAATGCAGATGCCTCACAGATTCCTATCTCTAATCCAGTTTTCTTACTAGTACATTCAGCAGCCTACTTGAAATGTCTCCACTTGAATGTCTCAAGGTACCTCAAACCTAACGCAATCAAAAACAGAACTCATGATTTTGCCCTAATGCCTAATACTCTTCCCTTGGTCTCTATTTCAGGGAACGATACCACTACTGATGCTCTTATGCATGTCAGAAACTCAGAAGCCATCCTCAACCCTTCCCCCTCTTTCTCACTCCACCCCAATATCTAATTAATCACCATGTCTCCCAAATCCATCCATTTATCCGCATACCATGACCCCCCACGTCAGAGTCCCCACAACTCTTGCCTGGACTACTATAAGTAGTCCACTGACTGACTTCCTTGATTCCCTATAAGCCATTCTCCATATTAAGAACAGAATGATCCTTTCTTAACACAAATAGGATTGTTGTTACCTCTGCTTCAAAAATGCTCCAATTACCTATGCTCTTGGGATAGAGAAAATTTCTTAACACAGTCTGTAAAACCCTGCAATGTCTGACCCTCCTTGTCTGACCTTAGTCTGCACTACAATTCCTCCCCCACTATCTCTAAGCCACTACTCTGGTCACACTGGTATCCTTTCAGGATACCTGCACATGTGGTTTCCTAGGCCTATGCCCTGCCTCCACCTCCTGGCCATTCACATTCTTCCTTCATTGCTCAGGTCAATGATCACTTCCTCAGAGGAGTCTTTCTTGTTAAATTCTATAATACATTCGACACTACCACATACTTCTTTTCTCACAGTTGTAGTTCTGCTTTTCCTTGTGATTTCTAGGTTAATGTATTTCCTCCTGCTCCATCAGGAGCCCAGTGCTTGCAGTGTTGCCATACATGCTTGACAAATGGTTGAAAATCCGCATACTCAATCACTGAGATATTAAAAAAAGATCCAGATGAAAACTGGATGTAGAGAAATGTGATGTTATCACACCATGAAGGCAAGGAATTCCTAAAATACACAGTGTATCCAAGCAAGGCAATTTACGTGACAGCTACAGCAGCAAGCAATGAACATAAATCCTGGTGTTCTCACAGAGAATAATCTGGAAGAAGACACCCCAAACTGAGCATAGTCTTCCTATTGTAGACAGGTAAGAAGAATATTTTGTTTTCACTTGCTCTACTTCAGATGTTATGTTTCACAATTCACATTTTACTTTTACATCCATGGTTAGTTGCCATCTACAGAAGATAATCAGCAGCAAAAAATCTATAGATTTTTTTTAGATTTTATAAAAATCTAAAACTCATCAACCTTATTACTTATTAGCAGTCCTGATATACAGGAGATTAAGCTCATATTTCAAATGATGACTTTTAATTTTATGCATATTTCAACTACTTCTGTGCTTTCTGTTCCCCATTACATGGATAATTATAAGCTGATTAAATAAAATCATCAAAAAATAAAAAATAAAAAAGAAACATGTCCAAATTTTACTAAAAGATGATCAGAAAACCTTAAGAAGTATTTTACCAGAAAAGGTGATGTGGCAAGTGTCTACTGAATGAAGATAGCCGAGAAAACAAATAAACTTGTCTGTTCTTGTGTAGGTCTGGGTTGGCATCCTTCTTCGGCATTCACAGCAGGGAGGCTGCCTCGTCCCTGGTCTCTGGCCTGCTGGCATTAAGTCAACACGTTCTCTGCCTTTCTGACCACATCCCCTGATTGCACCTCCCTGTCTGTCCCCTCACACCTAATGAATAAGCGAGTCACACTTACCGCTTCTCTAAGCACTATGCCTTCTCAAGATGCTGAGCCCATCATGTCACCTAGTCCACTGGGCTCCTTAACGAGCACATCACCTGTCCTGCTAAGACACCAGGTTTCAGTGCTACCCATGCCCACAGCAACAGTCTCTTGTTCCCCTATATGTTGGATGTCCTTCATTGAAACGTTCTTTACTTCAGCTCCCAGGGTTCTGAGCACTGCAGAGAAACTGCTGGAAACTTGTGCACACTTAGTTTGCTAAAATCCATGCTGTTCGACAGCCTTCAATCCAGTCAGAAACATTTCTTCAAATTGGATTATATCCAGCCAGTAACTCCTAGCAGCAGAGCTTTCAAAATTACTCTTATTTTCCTCAAGAGACTTCAGTCTCTATCTCTGCTCCCTAACTGAACATCTAGCTTCACTCCTTCCATGTTGTGACAAGATTTCATAATGAAATCATCCTCAGCTTCCTCCATCTCAACCCTGGACACAGACCAGAATCACTTGGGGGTACTTTTTAAAGAGATGCCGAACTCCCTCAAGAGACTCATTAATGACAAAAGTAAAAATAATACTTTCACATGCAGATACCACTGTAACCATGGGATCAGAGTAAATGGTAATGGGACCATTGACCTCACAAGCCTCCTGGCACAGCAAAGGGTATAGCATTACTTCTGTGATTTTCTCACCGAAAAGGCATTACCTGCATTGAATCATGAGAAAACATCAGCCAAACCCAAACTAAGGAACAGTCTACAGAATTAACTGGACAGTACTTTCCAAAACCGTCAAGGTCATAGTGCCAATGGAAGACTGGGACACTGTTTCAGATTAAAGGAGAGTAAGGAGATGTGACAGCTAAACACAGTGTGTCATCCTGACCTGGATCCTGGGCCAGAAAAAGGACATGAGTAGGACAACTGATGAAATTTGAAAAAGACCCATGGATTAGTTAATATTATCATAAACATGTCAGTTTCCTGATTCTGATCATTAGACTGGTTATGAAAAATGTTAACATCTGGGGAAACTGGGTGAAAGGTATTCTTTTTGCAATCATTTTATAAGTCTAAAAAGTTCACCTACTCTCTCATTTAGCTTTTTCTTCACAGGTAAGAGGCAACCCTTCCTGGTTCCAAGGCTCATGGCTCTATACATGTGTGCTGGAGGAAAGGGCCCCTTGCTTCCAGGTCTCCCACATGCAATTCTGCTAGTTGTGTGGCCTTGTGAAGGTACAGATTCCATACCTTGAGATCTCAAATTCCAAATAAAGGCTCTCCTAATTCTCTACTGGACCATCCTCTCTCCTCACTCTCTCGCTGGCTCTCCTCAAGCGACCCTGAATGCTCATGCTACTCCTCTCTACCTGGGAGCCCCTGCACCCACAAAGCCTTCCCTCACTTTCCCACTCTCCTCTTCTGATGCCACAGCAGCTTCTACCCTGGCCTTGTAGGGTCAGATCTTCCCATTTTTACCGCTCATTTCCCTGCCTTATTCCAGAGCTTTGGAAAAGGCTTGCTTATACTCTTTTATTCCCTCCTCACTCCACTAAGATGGTGACTTACACGTGGTTCAACCTTCATGATTTCGTTAATGGACTAAACTGTCCAAGACATTTCATCAGTTGAACATGGTGTTCTGGGACACAGATGCTTCCCTTAGGTGGCCAGTGAGCTGGTCGTATTAAGTTTCATGGACACAGATTACTAACAGCAGCCAATTGTTTTACAAATACATGGTCATGAAGAGAAGCACATCAAAGAATTAGCCCCCCTCATGTGCCTGGGAAGCGATGTGGATCATGCCTCACTCATCACATTGCTGCAAATCCTGCTGTTGCCCTGTCTAGGTAAGAAGCACAGAACTCTAAGTTCTTAGTTGTTTTCTTGAGGCATTCCCACACAGTGGGAATTTGGGGATACCCAACAGAGCAAAGTCACAAAGAAAAGAATGTGGGGCTTGGCAGAGCTTCTCAGGGTCAAGGCTTCAAGGTGAGAAGCTCTGTCGCTAACTGCTGAGGACCAGGCATGTTGATCCTATGTCGGAAGCCTCACTGACTTCCACATACAACTGACTGGTAACAAACCTTATTTTCAATTAATATCTTTAAGAGATATGTATTTTTAAAATATTTTATTTATTTATTCATGAGAGGGGGGTGGGCAGAGACAGGCAGAGGGAGAAGCAGGCTCCATCCCAGGACTCCAGGATCACACCCTGAGCCGAAGGCAGACACTTAACGGCTAAGCCACCCAGGCGTCCCTTACCCTCAAGTTTTAATAAGGTTACTAGGTAAGCCTAGCTTTAAATATAAAGCACACTTAAGGATAAACACAGCAAAACTAGTATGTTTAAAGTACAGATGTGCCTGATTTAGAAATGAAAAGGCAAAAAACCCTTTAAAAAATATATTCTATTTCATAATAACAATAAAGTTAAAAACGATACAATATTTTTTCCCTCCCACCAGAGGCAAAGACTTCTAAAGGAAGTCTGGTGAGTGAAAAGTGAATTGGTACAACACACTAGATGGCAATTTGGTGAAATGTATCAAAAATCTTTAAAAGGTGCAATCTCTATAAATCACACATTATACTTCTAGGAATTTATCTTAGGGAAATGGATAACTATACAAAGATATAAGTATGAGCAGTGTGATTTGTAAGAGCAAAGAATTAGATGAAAAGTTATCCCACTGAACCGGTTAAATTACAATGTGCCCATAAAATGGAAGACCATGGCAAGCTTTAAAAATAATTAAGTAGATCTCTACTGACATGCAAAGATGTTAACATTAAAACTGCAAGACAAACAAGGTTACAGAATAGTATGATCCCACATTCATTTACTTGTTTGCCCCGGAGTGAGGGAGAACACTGGAGTATGAATGAGAATCTGTACGGATATCCTACCAAATCAACAATAATCATACATATAGAGAAATCAATTACAATTTTAGGCATAATGGAAGGAGCATAGTGTTCTCACACACTTCCCCTAGATGCCTTGCACTTCTGTGTGATCTACAAAGTGCTTAGGAAAAGAGAGAGAGAGAAGTTACAGGTATCAGCCTCCTTTTCCCCCACCAAACGACTTCAGATGAACACGGCTTTGGCAAACAGGCGCTGAAGTAAGGAGAAAGAATATGACGACTAAGCTTGTGAGCCAGGAATATAAAGACAACACTTTTTTCTTTCTTTCTTTCTTTTAAAAGATTTTATTTTAAAGTAATCTCTATGCTCAACATGGGGCTCAAACTTAGAACCCTGAGATCAAGAGCTGCATGTTCTCCCGACTGAGCCAGCCAGGAGCCCCAAGACAACATTATTTCTTAAACTGGTCCTGAGGAGAGAGACCAACCAATTCTCTTCAGAGAAAATGAATAGGAATTGAAATGCTACGTTTGAAGCAATGTTGCAGTATGGAATGAGAGCATCTTAAGTATTGAAAGGAACATCAGAGGTCATCCAAGTAAGTGGGTTTTTAAAAAAAGATTTGTTTGAGAGAGAGAGAGAGAAAAGGAGCATGTGGGAGTTGGGTTGAGGGGAAAGGGAGACAGACTTTTGAGCAGACTCCATCACCATTTTTCAAAATGAAAATCTTATGTAGAATCTCAATATACAAATGAGGATAAAAGTAAAACTTAAAAAAAAAAAAATAGACAAAGGAAGAAGGAGCACCTGAAACCATGGCCGGCTTCTCTAGAGCACACCTTTGGAACATTAGGTTTAAAAGCAAACAAACACATATACAAAACACACACTATCCTTGGCCTCCATTTCTAACCAAAATAAGAATCCGTGCTTTAATCTACCTCATTGGAAATATCAAAGTTCCTCTAGATAAGTAGGCAGCAAACATGGGTCATACTGTCTCTGTCACAACTACTTAACTGCCACTGCAGCAGGAAAGCAGCTACAGACCACATGTCAATGAATGGGCATGGCTGTGTTCCAATAAAGCTTTATTTACTAAACCAGGTAATGGGCTGACCTGGGCCACAGTTTATTGACTCATGCACTGGAAAATATTTGGTGAGTAGAAAATAGGCCAAAGGGTATGTGACCCTAGAGTTAGCTGTATACAACCATCAAATCCTTTTAATCCTCCCTCAGAAATCTAGTCTCATATCTTGCTTCTCTTTCTTATCCTTTAGCTTTCCTTGTCATCAGAGATCTCTCACAAAGTTCATCTGCCATTACATCCATCTCCAACACACTTCCAGTCTCACCCCATCGCGGACTTGAAATATTGCTAGTGGGAATGAAAAGTGGAACGGCAACTCTGGAAAAGAGTTTGGTGGTTTCTTGCAAACTAAACACACAGTTACCTTATGACCTAAGGATTGTACTCTTGGGCATTTATCCCAAAGGAATGAAAAACCTACGTTCACACGAAACCTGTGCAAGAATGTTCACAGTAGTTTCTTTTGTAATAGTCAAAAACTGTAAACAGTCTAGATATCCTTCAGTAGGTGACTGATTAAACACAACAGTGGGGTACATCCACAGAGTGGACTACTAAAACTCAACAGTCAAAAGGAATTATCACCACTGAAAACTACATGCATTGATCTCGTGGGAATTAAGCTAAGTGAAAATAAGTCAGTCTCAAAAGGTTATACATTGTATGATTCTATTTATAAAATATTCTTGAAATAACAAAATTATAGACTTGGAGAACAGATTTGTGGTTGCCAGCAAGGGTTAGGAAAAGGGGAGAGGAGACGGGTGTGGTTATAAAGGAACAGCAAGGGTGATAGATTCTGTGTCTTGATTGTGGTGGTGGTTAGAAAGAAACCACACAGCTACACATAAGTACGCACACACGTAATACTGGTGAAATGTGAACAACATGAATTTCCTGGTCTTGATAACTGGATATAGTTATGTGCCATGTTACCACTGGAGGAAACTGGGGGAAAGGCCCATGGGCTCTCTCTGTATACTTTTTTTGCAACTTCTTGTGAATTTATAATTATTTAAAAATGGATTTAAAACAAAACAAAGCGAAACAATAACAACAAAGATTTCTGCAGCTCCTTCAGTGTGTATCATAAGGTCGTATATAAGGCCTTTTTCAAACCACCACAGCCTACAGCGGTAGCCTCACTTTCCACCACTTCCCTCTAGTCAGTCACCCCAATAACGTCACCCTGAACTTATCACCATGTTCTGGACAGACATACCATAAACTGTTCCACATTCCATTCCCTCTCATTCTTTGCCTGGCAACACCTTAAAATCCAGTTCAAATGTCACTTCAAACTTAATTCTGTACTTGTATTTGTATCTATCTCTGACAGAGGTAGTACTGTTTTATCCTCTTGGCTCCCACAGAATTTCATTCATGAACTCTAAGTCTCTCTACATTATATTATTTATATACCTATATTCTCTAGTAGATTATAAACTCCTTAAAAACAGGGACAGAATTTGATATATGTGTCCATGTATCTACCCACAGAAATGAGAGCACTAAAATGTCTGTGGATTCACTCCAGTTGGGAATCTTTTTTTTTACCAAGATGACAATGGAAGTAACAATTCCACTGTAAGAGCCTGCCCTTTCAACCACCATGTACATGAAACTTGGCATAAGGAAACATAATTCAGATGGGAATCATTGTTATAAGGCCATCTTTTTTAGAAACAATTTTGAAGTGATCTATTAAGCAGAATTTTCCATGCTTCTGTTCACCACCACTAGTTTATATAATTGAATTTATTATAATTTACATGTGACTAGTTATTATTATTGAGAAGTGCCTCAAAGAGCTTGGATTTTTTGGTGGGGGAGAAGGAGGCTTAAATCATTTATTATTTTGTCTTATGTTTTAAAGAATTATTTCACTTTATTTTTAAGATTTTATTTATTTGAGAGACAGAGAGAGAGTACGCATGAACAGTGGGGGAGGAGCAAAGGGAGAAGCAGGCTTCCCACTGAGCAGGGAGCCCAACGCAGGGCTCTATTCTCAGAACCGTAGGTCATGACATGAGTGGAGGCAGTCACTTAACCAACTGAGCCACCCAGGTGCCCCAAGATTTATTTATTTTATAGAGAGAGAACAAGAGAGCAAGAACACATGCAGGGGGAGGGGTAGAGGGAGACAAAGGGGAAGGGAAGCAGACTCCCCACTGAGCATGGAGCCCGATGTGGGGCTCAATCTCAGGATCTTGAGATCATGACCTGAGCCAAAACCAAGTCAGATACTTAACTGACTGAGCCACCCAGGTGCCCCTTGTGTTATATTTTTCTTTTTTTGAATTTCTTTACACCCATTCTTTAGCAAAAGAATCATTTTAAACAAGGGTCCTCTAAATATGTACCAACCAATCTATATTTAATGCCTTAAATATCAATTCATTCTCAAAAAGGGACCTAGTAAATGACCTCATTGAAAATAAGGAAGTTCTTAAATCAAAGTAACTTAAGATAAAGGATGTGAGATGGAATCTAAAAGTGAACTGAGAAATATTGTTGGTACCAAACATTTGACAAAAGTAATTCTATTTTTACATTAATCCTTGTGTTAATTAAAAAAAAAACTCCTACACACACACACACACACACACACACACACACACACCTCTCTACTAAAGAAAATGTCTGAGTAGTCTAAGCTGAAAGATCATGGACTAAGAATAACCTATTAATAACCTCCTGGTGTCAAAGATTACTCTAAACAAGTTGAGTAACCATGAGTCACTGTTAAATGGCTATGCTAGTAAAGGCTACTCCCTTCACCCCTCTTAAATATGCCAAGATAGAGCAAACTAATTCCTCTCATGAAATGAGTGAATATAGCCATTCAACACTATGAACACATGCATTCACAGTGATGAAGAGAACCAAGTATAAGCTGAACAAGGCAGTCCTACCTTCTTTATATAGCATGCAGTGGGCAAAGAGTGTGTAAACAGTTATTACATACACAGATTTATGTGGCTGTTAGCAATGAAAGAACAAATTTCACCCCATCCCACTCCACCTCCATGCCCCAGTCACCTAAAAATAAGAGTGGTAAGATAAACCATTTTTTCCCTAAAAGTATATGGAAAGTCGTTCTCAAATACTTTTAAAATGGTGTGGCATGGTTCCTAAGGGACTAATCTATTCGTATTTTATACAATTCTTAATATGGCAACTGTGTACCATATAAAATGAGTAAAAATACCAATATATATTACAAATAAGGGAATAAGCCATCAAATATTGTATTTATCATTTCATCTACAAAATCACAAGAAATGAATGAGAAAATGCTCATGGATATAATCAGTAAGGCATTAATAGGCATAATTCACCCTGGGTTTGGCAGAGCTGGGAGTGAATTTCACCCGACTCCAATACAATGGGTTATACTAGAAACAATAGCTTTCTTTATATGGATTATGAGAATAATGACAGGAAACTATTATAACTTAAAATAAGATGGATGCCTATTCTCTATGAAGGCACCTTGCAAAATGTCTCAAATGTCAGGATGTGTCAACCATGTAAAGCTTGTATTCCAACTACAAGACCTAAGTGGGCTCTTAGCCTGTGCCAAATACATATTCAGAGAAAGAAATCTGCTCTCTTGCAGGGAAGCCAATTTCCACCTATTATTTTTTCCAAGCAGCAAGATGAAATTGGACTCCCTGTTTTACTTCCACTTACAGGTCTTAATTCTATCTCCTACCACTATCTGGAACCTTCTCCTTCCTCATGTTAGACGATCCTCTAAAAACATTTTACCAAGAACCTAGGGCTCACATTTTGTTCTTTCTCTACTTCACATCTCTGGTTCATTCAATTATTCCTCATGGTAGAGTTCTTAGTTTCTGTGCCAACTGGTCATTCCTCTCAACACATTCTAGTTTCTCTACATCCTCAAGTATGGACTCTACAGAGAAGTCTATACAGTCTATACAGAACAGAAGATGATTACTTTGATTTAAATAGAAATATTTCTATTATTCCCACCTAGGCTTTCAATGGTCTTTCTGGGTGCTTTACTACATGATATATAGTCTCAGGGCAAATATATATGGTTTGTAAGCCACTTCTAACTCAGTTGGTTTATGGATAGTCTTTTCTTACTCTCTTTAATGAATTGTAATCGACATACAAGAAACCACAAAGATTTAAAGTGTACAATTTTATAAGTATGGACTTATGTATACACCCATGAAACCATCAAGACATTAAACACACCCATCGCCACTAACAGTCCTCTGCAGTCCCCTACTTTGCCAACCCTACCCTGACTATTCACATCCCTGCCAATCCCAAAGCGACCACTCATCTGCTTCTGCCATTATGGCTGTCCATAGAGTTTTGTAGAAATAGAACCATACATTATGTACTCTTTATAGTCTAGTTTCTTTTAGTCAACATAATTATTTTGAGATTCATTCATGTTGTTGTGTACACAAAAGTTTCTTCTTTTTTATTGCTGAGTAGTATTCCATTCTATGGATGTTTATTCACACACCTGGACTATTTCCTATTTTACACTATTACAGATAACATCGTTATGAACAGTTATGTACAAGTCTTTGTGTGGACATATATTTCTTGTTCTCTTGGTAAGTACCTAGGAATGGGATGGCTAGAGGTAAACTTAGCTTTTTAAGAAACCAATAAACTGTTTCTGGTAGTGGTTTATCATCTTACACTGCCACCAGCGCTGCTCTGCATAATCATCAACATTTGGCATAGCCTGTTTTCCATTTTTGCCATTCTAATAGGTATGTAGTGGTATCTCCTCGTGCCTTTACTTTGCAATTCCCTAATGATTAACATCTTTTCAAGTGCTTACCTGAAAGCTGTGTATTTTCTTTGGTGAAGTATATATTCATATTTCTTGCCCATTTTTTACTGGATTGTTTTCATATTGTTACATTTTCAAAGTTCTTTATATATTGTGGATGCAATCTTTTATCAGATACATACTTTGCAAAGATTTTCTCTCATTTTGTGGATTGTCTTTTCATTCTTTTAACAGTACCTTCTGAAGAGCAAAAAGTTTTAGTGTTGATGAATCCCAACTATCATTATCTAAGAATTCTTTGCCTAGCCCAAGGTCACAAAGATTTCCTGTTTTCTTTTAGAAGGTTTTTTTTTTTTTTTTTTTTTTTAAGATCTTATTTATTTATTCATGAGAGAGACAGAGGAAGGCAGAGACACAGGCAAAGGGAGAAGCAGGATCCTCACAGAGAGCCTGGTATGGGACTCAATCCTGGGACCCAGATCATGCCCTGAGCCAAAAGCAGACGCTCAACCACTGAGCCACCCAGGCGGCCCATAATCTTAGGTTTTCATTAAGTTTTGTGATCTATTTTGAGTTAATTTTTGTATAGGGCGTGAGTTATGGATCCAATTTTTTTTTTTGCATATGTGGCTATCAAATTGTTTTAGCACCAATTGTTTAAACAACTACTCTTTCTCCATCGAATTGCATTTGCTTCTTTGTCAAAAATTTTTCATACACAGGTAGAATAGTTTATTTCTAATTCTGTTCTCTTCCACTAGCCTGTCTTCTTTATGTTGATGCCACACTGGATTACTGTTACCTTTATAGTTCTTAAAATCAGATGGCATGAACCCTCCAACTTTGTTTTTTATTCCAATTCGCTTTGATTATTCTAGGTCCTTTGCACAGGTCCACACAAATTTTAGAGCAAGCTCATCAATTGCTATAAAAAAGCTTGCTAGGATTGCAATGAATCTATATAAATCAATTTGGGGGAGAATTGACATTTAACAATATTGAGTCTTCCAATCCTTGAACGGGGTATTTCTCATTTTATTTAAGTCTTTCATCTCTTAGCAAGATTTTGTAGTTTTCAGCGTACAGGTCTTTCATTTGTGAAATGTTTCATATTTTTTGATATTACTCCAAATGATTTTTATTATTTCAATTTTGGGTTTTTCATTGCTACTATACAGAAATACAATTGTTCTCTGTATATTGATGTAGCAACCTGTAACCTTGCTGAACCTATGTATTACTTCTACTAGCTTTTTAGTAAAGTCCTTCAGCTTTTTTATGTAGATGATCATATCATCCACAAAGACTGTTTTACTTCCTCCTTTCCATGCCTTTTTTTTTCTTGCCTGACTGCACAGGCTAGAAATTCCAAGAGCAAAGTTGAACAGAAGTGGTAAAGGTGAACAGACTTCCTTTTTCTCCTTTCTTATTCTCGATCTTGGAGATAAATGATTCAACCTTTTATCATTATGTATATAGTGCTAGCTGTAGGGTTTTTTGTAGATACCCTTGTTAGGTTGTGGAAGTTCTATTCCTAATTTGCTGAGGGTTTTTATCAGGATTGTGTTTTTTTCCCCCTTCTTTCTTTTCACCTACTGACATGTAGTTTGTCAATACAATGAATTGATTGACTTTTGAATGTTAAGCCAGCCATGGGTTCTAGAAATAATACATCACTTGGTCATGATGTACTGTCCTACTGTTAGATTCAGTTTGCTAAAATTAAGTTTATAATTTGTGCATCTATGTTCATAAGGGATATTAGTCTAGTTTCCTTATAATGTCTTTGGTTTCGGTATCAGGATAATCCTAGCCTCAAAGGATGAGTTAAGAACTATTTTTTCTTAAATTTTCTAGAAAACTTATGTAGAAATTGTGTTATTTCTTCCACAAATGTTTGGTAGAAATCTTTAGTGAAACCATCTGTGCCTAGATTTTTCTTTGGGAGAAAATTACTAACTAAATTTGGAATTACTTTAATGGATATAGGGCTATTAAGTTATCCATTTTTTTCTGGAGTGAGCTTGGGCAAGTTATGTCTTTCAAAGAATATGTCCACTTCATCGAAGTTGTCAAACTTACTGGCATGAAGTCGTTCCAATAATATCCCCTTATTATCCTTTTAATATCTGTAGAATCTGTAGTGATGTCAACTCTTTCATTCCAGATACTGGTGATTTGTGTTTTCTCCTTGTTAGTCCTAGCTAGAGTTTACCAATTTTATTCATCTTTTCAAATAACAAGTTTTTGGTTTTACTTTTTTTCTGATTTTTACTTATTAGATTTCTGTTTTGATCTTTATTTCCTTTCTTCTTACTCTGTTTAATTTGTTTTTTTTTTTTTTTTTTGGTTTCTTAAGGTGGGGACTAAGGCCTTTCTTTCCTTTCTTTTTCTTTTTTTCTTTTTTTGAAGATTTTATTTATTTATTCATGAGAGACACAGAAAGAGAGGCAGAGATACAGGCAGAGGGAGGAGAAGCAGGTTCCATGCAAGGAGCCCGAAGTCCTTTCTTCTAATATTTGCATTTAGTGCTGTAAAATTTCCCCAACCAATGCTTTAACAACATCACACTAATCCTGGTATTATGCTTTAACAATATCACACTAATCCTGGTATTATGTTTTTATTTTTATTCCACTCAAATAGCTTTCTAATTTCTTTGATCCATGAGTTACTCAGAAGTATGTTTAGTTTCCAAATATTGTCGAATTTTTCAAAGGCTGTTATTGATGTCCAATTTAATTCTACTGTAGTCACTGAACATAAGTTATATAAATTTATCCTTTTAAAAGTTTTGGAACTTCTTTTAAGGCCCAAAGTATGGTCTACATTTACTAAAAATATGCCTCATGTCAAAAGGATGTAGGAGTGTTCTGCTGTGGTTGGAAGGAGCATTCTATAAATATCAAATCAGGTCATGTGGGTTGATAATATCTTTCTGGTCTACTGGAAAATCCTTGCTGATTTTCTACTTACTTGTTCTACCAAGTATTGAGATTGGGGTACTGAAATCTTCAATTATAATTCTGGATTTGACTGATTCACCTTGCAGTTTTATCAGTTCTTGCTTTATATTAAGGCTCTGTCACGAGGTGCATAAATATTTAGGATTGTTATGATCCTTGGATTAACTGACCTCTATTTTATCATGAAATGATTTTACCCCTGGTATTACTCTTTGCTCTGAAATCTACCTTTAGCTGATAATAATAGAGACACTCACGCTTTTTTTTTTTTTTTTTTTTACAAATATTAACATGGTATATCTTTTTCCATCCTTGTAACCTAATTGTGGCATTATCTTTATTTATTCAGTAAATGAGTGCGTGAGCCAGTGAGCTCAAGTTGGGGAGAGGGAGTGAGCATCCCAAGTAGACTCCATGCTGAGCACAGAGCCTGATGCAGGGCTCAATCCCATGACTCTGAGATCACGACCTGAGCTGAAATCAAGAGTCTGACCCTCATCTGACTGAGCCACCCAGGCTCCCTGTGTTATTATCTTTAAAGTTCATGTCTTATAGGCACATAAAGTTAGGACTTTTTCATTCAATCTGATAATCTCTGCCTTTTAAATGAGGTATTCGGACCATTTATATTTAATGTGGTTATTGACATGGTATATTTGAGTCTATAATCTTGCTGTTTGTTTTCCATTTGTCACATCTGTTCTTTAATCCCCACTTTTCCTCTTTTTCTGTCTTCTTTCATTTAATCAAACATTTTTAGTGATCCTATTTTCTCCTTTGGCAGGTAGTTTTTTTTTTTCTTTTTTCTTTTTTCAGATTTTAGTACGAAGCTATACTTTTATCTGTATTGCATTTTATCAGTTAAGACCATGCCTTTCCTTCAACCCCTGCTGCACCACCTCTAGCTAACTAACGCTCCTCTGGTATTTGATTCAGTTACTTATAGACTCTATTATCCTTCTACAATATTTGTCACTCACAAACTCTGCTAACAATCCCTTTCTCTTCATATAAATCAATAACAACAAATCAACAGCTTAGAGTTTAGGACCGTATCCTTTTTTTTTTTTTTTTTGAAAGATTTTATTTATTCATGAGAGACACAGAGAGAAGGCAGAGACATAGGCAGAGGGAGAAACAGGCTCCTCCGCAGGGGGCCCAATGTGGGACTCGACCCTGGAACTCTGGGATCACACCCTGAGCCGAAGGCAACCACTAAGTCACGAAGGCATCCCTGAGGACAGTATCTTATAAGAGATCACTAGAACCTTGCCTAGAAGCTTTGAGTGATCCACTAATCATGTCCACTGGGTATAATTATTCATCCAATCATTAAAAATGTCCTCTGAACATCCTGAACTACAGAGAAAGATAATTAATGAATATAAAATTATATGGAAGATACTAGGACCAACAGGGTAGATCTCTTGAGAAGTCATTTATCTCACTACTTCTGTGTTTGGTAGCACTAAAAGGGAATGTGATATTTGGCCAACATCATACAATCTAGAAGATACCTATTATACCCTCTTACTAGTCACAAACTCAAAATACAAACTTACATATTCTTAGTAATACCTGTTTTATCCCATTCTGTAGGAATTAAGAGTTCAGAAGAGTCACAAGGTGACAGCATTTCAAGTTAACTGTGCTTTGTATTCCACTTTTAAGAAATGTAAATAGTCACTGAGCTCTCTTTGGAAGGTTTATAGTCTAACATGGGGAAGAAAGAATAAACAAACATCATTAGTATATTAGCATATATTCAGTGCTAAAAAGGAAAATAGAGTAAGATCAAGGGGAACAGGAATGCCAGAGAGGAGAGTTGCATTTTAAATAGGGGGTTGGGTGCAAAGTGACATTTGAGCAAAGACTTGAAGGTGATAAGGGAGTAAGCCAAGCAGAAAGCTGGGGAGAAGAACATTCCAGGCAAAAGAAACAGCCAAATGTGAAGGCTTAAAGGCAAAAGCATGACTGGAGCATATGAAGAAAGGAAGTCAAAGCGGGGGGAGCACTTGGAGAAAGGATCATTGAAGCCACAGGCCTGACTGTCCAGGGCAAGGGTCATCGTGTATTTTTATGCTAAAGGGGCAGACGGTAAATATTTTAAGCCTCGCATGCCATATAAGGTCTGTTGCATATTCTTCTTGGCTTTTTAAATCAATCCTTTCAAAACATAAAAAACCATTCTTAGCTCACGAGCCTTACAAAAACAGGCCTAGGCAAGGATTTGGCCTGTAGAACTTAGTTCAGATCTCTGTAAGAACTCTTTTATTCTAAGGTAATATTGTTTGACTCATGTTTTGAAAGAACCACTATGCTTGTAGGGAGGCAAGAGAGACCAGTTAAAAGGATACTGTAGTAATCCAGAGCAAAGATAACAGTAGCTCAGATGAGAGTTGGAACTAGCAAAATGGGAGACATGGTTAGATTCTGGCTTTTAATTTTTCCCCCCAGATAAAGGGAATTGATTTGCTTATGAACTGGATTTGGGAAATGTGAAAGGAGTCATGGATGACGCAAGACTTTTGGCCTAAAAAAACAAGGACAGAGTTTCATTAACTATGGTTGGAAAGACTGTGAGTGGATGTGTGAAGTGTGTGTTTTGTTTCAAAACAAAGTAGAATTTATATTCCTTCAATCCTGCCACAACTTTGTTATTTTATTTATTCTTCTAGAACTTCAGAATAATTTTTTTGTCAAGTTACAAAAAGATCCTACGGTAATTTAAATTAAATTGCTGTAGTTTTGTTGCTAATGTAAATGAAATATTTTCTTAAAAGAAAATTTCTAGATAGTTCTGACTGGTATTTAGGGATATTAATATAGCTACTGATATAGCTGCCCTGTGAATTCACATTTTCACACTGGTTCATTTGTGTTTTATACAGACATACAAGTATCTCAACAATGTAATTTTTCCTGTTTATTTACAGTCGCTGTATTTTTTCACCTCTAAACCATTTCTTTATGCACTGGCTAGATTTCCAGAACACTGCTAAATAAATCACAGTAAGCACTCTGGTTTCAATGGGACTATCTCCAAGTTTTCAGTCTTAAATATAAGGTCAGTTGTTTTTCATGGTTTTTAATCGAGTGATCCAATTTTCATCTTTCCTTTGTTTTCGGGTCTCAGTTCCCTCCTTCACCATCTGCATCAGTTGCTACTTGCTTTTGAATCTTGCTAACAAGGTACATCAGAAAATTCAGGGTCCTCCCTCTTCTTAAAATCTATTTCAGAATAAGTAATTTTTATGGATTGCTTCTCAGAGTTGTCCCTTTCCTTTGAAGTAAAATTTATTTTTCATAAATTCAACTATTTTTCTTTGCTTTGTTTATCCTAATAGCAGGAGGTCTATGCCTGTGAAAGTTTAAAGCAGGAGTTCTTAACCTCAGTGTTACCTTTTGGCCCAGATAATTCCTTGCTGTGGGGAGCTGTCCCATGTTTAGTAGCATCTCTGGCCTTTACTAAGTAGATGCCAGTTGCAGCCCTCTTTCCAGCGTTAAAAGCAACAATGTCTCTAGACATTGTCAAACATTCCTTAGAGGGGAAAATTGCCCCTAGTTGAAAACCACTGATTCAGTAAAGTAGATGATATGGATTCCATTAGAAACTAAACTCAGCTTCTAAAGATTTATTTATTTATTTATTTATTTATTTATTTGAGCAAGAGTGTGCACGAGAGAGCAGGGCTTGATCCCACAACCCTGAGATCATGACCTGAGCTGAAACTGAGTCAGACATTTAACCTTCTGAGCCACCCAGAAACCCATAAACTTGCTTTCTATAATTACAGAATTCATCTCCAATGCCACCTCCTTAATAAGGGTTCATCATATAACCATTTAAATTAGGACACTCCCCCTACCTGATGCCACCCACATATATACATATACATCTTCCATTAACTACCACAGATTTCAAAGCATGGGTTTTTGGGGATCCTTGAGACCCTTTTAAGGGGACCATGAGGTCAAAACTATTTTCAATCAATACTACCATTATTTGCCCTTTTTTACTATATTGCCATTTGAACTGATGGCACTGACCTCCTAGCCTGAGTCAAGGCAGGAACAACAAACTGTACTAGCCATCATTGTAGTTTTCATCACCAAGCACTCAGTTAAAATTAAAAAAAAGAAAAAAGAAAAAAAAAGTTAGTTTCACTTAAGAATGTCATGAGGAAGCAGGAAAAAAATATTCATTTTGTTAAATTTTGATCTTTGAGTACACACATATCTTTTTTAACATTTGGTGTGATAAATGTGATAAATGCAGAGTATGCATAAGACACTTTCTGCCCCTTACTGAAGTATAACTGGCTGTCTTGAGGAAAATACTTGTATGATTGAGCTATGAGCTGAACAAGCCACTTTGTAAGTGGAAAATCATTTCTACGTGAAAGGAAAACTGACAAATCATTCAGCCTTGGATATTAGGCAGGCGTTTTCTTGAAAATGAATGAAGTAAACCTGTCACTTTAGGAAAAACATCCAATGGTATTTGTTACCAAATTTGAATTTTGAATATAACACGTGTAATAAGTCTGACCACTTCCCAATACTTCGACTTTTCTGATGGGATTAGTGGTAATACTTAAAAATGTCAATTTCTGATATACTGTGTCAGCATTTGAAAGATGTGTATATGTCAGTGATCCAATACTTTCTAAATGACCAATAAATATTACAATATCATGCGTAGATAAAAAATGTTTTCAAAATGCAGAGTATGAAGTTTATTCATATGCTTCCAGGTTCTATTACAACCAAGGGAACAATCAGTTGTTGAATTTTGGTTTGGTATAAAAAAATGTTCAGAATTATCTGAAAGGCTTCTCTTCAAATACACCTCCCTTTTTCACCTATACATCTGTATAAGGCTAGATTTTCTTTATATACTTCAACCAAAACATATAACAGCAGACTGAATGCAAACACAAATATGAGAATTGAGCTATCATCTGTTACATCAGACTTTTTTAAAAAAAAGTTTAATCATGTCATTAATATTTATCTATATCTTACTATAGGAATGTGAGACTCTATCTAGAATGTCCATGGAAGATCTAAAGTTGAATTATAAAAAATTTTACTAATTTTAGATTGCTTCCAGTGACAGAAAGATATACTAACTGAATAGCCTGTAACAAATCTTAATTCCATAAATGTGAACTTTTCATAGGAACACAGGTAAAGCACAGCCTTCCACCTAAAAAGATGGTAGTAGCTAAGTAGTCTAATATTCAACAACCCAAGGAGACATGAAACAACCTTCTAAAATAAACACAGGGTGGAAAATGCCATTCCAATGAATGTTTGAAACATTCATTCAAAAAATAGTAGATGTCCAACCCATGGGAGTCAGGTACTGTGGAGGGCACACGTGGACCAGAAATAACACATAGGTCAGAGAGCTCATGTTCTAATAAGGGAGCCAAAAACCTGACACAAATAAAATCATATTCAAGATGACAGCAGTGTTGGAGTTTCCAAAGGAAGTACCCAAAAGGTAGAGATTTGTTTTAGGGGGCAAGGATGAGGTAGGAAAAGGAGTATTCTGGGAAGCCACCTAGGAAAAAGAAAGGTATAGGGTGGTACTGAAAGATGAATGGGGGCTGAGGTGGAAATGGAAGGGGTGGACAATAAAAACAGAATAGCTGATTATCTGCTCTAACGAAGAGGCAAGCTGAGATTGCTAGAGCACACCGGATAAGGGGGAGGAGGGTTGAAAATCACCTAGAGGCAGAGACCAGGTCATGAAAGGTCTTGTGTGCTACGGGAAAAGTCTGCACTGAAGGTTTAAAGCAGGGGAAGTATTTTAGAAAGAGCATTAAGGAGGCTACTGCTAAGGTCCTTAAGAAAGGTCATGAGAGTCTTCATCAAGTGGAAATGGAAGTCAGGATCAGTTCATAAAACCCTTAGGAAATAGGCGCGTTCATACTATTTCATGAAAGATCACATTTTAAAGAAGGAGACAACTGGGATGAAAGCCAGGTTTTGGACTATGGTGACAGGGTAGAGGGAGACACTGGTCATGGCTACAGAGAACACAGGAGACATGCCTCTCCAAGACTACCAGTGGAAACAATGATTTCAGGAATCAGATAAACCACTTCAACAATGAAAAAAAAAAGTCCCCAAATTTAAACAAACTTGAAGACCTGAAATGAAAAACTGAGAAAAAAGTTAGAAATCAATCTGTTAGATGGCAGTACAAAAGAAAACATGTGGTGTTTAAGCAGCAGTAAATGCCACTTTAGGAGTCTATTTTAAAAGCACCAAATAAATCCAAATTGGGATTTATGGATCTTTTAAAATCACCTCACAATCTTACATTTCCTTTAATCAAAAGATTGAAAATATAAAATAAAGCCAAATACATACCTTTTCTGCTTTTTTGTCAGAAATGTCTTGCTTTTCCAGAACGGCCATGCTCTCCTTCAGGTTCTTCACAATGTCTGCTGGAGATTTGTGAGACTTCCCAAATGGGAACGGCATGGCGGCAGCGACAGACGCCTCGCTGCGCTCTGCCTGCTTTACCTGTGGACACAGCACAAGGCACAGGTGAGAAGAAGTGAGATCTGTAGAAGACATACTTTCTGAATTCTAACTTGGGAAGAAAATCAGTGTTTGAGAAAGTCTTTTTATGACAAGACTTTCAAAATGAGCAGGAACTGGGAAACCCACAAATATAAAAGGGAAAATACCAGGGAAATGATAAAGCAGAGATATCTTAGAATTATAGAACACTTTGGACTTTTTAAAATACCTTTTTTATCACCTGCTCTCCTAACCACCCATTTGAAGAGGAACATGCTGGTGCTGATGAGCAGGGCAACTAGTACTGCCAGGCCCCACACTAAGCACTTTAATTCATCATCTTATAGGATCTTTTAAAACAATTCCCTGAGGGACATTATTAGTCCCATTTACAAGTAAACTTAAATGGGGTCAAGAAACTGATTCAAGGTACTAAGCAGTAAAACCAGCTCAGGTCTGTCTTGATCCAAAGGGTCCTTATAATCACTGCACTATACCTCTAATTAATAGACATCTCTATTCTACATTGAGGAAACTGAGGCAAAAAGCTAGGTAAGGAGCTCAGCCAACCAGTACTAGCAACAGGCTCACTCTCTGTCTCTCTAGTTGCGCCTTGGCCAGTGTTTACAGTTTCCTCCTAAGCACCCAGTGGGCACACACCTCCTTCTCCTCACTCAGTCAGGGTCTCAGAGTTGGAGAAAATCTTGGAGGAGCCTTGGGCAAATCTCCCAGCAGATCCTCAAGTCCCTGAAGTGACAGTTTCAACGTGTACTCTTTCTGCCTGGATAAGACCATCTCCTATGAAGAAACTCATTGGTAACCCTGGGGATAATGAACTTCTGGAAGTTCTTAATTTTTTTGTGGGTAGCAGAAAACAGTACTTCAACCACATAAACCACAATATTACATCATATAAAGGGAGCACATCAACTATTTCAAGAAGTCACCACGAAAAACAAAGTTAAGACAAACAATGGAAGTAACTTGGGAATGTGTCAGAACTTATAATTAGTTTTACTAAATAAACTGAAAGAAGTTACAATCACAGATACTAGCCTCATAAAAAGATACCAAAAGAGAACATTTTTAGAAGAACCTTACAGATCACTTAGGTCAGTGGTTTTCAAACTGAATTCTAAACTCCTGTATTTAACTACCCCCACTGTGGGGAGTGGGGAGTGCCCGGCACTGCCCATCTCCACTGAAGTTTTTTTCCCCTATGTCAACATAAAGTATCTCCACTGCACAGCATCATTAACACTTCTTTTGGACTTTGCCTAAAACTTCACTTGAATAAAGTATTTGAATGTTTTTTCTCTAAAGTTTGAGGTACAGTGACCTGCATACCTGTTTACAAACACACTCGAGGAAAGAGCATGCAAATTAGCACTATCATTAAGCCTACAATTAAATCATCAACAGGTGTTATTTCCGACATGTTTTGATATGATCTATTTGGACCAATCTTTACACCCAAATATCACCCATATAGCTCATCTTCTTTCTATCAGCTTGTAAATCTGCTTGATCACAGGACCAAAGAGAATTGTCCTCAAACACAGGTTCTCAAAATCCAAAGATGCATAAATTTGTCAATTATAAGTGAGTTATCCTAAGTGGCTCTTACATTATCTGATTACCTGGCTAGATGGTACACAAATCCTGGATTATTCTTTCTTACTACTTTTTTTCTTTTTGACCTTTTTTTTTTTTTTGGAGGGAGTAGAGGGTAATACAGGTTGCTTTTCCATAAACATAGTGGATTCACAATCACAATAAATCCTTTGAAAAATACAATCTTTCCTATTTGTATTCTGCAAATAATAGGAACGATGCTACAAGCCAATGCTGGGTGGAGGGTGGCAATGTTTAATGGTATTTTGCAGGAAGTGCCATGGTGCTATGCAACAGAGATATTTTCAGCTCTAGCTCAATGGTGGAAGAAATGACTTTCCAGGGCAAAGGGGGTTCTAAAAGGTTCTACCATAAACCAAATACTCGTCATAGCAGGAGTACAGCTGCCGAAGAGAACCCATACAAAGTGCTTCTGTGAGGGAAAGAGGAAGCATGACACAATCATTCCTTTTAATTAATATACTATGCAGCCAAGATTTTGCAGAACATATAACTAGTAAGACTGAGGAAATACAGTTAGTCACAAGTACTCAAAACAAGAAGAGGACATTCCTGAGCATGATCCTTTAAGGATGTGAAACACACAGGCACATGTCTGAGTTTTGGAACTGGCAATCCCAAGAGTATGGAGATACCCGAGCTGGAAGTAGCAATGGTAAACAAGGATTAAGATGGTGAAAAGACTCCTTTTACCATAACAACCTGTTTGCCTTTCCCAGTCTCCCCCTTCTTTTTTACCATCAGCAGTATTTCATTACAAGTATTTGAGGGAGTTTTAGGGATCAGTAACAAGAGCCCACTGAAGAAGGCTCTTCAATAATTCTGAACTGCTGGGACACCGGCTCAGTGGCTGAGCATCTGCCTTTGGCTCAGGTTGTGATCCTGGGGTCCTGGGATCAAGTCCCGCATCCCTCTGCCTATGTGTGTGTCTCTCATGAACGAATAAATAAAAATCTCTATAAAAAAATAATTCTGAACTGCCCTTATTATAAAATCTAAATTCCTACCATGGCCTCCTAGGCTTTACCCACTTCCAAGTCATGGCCCAGTGCACTGGCCTTTATCACAGAGGTCCAGCCACACTGACGTCCTTTCTGTTCCCATAATAGGCCAACTACTTCTAAGCCAGAGTACCATGTTTGCAAATAGGGTAAAAACCTTAATTTTTAAATTTAGATGGTGGGTTTTTGGGCTTTCATGGTTACTCAACTTTTCTGTATTCAAACTCTTTCTTGGGCAGCCTGGGTGGCTCAGTGGATTAGCACCACCTTCAGTCCAGGGCATGATCCTGGAGACCCGGGATCGAGTCCCATGTCGGGCTCCCTGCATGGAGCCTGCTTCTCCCTCTGCCTGTGTCTCTGCCTCTCTCTCTCTCTCTCTCTCTGTCTCTCAGGAATGAATAAATAAAATCTTTAAAAAACAAACAAACAAACAAAAAACCCCTCTTTCTTAATACTGTTTTAAAACTGCCTAAACTATGTTTTGGATGTAACTGGAGTTCATGAAGAAAATGGACAAAAATATATATAATAGAAAAATCTAGTTAGCTTTCAAATACAACCAATTTCCTCTATCCCTTCAAAAAAAGGTTTTGCTTTTTTTTGGTTCATAATATATCTTAGCAGGATTCCTCGGGCTGTATCAAAATTATTAATGCAATTGGGAGAAAACTACCCACTGTTAGGATTCTAAAGAGGGCTGCTGAAACAGCCCTACAATTCTCAAACTGGAGGTAAGCATGTTCCTGATGGTAAACCATGGTATATGCTTGAATCCCAAAGATAAGCCTTGGATGGGAAATTTAACTTGAAAGTCTGAGGGACTGAGGGGGAAGGTGGGGATAGGAAATAATTAAACACACTAGTTTCATATTAAAATCAACATTTATAGAATTGCAAGCTAAAGATGCATGGAAGGCATCTGTGTGAACACTGAGTCCTGCACACCCTTAGCTCCTGTGCACTGCTTTCCCTTTCTTCCAAAAGCCCTTTCTTTCTGCATTTAATTTAATGACTCATCTTTACTCCAACGTTGATGTCCTTCTGGGCTCCACCCTTGGCTGTGTTCTTACTCTATATTCTCTGATTGATCTCATCTACCCATGGTTTCAATAACTTGGAATCCACCTCCTGCCTCAACCGAGTGGCCTACATTTCCAACTACTGCTCTCTATAAATGTCCTCCAGGCAACTCAAACCTCATCCTTAAGTCCTGCTTCTTTTTTAAAGATCCCCTTCACAGTGAATGCTTCCATTGTTCATCCAATCACAAACCCTGGTCATCATACCAAACCCTTTCCACTTGTTAGCTCTTCCATATATAATTAGTTCACAATTTCAGAAAATTCAGAAAATTCTATTTTCTCAAACTCTCTATCCTTCAGACACCAAATGTAGACTTTCACTATCCTCCACATAGGGCAGTGGTTGTCAACGGGGGCAATATCACCCTTAGGAGATTTGGTTCACATAATCATTGGGACCACTGAAATTACCAAAAACACTGGTTGTGCTGTTATTCACATAAGCATAGCCTTTAGCGAGCTTCTATATACTTTGAGGGGAAGCGGGGAGGCTGGGCTGGGGGTCAGAATAATGAAAGTCTTTCTATTTACTTCTGCATCTACTTCCATCACGGAGAGTTAAACTTCTAGTTTTTAAGAAATGGTGACATTGCTCACTATGCAAAATTCAAATATTAAAGGACGACACAAGGTAGACAGTGAAAACCACGGGCAAAGCCTACAGAGATAACAGGTATTAACAGTTATCTGTTAATTACAGATAATTTAACAGTTATCTGTTAAAGTTGTATATATATTCTTTTTATGCTCTGTATCTGTGGTCTTTTGTACTGGGAGTCTCCTCTCTTCTTTAAAACAGAGACCAGATGATACTCGAAGTGGTCACTTAATATCTTACAAAGAACAAAAACTGCAAATTACTGCTCTGTTATGTGAATACTCTCAAGAGCACAAAGCTCCACCCCAAGAAAGGGCTGGAGAACATACAGAACACCCACTGGGAAAATAAAAGTCTAACATAATTAGAGTCCGCATTGGTAGGCACTGCCTTTCTTAGGCAATCTGACTGCTTCTGGCTTGCGTGATCCCCTCCTAACTGCAACTAACTCTATTCACCTCTGTACTGACAAATACTGAAAAGTAGTCAAGTGGTCCATAAGCCACTCATTAGGACATTCAACCATTCACATTCCAACTATGCACTCACCATACGCCATAAACTAAAGGCATCAGGGCAAGGGCACCTGCTCTTAGGAAGACAACACTCTGGTGTGCATGGATGTGGGCGTATGTGTGTAGACACAATAACGAAAAGCTGCTGAATGACAACACATTCCTGGACAGTTGATTTCACAGGACTCTACACTAACATATCTGTTAGATCTGACTCATAAACTTGGTGGTCAAAAGCAAAAACTGGAAACAAAAACCCCCACATACAAAAATAAGATTGAAGTACTTAATTAAAAGCAGTCACGGAAAGTGTGAAATGTAGTATATACCTGAACCCACTGTTAGCTGGCTCTGACCCACAATGTCCTGCTTCTAGGCTAATGTTCCTCAATTCGAATAAATAAATATCTACAGCATGCCAGATATTGTGCTAGGTACAAAACTATCCATACAGTTGGTGCAGGGCAATTACTTAAAGCACAGTGGTTAATTACACAGCTTTAGGGGCACCTGGGTGGCTCAGTGGTTGAGTGTCTGCCTTTAGCTCAGGGCATGATTCTGGGGTCCTGGGATTAAGTCCTGTATTGGGCTCCCTGCAGGGAGCCTGCTTCCTCCTTTGCCTTTGTCTCTGCCTCCCTCTGTGTCTCTCATGAATAAATAATTAAAATCTTAAAAAAAAAAAAGGTACAAAGCTGCAAATACATATACACATTGTGTGTGTGTATAAAGTAATCCCATGTGTGATCTATATGTGCAGATACATATGCTAAGAGAAAAAATATCAAAGGTTAGTAACAAAGGTAGTGAAAATGAGTTGTATATCAAATTTTTAAGGTTAAGTACCTATAATGTGCTGTAATACTGTTTTTTCTTGATAAAAGTGCTATTTTGAAAAAATAATACAAGATCATTCCTCATGAAAGGAACCAGGTCTCCATGAAGGAGCAGGAAATATACAAACAAGATGAGACTGGGGCATGTTAATTACTTCAGTAAGCAAAGATGAATGGGTTCATGACAAAAAAGGAGTCAATTTGAAAGGCTCCCACAGGCCTAAAATTATACAATCTGGGCATAAAAAAGAAAAATGATCACAATGAATTGACATACAAACTAAACATTTGCATACATTAATATGTAAATTATCACATATATTTAATAATAATATAAGTACATTTAATATAGTCAGTATAAGTAAAACATTAAAATTCATGAATATTACAGTAGTAAAAGAAAATTCATTGGTAACCTTGGAGTTTGTGTGAACAACAACTCAATACTCTCAAAACTGGTACATAAAAGGAAAGGAACAGCACATTTATCTTGTCTTTTCTGTATAGCCTGTGTTTGAGGGTAACCAAATAGGTGACAAGGAAAAGTTCTTTATATGAGATTTACATAGCTAATAAACACAGGAAGAAAAACAGAAAATTATCATTTTGCAATCCCTGATGAATCTAAGGATCTAGGCAACAATTATTAATGGCCATTAAAATCCTAGGTGAAAGGATGATTGAGAACTTCACATTGGAGCTGACAACTTGGAAGACACTGATCTATGGCTAAAAATAGGGCAACCAGACATCAATCTGTCTCATATAATGCGATAGGAAATACAAAGTTCTATCTATAAATATTTGATCTCCTTTCCCCCACTATAACAAAATTTCTAAATCTAAGAACAATTTGAACATGACTAGGGAGCAGTAAGTCAACCCCAGAACAAGAGACAAATCAAATAACTAGGTTTCTCCAACAGGTTAAATAGCACAAGGCAGGGTGGGGTGGGGTGGGGAGCAGAAAATACTAAGAGACTCCCAAGTCATAGTCATATGTATGGATCTTCTCTGGACTTGGATTCAAATAAACCAACTGTCAGAAAGACATCTTGGCAATCAGAAAAATTATACAATAGATATGATAATCACTGTTGATTCTGTTAGGTATTATAACGAACTAGAATAGATATGAAAAAAAATGTTCTTAGACATACATAACAAAGTATGACTAATCTGGGATTTGCCTTAAAATATTCCAGTACCCCTCCCTAAGAGTAAGGTGGAGGGGGCCAGATGAAACAAGGCTAGCAAAACATTAACAACTGTTGAAGCTGAAAATTCATTATACTGGAGTCTATTTGTATATGCTTGAACATTTTCATAATTTAAAAAAATCAGTAATAAGGAAAAGTTCCTATTCTGAAGAATTGGTAGGTTTCTTTTAATTGGTATGTCTACTGTGCTTTGCTTTGTCTCTTTATTTGCCAAAATGTACAAAGTTAAAATTTATGTGTAACTACAAAACCACCATAACCCATGTTTCTGACATAAAAATGACCCATTCTCCTCTACTGAGCCTCATAGCTCTCTTACTTCACTGTTCCAATCTACATATATTCATTTTGCTCACTGCAGTTGAATCAACTTTTCTGTTGACAGCAGATAGGAAGAGCATCTACAGAGGCATAAGTACATGGGCAAGGCCATTAACCGTTGAGGTACAGTGTCCCTCCTTGAAATAATTCTTTGAAAACTACACCAATACCACCATGGACAGCCCTTCCTTGGGAGCACCTTCTCTACTTGTCCAAAACCTGGTCCACCACCTCTCCCCCACCAATGTCTAAATGCTAGCCCCTCCAGGAAGACCCCACAATGGAAGCTGCCCCTCCTCCCTCACACTTCTAAGCTTTTAAAACCTTGATGATGCTATTGCTATTTATGTATGTATCACCCCCAACGAGTCAAGCCCTGTGGGGGCAAAAGTAAGTATTAGCCATCATGTTACACGCTTCCTACAAGACTCCAGGTACATTTATTGACCGGGACTGAAAAACACTTGTCAAAACAAATACAAAGAAGGACACAGGTATGACTGATACATAAACAAACAGGAGTTAACTAGAAAGTTTTAATTTGAAACCCAACCAGAAAGGGGTCAGGGGCCATCACCTGAATGGTTTTATAAGTGAAGTGAGCAGGAAATCTTAGGAAAGCACCTATAATTTACCTCTTGCTATGCACAAGGCTGCACCCCTATTTGCTAAGCAACTCTAATCTGTCCATCTGCATGCTGTTTGTGCCAAGAGTATAAATATGAAGAATTCTGACTAAAGTGTGATGGATTCAGGGAGCTGACCAACATGGAATACTGCAGGGTTCCCAAGACCATGGCACAGTTTGTAGAAATATCCTCTTTTGGGTCTTCACAACTTTTTTCACATGGGCTGCTTCTATTATTGTTAAATTAGAATGAACTTATCAGCACTGGTCACTTATATAACTGTGATAAATATTCTCTAAACCAATGTCTACAGACTTTTTTTTTTTAGTTAACATGCAGAGTTATTTTAGTTTCTAGGTGTACAATATAACAATTCAATTCTGTGTACTTCTCAAGATAAGTGTCCTCTTAATCCCCTTCACGTATTTCACTCATCCCCTCCACCCACCACCCCATTGGTAACCATCAGTTTGTTCTCTATAGTTAAGAGTCTGTTTTTTGGTTTGTTCTCTTTGTTCATTTGTTTAGCTTCTTAAATTCCACATGGTATTTGTCTTTCTTTGGCTTATTTCACTTAGCATTATACTCTCTAGCTCCATCCACATTGTTGCAAATGGCAAGATTTCATTCTTTTTTATGGCTGAACAATATTCCACTGCATATATACCACATCTTCTTTATCCATTCATCTACTGGAGACTTGGGCTGTTTCCATAATTTGGTCAATATAAATAATATTGCTATAAACATGAGGGTGTATATATTCCTTAAAACTAGTGTTTTTGTATTTTTACTATGAACACTTTCTATCTCTGAAATTATTCCTTTCCACCTTCTCAAACTCGTATGGTAAATACTTCCTATACACATCTTTAGATTCACAGAAAATGCTGGCCCTGAGGTCCCATAATGATTGTGGATGTTATAAGGATTGAAGACAAGTCTACTGACTCCAAATTCTCTTTGTATTTATCTGTCCCTTCATCTTACATACAGATCAAGTATTACAAAAATGTACAACAGTATTAAATTATCAGAGTATCCAGAATAAATGTTTACCAAGTGACTTTTTAAAAAATATTGGTTTTTAAAATTCTGAGCAAATAGGCAAAAGCCAATTTCTAAGATTCCTGAGTTAAATAAATATGAAAAGAATAGCCCTGAATGTCCCCTATCCCACACAAACCAAACACACTAAACACACACTAACACACAAAACACACTAACACACAAAACAAAAACTGGCCTATACCTCTGTTTCACACACTTTGGAAAGGATTTTTACTGCTCATTACTGACAACCCAAGTTCCTTTTCTATTAAACATCAGAAATGCACTGCATAGAGAACTAGGCTATGAAAACTGTATACTCCTTTCTAGTTTCAACTAAGTCTAAACACATGCAGAGTTCTGAGTGACCATCAACTTCTCCAACCATTCATCCTTTTAAGTGAATTACAGAATGAGTACTTAATGAAATGGGTTTAGTGAAAATGATGTTTAGAAATAATTTCACTGTTGTGTTCTTCTAAAACAGGCTTTCTGTTAATCCTTGAGAGTTTCTTTCACTCACACTAAACATGGGAATGTCAAATTATGAATGCCTATGAAATATTCTCTATTGGTAAAGTTCATTCTATATATGAGCAACAAAGCAAGAGATGCATACTTAAAGGAGAGGGCTTTGCTTTAGTAGCTGATTTTTAGATAAAAGTAATTTTACAAGAAGTTGTTTTAAAGCATCAGTTCATGTAAAAAAAAAAAGGCTGTGTTAGCTTCACAAACAGGAACTTCATGTTAAACTTCAAACACTAATTGAGAGAATCTACTACTAGTGTCAAGTTTTACTGCGATAATTTCAGCGTACCAAGCAGTCATTACAGACTTTCAAGATTGAAGTTAAGATAATTAGGTACAAAGGAATATTTCCAGCTACCTTAAATCCTTTCTGGAACAAGGCAGGGCATATTTAAACATCCACTTAAATAGTTCTACAATTCACTTTAAGGACACAGTTGGAAGTATTTTAACTGAACACACAGCTAAGTTACTCTTAGGAATTAAGAATATATCATGGATTAGAGCTCCATGACTTCAATACACACACACACACACACGTACTAATTTCACTTCTGCAGAAAAAAGTGTGCTCTTTATATACATATTTGCTCTTTACAATCCTCTTTTGAGGGTTGGGCCCAGAAGCAGTTTTCAAATGTCTTTTGTTGTTCAAAAGAAAAGTAGTTTGCTGGAGACTAAAGCAAGAAGCCCTGAATGGGAGTACTCTTAAAAATGTTTTTTCTTCTAGTTGAGATTAAATGAATATTAAATTCTAAATCAGCTTAGTAATATTACAAGTAAAGTTGTTTTGAAAACCAAGGTCTGTGTCTTTATGTTTCAACATTCTGCATGAACACAGTTTGGCAAAACTTAATATTTTATATCAATAATTCCATGCACACTTCAGAGCTGAAATTGTTGGATCAACACAGCTCTTTTCTGAGTCAGCAAGGGGTCACTGTAGCATTTCTCCAAAGGACGTGCTGTTTTGCAATGTCTTCAGCAGAAATACTCAGGTCACAGGCTTTGGGTCTTATTTCTAATGGATGACTCTTCCCTTCTGTGCAGGATCTGCCCAGTTTTATTTTGTATTGAGAGGTACCACGCCAGTTGTCCCTGGAAGTTATATAAAATGAGTGAAGGTAAAGAAACTCTTTGTCTTCTCTTGAATAGCCGGATGTATCTGATTCAGGATCATCACTGAAGATAACTATCGGTTTTTTATAAACACCATAGAAATGATCCTTGACCTGCCCACCTTAGAGAGCAATTTCTCATAAAGAATGACTAAATAATGGGCTGCTCTGGCCACAAAAAGACCACATGATGTTCTGTGTGGTTCTGGATGCCAGGTACCAGAATAAAAGAAGCCAAGGAGATTCTGAGAGACTCAGGTAAGGCAGCAGTCTGAGACTTGAAATGTGAAGATTCTTAACTTGTACCAAAAGCTTAGGCCAATTTACATTGCCATCAACAGTGCACTAGCTAACCAATAAGAGGCTCCATTAGTCCTTTTTGAGTTCTGCCAATCTGTTAGATTTAAAAATGCTATTTTCTTGACCTCCTCTCCCTACCCCTCTCATCCTTACAATTCATATTTGATCATTGATAACAACGAACATATTTTCATGCCTAGTGTCCGTCTGCATTTCCTTAGTAAAACTGTACATCTCTACTGCCCATTAGTTTACTGGGTTTAGAGTATGTCTTCTTATTG
Organism: Canis lupus familiaris; assembly: GCF_011100685.1. NCBI lineage: Eukaryota > Metazoa > Chordata > Mammalia > Carnivora > Canidae > Canis > Canis lupus. Next base: position 42,925,886 of record NC_049246.1, on the reverse strand, counting down.
ACTTGTAGGATACTATATAATTATGAATATTATCTCTTTAGCTGGTTTGGGCTTTTTTTTTTTCAAATGTCCTACTTTGCCATTTGCATTTCAACTTCTTAAACTTGCTGTACAAAAATCATTTTTTATAGCTTTATCTATAACCTTTTTCTTTATGAGTTCCAGATTTTTCTATTGGGCTTATAATTGCATGCTGAATATGAATGCAAGATTTCATACTTACAGGTATCAGATATTATTTACAATTAAGCAATGAATATCCTTTTCTGAAATAATGTTCTAGGAGAATCTAATTTAACAAACCTCACTATATTATCCAGTTTGACAAAGTAAGTCAACTTTTACATTACCGCTGCTTAGTTGTGGGAAAGTCAATCAAGAAATTCACTGTAACACAAATTCATGACCTTTCTTCAGTTAACCACCAACTAAGTTATCTGGGAGAGGGGCAGCACAGAATACATTCTTTATTTATAACTATTCTAAAAATACATGTTAAATAAGTACAATATTAAACACTAAATTTGATATTTCCCAAAATTACAGGTGTATGACTTGAGAATATTTTTAAGATGACTCTATAGACATGCCTTTTAGACATGGATTCCAACATGATGTGACCAATTCCTCATTCCTAGACTTTATCCCAATCTAAGCAAGCCAGAGGTAAATACTAGAAGTAAACTGATAATATGCCATCAGACTTCAGTAGCAATTTCAGTGAGCATCAGGTAGGAATATTTTAGAGTAGACACGTATCTTCATGCCCTAAGCACTGACACATCTAGGACAAGGGTAAAAGGAAAGAGAGATTCGTGAAGAAGAAACTCAAAGCTTTATGAGCAGCCTTATTAGACATGCTATTATGTAAATTACCATTACCACACTAGCCTGTGAGCTGCGTGTGCAAAAGCCATGGGTCTACCTTCAATGTGCACTACACCGAGCACAGTTGGTAACCAAATTCCTATACAATTTATCCAGTTTGGGTTCTGTTACAGATAAAGATGAGCCATGGAAGAGCCAACTTAGAGGATCCCTGTTATTCTCCAGGCATTCCTTCTTAAGAGTATAGCGTTTCAAACTGAACCCTAATTCTTGTATGTGACCTGACCAGCCAAGACTACCTACACATATATTTCTTAAATGTAGTCATAGACTCCATCCAGAGCTTTGATAGTCACATACATGGCTGCTTTCTATTGAGCGGTTTAATTGACCTAAGTCTTCTCCACGTGTTCTACAGGGAGCCACATCTTCATCTACTGTTTACATCTGCATTTTGGGAAATGTCTGTAGGACTGAATAAGTATTCCTATTAAATTGCTTCTACTTTAGAATCAGTCTACAGTTGGACAATTCAAATTCTTTTTTTTTTTTTTTAATTTTTACTTATTTATGATAGTCACAGAGAGAGAGAGAGAGAGAGAGGCAGGGACACAGGCAGAGGGAGAAGCAGGCTCCATGCACTGGGAGCCCGACATGGGACTCGATCCCGGGTCTCCAGGATCGTGCCCTGGGCCAAAGGCAGGCGCCAAACTGCTGCGCCACCCAGGGATCCCAACAATTCAAATTCTTTCTTGGATCTTGAGTCTGTTATCTTAGCTTTCCCTACCAGATTCCTATCAACTATTAATCTGATCAGCAAGTCATACAGGTCTTCCTCTACTCCCTGTTAAAAGTACAAATACCGGGAGCACCTGCGTGGCTCAGGGGTTAAGCATCTGCCTTCAGCTCAGGTTGTGATCCTGAGATCCTGGTATTGAGTCCCATATCGGGCTCCCCATAGGGAACCTACTTCTCCCTCTGCCTCTTTCTCTATGTCTCTCATAAATAAATAAATAAATAAATAAAATCTTTAAAAAAAAAAAAAAAACTACTGAAGCTTTCCAATTAAAGCATGCCATCCATCTGTATTGTGTATACAGCCATTTAAACAACCACAAGGCCACCAGGCCACCTAACTGCATTACCACTAGCAGTGATGGCTTAGATTTCTCTGACCTTATGACATACATATATTCATATATAAAAAATAAGTATCACACACATGCAGTACCACCAAACAGTACTTATCCTTACCAACTAAAATTACAGTGATATTCTCTATTCTATTCCCATTCCCTTCCTCCCTCTTAAAATGCTACTCAGAATCCACTAAGCTGATTTCACAAACAACTAATAGGATGGAACCTACAGTTTGTAAAACAGATGTAGAATCAATCTGAGTAGCTCTTTTACTAATGACAGCTAACTTATTCACAATGCTGAACTTTTCCGATTATCATGAGGCAAAACGATTTCACAACTTGGTTTAAGGTCTGAAATTACAGTTACATACTACAAAGCCTTACTTAGAAACACCTGTAATACATGCTAATTAACTGATTTCATGAATATGTTAAAGGCTTTTTATCATTATAATGTGCCATCTTTAATTTTACCTACATTGATTAATTTACAGATGATCCCCAGGAATTAAGAGTGACACTGTTACAGTTTTAGAATTAATTCCAGAAAACGTGAACTTCACAACTATTTCCTTACAAATTAGTAAGGTACTTTAATACAAAAGGTTAATCAATGTCCACATTTAAAATTTTTTTTTTAATTTTATTTATTTATGATAGTCACAGAGAGAGAGAGAGAGAGAGGCAGAGACACAGGCAGAGGGAGAAGCAGGCTCCATGCACCGGGAGCCCGACGTGGGATTCGATCCCGGGTCTCCAGGATCGCGCCCTGGGCCAAAGGCAGGCGCCAAACCGCTGCGCCACCCAGGGATCCCAATGTCCACATTTTAAAATGTGAAACCATCAGTCTTTATAAATTCATTTTTCTTCTAGTTAAATTTACTGCTCACTTTGCTGCAGGGTTGTGTAAACATAGTCCATATGATCATGGGCAAACATCATGATTTCACCCACATTTTGGTAAATAAGAAAAGCAAACAGCTAACTCTGTTCTTTTAAAAAAGATGGTAATTCCTTTAAAAGGATGTGTAATTCAAAACTGAACTGTAAACAACTGAGAAAATTTGAAACAAAGTTCAAATATGAAAAAAAAGTCTTTCAGAAAATTATTTTTGTGTCAAAGATTAAGATAGATGGAAAAGCAAAAGAAACAAAAAAGTTCAAAAAAGGTACACCTAAGAGTGATGAAATGATTTTTATTTTTTCTTTTTAGTCATTCTAATGAAGAACTGTGTTTTAAAAGAACAATTTCCTTTTGAAAATTTACAACCTTCAAGGGTACCTTGGTGACTCAGTCAGTTGAGGGACCTGTTCTTAATTTTGGCTCAGGTCATGACCTCAGGGTCATGGGATCCACGCTCAGCAAGAAGTCTGCTTGGGATTCCCTCTCTCCCTCTGCCTTGCCTCCCTCCCTCCCCCAACAAGCGCCTGTGTGTGCACTCTCAAATAAAATCTTAAAATAAAGAAAAAAAAATTTATAACCTTCAAACTTCTATCTAAAGGATCAGATATAAACCTGGAAAAAAAAAATAAACCTGGAAAATCACTTTCCTTCAAGGTCCAGCATTGCTATTTCTGTTCTGGCCAAATGCCCATGAAAGCACAAACATGCCACAAAACCAGCCTGAGCTGAAGCACCATAGTTGGAGATTTGAAGTTTGTTTCCTTTTAAACTGCTCAAAGGCCACCATACAGTGGTATTTAATGTAAATGGGCTTTTTCTAGCAGAAGTATTTAGAGTCACAGAATACACAGTTCTAGGGCTTCCTAGAGGACTGTGTAGAACATCTCACTCAAAGAGGATTTCTGTGAACGAGTCAGCACCTCCTTTCCACCTGTCATCCTGTGGTACCCATTCATTAGGAGTTGTTCAAGGACTGAGGAGTCAAGGCACACACAGAGAAAGACTGAAACCTATGGAAGACTACTGCATGCCCCCAGACCCCGTTTAAAACACCCAAATAAGTGACAGGAGCAGCAAATTCAGAGGACAGACACAGTACTGGGGGCTGAAGATCTCAGACTTCAACTGAGGAGATGCTTCTTGAGCTGCATTTTGTAGACAGGATAAATTTGAGTAAGAGTCAGAAAATGTATTACAATTGACTGGAGAGCTTTATGCAACAATCTGAATTAAGAAAACAAAAATTAGGGATCCCTGGGTGGCGCAGCGGTTTGGCGCCTGCCTTTGGCCCAGGGCGTGATCCTGGAGACCCAGGATCGAATCCCACATGGGGCTCCCGGTGCATGGAGCCTGCTTCTCCCTCTGCCTGTGTCTCTGCGCCCCCCCCCCCCCCCCCGTGTGACTATCATAAATAAATAAAAAAAATTTAAAAAAAAAGAAAAAAATTATTTAGTAATTTTATCCAGGGCTGGTGTATAATAAAGTATCAAGTGACAAGGAAGGCAGAACTTAAAAAAACTTACTGTAAACTCAAGGGCTGTTTACAGAATAATCACATGCCTTCTTTTATTGCCCAAAGAACATTCCACACTTGATGGAGTGGTGCTTTCCAGGTGAGTGTTGACATCACAATACAGTCACAATGGAAAACTTGCTTTTTAATCTGAAAGCTGTATCTAAAATACACAACAAAAAAAACATCTTATATCCATGGGAGTCCAAAAAAGTTAAGGTTTAGGTAGAGGACCCAAAAATTTAAGAAGAGCTCAGATGGAGCAATTACTTAACACTTAAAATGTATTTCCTTCTACAAAAGTTTTGAATAGGAGATTCCGTTTCCTTTACTATTTTGGCAGAATAATCTACTAACTCAAGTGAATGTGGTAACTATATTATTTGTGAAAGTGCTCTATAAATCTGAAAACAAAACAAAACAAAACAAAACCAACAAACATGCAGAAATTATTATTTCTGTGCAGGCCTCAAAAATCTTTCTTCTTAGTTTTTAACTTTATCTTCCAAATGCTTGGATTCTTGCTAACTATATTGCCAACCTGTCAAATCTTGGTGGTTCAAACAGGAAGTTCATGTTAATTAAAACTAGGCTGTCTACAGCTGTTCTTGTGGGGAGGGGGATGCACAGGGTGAGCTCGTTCCAGTGGTAGACAGATGATGCAGGCTTTGAAATTTTTCCAGACTACAGGGACATTAGCTATGCAAATGACAGTGGCCTTTAAACCTTGTTCTAAGGTCCAAGGAAGGTGAGTGAGGGTCCATCTCTTCTTGAGCCTAAACATCTCATTCCTATTAGTTTTTTTATACTGCACTTCAGTGTTAGAAATTTAATGAAAAATTTTAAACTACTACTTTATGACATTAAATACATCTGCATGTTAAATACAGAAACTATTTTCCAAGGAAAACACTGACCTGGCCTCCAAGTCAATTTATAAAACCAGATTTGAAATCAAGCTCTTTAAATCTTCAAAGGCCAATATCGGTGCTGTTGGCCAGCTAAGCCAGCTGTTAAAGCGGAGTGGTTACTAGAAAACTATAACCTTGGACTTCTCTGGTATCCAATTTTAATAAAAAGTTCAGTGGTATGAACAATTACAGAGGGCTACTTCCAAAGCTCCAGAGCATCAGAAAGTAATGATTTAACTGAACTGTACTCTGGCCTAATATTATTCCTTATGTTTCTATACTAAGATAGCTTAAACTTGAACTCAGGTACTTCACTTTTACAGGCACCATACAGAACCGAGAGAAATGTACTAAGTACATTAGTACTAATGTACTAAGATCTGTATTAATGGATCCACAGGGTCTCAGTTTCTGGAAAGATTTTATTTCTCTTAAGTGACTGATTTGTTTTTGTTTTTTAAGATTTTGTTTATTTATTCATGAGAGACACACAGAGAGAGAGGCAGAGACACAAGTAGAGGGAGAAGCAGGCTCCATGCAGGGAGCCCGATGCGGCGAGACTCAATCCCAGGTCTCCAGGATCACGCCCTGGGCCGAAGGCAGCGCTCTAAACCGCTGAGCCACCCAGGCTGCCCTGATTTGTTTTGTTTTGTTTTGTTTTAATTTTTATTTATTCATGATAGGCACACAGTGAGAGAGAGAGAGGCAGAGACACAAGCAGAGGGAGAAGCAGGCTCCATGCACCAGGAACCTGACGTGGGATTCGATCCCGGATCTCCAGGATCGCGCCCTGGGCCAAAGGCAGGCGCCAAACCGCTGCGCCACCCAGGGATCCCCCTGATTTGTTTTTTATCTCATGAACAGTTTTGCAACCAATCTTGTTTTCTTCTTTGTTCTGGCCACTAAAACTCTGAGCCACAGGTGTGGTCCCCAACCAGCTAGTGTCAAAGACATGCACTGATTTGTGTACTCACCCTGCCCCAGGAATCATTCTATTTGCCTTTCATTATTTTTTCCTTTGCTCCTTAAGAAATTCTTTGGGGGTGGGGAGGTAGAAGGGGAAGGGACATAAGAGCAAAGAAAAGGAAAGGAAACATACCCCTAACTTGTTTTATTTCCTTCAACTGGAAAGCAAGGAACATGAAAGAACAACTATTTCTGGCATGAAGGTGTGGCTTTTAACACTTACCACCATGATAAAATTGTTAAATACTGTATGACCTAGTGTGTTAGTTCTCCTGTTCAGGTGAAAATACATGATCCTGAAAGGGGACATCCTGTCTGGGAGAGATTACTAAATTAAGTCAAACAGGGACAGTGTACCAGGGCAATCAACATGTATGGAGTACAGTAAAATAAGGCTTCTACCATTTTTCTTCAAATAATTCCTACCTGTGGTAACAACGGCCTCAGCCTCCCCTGTAATGTGAGGGGTGTCAAGCACGACTCTGGCTCAAGAGCAGCTCCTACTCCAGTGCACAAGACCTATTTAATCCCTGCCATTGGCCCTTTTAGTAAGTAATAATGAATAAAAGTATTTCCAAGTATATTCAACATATTTTTCAAGCCTCTATTATGTGTGAGGCCTTGCGGACATTAAGATCTAAATGGCTGCCTTTAGAGAAAAATATTTTTAAACTAGTTATATAAAGTGTATTCAACTAGTGTTAAACATACCATTCCTAAGTTAAAAGAGCTGAGCTGTATTTTCAAACTTCTATATTCTATCCTAATCTTTCTCCGAAATCAGGAAAACAATAAGAATATGAGTTGGGGTGAGGGTGGGTGGAAGGGTGACAGGCAAAGGGCACAAAGTAAATGTAAACAAACTGCACATGATGAGAAACCAAAATGCTACCCAATCAAATCCTGGTACTTTAGACTAAAAGCAGATTAACAAGGGAGCACATTCCACCCTTGGGTAGCAAACATTCCAATCCCTTCTTGTGTATTTCTGGGATTGCTGAGGGACTATCAGTGCAATAGCTTTTAGGCAGGGATGGAATTCCTTTGGGATTCTGGGATCCAGTCCTTTAGAGACTCCTCTGGGCCTTGAGGATATCTATGTGCAGAGCTAAAAGAGCATGCTTTTCAGGGCAAAATGAGATAAAAGGACAAAATGAGAATAGGAAGGAATATGTGGCCTGAGGGCAGACAATAATCAAGAAGTTCATCTGAACTCAACAAACCAGAGAGGAGGATAAGAACCCCAATAATCTTCACAGTTGGGAAAACACCATCTCCTTCTGGCAACTGCCGGGCCTTACCAACCACTAACATGGCTACCATGGGAGGTGCAGTAGTCCCTGTTAGAACCAGAGTCCTGTGGGCCCAAACAAAGGAACCTAGAGGGGAAGAGAGACTTCTCCTTAGTTAAAGTCTCTATGGCAGGGCTGAAGCTACATGAAAAACATTTACAAAATGTCGGTGGCCAGGCTTTCTGTCAGGTGGAGAAGGCTGGTCTGCACAGAGAAGATGAGTAAGCAGAGAAATGGAGTAGCAAATGGATAGTCATAATGGAGTTTGTGTTCCTGGTCCTGACTGCTGGTGAAGACCTGGGTGCATTGCTGCCTTTCCCCACACTTCCAGTGTTTGACTCCTGAGATAAGCTTTCACTAAATCCCTACCTTGTTGGAACAAACAGGAGTTCCAAGTAACACGGGGGCTACCTGTAAGCTATCAGTGCTCCTGTCCTATGCCCCAGAAAGGCAGCTCTAACAAGGGCAGGACTCAGACATTTCTCTCTTAACCTTTCAGAGGGCCAACACCCAACTCGTGAACACTGAGACCGGCACTGTCTTTTATTCTTGCATGTAGTCTGCATACCTGCATTCAGAGTTGAAGATCTGAAATGTGTCATTAAATGACAGAGGAAGAAATATGGAAAAAAATAACAACGTGAAAACAGGTGTATCTGTTTATTCTCACAAATTGAGAATAATGTTCAAGGTTATTCAAGGAAATACAAATTAAATGCATTTTTTTCCCTAGCCATCCTAAACTGAACTCTCAGGATGATTCTGTGTAACTCCTGATCTTTCCCTTTGGATATCGCTGCTCTAAGACTTAGAAAAATTACATAAACGTAAGTGTATGAAGAGTGGTGTATCACTTCCCTGAGCAGTTAAATGGCACCCAAGAACCACCATTTAACAACTAGAACTCCGTAACTTCTCTTCTGTAGTAGTTCCTGAGAAGTGGAGGGAGAGTGAAGAGGGCATCTGGGTGAAAAAACAAGGTGTTTACATTCAGACAGTCTCAGTGTCTGACTTGAGGCAAAGCAGAACATTTTAGAGTTAGAACATCATAGCTCTCATTCAGACAGAAAAGTCAAGGCAATCTAATGAAAAATCCTCCTGGTTCCAGAGGGACCAGGTAACTGCCAGGGCTCCAGAACTAGGGCCTCAAAATGAAGCTACTTGAGGATCTGACAGATTTGTGCTCTAAAACGTCAAAAAAAAAAAAGGAGGGGGGGGGATGTGTGTGTCAAGAATCAGCTAGTTTGGCAACTGTTAAATGTTAGATGACGTAATTCTAACCAGGACAATTTGGGGAATGAAGGGGGATGCACTGAATAATTACGTAGGGACAAGAGGCATAAACCTGGACTTTCCCTGCCAAACAGGGCTTTTGATCACCTATACTAAACTGTAGCTATCTTCCCTCCTCTAGGACCAGCCAATTTTTCTATTTCACTTCCCCTGATCAAGGGCAAAGCACCCTCCCTCCACTTACAGCAGAGTCATCTGCACACAAATATTTATTAGTGGAGATGAAAATAAGTCTGTGTTGGCAATACTCGGTATTTCAATTAACATCTACAATTCACTGGGTTTATAGAGGAATATGCCCATGTCACAAGAATAACCTTAACTCTTCACTTCCCACCAAATACTCTTTGCTTCAGGCCAGGTGGTCAACAAGTTGCCAATTCCCCTACAGGTGAAATACTATCTTGACTCATCCCCCCATGCTCTTGTTGCTGAAAGGATCGGAACAGGCTGATTTAACTGATCTAACTTCTGCAAGAGCCCAGTACACCTCAACAGGAGCGCAACACACTCCCTGCTCCGTATCCCTGCCCCAAACTCTGAGCTATTTTACCCTGACCTATGTAACCCTGCATTTGAAAATTACAAAAAGCACATTTCATGTATGTCCCTAGAGATCAAGGGCAATCTTCATATAATCTTCACAAGGCAGGATACTACAGGAAAACTGACAGTGAGATAGTGTGTTTGTGTGCACATATGACTTTTAAATAAAAATGAGGTATAAAGTGTTTCCTAAAATCCAAGCATGTGATCTTAAGGCTGACTTTGAGAAACTTGAAACCATAAAAGTTCTGAGCTTCCTGCTAAAAGATGACTTCACTGGACTACCAGCTTTCTCTACTTTGACCACTAGGGTATCCTCAACACTAATTTCACCTTCTTCAGGTTTATCATGTTGCATCAAACAAGGCATTCCAATAAAATCAGTGCAGCATCAATTGGAAGAATCTAATATGTTTGAACATCTTTCACAATTCAGTGATTCAGAGAAGCAAACTCCATTTTCTTCTTCTACGTAATAGCTAAAATAGCTAATTTAAAATCACAGCTTTACTGACATATAATTTACATGCCATTCACTTAAAGTATATAATTCAATAGTTTCAACAGTTTACAGAATTGTGCAGCCATCGCCATAATCAATAAAATAACTGGATTTTTTTTTTTTTTTTAAGACATTGAAGGGACGCCTGGGTAAGCTCAGTGGTTGAGTGTCTGCCTTTGGCTCAGGGCATGATCCCGGGTCCTGGTATCAAGTCCTGCATCAGGTTCCCTATGAGGAGCCCGCTTCTCCCTCTGTCTATAACTCTGCCTCTCTGTGTCTAGAATAAATAAATAAAATCTTAAAAAAAAAAAGACACTGGAAATTCCCTATAGTAAGGATAAAACATAAATACTTGTTATTTTATTTTCTCCTGGCTTACATGAAAGAAACATCTTAAGAATCTGGACATATATTGGACCAAAATATTTCCCAGAAAGGCCAAATGGGCAGTATATGAAATTGCCTTATCTTCCTTCCACTGCACCTCTACTAACACAAGCATTACCACCTAAAAAAACACTTTAACATCCCCCTTGTTACTTGTTTTTATTTAGCCACTACCTGAGCTCACTGTTCATTTACCCAGTTTTAGCATCTGACATGTTTGAAAAACAGCATGTTTCAAGGGCTAAGAGGATAAGCTCTCAGCACACCCAAGTGTGAACCCCAGTTTTGCCATTGGAAGAGATATATACTAAAACCTTTGAGCAAAACACTTTATATATAAAATGACAGCAGGACTTAAAATTTTAACAAACTAAAACATCCAGGGTAGCATTTACTAATAAACAGCAGTTGCCAGTTTGTATGAGCTTTTGCTGTACTGAACTAAATATTAACCCTTGGTCTATCATCATGCAAAATTTTTTTCATATCTTTATCTCAGGTTTTTTTTTTCCCTTTTAATCACTTGATAGCAATGAAAATAAGCATATTTCCTCATCCAAAGGTCTGACAAATATTCATATAAATGTTCTTCTAATCTATGTTTTTAAACTCATTCTTCCATCAAATTAATTTTCATAAAGTGCAGCTTGCTTATCAAAATTGATTTTCCCAAAGAACAGATAACCAATTATCTAAAAATCTTATGCCAAATAACCCCTCTTCTTTCCTCAGTGTAAGATCGTGTAGTAGTCACATACATACTTTTTACTGAGCTTCTTAAGTTAACTTTTAAGAAATCTGACTTTACTTTCTGGCTAACAATATGCTAATTTTGGAAATTTTCTTGCTTCCTACCATTCATTCAGTCTTAACATTCAAGAACATGGTATCTCTCCATTATTACTCAGATCTTTATTCCAATTAAGTTTATAGTTTTCTTTATAGAGATCCCAAACTATTTTATATAGATCTCCCTTACCTTAGGTGTTTCATTTTTTGTATAGTAAGATCTTTCATTTTTATTACTGGATATTGCTAGAAAGAAAACTGCTACCAATTTTTAAATATGTAGCATATGGCTATCTTACTGAACTCTTATTTTCAGTTTTTCAGTTCATTCCGTTGGTTTTCCTAGGTTTACGATTGTAACATCTGCACATACTGCTATTTTCCGCCATTTCTTCCTACCAGTTTTACATTTTATTTGAGGTTTTCTTGCATTGGCCAGGATGGTATCAAACATCAGACATGTTACTGGCATGCTTATTTCACTTTCTATTCTACCAGTTTTTCCATTGGTAGGCTGTTTGATGTTGGTTTAAGACAGATATTCTTTTATCTCCTACCAGCTTTTAAAGACCTCATAATCAAGAACTGGTATATTAGCATTGTTATCTTGGCAAATTCTGAGATGATACAGCACAAAGGGGCAATATACCCTGGTGCCAGACCCCAGGGGTTCGAAACCCCAGGCTCTGTGACTTACTACCAATTTATCCTGGGGCAGATTATTTTACCTCTTGATCTAAATTCCTTCAACTGTAAAATGAGGGTAATAATAATACTAATAACAACCTCTTTGTTGGGTTGTTGGGAGGATTAATTGAGATAATTAGAATGCCTGGCACACAGTAAATACCAAGTGTTACATGTTATTTGCCCTCTTGAATTAAGAGAATTTCCTATTCAATCATTTGCTGATGTTTTGCTTAGGATTTTCATGACTACTTCCATAAATTAAACTGAGACATCGTATTTTTCCTTTGTAATGTCTTATATCAGGTTGCCAATCTTATATTCTATCAGGTTTTTAAGAGTTTTTGCTAGTTTTGAAATAAATATGATTTTGTTATCTTTTTCTATTCTTCTAGGATCTAGAATAAATGAGGTCGTGTACTGAAAAGTCTTTTTAAATTTTTAAAGAGAACTTAGACTTTCTGTATCATCCAGGTTCAGAGCTCCACTCACTTTTTTGGTTGGGAGGCCATGGCATTTAATCTGTATCTAATACATTCCATGATTAGTAATCTATTCAAGTGCTCCACTTCTTTAAAAAACTTAGTTATTATTAAAAAAAAAAAAAAAAAAAAACTTAGTTATTTGGGGGATTCCCGGGTGGCTCAGTGGTGGAGTCTGCCTTTGGCTCAGGGTGTGATCCTGGAGTCAGGCTCTCTGCATGGAGCTTGCTTCTCCCTCTGCCCCCTGCCTGTGTCTCTGCCTCTCTCTCTGTGTCTCTAATGAATAAATAAATAAAATCTTAAAAAAAATTTATTTGGGGGGGGAAGAGTGAGTATAGGGGAGAGAGGCAGGGGAGAGGAAAGGAGAGAAAGAGAAGCAGACTGTCAATTGAGCTTGGAGCCCCACAAAGGTCTTGATCTCATGACCCTGAGATCATGACCTGAGCTGAAGCCAAGAGTCAGACGCTTATTCAACTGAGCCACCCAGGTGCCCCTCAAGTGCTCCATTTCTTAAGACAGTTCTGAAAAGCAACGAGTTCCACTTTCATCATTAGATCTTTCAAAGTTGTACATGACACACTCAGACCCAATGTTTCTCTGGTCAATTCCTTCTGGATGTTCTTTTCTGTCTTGCTCCTTCTATGTCTTATTCCTTCCTCCTTTCAACAACAAAAGCCTCTGTCAAAGACAGTTTTGCCCTTTCCACACACACCTATGGGGTGTTTATATACAACAGCCTAAGCTAAGCAGACTCATCTCTCTGTCTTTTCACTATATTTATTTATTTATTAATTTAAAAGATTTTATTTATTCATGAGAGACAGAGAGAGAGAGAGAGAGAGAGAGAGAGAGAGGCAGAGAGAGAAGCAGGCTCCATGCAGGAAGCTCGAAATGGGACTCGATCCCAGCACTCCAGGATCACACCCTGAGCCAGAGGCAGACACCCAACCAGTGAGTCACCCAGGAGTCCCACCTTTCACTATATTTAAAAGTGGGGCAGCTTTTATAAGATAAACAAGAAAAAACGAATATGCCTCACCCTCACCACCATCCCCCTGAGGTTTTACCTTGTGTGAAGAAGGAATGCAGTCTATTGTCCAGCCCTCTTCCCATCAACGCACCTTCCAATCACACACTACGTAGTGTTCGGGAATAAGAGCAAGACTAGCTCTTGAGTAAACAAATGGGTTATGACCAATTGTAAAGAATAAGGATGAATAATTTTAACAATATAAAGCTGGAAAGTATTTATTGTGCTGTGTGTACATACCAGGAAGATGTTACCAGTTCTAGTTCCTTCCTGCCTACTTGAGAAGGCAAGGCACGGGGATGTGGGCCACTGAATCTGTGACTAATGTGCTATATAGCACTTAGGAAAAACATTATACAGCTTATATTCTAATGCAATGAAAATAAGTAAAATAATCTTGTAAAAACATCAAAATGACTTCAAGTCCTAGAAAATATATTCTGACATACACTTTAACATTTTTCAGGTAATCTCAAATATGAATGAAATTATGAATCCTTACAGATATCTGTATCCTGCCTACATCCTTATCTAAGACACTTAGAATTCTATTACAAAAGGAAATAGTTAATAAACTGTATTTGGTAGCTTCTAGAAATCAACACTTTGCTAAGAACTCACTCCCTTCTGGAATATGTCCAGCAATCAACATCAATTTCAGTCTCTATGATTTGTGGATTACACCGTTCCCTTTTTTTTGGAAAAACAGTACATTAGCATCTCTTATCTTCCTGCACAGCTCCCTCTCTTCACAGCTCCTCAAAGGTCACTGACAGCAAATCAGTAATATGAACATTCTCTCAGTGTCCTAGGATCTCACACATCTTGACCAGAAAACTTGCCGTCGTGTTTCTGTAACAGAAATTCCCTATGTTCCAGGATGATTCTACATCCCAGTACTTTGTGGTGGAGGCAACAGAGTTTAGTGGGTTTCAAGTGTACACTCTGGGACCAGGGTTTCCAATCTAGCTATATGACTTCAGACTAATTACCTGGCTTCTTTCTTCTCCATTTACTCACCTAGAAATATGGAGATGAAAAAAGGGTTACTATAGGATTAAATGAGGTTAAGCTAGAGAGGTCTTCAAATTTATACCAGCAGGTAACATATAGGTGCTATGTTAGCAATTATTCTTTTTACTTCAGTTTTTTTGCTTACACAAGTAGAAAATCTCTGCTACCTTAACACTGAACTGGTTTACATACCTCAATGATGCCATCAAAACCTCTCATTTCAGCAACTCCAGGCCCTAGTGAGGGACACTTGGGCAATAAAAGAGACCAACAGAAACATTTAATCAGGGACAGACAACATCAATGCCTCAGGAGGTGACATAAATGTAGGAGGTGGCCAGCTATGTTCAGAGCAATAGTAACAAAAACTAGATCTGGCCCCCACCATTGTTCATCCCCTCTAAATGTCCTTTTCTCAGGTCAGGACACAAAATTAAACTCCCAATTGCAATATTGAGGATGGGGGAATTTTAAAAACTGCAGAAATGAGCATAAAACAAGAAAATAGCAACTTTTATTTTGCCGCCTTCTTTTAGTGAATTAAACTATAAAATGCTAAGTTAATCACTGATATAGGTATGTGCATATTTACATTTGATGACATGTTATAATGCAAGATTATTCTAAATTTAAGATATTGTTAAAAAAAGGTTTAAAAAATATACAATAACATAGCATAAAGCTCAGCAAATGTGAGTCCACTTGCAAATATGAGGCAAAACAACTTTAAGTGGGTCCTTTTGACTATAAAACTATCCCAGAAAGCTGGTATCAGAAAAAATGATACATCTAGCTACAGATCAAGAGTCCAGGTTCACTAAAGGCTGCTTTAACACTTTCAAAGGCTTAAAATACTTTTTGAATATGAGTATGGTGCAGTAGAGAGTCTTAGAACTTCAGTTATCACAAAAGCTAAAATGGACTGGGCACTTAGAGCATATCAGGCATGTTATGTAAAGCATTTCTCACTGAAGTCTCACAACTACTCTGCGCAGGTTCTACTTTTGTTATTTTACAGATGAGAAAGCTGAGGCAGAAGAGGCATTAAACATTCGCCCAACAAAATACCACCAGAATCTAAATACAGGAATTCCAAGGCTAGAGCCTCTCTTCTTATCTCTATGCTGAGCTTTAGTTTTCTAACAGTCTCTCCAGGGCCTTTTCTCAACATCACTTTAGACATTTATAAACTCATGTAATCTGTGTGTTTCTCAAATTACATGATGCATTGGTTTAGTTGCTCATAACATGTTAAAAAATATAGCAGGATGAAAAGTATTTGAACGCATCGTACACAGGAAGGCCTAACTAAGTATTGTTTCGTGAAAGTTCTTTCTCAGTTTTGACAGTGTGTTTATGTACGGTGTTGGGTCACTGATCAAAAATGTAATTTCTCACTGTGGGTTGAAGTTGAAAAAAAAAAAAAAAGGCTTGAATAGCCACTTAGCTAAAGTGCTCATTCTTTTACTTAACAAAACCGAAAATAGATTATTCCAACCTTAGTTGGATCCAAACCTGATATAAGTAATCATCCCAATCAACAAGCAAATGCTTTGAATTCCATACTACATATGGATATGTAAAACATATGTAAATAAGGTTTCTCAAACTGTATTCCAGTAGAATCCTCCTTCAAGACTTTGGGGGGACTATTTCCTGGGGAAGGAGGTGTTCTTGTGACCAAATAAACTTAGCAAATTGGGAAATGCTGCACATTATATTTCCTTCCTGGACAGCCACAATGTACATTATTAAAAACTGACAAACTCTAAAAAAAATAAAAAATAAAAAAAAAAAAAAAAAAAAACTGACAAACTCTGCAGAAAAACAGTAATACAATCACTACCAAAAGTTAAAATCTGATTAACTGTTTTTAACCCAGTGTTTTCCCAAAGTTAAATTTTATCATGAAACTTCTCTAACAATTAACCTCTCATAAGACTAATATTCTACAAAACAGAATTTGTAAAACACGGTTTTAAACAATATCCGGAAAAGGGAGATCCTAATAAACTTCAGCTACTATAGTATGTAAACCTTCAAATAAGCACAAATATAGCAGAGATAAATAAAATATACAGAAAAAGATATCTTGGTTAATATCTCATCTCTGCTGAGCAGTTTTGTCAGAATATTACATAGCTCTGTCATTTAATGAACATTTACAGGAACAATGATATTAGAGTCTAAAAACACAAAGTGGGGGATCCCTGGGTGGCGCAGCGGTTTGGCGCCTGCCTTTGGCCCAGGGTGCGATCCTGGAGACCCGGGATCGAATCCCACATCAGGCTCCCAGTGCATGGAGCCTGCTTCTCCCTCTGCCTGTGTCTCTGCGCCTCTCTCTCTGTGTGACTATCATAAATAAATAAAAAATTAAAAAATAAAAATAAAAAAAAATAAAAACACAAAGTGGGGAAAGAGGGAAGAGCAGAGATACAAAAAAAAATTTTAAAAATCTGCAATTCAAATAAATTACAATTTATTGCACAAAACATACATATAAGAAAAACCTAAAACTCACACATATTGTAAACAGCCAAAAGATCTGGAAAGGTCATCCTGGTGACCTGAGTTTCTGTCCCTTGCCTGGAGAATTCAGAAGTAAATGAACTAACTGGCTGATAACATGCCAGCAGAGAGGGGCAGAGTTGTTTACCTAGACTAGGAACTCTTTGCAACTGGCATATGGAACAGGACTCAACATAATGGGCTGTAAAAACTGCCTGTGGAACAAATTAATTCATAATAGATGTTTAGGAGTTATGAACGCTCAGGGGTGGCGCATAGCTGCCCTCTTATCAGTGACAGAACGCTGGGCTGGAAATAATCCTATGATCTAAGCCAGCACACCACCTTTCTTAGAGGATTAGTATCAATTACAGCCAAAGAATACTATCTTAAGCATGTTCCTCACATCTTCACATTTGATTCTACATTTTGGTCCTTTCCACTTTTCTACTCTCCTTGCCTTTGGTTAATATTTTTTCCTCTTCCCAAAACAAAGAGCTTATAAACTTCACAGCAAACATACTTAAAAGTTGACAATGAAACTCATGTAAAGCTTGAGGATTTGTTAATCATTGACTAAGCTTGTACTTTACAAGCAGATGACATTTAGTTCTTAACCATTTTTTCGTTAAGTACATTAGAAAATCTGAAAATACATATTGTGATATTACATTACAAGAAGCAGAGAACTAACATGCTGCTGTGAAATAGGAAGACCAAGTACCTGACCAACCAGAAGACAATGATGTTAAAGCATGGTCACATGCCATATCTAGAGCCCTCATAAAGAAACTAACTTAAAGACCACAAGCAAAAGGAGAGGTACCTAGTATAAGGGGGCGGAGGGTGGGGGGCAGCAAATCAGAACGTCTATAAACAGGATCACTGAGAAGAAGAACAAGAGACCTGGGATTTTCAGCCTGGTTCCCTTAGCATGATAATGGCATGACTGAAGAAGCCCCAAGAGGTGGAGTGACCTGCCCAGTCACTGAGTCAGAACCCAGCCCAGGCCTTCCAATTCCCAGGCTTCTGTGTTGCGCACGGTAACAAAGGCCCCCCATTTCTCTATAGGACTACTATGAGAAGTAAATACTACCCACTGGCCTAACTAAAACTAGAAACCACCAATCAAATGATGACTATACAACCAAAGCATGTAGAACAAACTATTTCATTTTGTACTATCACGTGGTTATAGTCTGGAAACCTATTAGAATTCACATTAAGCTTTATTTACAAACCTTAATTCTGAAGTACTAAATCAAAAACGCTCAGCAAAAAAAACAAGACCCTATAGAGGAATATATTTGTCTTATTTTTGTCTACCTCCCTTGGTTCTTTGTCTATTTCAACTTTTAACTTTAAACTACCACCCCTAAGAAACTTGCCAGCTACATCACAATTACAAACATGAATAAACAACTTTAAAAAAGGATTATGCGCCAAGAGCATTTAATATGTGAATACAATCTTCGTAAATGTTAGCGAAAAGGTTCAAAGAAAACATTACTGCATAAAGTACAAAACAATTTCTTTCAAGCAAGCTAGATAAAGAATGAAGAGAGGCAGGCTCTAGACTCAGTCCTGTGGCTAATAAGTCACACAACTCTGAGCAGGCGACTCCACTTTGTAGAAAGCCCCACCAGTTATAGCTCAAAGTTAGCCACTCACTGCTCTAGTTCGGGAGGGCCTGTGTCCCCATCTGCAGAAAGAACCATCTGACTAGAGCATTTCTAAAATTCTCACGTTTCTTCCCCTTGAACCAGTCAGTCTGGCATCACCATTATCAGAGAACTTATCATCAGCATTCGGTATGAGCACCTTAGTAGTAAAGTACTAACTTATTTAATCTCCCTACAGTTTTCTCAGATGTGGTCTATATCACACCTGTTCAAGAAATCTAGACTGCAGAGAAGTGGAGGAACTTGCCTAATGTTATAGAGCCCACAGGGCAGGTGAGGATTCAACAATCCAGGTAATCTGGTTACAGGGAGTCTGTTACTGCTTGTAAGCACTGTAATACTGCCTCTCAGAAGTAAGTCCTAGAGTGGGTCTTAACTGGAGACATGTAAAAAGAAATGTGTTCATGCTATTTCTTCTTGGAGCCCAAATACAGTGGATACAGAATCCACTGTGGAGCTAGAGAACCATGAGTAACATGTGAACACTACCCTGTAGGAGACCAAGTTATAGTTCATTAAACAATGTTATAAAGTAGCAACTTAATTCAAATCAAGCTACAAAAGGTATATTTTGTTTCTTGAGTATTTTATCAAAATAAAGTCTTGTGATGTTTCAACTTTATCATACTTCGTCATCAACAAGTGATCCTCTGGATAATGTTCCCAAGGAATAATTATCATATAAAACCACATTGCTACTAAATATTGATTAGCGAGATGTTCTTAGTCTCTTTAACTATGTGAAAATACGTATATACATAAAAATAAGCAAACTCAAACCAACACCACTGTACTTTGAGTATCAAAATCTCAAGTTAGACACATTGTATTATGGTACATGCCTACATAAATAGCTAGGGCAGTCTTTACCTCCCTCTTTTGGGGCCACTTCACACCTGACCAACCTCTTGCAATTCTCTGCATGCCATTCTTCCTTCCTCTGCCAGCTTAACATCACAGTTGCTAATAAATCACAATTCCACCATCCCCTCACTCCTAAAAGCACAGTGGAGCCAGGAAGCTCAGGAAGGTAGAGAATGATACCTACACACATGCACGCACAAGTACACACACAAATCCCAAAACAAAATGCTAATGGCAACAATCTGTTAACCTTCATTTCTAAAATTCTCACATTTCTTCCCCTTGAACCAGTCAGTCTGGCGTCACCATCATCAGAGAACTTATCATCAGCATTCGGTATGAGCACCTTAGTAGTAAAGTACTAACTTTACGATCAGTCTAGTGTCTTGTCACTGGTCCTGTAATAACTCTTCTCATGATTCTGGAAAGGCCTGAGAAGCAGAAGCAGAATATTTAACGTTTACTGCCTCAACTGCTGGTAGTAAATGTTTGCCTCACTCTGCTCTGCCACCAATACTCTGGACTGATAAAGGCACTGATGGGGTCCAGTAGGAGAGCATTAGAATGATGAGACACACAAAGGAAGAACTCTCATTCAGCTCAGTTCCTTCTTCAATTAAGGGTGGCCCTTGGGTAGCCCCAACAGCAGTCTTCTTTCCAGTAAAAACCAAACTACAGGCTGATGACTAACTTGTTACACAAGTCTTAGGCTACTTGGCTTGATCTGCATTCACACGAATACAAGATCCTTAACCTTAGTAATAATAAAGCAAAAGTCCCAATCTAACCTACAGGTTCAGAGACTTGATCTTCTTTCCTACAATTTTATAACACAACAAAGTTTTACCAACATTTTGCTGTTATCCATGCTAATCCGCCTATCATCACTACCAGACAACAACCATAAAATCAAATTCCTAATTAAAAGGAGCCATGGAAAAGGAGAAAGTAGATTTGTAAAACAGAAACACCATCAAAAAGGTAACCAGAAGACACTACCTGAAGTGAAAGTCTACCATATACTGGATTTAATATTTTGCGTGCTGAAGGTGGATGTGGGTTTATGTCTGTATTTCTATGGTATATGGCAAAACTACGAATGATCAATAATCAATCCCTCCTGGAAAAAACTCTAGGGAATGCATGGCAGTAATTACAGAAATCCATAAACTATGAAAGTTGATCAAAGAAAAAATATTTAGTAAATATTCAAAAGAAATAAATCATGCTTTGTGGTATATACATTTGCAATGTAAAAATAAAGATTCAAATAAAACCAAATTATAAAAGCAAACTGCATACCTATTAAACTTTCTTAACTATTCTTTTTTTTTTTTTTTAAAGATTTCATGTACTTATTTCATTTATTTATTCATGAGAGACGCACAGAGAGAGAAGCAGAGACATAGAGGGAGAAGCAGGCTCCATGCAGGGAGCCGGATGTGGGACTTGATCCTAGGACTCCAGGATCATGCCCTGGGCCAAAGGCAGGCGCTCAACCGCTGAGCCACACAGGCATCCCAACTATTCTTTTATATTAGCTTTATGAAAGTTTATACAATCTAACTCAACATCTCTTTATATGCGATTAGAAACAGAAACCGAGATCCCACTAATAGATTTTAGAATGTAAAGCAAAGGGAAAAAAAACTGGTTTAAACAAGAACCTGTAGTCTGAAATGCTAATGAACTAAAGTGAACTGTCTTGAAATGAGAAACAAAACAAAATTCCTTTTGTTATAGCAGCAATTATTTCACCAAATTTTATATTTTACTAAAGAAACGCCAACAGAAAAACTACATATTGAATCTTTGTAACGTCATGATCAAAAAGTAGTTAATCTATACGGATAGCCTCAGTATAAAGACTATTTTTTAGAAGAGGAGGGTTAGGGGAGATGGGGAGATAAATCACTCTGTATGGGAGATATTATACCAGCTAAGAAAATCTTTTTAGAAAGTACATGTTTTTTTTAAAAAGTATATCCACTCATATAAGCAGAAATGTGTAATCTCTTCCATATCTGATGCTGACACCCCCCCCAAATAAAACCTTTCTTCAATAAGTAATAAGACCTAAATCCTACAAAGAGGTTAATAAATATACTTCAAACAAGACACCTTTAGAAGTTCTGCCCACCATTGCAGTTATTAAGCGTGACTACTGCATTTTATCTGAGATAAATAAATGCAACCCTGTCCAAAAAAAAAAAAAAAAAAAGAATACGCTTAAGACTTTCCTTACTCGGGTAAAAATGTTTTTATATAAAGATATTCAATGAACAAAAATGTTAATATTTATACATACATGCAGTTTTTATTTCATCATGCAAGAAAAAAATAAGCATAAAAAGACTGAAAAGGAAGTATGCAAAAATGTTAAAAGCAACCAAATCTAAGCGGTAAGATTATAGAAGATCATTTAAAAAATGTTTTCCAGGACCTCTTGCATTTTACAAGGTTTTCTTGACTGAAAAAAGTTGACATTCACGGATCATAGAAACAAACAACAAACAAGTGTTTTAAGAAACGAACATGAGTTCTAAGCTGCTTCCACAAATCATCTATTCTAGACTTTAAATACAGCTAATTATCTGCTAGTAATCTTTTTTTTGGGGGGGGGGGGTGGAATGTACAAAAATCAAGCTAGATTTTCATTTCTCACTCTCCTACACTTTCATAACTAAAAACTAATGAAGAAATGTTTACCTTTCCATAAAAACGGTTCTATGTCCCAACTTGCCGCCCCGGAATATTAATAACAACCTGATTTTTTTTTTTTTTAAAGTCATCAATTTAGATTGCCCTTACAAAATGCCCTTTCAAAGAAGTCACGCTTAGCTCAGTAATTCCAAAGCGTAGCCACCTAACACACAGTGGAAGAAGTTTTGATGCGTTTTTTTTTTTTTTTTTTTTTTTTTAGTGAACCGCACCAACAGAAACGCCTTCCGTGCAGAGGAGCTTATTTCGTGCGCATCTTTCCCTTACCTCTTAAGAGCCCGGTATCTAATGAAGCTTTTTTGCAAAAGGTTCTTCGCTTGGCCTGGACGTGAATTTATCTGTAGCTGTCAAAATCGATCTCGAGCTGCATTATGTTCAAGGCACAGAACGACGACTCTCTACTGGGCCTCCCTCCTCCTCTCCCTTTCCCAAGAGCGCCTTTAAGATCTCCCAGCTTACATTTCCGGGGCTCATGAGTCACTGGGCGATGAGCGCTCAGTCCACCTTAGAAAGCCGCTCCAACAGCCCCTACACAGGAGCCGAGCGTCTGGCCCCTCAGCACCTCGGGAGCCCGACCCCTTCGCTCCCCGACTGGCCACAGGCAACTGAACTAATTACCCACTATTTCTAGACCATGCCTTTTTTTTTTTTTTTTTTTTGTGATCTTTGGGTTTGCTGCCCCTCCACATACCGCCGGGTCCCCACCCGTCCTCTTCCAAACCCCATGGGGCCTTCCACGCCCGGCTTGGCACCGCCTCGCCCAGGAAGCCTTCCAGATTTCTGCCAGGCGGAAGGAAGTGATCGATCGATCGGGTCCGGTCCGGTCATTCCCTGGGTGCCTTTCTAGCACTTTGTAGCTCTTTCACAGGACTTATCGCCTCGTCGCTGGTACCGAGGTTATTTGTGTGCTGGGCTTATCTCCCCCACGGCAGAGGCTAAGCTGCTCGGGGCGGGGGCGGGGGGGGGGTTACCTTTGAATCCCTCCGGCGCGGACCTGCTGCGGCGCCCGCCCGCCCGCCCGCCCGCCGCGCTCGGCTTTTGGCTCAACTGAAGCCGGGAAGGCTCCGGCCGCACGACTCCCAGCCAGAAGTCAGGGAGGCGCCCCCGCCCCCGCCCCCGCCCCGAAAGGAGGATCACAAAAGATGCTGCCCGCGTCCCCGTGTCACACAGGAAGCGGAGCGGGGCTCAGGGGCGAGGGGCCGCGGCCGGGGACTGGGCCGGGGCCGCAGCGGGAGTGACAGCTGGCCCGGCCCGCGCCTCCCCGCCCACCCGCCTGCGCCGCCGCCGCCCGCCCCCCGCCGAGGGGAGGCCCGGGAGCCCCGGGCCGCAGGCCGCTGCGCGCCGCGCCGGCGAGGGCGAGCGAGGAGGGAGGGAGGGAGAGAGGGCGGGCCGCCGCCTCCGCCGCCGCCCGAGAAAATGGAGGCAGCCCCGGGCCCGGTGACGGGCCGGCGCCGCGGGCAGGGCAGGGCCGGGCCGGGCCGGGCCGGGCCGGGCCGGGCAGGGCAGGGCAGGGCCGGGCCGGGGGGTCACTCACGGGGCTGGGCCGGGCGGCTCCCTCTCCGCCTCCGCGTCGTCGCCGTCCCCGTCCTCGGCCGCCGCCGCCTCGGGCTGCTCGCTCGGTCCCCGCGGCGCGGCTCGGGCGCTCGGCCCCTCCGTTGTCTTCCGCCCGCTCCTGCTCCCGGCGACGGGCTCCCGCGGCGGCG
The DNA here is from genome assembly GCF_011100685.1 of Canis lupus familiaris. Taxonomy (NCBI): domain Eukaryota; kingdom Metazoa; phylum Chordata; class Mammalia; order Carnivora; family Canidae; genus Canis; species Canis lupus. Next base: position 42,902,122 of record NC_049246.1, on the reverse strand, counting down.
GCGGCGGCGGCGGCGGCGGCGGCGGCGGCTGCGCGGGCGGACGGCGGCCCAGGGGCTCCCGCGGCGGCCGCCGCTCTGCTGCGCTCGCTCGCTCGCTCGGGCTGCGGCTGCGGCTGCGGCTGCTGCTGCGGGGCCCCGCGCCGCCTTCGCCTTCGCCTTCGCCGGCTCCCGCAGGCTCGGTGGCTCCCAGGCCGCGCCGCTCCCCGCTCCCCGCTCCCCGCTCCGCGCTCCCGGCCCGAGCCCGGCTTTGACGTACGCACTGCGCAGCCGCCGGAGGCGCGACGTCGGGCGGTGCCGCAACGCCCCCTTCCGCCTCGGGCGCCCCCCAGCGGCCGGGCGGACTCGGGACAGCGGGGTCCCCGCCCGCGGCCGGAGCCGGAGGGGCCGCGCCAGGAAAGCCGCGGCGGAGGGAGGCCCGCGGTGCTACCACCTGCCGCTCACGTGCTGGTGCTCCGCGCGCTTCCGGGAGGAACCCGGGGTCCGCCTTCTGCCGCCGCTTCCTCAGCTGTTACTCAGCTGTTAGCAAAGCTTTTTTTTTTTTTTTTTCCTAAAAAAGCAAGGGCCGATTTTGTGTAGATGGATTCTTTCATGCTGGGGAGGGACAGATCAATTCATTTAGCATCCTCTGAGAGCGCGCGCAGAAAGTGATGGAATGATCCAGATGAATAGGATTTAAACTCCAGCCCCACTCTGTGGATTATTTCCTGTCCCAATGCCTGGGTTCCTTTACACACACACACACACACACACGCACACACACACACACACACGCACACACACACACACACACACTACCATAGGCTTATGAGAATGAAAGAGCTAATGCATTGCAAAGCTCTGACAGCAGAGTCTTCTACTTAGAAATGCCAGGCATGTACGGTTTTTGTTTCATTTTGTGGCTTTGTTCTTAACTTGTGATTGAATGGATCGTTTTTGAGCATCCACTGTGTGCCAGCCCGTGTGTCCTAGGTGGTGGGGAAGTGAACAAAACAGGCCCTGCTCCTGCAACAAACCAATCAACAAATAAACCACTGTATGCAAGTGGCATCGGATGGTTTCCAGGGCTGTGGAGACACACAACACAGGCCAAGGAGGGGGGAGAAGGGAAGATACTGTTACTTACTGCGCTCCTGCAGGGAGCAGCTACAAGAAGAAAGAGCTCTGTGTATGGAAAGGCAGAGGGAACAGCAAGGAGGAAGGCACTGAGATGGGACACCAGGGAGCCCAACAAGGCACTTGCACGGAAGGAGGGGAGGGGAGAAAGAGGCCAAATGGAACAAACTGAGGACTTTGTTTCTCACTCTGCATGAGATGGGAAGCTATTTGGAGGGTTTTGAGCAGAGAAAGGGCTTGGGCTAAACTTTCAAAGGCTGTAATGCCCAGCCTGAAGGACCTGATGGTTTCAGCCAAGAGACTCCTTAGAAGGCTTTTGAAATAGTCCAGTCAAGAAGGATACCTGGGTAGGTCAGTGGTTGAGCATCTGCCTTCAGCTCAGGGCATGATCCCGGGGTCCTGGGATCAAGTCCTGCATTGGGCTCCCTGTAGGGAGCCTGCTTCTCTCTCTATGTCTCTGCCTCTCTCTCTCTGTCTCTCATGAATAAATGAATAAAATCTAAAAAAAATAATAATAATAATCCAGTCAAGAGAAGACAGGCTCAGTCCTGGGTGGTAGCAGTGGAAGAGTAAAGAAATGGTCAGGTTCTAGACACATTTAAAAGGTAGAGCTGACAGGTTTCTGCTGGTTTCTTAAGTTTTTGGTTTTTGTTTTCTCAGGCAACTGGAAGATACAGTTGGTAAAATGAAGATGATTTAAACAGAAGTAGACAGGAAGGGAGGAACCCAGTAATACATCTGGGGGCATATTAAGTTTGAACCCAAGTAGGAAGCCAGATACAGAAGTCTTGGGGTTTAGGGGAGAGGTCCAAACTGGAGATAGAATTTTGGGAGTCTTCAGAATAGGTAAAATCTCAGGACTCAATGAGATCATAAGGGAGTGAGTGTTAATGAGATGCAAGGCCAGGTATGAGCCTGAGACCCCATGATAATGAGAAGTCAGTCATGGAGATAACAAAGAACCAGCAAAGGATGCTGAAGAAATGATCCAGGGTGGCAGGGAGACTTAGGAAAGCATCATGTGCTGGTAGACTAGGGATGGAGGAGGGATTCATGCCACCAAACGCAGCTAATAGTTCAAATAAGGTTGGTGTTGGTGATTAGACATTGGTATCAGCACCACAGAGGTAGCTAGTGGCCTTGGTAAGCGCCATTGAAGCAGAGGCCAGTGGAAAAGCCTGATTGGAGTGGTCTCTAGAAAGAATGAGACCCAGAAAGAATTGGGGCTCTAGAAAGTGACCATGACAACATTTTCATGAAGTTTCACTCTAAAGGGGAGTAGAGAATTAGGGTGATAGTTGGAGGGGAACGGAGGGTCAAAGCAAAGATTTTTGTTTTGTTTTGTTTCATTTTGTTTTGTTTCTAGACTAGAAGTCTGTCTGTGTGCTGATGGGAAAGATTTAGTGGTGAGGAAAAATTCAATAGTGCAGGTATGTGGAGGGGGGTGGGGCGGCATTTTTTGGAGAGCTATCCTTGAGCGAGCAAGTAGAGAAGGTCTGGCCTTGGATACCTCTGAGCAAGTATACCAGCAAGTATACCTTGGATACCAGTGAGCAAGGCAGGTGCTCACTGACAGCAACAGAGGGCGGGCACAGTGTGGGCATAGAAGCAGGAACCGGATGGACGAGGTGCCTGAATGTGTGGACTTGTCCTTCTTTTTTTTTTTTTTTTTTAAGATTTTATTTATTTATTCATGAGAGACACAGAGCGAAGCAGAGACATGGCAGAGGGAGAAGCAGGCTCCCTGCGGGGAGCCTGATGTAGGACTCGATCCCGGGACCCTGGGATCCTGCCCTGAGCCAAAGGCAGACGCTCAGCCACTGAATCACCCAGGAGTCCCTGGACTTGTCCCTCTGAGAGCTTCTTTTTTATCAGGGAAACAAGAAGCAAGGTCATCAGCTTGGGGTGTGGAGAGGGAGGAGGTGTTAAAAACTTGAAGGAAGAGAAGAAGGTGGAAAGAAAGATCCATCAGCGGGGCTCTCCTGTGTTTTCACTGGCCACATTTTGCTGGGGAGGAGTGGGAAGTAGTGAAGGTGGGGAGTAGGCTTCCACCAGGGTTATTTTTGTGAGATAACTCTGTGGAAAGAGAAAGGGAAAGGAAGGAGAGGTATGTATACGCAAGAAAGTAATAATGATAATGACCAGCTGTTGAATCCAAGCCAGATAAGAAGGGAGTGAGCAAATCGGGGTGGTGGTGGTGGAAGCAATGGTGGAGGACAGACTGTACAAGTGGTGGAATCAATTGAATGAAGGGCAGAAGGAATCAGCACAGGAAGGGGAGGGAGCTGGAAAGAGGGGCTGCTGGTGGGAGAACCAGGTTGCACGCCCTGAGATTCTGTGAGGAACGGTTTTCAGTAAATGCAAGGCCTGGAGCAGCTTCTCAAACTGGAAGGACCCCCGTGCATTCCCTGGGAGATCTTGTTGAAATGCAGATACTGATGCCCTTGGCCTAGGGTGGGGGCAGTGATCCCACATTTCAAGCAAGTTGGGGGTGGGAGGAGGAGGATGCTGATTAATCTTACTCTGGTTAATAGCCTTATAATCAAAACTTCAGTAAAGGCAACACTCGGGCATACAAAGAAAACCAGACGAATCTTCTTAGTGAATATATATGAAAAATGGAAAAAAAAAAAAAAAAAAAAAAAAAAAAAAAAAAAAAAAACGAAGGCAGCCCGGGTGGCTCAGCGGTTTAGTGACACCTTCGGTCCGGGATGTGATCCTGGAGACTCGGGATCAAGTCCCGCGTTGGGAGCCTGCTTCTCCCTCTGCCTGTGTCTCTGCCTCTCTCTCTCTCTCTCTCTCTCTGTCTCTCATGAATGAATAAATAAAATCTTTAAAAAAAAAAAAAAAAAGAAAGAAAAAGAAAAATGGTAGCATGTTAAAAGTAAAGCCCCCCACCCCCAACCTAGGACAACTTAGGCCAAGCATTTTTAGAAGCCATTAGAAAAACCATAGCTGTCTAAGGGCTGTCTCTGCTCAGAGAGAAATAAGCCGACAAAAGGTCCAGAGCAAGCCCTGGATTTGGGGAGTGGCTGGTTCTTGGAGCTGTCTCTTTGCTTTTCTCTGGTCACGGTGGAAGGGAGGTGCCCGGCAGTCTCAAGTGTATGAACTGCAAGTTTTATCTAATTTTGAAACTTTGTTCAGTAAGGACTTTACCCCACAGTGATGTGTGTGTGTGTGTGTGTGTGTGTGTGTGTGTGTTAAGCCAAGAGTTTTTTTTAAACTGTGGTCCCAGAGGGAGAGGGAGACTTTTAGCGTGTTCACATTCTACAAAAACAACTCAGGACCCAATTTCCCACAGAATACAAGAATGCATGGGGGTGGATAATCCCATATGTAGGGGTTTGATTCCTTTGTTTTAAGGGTCAGATCAGGATTCCAGATTAATCTCTTAACTGGGATAAAGCCACTGCAGCAGCAAGACAGGAGAAATTTCTGGAGCCAGGGTTTGTAACAAATTCTGAAGCCCAAGGGGAAGGAGTCATGTCACTTGACTGCTTGAATTTATGCCAGGAGACACCTTCTCAGTCCTTCCACAGGGCCTTCTGGAAAGCCCTTTCTATTAATATATTTCTTTGTAGATACAACCTCTTTCTGGGAAATCCCTCTACCCCTTCATCTTGAAACCCCCGTCACAAAGCCCTCCGCCCCCACCATACTTCTTCTGTAGCATCCACAGATCTCAGGATCATAGATGGGTTCTCATGTTCCAGGAAAACCAATCAGTGATGGTCCTGGGTAGATGTCTTGTCGCTTTCATTTCCTTTCCTCTCCTCCGTTGAAGTTGGGCCATCAGATGAAGTCACCTCCCTACCTTCATCACACCATCTGTGAAAGGACTCTGAAGTCTAACTCACAGCTTCCTCCCCAACCCACCCAGTGCCTAACTTCTGGGCAATGTAAGGGCCACTCATCCACTATGCTGGATCCTTGTTCTCTTATATTGTCCTCCCTGGTGACCTTCACTTCTCTTCCACTTCAACAACCACTTGGTTGGCCCTACCCTGGTCTCTGCAGTGGCTGGATTCTACCTCTGAAGCTTGAACTCTGTAACTCTCCTGCATAACTGCTGCTCCTCCCATCTACCCACCCTCTCCACACCCTCATACCCACTAAACCTGCTTTAAATGTCATCGAAACCTTATTTATTTCACAAATACTTTTTGAAAGCACATAATTCCTGAGCATAAGCAATGAGATGTTGAACAATACATGGTCCCTGCTCTCAATGAGCTTGTAGTCCAGGAGAGACACACAAATAAACAGGTAATTACAGAAGGCTGAGACATGGAGCATGAATAAGATTTAGGCAGTTGAAGATGGGGATAAATGTTCAGGAAAGCCATGCAAATACCAAGAGAGCAGGAGAGCATGGTGAATTTGAGGAAGTACATAGGAATAGCTCAGGATATAAAGCTTAGAGTTTTAGAAGAGACATCTTCTTATTGCTATTTTTTCCTCAACTTTATTGAGAAATTATTGACATATAACACATGTAGGTTTAAGGTGTACAATGTGATGATTAGATTCATGTGCATATTGCAAAATGATTACCACAGTACAGTTAATTAATACATCTTTTACCTCACCTAATGATTTGTGTGTGTGTGTGTGTGTGTGTGTGTGTGTGTGTATGTGGTGATAACATTTAAGACCTAGGCTCTTAAAGACTTGCAAGTATAGGGATCCCTGGGTGGTGCAGCGGTTTGGCGCCTGCCTTTGGCCCAGGGCGCGATCCTGGAGACCCGGGATCGAATCCCACGTCGGGCTCCCAGTGCATGGAGCCTGCTTCTCCCTCTGCCTGTGTCTCTGCCTCTCTCTCTCTGTGACTATCATAAATAATAAATAAAAACTTTAAAAAAAACTTGCAAGTATATAATACAGTATTGTTAATTACAGTCACCATGCTGCACATTAGATCCCCAGATCTTATTTGTCTTAAACCTGGGAGTTTGTATCCTTTGACCAATATCTGCCCATTTCCCCCATCCAAAGCCCTTGGCAACCATCATTCTACTCTCTATTCCTATGGGTTCGTCTTTTTTAGATTCTGTCTGTAAGTGAGAACATACAGTATTTGCCTTTCTCTGACTATTTAACTTAGCAGAGCTCCCTTAAGGTCCACCCATGTTGTTGCAAATGACAGGATTTGAGGAGGGGAGCTGACACCAGATAAGGTTGGAAAGAAAAGCAAAAGAGTGATACCATCCATGCTCAGTAGGCTGGGTTTCAACAGGAAGGCAGTGGGGGTAAGTTGGGAGGAGTGGGCATTGAGACTCTAAGCCATGGAATGATGAGCTCAGATGTGTATTTTAGATTCAGAAACAGCACTCTGACCCTCTGTGTGTTGTGGATGGGAAGAAGGCCAGGGTGGAGGTAGTGGAATTATAGGAGGCTGTTCCCATCCTGGCAAGGGAAAATGGGACCTTAGCTAGGATGGTGGCAGCGGCCCTGGAGAAGAACGAATCAGTTAGGAAAAAAGTTCTTAGAAGGTGGTACTTGGTGACTTGATGGATATAGATGGGGAGATCACAGAATGAAAAGCAGGCTTTTGACATGAGCACCTGGCTAGGCAGTAGGGCTAGTTGCTTAGAGGGACACCATCTAGGAGCACTCAGAGGACAGGAAGAAATCTACAGGCACATTTCAAGAAAGAAGCTAGGTGACAGACAGCCCAGTGCTACAGTAGGATCAGATAATATAGGACTGGAAGATACTGGTTGGATGTGGCAACAGGAGGCCCTGGTGGTGACCTTGGAGAGAGCTGTGCGAGTGGAGAGATGGGTGAAGAGGCCTGAAGATGGCAGTGGGTTTAGGGTGTGAATGGGAGGTTAAGGAATGGAAGTAATAAGCATAAGTAGCACTTTGAAGGCAGGAAGGTGGAGAGGAAGGCCAGGTCAAGAAAGGGCCTGAGGGGAGCAGAGATGACCGTGTTTAAAAGCTGGTGAGAAGGATCTGCTAAAGAAGAAGCTAAAGGTGCAGGAAGGAGAAGGTATCACAGGGGGTCCTTACATTGGGAAGAGGCTTTATGGGAGCACAGAAGGAGGCCTCCCTCTTTGTGATAAAGAAGAAGAGAGAGGTCCAGGGAAAGGATGGCTGAGTGAAACAGTATGTTCTTTGTTAAGGAAAAAGAGTGGTTTTGTCCTAAAGTAAAATGGCTGGTTGTTCCAGAATGAGGAAGAAGAAAGCCTAAGACATAACCAGAATGGATACAGAAAGTTATAGAAGGTTCTAGAAAAGAGAATTTTGTCATGATTAAAGCCGGCTAAGGTTTAATGGATTTATTTGGAAGTTTTTCAAAAAGAGCGTTAGCATAAATACATGGCCGGGCAAACTAGAATTTGGTTTCCTCTCTGTTCAAATGAGAAAATTATTGGTCTGCCATTCCTAAGAGGTTTGTGGTATCTCGAACAATGGCCCCCTAACAATGGCCACAGCCCAATCCCGGGAACTGTGAATACGCTACTTTACATGGCAAAAGGAATTTTGCAGATTAAGTTAAGGACCTTGAGATGGGGGAGATTATCCTGGATCACCTGGTGGGCTCAGGGTAATTATAAGGGTCCTTATACGAGGGAGGCAGGAGAGTCAGAATGAGAAAAAGGCCATATAACAAAGGAAGCAAAAGGAGATTGGAAGATAAAGCACCGATGACTTTGAAGATGGAGGAAGGGCCCAGGAGCCAGGAGTGAAAAGGGCCTCTCCAGGGTGGAAAAGGCGAGGAAACAGACCGTCTCCTAAAGACTCCAAAAGGAAGTAGCTTTGCTGACATCTTAACTTTGAGACTGATTGTGGACTTCTGACCTCTAGAACTATAAGATAATAAATTTATGTTGTTTTAAGCCCTTTAATTTGCAGTAATGTGTTAGAGCAGCAATAGGAAATGAATAGGAGGTTGTTAGATTATTCTTTACCTTCTGGGTAGTTTGCCTAGATAACAAAGATTGTGTGCTTTACCAGAATAACTGTCTATGGTTTACGCTGACTTGCTTATGTCACCTGATTATTTAAGAGAACATTTTTTCACTTAAGAAAAGAGCTACGATAATTACAATCGTGTTACCCTTTATGTTTATTTCTTTTTAATCCTTTATTGTCACTTTGAGTACATAGCCAAGTATTATTTCTCAGGAATTCAGGATCCTGCCTTATTCAGATATTTAAGTCTCCTGACAACTTTTAATGTTTTGCCTTCCCCAAATTGATCCTTAGTGATACCTTTTGCACCTAAAACTGTCTTTTTAAAAAATATATATATATATTATTTATTTATTTATTTATGAAAGACACAGAGAGAGAGGCAAAGACACAGGCAGAGGGAGAAGCAGGCTCCCCTCAGGGAGCCCGATGTGGGACTCGATCCCAGGACCCTGGGATCATGCCCTGAGCTGAAGACAGACGCTCAACCACCGAGCAACCCAGGCGTCCCCTAAAACTGTCCTTGAGATTTCCCAAAGGAAAAGCCAGAAATGATTTGTTCTTTCATTTTATAAGAAGAGAGATGCTAGGAAATAATTGGGTTTATCTAATGGTTGCCATTCATGAGTTGCATAGGAAGAGACGCTGCTTAGCCTGCCCCCAGGTTAAATCGGTGCTATGTAGTTACATCCAGATTTCCAGAACTGTGTGTTGTGTGGGAAATTTCTAGAGCTTTACGAATGCCCTCACTGGCCCTGATGTTTTTTTTGGTGCTGTTGTAGTGATAGTAGCCAACCACAGTAGATGTTGTCAGTCAGAACATACCATTTCTCCAAACGGTAACTCACAACTTCCTTAATTTGCATCTAGCATCTTCTAGGGTGGCAGTTTTCCACTAGAACTCATATCACTTAAGTGTGGAGTTACATTCATACGCAAATGTTTAGAACTTACTCCAGATTTCCAGAATCTCTTTACTTGATATTCTTTAGGTATTCCTAGTGTATTCTATCTCTCTGTTCAGTAAATTCATGGGATACTATGTCAGGATTATTCAATGTTATATCTGAAGATTTTTTTCGTCTGTGAAGATTATGTCCCTCCATTTTTATAAATTAAATATAATAGCTGCTCCCCTTTGAAAAAGGAGTCATTGTGTTAATAGATATTTTGTCTACAGGGTTTTCTGGATCAAGTTTATTATTTGGTTTTGTATGCCACATAAATGATCAAATGCCCTTGTCAGTTGTACTGTTCCTGTTACGAACTCCCAAGAGCTCTTACACTTGAGAAAATTGTCAGTGGGGCACCTGGGTTGCCCGGCTGGTTAAAGCGTCTGCATTCAGCTCAGGTCATGATCCCGGGGTCCTGGGATCAAGCCCTGTGTCAGGCTCCCTGCTCAGTGAGGAGTCTGCTTCTCCCTCTCCTTCTGCTCTTAGCCCCCTGCTTGTGCTCTCTCTCTTTCTCTCTCTCAAATAAATAAATAAAATCTTCAAAAAAAAAATTTAAAAGAACAGAAAATTGTCAGTAATGGGTTAACCACAGCAATTTTATTTTGTTATCTGCATATAGTTGTTTTGTTTTTCTCTGATGCCTCTCTGAAAGCACTTGCAATCCGTGCGGATTGTCACCGAGCGATTGTCACTAAGGCATGCCAGATTGCCTTGCAGCTGGCCTTCCCCCCAGAAACTGAAGAAGCTTTGCAAGCTGAAGCCCCATAACTTGACATAAATCTCAAGGGACCCAGCAGAGCAGCAGACTGTGCAGGAGCTGGAATTCTTCTGGAACAAGATGCTGCTGGGCCGCTAAAAGAGTCTGACAAAATGCTTGGTTCACACATGGTTTTGAAGACTACGGACAATACCACGAAGAGCAGGGCCAACTTAGCTTCAAGCAACTCAGAAAGTAATAATGGCTAGATTTTCTTCTACAGACCTCTGGAATCCACTGGACTACTTAATTCACAAGATTCAACTCTTGACTCCTTACATGAATACAACTTTTATAGTATTGTCTATTTTCGGCATCTCTCTTTTTAAGGTGTGTGATCTCTAAGACCTTAAAACCACTAATCTTTGCCCCACCCTTCAAGAGATGGCTCACCAATTTTGCAGGAACAGCACCAGCAAAAATCCTGAAGGAACTATTTGTTAGGCCTTGTGTTATACCACTTGGGAGATTTAGGACTACCTCTGAGTTATTCGGTGACAAGTGATATCTATCTTTTTTTTTAAGATTTTATTTATTTATTCATGAGAGACACACAGAGAGAGACAGAGACATAGACAGAGGAGGAAGATGATGCAGGACTTGATCCTAGTTCTCCGGGATCATGACCTGAGCCTAAGGCAGGTCACTCAACCACTGAGCCATCCAAGTGCCCCAAATGATATCCATCTTGAACAAAAGGTGGTTCTGACAATGCTGAACTCGATCTAACCCCTGGGCAGCCTCAACCATGGTGCTTAAGAAATGCTCCTCCACCCACCTGCGTCCCGCCACTTTTGTGTTTTGGAAATGGAAAGCCAGCTAACCACAAAGGACCACATGGCCCTGAGTGTTTCCAAGAGATATCTTATCTCCATCCTTTCTTGTGACCCCCATGAGACTCCAAGATGACCTCCTTGTTTACTTGCCTCTACAAAATCCCAGACCTCTTCCTTTTCTTTGAGGTGTTCCTCACTAGCATGCTTTTTACCACAATAGCCAGACTAAAAGTATCTTCTTAATTATCAGGTGAATTTTGTCTGTCACAGCTCCAGTGAGGACCTCCCTTTGGTGGCAGCCAGTGCATCACCCCTGACTGTCCTGCTAAAGCAACACCACCTGTGCCCTGAGGCTCTGGTCAGCCCCTTGTGACTTACCCCTGTGGGCCACCACACTTTCAACAGCTCAAGACATGAGTAAATTGAGAGGAGGATATGTGGCCCTGGATACCTTGGGTCCTAGTGCGGTTGTGCAAGGGGACAGAAAGAAATTGGTTTGACATGCTTTTGGGCTGAGCCAGGGGTAGACACACGCAGTTATGCCTTTAAAGGAAAAAGAGATGATATTGAAGCAGCTGAGGTCCCAGTCCAGACAGGTGCCAGATAGATCGTAGGTGCCTCTCAGGTCTCGGGAGCTGACAGTGTGGCCAGTATGAAGGCCAAGGGTGAGCCTGAAAGTCAGAAATGCCAGGAGGAAGCTCTAGAAGCTGGGAGGGGCAGAGATCCTTCAAAGAAGGAAAATATAGGGCATAAGCCTGGCCAAAAAATAAAAAGAATACAATAATGTAAGCCTTCAGCCAACCCTGACCCCTCTCATTCCTCTTCTTGTTGGGGGCAGGAATGGGGGCAGATGGGGACAGCTCCACTTCCCTGGGTAGAATGTGCACAGTCAGGGGTGTTTGAAGGCAGCGTGTGACAGCAATCGCCACCTCTGCAACTTTACAGAAATCAGAAAGTGCCCTTCTCAATTTCAGCAGGGGCACATGGCAGAGAGAGGTGAGAAGTCCAGATGATGCCACCATTCTGGAACTATCTCTCTTGTAGCCTGAAGGCTCAAGACGTCTGTGGTAGGTTTTTCTCTGATGTGTCAGATATCTGATTCCCTTAGTGAAGCGAGCACATCTGGGGGGAGGTCCCCAGGGCCGTGGATAACGAGGGAGCCCTGAGAATTCTCAGAGCCCTTGCATATTCTCTGCACTGTCCTTGGGCCTAGCACAGTGCCTGGGACTGAGGAGGCATTTCACAGTGCTGGAGAATCTGTACTTACTGTGTGTGCAAAGTGTGTTCTGAGTCACATAAAGACTGGCAAAGCCAGAAAACTCATCAGAGGCAGGGTAAGAGACTAGGTCATGCTTGACTGACATGTAGCCAGTGGTCATATTAAAAATATTTAACCACTAAAACTACGCAAGCACATACTGAGCAGAATGGATTGTGGCTGAAAATCAGCCCTACGCACAATGATGGTAGGACCTCTGTGGGCTCTGGCTCACTTAGTCTTTTAACAAAAGCAAGGGACAGAGAAATGGATTGGGCACATATTCATCTTTGAACTATGCCTCCAGAATTGGGGTGACAACTGAGACCCCTTGGATTGGAACCCGACCTTGATGAGCAGGGCTATGATGACTGGAAGCAGGACCCTGGTCTGGGAGATCATGCTCATTGTCTTGATGAGGTCATCCATAATACCAGCTATTCAAGAGGTCAAGACCATTATAGAGTCCAGTTTTTCGGGGGCCTCTGGCATCTGAGACCAATAAAGGAGGCTTTGGGGTCTTTCTGGGCCTCACCTTGACTTTTAAGCATGTTCTTCCAAAAGACCTGACATCTGGGTCCTTCTGGGTTGGTGTTCTGGCAGCAATACGTACCTGTGCTCTGGCTTTTCCCCAAGGAACATGCTGGAGGGGTCGCAATGGCAAAGCAAGCCTCCTTTATCCTCTGCACCCTGGAAGTCCCTGCAGACTGGTCCAGGGGCTGCTGAATGCAACAATCTGTTGCTAGTGTCTGATCATGCTGGTGGTTCTAAGAATGCTTAGCTACATTTTTTTTTTTTTTTCCAGAATAGAGGATCTTTCTCATGTCAGCTGGCGCCTATTGTTTGGGATGGTATGACAAGGTTCTCATTGAGTGGTTACCTAGGCTAGTTGTTTGAAAATGTCAATCATTTATAGTCAAGTGCCCACTTCAAGTGGCCAGGGCTAAGTTGGTCTGTCTCTTAGAGTTTTTTCAAGCCACAGTGGTCAGCCTTTAAGGCCCACCAATGCCTGTTTCCACTGAGTTCATTTCTCTAAGCCATAGAGCCCTGGGAAATGAATTGGCTTCATATGGAACCAGAGTCTATGAAAAATAAGAGTAAGAGCAAAAGTTACCTAGCAACATAGTGGCACCATATACATGGTTGGGAGTCCTCTACGTCAGGCAGACGTGGGTGGGCTGAGTTAGGATAGTTTTGGATGAGGGCAGAGAGAGCAAGTCCATGGTTTCCTGAGGAATTTTTGCTCACTTTGGGGTCCAAATAACATTCCTCTCATTTTGAGGAGGTCCGTTGACAAGGTGGTAATGGCAATGTGAGTTTTGGGATACCTATAGTAAAGAGAGAATTTCTATTATTCCTGATGTTATAAAAGTTGGCTATTTGACTACAGAAACCTGGTCAAGTTAACCTCAAGTATTTTGAATATATATTTGGGGGAGGTGGCCCTGACCAAGGGTTTGTTGTTAGCTGGGGCTTCCAGCAGGAGTTATGGATAGCAGTTGAGGAGCTCGTGCGTACACTCTTGGCAGCAGTGGGGCACCCCAGTAGTAGGGACTCATCTGTGCTGTCTGTCTGTCCAGAATGGTGTGGACCCAAATTCAGAAGGTTCTTTGACACCCTGCAATCTGTCATGACAAAGATGATAGTTCTCTGCAATCCCACCAGTAGCCAGATCCTCTCTGCCCTGGGTTTTAGGGCGGACAGTTGGGTCTTAATTCCTGGTGAATGATATTACCCTTGGGGAGTTGGCAGGGGATAGATGCAAGGAGCATCTATTAAGCTGAGGAATGTGCCGTGCATGGTTCCCTTGGGTGGTTTGCCCATTGGCAGTGAGGGTGTGTGAGTGTGAAATGCGTACAGGTGAATGAGCATGTGTGAGAGTAAGCACCAATGTGTGACATGAGAGAGAGGCACAGCAGGAGTCAGCCTGTAATACTTACGTAGGAAACCACTGACCCACCCCAGGCAGTGCACGCTGGGCTGGTCAGGAAGGCAAGAAGATGTAGCCTTCTATTAACCTGCTGTCTTCTGAGGTGGGAGTGCCAGATGGGACAAGCCCCAGTAGAAGCATCCCTGACCTTCCATGGAAGGGTGACCAGTGACCTCTGCCAGTGTGAGCAGTGACTTACCTTCTGGAAGAAGAAGAAGAAGGATCCAGGGATCAGGACCATCCAGGCCGACACTCAAGCAGCAGCCTTGGCTGGAGTTCAGCCTTCTTGAGATTCTGCTACAGTGGAAGAGAGCCTGGGGCAGCTGCCAGCCGCTGTGGGTTAGTCCTACTCCTTCCAGAAAGGATTGTTGAGACCTAGAGTGGTGCAGAAGACAGGCTCTTCCAGGCGTAGTCTGGGTGACAGCACTCCACGGCGCATGCCCGACTGGTGCGGCTAGGATGCAGCTGATGGACTTGGCACTTGGCCTCCACTTGACAGCAGGACCCCCAAGAAAGAGCTGCAATATCTCCAGCTATTTTAGGATCATGCAGAAGATGTTACTTGTACTGCCACAGTGTCTGAGGAACAGTACATAAGGTACATAAAATGTGCTGGAGATGGCTCAGATCAAATTCACCAAACTGCAGCTTGGTTTCTTCCAGCCTGAGGATCCACGTGTATCATCACAATCTCAGCGTTGCTTCTGCAGATCCCAGCGCACCCAGCTCTACCAATTCCAAATTCCCTGCACACTCTCCCAGCCACCCCCAACATCATGCAAATTCATTTCCAGAACCAGCGGAGGGATGGGTACTGACGAAGCAGCAAACAAGTTTCAAATGAAAAGAGATAAAAATTACTTTCAAAAAAATATAAAGTATCAACAGAGGAACATCTTCATTAAAAAAGTGTCTATTTTCTGTTTGGAAGCCTGCGTTGGTCCCAAGGGTCCAGTTAGCCAGACCCGTTTTATGGTGATTTCACCACAAACCACCCCAGAACACAAGCCAGGTTATTAGCAGATGAGATACTGCTAAAAACCTCAAGTTCCATTGAGTTCGCTGATAATCATTGTGTGCCCCCATCAAAATGACCCAGCAAATTGACCCTAATACTATGGAATGTTTTCAATTAAAATTACTTTGAAATGGCTCAATTTCCACCTCAGCATTTCAAATGTAAGTTCCATCACTGACTGTCAGGACAAAAAAGTATCTCTAAAGAAAAGGCATCTTGATTAAATTTAAGGACAAATTACATCATAGGCATTATTTATAAACATGTTGTTACTTGCCAAGCTATCGTGTGATCAAAAACTGATTTCTGCATTTTTGTATGATCTGTATTTTCTGAATATAACTCTGTCATACAAGTTTATACTTTTCCTTGAGCAGAATTGGCCACACTTATATAATCAGATGATGAATTATGTACAAGACCGAGCAGTTTTCAAATAAGTTCTATTCGCCATAAAAGGAACATAACAATTGGCAATTCTACCTCTAGAATAACTCATTTATAGTTGCCTCCCCCTCCCCCTTTATGAACATCCTGAGTCAGTACTTACACAAATTTCTTGCTAAGCTTATTTATCTTGATGTTTTAATGTCCTTCCCTGATTCTTATAACTGGGACCTGCAAAACCATAAGCATTTGACATCCTGAGAACTTTTCCAGATCAATACAGATCAAACCTTGATTTTACTGTAAATTATACCCCACTCCATTAAGTAATGAAATCCTTTCACAAAAAGCATTTCAAAAAGCAATCTAAACATTCAAGTATTAAACTCAAGTACAAACACTCAGATATTTACACACTAACAAAATTTTAACAAAATTGATATGGTCCAAATTGAGTGAATCACTTGAGTGTGTGTGGTGGGAGGGGGCCATAGGTGGGGGAGGCAGCTAGATTCTGAGCCAAAGGGAAATTCAGGCATTCTTTCCAGACCTACTGCCAGGTATCTAACAGTGTTCTTGCATTTCTTTAAAAATCATTAGGGATCTTTGCATCAAGCAACGGTCTCTATCTTTCCAAAGAAAAGGTAAGAAGAAAAGAAAAAGTGGTATGTTTTCAACTTACAACTTTGCAATAATCAAAGTTGGTGGTTTCTTGATTCTTTCAGGTCTGGTTCTCCGAGGCTAAGGATTATTTGTTCTGGATGTTCCTTGCTCCTTGCTGAGTCACTCATTAGGCTTCATCATTTGCCTTTCCCAGGCTTGGAACCAACATCTCCTACATTTCAGTTGCTTTTGTAAGGTTCCAATGAGGTGATCAATTTTAAGATATTTTTAAAAGATATTTCATCTTTCATTTTTCCTCTTGCTAAATCCCCTCTGCCCTTCCCCTCCCCCAGTCTCCTAGCCTTTAATTCTGGTCACACCTGCAAAGTCAGAGCACATTATCCAAGCCTTGCAAGGACACCTCCTAAGGCCCATACAGAGTCTGAGGCTAGGAGTCAAACAATTCACGGAGATTTTGAAGACCTTTTCTTTTTTCTTTTAACATCTTGAAGTAACAGCTTTAAAATAGCAATTTTTTTCCTGAGTCTTTATTTTGTTCAAATCCTGTGCCAGAGGCTTTACCTACATGATCGCTGATCCCACAATAGAAGGCAAATACCATAGTTCATCAAATCCAGCACACCTTGGTTGTAAGACTCATCACTACTTCATGTAACATTAAAAAAAAAAATCACGATCAACTATATTGTAACCTGTCACCGATTGCAAGTTGCCCTCTTATTTCAGAGGTGTTAAAAGGTGAAGAAAACAAAAACAAAAAAAGGTAAGTGATAGAACTGATGACAAAGAATTTTACAGAGAAGCTGGGTAATGTGGCCAGAACCACAGAGCTAATAAGAAGCAGAGCCGAGTTTAGATTGTTCTAGAGTCCACTGCTTCTCTGGAGGGTTTGCAGGTTTTATTTATTTATTTATTTATTTATTTATTTATTTATTTATTTATTTATTTATTTATTTTGCAGGCTGTATTTTCTTGAGCAAGTTTCATCTTCTGGGTTGGCCAATCATCAGCAACTAGTGTCTAAGCCATCTGTCCAGGAGCACAGAGCCTCCCCTTTAAGTTAGCCAGACTGCTAACTGAGCTGAAACAACTGCCTTTTTTGCAACCGCTTCCCCTCTGCACGGCGCCTAATTATAGAGACTACTCATTCCACCGCATTATTCTTGGTGGTAGTAGGTCAGAGGGGAAGGAGTGGGTGTTCCTGAAGGCTAGGCGGCCTTCCCCTGTCTCCCACAGCTCCTTGCTTCTCTGCTCCTCGCCCCAGGCAGCCAGGGGCCACAGCCCCGCCAGCAGATTAACAGAATCGGATTTAGGGAGCTGGAAGATGCTGGGATAATCCACTCAGGCCTCTCCTTATCAGATCTTCTTGCTCTTTGTCAAAATGAGCTGCTGCTCTCAACTCGAACTCAACTTCTGCTGCGCCCATTGCCTGTTTGTTCGACTGCTGGATTGATCCATTGGTTTGTTCTTATTGAGTGAACAGCTGCGACGTCCGGGTAGTCTGAAGACCAATGATAAGCCGACCCCCCTCCCCCAGTGCCTGCCTTCATGGGGTCCACAGCCTAGCAAGAGACACAGGTGTCATCTAAGAAACTTGCAGGCAGATGTAAAATGACAACTGCAGTGGAAGGTTCTCGGGAAAAGCTGTGCAGAGATAGTGCTCTGCAAATATTCTGCAGATCCCCCTACTGTTTCCAGCCCCTTTACCGTTTATTAATTCAGGTCAAGGACTTTGAACTGGTGTGCTGTGGGGGCCTCCACAGAGAGACTTTGAGAGCTGGTATATCTCTTCCAACTCTCTTTGCTCTGCTTTGATGACCTTGGGCACCACGTGTTCCAAATGGTGTAGTGACAGGGTCAAGGAGGGCTACCCACCCCATCTTGAACTTCACAGTTAGGGGAAATGCACCTCTGTCGTGCTTGCTCAATGAGACCCCAGGTTTGACTGAGTAGCTGGCGGTAACTGCCTTAACCAATACAGAATCACATGTTCCTATGAGGGAAGACAGGGAAATAACTGATCAGGCAAAGGGTCAGGAGAGACATTCTTAGGGAAGTGATATTTAAGCTGGGGTCAAGGAAGAGTGGGAGTTAACTTGGAAAACAGTGTGGGGAAGAACAGTCCAGGCAGACTGACAGCTTGTGCAAAGGTCCTGTGGCTAGGGGACACAGGACACATTTGATGAAATGGATACAGGGCCCAGGGACAGGGGGAGCTCGGTATGAGGAGCTCATCTCCTTGCTGTCAGGCTGATCTGAGGCAAAGCCTGACATCCAGGCCACACACTGGGATGCTACTGCTTCCCAAATCTCCTGGACTGCCATGGGCTGCAGGATGGGTCACCCAGGTTCGATGGGGTCAACTTTGCCCTCCCCACCCTTCTTGGCACCTCTTAGCCAGTGTCCTACCCATAGTCTATCCCTGTGTTGCTATGTCTATTTTTCTAGAGGGACCAGAGGGCCCTGCGGAGGGGATGGTGGGGGCCGGAGTCCTGGGAAGCTCATACTCAGCATTGCTGGGGCACGGAACCTGAATGCTGTGACAGGAGCCTCAGGGTAGCTGGGCAAGGGGCCTGGCGTCAAATGGGAGGACCATGGTGAGGACCACAGGGCATGCATGAGAGGCCGGAGGGACAGGACTGTGGGGGCTACCGAGGGCTGTTCTGACCTCAGCCTCTTCTCACCACATGCCACAGGGCCTTGACTTCCTCTTGTGAACAGAGCGGTAGAACACATCTGCCTGGGTTGCCCAGTTCACAACCCTGTGGTGCCCTGAGGCCTAAAAGGGGTAAGGGAGGTGGGCAACCACTGCCCCCATCTGAACTGGTGCCATGGTGCCCCCCTGCCTCCCCACTGCATCTGACCAAGCCTGGCTCTTCCAACTCCCTGAGTGCAGCTTTACCTGTCCCGCACCTGCTCAAAGTCCTGCTGAGAGCTCCCCTTGGAGCACAGTGAAAACTCGGGCCTGGAGTCCACAGACCCCGAAGCTCTGGCCTCTGACCGCCTCCCAGTTACTCTCCTCCCAATCCCATCCCTCGTCAGCCTGAGTTCTCTAGAGCAGGATAAGACCCTTGGCAATGGGTTTCCTGTTTGCTGACCAATAGCCAGTCCCTGCTTCTTCCTTGATTTTAGTTCCATGGGTGCCCAGCCTCAGGATGTCAGTCTATCATGACAGTCTCATTCCCCAGTTCTGGCTCTCTCACAGCTGGGGAAGGCCATGTGACTCCGTTAGCTCAAAAAGAGGTCGGAGGGGATCTCCTGGGGGTGAGGCAGTGGTTTCCAGAAGTGCTTTTGGTTTCCTAATAACTGGGAACATCTGTTATTGTTATGCTTGGTACCACCTGTTCTCCTTCTTCCCCCTTTGACTGCAAATGTGATGGCTGGAGCAGGAGCAGCCATCTTTGAACCATGAGGAAATGGATGACGGAAGTTGCCCTATCATCAAAAGGTTATTGAACTAGTATCAATACCTCTCAATTTCTGGACATCGTATTATGTACACCCCCTTGTTCCTGTAAGCCACTGTAGTCATTTTCTCTTGCTTGCCTCTGAATGTCATTACCACCTGATAACACCTATTCAGGAGTCTAGCCTCAGATTTCCTTCATCTCCTCAAGATGACTCTAACCTCTGCTCCATTTCAGCACCAGACCACATCCAAACCCTTGTTATCACCTAGAACTACTCCATGCCCAAAATATCTGATACAAACTGCCCATTTTCTGAGCCAAACTCTGATCCTCCCTTAATCCCAAGGTGTTGATGAAAGGGTACCATTGATTTGGAATTGGAAAGGTATTTTGGACTCCCTGTGGAAAGAGTCAGGATCCTCAGGTAAGTTCTTATTGATACTTCTCTCCAATGTTCACCCTGGATGAAGTGTAGCTACAGCTTGGACATCCTGCTTTCCCTCTCACCCTCCCTTGTCTCTGGGCATTAGTTGTCCCTCCTCATGATCAAGTCCAGCCCCTCCGCCATCGCGCTCAGTTCTGTTTCCTCTGGTGCCTCCAGAACTTGCTCCTTCCACTCCTATCAGCCTCTGATGCCTTCAACCTCAACCCTTTTACTTTCCACTTAGAAACATGCTCAAGCTTTCCCCAGCCCCAAAGCACCTTCCTTTGACCTTGTACTCTCTCTTTGCTTTCCCTTTGCCCTGAGCTTGGCAAATGAGCCATCCTTACTGGGTGGAAAGGCCCCCACCACTCAGTCACTCCCCATCTGTGCACTCTGCTTCTACAACTGTTTCCAGAAGTCTCCGGTGAGTTCCAGATTATCAAGCTCACTGGATACATTTCATTCCTTATCTTTCTAGACTGCTCTGTTGATTCCATCTGCTGACTACGATCTCATTCCTGGGACTTCCCACTTCCTTGGCTTCCAAGATCTCCCTCTCCCACCTTGTGTTCCCCCCACTCATTAACCGGTTCTTCTGAGACTCCTTGACAGAGACTCATGGTCTGGAGACTCACGTCTTACCCTCAGAGTTCTGTGCTCAGCATAGACTGTTTTCTTCCATACTCTGCTCTATTTCCCCTTCACATTAGATTTTCTGACTTTTTTGCTGTCAGTGCCTTGGTGTCTATCTTCAGCCCTCATACTGCTTCTAAGGTTTAAGAAAACATCCTATCATCTATGGATTATATCTCTGGCTTGCTCCATGAACATTGATTGCCACATGGCCGGCCACCAAGGTCAAGTTCCCCAGGATGACATATGTGCCCTGGGGTCTTGGTTCCTGCTGTTTCTTCAGTATTACTCCCAGCCTAGTCATTCCAGACTCACTGGGCTTCCCAGTACACACCATGATGCCTCATAACTCTGAATTTTAATATACATGACCTGAAACTCCCTTTTCTACTTCTTTCTTCCCTTCCTCATGCTTACTCATCCTCAGTGCTCACCTTGGGCATTGTCTCTCTGCCAGGAGGATTTACCTGTCTGGTGTCCTCAGGCAGAGCCATGTGCCCCTTTTCTGGGCGTGCCTCTACTACTCTTGTATCACAGCACATGTGGCAGATGATCAGACCCAGCCTCTCTCTCTCTCTCTCTTTCTCTCTCCCCCCCTCTCCATCTCTTTGTCTCTGTCTCACTCTCACACCCTCTATCCCTCTGCACACTTTCACCACGGTCCCCTTGTGGATCTTTACTTTACATGTGGCACTGACACAAACTCTATGTCACTTCCCAGCTGCACTGTCCACGAACTAGCTTCCAAAAAAAGCAGCAGCACCCATGGGCCTCGGGACTCCCTTTCACATCCCTAGGAGAAAGTGATTAGGCCACCTTGGGTGGGTCAGGGATGACCCATGGGAAAATTGGGGGTAGGGGTTGCAGAGGCATTTCCTGAAACGCAGGTTGCCTATCTGAGCTGCAGCCTGGAAGGAAATGATTCCCATTTCTAGTATAACTGATTAAAAAAATAAACCCTGAAAAAGAAACTTCTAGAAAACAGCATTAAAGCTGGTTTCTTTTCCCCATGTCCAGAACCAGCATCTCCTATGGTTCCTATGAAGTTATCTGGGCAGAGCTGTCTGCTGGTCATCTTGCTGTTAATACTGCATTGTGATTCATATGTTGTTGAAAATCAGGATTTCAATTGATTCTTTGCCTGAAGTCCTCTTCTTTGAGGGCTCACAGAAATGACATTGGCTCAATCCCTAGCATTGGTTTCACGAAGGCCTGAGTTGGCAGAGGTTCCTTGGGTGGTCCTGGGATCCTGTGGAAGCCCTGCTTTGACTTTTTTGGGCCTTCACCCCTTGGACATCAGTTGGGTGATCTGGGGAAGGGAAGGCACAGGTTCAGACACCTAGGGATCTCTGGGCTCTCAAGGGGTAAATGGCCATGCATGTGGCAGGCCTTGTTGAGAGGACCTGGCAAGCCAGAAGGGAAACACAACCAAATGCCTATCCTCTGGGACCATGCAGTGAGAAAGACACACACGTAGAGGCATGATCTCTCCATGCCTCATCCCCTTTGCTGCTTTATCTTCACAGAACTTCAAATCTGACATGCCATGTGGTTTACTTACTTATTTATTTTTTTGTCTCCCTCCCACACACTTTAGAATGTAGCCTCTATTAGGGCAGGGATTTTTTTTTTTTTTCTGGCTCTTTTGTTCATTGCTGCATCCTCAGGGTTTAGGACAGGTGCCTAGTAGGTAGTTAAGTATTTGTAGAGGAATGAATGAAACACTAGGAGCAAGGTCTGTGTAGGGCACTAGAGAAGTGTAATCCATTCTTGGGATTTGGAGAGGGCTTTCTGCAGCCAGCGTGCCTAAGCTGCATCTCTAAGCAGTTGCCAGGCGAATCTGGGTAGGAGGGAAGAGGGCATCACAGGCAAAAGATACAAAGAAGGAACAGCCTGGTGTATGCTTGGCCTGCCTGCCTTCAGTGTGGGAAGGCTTCTGGATGTAGGTGTGGCTGCAGTGGCTGTGAGCAAAGGCCTTGGGGGCTGAAGATACTGATTGGGTGAAAGAAGAGCTGAGGCTACAGGTGTCCCTCTTTGGGGTGGGTAAGCCTGGGTGACACACAGGTGCTCATTCCTTCCTGTGTTGGGACTAAGTAGGAGACCAGGAGAGGGGCCGTTGGCATGAGGTGGCCTCTCCCAGTAGCTGGATAGCCAAGCCCCTCTGGAGTTGGTCACACTGGACTGCAGAGCTATGGGCTCGAGTCTCACTATGGGATTTCAGCTTATAACAAGAGCGAAGCTCAGGATCTTGGTCAGCAAAGGGACAGAGGGGCTGGGACCTGGAGATGAGCACTCCACATAGCACAGGATTCCCAAGGCTGGGGGGACAGTAAGTAGATAGAGACTTTAATCCAACTCCTCATTTTGGCTGCCGCTGCTCCTACCCCTGCCACGAGAGAGTTGCTGCTGGGAAAAGACCCGGTGCAGGAGAAGGCCTCTTTGTTCTTGCTTGGGACGATGCCTTTGCTCCACTTTTAGCTCAGAAGGGAGAAGAGCTCCACCCTTGGCTTCCCGAATGGTCTGTTCACAGTCTCATGCTCAGCTGTGGCCTCTGAAGGCCACGCCAGGGGGAATCGGGCTCACTAACCCCTTGTGTGTAGACGCTGGGGCCTGTCACCACCTGTCCTCATGGTGAGTGTCCCACTGAGGCCCTGTGTGCACGGACCCTCATTTGGGACAGCCTCTGTTCATCAGAGGTGCTCTTGTGGTGCTGAAGGTCAAAAGCCCTGGGGCCCTGGGTCTGGAGGCTCCGCAGGCCCTCTGCGAGTATGCCCACTTGTCCCCAGGCCAGCTCTGCAGAGCAAGGAGTGATGACATTGAACACAGGCTGCTGCATCCTCAGAGACCATTTTGGGGGGGATCCCCGGGTGGCTCAGCGGTTTGGCACCTGCCTTTGGCCCAGAGCGTGATCCTGGAGTCCCGGGATCAAGTCCCGCATTGGGCTCCCTGCATGGAGCCTGCTTCTCCCTCTGCCTGTGTCTCTGCCTCTCTCTCTCTGTTTCTCTCTCTGTCTCTCATGAATAAATAAAATCTTTAAAAAAATTGTTTTAAAAAAAGAGACCATTTTGGGGTCCTGCAATGCTCCCAGCGGCATCACCCCTTTGACTTGTCCTACCTGGCCCCCACTGGGCCCCTCTGTGGTCAGCCTGGAGCTTGCACTTGGTTCCACTAGCAGTTCACTTGAGCCCTAACTGCCTTGCTATGTTAGCTTCCTCTGGGAAGCTCCCCATATAGACTGCAGCTCCTTCGAAGTCCAGCCCCTGTCCCCAGGATCCAAGGGTGGCTTGGCAGAGCTCAAATGTGAGGTGATCTTTGCCTGACCCTCAGGCTGACCCAGATGTGGCTGCACCCCAGGTAAGTACAGAGGCCTGCTCAGGAAGTAGGGAGCAGAGGCCAGGTAGGGCTGCTGGTGGTGAAGGGTTCCCCTCTCCCCCCACCTTGCTCCTGGTTATAGCCTGTCCACTTCCCGCCGATGCGGACATACACTTGGTTGCTTTGTATCCCCCTCCTCGCTCAGCTTAGGCTCCCTGCTTTTTCCTGAGCTGGGGATGGAGGGGGGGCAGCCCTTCCCCCGCTTCTATACAGGATAGGGAGAACCATTTTGTTAAAAGCTAGGTTGGAGGTAGGGCAGGGGGAGATCAAGTCATCTAGATTATCTAAGACAATAGCTTGACTTGTGAGGCTCTGTTTTCCTCTATAGAAGTTGAATGGCACCTAGATATTTTTCTTAATTTAACTTCTGAAACAAATCCTAAAATTCCCCCCAGGCAGATGGAGCACAGACTAAGGCGAAAGTTCAAGTTCTCATTAATAGTTTTTAAAAGAATCATATACTTTGCTACTCATCCATCCGTCAGGTGCAAATACAAAATTCTTGCTCAGAAGAAAAAGAAAGGTTTAGTTTGGCTCTCTGAGGAAAAGAGCTGAGATCTCCTCTTTGTTTCTGTCTTCCTGTTTTCTGAATCTTGAATGAGTCAAACAATGATGGAATATATTGGGGCAGCCTTTTCTTCTCCTCCCGAGTGCCACCATTCTCCTCCCTTTCCAGCCTCCTTTGTAACCCACACAGCTGTCCTACATGTTACAGAAGAATGTGAGGTATCTTCCTGTGGTCATTTGCTGTGGAGAAAGCATCCCCCCGCCCCACCCGGACCAACGCCAGGATCTCAGGACACAACCTGAACACACTCCCTTGCAGTTGTCAAGGGGAAGCAAATAGGTGGGTGGAGGCATTCCCCTGCGTTCTGCCATCTGGACGTTTGCTTGGGGAGATGATAAAGGAGAAATAAGTTGCATTTCTTCATACCTGCAAGTGTTGTCTGAGCATTTATGGAGAGAAGTCTCACAGAGGAACTGGGTCCCTTGCTCTGTAGGATTCTCTGTAGGATGCAAGACTCTCACTCGGAACAGAGAACCATAGTGATGGTGACACAGCAGCTTCATCCACCCAAGTCTCAGTAGTCTGCCCTCACCCCCACCCCTACTCATCTGCATTGGAACCCTCACAGTCCCCTTTGGCCTACATCCTATCTCTGGAGCCTGAAGCTAAAAATCTGGGACTTGGCTCCTGAGCAGCCAGTTCAGATCCTGCCTCTGGTCCTCACTGGTTGTGTGACTTCTGTTCGTCTCTCTGAGCCTCAATTTCCTTATCTATAAATCAGGGATTATACTAGGACTCAGCCATAGGGTTCTGTGAGGATTCAGTGAGATCGTGTCTGGAAGGGGTTAAGCACAGAACCTGGCATGCCAGGACTCAGGGACTCTGGTTATGCTGATCTTTACTTGCCTGGAGTCCATAACCAATTCTGGCTAAAGAGCTCTGAGCTGCAGCAGAAAGAGGAGAGGACATTAGGATCTGGTTGGGGAGATAAGATTAACCCATGGTGAGAAAAGAGGACAAATGAGAGCTAACTTGTGATACTGGCCATGGATAAATTAGGGATGAGATAAGAAGAAAAGAGAGGCCTGGGGTGTAACTAAGGAGGTCTTAGAGCTGCTGTATACAGCTGGTGTCCAGTGGGACTGGAAAGATCCTCTTTGGGTAAATAGAGGCCATTCTTATGACACCCAGTTTGGGGCCAACTGAGGCTGAGCCAGACCCTAGCAGACCCAAGTGGTGGGCTTGGAAGATTTGGTACCACCCCAAGACGGTTTGCACTTGGACTCATTAAGCACCTACTGTGTGATCGGAATATATTTGTAGAATAGTCCCAGTTTCACAAAACATTATTCCGGGAAGTATAAATACAAGACTTGCAGGCTTGCTGTTAAATATATACCTAAAGGTTTCCTGGGTAGATGTTTGGCAGAGCTGAAAAGCTCCCTTGTTCTTCTGTGATGAGAACCCAATTTAGAAGTTTTTGAGGACAAATCCAAGCTTGGGTTGGTATGATTTTACTCTATAATCACTGACCCTCCCTTATTTTTCTAGCCACGAAGAATTTCTTTACTTAGAAAAAATATTAGTTACAAGTTGTTTTTAAAAAAGATGTATTTATCTCTGAGAGAGAAAGAGAGAGAGTGTGCTGGGGGGAGGGGGAGGGGGGAAGGAGAGAGAATCTTTTTTTTTTTTTTTTTTTTTTTTTTTGAGAGAGAATCTTAAGCAGACTCCGCGAGAAGTATGGAGCCTAATGCAGGGCTCCATCGCATGACCCTGAGATCAGGACCCTGAGATCACTATCTGACCTGGAGCTAAGAGTCAGATGCTTAACTGCCTGAGCCACCCAGGCCCCCCGAGTTGGTTGCTTGTTTGATTTGTTTATTTATTTATTTATTAAAAGATTTTATTTATTTATGAGAGACACACAGAGAGAGGCAGAGACACAGGCAGAGGGAGAAGCAGGCTCCATGCAGGGAGCCCGATGTGGGACTTGATCCATTGGACCCTGGGATCTCCACCTGAGCCAAAGGCAGACGCTCAACCACTGAGCCACCTGGGTGTCCCACCAAGTTGTTTTAATTCAAATACCCATTACACTAGGTTTTGCGGTTATGCAGGAGAATGGATAATTCTTTGGAGATGCCACTAAAGCAATTAGGGCCACTCTGTCTCCTTGTCTACAGCTCACTATCAAATATTTCCAATACAGGTAGGTAGATGGAGACTTGGGCAGTAGATTAACAATTGTTGCATCTACACGGAGGCTTCATGGGTGGCTGTACATTCTTTCCATTTTTCTCTGTGTTTCGAAATTGTCAAATAAAAAGGTGGGGAAAATCCACTGGACTCTGGGGGAAAGATGAGGTAAGGGGAACAGCTGTCTTCTCCTGGCTGATAGCTTTGGGCTCTAGCCTAGGGCACTTCCCTTTTCATGCTTGAAGTCGGAGGGTTTCCCCTTTACTTTAGGGTTCCTTAAAACTTGGGCGTACTGGCTGTTCATTACAGGCTTCCAGTCTCTACTGTCTCTATGCTTTTTTTTTTTTTTTTTTTTTGTCTCTATGCTTTTCACTGGCTTCCTCCTCAGCCTGCTGGTCCTTCTGAGGCACTACTGGGCCCTGCCCCGGCTGCCACGGCAACAGAGGAGCAGCCCCTGGAGGAGAATGAGAGCCGATGGGAGCCTCTTAATTTTTTAAGATTTCGAGATGTGGGTTCTTTGGGGGACCTGTTGCATAAAGCCCGAGAATCCCTGCAAAGCACCTGTCAGCCCTAAGTCTTGGGCAGACACCTGGGAGTCCAGGGGTGGGGGTGTCGGAGGGGAGGGAGAAGGACTAGATCCCTCTCCTTAGGTTTTGTTGGGGGGGGGTATCTGAGGAGACAGGTCTTGTGGAAGAAATATGGTCCCATTGAACTTGTTGAGAGATTTACGCCTTCCTGATGGAGTTTCAAGGCTGATTTCAACTTTAAGCTCTTTAGACCTTACTTGCTAACTTTAGATCTAACCTCTCTGAGGCATCCGATGCCACTTTGTAATAAAGTGGTCATTCATTCATTCATTCATTCCAACCATACTTAACCTAGTGCTTATTTTGGGCGCAGTACCACACCAGCGCTGGGAACACAGGGCCCACTGTGCTTTGGGTCTGTAGGTGCCCCAGGCGCTGGGGGGAGGAGAGCTCTCTTGGGGAGGTGGTGGTCAGGGCAGCTTTCTCTGGAGGGGTGGGATGGGGGCAGGTAAAAGAGGGGTTGAAATGAGATAGAAGGAGGGGCTCTCTTGCAGGCTCTTGCAGGGTGGGTGTGGGGGACCGTGAGTGAAGGCACCATCTGATCAATGTGCATTCTCTGGCTGGATGGAGATTAGTGGGCCTCGGTCAGGCTGGGGAAAAACCTAAAATTAGCCCGGCCAGCTGGGCCTGGGCTGTGCAGGACCCCCCCTCCCCACCCTCCTGGCCTCCTCGAATTTCAGAAAGCCTGAGTGTGGGTAGGAACAGCGTGCTTTGTCCGGGTCACCGCAGGCAGAACAGGTCACCTGGGGCTAGGCTGGGCAAGGGCGTGTAGCTCCCAGGAGGGATGTGGGCTCCTCAGTCCTGCAGGGCCAGGCAAGAGGGAAGGGGGAGCCCCCACCCGCCCCCTCTCTCCTTCTTGAGAACTGCTTCCTCTTTGGCTTCCTCATTCCCCTTGCAGATCTGCAGGCTCCGGCAGCGTGGCCAGTGGCAGATCAGAAGGGTGCCTGGGCCAGCAGAGTGACAGCGACCCGACGAACCCAACCCGGGCAGAGGCCTGGATGGGCACCTTCCTGGAGCCTCGGGGGAGGAGTGACCAGTGAACCCTACCTTCACCCACCGAACCCTGTGCCAGCCTCCTTCCTGACCTTGCCTCAAGTTCTCCCATGAGTCACCACGGGCAAAGAGCAGGTGCTGTCATCAAGGCTTAGATGTTGTTTGAAAAGCTAATCTTGCCTTAGAAGGCGCTGGGGCTGGTCGCAGAGGTAAGGAGCCATGTGGCACTGGGGAAGTTGTGGGCGGGGAGGCGGGAGGACATGGCCCAGCCTGGTGGTGCAGTTGTGGGGGCTGGGGACCTGCTGGCTGTCGTGGGGGCTGGGGACCTACCAGCCTCTTCAGTGTCCTGCACCCACATCAGATGACCCCAGCAGGTTTTTCTGGTGGGCTGAACTGTGTCCCCCCTTCCCCACTTAATTTCATGTGGAAGTTCTAACTCCCAGGGCCTTGGAATGTGACTGTTTTTGGAGACAGGATCTTTAAAGAGGTAATTATGTTAAAATGAGGATGGGCCCTCCTGCCTTATGACTGGAGTCCTCATGAGAAGAGGAGACTGGGACACAGACACCCACAGATGGAAGATCATGTGGGGACACAGGGAGAAGATGGCTAGCTATGAGCCAAGGAGAGAGGCCTCCGAAGCAACCGACTCTGCCAACTTGATCTTGGACTTGGAGCCTCCAGAACTGTGGGAAAATAAATTTGGGTTATTCAAGCTGCCCAGTCTGTGATGCTTATCATGGTGGCCCCGGCCCACTAACACAGCCTCTCCCTGGAATGCCCTGTCCAGTGTCCTGTCTTCTCATCTCTCTCCACTCTGGTGGGCCACCAACTTCCCTCCTGGGCCACCAACTCTGGCTTTCACAGTCTCTGAGACGGTTACAAATGTAAGCCCTGGTGCTCATGACATTTCCTGAGGTGCTGGAACTTTCTAGATAATGAAGCACAACCGAGCATGGGCAGGAGGGCCCTGGAGGGCTTCTATAAGGAAGTGTGGTGAGGGTGAGCCCCTGATGCCCTGTCATAAGTGGCTCAGCCTGAGCTAACAGCAACAAGAGCCGCCCTTCCCAGAGCCAGGAGAGCCTTGCTGTATTCCCTGCAGCCTCCTGGGCAGCCCACAGGCCCAGCACCATCGTCTACTGAAATAAGAATTTGGGGTTCCTCTCTCTACATAACCACTTTCACCCCCCTTTCCAGCACAACCCTTTGCTTGTGTGTCCCAGCCTTGGGAATTGGCAGGCCTAGAATGGCCCGTCTACTAAAGACCTCAGCAAGTGCAGGCTGGTCACCGGCCCCCTGACAATAAAACTAGCATATACACCCCCCACACCCCCCCTCCTCAGCTTCGCATTCCTTCTCTGGCAGAGTGGAGGGGGACAATCTTCCAGAAGCAGAGCTGAGGGGCAGTCTCCATCCCCCGCCCATTAGGACGATGCTCACAGCATCAGGGAGACCCCGTGGCAAGTGTGTGTGAGAGATAAGAGAGCGCTGCTCTGTAGGATGGGGGCTGTGGACGCTGGCTCACGGGGCGGAGTCGGGGGGGGGGGGCGTGTGAAGACGAGAGGGCAAGGAAAAATCTTCCTAGCCCTGGCCTGTCCATGCCACCCAGGCGCTCCAGACCTGCAGCCCCAGTCTCTGACCTCTCCTGGAGCCGTGGCTGCTGGTGGGGGTGGTCCTGGGCTGGGCTCTTGGCTCCAGCTCTGGCCTCACCAGGGCTCTGATGCATCACCCACCTTGGCTCTACTGAGCCCTACAGAGAGCAGCGTGCCAGACACCTACCCTAATGCCTACTTTCCCCTTCTTCCTACCAGCAGGGCCCTGACCGGGTGGGGGTGGGGGTGGGGGTGGCTGTGTATCCAGGTAAAATACTTGCCAGGATCTTTTCTAGCCAGTGGTGGCCACATTGACCTAGTTCTGCCCAATGGAATGAGAGGGGAAGTCAGCGGGGAGATATTTAAAAAAGGAAATGACTCATCTGGCATGCTCGTCCGCCCTTTACCTCTAACTGCTGACTTCACCGATCCCCTTTCTACCTTCCTAGAAGACAGATTAGATGCCTGGAGGCACAGCAGCCATCTTTCAACCATGAGGATAAGAGCCAGGTGCTAAGTGTCCTGGAAGAGGCGGGGAGATGGTGTCTGGCTGACCCCCCCAAAGATGTAGCACCAACTCTGGACTCCCAACTCAAACTTATTTTTTCTGTACAAGATAAAAAAAAAAAAAAAACCCTTCTTTGTGTAAGCCCACGTGACTCTAGTTTTCAGTGCCCTGCAGCCAAACATGGTCCTAACTGACACACAGCTCTTCCTACACAAAATCTGGTGGGTCCTTCTGAAATATCAGCACCTACCCCAGCCCTGGAGCCGCCTCACCCATGGATGGCTGGGCCTCCACCCTGGCCCCACCACGCAGCGGGGATGGTCCAGAGGAGGGCAGGGCATGAGGTCACAGGTTCAGAGAAGGTGACTTGCCCTTACAGCTTGTAAGGAGCAGAGTCCAGCATCAGAGTCAGATCTTTTGTCCCAAGGGCACCTTTTCTTCTCTGATACTAGAGCCAGAGCTAGAGCAGCGATGAGGGGGTTCACAGCCCAATACATCTGATATGACTTCCTAGGAATAATAATAATAATAATAGTAATAATAATAATAATAATAATAATAATAATAATAAAATAATAGGGACTCCTGGGTGGCTCAGTGGTTGAACATCTGCCATTGGCTCAGGGTGTGATCCCGGGGTCCTGGGATCGAGTCCCTCATCCCGTTCCCTGCATGGAGCTTGCTTCTCCCTCTGCATGTGTCTCTGCCTCTCTCTGTGTGTATGTCTCATGAATAAATAAAATCTTTAAAAAAAATAATAGATCCAATTCATTGAAGGTTTTGTCAAATGTTGCCTAAGTGAGGCCTACCCTGATCACCAATAAATCTGTGTGGCTTAAGCCACCCCGTCTGTGGCCCCTCGCTCTGGGAACCCTAGCACATGAACAGGGCAACCATGCCTGGCACAGTCTGGAGGGTTCTCTACCCATTGTCTCCTCTGATCTTAACCACAACCTGAAGAGACAGTGCCGGCTTCACAGATGTGAAAACTAAGGCCGGGAAGTGCTGACTTGGGGGCTCGAGGAAGGCTACACCTTGGGGTGCTGGGCCTCATGGGCTGGGGAGCCCCAGTCACTGATCCATCAGGGCCCCCTCCTTATCTGGGGTTCCTTGGGCACTCAGGCCCACCCTCTACCTGCCCCACTCCTGCACCCACCCCTAAACAGGCCTGGGCGGGACCCTCGTGCCCAGGGATTTTCTGCAGAGTCCTGCCATCTGAGGAGCTGCCCAGCACTCGAGGGTGCAACTCCAACGCTGAGGCCAACGGGGGGAAGAGAAGTCAGCTTCGGGGAAGCAGCCTTCGCTGTGGTCCCCAGCGCAGCTGCTGCTGGCGTGCAGGCCGCGGGCCTGTCCAGAGAGGCGGGCTCTCCAACGCCTAGCCGGATCCACGGCCGGGCTAACGTGCAGTGAGGCCCCAGCAGGTGCCAAGCCTTGTCTCAAGTGCACCATCTAGAGCTCCCCATTCAATCCCCTGACCAGCCCTGCAAAGTGGTCGCCCATATTGTCACCATTCTACAGATAAGGAAACTGAGGCTTACAGAGCTCAAGTGACTTGACCCCTCGGCCAGTAGGCGGCTGGGCTGGCATCCCGCCTGACACCATTAGCTGCCATCAGCTGTATACCCCGCTGTTGCGCTGGCTTGGGCTGTAGTTGGTGGGGAATGTTCCCCAAACCCCTGCACCAGGCAGAGAATTAGGAAGGAAGCCTGTGGGGGAGAGGATGGAAAGTCAGCCAGCTAGTGTGACAAAGATCTGGGCTCCGGAGCATGTGGCCTCTCCTGCTCGCCCTCCCCATCCCCAACAACCTCTCCCTGGGAGCCGAGACCATCCCCTCTGTCCGATCCCCCCTGATTCAAGGCCACCCTGTGCTCATCTCAGCCGGCTTCACAGGGAAGGCCGAGGTGTCCCCTGCCACCAGCTCTCAGTCCACGGGGCCAGGATTGTCCAGACCCTTCCCAAAGGAACAAGGATGGCCTGGAGACGGTTGGAAGTGAGTACCAGGGGGTGAAGCTCCTGCGCTCTGTGACATTGTGGGGTGATACCCTCTGTGCTTGAAAGAGCCTTCTGAGGGCAGCGCGGGTGGCTCAGCGGTTTAGTGCCGCCTTCAGTGCAGGGTGTGATCCTGGGGACCCGGGATCGAGTCCCATGTCAGGCTCCCTGCATGGAGCCTGCTTCTCCCTCTGCCTGTGTCTCTGCCTCTCTCTCTGTGTCTCTCATAAATAAATAAATAAAATTAAAAAAAAAAAAAAGAAAAAAAAAAAGAAAGAGCCTTCTGAGGCCTTGACCCTGGGCTCTGTAAGCATGGCTTCAGGCTTCACAGCCTGGGACACTGAGGGTCAGAATGTTGGTGAAGGTGAATCGGGACAGTCCCTTCTCTGACTCCTTCGAGAAGGCAGCTCCGGGGATCCCTGGGTGGCTCAGTGAATTAGCGCCTGCCTTCCGCCCAGGCTGTGATCCTGGGGACCCGGAATCGAATCCCACATCGGGCTCCCTGCGTGGGGCCTGCTTCTCCCTCTGCCTGTGTCTCTGCCTCTCTCTCTGTGTCTTTCATGAATAAATAAATAAAATCTTAAAAAAAAAAAAAAAAAAAAAGGAAGGCAGCTCCCTGGGACCGCGCTGCCTCTCCCAGGGGCGGGTGCAGAAGAGTCGGGAGGGGGAGGTGTGGAGGTGTGCCCCCCCACATCTGACGTGCTTCTGTGTCTTAGGGGGACATAGGGATGGAGTGCATGTGCCCAGGAGTGTGACCCTCTCTGTTGGTGGGCCTGCCCCTGCCAGCAGACCCAGGGGCCCATGGGAGGTGGGAGGTGGCGTGGGGCGAGGGGGTGTGTGTGGCCTGGATGGCCTTGGTGGGAAGCCAGGGGGCATACGGGGCTGCACTGGGCCACGCCCGCTTGCCTGAGTGTGAGGAAGTGGCCCAGGCCCAGCTCTGGGTGCCCGCGGGCCTTGGCAGGGCAAAGGCCTAGGGCTGCGTCCGGGGCCTTTCAAGGGGCGCCTACAGGGAGGGGCTGGGCTGGGTGCCGGCTGCTGCAGGAGAGCCTCGAGGGAGGGGGTGATCCCGTGTGTCCCGGCGGGGGGGCTCTCGTGGCAGGGTTCTCACCTCCCAGCCACACTTATCCTACCGTACAGGCTGGCTTCTGGGCTCTTCGTTAGAAAAAAATAGTCTAACTGCCATCCTTCTGACCCCCTTCCCCCATAACCTGCAGCCCCTCTAAAGGCCTATCTT
The DNA here is from genome assembly GCF_011100685.1 of Canis lupus familiaris. Classification (NCBI taxonomy): domain Eukaryota; kingdom Metazoa; phylum Chordata; class Mammalia; order Carnivora; family Canidae; genus Canis; species Canis lupus. The sequence goes on along the minus strand of NC_049246.1, from coordinate 42,868,942 downwards.
CACTATCAGACGCCCAGCACCCTGCGTCTCATTTCCCGAATGACTCTGCAGTTCTCGAAATTAGGAGCTGCTGTGTCTGACAAGGGGCTTTCTGTCTCCCCTGGAAAGTAGGCAACACGTGCGTTGTGGCTCCCCAGGACGCCCCACGGCTGCTGAGGCAGAAAGTGGGGGATGAGAGGACCCAGGGCCTGAACTAGGGCTGGCTCAGCAGCAGGCAGCAGCAGGTGCTCTGCACAGACAGCTGGGGGGGTGGGGGTAGGGGCTCCCAGTGCTGGGAGTGCTGGGAGGGGGCTGGGAGGGAAGCACTTCTGGTTGGGGGTGGGGAACAGGAGCAGGTGGAGAGGGGGATATTAAGGGCTGGCAGCAGAGGCCTGGCCATGCAGAGGGGTTCTCAGTGCGAGCTGGAGGGGGTGGCTATGGGGGGGGCTGCGGTCACCAGAGCTGAGGCAGAGGGCCCCAGGGGCATTCCTGAGGCTCCCTAAGAACTGCTTGGGGCGGGCATTGTTTGCTCCTCAGCCAGACTGCTGCATCGCTGGAGGCCTAGGAGGGGGTAGGTGAGGTATTCAGGGCAGGATGGGGTCTGACACAGGAGGACAAAGAACTTTCTCCTGGAAGAGCCTGAAGAGTGCACAGTCGCTGCCGGGGTCCTGAGGCTGTGATGGCATCTACACCCAGAGCGGGGGCTGGTGGCCGGGGGGAGGGATGCCCAGCATGTGCCATCCGGTCACTGCAGGGCTGTGGCAGAGGCCTGTGGTTTGGACAGAACAGCCGCTGAGGGGTCAGCTGCCACAGCTCCCTTCTGGGGACCCCTACTCGGCCGAAGGGCTAGTTTCTTCCCTTCGTGAAACAGAGCCTTCCAGATGCCCATGGAGAGTCTGATGTGTGCAGGGCACCGTGGGAGAGAAGGGGGAACAAGGCAGAGCTGTTTTTCCAACCCCCAGAAGAACCAAAAAGGCCCAGGCACCCAAAGGAATCTTTTTTTTTTTAAGACTCAGAATGTGGGCTCCAGGGTGGGGCCACCTGGGTGTGGGGCACCGAGCAGGTGACGGTGAACTGGGCCCCGAGGACTGGACGGGCTGCAGACAGGGAGGCCGGGTGGCCAGGATGGGGGGGGGGGGTACATGGGATGGCCTGAGGAGTCACAGTGAAAATGACAACAGCTCATAGTACTTAGGGATCTATGTACTTAGGGATCAGCGATTGTGGCTGCAGTCACTCCGGGCGTGACACCAGGGGCCCTGAAGTCCTGGCTCGGGGCCTGGCAAACAGTCCTGGCTATTATCACACAGAAGCGGGCCCCCCCAGACTTCCGTCAGGGCAGCCTGAGTGGGATCCAAGGTGTCCTTTCTGCTCCTCCCAGGGCCCAAGTGTGGTTCTGAGGCACTTTGCAGTGTGTTCCGATACCCAGATGAGGAAATTTCACCCCAACCCCACCCACGGAAGCCGGGGCATCATTTGGATGACTGTCTGTGCCTCAAAATCTGCTTCCCATTACCCACCCGGGGGTTGCTCTTCCCGCCCCCTTTCTGACTCCTTTCTCCCATGTATCCAATTGACTTTTTCTTCGGAACCTTCCAGATGCTCTCAGATCTTCCCTCGTCTCCTCCCCGGGCCCTGTCTTCTCCTGCCTGTCATTACATTAACCTCTCCATGTCTGGCTCCCCTCCAGGCTCTCCTCTTCTGGGCCATTCTCCAAAGAGCTAAAAAAGAATCTTATAGAAATGCAACCCCCACGCCAGAGTTCCCCTTAATGATTCTCGATAATCTTCTAGATAAAACTCAAATTCCTCAGCAAACCAGGCCCTCTGGCCCGCGGCCCCTCTTTCTCCCACCTGCCCACCCCTCGGACTTCTGGGCCCAGGCCCGCTGAAGTCCACCTGAAACCCCTGGACCTCACTTTTTTGGAATTCTCACACCTTTGATCCCTCCTGCCTGAAACACCCATGCACCTCAAGCTGTTCTTTCCCCTAACTCTTGCTCAATGTTTTCATCACTATCTCACTTCTGATGATGATGATGATGATGATGATGATGATTTGACTGGAAATGTCTATTGTTTGCTTGCTAGAGGCATGACATATGATGGCTCTGCGCAGGGGTCACTGCCTCTTCAGGTGGGCTCCCTGGCGCCTATGATGAGCACACAGGTAGTAGTAAGTGTGTAATTGTTCCTTCTGCAGGTTTCTCATGTTTTATCCTCATACCCAGCAGTTCCTGAATGGTATCAGGTGCTTAACAAAGACATTGATGAAAATATCTAACATAGAGCAGCCAATTCTGTGTCAAAGCTCAGATCTAAGGGTGAGAATTTACAACAGAGTTTAAGTGGTCTGCTCCTCAGCTTTGTCCTCAGCTCCCTCCCTGCCTCATGGCAGATACTTAAGTCAATTCCAGAAACCCAGCACCTCTGTGACCGTCCTCCCTCATAGTCCAGTTATGCTCCACGTATTCCATTTTCTCCTCTTCACTTCTATAGCAGATCCGTATGGGGGTGCATCCCTGACATGTCCAGATACTGGGGGGGGGGGGGGCAGAGGGGGGTCCTTGGGGGGGCATTCTGAAGCCTCCCTGGCATCAGCCCTGTCCTTTGTTTCGCAGTTGGCATCTGTTCCTCAGCCTTTGCTCAGATGAATTCTCAGCATGTTTCAGAAGACTGAGGGAACAACCACTGAGTGGGGGGCTCCTGGCTTTGTTTATATCAAAGAGCCCCTTCGCCCTGCAAGTCCCAAACCTCAAGACCCTACCTGGAAAAAACACCTTAGAGAAGGAGGCGGTGGGTGTGCAGCAATGTATCCACCCACTTCCCACCTCCTTTCTCAAAAGTGGGCAGGGATCTGAAAAGAGGGTAGACTTGGGAGAGGTGTCTTATTATTCAGAAAAGCACATTATCTGGAATGAGTCTTTGAATGTGAAAAAAAAAAAAAGCCCTGTGTGGTCCAGGTTGGTGGCAGGAAGTCCTGAGCATGTTGTTCTTTATACTAAACTTGGGAGGAATGTTTTTGGAGTTGGAGTCAGGTGGTGTTCTGGGGAACAACAAAGGGGGTGAGGGGTGAGGGTCAAGTGAACTGCAGACAGAATGGTCCAGGGACTATTCTCTGTCACTTTGGTGGGGTAGGCCCTGTTTGTAAACTTCCTTTCTCTTTCTTTCTTTCTTTCTTTCTTTCTTTCTTTCTTTCTTTCTTTCTTTCTTTCTTTCTTTCTTTCTTTCTTCCTTTCTTTCTTTCTTTCAAAGATTTTGCTTGGGGATCCCTGGGTGGCGCAGCGGTTTGGCGCCTGCCTTTGGCCCAGGGTGCGATCCTGGAGACCCGGGATCGAATCCCACGTCGGGCTCCCGGTGCATGGAGCCTGCTTCTCCCTCTGCCTGTGTCTCTGCCTCTCTCTCTCTCTCTCTCTCTCTCTCACTGCGTGCCTATCATAAATAAATTAAAAAAAAAGATTTTGCTTATTTATTCATTTACACAGAGAGAGGCAGAGACCTAGGCAGAGCGAGAAGCAGGCTCTCTGTGGGGAACCTGATGTGGGACTCGATCCCAGGACCCAGGATCACAACCTGAGCCGAAGGCAGAAGCTCAATCACTGGAGCCATCCAGGGTCCCTCCCCAAACTTTCAATATAGTAGGCTGCTCCCTGGAAAAGGAAGGGAGGCTCTTTCCATTCCATATTCAAACTCCCTTCTGCAACTTCACCCTTGGGGAGGCCCTGGGGGAGGCAGCCACATTTACCCAGAGCTTGTCTTCCTGGTGTGACCGGCAGCCAAGTGTTCAGTGCCTGGTGCAGCACTTTTGAAAAGGGTCACCTTTGAGGAACCGGGTCCCTTCGACAAACCTGGGGTAGGGAGGAGTCAATTCCCCACCCTCCTCTATGAGTGCATTTGGCCCTTCAAGTAGCACTTGGGTGATCTTTATCCCAAAAGATGGAAAAAGAAAAGTTGTTCCTAAACTGGTCTGGGACAGAACTTTTTTGAGTGTGATGAGATTTGTAATTCTCTTCAGGGAAGAAATCAGCATTTCTGATGAAATGCATAAGCAAATTTCTGATGAACTTCATCTGAACTAAGACTGGTGGGAAACCAGTGCCCTGCCTGCCCAGCTGCCTTGAAGAAGGAAGGGGGCTGTGGATGGGGCTGCACAGAGGAGGAGACACGGAAATAGCTCTTTCCCAGCTCCTCCCCCAAAGAGAAGCTATCATACAAACAAATGCCCTAAAATAATAATAAAATACATGGTAGAGGGTCCACTTGAGTCTAAACAGTCTCAGACAGAAACAGGTTCCTGGTGACTGTGTGGCGAGGTGGGTCTTGGGAGCGAATGGGCATCCTGAGGGGTGATGGAGCCAGGTACCACGAGTGAAACCCTGGGTTTGTTTGTCCAGACAGATGGTAGTTGCTCTGCCTCCATCCCTCAAAGGTTGTGATGATCAAATGAGACAAGGATTAGGTGGGAACATACTTGGAAGAGTAGAAGGCAACTTTGAAATCAGGTACTTATTATTACGACCATCTGATTCAGAGATAATCTGCCCCACGCCAATAAAGCCCAAGATGGAGGATCTACATTGGTCTTCCTGAAATAGGCCTTCTTTTTTTTTTAAAAAAGAAAAGATTTTAAAAAGATTTCATTTATTTATTCATGAGACACACAGAGAGAGGCGGAGGCAGAAGCAGACTCCCCGCACAGCAGGGAGCCTGATGCAGGACTCAATCCCAGGACCCTGGGATCACGACCTGAGCCGAAGCAGACCCTTAATCAACTGAGCCACCTAGGTGCCCCAAAATAGGCCTTCTTTTCAAAAACAACCAATTCCCCAACCACCCACCTTGAAGCATGTCTTGCCCTGTGCATTTTCTCTATGATTGCTCCAGCTTTGAAGCCTCTGAGTGCATGACTTCCTTCCTCCCTGCAACAGCTTCCTGACTCTCCTCCTGAGAGTGCCCCCCCTCCCCTGGCTCCCCAACACTCAGACTCCACAGCCACTCCCCAGCCCGCCACCACTGCTTCATTTTCAGCAAAGCCAAGGCCACTGGAGCTGAATTTGGGAGAACAGGGCGAGTCACCTTCCCAGCCCACAGCAGTCCCTGCCCGGCTTCTCCCCACCCCCAGCACAGGCGCAGCGAGCTCTGTCTCCCTGCTGATTATGAGATAGCTCATGGCTGTTAGGTCTGCTTGAATAAGCTCTTTTGTCCCAGAGAATTTTCCCATGTCAAACATTTAGTCTGTTGTGTTATGGGTCAGTGAGCAAGGAGATAAGTCTGCATTCTTAAACAACCTTGTGAACGCAAGACATCTGTCTGAAAGGCAATCAAGCAACATCTGTCACACTGTCCCCAACTTTCAAGACACTTTCTTAAAAAACAAATCATTATTTCATGTTTTAATTTTTAAAGAAATATATTTTCTTTTAAACATCCGAATAGTCTCGAAATACATACTGTAGAAGATGAAAGTCCCTCGTATATCTGTACCTCCTCCCTTCCCTCCCTCTCCTCATGCCAGAAAACTATTGTTAATACTTTGATGTATGTTGCTAGGATTTTTCTCCCCTGCACCTACTAACATAGATAGTATTATTATTTTCACCCTCCTCTCTGCCACTGGACCACGGATATTGTTTGGCAACTTGCTTTTTAGACTTAACGCATTTTAAATTTCTTTTGGTGTTAGGATCTCTCTAACGTAACAATTGCGTAATGTTCCATTGTTGCTATGAATAATCATTTATTTCAAAAGATTCTTACTGACAGATATTTGAAATTCTACGCCTTCTAATGCAGTTTTTCCTTTATATGAACAACACCGCATATATGTTTTTGTACAGTTGTGAAAGTGTTTCTATGAGTTAAGAAAGCAGAAATGCTGGGTCAAAGGCATAAACACTTGAAATTTAGTAGGCATTGCCAAACGGACAAAGCAAGCATTGTTGTTCAGTCTGTTGATTTCTTGGAGGTGGAGAATGCCACTGGGCACCTAGAAGAGTCAGTGCCAACAACAAGAAGTGGTCGTTCATCTTGGGTGCACTCATGAGAGCGCTTCCCAGCTGCTTACAAGGCTTAAGGCATCTTTTGAGTGTGAAGATTAACCCAGGAGAGATCAGAGGCATGAACTATCAGTCTGGAAAGTACAGAAATCATCAGTTGAGTGAATTCCAGGAAAGGTGAAGCCAGAATGACACAGACACATATTTTTTTTTGAAGATGTGATTGGGTTTATTAATATATCCCGTATAACAAGTAGAGAGATGCTCCCCTGAATGACAAGAACATTTATGAAATTGTCTGTTTGGCACCCATTCTGTCTTTTGGGACAGCACATCCCTTTGGGAGTGACCTCTTTCCAATGCCCAACTCCAGAAATTGGGTTCCAGTAGGATCTACCTAGGTTACTGTTTGCCAACCTAGGCAGGGGTCCTTAAATAGAATCTGTGGCTAATGAGAAGCCTTCCCTAGAATTTTTTGAATGGAAAGTAAGTGGAAGAGAGGTATTGTTCCAGGTGAAGGGGCTGGAAATATATGTGTCCAGGGAGTCCAGGGGCCATGGTTGCTGCTCTGCAGAGAAACATATTTGCAGAGACTAGAGCTGAATTCCTAATAGAAACTCAGTCTAGGGATGCCTGGGTGGCTCAGCGGTTGGGCGCCTGCCTTCAGCTCCGGTTGTGATCCCCGGATCCGGGATTGATTCCTGCATTGAGCTCCATGCAAGGAGCCTGCTTCTCCCTCTGCCTGTGTCTCTGCCTCTCTCTCTCTCTCTCTCTCTCTCTGTGTGTCTCTCATGAATAAATAAATAAATCTTAAAAAAAAAAAAAGGAAAAAAAAGAAGTCAAGAGGTAAAGAGAGCTCCGGAGCTGCAGCGTTGAGTGAGGCTCTGATTCTTGTTCCCCCAAGGCCCGAAGGCTTCTAGCCTCTTCCCATATTTTTGATATGGGCCAAAAAATTAGTTTTGCATGTTTTTGACTGTTGTATAAATGGAGTCGTAAAATTTGTACTTATTTGTCCTGGTTTCTTTGACACAGCAGTACGTGAGTGAGACTCATCGTTGTTATTGCCCATGGCAGTTTTTCACTTCAACTGCTTTATGCTATTACAATGATCTTGAGTGTATACCCATAATTAAGATTGTTGGGCCATATGGTAACTCCATCTAACTCTTTGACGAACTGCCAAGTGGTTCCCCAAAGCAATCATGCCATTTTTAAGCTCCCACCTGAAAATACAAGGTTCTGATTTTTCCACACGCACACCTGTACTAGATATTGTCTGTTTTTTTGGATTATAGCTATCCTAGAGGAGGTGAAGTGGTTTTCCACCATGGATTTTATTTGCATTTTCTTGATGGCTAATGACGCAGAGCAAGTTTTCATGTGCTCACCAGGCATTTGTATATCTTCTTTGGAGAAAAGCCTATTCAAATTCTTTGCCCATTTAAAAATTGGGTTATTTGCCTTTTAGATAGATGGTAAGAGTTCTTTAAATATTCTGGATACCAGACTCTTATCACATATATGATTTATAGATATTTTCCTCCTATTCTGGGGCTGATTTGTGTTTTCAAAAAATCACTCTGGTTATTATTTTGACAGGAGACTCTGGGTAAGAGGCAGAGCTGGGAGCTGGGATAACAGATAGGAGGCTGATGCAGTCATCCAGACAGAGATGATGGTGGTCAAAATAAATTCTGACTCCCTAAGTCATAGGGCAGATTCTTGAGTCTGCTAGAAAATCTCTGTCTGCTTCTGGCCTTGGCATTGTTTTTGACTTTCCTGGGCTCTGACCTATTTATTTTTTGCCTATAGTTTTGCTCACATCTGCCTGATTTCATTTTATGTCCATGTCCCCATTTTTCTTCTATTTCTTTATGTATTAATTTCATCTTGCCAAACTATAGCAGTTCAGTGAATCACCTCATATTCCCTTTGCAATGGATACAAAGGATGGGAAAATAAAGATAACGAGGTGGTAGGTTGGAAGATGGGTGGACAAATTCCTAGCTTCTGTGGATTTACAGAAATGGGGCTTCTCCTGGTACTTGATCTTCTGCAATTATATATCTGGCTCTGATTTCCTGTTCCACTTCCTGGATTTCCAGTTGCCCATGATGCCCTGAGAGCCTGGTAAGTGACTCAGAAGTGGAGGGATGCAATCAAGAGCTTTAGGGGACAGCCTATAGATCCCTGAAAACGCAGATACTCCGTTCTTTTTTAGTCTATGGGGCAGCCTCTTCTGAATCTTCATGTCACTAAGCTTTGATAGGCAGGAGTCAAGTCACAGTCCTGGGTGGCTCAGTTGGTTAAGTATCCAACTCAGTTTCAGTTCAGGTTATGATCTCAGGGTCATGAGTTCAAGCCCCACATTGGGTTCCATGCCCAGTGGGGAGCCTGCTTGAAAGATTTTCTCCCTCTGTTTTTGCCCTCCTCAAATAAATAAATAAATAAATCTTAAAAAAAGAAAGTATGGGAAAATATCAAATAGTCATGAATAAATCTTTTTTTTTTTAAGATTTTGTTTATTTATTCATAGAGACACAGAGAGAGAGGCAGAGACACAAGCAGAGGGATAAGCAGGCTCCATGCAGAGAGCCTGACGTGGGACTCAATCCAGGGTCTCCAGGATCACGCCCTGGGCTGCAGGCGGCGCTAAACCACTGCGCCACTGGGGCTGCCCAGTCATGAATAAATCTTATGAAAGATGTTCAATATTTCTGTAGCAAATACTTTGTTTTTTTTTTATAAATTTATTTTTTATTGGTGTTCAATTTGCCAACATATAAAATAACACCCAGTGCTCATCCCATCAAGTGCCCCCCTCAGTGCCGTCACCCAGTCACCCCCCCCCCCCACCTCCCCTTCCACCACCCCTAGTTCATTTCCCAGAGTTAGGAGTCTTTCATGTTCTGTCTCCCTTTCTGATATTTCCCACTCATTTTTTCTCCTTTCCCCTTTATTCCCTTTCACTATTTTTTGTATTCCCCAATTGAAAGAGACCATATAATGTTTGTCCTTCTCCGATTGACTTATTTCACTCAGCATAATACCCTCCAGTTCCATCCACGTCGAAGCAAATGGTGGGTATTTGTCGTTTCTAATGGCTGAGGAATATTCCATTGTATACATAGACCACATCTTCTTTATCCATTCATCTTTCGATGGACACCGAGGCTCCTTCCACAGTGTTGCTATTGCTGTAGCAAATACTTTGAACATTACTGAGAGAATTTAAAAAAGGATAAAATAGGGGTGCTTGCGTGGCTCAGTTGGTTGGGCATCTGTCTTCAGCTCTGGTCATGATCTCTGGGTCCTAGGATCAAGACCTCACCACTGAGCATGGAGTTCCCTGCTCAGTGGGGAGTCTGCTTCTCTCACCCACACATTCTCTCTCTCACCATGAATAAATAAAGTCTTAAAAAAAAAAGAACAAAATAAGTGAAGATCTCCACCTTGTTTATGGATTAAAAGATTAAGTATTATTAAGAACTTAATTTGCCCGTTCTTCCTAAACTCACCTACCAATTTAGGGCAGTTCCAGTAAAAATACTAGCTGGTTGCTTTGTGGTAATTGAGAAAATGATTCTGAAATTCATATGGAGATTAAAATAATTTAGAATAACCAAAGCGATTCTGAATACAAACAAAGCTGGAGGACTTAGATTACCTGATTTTGAGACTTACTATAAAGGTACAGTAATTACAATATAATATTGGATGCAAGAATGGGCAAATAGGCTGATGGAATAGCAAAGAGTCAAGAAACTTCCCTGACATATATGGTACCTGGACTCACTCCATGGCAAGTCAGTAAGGAAATAATGTTTTTTTCAATAAGTGATACAGATCAATTAAACATCCGTATGTAACAAAGTAATCTTGACCCCTTCCTCACACCCTATACAATAATAAATTGTCATCCTAAATGTGAAGGTTAAAACAATAAGTGTGATGGTATATCTTGATGTTGGTAGTAGTTATATGAACTTGTGTCCTCTTTGTGGCAGTTTATCTAGCTCTATATTTATGTTTTATACTCTTTTAATCTATGAATTATACTTCACAACAAAATTTATTTAAAAAAACAAAAAGAAGCATCAGAACTATAGATGAAAATGTTCGAGGGATCCCTGGGTGGCGCAGCGGTTTGGCGCCTGCCTTTGGCCCAGGGCGCGATCCTGGAGACCCGGGATCGAATCCCACGTCGGGCTCCCGGTGCATGGAGCCTGCTTCTCCCTCTGCCTGTGTCTCTGCCTCTCTCACTCTCTCTCCGTGACTACCATAAATAAATAAAAATTAAAAAAAAAAAAAAGAAAAAAAAAAGAAAATGTTCGAATTTTACTGTATATGTAAATTACACTTTGATAAGAAGATGGAAGAACAAAGTAAGGCTATTGGGCTGTTGGGAGCTAGCTACCCTGACATAAATCAGCCACCAACCGCAACTTGATGAACCTGTGCATCATAGGAGCTCTGCCCCCATGAACAACTCATCTCACTCCGAGGGCACCATGGGAGGAAGTGGAAAATTCACCAGGCAGGAAGAAGTCAGAAGAGCTATGTGATTAGCATCTGACTCTATGCAGATTCAGTTTCAAGACGTGATGAGTATGTAGAAGACAATGGAAAACCGCACTGCCTCCTGTCCCCAGGTTTTAGGCAGGAAACTTCATGATGAATCACACCCCAAATACCGGTGTGATTGATCTGTTGAATGGACAAGCAGTAAGAAACCAATCTTTTTGTTTCCTAATGTCACCTCCAACCTGCTTTTTGAAATCACCGTATCTTTTCTTGGTGTTTTGGTTTGGGTGTCCCTAGAAGCAGACATGAATTTGAGATCAAGTAATTTTTATGGAGGCAATCCCGTGAGTAGGAGTAGTGAGAAAGTGAGATAGAAAAGTGAACCAGCCAATGAAGAGGGAGTTTTCAGGCCATATAGTGCAGGAAGCTGCGTCCTGACCCTACAGACACCTGCTCCTCATTGGTTGAGGATTGTTTCCAGGCCCTGAGCTCTGTAGCATTTCTAGTTTGCCTTGCTTGAAGTTTGGGTGCCCTCCTCTGCCAGATAGAAGCGCTCAGCCAGAACTTCAGGTATTAGCAATACGTGGCCTCCTTGCCTAGAATTAAGGCCACATGGGGTGGGTATGACTGTGTCTGTTAAAACTACTTAAAATCTGAGGAGGGTTCATATTTTTTCTGGGCCCTTTAGTCACTAGAAAAGAATTTTTAATCAAATAGATCTCATCTGCTCTAATATTTGATATTTTATTGCACTTAAATCCTCTCCCTGACATTAGCTGGGGCCTTACTTAGTCTGAGGACCAACAGGAAAGTGATCTGATTGCTTTTCCTTCCTAATCACTCATTTTCCTCTTTTACTATCTGCCCTTTTCAGTTTCTGCAGAGCTGCAGTGGCAGGGCCGGAGAGGAAGGGGCAGGAGAGGCTTTGCCTAACCTGTTCCTTTGTAATTGCACCCTGGTGTTTTCTCTGCATGCGGCAGATGCCCAGGTACTAGATTATTTTCTCAGGGAGCATTTCAGGGGGATTTGGGAGGGGTCCTACTATTTTGGGATATCTTGCTCCTGCAGTTCCCTTGAAGTGGCTGATGTCTCCTCTTGCCGGCCAACTGATTACCAATGAAAGACTCCCTTCTCTGCTTTCTAATTCATCCCTCTGCTGTCCTTCCATATGGGTCTCTTGGGCAAAGCCTCCCTCGAGAAGACCTGTTAGGGCTCCCTACAGCAAGCCCACCTCTGGCCATTGGGAGATGAGCATCCATCCTTGTCCATCAGGCTCTCTAAGTGCAGGCATTCCCATCATAGAGATAGCTACTTTTTTTTTTTTTTTTTTTTTTCCTGTCAGCTGCTAGCTTCCTACAACTCACAGGGTGAGTTTTAGACACAGCCTCCAGCCTTTAGACTCTGCAAGTGTGATTCCAGCCCTGTGTCCTTCATGTCTAGCTCTCCAAGAAGTCCTTTGAAAGCCCCTTGCACTGGTTGGAAGTGGTGTATATGCCTTGCGATGCCAGCTTGAAAGCTAGGAAGCTTTGGGTTGCAAGGAATGCAAAATCCAAGGCTTAAACTATAAAGCCTTTAACTGTAAGACTGGTATATTTCAGGGCAGACTGAACCAGGGCTTTAAAGATATCTCCAAGAACCCAGGGTGTTTGCCTTTCTCAGCTCTGCTGCTTCTGAAGGTGGCGGGTATCAGATGCAGTTCAGGTTGCATGGTTTTTGGTTCACATCTAGTAGTTTACATCCTTCTCTGGAGATCCCTCTGTCCCACCATTTTAAGGGGAAGTTCTGAAAGTCACTCTGGCCCAATTTAAGATACAACCCCCCCTCCCTTAACAGTCTCACGGGTGAGGTAATGGAAGATGCTGATTGGCTAATCCAACCAGGGTCTGACCTGGCATTGGAGTAGGTCCCGTCCCCTGCAGTATGCAGTTAGCGGCAGAAATGAAAATCTGGGTGTTGTTAGGAAAAGAGGAATGGATGATGAGTAAACAACCATATTAATTCCTGGGGCAGCTGTAACACAGTTCCTCAGACTGGGTGGCTTGAAACAATAGAAATTTATTGTCTGACAGTTCTGGAAACTAGATGTTTAAAATCAAGATGTTGGCAGGGTGCTGGTCTCTCTGACAGCTCTAAGGGAGATTCCTTACCTGCATCTTCTAGCTTCTGGGGTTTGCTGGCCATCCTTGGCGTTCCTTGACTTAGAAATGCACCACTCCAGGCACATGGCTGTCTGCACCCTGTGTGTCTTCACATCATTTTCTCTGTGTGTGTCTCTGTTCATAAGATGTTCCCTTTCCTCACAAAGATGCCAGTCATATTGCATTAAGAGCCCACCCTACTAGAGTATGATCTCATTTTAACTAATCTGCGATGACCCTATTCCAAATAAAGTCACATTCTGAGATACTAGGGATTAGGACTTCAATATATCTTTTGTGGGAGACACATAAACAACAATAAACATCTACTTGAAACTATTCTCACAGCTTATTTTTGCACAAAATTGTTTAATTTGATGATATAACTTATTCATCACACTTGAATCCAAAATTAAATCTGTCTAGTTCTTATAAGCAGCTTTGCTTAAAAAAAAAGACATATTGACCCTCTTTGAAATTATTAAAAGATATATGTTATCTATTTTGAAGGTAAATTCCAAAAGGATGTATCAAAAATATTTTTATCCTGGCAGCATCCTTGTGAATATACGCAAAGCCTCCGAAGGATAGTGTTGTGGGCACTTGCTCATTCAGTGCATACCTTCTGGTGAGTTTGGGGAACAGATACTCATGCTATCCCTGTCTTAGAGGAACCTAGAAAAAGGCCAGAAGAAAATCTCAGTGGAGTGGTCTCTTCAGTTCTTCAGGGGCTTTGCAACTGATCTGCCTCCCAATGGTCATACTGTGTGCTTTGTGTATGTCCCATGCTTTCTCTCCTGTCTATCATCTATCTATCTATCTATCTATCTATCTATCTATCTATCTATCTATCCTACCTACCTATCTCTATCATTATTTATCTATTATCTACCTGTGATATATATTTTTTGATCCAATCTATATATATTTAATTTTTTGACTGCATAAATAAATCATGTTTACTGTAAACTTAGTGTTTGGGGCTAGGGGTCATGATTTTGTTCCCCCGAAGACATTTGGCAATGTCTAAAGATATCTTGTTTGTCACAGTTGGAGGATGCCATTGACATCTAATAGATAGAGGCCAATGATATTGCAAAGCATCCGAAAAGATACCCGATGGGACCCGCAATAAAGAATAATCTGGCCCCAAATGTAACTAGTGTCATGAGGGCTAAGATTGAGAAATCTTGTTGTAAAACAATAGAAAATTCAAAGAAACAAATGGAAAATCATTGCCTCTGGGCATTCTCCCAATTAACATTTTGGTCACATTCATCCAGATGGCTTTTTACACACAGATATATATGGGAATAATTACAGATGTGTAGAGGAAAATGTGATTATAATTATGCATGCTGTTTTATAACCTGATTTTTTCACTTAATAGTAATATTGCTCCATGTCAGTAATTTTTTCTCATTGAAAATGAGTTGTTTAAAAACAAAAGCATTACATTTATGTGGTTAAAAATAAGAATTGCAAAAGGGTATGCAAGAAAAACATGTTATTTCACAAGTAGGTATGTATACTTCAGTAAATGCAATTCTTAAAAAGCCACAAATTACATTATGCAATAAAATGTTGTATACTTTGCTTTCATTACTTATTAATATATCTTAGGGCAATTTCCATAATTGACACAGAGATCCACCCCATTCTTAGACTGGTGCATAGCATTACCTACTACCCTATTGGTGAATACTTACTTCTTTCCATATTTTTACTCTTCTAATCGGTGATGCAGGAACATTTCCACACCACCTCTCAGTAGACTCTGGGGGGTACACCCAAGAATTGGAACAGGTGAATCAAAAGATATGCACTGACATTTTTGGCATCTCTTGCAAAATTACTCTACAAAGAACTTGTCTCATTTACCTCTCCACTGTCTTCTTCCCCATAGCCTCACTCATAAAATATTTAAGTTTTGCAAACCTGATTTAATAAAAATGATATTTAGTTGTTTTCGTTCATATTTCTTTAGTTATTAATAAAGTGGTGCATTTTTTAATGCTTTTTTCCTATCAACTGTTCATTTTCTCTGTCCATTTCTTTTTCTCTATAGGGTTATTTTTTATGTTGTTGACTATTTTGACCTCAGTGGATTTAAGGAAAGTAGTCATACACCTATAAATACTTTCTCCTGGTTTGTCTATTCCCTTGTGGAAATTTACATTTTTTATTTATACAAAAAATTTTAAAAATTTCCCATTTATGGTGTTTGGATATGCTATACTACAAAGGCCTTTTTCTTTTCTTTCTTTCTTTCTTTCTTTCTTCCTTCCTTCCTTCCTTCCTTCCTTCCTTCCTTCCTTCCTTCCTTCCTTCCTTTCTTCTTTCTATCTTTCTTTCTTTCTTTCTTTCTTTCTTTCTTTCTTTCTTTCTTTTCTTTCTTTCTTTCAAGATTTTATTTTTAGGTAATCTCTACACCCAATTTGGAGCTCAAACTCACAACCCTGAGATCAAGAGTCACATATTCTTCCAACCAAGCCAGATAGGCACCCCATACAAAGGACTTTTTCATGACAAGATATAACTAAATTCACCTGTTTCCTTCTTTTATGGTTTATTTTTTTTTTATTAAAAAAAACTGTCCTAAATTTATTTTAGCAGTAAGGACAAAAGTAGCTACTCTCACCCTGAGACAATTCATCAAATCATCTATTTCACCCCACTAATCTGAAATGCACCCTCACCATGGTTTCTATTCCTTAGGCAATTAGGAGCCATTTCTGAACGTTCTGTTCTGTTTCAGGGATCGGTCCATTTCTGCACTGACACCAAACTGTTTCAAATTACTGATGCTTCGTAATGTGTTTTTAGATATAGTAAGTCTGATCTCATTATTCTTCTTTTTAAACAGTTCTGAATAATTTATATATTTATTTTTAAAACATACTTATGTAATAATTCAACTGTATAAAGGAAAATATATAAAGGAAAATACAATGAACAATCAATTAAAAAAATTGAATGCTGCTAGTAAGTTGAAACTCCTGGATTACCTTTCTCTCTTCCAGTTACTTCTGACTATTCTAACTATTTTGACTCTAGAGTTTATTTAGCATTTCATGAGCTTATAATACTTTAACTTCTTTCTCTATTTATCCCTATAATTATATGCAGTATTATAATTCATGTTTTTTTTTTAAAGATTTTATTTATTTATTCATGAGAGACACAGAGAGAGAGAGGCAGAGACACAGGCAGCGGGAAAAGCAGGCTTCATGTAGGGAGCCCAATGTGGGGCTCGATCTTGGAGGATCAGGCCCTGGGCTGAAGATGGCGCTAAACCACTGAGCCACCCAGGCTGCCCTATAATTCATGTTTTACATGCACTTATTTGTTTTAGAAAATATGCACATTCCCAAACAAACCAACCAGCCAACTAGTCTACCCACGTATAATGATTAATTTTATATGTTAGTTTGGCTGGGCTATGTGCCTAGGTGTTTGGTCAAACATTATTCTGGATGTTTCCATGAAGATATTTCTGGATGAGATTAACATTTAAGTTGTTAGACTTTGAGAAAAGAAGATTGCCTAAGGTAATGTGGGTGGGCTTCATCTAAGCAGTTGAAGGTCTGACTAGAACGTGGAATTGATTTTTAACTCCAAGCAAGAAGGAATTTTTCCAGCAGACAGCCTTTGAACTTGAAATGGCAGCACCACTCTTCTCCGGGTCTTCAGACCGCCAATGAACCCTGCAGAGTTTAGACTCGCCAGTCTCCATAATTACATAGGAATTCCTTAAACTTTCTCTGTCTCCGTCTCTCTCTCGATCCTATTGTCTGTTTCTCGGAAGAACTCTGCTAATACATCAGGCCTCTGTCCTTGGCAGCACCAAGAACTGATGGAAAGTTTGAATTCTCTTCTCTACCTCCTCATCATGGCCCCAATATCATATTTTAAGAAAGAGCTCCTCCTTCACCAAGGGAAGGAGGGAAGCAGAAAGATATCTTGGTCAAGCCTTCAAGAGTAACTGGGTAGGAGAGGCTTTTCTTGCTGACCAAATAGTGCTTTGGCACAGGGTTCATCCAGTCTATAGTCAGCAAAGATATGCCTTTCGAGAAGGACCATGTCACAGAGGTAAGGCTCCTGCCACACTTTCAGTGACATTTTTCACCATCACAGTTAGATCCATAGAGCCACAGTTTTACAAAAATCTCCTCCTTATAACTGTCTAATTGGAGGCACGGTGTTTGTCTCCCATTGCTGCTATAACAAATTATCACAAATTTTTATTTTTTATATTTATTTGTTTTATTTTTTAACAAATTACCATAAATTTAGCAGCTTTAAACAAACCCAATTATTATTGCATAGTCCTTTTGGTCAGAAGGACCAGAGGGAGAAGGTCATGGGGGTCAAAATTCTTCTTGTTTTTCCCAAATGAAAGGACTGGCCTGGTTCAAAAATATGTTCATACCTCACCTCTTGGGAGACCGAAAATTGCTTTCAATGGGCAGTTTTTCCCACTTGGAGGAATTGAAGATTGTAGTTTCACCATTATGCAGGCACAGTGTATTCTAGGCAGTGGGGATAGAGCAGAGAATATAGCAGGGAGCACCCCTCTGAGGAGCAGAGCTTATGCATCTCAGAAGGCAAAAATGACTTCGGTGAAGCTATTTTCTTATCTGTTAAAAAAAAAAAGCCTTTTCTTACAAGAAGAAACAGTCTAAATGGGAAGAGAGACAATTATAAAAGATAAATGTAAAAAAGGAATCATACTGAAATGGTTCTGTAGCTTTGAGTGCTGTGCCTGCTGGTATCTCTGGTCAACAAGACAGTCTTTGGTATCACCCAGAGGATTCTCCAACTCGAGACTTCAGAAAGACAACAAAAGAATTATGGCTGTGGAAGAGGCCCAAAGATGCATTTAGATTCCTCTTCTTCAGTGAAAACTCATCTGAGCAGGGCTCTGAAATGTAATGTCACTTTTTGGGTCCCACTAAGATTGCTCTTTGGTCGTGTCCTGGTTTAGCTAATACTATTCTGTGTTAAATGCAGATACTATCCTGCCCTGAGTAGCTGCTTCCTGGTGTTGGAGGCTCCATTACTCTTTGGGAGGAGTGTGTCAGCTTCTGTACCTGCAGTAGCTCCAAGTGAAATCAAACTGCTCCAGCTGGGATGAAGAGCGTTTTGCTTCAGTGCTCTCTGCAAAATGACCTGTTGCCCATTATTTGTAAATCTGGGAATGATTTTTTCCCCCTGTTTGCATGGCTCTCTGCCTCTCTTTGGCATTCTTTGCTAGCTGCCTTTGCATTTTCCCCGTTTTGTTAATTGTTTGCCTGGGCAGTGGCAGCAAGGGTTTTAAAAGGGTGTTCCTTTCTTGTGATGGGTTTTCATTATACAACAGTATGAAGGCCACTCAATTTCCTGTGTGACTCTCTTAAGCCTCTTGCCTAAGGTTAGCAGAACTTCTGTTTTATCACTTTATAGCAAGCTATTAAAGCCCTTTGACAACTTTACGAGCTGCTTAAACATTCTTCAACTTTTCATTTCTTCTCCAAACAACAATGGAAATGAAAATAGTGACAAAAAATACTTACTGTTTATTGAGTACTTCCCATAGGCCAAGGATTCTGCTCTTTTTGCATATTTTAAAATTTAATTCTCAGAGAAACCCTAGAATGATTTCTATTTTAATATAAGGAAACAAACATAGAAAGGAATGTGCCCTAGGTCTCTGAAAGTAAATGACAGATCTAGAAATCAAATCCAGGGCTGGCTGACACTAAAGTCCTTGCTGGTAACCTTTCCACTAAATTTTGAGATCTGTCTCTTCCAGGGTCCACTGGGGCCAAATTGTTCTCTGGGCTGGAGCACCAATGATAGAGCCACATTCACGTCAGTGGTGATTAAATTAACTCAAGGGCTAAGTCCTACTCAAGGATATGGATATCTACCTTTAGACCTCTTGTGCTAGAACAACTTCTATCTCATTGATCAGTGCCTATTGAGATTGCTTCTTTAAAGATTATTTACATGGAGGAGCCCCTGGGTGGCGCAGTTGGTTAAGTGTCCACCTCTTGGTTTCCGCTCAGGTCGTGATCTCAAGGTTATGAGATCCAGCCCTGCTTAGTGTAGGAGTTTGCTTAAGACTCTTTCTCTCTCCCTCTGCCCCTCACCCCACTTGCTCTCTCTCTCAAATAAATAAATATATCTTTAAGAAAATTCTTTAGACGGAGGCTAAAGAGATACGCAGCAAATGGAATGTATTTATTGTCCTGCATTAGGTGATCCAGGATAGTCCAAGATGACCAACTTTAGGGAAATGTACTTGAGATTTACCATGATGGTGGTGGTGGTGGTGGTGGTGGTAATGGTGGAGGTGTTGGTGATGGTGTTGTTATTGTTTGTATTGTTAATGGTGTAGGTGGTGGTGGCAATGCTATTGTGGTTTCTGGTGGTGGTGGTGATGTCAATGTTGGTATTGGTGGTGGTGGTGGTACAGTGGTGGTGGTAGTGTTGTCGGTGATGACGGTGTTGGTGTTGGTGGTAATGGTGGTGGTGATGGTGGTGGTGGTGGAGGTGTTAGTGGTGGTGGTAGTGATTGTGATGGTGATAGTGGTGGTGATTTTTTTTGTCTAGGTTTATTTCTTGACTCAACAGCTGAAGTGTCAGATCTTGGACTTTTCTTAGATGTTTTAATTCCTCTGAAAGTTACAAGGAGCTATCTTTCCTGGTTATGTTCAGTTTATAATTGAAATCTCTTTTTCTGAAATCAGACCATATTCCAGATGTACCATCTTCTTTGGGAATTTGGCAGAAATGCAAATTTTTTGGCCCCACCCCTGACCTACTGAGCCAGAACCTCTGTGGGTGGGACCTAGCAATCTGTGTTTTAAGAAGCCCTCTAGGTAACTCCGGTGCTTGCTCAAGTTTGAGAACCACTGGTGTAGACACTTATACTGCTCATCTTGTGCCATTTGCTCTCCTAGGCAACCATAACCACTCCCATGGTTTCAATGACTTCCAAATGTCTGAGGCCTAGAACTGCATTCCGAGTTCTCAATTCAATATATTTTTTCATCTGAATAACATCTCTACTTGGATATATCACCAAGACTTCAAACTCAGCATTTTAATAAACATTTGTGTTTCACATTAAATGTAATTTTCTCATTGCACTATGTTTGTTTGGCCTGCTAACTTTGTCTTTGCATTTTATTAAAATTCCTTGTTTAAACTTTGCCTCCTCTGCTGCATCAAAGCTTGGCAAGGGCTAGGATTGGATTTGTCTAGGGCTGGCTTACTGTAAACACAACTAATATTTACTGGATGAATGAATGAATGAAGACTGCTATATTTTCTATACCAGGTTATGGACTGAATTGGTATTTTGAAGCCCTAACCCCTAATGTGACTCTATTTGAAAACGGAGCCCAAAGGAGGCAATAATGGTTAAGTGAAGTCACAAAAGTGGGGCCTAAACTTGATAGGGCTGGTGGTATTTTAAGAATAGGAAGAGACATTAGAGATCTCTCCCTCTCTCTCTTTATCTCTATTCCTGTACACAAGAAAGACCATGTAGGGACGCAGTGAGAGCGTGGCCATCTATAAGCTAGGAAGAGAGCTCTCAAGAGAAATCAAATTTGCTAATACCTTGAGCACACACTTCCAGCCTCCAAGACTGTGAGAAAATAAATACCTGTTGTCTAAGTCACCTAGTTGGTGGCATTTTATAATGCAGCCTGAGCAGTCTAATACACTAGGGATTGATGAACTATGGACCATGAGCCAAATCCAGCCCAGTGCATGTTTTGAAAGTTTTATTGAAACACAGCTACATGATTTTTTAAAAGATTTATTTATTTTTATTTGAGAGGGAGGGAGGGAGGGAGGGAGAGAGAGAGAGAGAGAGAGAAAGCGGAGGGAGGAACAGAGGGAGAGGGAGAGAGAGAGTCTTCAAGAGATTGCCCACTGAGTGCAGAGCCCCAACACAGGGCTTGATCCTAGGATCCTGAGATCGTGACCTGAGCTGAAATCAAAAGTTGGATGCTTAAATGTCCTGAGCTACCCAGGCACCCAAACACAGCCACATAATTTGTTACATTTTGTCTAGAACTGCTTTTGTGCTAGTGACTGAGTAGTTGCTGCAGAGAGCTTCTGGGTCTGTGAAGCCTAAAAATTTACTATCTGATCCTTTAAAGAACAAGTCTGCTCCAGACCCACCTAGAAAGTCCAGATGCAGGTGCTCTTCTGTGCTATCCCACACTGAGCCCTCTGGGATGCCAACCTGGCTCAGTGGGACTTCAGTGCCCCCACAACTGGCATAAACATACTTGACAATGTCATAGGAGAAAACCACCTACGGGCTCAAAAGTGATAAACAAGTTTGGCATTTATATGAACAAAGGAGGAGGGGAATGCTGACAACCAGAGGCTGGGGACCATCATGCCCCAGTTCCTTAAAACATCAATGTACACATCCTATTTCATACATGGTCAAGAAAAATGAAGAGATCACTGGTTATTCTTTTAGCGCAGTGCTGGTTATCCAACTTCGACTGAATTTTTATTGCCTCAGGTATTTTATAACTGTAAGAGGTAGAGGTTAACTAGCAGAAAACCTATAATAACATAAATGACTCTTATCAGAAAGTTTTGTAAATGAGTCTTGGCCATGGTAATGCACATGGATTTTGTCTGGGAGAGGTGCAATCACTTACTGTCTGCTAGAAAAGATGACCTCAGATAATTTCTTGCCCAGTAGGATAGTAACCAGTTTTGTATATATTAACAAATTCATTTCAGCATTCCTTTGCCTTGACGGACATAAATCTCACTCCTTCCAAATCTCCTTTGAACTAGTTTTAATGCCTTTCTGGGGCCCTCATTAATTAATAAATTGACTAAAACCATTGGTATTTTATATTTGTATGAAGCTGTTTTGGTTTGTTTTTTGAAAATAGGAACACGAATGCAACTCCAGTGGTTTTACTCCCCTTTCTTCTCTGTTCAAGTAACCATTGAGATTCTACTTGTGGGAAGCGCTCAGAGTGGAGAATTTGTAGGACAAGCCAGCAGAAGCCAACAGGCTCTGTGCAATGGTGGAGGCTGTCCAGATGGGTTTCCAGAAGCCATGTCACTGCTCTGACACTTCAGATACCCCATCGCTCCTTCATGAGTCCTCAGAGTGGGGCTCACTTCAGAGCTTTCCAGCCTAAGGGGGAAATCCAGAGTCCAGACATACGTTGTTCTTGGGAAGCCTGAAACATGAATATTTCAAGAACCTAGGAAAATGGACAGCTCAGAAAGGGGGTGGGAAAGAGTCAAAGACACAGGACCTCCCTCACAATGTGAACAAAGACTTCTCTGTCTAGATCTGGAAAATCATCTCATGTACCAATTCCTAAGTTATTTCACTCTTATCTCGAAGGACATAATGGCCCTTCTAACCTTGATATTGAGCTATTCCGTTACAGGGTTGAGAAGAGAGTTCTCTTTTTCCAGGATGGACAACAGGGCGAATTCAGAGCAAAAAGTACGAGATGGGTCTTAAGGGGACTTACAATATCAAGATTCTGCCGTGAGAGGGCAGTGTAGACTTTCTAACAAATCTGGAAAGAGGAAAAAGTCCCGAAAGCACCGGATGGGGAGGCAGAACGCAAATTCAAAACGAGATTTCACTTAATCAAATCAGAACAAAGTCCCACAGTAGTCTCTTTGCTTTCATTCTGCTCCGTATCTTCTAAAGAGAACGATCACCCTGGAAGGCTGGAGCAGGTTCCTTAAGGACTCATTGGCACCAGGTTGCTGATTTGGGAGGTCTTGAGGGGTGGGAGGTGAGGGTGACTAGGGCAGCAGGTGGTGGAGGAGGGCCCTTGAAGGGGCTCCAAGCAGTGGTTCTTTACCAACTGGGTCAAAAGAATGAACTAGTACCTGCAACTTCAGATACTCCTGCCCACTGGTTGGTTCTGAGGGGCCCCACTTCAGGAGTGGAATTGCTAGGTTACGTGGTACTCTACCTTTAATTCTTTGGGCCTCTAAGCTGTTTTCCGCAGTGGCTAGACCACTCAACATTTCCATCAGCAATGCTCCAGAATTCCAGTCTCTTCACATCCTCACCAATAACTTGTTAGTGTGTGTGTGTGTGTGTGTGTGTGTGTGTGTGTGTGTGTGGTGGGGGGGGGTTGTTTCTTTTAAAAATGTTTATTACAGCCACCCTGGTAGGTATGAAGTGGTACCTCCATGTGGTTTTGATTTACATTAGCATGATGATTAACGATGTGGAGCATCTTTTCATGGGCATGTTGATCATTTGTATATCTTCTTTGGAGAACTGTTTACTTGTTTGCCCGTGTTGAATTGAGTTCTTTGTGGTTTTTTGTTGTTAAGCTTCACACGTTCTTTATATATTCTGAATATGAATCCCTAATCAGATTTTTGTCTTGCAAATATTCCCCCCACCCTGTCCTGTGGTTGTCTTTTCATTTTCTTTTTTATTATTTATTTATTTATTATTTAAAAAGTATTTATTTTTTATTTATTTTTAATTTTTATTTATTTATGATAGTCACACACAGAGAGAGAGAGGCAGAGACACAGGCAGAGGGAGAAGCAGGCTCCATGCACCCGGAGCCCGATGTGGGATTCGATCCCGGGTCTCCAGGATCGTGCCCTGGGCCAAAGGCAGGCGCCAAACTGCTGCGCCACCCAGGGATCCCGAAAAAGTATTTATTTTTTAAATAATAGTGGGCATCCACTACTATATTAGTTTCAGGTGCACGACATAGTAATTTGACATTTTTATGCGTTATGAAATGCTCACCATGGTAAGTGTAGTTCCCATCTGTCACTTTATAAAGTTACTTTAATATTATTGTCTATATTCTCCATGCTGAACTTCTCATCCTCATGATTTATTTACTTTGAACTGGAATTTTTTACTTCTTTATCTCCTACACCTATTTTGCTCATCCTTGCTACCCACCAGTTCCCCAGAGGTAGAATTGCTGAATCATATGATATTTCTGATTTTAACTCTTTGAGAAACCTCTATATTGTTTCCCATAGTGGCTGTACCAATTTATACTCCCTCCCCGAAGAGCATCTTTTCATGTGTCTACTGGCCGTCTGTATGTCTTCTTTGGAAAACTGTCTATTCAGGTCCTTTGTCCATTTTTAAATTGGACTGTTTGTATTTTTGGTGTTGAGTTGTTATGGGGTCTTTATGCATTTTGGATATAACCTCTCCCATTCAGTAAGTTGCATTTTAATTTTGTTGTTGATCTCCCTCACTGTGCTAAAGCTTTTTAGTTTGATGCAGTCCTGATTGTTTATTTTTGCTTTTGTTGCCTTTGCCTGAGGAGCCAGATCCCCCCCCCCCCAAAAAAAAATATTGCTAAGACTAAGTCCATAAGTTTACTGCCTTTGTTCTCTTTTAGGAATTTTATGGTTTTTTCTCTTACATTTAGGCTTTTAATCCATTTTGAGTTTATTTTTGTATATTGTGTAAGAAAGTGGTCCAGTTTTATTCTTTTGCATGTAGCTGTCTAGTTTTCCAGCACCATTTATTGAAGAGACTTCCTTTTCCCCATGTTATATTTTTGCCTCCTTTACCATAGATTAACTGACCATTTATCTGTTGGTTTATTTCTGGGCTTTCTATTCTGTTCCATTGATCTATATGTCCATTTTTGTGCCAGCACCATACCATTTTGATTACTATATCTTGGTAGGATAGTTTGAAATCTGGGAGTGTGATACATCTAGTTTTCTTTTTTTTTTTTTTCAAGATTGTTTTTACTCTTTGGGGTCTTTTGTAGTTCCATACAAATTTTAGGATTATTTGTTCTAGTTAGGTGAAAAATGTTGATATTTTGATAAGGATTACAGTGTCTGTAGATTGCTTTGGGTAGCATGTACATTTTAATAATAATTCTTCTAATCCATGTCTTTCATCAGTGTCTTATAGTTTTCAGAGTACAGGTCTTTCATTTCCTTGGTTAAATTTATTCCTAGTTATTTTATTCTTTTTGATGTAGTATTAAGTGAGATTGTTTTCTTATTTTCTCCTTGTGTTTGTTTGTTGTAGTGTATATAAACACAACAGATTTCTAGATAGTGATTTTGTATCCTGCAATTTTATTGGATTTATTAGTTCTAATAGTTTTTGATGGAGTCTCTAAGGTTTTCTATACATAGTGTCATATCATTTGCAAATAGTGACAGTTTTACTGCTTCTGTACCAATTTTTAAAAAAGATTTTATGTATTTATTCATGAGAGACACAGAGAGAGGCAGAGACATAGGCAGAGGGAGAAGCAGGCTCCTCGTGGGAAGCTTGATGTGGGACTTGATCCACAGACCCCAGGATCACACCCTGAGCTGAAATCTCAACCATTGAGCCACCCAGACATCCCTCTTCTGTACCAATTTGAATGCACTTTATTTTTTGCTTGATTGCTGTGGCTAGGTTTCCTGTACCATGCTGAATAGAAGTGGTGAGAATGGACGTCTTTGTCTTATTCCCCATCTTAGAGGAAAAGCTTTTAGCTTTTTACTGTTGAGTATGATGTTAGTTGTGGGTTTGTCTTTTCACTTTCTTGGTAATGTATTTTGATGCACAAAAGGTCTTAATTTTGATGAAGTGCCATTTATCTATTTTCTCTTGTTGTCTATGCTTTTGGTGTCATATCCATGAAATAATTGCCAAACCCAGTGTTACAAGGACTTCCCTCATTTTATAGTTTTGCCTCTTAATGTTGAGTCTTTGATTTATTTTGAGTTAATTTATGTATGTGGGGATTATTGCATGTGGATCTCTTGTCTTCCCAGCATCTTTTGCTGAAAAGACTATCCTTTCCTCATTAAATGCTAGTGGAGCCCTTATTGAAAATCAACTGACCATATGTATGAGGGTTTATTTCTAATCTCTCTATTTTATTTTACTGTTCCATAAGCCTGTTCTTATGCCAGTGCCATACTGTTTCAATCATTGTAGGTTTGTACTGTGTTTCAAAGTTGGGAAGTGTGCGTCTTCTAATTTTATCTTTTTTCAAGATTGTTTTGGCTATTCAGTCTATTGCAATTCCATATAAATTTGAGAATCAGCTTTCCATTTTTGTGAAAAGGCTTTTGGGATTTTTATAGGGGTTGTGATGAACCTATAGACTGCTTTGGGTAGTGCTGACATCATAAAATGTTAAGTCTTCCAATCCATGAACATGAGATTTTTTTCCCATTTATAGGCTTTCATTAATTTCTTTCAGCAATATTTGGTAGTTTCAGCATGCCATGGCAGTCTTTCACTTCTTTAGTTAGATTTTTTTTGAAGTATTTACTTCTTTTGGATGATATGTAGATGTAATTGCTTCCTTAACATTTTAATTTTATTTATATTATTTTAAAGATTTTTATTTGTTTATTCATGAGATAGAGAGAGAGAGAGACAGAGACAGAGACAGAGACACAGGCAGAGGGAGAAGCAGGCTCCATGCAGGGAGCCCAACGTGGGACTCGATCCCTGGTCTCCAGGATCAGGCCCCGGGCCGAAGGCAGTGCTAAACCGCTGAGCTGCTAAACCCGGGCTGCCCCTTCCTTCCATTTTTAAAGAAATGGTTGCCATATAACTCTGGGCTGAGGATGAGCCTGAGGAGAAAGCTTAGGTCTTTTAGCCTGCATCTGTCCCTGGGTAGGTGCACAGTGGCTTTCTAAATTCCCCTGTATATTGTTGCTTTTGAAGGTCTGAATCATAAACGTCTGGCTTCCAAAAGGGAAGAAACTGAAAGGAAACTGAGTCAACAAACAAACCAACTAGCAAAAAAACAAGGTGCAGCTCTTTTAAGGCCCCAGGAAACCACCCCAACCACTGGGACTCCATCAATGGCTGCCTGCTTCTATGCCTACACCCCAGCGATGAAAAGCTGTCATCAGCAATCAGGGCACAGAATCCTAATATTTGGAAGACTAATTCCTTATTGGCCCCCGCTGGCTGCACCAAGCCACTTGAGAAATGTGGGCACAGCTGCCTGCTGCTGGGCTTGGGCTTGGGGGATAGATGGCTACTGTAGTGTTAAAGGCTGAAATTGGCCAAAGTTAGCCACGCTTTCCTGGGTAGGCTTTCTCCTGGAAGCTGCGAACATTCAAATATACTCAGGAGTGCCAAAGTGATGACTTCAGACAGCTTCTGCTAGTACGGTTGTTGTCTGAGTGGAGAGATGGATTTCTGGCAGTTCCTATTTTGCTATCTTTCCTGACATCCCCTCCCATTATTAAATCCCATAGTAAAATTAAGGAACCAAAATGAAATCTCCCCTGGTTTTTAGGCTAGTCTCCCAAAGAAATTATGGCCCCAAAGTTTCCTCTGGCAGAGGGAACTTAGACTTAGCTGCAGAGGATTGGATGCAGTCCAGATTCTCATCCTTCTGGCTGCAGCTGCCTGTGCTCCTCTTAGCACTACCAGTCTAGGCGCATCCAACCGTGGGTCTCTTATTTCTTAATTCCAAGAGACAAGAGGGTTACCAGAATAATAAGAATTAATAATAATAATAATAATATAATAATATAATTACATAAATATACAAATATAATTAATAAGAATAAAAATATCACAAATCTGGTTCCAACCCACAAAAGAGAAAAAAACCTGACACAAGCTAGTTTGTAGCCAAGCTAGCAATGTATAATCTGTGACAATTCCCCAATCCCAGGACTCCTACAGCCATCAGAATCTAGCAGAGACTTCTTCAATCTGGGGTGTGGAGAACAGACAGCTCAAACTATAGAGGGAAGGAAAGTCACCAGTTAGTGTTGAGAGTCCATCGTAGAACTTAATTTTAATAGGATAGTTCCCGCTTGAAGGCCAATTTGGCACTATGCTACCCACATCGTCGGGGAGATCTGCATATCTGAATGGCTTCTTTTTTCAGAAAGTAGCATTTGTCTTCTTGCCAATTTTGTAATTGTTCCCAAGACTGCTTGTGACTCCCTTTTTCTTTGCAGGATCCATGCTGGATATTTATTTATTTATTTTATTATTTTTTTTTTTAAATTTTTTTTTTTAAATTTTTATTTATTTATGATAGTCACAGAGAGAGAGAGAGAGAGGCAGAGACACAGGCAGAGGGAGAAGCAGGCTCCATGCACCGGGAGCCTGATGTGGGATTCGATCCTGGGTCTCCAGGATCGCGCCCTGGGCCAAAGGCAGGCGCCAAACCGCTGCGCCACCCAGGGATCCCCCATGCTGGATATTTAAAACCTCTTGATTTCTGTTTGCCCTTTGAGCCCTATGTTTTGGCAGACAGTGGTGAGTCACTATTGGGCCTGTCCAGGGAGGCAGTTTCATTTGTAACAGGCACATCTCCAAGCAAAGGCTAATGCTCTGTATTTACCTTGTTTTTTGTGGGGATTTAAGGGGATCCCATAATAATGCCTTTTACATGCTATATTTCAAAGCCACTTAAGAGAGAGAGAGGAGAGAGAGAGAGAGAGAGAGAGAGAAAGAGAGAGAGAGAAGAAGTCAGATAGTTGGAGATTATGACATCAGTTTTTTTATGAATCAAAACTAGATTGGGAGACATGGCTTAGTTATGTCACAACAATGAGTTTCCTCACAGTGGGCACTATGATTAGGGACCTCACCACAGCCAGGCAGGGTCTGCTCTCACAATGCCTACACCTGGAGTACTAGCCTTGCGGCCTCCTCTCTGCCCTCAGGCTAACTCCAGAGAGACAGGCAGGAAGAGATCATAACTTATAGCCTGTGCTTTTTCTCCAGGAACATCTAAGAGCTTATCCCTCATGGGAAGGAGGAGGGCTAGGGAGGGACCAGGAGTGTCATACCTATTGATGTCCCTCTCTTGGAAGGAGACCTGGGAATTGGCAACGAACATTCACACCCAAATTTCCCAGGCTCCTTCCTGCTCTTTGCTTCCAATTCTCATCCACAAGGAAGCCCGGACTCTTTATTCTGCAGCTACAGTAGCCACTGCTCCTGCTGCTGCCCCTACTTTGAATTCCAAGGGCCCAGGGAGCCTCCTGCTCTGGGTAATAAACTTTTGTCTCAGCCCAGACTCATCTTTCAATACGGAACCCTGAACTAAAGCCATTGGGGAAGCTGACAAAGATGGTTACCCCACTGGTCCAGTAAGGACTAACATATCTACTGAACCCTGCTTTTGCACAAGCCTCCAATCTTCCTCTGCTTCTCAGCATTCCAGGCGTTGAATAATCTGAACTGTCCCTGGGGGAGCAGAATGTCATGTGTCACGAAAAGGCCTCCAGAGTCACACACTTCAAGTTCCAGCAGGACCTTTCAAAGTTCAGCCTGCTTCTTAGGTTCTGACCTTGTCTTCTGCCCATGGGTCTGATGCTGTTATGAAGAGCAGAGCATCATTTACCTTTTCTACCCTTCACATCTCGACTACTAAGCCAAAATCTTGTTCTTAAACATATCTATTTTTATTTCAGAAGCCTTTTTTCTTCACATACTAGTTTTTGAGGATTTTAAAAGTTAGGATACTTTCTGGATGTTACAAGTTAACAAATACCTTAACCCAAATTGGCTTAAAAATGAGAATATATATAAAAAAAAAAAGAGAATATATTTGTAATGGAAAATCTGGCATTTGGACCCAGATTTCAAGGCTGGTTGATTCAGTGGCCCAATGATGCCATCAGTCGTCTGAGTACTTTTTCATCTTTCTGCTCTGATGCCCCAGCACCAGCTCGAACTTACAGTTGTGGGTGCCTGTTATGGTTACTAGCAGCAGCTGGAGGACATGCTGCCTTCTTTAGAGCCACCTGGAGCAAAAGACTGGCTTGTTTAACACAAAAGCAGTAGGCAAACTTCTAGCAACTCATTGGTCCACACTGGCTTAGTCCTGACCATCCATGAATCAGTGACTGGAAAGGTAGAGGAATGGATTACCATGACTTGGTGGATGGGTGGTCTAGGACAGAGGAGCTCTGGGGGACCTGGTCTGAATGTCCTCTTTTTCTAAGCGAAGTACTCCCAACGTAGATCTGTCAATCTCCTTAATATGTAGGTTTGTGTGAATTCTACTGAGATTTCCTCCACTTCAGCTGAAAATTGGATATTTCTCCTGTAGCTTATGAACCCTCATTCCTTTTTATCTGTCTGCTGATAAATCCACTACATCACCAGAACTGAAACAACAATCAGTGTTCTGCAATTCACCACTAAGTCAGCCCTCTTCCCCTGGGAGCACATGGTTCCAACCATGGAGGAGAGAAGATGGGGCTTGAGAAAAGCTTCACCTTCACTCTTTGAACCTCGCTGGAGGCCCAAAGAAGATAAAGGAAAATAGAAGTGGAGATAGTTAATACGGACTGTCTACCTATTCCCAGCTCGAAATAGCCTGAAGACCAAAGAGATGCATGTTTCTCAATGTGGGGTCTACGGACCCCTGGCTCAGAGCCACAGTCCCACCAAATCTCTCAGACCTTGGTTTTATGTCTCATCCCCCCTTTCTTTTTATTTTCATTCCAATTTACACTTAACTTCTACTTACACATTTTAAGTATTTTAAAGACACTTTAAATAATTTGTTGAATGATGGCGGAGGATATATGGAAAAAAATCTTTGTGCCCATATTGCATTGTCTTAATCACTGTAACTCTATAGCAAGTTAAACATTGTTATTCATTTTCAAGATTGTCTTGGCTAAGCTTGGCATTTCCACGTATATTTTTAAATCAGTTTGTCAATTTCCAGAAAAATCTTATTTGAAACCAATGTTTTGTTGAGCTCTCTCTAGTCCTCAGGAATCTATTCCAGCAGATTTTCTCTTTGTTGTGAACATCACAGACAGGGAGGTTATGGGCAGCCTTCCACCTGATGCCCTCCATATAACCAGTGCATGAGAGAAAGGCTCCTTCACTGAACAGGCCACCACAGAGTGGGCTGGGGTCAGGAGAGAGCAGACCCAGCCAGGCTTTGTTGGGATAGCTAACCCATAACAACCCCAGAGGTATAATGAATTCATTCCCTTACCAAAAAGCAAGAAAAAACTAGTATGACACCTTAGTACTGTCACTCAGAGTTCAAATATGAGAAGGGGATCAGAAAACAGTTAAAAAGGCAACAAAACCAACTGGCCACCTCCAGGGTGGTGGTGGGGGGAGGAGTTAGCTCTGTGTCCCACCACCCCTTCATATGTTGACTTTCTGCATAGTTACTGCAGGAGGTGGAGGCCCCAGCCAAGCACCAGCAGTAGCCCTTGCTCTGTGGGTTTCACCAACTCCCACCATGGTTGGGGACATCCTGTCCCTGAGGGTCAGGAAGCTCCAGAATCTTATGTTTTCCCTGGGATTGGAGATCATCCATAAAACTTCTAAAGACATCCCCAGTCCTGTCTGGTTGTAGGTCAAGGACAAGCCTTGTATGGCCACCATGGGGAGTTCAGTATTGGGGGATGGCACCAATCTCAATTCCATCTCATCCCTTCGAAGGCTAGCCACAGGGCCATTTTGCTGGGTTGTCACCATGAGAGGAGGGCTTTCAATGATGTAATCCTTGAGATCGATCATTCTGAGACCACCCCAGGTTCTAGGACATGTTCATTCAGAGAAGCATCCTAAAGGAGGCCCCCAGAGAGGAGTTCTGCTTGAGACATTTCTTCTCTTGCATTGATGGTGGCAGTGGTCCAGAGCACTGGACCCAGGGACCTATTGTCTACCTCCACTTGCAATTTATTGAAATTATATTGGATTTGTAGGTTAATTGGGGAGAATTTACAGTTTAACACTATTTAGTCTTCAAATCCATAAACATGGTATATCTCTGCATTTATTTTGGCTTTCTTTAAATTCTCTTAGCAAATGTTCTATGATTTTTCAGTGTAGTGTTCTTGCACTACTTTTATTGGCTTTGTCTTTATTATTGATGGTTTTTGATGCTTTTGGTAATGATACTGATTTCTATTTGTGTTTCAATTTGTTTACTGCAAGTATATAGAAATATATATTGATCTATTCGAGTCTAATTACCTTGTTCAATTACTAATTAATTCTAAAATTTGTCTATAAATTCTTTTAGGTTTTCTAAGTATACAATCTCATCAGCTGCAAATAATAGTGGTTATAGTTCTTCCCTATCAGGTATATTTTAAAAATTTATTTTCTCACCTTATTGCATTGGCTAAAATGTCTAGTAATTGTTTAATAGAAATGGAGACAGTACACATTTTATCTTATTCTCAAATTGAGTGGGAAAATACTTAATATTTCACCTTGAAGTATGATGTTAGGCATATTTGTTGGTTTTTAGCTTTTTTTTTTTTTTTTTTTTTTTTTGGTGTATACCCTTTACTAGATTAAGAAAGTTACTTTCTTGGTTATGATGTATTTATCCTTTTTATCTATTGCTGGATTTGATTTGCTAACATTATGTAGGAACATGTTTTTCCACCTGTGTCCAGGAGAGATAGCAACCTGTGCTTTTCATTTTTGTGGTGTCTCTGTCAGGTTTTCTGTATCAAGATGATGCTGTCAAACTCTAGAAGTTGGACTGTTTTCCTTTTTTTTTCTTTATTCACTGGCAGAATCAGTGTAAGATCAGTAATAGCCTTTCTTAAATGTATATTTTAAAGAATTTACAAGGGAAACATCTGGGCCTACCTAGACTTTTCTGTTTGCTTGTTTTTTGTTTTTGTTTTTTTGGGGGGGAGGGGAAGGGCAACTTGATGCTCATTCTCTCATTGTATTTTTTTCCTTAGGATGTTTTCAATAGGCCAGAACAAGAAGATTTCCCATGAGGCTCTTTTGAATCACTTCAAGGAAAATAAGGTGGAGATAGCAAATGCAATAACAAAGCCATTTCCTTTCCTTGAAAGCCTCAGAGACCGCTCCTTTATCACGGAAGACATCTATAATGTACGTGAAGTTTATTATATCTCCCCATAATAACCCAGCCCCACACTAATTTATGTGTGGAATCCTGGATTCAGAATTTAGAGTATCTCTAACTAACTGATGGTCCTTCCATACTCTTCATGGAAAGACTCTTTTAAGTGAGTTAATCCTCTTATAAGGTCGAGGGTGACAGGGCAAGCAGACCTCGATAACCATGCTTCTGCTCTAATTAAAGCCCTTGTCTTCTGTGGGACATGTTGCAGTGAGATGGATGGGAATAGTCCTATGGCAGAATTGAAACTGATAGCTTTGCAAATGTCTAGCGATTTATATAGTATAACAAAATTAAACAAACTTAAAATAATTAAGAGCACTGGGGCAGTATTCCATTATAAAATCCACTATGTCAAATGAAATCCCCAGGGATTTTGTGCTATTATAAGTCAATTTTTTCTGCCTTGCTATTGTGTCCTTTAAAGGTTTATGTTTTGTAAGGTGGTTCTAGAGTCTTAGCATTCAAGTAAATTTGGATCAGTGAGCTCTCCCAGGGAAATAGAGGAGCTACCTCTGTACCATATGATTGTGCAGTTCCCCATGTGCTCCTTACAGCAATGGCAGGACCATCTGCCTACATCCTGAAGCCCTCTCAGGACTCCTCATACCTGGAGGGCAGGCAGTAGTTGCTGTGAGGCCAACAGAATTACTATAAGGTCTACTCTTGAAACAGCCTACGCAGGATGAAAGTTCAAAAGTCAATAAGAAGAGTTCATTTGTTATTTTAAGCAGTTGATCAAATATTTAAGAAGTTCTAAAATATTACATGAAAAATAATAGTCTATCTACCTGGGAAAGTGGAATGAATGTTCTATGCAATCACTTCCTAGTGATTAACTTTGAAACTATTTTAATTTTGAAATTATTTATATTCTTTTCTCATTGCACTTTTTTAAAAGAAATCTCAGGAAGCCCACAGAAACTTAATTCCTGTAGAGAAAGTGGCATATGATGTCCTCTGCTGCCTTGAGAAGACCTTTGATAGGTCACTTCTACAAGTCCTGTTCAGCAGGGTTCATCTGAAGGAGTATCCTGCCTTAATTCATGTTCTTGGAATCTTCAAAAATGGTAATCAATACTCTCCTCTCCCTTTTAGGGTCCAGGTCTACTCCTCATTTATTCATTCACTCATTTGTTGGTTTAACAGGCATTTTTTGCAATCAAATGGATTTTTTAAAATTTATTTTTTTATTGGAGTTCAATTTGCCAACATATAGCATATTACCCAGTGCTCATCCCGTCAAGTGCTCCCCTCAGTGCCTGTCACCCAGTCACCCCAACCCCCCGCCCACCTCCCTTTCCACTACCCCTTGTTCATGGTTTAACAAGTATTCACGAAATGTGTACCCTGTCCCAGGATCTGTGATTGTCAGTGTGAATGAGTCACCACTAATAGAAACTGATGTGTTCTCTGGTCTTAACATTAAAATTATCCATCAGATGATTACTCTGCTAGGACCTCATGTAGGTTTAATTACAGCCCTTTTTCTTCTTCCAGGAATGTGTAATTATTTTGTGTCATGGGTGCCTGATAAAGAGGAAGTGTTCCTGGGCACGTTGTGACATTTTTCTAAGATGACCAGATTGTCACCAATTCCCACAGAAAACCTTATCTGAGATAGTCTGATAAAAAGTTAGCTCCACATAAAGAATCAAGAAGTCACAAGAACCCCCCCAGCACAGAAGCAAGGCCTGCATGTGGAAGGGCAAGGCAGTAAGGAGGGCTGATTATGACATGATGGTCATAGGCAGATTGTGTGGTTTCTGAGGAATTGGAGTTTTATTTTCATAAAAATAAGGAAGTAACATCAATTCTTAAGCAAGGGGAAAAATCAAAAGAAGCTGAAATAAAGTAGGGAGTGTGTTAATTTGTGAAAATAGTACATTGATTAAAATAAGAACAATATAATTTCTTTTTTAATTTTTATTTATTTATTTATTTATTTTTTTAAATTTCTTTTTTTTTTTTAAAGATTTATTTATTTATTTGAGAGAGAAAGAGAGAGTGCAGGGGAAGGAGCAGAGGGAGAGGGAGAGAATCTCAAGTAGATGGCGCTGAGCAAGGAGCTTGCTGCCAGGCTTGATCCCAGGACCCTGAGATCACAATATGAGCAGAAACTCAGAGTGGGATGCTCAACCCATTGCACCACTCAGGCATCCAGAACAATAATTTCTTTTTTTTTCTTTTTTTTTAAGTGTTAAAGCAGAAATTTATTAAAATCCATTTTATATAGTGTTTTAGGGACAAAAAAATGTAGTCCTCAACATTCAGGTAATCAACTCTATCCTCAGAAGTGCCTTGGGAGAAAACAGATTCCTGTGCCCTTTCCTCCAAAAGATACTTCTGTTTATATTCCTGAAAATGATGCATGCGAGAAGACAGATTCTTTTGCCCTCCCCCCAGAACAATAATTTCTATATTAATACCTGAGTTAGAGAAAGGAATAGAA
The DNA here is from genome assembly GCF_011100685.1 of Canis lupus familiaris. NCBI lineage: Eukaryota > Metazoa > Chordata > Mammalia > Carnivora > Canidae > Canis > Canis lupus. Next base: position 42,833,975 of record NC_049246.1, on the reverse strand, counting down.
ATAATCAAATATCTAGGAACAAATTTCAAGTCAATAATTGTTGAAAGCTTCATTGAGACAAAGTTACATGTCTTAGGTCAATATTATATATGTGACCAGGATGTCCCAGGCCATGGGAACAAAGGGAATGGCGGTTACCTGTACTGCCCACATCTCAGGGGCTCTGATTCTCTCCAGGTTAAGTGTCCACATCACCTGTGTTAGGTTCCAGGTTCCCCCAGCTGGGGGCGGGGGGTGGGGGACCTGCACCTACATTTGCTGCTGCCCACCTGCCCCTGGGGAGGTAGCAGCTATTGCCTCTCAGACTCTGTTGTCCACAGAAGCTATGGGTCAGTGACCCAAAGTCAAGAATCTGGGGGCTGTGGGGTGGGGTGTAGCATTCTCTCCTGCTGCTTGGTGCCAACCTTCATCCCACACTCAGGGCCCCTTAAGCCCCCGTGGGACTGCCCACTTGCACTGGCCCTCTTCATCCTTCCCTTTGTTCTCCTCCTTTCTTCCACCTGGTTTTGCCAGGATCTGAGTCCAGGTCGTGGGATGACAAAGCACCCATGGTTCCCACTGTCCTGTGGAACTCACCCTAGCAGGCCCTACCCCAGGAGGAGCTCTTGCCATGGGCCCTGGGGCAGCAGGTTCTCTTCCTCCCTGGTGTCCCCTCCTCCCTGGAATCCCTGTAGACATGGCCCCATCTCCCTCTCCTCCCTCCCTTCCCCATTCAGGCTTCCTGGCTTATTTCTTTCCTCCTATGTGTGCTGGGTCACCTACAGGCAGAGGCGCTGGGCTGATGTCCCTGCCTCCCCTGGTTGGTGGCCTCCCCAGCTGCTGGGGCAGGCCTGTGGGCCATCCTCCAGCATTGCAAGCTGTGCTCCCTGCTCAGAGCTGAAGAGTGTCCTTCTTTTGTTCCTGGGATCTGGGCCCCTGGGAGGTCTGTCTTATTCCTCCAGGTGTCCTCTGCTTTGTCTCTTTGGGAAGCACTCACCTTCCCTGCCCCAACCCTCTTCTCCTCTAGCAGCATCCTTAGAGCAGCTGGGCTTTCTCTTTTATACTCATGGATCTCTCTGTGAGCCTTGCTCTTCTCCAGAAGAATTCTCTCTCTTCCTTCCTACAGTTCACAGACACATTCCACTTACAAAATTTATAGTGAGATTAGCTTTCACTCTTCTCTGGTCATTTTGTTGAGTGATTAATTACTGTTTATAACTTTCCCACTGCTCCATAATCCTTAAACCCAACAGGCTCATCACCTATAGGATTTGCATGTGTGTATTTTTCTCTTCTATGTCCCAGGGAAAGGAATAAACACCATCAAATTAGGAGCCACTGAGATTAACTGATCCGGGGTCCAGAAGGCCCTGCTCAATTCCTGGATTCTTGGGGGGTCCAGATGCTTAATTATGAGGTGGTGATGACTTGCCTGAAACCACTAATTAGTTTTTTTCTCTGTTTAGTAATTGAAGACAAATATTTTCCCCAGGAAGATGATAGCGAGGAGACACAAAAACTTCCCAGCACTGAGCCAAGCTGTGAACAAGGTAACTATGAAAGAATACAACCTTTGTTTCCTGGTTACAAAGAGGATAGAACTCAGGAAGGGCAACTGTGATGCTAGAGGAATGCTAGAGGGAATGTGATGCTAGAGGGACATGAGGCAGGCAGATGAGTGTGGCTTTGTATTGATTCCAAAATGACATGACTCTGGAATCCAAGACAAAAGGTGGCAAAGAGAGACTTTCTGCCCCATAATTTGGAGAGTGAAGCAAGAACCTAAGTGCGAATTAGGAGTTTCCAGAGATGACCGTCAGTGTGAAGCTGTGAAAGGCTAAGAACTCTGGCCCATGGTCAATGACAAAGAGGAGACCTTTGACGATGGCAGAAGGGGGGGGATGTTGTTCTCAGTGTGGGGGATGTTGTTCAGAAGCCCAGATATTCAAGAAGAAAGCCAGTTAGTTGTTCACAGAGAAAAAAGAGGAAGTGATAGAAAGGTGGAGGGGAGGATGTGAGTACTTTGAGAGAGAGAAGGAGGGAAAGAAAGAGAAGAAAAGGTTAAGATACAATAAAAATAACCATGTTATTTACACCTCACGGCAGAACATTTGCTCTGGCAGTGGTGGGGTGAGCACTCAGGCAGCCATTGGAGGTTAGCATTGCTTATGTGCCCATTTTGCAGATAAGGGGACCAAAATCTAGAGACTGTGTGTGCAGTTGGCCTGGGGTCCAATGAGCAAGGGCGAACCCAGGCATTCTGAACCCAGAGCCTGTGTGTGTGTGTCTTCATGGAGGTAAAAATCACATAGCATAAAATTAACCACTTTAAAGTGTACAGTTTAGTGATATTTGGTACATTTACAAAGTTGTGTCATTGTCACCTCTATCTACTGTCTTTTTTTTTTTTAAGATCCCACTTATTTATTCATGAGAGACAGAGAGAGAGAGAGAGAGAGAGACAGAGAGAGAGAGAGAGAGACAGAGAGAGGGAGAAGCAGGCTCCATGCAGGGAGCCCGACACGGGACTTGATCCCGAGACCCCAGGATCATGCCCTGGACCAAAGGCAGGCGCTAAATCGCTGAGCCACCCAGGGATCCCCCTCTATCTACTTTCAAAACATACTACTTGCCTCAATGGGCAACCCCACTTCACTCCCCATTTCCTTCTTCCTACTGCCAAGAGCCACTGCTATCACCAAAAGGTATATCTTTTAATTTCTGTGCATTGAGTGGAGGCAATCAGCAAGTCGGAGAGAACAAGAAAGGAGAAACCAGTTTAGCCTGACATGGAAGTTGGGAAATTGTGATGGAAGAGAGCTTGTCAGGAAGGCGGAGGCAGGAGGGACTGAGCAGAGAGTGTGGCTGCGGGAAAGAGAGACAGGAACATGAGGAAACAGAAGACAGTGGAGTCTGGGATGCAGACATATCATCCTAGGATGGGAGCAGCAATGCCTGAAGGTTGGATCCTGGTAGGACATGGAGGGAGAAAGGGACTGAGGTCTAATGGGATGGAGAGAGGCAGAGCCAGACTTGGTTGGGTTTTGGGCGGAGTCTTGGAGCAGGAAGTCTTTCTGCACAAGGAGCAGCTCACTTCTGTCTCCAACCTCAGAGCTCAGTGTGGCCACTCCTTAGCTTGTTTTCTGGTCACTGGCTCTGGTCTCTCCTTTTCTCACTCATCAGCACCTGATGAAGCCAAAGTTTTAAGAACAAAGGAAGAGGAAGTCAGAGAAGGTGTGCAGCCTTCTTGGGTGATAGGCAAGGTAACTGACTGAATCCTGTGTCATAGATGACCCATTATCTGGATAGCTCATTATGTGGAGGGGTCAGAGGCCAGGCACCTGAGCCCAGCCTCTGACTACTTTCTAAGATGTGAGGGAGGCACATTTTCTAAGATGTGAGGTGAGATCTGTAGGGCCTAGGGGGCGAAATTTAAAGAGAACCCAAGAGTAGGTGCCTCCTTAAATTAGGGGCCTTGGGCCTCTTGCTTTCCTCATCCTACCCCTGGCCTGGAAGCAAGACAGAAAGGGGAGCTGGCATCCTCAGTGGAGGAGGGTGCCCTGTGTGGAGGACGAGTGCAGACAGGTAGGTGGATTGGACCATCCAATATGAGTTTTAGGAGCAAGCATGGTTTTACCTAAATGGACATGAGATCCAAACTTCTCCCATTGGGTGGAGGTTTGGCAGGGAGGCAGCTTTATCCGCCTTGCCAGAAGTTGTCACAGGAGCATGGAAATAATGTGTGTGATGGCCAGACTGGCCAGTAAGCAGGATCACTGGAGAAGATCCTAGAGGTAGAGGTGGGGAAGGGGCTCTGAGTTGTGGTCAAAGCCTGGTGAGAAATCTGGAGTGATGGAAGGATGCTACCCTTGACATGAGGACAACACACAAGACTAGGGTTGGGGGCCTAGAGGCAGGTAGAGGGTCCAGGTAAGCCTGAGAAAAACAGAGATGGAGAGATGACATGAGAGCCATGGCTGAGAGGAGATAAACTGACAATTTACACAAGGGAGAGTGACAAAGATCATATGGACAAAGCAAATGCCAATAAAAGAGAAGGTAGAGAGGGACACAAAGAAACCCTGAAGACAGAGTGTTCAGTGGGAGTGAATGGAACGTTGCTGGAGGCCAATGAGGCCAAGAGAGAGGAGACGTGGTGGGATATTTAGCATCAGGGGGAGGCCACCTCATAGAAGCTTCTGCTGCAGGCCGTCGTCCCCGGGGACAGTGTTTCCAAAGCCCTGAAGGGGCTGGCAAACATTTTGCCATGTGTTGGCAAACATTACATTACTGATGTATTTGTATGGAGGATTTTATAAAAACTGTTCTAAGTATATTTATGTAGGCATGTACTAAGCCACCTTTGTGGAAAAGGACATAAGAATAAACACAAAATTCAGCCAAGATAATTTTCAGTGAGTGAATGAGAATAGTAGGTTAAGAGAAAAGAGGAAAAACAAAAAGGTGGATTTCAGGGTAAAAAGGAAAGCCCCAGAGAGGTGGAGAGAGAAGGACACAGAGGTCCTGACACAGAGCGAGGCAGTAGGCGAGCAGGCAAGGGGTAGTGCTAGGGCGACCCTCCCAGGGGGAGTGGGGAGAGAGGGGAGCAGGGGGTCGGGGAGACAGCTGAGGGTTCTTTCTGGATCATTATGTATGTATTCCAGGGACAGAGCTCTCCAGATCTGAAAACCCAGTACAATCTTGTGTTGTGGATCTGGTGAATATGCAGAAGACGATTGCATCTTGTCACCTCAGAACTAACCAAGAAGGCCAGCCAGCAGGGATAGCGTGTGACCAAGCATCAGAAATAATCAGTAAGGCTGGCCGAGGGAGGCGTGCCTGGGTGGCCCAGTTGGTTAAGCATCTGCCTTTAGCTCAGGTCATGATCTTGGGGTCCCAGGATTGAGTCCCTGCTGAGCAAGGAGTCTGCTTCTCCCTTTCCCTCTGCCCCTTCCCTCTTGTGCATGCTCTCTCTCTCTGATAAATAAATAAAATCCTAAAAAGAAAAGAAAAGAAGACATTATAAAGGCTGGCCGAGGGAGTATGATGTGGTGACACTGCGTGTGTCGCAGCGAAGGTGTCAGGAGGCAGCCCAGGGAGGATGGGGTGGATGCAGGAGAGGGAGACCCTGGTGCTCAGGGAAGGAGATTTTGCCTAACAGAGGAGAACTGGGGGTGAAGTGGAAAGGTACTGAACGGGGGCCGCTAAGGAGGTGTGTAGAGCGAGATGGCAAGAAGAGATAAGGGGACAAAAAGACACATCAGGTGGAAACAGAGAGTGCTGAGGAGAACATGCTGAGCTGAGAGAGGAGGTATGAGCTGTGAGAAAGAGAAGCAGAGGTAGGGAAGTGGGGAGAGACAGCTGCAAGGGGAAGAAGGGAGTGAGTGGTCAGAAGATGGGGAGCAAGATGACTAGAGCTGGGCACTGTGGTCACCTGTCCTTACACAGCGTCCAGGGAGAGTACCTGGAGCCCCGCTGTTAACCTGTAGGCCCAGGATTCCATGAGAAGATGGGCACCATCTGGAGCAGGGACATTCCTCCCCAGAGCTTACCCCAGCAGCTGGATCTTTCCTGGCATCCCCCCATTATGGGGTTTCCTGCTGGTTCCTTGGCCCCACGCTGAGATCCCTAAGGGGTTTTGTTTCTTTGTGCAGTGATCAGCAGTGAATCCAGCGAGGAAGAAGAGCCCCCAGAAGCTCTGAGCTCAGCACCAGGACAAGGCCCGGATGAGAAGAGCGAGGGCTGCTAGCTTTGGGCTACAGACCATCAGACATCTGAATTCAGAGGTCCTGCTTCCTGACGTGTTGTACTTGGAGTGCACTCTACAGCCGATGGCCCAGTCGATGCTGGGAACACATTCTCTGTACTTACCTCGTGTGCCATTTTGAAAAATGTGGCAGACAAGATCCTAGTCACTGAATATGTATGTTCATGTGTCAACATTGGAGTAGAAACAAGCTAGCATATTTCTATTTGTTGTTTTTCCTTCCACGTGATCTTGCCTCTTGTGGTATGATTTAAAAAAAAAGGCATTTGGTCTTTGTTTCTACTTCCTGGCACCCAGTTTCCCAGACCCTTGAAGTTTCCTGAGCGGTGAGAGGGTGTCTATGAGAGTTAGAGGGTTAGAACTTTCAGTTTCACCCCTCAATCTCTGGGGAGAAATGAGAGGTGGGAGATTAAGTTCAATCGCCAATGGCCCATGATTTAACCAGTGTACTTTCATGATTAAACCTTGGTAGTAAAAAACCCTGAACAATGGGGTTGGGAGCCCCTGACTTGGTAAATACGTTGATGTGCTGGGGGGTTGCATGCTGGAGAGAGCGTGGAAGCCCTGGCATCCACGTACCTTGCCCTATCTATCTCTTCCATTTGGCTGTTCTTGAGTTGCGGTCTTTATAATAAAACTGTAATCATAAGTAGAGCATTTCCCTGTGTTCTGTGAGTCATGCTAGCAAATTTTTGGACCTAAGGGGGCATTGGGAGAACTCCCAGATTTATAATTTGTTGGGAAGATACATGGATAGCTTGGGGACCCCATTTTGTAGCTGGTGTCTGAAGTAGGGGAAGTCATGTAGGACTGGGCCCTTACCCTGTGTGGTCGGTGCTAACTCTGGGTGGTTAGTGTCAGAACTGAATTGAATTGTTCAACACCCAGTTGGTGTGGAAGAGCTGGAGAATTGACTGGTATTGAAATGACCTATTTATCATTGGAAAAGACACCACACAGTTGGTGTCAGAAAAAAACCCCACACCTGTTCATACTGATGTCTCCAATGGAGGTATTGATTTCTGCCTTAACTAACCTCTATCATCTGTAGATCACAAAAAAAGGTAAGTGATTTTTGATTGCATTGAAGCCTATATTGTTATTGGAAACTTGGAAAGACCCCCAAAAGCCCAAATAAGTCATCTTGACATGTGTTCTCCGATGTGCCATTAGCTTATATCCAAACTTTTCAAAAAATAATTTAGGAAATAATATCTCATAATTCTAAAACATCAGTAAGGAGTAGGTGTAATAACTATTTTTTATCCTGGTTTTGTAGGTGAGAAAACTCTGGCACATAACTGTTTAAGAATCCTTTCCAAAGTCATATGGAGAATTTAAGGCAGCACCAGGACCATTGTTCTGGAGGCTCAGATCTCAATTCAGCAGATGTGTTTTCCTTTGGAAGGGGAGAAAACAACCAGACACATCTGTAAATGTTAGTTTTACAGGATTTATAACTTATATCAAGCAGTTACTGTTTCTCTTTCATGGATTTTATGAACAAAATTAATTTGGAAATAAACACTAGGTATAATAGCAGAGAAGATAATGTCAAAAGGCATATTTGTCCCCAAAAAGATTCATTTTAATTGCTTGCTATATTTTTCGTAAGTAAAAAAAAACTAAATTTATTTTTTAGGGTGTTCCCACCATCTGTTGTTAACCAATGTTTAATATCTTGAACATTAGAAGTCTACTTATTATTCAGGGAAATGATGTCAACAGGTTCTGGGTTGGTGAGGGAGTTGAGTGGGACTGGGGGCAAGGAGGCAGGAGGGGAGAGGGCTCTGATCCACACACTCATTCCCGGATCCATCCTCCAATGTTGCCCTGGGCAAGCAATAGAGGCGGAGAAAGTGTGTAGGGATTAGGAGGAAGGATTGGAAGTAGAAGGGCGAGGTGTCAGGAATTTAGCAAAATATCACAACACGGCCCAACTACCCAATTTTCTCAGCTCCTGGTGATGGCAACTAAAACAGTGTTAACCAAGGGGGTGTGTTGAGTTCAAAGAACAGACCGGAATGCGGGGAGTTTCATGATCTTCCCTGGTCTTTCATTCTTTTCTTTTCTTTTTTCTTCTTTTTTCTTTTCTTTTCTTTTCTTTTCTTTTTCTTTTCTTTTCTTTTTTTTCTTTTTTTTAGGGATTTATTTTTATTTTATTTTTTAATTATTATTATTTTATATTTTTTTATTGGAGTTCAGTTTGCCAACATACAGTATAACACATAGGTTTCTTAAGGAATTTCCTTCTCCGTTGGTTCCTTGGCCACATACGGGCAGTCTGATTGCTCTGCAGAGAGAGCAGTGCGTGGAAGGGAGGGCTGCGGAGGAGACCAGGAGCCTCCAGGTCACCACCTGGAATTATTAGCAGGCTTCCCAGGGACTCTGGAGCGTTAAGGAACAGAGAATCATATAGTGGGTAATAAGGAATGTCCAAGCAAGATTGCTAAATTAGCTCTAAGCTGGTTAACTAACTTTCTTTCTTTCTTTCTTTTTTTCTTTCTTTTTTTTTTAGCTGGTTAACTTTCTTTAGAGGAATAAAGGAAAACCACCTTGGCAGCTCACGTCTCCACCAGTCTAGAAAGTTATTGCTGTGTGTTCCTTTCTGCAGTGTACTGCTAACCTTGCCAGGTTATTACTGTTCAAGTCTCTAGAAATGGTAAGTTGTTAATCAAACGTATTGTAATATTCTCCCAGAGTGACAGATAGAGGCCAATCAGGCGATGAAGACAAATTATCCACACTTGGCAATACGACAGGAAAGCAACAGGATACATGTTCTGATTTATCGTTTACTCCTAATGAGGGTCTGACTTTGTCAGGTTACACGTTTACTTATAGACTTTTGTCCAGTAGACATTGTTTGGTGGAAAAGATAATGCCAAAGATTGTGGGTTTATTGCCTTATTAACTGGTTTGGGCTGTGATTTAGGAAACTTGTTTCAGCGGGCATGCCTTTCCTGGCCAACTTTATAAACCTCTGTTCCTTAAATTCTATGTTGGTGGGTCACACACACTGCAGTGAGCAAGGAAATTTTTTCATTTATTCAGAGAACATCAGTGACAACTATTTGAAAACAAATGTTGGAGAAGAGCGCCAGGAAGCTTCTAGCTCACCACCAAAAATTGTGTCAGCTTTGGTGTGCAAGTCTTGGGTTTGAGGATTCTAGGAATCTGAATTCAGAGCTACTTTTTCCTGATGCATTTTACTCTAAGCACCAAACAATGAAAATGAATTAATGATATTAAAATCCCCTTCTCTGCAGTACCTTTTTCTATTGTGTGCAAAGACATAAGAAATTGTTATAAATTCATATTTTAATAGTATGAGCACTGTTGATTGAATAGACGGGCTCATGTTTTGATGTTGTAGCAATATGTTCAGAAAATAAGAACTTTTAAAAAATATTTATTTATTAGAGAGAGAGAGCACACACAAGCAGGAGGGGGAGGGGAGAGGGAGAGGGAGAAGCAGATTCCTCACTGAGTGCAGAGTCTGACACGGGGGGCTTGACACGGGCTTGATCCCAGGACCCTGAGCTGGAAGGCAGATGCTTAACTGATTGAGCCACCCAGGCACCCCCAAACGAGAGCTTTCTGATTAGCTATTGTCATGCCTATTAATACTGATATCTTGAATTTATATGGCATTTCCCACCCATTCCCTTCCACTTCTTTATCTTTTGTGGAGCACAGAATGTGAAGTATTCCTCTCCTGGGTAATAATATTGTTATCCTTTGGTAAAAAATCTTGGAAAGCTTTGAAGTTCTACTATCTAATTACCTTCAAAAAGAAAGGAGTCAAACAACCCCTGGACATCCTCCAGCAAGTTGTCCTGATTCAATAGGTTTAAGATCGTCAGGGACAAACAAACCTGTATTCCAATAGATTTATTGACTCATTGTAACAAGGGAGAGGGACCACACCAGAGAACCATGGACATTGTGCCAAACAAGGAAACAGAGTTATTGTACAGTTTGGGAAAAGGTGGAGTTGAAGTATAATTTATAGGATGCAGTGATTTGATGCAGGTTCAAAACAAGCCAGAGCTGTGTTGAAGATCAGGTCTGGATTGTGAAATGGACCCTGGGTCCTATTGTTGGAAAATCACAAAATTATGAAAATGTGGAATGTTATTTTTGGAAATCCCATATTGGAAGCTGTGCCCCTGGATTAGAAATCAAGATTCCATCTCTTTATCAAAGCACCTTAGACCATCCAAGTAAGGGTGAGATGCTCCATCCTTGCTGATACCATTTCAAACAGCAAGTTTCTGATAGTGCGTGGATTTTGACAACAAAATTCCTCAGTGAGTGAGGAAGCACTAGTCATTCAAAGAAGGGTTGTCATGACCTTTAATAGCTGCACGAGTTCCGAGGAGAATGTTTCTTATTAAATGTGCAGCTGACTTTCTCCGTACCTGTTATATCAGCCTCATGAATGGCAGGGCAGATTTTTTTTTTGCTTTCTCATACTGAGCTAATTTCTATTTTCTCAAAGCCATTGAGTATGTAGTGGTTTATCAAGGGACTTTGTAAAAAAGGCTTATTTTAATTTCACCACAATCACGGGATGTAAGGCAACACAAATGTTGATAACCTTGTTTCCACTTCTTTCTTTCCTTTAGAAAGGTAGAGAGAGGAACATCTGGGTGGCCCAGTGGTTTAATATTTGCCTTCGGCTCAGGGCATGATCCTGGGGTTGTGGGATCGAGTCCTGCATCAGACTTCCAGCAAGGAGCCTGCTTTTCCCTCTGCCTATGTCTCTACCTCTCTCTGTGTGTCCTCATGAATAAATAAATAAAATCTTAAAAAAAAAAGAAATGTAAAGAGAAATGATAATCAAAATGTCTCAATCCTGAATGTGACTTGTGTGAAATATCAAGATTCACCACTTTTCAAGTACAAATTACAGTTTTCCTCTCATGCTTTATAGATCCCATGGGTATTGGAAACACTTTTACTCTGGACATACATGTTAGAAGAGATATGTGCAGATCAGAATTTTTGGCATATAAGTGAATCTTTAACAACATTTCTACAAAGCATTAAATCCAGCTATTTGCTAGATCATTCAAAAGTAAGATAACAAATTTTAAAGAGTCCAGATTAATCTTTTATTAAAATGGGCTGTCTTTTGAGATAGAACCTGAACATTCATAATTGCTAAAAGAGAAGTTGTTTCTTTTTCTTTTTCTTTTTTAATAGGCTCCACACCCAGCAGAAAGCCCAATTTGGGGCTTGAACTCACAACCCTGAGATCCCAAGATCAAGACCTAGCTGAGATCAAGAGTTGGACATTCAACTGACTGAGCCACCCAGGCACCCCAAGAGAAGTTATTTCTTGTTTGCAGGAATGATCTCTGTCATCTTCTAGGCCATGACTAAGGAAGAAGGGTATGGGGAGATTGGATGTGGATCAGTGTCAACTCTGGTTTACAGGTGACAGGCAAAGTGAGGTCCTCAATAATGCTAGCACTCCCACAGAATGCACTTCTTACTGGTTTTGTAAAGGGAATGACCTCTGGGCTCTTCTGGATGACAAGCCATCTGGCATGTCTTCAGGCCATGTCTTTGTGTGATATACCCATGTGAACATTTCTACCTCTCTGAGCCTTTTGACCCCTTCTTGGTACTATACAAGGCTTTGGGGGCATCTCCACATCATTTGCTAAATGCTATCATTTTGTCCAAGTTCCAAGGAGCCAGTTCATTCATAGACAAACCAGCCTCAGATGCCTTTGCCAGGGCCTTAAGCCCTGATCGGAGGAGAGGGCTTCCATATCAATGGAGTCTCCATTATCCACTCTTATGTTTACCCCTCCTGGTCTTACACCCTAAAAATCCACTCCTACAAGTGTTTCTGTCTTGTTTCCGGTACATATTAGCCAGTTCTTGCTGGGTTATGCTTATGGGCCATACACAGCCCTCGAATTTTAATGGCTTAGACAACAAAGTCTACTTCTTGCTCGCTCAGAGTCACAGTGGATCTGGGAGCCCTCCTGGGGTGGTAGTGAATACACATACTAGGTGGGGTCAATCTCTAGGCTCTGTCATCCCCAAACAAATCGTCTAATCAATGTGGCAGGAGAGTTTACACAGGGAATTCTCACTGCCCTTTCTGTGAATCACCTTGCAAATGACATATGCCACCTCTGATCATAATCCACTGGTCGGTGTCTCAGTCATTTAGCCATGCCTAATGTGAGGGGCAGGAAAACTTAGGGGGATATATGTGATATTTGGAGAACACTACTGTTTCTGCCACAAATAAAAGCAGAAGGCTGAAAAGGACCCATTCTAGATAATACTGTTAAGAATGAAGCCACATGACGGATTCAACTAAGCAAACAAAAAGGAGCCAACATTCAAAAGGTGAATCTAAATGAAAACTAACTTTATTAGGAAGCAAAGGATTAAAAACAGATGATGTTACAAGAGAAATCTTCTAAACTTTTTTTTTAAATTTTTATTATGATAGTCACAGAGAGAGAGAGAGAGAGAGAGAGGCAGAGACACAGGAGGAGGGAGAAGCAGGCTCCATGCACCAGGAGCCCGACGTGGGATTCGATCCCGGGTCTCCAGGATTGCGCCCTAGGCCAAAGGCAGGCACCAAACCGCTGCGCCACCCAGGGATCCCCGAGAAATCTTCTAGAATAAAATACTTTGCTTGGTCAGTGATGGAACTTAATGAGTCAGTCTACCTAAATGCAGGCCCAGAAGGTTTTACTCTCTGACAGGATCCTTGGACTTTTTACCTACTTAGCAGACCATTCCCCTTTCAGTCATAGCATAAGTAAAGGGAGACAACTTCAGTTACATTTATTTTTGAATCACCCATAAATAATTTCATCAATTGCAGTAAGAAACATCTCTGCGTAGGTCTACCAGGAGATCAAAACCTCATTTATGACCTGAACCTGTTCAATCAGATGGGTTGTTATGATGTCTCAGGTTCCGGAATTAGCTGAGGGTCAGTGTTCAATCATCTTTTAAGGACATGAGAATTTTCTTTCTTTCTTTTTTTCTTTTTCAGAGCATCATTATGTTGGAAAATAGACAAAGGGAAGGGCTGGGAACCGTATCAATTTTGTTTTTTGTGGCCTCTGAGTATCCATCAACTATCTAATTGGATAACTAGAATTGCTTCCTTTTGATTGAATTAACATTTTGAATACAGAATCTCTACTGTGTGTAGCCACAGTGATACCTGCATGTGCCTCTGACATGATTTCAAACACTTTGCATACATAATTTAATCTTCAACATTATCCATTCTGACAACAAAATTTTGTTATTGAATAAGGAAGTGGCGTGTTGGAAGACTCACCTCTGGAACCAGCTGGAGGCCATTATTTCTTAGGATGAGATACTTCCCCAAAGGGTGTAGTGTGTGCTCTGAACCAGCTACCAGGGTTTGGTAGTCTTTGTCAGGTACTTTATCCAGAATATATTGGATCTGGGAACCCTTCAAGCAAGGCTGACTGATTTGGCTGGTAAAGAAATAATGTGCCCTTTTAAGATTCAGACAGCTTATTACTTACATAAATGGCAAAAGCAGGAAGAGCAAAGGTGCCATCTCCCTGGGGCAGAAGGCCTCATACCTCATTGGAACTTGCAATATGAGGAGACAGTGTGTCATGATACCTCTGGAAGATAAAGTGGTGAGTGGGACATGGCCTGTCATAGTGCTTCACAAGCGTCCCATGCTCTCATGTTCTGGAAAGATCATGGGGCAGGCTGCCAAGACTTAGATCGAATCAACTGTAGTTAAGTCTTGCCTATGCTGTCTATGTGGAGACACAAAAGGTTACCAGGGTGCCATGGCTGAGCCACTCGCCAACGGAACCCAGAATTGTCAGAGATCTTAGTGCCCAAGTTGGGAATGCTTCTATCAGCTGAGCCAATTATGATTCTGTGAATTGAAAACTGGCTATGCTCTGCATCCTGTACAAGTTTCCTGATGCCACTGGGTATGAGGCCAAAAAGGATGCTATCCAGGATTCAGTAAGGTGATCAGTGACTAGAATATATAAATATTATTATTATAAATAATAATAATAATAGAATATATAAATAGCTTTCTATAAGAGTCAATAATTGGTAATAAAATATATTGGGGGGAAAGTTCATGTTCACAATAGCAAGAAAAAAATGTCAACTGCCTGAGCATTAAAAAAAAAAAGAAGAAAGAAAGAAATGGCTAAGTCCTGTGTGGAAAGGGGAAAAGAAGAGAAAATTTTGCATAAGGACCTAATAAAAGATTAAAATATAAATGGAAGCGCATAATACAATCCTTTATAGAAAGACCCAATATTTTCTACTGTAAATTTCACTCCAAATTATTCAATAAGGGAACTAGACAAGATAATTTTATATTTTATTTAAAAAATAAATGAACAGAAATGGCAATAAAAATTTTTGAAAAAGTTGTTTGTACATCAGAATAGTCAGTAGGAGGGACCACAACGTGTCATCATGTAGCTGCTGAGGAATTGACTGGGGGTGGGGTGCGCAGGGTGGGGGGGGAGGGTATTGGCTATTTTATGAAAGATTGGGCTCCAACTGAGAACTGTTCTCGCCTGTTTCCTGAATTGCAAAAGTGTTTTTGAAAGTATTCTCAAATATGGCCTCTAGCTGAAGTCCCAGCTTGATGAATTTCTGGTTGTCCTGGAAAGGCAAAGACAAAAATGAGAATGGCCATTGCACTGAGCTTAGGCTCACCATGTTTTGCAGAATCTAGAACTTCATTTTACACTATCTCAAATGTTAAGGGAGAATTAATACAGTTCAGAGTGCTTGGTTCCCTGATAGCTTGATCATTTCTCTTTATCATTTCTCTAATTCTTCATCAGAGCTTTATCGATTAATTTTTAAATATACTAGTTGCTTGATTTTCGAACACAGCACCATTGACTTGCAACACTACAATATGGTACAGAAAGGGGTTCTTGGAGCCCCCTCTCTCTCCCTCACCCCTTAAGATAATCCTTGTTTACTTTTTGATATAGCACTAAGAAATTCGGAAGTAATCCAAGATTTTGAAACTTGAGAAACTTGATTTGGCAGCTTCCTTTAAAGGAGGGAAACACCAGTGGCCTCTATAATGCACTTTGAGCCGCGGAGTGACCTGGGAGTCCTGGCTCCTGCGGAGATGCCCCTCCTTGCACCATGGCCCTGTGGGTTTTGCCTGTAAGCAACCTCCCATGCTCCGCATCCGGGCTGCAGCACTGGGAACCAGTGGTGCTAGGGAGATGCCCAGGCGTGAGGGCGAGACCCCTGTCCACACATTCCTGAAGGCCTGGATGCCAGGGCAGGTGCACAGAGGCACCAGCAACTGCGCATGCTCATACTCTATGCCTGGCACCCAATCTCCCTCGGCTGATTCCCTTAGTCTGGCTAAGGATAGGAGCCCAGGACAAAGGTGGAGACTTCGGGGACACGCACAGAGCTACCCAGGTTCAGGGGGGAAAATGATCTTCCATTTCTTTTTTTTTTTTATTTTACTGGAGTTCAATTTGCCAACATATAGCATAACACCCAGTGCTCATCCCATCAAGTGCCCCCCTCAGTGCCCATCACCCAGTCACCCCCACCCCCTGCCCACCTCTCTTTCCACCACCCCTTGTTCATTACCCACCATTTGCTTCGACGTGGATGGAACTGGAGGGTATTATGCTGAGTGAAATAAGTCAATCAGAGAAGGACAAAAATTATATGGTCTCATTCGTTTGGGGAATATAAAAAATAGCGAAAGGGAATAAAGGGGAAAGGAGAGAAAATGAGTGGGAAACATCAGAGAGGGAGACAGAACATGAGAGACTGCTCTTCCATTTCTTGCAGAAGGCAATAGGTCTGCAGTCCACTGCTCTCTGTGGGTGAAAACTGAGTACCTAGGAGCAAGTAAATGCTGAGGTCCTAAGATGATGTCTGCAAGGACACCTAGTTTATTGTTATTTTCCCCACCTTAGACTGCGGGGCTTTTAGAATACTTCCAGAGTTTGCACTTGTGTGGCTTAAACAGGATGAGGGAAACGGTAACATTTAGCTGATACAAGAAGAATAAATGGCAAGGGAGCTTAACCCAAAGAAAGAGGGAGCCCCTTACCTTGTAATATGCCCTGTGGTTCTGAAAGATGAGGCGCATGTCCCGTACAAACCCTTTCACTTGGAGGTACAGTTTCATATTCAGCTTTTTCCTGATTTTGTTTAGCCACATGGGCTTCTTTGGGCCACGAGATGCCTCTCTACTCTGCTGACAAAAAAAAAAGTGCCGAGGGCAGGCTGTTAGCGCCCTTCCAAGTCTATCCTCCCCAAATTCCTATGTTGAAATCCTAACCCCCAGTGTGATGGTATTAGGAGGTCAGGCCTTTGGGAGATGATTAGATTGTGAGGATAAGTCTCATGAATGGGATTAGTGCCCTTATAAAAATGACCCCAGAGAGCTCTCTCCCTCTCCTTCCGCCATGTGAGGACGCTAAAAGAAGTTGGCAGTCTGCAGGATCACACTGGCACGCTGACCTCAGATTTTCAGCCTCCAGAGCTGGGAAGAATAAATGTCTGCTGTTTGAGGTGCCCCGGCTCTAGTACTTTGTGGTAGCAGCCTAAATGGTCAAGCATTGAGTAAGCGGACTCTGACATCCATCAACAAGACAAGGATAATGACAATTGGACCCGTTGGACCCATATCACAAATTTGACAATGCCAATTTTGGGCTTTGTTGTCTTCACTTACGTAATGTGGTTTTGAGGCAAAAAAGAGGCTTTTTGAATAGCAGTAGACCTTCAAGAGGACAAATTCACATTTCTGCAAAAGATAAATGAGATTTTATTTTTTTATTTTTTAGATTGTATTTATTTATTCATAATAGACACACAGAGAGAGGCAGACACAGGCAGAGGGAGAAGCAGGCTCCATGCTGGGAGCCCGATGTGGGACTTGATCCTGGGACTCCAGGATCGCGCCCCGGGCCAAAGGCAGGAGCCAAACCACTGAGCCACCCAGGGATCCCCGATAGATGAGATTTTAAGTGATGAGCAGCTTGGAGAGGATGAAATGTAAATATGCTCAGAGGGAATGCACAGCTCCCAAACCTGTGGCCTATGAAAAAACACAGAATGGGCATTTTCTTTGGAACACAAATTGTAGTGTTAGGTCTGTGATCAAAGCACATGGGGGACAGCAGTTTGCCCTTGGGCATCATCCCTCCAGCCCCTGCAAGGCTGTGCTTCTTCTCTCAAGTCCACAGAAAAGACTTCAGGTTTACATTTCAACTCACCAACTGTTCCTCAGGTACCATCCGTCTCTTTAGGACCTCAGATGCCTGGTGACCTAGTTGGCTTTGTGGGTACTTTTTCTGAAGAGCCTTTATCCTGCAGAAGATGCAACTCCATGGGTCCCTGAGAGGTTGGGCACAAGATCAGCAGAGGTAGGTTGTCTGTGACTCAGCCACTGTTTCTACAGCTGCTAAAGGCCTCTGTTCAGGAATGATGGGTGGTTTCCACATTGTACCCAACTTCTCTCTTGGACACTCCCCTGCATTAGAGCCCCATTTGGGCACAGTTTCCAGACACCCATCCCTTTAATCATGGTAGCGGGGCTGACAGTTTGCTGAGTGAGCTGCCATGGTGGGTGACAGTCTTTCATTCATCTCAAAACTTAAAGTTCTCATCTGAGCCACTGTGGGCTCAGTAATGATTCCTGCCTGTTAAAAATTGAGGATTGGAGATCAGTACCTTCAGTACTGGAGTCTTGGGCCTCACTGAGCCATCAGACCATAGTAAAAGCAAACCAGCTCTTGCTTCTCAACATAGCAGAATAAGCACAGAGCACAGAGCTACAGGCATCCTCTCCTCCAGCACTGCCGTATCTGGACCTAGAATCTGTGCTGCAGAAATTTCTTGGAAAGGAACTCTATGGACAGAGTAGTTCAGACATCTGCCATTTGCTCCTAGATTCATTGTCCATTGTCCTCTGCCAGGATCCCTATGCTGAAGGGCTCTCAATAGTCAAGCAGATACACTGGTCTCTCCTAGATAGTCATTTGTTCCTCTCCTTGGCTACTCCAGTGCTTGCTCAAGAGGTCCATTCCTAAGTACGTGTGGTGTGAGCATGGGGACTATACATGGGCTCAGCAATAGAGCAGATCTGTCTTCTTCCCCTGCAGATTGCGCATCTGTAGAGCTTTATGCAGAATCCCTGAGATGACATTATTTCCTGGGAACTACCGGCCTGAACAGGTGGATTACATTAGACTCTTCCACTCCTGAAGGGCAATGCCCTGTCTTCAGAGGGACAGACACAATCCTGGTAGAAATCATCCACCCACCCTGGCCATAGCAATGCTGTCTATACTATACTCACGGGATGCCTTATCTATCTCCATGTTAATTCCACATCCCATCATCTCTGACCAAAGATACATTTTAGGGCAAAGGAAATGCAGCATTAACGGCCATCTGAAGGCTCATCAGAGTCCCAGATTTGTCAACTTTTTATGTTCCCATAGTAGGTAGTATATGCTTTAAACCAGCAGCTAATGTATGGTGTCATAACCCCATCAAAGTGCATGAGTGTCTGGGAACCAAGTGGGGGTTATGGGAGTGACACCTCTTTCTAGTGTTTCCCATTAATCTATTGCTGCTAGTGCCATTAAACAACTCTGGATCATATTTCTGGATCCTGATACTTTAAGACTCTGCTGTCTCTGCATCAAAACACATACAACCAGATACAAACTCTGCAGGCTGATTGCGCATGGTAGGAGGATCTGTGCCATAGGAAGGAAGGGCAAGAGGGGTCCAGTCTCACTGACCTGTTAGCATCTATATGGTGGATGTGGCATGTCTCATGAAAGGACTTTGGACAAGTATCACAGCAGAACAGCTTTCCGGGTCCACGGCAAACCTCACATATATTTGAGTTTCCTGGCTAGAAGGGGAATAATGCAGACATCACTGGAATCAGTGAGACCCCGGAAGCTCAACATGTTGAGATTCTAGAACACATGACCTTTGCTTGTACCCAGGTGACACTTTTAAATTTTTTCTCATCAAAATATTAAGGAACAACACTGAGTGAAGATTTTAGAAGAAGACATTCTGGTCTGTAGTGAAGTTTGGGAGGAAAGGGCCGTTAAGACCATTAAAGTTTTCTTTATTGAGACAGATTCTGACACAAATGAACAATAACCACAAAAAAGGATGAGTTAGAGATTATCTGAGAAATTTAGTATTTGGCTCAGGGATATAATACAGTGTCTTATCTAGTTGTCTACATTCATCATCTACATTGACTTGTTGAAGAGTAATTTACTGAGAATTTAATATAACGGATTATACTTCTAACATATCACCGCATCCTATTTTCTTGGCCATAAGCTCCTCATGATTTGAAGGTCCTGGAGAGGAGTTCCTGCACTGTGGACTCCGTGACTGGAGGGCTCCTGGGCCTGTGACAGTACCTCTGGGGTGGAAAGATGTGGCCACAGATGGCCAGGTAGTTGCCAGGGAGGACAGAGCTCTTGGCTCTGGGAGCCTGTGGGAAGATGTTCTATGATTTAGTTCGATATGTAAGGTGTGGAGATGCCATCTCCAAATGGTCAGGGATTGTGGTAACAGTGACCACCACAACTGAGGCCATACCCCCATTTTCTAAGCACATAGAAAACCCTGATGGAAGGGCCCACAAAATTCGTTGATACTGGATCAATCTCAATATGTGGGACCTTTAACTAAATTTAACTTCATTTAATGAAATTAAGCATTTGATAGTGTTTTATCTAAGTATTGTGGAGTAACAAACACATGTAACAAACACTAGAATTAATAGACCGAAATAAGACTTGTTCAAGGAATGAGCCCATGTTGGGTAAAAGAAATACATTTTTTTCCCTGCTGTTTTTTGTGTATGTGTCTATGTAATAATCTATGTGGCAATAACATGTGAATCCCTACGTGCTACAATTTCTTTGTAAGATGGTTGTGTGCCTGGCCTGGAAAAATGCCCAGAAGGATGAGCACCGGGCTCCTCTTCTGGGGCCACCTGAACAGCAAGAGAGCCAATTGAGGAAGACTATGTGGTGGGGAAACATTTCATCCAGCTCTACACCTAGATGAAAAGATGAAAATATCTTGTCTATATCATGGGCTGGAGGAAGGATTTACATCCTCGTGTGACAATCTAGGTACAAAATAATGCACAAAGCGAGTGAGCACGAGAGAGCATGAGAAAGCATAAGCCAGGGGAAGGGACAGCAGGAGAGAGAGAGGCAGGCTCGATTAGGAGGAAGTCTGATATGGGGCTCGATGCCAGGACTCTGAGATCAGGACTTGAGCTGAAGGCAGGTGCTTAGCCAACTGAGCCACCCAGGCACCCCAATACTCTGCTTCTTTTTTTCAGATATTCAATTCATCACCAGTCCTGCTGATCCCATTTCTCAAATATCCCACCTCCTTCTCAGTGTTTCTGTGAGGTCCAAGGCCACGAGGATGCAGAGGCCCTTCTAGCAACACTGTCTTACTAGGCAAAGAACAGCAGCCTGCTTTTTGGGTTCTAAATGGTAATAGAATATCATCCTTGTGCCCAATGTGCTGATGTGAATCGGGGGCATATCTCAATTTGTAAATTCTTCTCATCTATAAATTCAATAAAAGAAAAAGAAGAGACACAAAAATCACACATAAGAGGAAATTCTAGGTTCTTGTGTTTTGCCCATGCGCTCCCTTTATTGAAAGGCAAAATTTAAGGAATAGGTTGTCAGGGTCATCCCTGGACACATCCCTACATGGGCCATGTAAACATTTTTCTCTTTTGTCAGAACAGATGACACTCATGGATGCTGACCAATGCTGGGTCGAGGTTTCTGGACCATCATCTTACAAAGTGCACTGTAGATAGGCCCTGAGAAAGAACGAATAAACATGCCGATCCTGTGTTGGAAAGCTCATGGTCTGGGAAGCCCGTAACCCTGACACATATCTCTTTAACCTTTTTAGTAAGAAACTTGTCCTTTTGCTTGACAGTAGTTCTCAACCTGATGTACGATAGAATCATCTGGAGGGCTTTAAAAAAATCCTGATGCCCGAGGCCCCATCCTCAGAGATTCAATTAATCACATGTGAGTTTGGTTGTTTGCTTCAGCAGGGCGGGGACATAGGCAGTAGGTTTTAAACATTCCCCAGTTGGCTTTCAGGTGCAGTCATTCATGGAGACCCCTGGCTTCAAAAGCAGTGGTTTCTGGATCAGCAGAAGCAGCATCCATTGAACAGCAGTGGCCCACAACTTTGGCTGTGCATTAAAACCAGCGGAGGAGCTTTGGAAAATACTGACCACGCAGAGGAGCTTTGGAAAATACTGACCATAACATCAGAACCTCTGTGGGCGGGACCTCCAGCTGACTGCCCTGTGCAGCCAAGGTTGGGAGCCCAAGATCGAGAGGGATTTCTCCCAGCAAAGCCTCGGAGCTGTGAGTACAGTCATTATCGGCCTATGACATCAGTCACAGAAAGGTTATGAAAAGGAGTGAGGACATTTTTGTTAGAAGAATTGCCTTCTTATCTTCACAGAGGGCTTGGTTGTGAGCTGCAAGAAATAACCCTCCATGTCCATTCCAGTTCTCAGAAAATTTGCACAGACCCCAGAGATGAGAGATGTTCTAATACTCAAGGGTCCCACCTCCAGCAGAGGAATGGGAGTGGTGTGGATGCATCTAGATCGTGCTGCGCAATGCATTTGCTAGAAGGCCAGAGGGCACAGCAACCCTTTTCTATCCCCTCTTGGTAGGCATCCTGTATCAGTACAGCTGCTCATCATTCTATAGTGAGAGGTTCCCCCTGGAGTTGTGCAAAAAAGGTGACTGTGCCTAATACATGGATCTTGTTGCAATGAAAGCAATCAAAGTGTCATTCAGCTTAAATGGAGGGGCCATCTGTGATGTCGGCCAACTTTAAAGTAGGGCCTATGAGATCAGAAGGGTCTGCACATAATCGAGCTCTAGCCAAGCAATTTGAGTAAAAATGTCTGTGATTTGCTAGCTTCAGTCTTAGCCAGCTCAGTACCCTGGTGGCTCCCTTGAGACAGACTCCAGGGTCTCCACAAAGGACCCTGCAGCTACTTCTCTGCAGTCTCCACCTGCCCCGTGTACATTTCTCAGCAGGACTCATGCCAGGGTCCACCCCTGGACTTGCCAGCTTAGCCCACCCAGCCTGTTCCTTCTGGCCGATGCTTCAAACCATCTGAGCTATCTTGGAGTGCGTGTTTGTCGTCTTCCTTCCCTCCCTTTTCCCCTTCTTTAAAATGCTGCGATTCTCCCAAATGTGCTCCTTACCCCTAATTTGCAGGCCAGCCTTGGCTATTACCACTTTAAGTCCTGGCTCTAGAGACCCCAGTAGTCTAGTCCTCTGACTCCCATACTCACTTTTGAGGGGAAATAAGGAAACAGGAAGGTTTCCCTGAACAAATGGAAAGGAGACTTTCATGCAGAGACACCAGCTCCCAAATCAGCTCCCTGGTGTGGGTAACGCGTCTGCCATTCTCTGCTCATCACACCCAAGGCGCGCTCCAACTGAGTGTGCACGTGTAGCAGGGAAACCCAGCAATGACACAGGTAATGTATGGAGGGATAAGGCCTGGATTATTCTGGGGTCACGGGTGAGGGAGTAAGTACTTACATAAGGGTCAAAAAAGTTGTTGCTGCTAGACTGAAAAGAGAGAAAGATTGAGTGACAATATTGAATATGATTTTTCATTAACCACACATTTAAGCAAACTTCTTTATGTAAAGGATTCATGCCATGGCCCTCCCTTTGTTTCATAGCTGTGTTTATAAACAGGGTCTGGATGGCTAACTGGAGAATGAGGAAACATGAAATTATATGTCCGTGACGGTTTGGCCCAATGCAAGTTTTCTTCTCCAGCTATCAGACCCAAAGCAGGCCTTTCTGAGCCCGGCCTGAATTCTACAGATAGAGTTGGAGCTGCAAGGAGGGAATCAGCCTGAGGATTAAATGTCCACAGCTCCCAGCAACCACAGCGCCCAGAGTCCTGGATGCCGTGCAGGTGTCCTAGAGAATCCCACTGCCTTCTGCAGCTCACCCAGGGCATAGCCCTGAAAAGAAAATGGGTCTAAGGTCCCCAGTCCTGTACCACTTCTTCCTGAAGCTAAGCACCTCTCCACTTTGTCCTGAATCCCAAAAGCTTGCATTGACCTTGGATATCTGTGGACTGACTTGGCCTCATTCAGCCTGGAACCATGCCTGCCTCTGCTTCTACCTCCAGTCCGAGGCAGTGAGGCCACAGATAAGACACTCAGTATCTTATCTGCCACGGCCACTGGCCAAGCATAAGTTTAGTGCTCAATGTGTGCTTACAGGTGTTTGTTGAATGGATACATAAGTGCACAAACACATGAACAAGTTGTCACTTAGGAGATGAGTTTTCTTCGCAGCCAGTAAATGATCAGCTCGAAGTTTTCGGTCTTATTATCCCAGGACACCTCAGCTATCACCATCGGGTTTAACAGGAATCTTATGAGCAGGAAAACTGCCAGTAGCACCCCCTGTCATTTGATGGCACAGGGAATAGAAGCCTAGGGGCCGGGAAGGAAGAGACTCTGGAGAGCTGCTCTGAGAACTGAGGTAGTCACACCTTAAGAGCTGTAAGCCCAGAGGCACCTGAGAGGCATCTGTGATGAAGGGATGGGAGATGGCCAACTCCCCTGATTAACACACACTGAGTTACCCTTGACTCCCTAGCACTGGACAGAGAAGTTTGCTCTTAATGAACAGAGCAAATAGTGTGTCTTTCTCTAGAAAATCCAGTGGATACAAGCTCCAGCAACTAAGTCTCTAGCATAAAGTCAGTGGAGCAGTTAGCCCCAGAAGCCAGCTTTGTGAAGACTGTGACTTTTTGGTGCAGCAGAGGTAGACCAAAGTCACATCTCTGGGAGGTTAGAAAAATGAAATTCTTCTATCTGCCTGTGCCCCACACAGTTTCTCTCTCACACTCACTCTAGAAGAGGCCAATGGAAGATGTTAACTATCCCACCTCCTTCCTTGGAATCCATGCAGCATCGAAACCACTGGTTCATGAACTCCACATGTGACTTTGAAGGAAAGAGAATTCACCTCCATAGATTGAACTAAGGTTTGCAAAGCCCCTCTGGTGAAGCCTGATGTTTTCACTCCCAAACCATCTCCCTGGTGTGGCGTCTCCACAAAGCAAAAGATCTTCCAGGTCAGCAGTGTCTCACTCCCACACACCAGTCTTCCGCTCTCCCTCCTCTCTAAGGTGATATCTCCATAAAGGAAAGGAATGTTCCCTTAAAGAAGGATCCCTTGAAGAAGGACTCAGTGTGAATGTGCGTGTGTGCATGTGAAGGAGAGGAAAGATACAAAAGAAAGGGGGAGACTGTGATATAGGTGGTTTGCTCCACCAGGTGACATATGGCTATTATTCATCCTAAGGGGGTGAGACATAGGCCGAAAGTCATGTGATAATTACCTTTCTTCTTTTTCTTCTTCTTGGCGGGTCTGGTAGGTATTTATTCTGAAAGAGAAATGGGATTAATGCTACGATGGGTTCTTGTTTCTACTCTGCAAGCTTGGTATTTCCAGCTGCCTTCCAGATATATCCCACTGTCAACATAAATTCAAAGTGTCTTCATGGAAAAGAATGCCCCTCTCCAAATCTGTAACACACTGTTCTCTCTTGCCAGGCTCAGCTTTAAGGTAAGCTTTAAAAACCACATCCTCTCTTACTTTCCTCATAGCCTTGCCAGCTTTCCCTTCCTGATGTCTTCTATACTCACTGCTTCCTTTTCCATCCCCCAGGACCCCTCTAGCTTGTGACTTTATACCTGACATGCTACAGCTACTCCACTGGCACATACCTGCTGAGTGATGGGCAAGGAGCAGGCCCCATCAGTGGCCCTAGGCACACAAAGGTGT
The DNA here is from genome assembly GCF_011100685.1 of Canis lupus familiaris. Classification (NCBI taxonomy): domain Eukaryota; kingdom Metazoa; phylum Chordata; class Mammalia; order Carnivora; family Canidae; genus Canis; species Canis lupus. The sequence continues at coordinate 42,809,278 of NC_049246.1, read as the reverse complement.
CTAGGTCTTTGCGGAGACAAGTGGGAAGAGCCATGATAGAGTGGGTAGGGATGATGAAGTGTGAACTGTGCTCTCACAGAGTATTTTGGGGTTCAGAGATGGGTCAGTGTGGTAGGCTCTAATGGCCCCCACAGATGGTCAGATCCCAAACCACAGACCTCTGAATTATGTGAAGTGGTAAAAAGGTGTAATTTAATTAAGGATCTTGCAATGGGGAAATCATTCTGATGATCTCTATGGGGCCAATGTAATGACGTGCGTCCTCTTGCCAGAGAGGCCAGAGGGTCAGTGTGAGTATTAGGAAAGGTAATGACAGAACATGAGGTTGGAGTGACGTCAGGAAGGGCCTTCAGCCCAGGAATGCAGGCAGCTTCCAGATGCTGAAAAAGGCAAGGAGCAAATTCTCCCTGGAAGGCTCCAGAAAGAACCAGTCCTGCCCACACCTTAACTTGAGCCCAGTTAAAGTGATTTCAGACTTCTAGCCTCCAGAATTGTTAAGATAATGGATTTGTGGGTTTTTTTTTTTGTTTTGTTTTTGTTTTTGTTTTTGCGGTGTTTTAAGCCACCCAGGTTGTAAAGAATTGTTAGAGCAGCCACAGGAAGCAAGTGTAGTGAGTGTGTGCTGTTTGAGCTGGGCCTTGGAGGCTGGGCGAGGGTGTATCAGGCACAGAGGCCGTGAAGGTCGGGTGAAGTCTTCGTGGCTGCCAGCACTCCACCTTCCAGCCCATCTTGCATGCTCTGAGCAGATTAATACTTCTAAAGCAGTGTTTCACCGGTGTTAGTCCCTAACTCAACCACACCCACCCGCCCTCCCCCGCCCTCGCCACCCTCATGATCTCTCCATGCCTGCAGAAGTGTCTAGACTCCTTCCTCCAGCCTCAAGATCTCTTCCATCAGCCCAACCCATGTATTTAACCTTATTACCCTTATTTCCTGACAAATCATGGGCAGGATTTTCATGCCATCCTTTCTCTGTAGAATGCCTCCTTCCCACATTTTTGCTCATCAGGACTATTCTTTCAAGACTCAGCTCAGTGCACACTGTTCCATGAAAGTGTCCTTAACCTCAAGGCCGGAAATGACCTTCCCTCCCCAGAGCCACTGCATGTCTTCCTGCCGGAGCCCCTCCTTAGAGCACCGCCAGGCTTGCAGTCCTGTGGTGATGAGGCTGGTGTGCTGCCTGCTGCGTGAAGGAGGTGCTGTGACCATGCAGCCTTCCTCCTACACGGCTGGGGCTCAGACCTTATAGTCCCCTGGGCTTTAGATGTGTCTCAATAGATATTTGCAGAACAAAGAGCTTTTCTTTATCATTAGAACAGCACAAGGAAGGGCCCTCTGGGTCAAGTGAAAGAGTCAGAAGGCTCAAGTTCATCTTCAACAGAGACCCAGTCCATTTTGTCCACATGAGGGGTCCAAAGGAGGCGTTTTGGGAGGTGGGTAGAGGGATAGGGTAACTGGGGGGACAGGTAATTGGGTGATGGGCATTAAGGAAGGCGCGTGATGTGACGAGCGCTGGGTGTTATATGCAAACTGATGAATTATTGAACTCTACATCTGAAACTAATGATGTGCTCTATGTTGGCTAATTGAATTTAAATAAAAAAACAGATGCAATTTATCTATATTCTTTTCCATGAATGAATTTCAGAAGGCGATCAAAAGAAATAATGTTGGGACACCTGGGTGGGTCAGTGGTTGAGCATCTGCCTTCGGCTCAGGATGTGATCCTGGGGGTCCTGGAATCTAGTCCTGCATCAGGCTCCCCGCAGGGAGCCTGCTTCTCCCTCTGCCTATGTCTCTGCCTCTCTCTCATGAATAAATAAATATTTTTAAAAAGAAAAAGAAAAGAAATAATATTAAAACTTTCTGTAATCCAGGAAACACCCATACCGATGGGCTATCTTCAGATACATGTAGTTCTATTTTGCTACTTTAAACATTGGCCTCCAAAGTCTAAGACCCCCGCTCCCCACTTAAATGCTTACCTGGGACCACATTACATAGTGGTGATTATTCATGGCCCCATCAGGGCCATAGTTTACTGTCCTACCTTCAAAAGGATAAGAGTTCATGCATTTAGAGGATGAAGCTGTAACATAAAGCAGCCAAGATGCTTCTGAGAGCAATGTTAGACCTGGGCAAGACCCTTGATTTAAGCCACTTGTCCTTGGAATACCTCAATCAGGTCTTTCAGGGGAAATCCGCCACATCTCACACTCATCTTCCAGTTCTTGGATCGTGAGTGGTTTCCTTCAACTTCAAATTCCCTGAGAGTGAACCAGCTTCCATTCTCACCCTTTATACACTTCTCTGAGGTTCCTATGAAACCAAAACAAGGAGTTGCCAGGGAGCGGCGCTCCCCCCCCCCCCCCCCCCCCCCGCCCCCCAGCCGACCGACCGTGGAATCCCCAGAATGTGGCCTGGCCATGGATCTGGCCCACCCTTCTTGGGCCCAGAAACTACAGCAGGAAAGCTGAGATCCCCCTCAGGGGCCCCAGAAGCAGCTCAGAAGGCAAGGGCAGGAGGGGAATTCCTGCCCTGTATGCAACGTCTTTGACCTTTGTGCATACGTCTTTGACCTTTGTGCAATGAGGACAATAATTAGCACCAACATTTATTTTTAAAATGTATTTCACTGTATTCAAAAGTGAAAAAATACTGAACGGTTCTGAAAATGAATGAGCAAGATTCTTTTCCTCTACTTCTGTGAGAGCCAGGCTGAGTTTCAGAGGGGGCAAATGAAGCTGACAGGTGGCCATGTGGCAGCTGTCACCACAGCCACATCTGCCTCCGCTTGTACAATGTCGATCATCCAGCTAATGGCAATCAATTATTTCTCATATTTTGAGGGTGCTTGCGTGGCTCAGTCGGTTGAGCATTTGTCTCCTGATTTTGGCTCAGGTCAGGATCTCAGGGTCATGAGATTGAGCCCTGTGTTGGGCTCCACACTGAGCATGGAGTCTGCTTGGAATCCCCTCTCTCCCTCTGCCCCTTCCCCCTCTTTCCCTCTCTCTCTCTCTTAAAAAAATTATTTCTCATATTTTGGACTCATTGCTACTTTATGGGAAAAGTATTATAGAAATGTCATCAAGTGGGAAAAGTTAAATTACACATCTGCAATATGGTTACAGAGCAAACATTGATACTTCTTCGTGCCTAAAGAACTGTATTTGGGGAGGGGAGAATCAATTATGGCAGAGGAACATTTGTACTGTACTTTAACAGTTATGAATTGCGAAGTATTTCATATCTGTCATTTCATTTCTTTCCCCTTATAATAACACAGTGAGGCAAAGTTTTATTATTATTCCCATTTTGTACAGGAGGAAGTTCAGGATAAGAGACAGTAGCAGTTTGGCCCAGATGAGACAGACACTTGTGGTGTCCCTGAAGCTCAAATCTGGGTTGTCTAATTCTAAACACGATGCTCCTCCCCACTAACACAAGGCCGCACAGAAGAATGGGGCTGTGAAGGTTGTTACCAGATTACTCAACGTGTACATTTTCCACCCTCATGTTGAAGTACTTGATCTTGCATTGGGTGCTGGATAGGCATCTTGTGGACATTTTCCATGGGGAGAGGAGAGATGCTCTGTTACATGTAAGCATGGAAATGCCATCCTTGCTCCAGCCTATCTGGGATGCTGGGCAGAAAAGAGCTAACAGGGCAGACAGCAGGTTGCTATCTTTAGGAAGATTTATTTGCAAGGTTGGCTCTTGGCTGGCATTGGGGAACGTGCATTTGGGGAGTGGTCCCACCATTCCCAGAACTTAAAAGAGTGTCTCACTGTCTGAAGCTGTTTATATAAACAATATAAATAGTTTATGATGAACACTTGCTTTTCTTCTGGGCATCTGGAATTTTGGTGTGTGCTAGGCAGAGGACACCTACGTGACTAACCCCTGATAAAATCCTGGCCTCCGAGACTGGGGGCAGCCTCTCTGGTAGATGGCATTTCACACGTGTTGCTACAATTCATTGCTAGAGAATTAAGTGTATCCTGTGTGGCTTTACCAGGAAAGACTCCTGGAAACTGGCACCTGGCTTCCTTTGGACTTTGTTTTGTGTGTCTTTTCCTTCCTTGATTTTGCTTTGTGCCCTTTCAATCTAATAAATCATCACCATGCGTTCACTATATGCTGAGTACTACAAATCCTCCTAGTGAATCATCAAACCTAAGGATGGTCTTGGGAGACTTCCAACACAGGTGTCTACTCCTTGAACAATATGTTATTCACACGGGTATGTTTTATTTGAAAAGCATAGAAGATCATGAAACCCACCTTGTTTCATTTTCTCCTTATATAAAATCCCCTTTGCCTCTCCACAGGTCACAGGAAGTTCTGGACGGTGAAAATCCATATGTGTATCTCTGGGAATTCTTGGACCTGCAAGAAGCATCTTTTTTTTTTTCATTCCATCTTTGTCTATATCTGTGCACTGTTTGAGATCCTTCAACTTGAGATCTTTCTTTTATAACTTAAAATGTATGGGAGAGCTTTTCCCCATGAACTGATTACTCTTCTGGGTCTTTCTTCTATGGCAGATTAGGTGCATGAAGATAACATCATTCTCCAAAACCCTATGTTAATAACCTTGTGTGGAGGTGTCTGAATCTCCAAATTTGTTGATCACGACTCGTCATTGTGCAGTGATTTTTCTCCTGCCATATTGCTGCTTTGGAGTTATGTAGCTGGAGATAAAACCTCAACTTTTAATTTATCTCCTTGCTTGAGTAATCAGCTGTTGGACAGAAAGCAGGATTGCAATAGGGCACCTGGCAGGGGCGCTTCTCCTTGCTTGTCTTCTCTCATTGCTCTCTGCTTTTGCACTTCTCCTTCGTGTGAGCTTTCTCTGTGGCTACAAAGGAAACTCAGGGTGGAATGTGCTAGAACTGAAAATTACTCAGGGCGGGAGCCCCTGCACATCCTTTGGGAGGGGCACTGGGATCTGATTCTGCTGAAGCAGGTATTGCAAGTCTTGAACTTAAGAAGCAGTAGCATCCGTTCCTGCCCTTCTGACTAACACTGGGGGGGATTCATTAAAGACACATTCTGGGGCTTCTCTCTGGAATGGAAAGGGTGGATGGCCATGGTCCTTCTAGAGTTAGTTCTGTTAGAGCTGGGATGAGCCTAGAAGGTCACTCAGTCTAATTCATCCACCACCCACCCATTTACAGAGAAGGAAATTGAGGCAAACTGCCCCCCGCCCCAAATGATAATCCAATGTCACACAACCAAAGGAAGTTTGGGAATTAGGACACAGGTCTTATATTACCACCCAGGGTTCCCATTAATGGGGAACCTATGGTTCTCCACAACGGGGGCAAGAGAAGGGTCAGCTAAATATCATGAATGTCATACCTTTTATTATTTTTTTTATGTTTACTTCTTCAAAAGTTATCAGTGTAGGTAAAGAAGCCCTGTACAGGCCCAAGGATGCCTGGAGTCCCTCAGATCAACTGGCTAATCAATGGATGGGTGTTATACCATCTTGCCTTGTTGTTGAAATTAATCAGGGCCAATGAATATCCTAACATTTGTTACTTGCTCTAAAAGCCAATTAAGAAAATTGACTTACCACTCAAAACACGGAGTATAAAATAAGAATTTAAAAATTACCTCTTTTTCTGCCTCTTCTCAAAGGCCCAGTGTTGGTTGTTTTTCTCCCTGAGAAAGTTAAAAAAAAATGCAAATGTCTATTGTTTATAACATTATATTGCAAATAGTAGTGTTTTACAAAAACACTATTCAAATGTAACTTTTTAGAAGCCTGTCTAGTACTTTAAGAAAAATAGCAAATATGTGAATGAATCAGGAGTCAGGAACTTTTTCCTGTAAATGGTCAGATAGTAAATACTTAAGGTAGATAATTGCTGTTATGACTACTCAAATCTGCTGTTGTATTATGAAAGCACCATGGATAATATGGAAATGAAAAGATGTGGCTGTGTACCAATAAAACTTTATTTACAAACAGCCAGTGGGCTGGATTTGTCCTCCAGGCCACAATTTGTGGAACCCTGGCCTAGACTTAGTTACAAAGATGATACTTGGCTGAGAGTCATCTTTTACTATTAACTCCAAATAAGTTTGAACCAGTGTTTTGTGGATTTCTGAAGCAAATGGATGAGAAGAATAGTGAAGTTAGACATCTACTGAGTGCTTCTTGTGTGTCAAGAACTATCCTTAGACCTTGCCTCCATTAACTTACTTCATCCCTAGAACAAATTATCAAACAGGAACTAATACTCTCCTCATTTTACAGATGAGAAAAATCAATGCTCAGAGATAATAATACAGATTAAATGAAGGTATGGAAGATTTCCTTTGATAAAGAGACAGAAATAAAAGTCAGTAATACAAGGTCTCAAGGGAGATTTCATGGTGGAATCTACCAGTCAGATAGCTACCCAAATTCCTAAACTTAAAAGAAGATTTTTGTGCTGAAAGTGGTGGCAAAAATGAACAGAGTTCAAAACAACTCAATGAAGGGGAACTTAACAGAAATTGGTGCCCACGTTCTAAAAAATGTAGGGTTAGAGATAGAACAAAGCGTTGACTTAAAAAATGTTCCAGAAGAACGTAGTATCTGATTAATGTGTTGATTGTGTTCAAAAAAAGAGTGAGTCATGTCCATGTCCATGTCTGGGTATGCCATTACTCAAAAGTGTTTGAATGTTGAAGTCAGGGACACACACTGGATGCTTTTTCTTTCTAAAGGTCTGTGCCCATGGCTGGTATCCTTGGGTACTAATTTTGATAGTTCAAGTCTCAGGAGAAAATGTCCTCCAGATATTCAACCATAACTGGTCTTTCCTCTAAACAGATTATAATCAGATGAGGCTGGAAAGGATTTTTTCCTTCAATCAAGCACAAAATGCCTTCATTCTGGGGGCTTTTCCTATTACAATTACCCAAAGGATTTTTAAAATCCCATCAAGATAAAAATGGGCCCATGAGATAGTTATTGATGATTCCTGTTCCAAGAGGAATCACATCCCAAGGTCATGCATATTCTACCCTACAAAGTATTACCCTTCAGAAGTTTACCAAGATATTATGAAGGTACACTGAAAGGAGAGATTCTCAGACCTGCATAAAAGAATCATAAGCATGGCTATTGATACTAAAGACTTAAGACGTGTAAAATAGGGAAAATGTACATCGCAAATAAATACAGAAGATTTATTTAAAAATTGCTCTGCATTGTTGAGTTCCAAAGAACATGATTGTGCCAAGTATAGTAATTAGTATGGTTGCCAGGTGTAAAAAGTCACCCACGCAAGTGTGACTCTGTGGAAGAGCCCTCTCCTATCATTCATGGTGCTGAAGTGGTAGGTATACCCAGGAAAATAAGCCAGCTCTGGCTTATTCTCCCTCCCCTCCTCCCTCCTTTCTCTATCCTCTCTCTCTTTTCCTGCAAGGGTCAAGACCCACGGTCTCATGAGAAGACACTTGTGCTCTCTGCTTTCTTCTTGCTCTCTCTGTCCTCTCCTTTCCCATGAGGTAACCAAACTTAAACCCTAGCCCTGGTTATAATCTGAGTATGTTGAGCAGTGGTCATTATTGGCAAACATACATTCTCTTCCTCTCAGTTTCCTTCTGTTTAAATCCTCTTGTGACTAGTGTGTGAGTTAGACTCTCTGTTCATCCAAAACACAGGATATGAAGCTCAATCTGAGGCTGAGATTGGCCTTGGAGGGAAGTCAAGCTATTATTATTTATTTTACTTTATAGATGAGTAAACTGAGGCAGAACAGGTAAAGCGACACACTCAAGTCCACACAATTACCTCATGTCATGGAACATCAGGAAGAACAGCCACATCACTTGTGAGTTACACAGTGTTTCATGGCTACAACTACTTCCAGCCCTGAACGTTATCAGTTCAGCAGAGGCAGCACTGCGGTGGCACTTGGGCCCCAGTTTCTGATTGCAGATTCATCATCAAATTACTTTTTTGTGGTATTATCATCTCTCTCTCTGTCACATTCTGGAATTGACTAAATCTGATATATTTCTCAATAGTACAGCTACATAAAGCAATAGGGAAGTAGGCTTGTTACTAAAAACATGTAATAGAACATGAGAATTTAGATGTTTAGTTGCTGAAAATGGAAAATGTATACTTTTTTTTAAATTAAAAAAATTGTTTTTACCTTTTGGTTTGCCTCTGCTCCATAGGGCTCTGCTAATTAGACTTTGGATTCTATGTCTGCCTCTCCTTCTCACTGAGAAAACAAAAATATAAAAAATGCAGCTCACATGCTAGTAAACAGCCAATGCAACAATGAAGAAATCAAAGAAGAAATAAAAAATACATAGAAACAAATAGAAATGAAGACACAACAGTCTAAAACAGTCCTTGGGACAAAGTAAAAGCAGTTCTAAGAGGGAAATTTATAGTAATAAAAGAATACCTTAAGAAACAAGAAAAATCTCAAATACATAATATAACCTTATACCTAAAGGAACTAGAAAAAAAAACAAACAAAACCCAAAGTTAGTGGAAGGAAAGAAATAATAAAGATCAGATCAGAAATAAATGACATAGAGACAAAAAAAAAAACCAGTTGAAAATACTAATGAAACAAAGAGCTAGTTCTTTGAAAAGGTTCTTTGAAAAGCAAAATTAACAAACCTTTAGTCAGACTTAAGAAAAAAAAAAGAGCGGAAACAGAATCAGAAATGAAAGGAGAAATAAGAATAAACACCACAGAAAAACAAAGGATTATAAAAGAATGCTACAAAAAATTATATGCTAATGCATTGGGCAACCTACAAGAAATGGACAAATTCCTAGAAACACACAATCTTCCAAAATTGAATTAGGAAGAAGTAGAAAATCCAGACTTATTACTAATAATGGAATTGAATTGATAAAAAACAAAAACAAAAAACCTCCCAACAATCAAAAATCTAGGACCAGATGGATTCACAGGTGAATTCTTCCAAACTTTTAAAGAAGAGTCAATGCCTGTTCTTTTCAAACTATTTCAAGAAAATAGAAGAGGAAGGAAAGCTTCCAGATATAGTCTATGAGGCCAGCATTACCCTCAAAACCAAAGACTAAAAAAAAAAAAAAAAAAAAAAAGAGAGAGAAGAAGAAGAAGAAGAAGAAGAAGAAGAAGAAGAAGAAGAAAGTAAGTAAAGGGAAGAGACCTACAGGCTACTATCCCTGATGAACATAGATACAAAAATCCTTAACAGGGATCCCTGGGTGGCGCAGCGGTTTGGCGCCTGCCTTTGGCCCAGGGCGTGATCCTGGAGTCCCGGGATCGAATCCCACATCGGGCTCCCGGTGCATGGAGCCTGCTTCTCCCTCTGCCTGTGTCTCTGCCTCTCTCTCTATCATGAATAAATAGATAAAATCTTAAAAAAAAAATCCTTAACAATATATTAGCAAACTGCATTCAACAGTACATTAGAAGTATCACTAATGATGATCAAGTGGAACTTATTCTAGAAATGCAAGGATGATTCAATATTTGCCATCCAACCAATGTGACACACCACATCAACAGAATGAAGGATAAAAATCATGTGATTATTTCAAAAAAAGCAGAAAATGCATTTGAAAAATTCAACAATCCATTATGATAAAAACTCTCAACAAAGTGAGTCTATAGGAAACATACCTCTGCATAATAAAGGCCATATATGAAAAACCTACAGCAAATATCATACTCAGTGGTGAAAAACTGAGAACGTTTCTTTTAAGATCAGGAATAAGAGAAGGATGTCCACTCTCACCTCTTTTGTTCAACATAGGACTAGAAGTCCTAGCCACAGAAGTCAGACAAGAAAAAGAAATAGAAGGCATTCAGATTGGTAAGGAAGAAGTTAAACTACCATTATTTACAGTTGACATAGACTAGCCATAGAAAGCCCTAAAGATTCCACAGAAAAACTATTAGAAGGACAAATAAATTCAATAAAGTAGAGGCTGTAAATTAATACATAGACATTGATTGCATTTCTATACACTAACAATGAAGTAGAGAAAGAGAAATCAAGAAAGCAACACCATTATCCAGCCTTATTAAAAAGAAAAAAGACTCAAATTAATAAAATCATCAACGAAAGAGGAAAGATCACAACCAATAGCAAGGAAATACAAACGATTTTAAAAACGTATTATGAGCAGCTATATGCCAATAAATTAGGCAATCTAGAAAAATATGGATGCATTTCTGGAAAACCACAAATTACCAAAACTGGAACAGGAAGAAATAGAAAACCTGAACAGGCCAATAACTAGGGAGGAAATTGAAGCAGTCATCAAAAACCTCCCAAGACACAAAAGTCCAGGGCCGGATGGCTTCCCAGGGGAATTATATCAAACGTTTAAAGAAGAAATAACACCTATTCTACTAAAGCTGTTCCAAAAGATAGAAAGAGATGGAATACTTCCAAATCCGTTCTGAGGCCAGCATCACCTTAATTCCAAAACCAGACAAAGACCCCACCAAAAAGGAGACTTATAGACCAATATCCCTGATGAACACGGATGCAAAAATTCTCAACAAGATACTAGCCAATAGGATCCAACAGTACATTAAGAAGATTACTCACCATGACCGAGTAGGATTTATCCCCGGGATGCAAGGCTGGTTCAACACTTGTAAAACAAGCAAGGTGATAGATCACATCAACAAGAGAAAAAACAAGAACCATATGATCATCTCAATAGATGCAGAGAAAGCATTTGACAAAATACAGCATCCATTCCTGATCAAAACTCTTCAGAGTGTAGGGACAGAGGGTACATTCCTCAGCATCTTAAAAGCCATCTACAAAAAGTCCACAGCAAATATCATTCTCAGAGGGGAAAAACTGAGAGCCTTTCCCCTAAGATCAGGAACACAACAGAGATGTCCACTCTCACCACTGCTATTCAACATAGTACTGGAAGTCCTAGCCTCAGCAATCAGGCAACAAAAAGAAATAAAAGGCATTCAAATTGGCAAAGAAGAAGTCAAACTCTCCCTCTTCACAGATGACATGACAGACACATAGGTCATTGGAAGAGAATAGAGAACCCAGAAATGGACCCTCAACTCTATGGTCAACTAATATTCAACAAAGGAGGAAAGACTATCCACTGGAAAAAGGACAGTCTCTTCAATAAATGGTTCTGGGAAAATTGGACAGCTACGTGCAGAAAAATGAAACTAGACCACTCTCTTACACCATACACAAAGATAAACTCAAAATGGATGAAAGAACTAAATGTGAGACAAAAATCAATCAAAATCCTAGAGGAGAACACAGGCCACATCCTTTTTGAACTTGGCCACAGCAACTTCTTAGAAGATACATCTATGAAGGCAAGAGAAACAAAAGCAAAAATGCACTCTTGGGACTTAATCAAGATAAAGAGCTTCTGCACAGCAAAAACAAAAAAAAACAAACCCCCCCCCCCCAAAAAAAAACAAAAAAACAGTCTACAGAATGCGAGAAGATATTTGTAAATGACATATCAGAAAAAGGGCTAGTATCCAAGATCTATAAAGAATTTATTAAACTCAACACCCAAGAAACAAACAATCCAATCATGAAATGGGCAGAAGACATGAACAGAAATCTCACAGAGGAAGACATAGACATGGCCAACAAGCACATGAGAAAATGCTCCGTCACTTGCCATCAGGGAAGTACAAATCAAAACCTCAACGAGAGAGAGATACCACCTCACACCAGTGAGAATGGGGAAAATTAACAAGACAGGATATAACACTTGTTGGAGAGGATGTGGAGAAAGGGGAATCCTCTTGCACTGTTGGTGGGAATGTGAACTGGTGCAGCCACTCTGGAAAACTGTGTTGGTTCCTCAAAGAGTTAAAAATAGAGCTACCCTGTGACCCAGCAATTGCACTACTGGGGATTTACCCCAAAGATACAGATGTAGTGAAAAGCCGAGACACCTGCACCCAATGTTTCTAGCAGCAATGTCCACAATAGCTGAACTGTGGAAGGAGCCTCTCGGTGTCCATCAAAAGATGAATGAATAAAGAAGATGTGGTCTATACATACAATGGAATATTACTCAGCCAGTAGAAATGACAAATACCAACCATTTGCTTCAACGTGGATGGAACTGGAGGGTATTATGCTGAGTGAAGTAAGTCAATCGGAGAAGGACAAACATTATATGGTTTCACTCATATGGGGAATATAAAAAAATAGTTGAAGGGATTATAGGGGAAAGGAGAGAAAATGAGTGGGAAAAATCAGAGCGGGAGACAGAACATGAGAGACTCCTAACTCTGGGAAATGAACAAGGGGTAGTGGAAGGGGAGGAGAGGTGGGAGGATGGGGTGACTGGGTGATGGGCACTGAGGGGGGCACTTGACAGGATGATATCACTGGGTGATATGCTACATGTTGGCAAGTTGAACTCCAATAAAAAATACACATACAAAAAAAGGGTAAAAAAAAAGAAATCAACTTCACTTATATGTGTAACAAAAATAACAAAATTCCTAGGAATAAACTTAACCAAGGAGATGAAAGACCAATATTATGAAGACTATTGATGAAAGAAATTGAAGATGACACAAACAAATGGAAAGATATTTCACGCTCATGGATAAATAAACGTCAAAATGTCCATAGAACTCAATATACAGATTTAATGCAATCTCTATGAAAATGTCAACAACATTTTTCACAGAAATAGAACAAATAATACTAGAATTTGTATGGAACCACAAAGACCCCAAATAGCCAAAGCAATCTTGAGAAAGAACAACAAAGCTAGAGATATCACACTCCCAGATTTCAAAATATATTACACAAAGCTATAGTAATCAAAACAGTATGGTATTGGCAAAGAAACACACATACAGATCAGTGGAATGGAATAGAGAGCCTAGAAATAAACTCATGCTTATATGGTCAATTAATTTATGACAAAAGAGGAAAGAATATACAACGAAGAAAAGACAGTCTCTTCAACAAATGGCTCCGGGAAAACTGGACAGCTACATGCAAAGGAAAGAAACCAGACCACTTTCTTACACTATATGCACAAGTAAACTCAAAATGGATTAAAGACCTAAATTTGAGACCTGAAAACATAAAATTCCTAGAAGAAAACACAGGCAGTAATCTCTTTGACATCAGCCTCAGAAAAATTTTTCTAGATCTGGTTGCTCAGGCAAGGGAAATAAAAGCAAAATAAACTATTGGGACTACACCAAAAAAAAAAAAAAAAAAAAAAACAACAACCCACAAACTTTTGGACAATGAAAGGAAACATCAATAAAATGAAAAGGCAACCTACTGAATAAGAGAAAATATTCAGAAATGTCATATCCAATAAGAGGTAAATATCCAAAATATATAAAGAACTTAAACAATTCAACATTTTAAAAATTGGTTAAAAATGGGTAGAGAATGTGAATAGACATTTTCTCCCAAAGAAAACAGACAAATGAAAAGATGTTCAATATCACTAATCATCATGGAAATGCAAATCCAAACCACAATGAGATATCACCTTATACCTATCAGAATGGCTAGTATCAAAAGGATAAGAACTAGAAAGTGTTGGTGAAGATGTGGAGAAAAAAAGCACCCTTGAGCACTATTGTGGGAATGTAAATTGGTGAAGCCACTGTGGAAAATAGTATGGAGGTTCCTCAAAAAATTAAAAATAGAAATGCCATATGATCTAGTAATTCCACTATAGGGCATTTACCCAAAGAAAACAAAATACTAATTCAAAAAGATTTATGCATTCCTGTGCTTACTGTAGCATTATTTACAATAGCCAAAATATGAAAGCAATTGAAGCGTTCATTGATAGATGAATGGATAAAGAAGCTGGTGTGTGTGTGTATGTGTGTGTGTGTGTGTGGTGGAATATTACTCAGCCACAAAAAAGGATAAGATCTGCCATTTGTGACAATATGGATGGCTAAGAAGGTGTTATGCTAAACTAAATAGGTCAGATAGAGAAAGACAAACACCATATAATTCCACTTATATGTGAAATATAAAAAATAAAACAAATGAATAAGCAAATAAATGAAAAGCAGAAACATCCATACATCTAGAGTACAAACTGATGCCAGAGAGGAGGTAGGGTATGGGCAAAATTGGTGGAGAAGAGTGGGAGAGACAGGCTTCCAGTTACAGAATAAGTCACAGGCATAAAAATTATAGCATTGGGAGTATAATCAAGCCTAAGAGGGTGACTGAATGAGGAACCAGCTACATGCCCACTGACAGTCGAACTGTGAGAAGGCATGATTCTCATGAGCTTCTCTGGGGAAGGGAGGGGCTCAGGAAGTTTTCTTGAAAGATATTCTGTCCAGAAAGATGATTTGAATGGATGAAATGACCCCAGGAGGGGTGTGGCTTCCCATAAGGGGGAAGTGGTAGGCAATCAGCTGGAACTCCTGCATTAGAGGAACTTCCATGGGGAGATTCTTTCTAAAGAGGGGTTCTTTAAAGAACCCACAAACATGGCTTATGCATCTTCCATATCTGGGAGACACGAAGGACATAGCCCATAAGAGGCCTATTCCTACTCCTTACTTCCTTCTCTCCTCCTTGAATTAGCTAAAAGCACAGATACTGAATAGGGTTAGACAAGAGTGTGGATAAGAGAGCAAGCTGGGGATCCCTGGGTGGCGCAGCGGTTTGGCGCCCGCCTTTGGCCCAGGGCGTGATTTTGGAGACCGGGGATCGAATCCCACGTCGGGCTCCCGGTGCATGGAGCCTGCTTCTGTCTCTGCCTGTGTCTCTGCCTCTCTCTCTCTCTGTGTGACTATCATAAATAAATAAAAAAAAAAAAAAAAAAAAAAGAACAAGCTGGTCTCATCCAACTTCCTCACTACATGTTTTCCAGTTGTGATATTATGTCAGCTCAGGCTTTTATTTTTTAAATTATTTTTAATTATTTTTTTTCAGCTCAGGCTTTTAACATTGGATGAGTTTATCAGTGCTGCCAAAAGGGACTAGCACAGCTCTGGGGCTTACCTAAGACTTCATCTTGGGGCAGGAAGGGAACTGTTTCAGAGGGAAGTTTTGAAAAGGAAGTAGAAGGAGCAAAGTGATTTGTGCTTCAATTACCAATTTCAAAACAAAACAAAACAAAAAATTACCAATTTCAACATTTTAACAAAGGTTTCACAAAAACTCAGAGGAACAAAATCTTGGACCTAGGGAAGTGCAACCTAAGAAATAACTAAGATGATACAGGCAAATATGGAGATAAAATGATAGAGCTGCTAGAAATACATGTATATATTTATATGTTTAAATTTTATTTATATTATTTACATAAATATATGTATGCAATGCATATGTAAAATATGAGAGGACCTCAGTTATATGTGTGTGTGTGTGTGTGTGTGTGTGTGTGTGTGTATAAAATGATGAGATGACAGAAATAATCAGAAGAAATGGAAAGGAAATGTATCCACCTATGTTTTGATGCCGCAAGAAAGAGTCCTGCCACTTCTGAGTGCCATATAAACTTAGTAGCAGTATTTTATACCATAGGATGTTAAAGAATGAACAAAAAGAAAGAAACTCTACATGAGGAACAAGTAGAATGGGAGAGTAAGGGGAAAAGAAAAGAGACAAAGAGGAGGAAGAAAAGGAGGAACACAGTGGAAATAAATAATTGCAGAACTGGGTGCAGAGAGTGAAGAATCATCTTTTTCTTCTTCTGTTGCAAGGACACCATATGGCGCATGCTCTGCTTGAGTCTGGCTTCAATAGCTATCTCCCAGGCTTAGATCCGATGTGATACAAGGACTCTAGCTTCTGTTTGATTAATTCAAGTTCCTTCTGTCTGTTTCTCCTTGTTTTGTTGAGGGTTGTGTTCATTAGTTATAACAAACCTTTCTAACATTTTCTCCTGGTCCCTCATTTCCCATTCAGGGCTAGCTTGTCTCTGGCCATGTGGCTCCGTGCAGGTCCCAGCTCCTATTCTTGCCAAAAGTCTTAGGTGACAAGAGGCCAGGTTTGAACCAATAGCGTCTGAATTTTCCTCCAGATATGAGGAAGTCAGTGACTTTGGATAAAAACGTGAAAGGTAAGTAGGCAGATTGCTATTCATTCCGCACAATCCTCTTTCTTCCATAGGAATAGAGTTACAGCTGAACCTAAGGCTGCCTCACTACAGATTATATTTCTTGGCCTCACTAGCCGCTAGCTCTGGTCATGTGACCAAGTTTTGGCAATAGGATGTGAACAGAAGACTCTGAATCTTTCCATTAAAAGAAGTCCATAGGTGATTTTCCTGTTCACTTTCCCCATTCCCACTGGTTGGGAGACAATGGCAACCAGACTAGCTTTTTTGGACAAAGAGGAAGAAATCATGTGTTGCAGAAGGCAGTTTCTTCCTTCCATTTCTGGACTATTTGGCGGAAGAGAAATAAATTATATGGTTTAAGCCACTGTATTTTGAGTTCTCTTTGTACACTTTAGCCTGTACTTTAAACAATTCATTATTTATGAAGCCTGTTGGAGCGAAGATGGGTCTGGCAGGAAGATCAGGATTGCAGTAAGTGCACAGCTGTTAATTCTCAGACTTTTACCTTTTTGAAGATTGTTTTTTTTATGTATATGTCTTCTCTTTTTTCCTTCAAACAGAAAAGAAAATAATCCTTTAGAATTATAAACAGATTTATAACCCCTACGTGTCAGTAATCTTCAAGTATTTTAAAGTCTTCATTCTACTTTTGTAGTGCTAAATTTCCAGCTACCAACATGTCATCTTGGTTGTCATCACACCGAAAAAAAAAAATAGCAACAAAACAACCTACATTTATGCTGCTTTACAGTATATTTTTACCTATTTACATGAGGTTTTCTCATTCACAATAAAGAAAATGCAAAAGGCTGCTGAAATCAGATAGGAGCTGACAGAGAAGAAGGGGGGTGTCAGAAAGGTCAAGGAAAAGTAGATCTCAGAAATCACAAGTATATGTCCTAGGATTTAGGGGTTTGCCTTGAAAAGCTGAAACTATAATCCATGTTTATAAAAGCAAGAAGTTAATTACAAAGTAGAAAAAAACATTGGAAAAATGAAGACAAATTTAGAACAGGATAAAAGAGATTAGATGTTTCAGAAATTAAAGTGAAGGACTTTGTAAAGGATTTGTAAAAACGGAACCAGGAAGTTTAGAACAATTAGGAAAGATTAGAAAGAAAATAATCAGTGGAAGATAGTGAACAAATCAAGAGATTTCCTAAAAGAAAATCAGAATAATAGAAGCATTTTAAGATAAATTCGAGAACAAATGTCCTGAAATATAACAAAAAATTGAATATACACATAAGTACATATATTTTCACCCTATAGCATAAAAATTGACTCCAAACTGTCAATCATGAGATATATTCCAGCAAATTTACTGGACTTTAAAGATAAATCAAGAGGGAGCTTGGGTGGCTCAATGATTGAGCGTCTGTCTCTAGCTCAGAGCATGATCCGAGGGTCCTGGGATCGAGTCCTGCATCGGGCTTCCTGCAAGATGTCTGTTTCTCCCTCTGCCTATGTCTCTCTCTCTCTCTCTCTCTCTCTCTCATATGAATAAATAAATAAAAATCTTCAAAAAAAAAAGATGAAGCAAGAATGGAATGGGCAGTCTAGACAAAAATGTCAAGTCATTTTCAAGGGAGGGGGATCTTTTTGGCTATAGAATTTTCTACAGTAATACCTAATGCCACAGGAAAGTGGAGGAAAACCTACAAGATGCTTCTAGAAATAGTGAGTCAAATATTTTTCACATATAAAAAATAAAACAATGCTTTTGAACAGGAAAATTCTGGGAATGTCGTTCCTATGAGTAATTATTGGGAAAACTAAGGATCCACCTCAGCAAACTGAGACAAGACTGGAAAAATTTTGGCAAAAGGATTCAAATAAAAGCAGGGAGTGGGCAGCCTGGGTAGCTCAGCGGTTTAGTGCTGCCTTTGGTCCAGGGTGTGATCCTGGGGACCCAGGATCGAGTCCTGTGTCAGGCTCCCTGCATGGAGCCTGCTTCTCCCTCTGCCTGTGTCTCTGACTCTCTGTCTCTCTGTGTTCTCTCATGAATAAATAAATAAAATCTGTAAAGCACCTTGTTATATTTAAAAAAAAGGCAGGGAGTGAGGTGACAGACCAGGATGTTAAACATACATGCCCCAACAATACAATAACAAAAAAAAATGCATGAGGAAGGGGGGGGAGAGCAAGATCATTGTCTGTTGGACTCACAGCAAACATGATTTGGACAAATCAGGGAGTAATATCATGCACATTTAAGAGCTAAAAGATACACATAAATATAACATCATGATGGATCTAGAGAGTATAATGTTAAGTGAAATAAATCAGGTAAAGATAAATACCATATGATTTCAATCATTTGCGGAATTTAAGAAACAAAACAAATGAACAAAGAAAAAAAAGACAAACCAAAAAAAAAGAAAAAAGAAAAAAGACAAACCGACAGACTCTTAATTACAGTGAACAAACTGATGGCTGCCAAAAAGGAGGTGCGTGTGTGTGGGGGTGATGGGTAAAATAGGTAAAGGGGATTAAGAGAATTCTTATCATGATAAGCACTGAGTAATGTATAGAATTGTAGAATCACTGAATTGTACACCTGAAACTAATAGAACACTGCGTGTTAACTATACTGGAATTGAAATGAAAAAAAAAAAAACTATTTGACACCAAAAATAAAAAAGTAATATAATGAGCTAAACTTGGGTGGGAGAGAAAAGAGTGGACTGAGGAATCAGGCACATGCTAAATTTATCAATTTTTGGGGTAGGAAACCAGTGAGTACTGCCTAAAGAGAGAGTATATAAAAGTAATTCTAAGAGTAATCATGAGAACAAAAATACAAACATTTCTAAATATCGGAAGTATATACTTACTCCTAACCAATGAAAACATGAGAAATGAGTACAATTCAGTCATTCATTTCTTTAAGGTAGAGACCCAGAAGTGGCCCACATTTCCTCAGCTCAGAGGCCATAGGCCAGAGCTTGGCCACAAGGTCAGGGCTAGCCACGGGGAAGATTGAAAGGTTGAGTCTAGGTGGGTAGCCACATGCTCAACTGTAATGAGGGGAACAGAAATCGAATCTTCCTAACTATCAGAAGTACACACATGCACATAAATTCATAGAAGACAGAATGCAGAGTGTTAACATTTTTAATATCCAAGACACTAGAATATATAATATAAATGAGTGTGACAGATACAAGACCATACATTTTGGTCCTATCAATAAAAGTAAACGGATTTAACTCACTTATTTAAATAAAAATTTTGAGATTGAATTACGGAGTAAACTCCAACTTTTATCATATACACAAGACTCATGGAAAAAGATATTTTATAACTATTGAAAATAAGTGTAAAGGCAAAAGTATATTCCGCATACATCAACAAAAAGAAACCAGGGAGTCATGATCTGAATATTTAAGGAAATATATAATTCAGGGCAAAAAGTTTTAAGCCAGTAGAAATTACTGGAGACATCCTACTATAATGAAAAATAGGTAGCAACTACTCCTAGCAGCAACTTTATTTTTACCTCCCTCAGTCAATAAGAGGTCAAGTGCACAAAATGAGGAGGCCCAAATAATACATTTAACAAGGTTGTTACGATTAATTCATATTTAACTCCATGTCCTAAAATAGAGAATGTACATTTCTTTCCAGGCTTTCTTAAACATTCTTGGGTCAAAGAGGAAATATAAATCCAAATTGCAGACTATCTAGCAAATAACAATAACGAAACTATCTCCTACAAGAACCTATACATTCTCTAATTTAGAAAAAACACTAATTTTAAAAGGATGAAGAAAATCCATGCATACAGTCAGTCTTCATTATTCATGGATTCCATATTTGTGAATTCACCCACTTGCTAAAATTTCTCTTTAACCCCCAAATCCACCTTCGTGGCACTTTCATGGTCATTCATGGACGTGGGCAAGCAGTGGATCATTTGAGTGGCTGATGGCACACATTCTCAGCTATGGTGGAACAAGGGGATGTTCCACCTTCTTGCTTCCACTCTTGTGGAAAAGGACACAAGTGTCCTTTTGCCATTTATTTAGTGCTTTTTTTGGTGAATTTGTTGTTGAAAATGGTAGTGGTGCTGAGGTGCTATCTCATGTTCCTAAGCATAAAAAGGTTGTGATGTGCTTTATGGAGAAAATCTCTGTGTTAGATAAACATTCAGGCAAGCGTTCTAGTGCCGTTGGTGATGAGTTCAACATTGATGAATTAACACATATATTAAATACAGTATCTTTAACTAGAAACACTCAGAAAAATACAAAGGTATGTATTGGTTGGTATGCTGCAGCCAGAGGCTCACAGGAGCATAACCCTGTACTTCTTCTAGAAGCGATGGTTCCTATATACTGGCAAATTGAACACCAATATAAAATAAAAAAAATAATAAAAAAATAGAAGCAATGATTCAGTATTAGCAAATTCTGTGTTTGGGGGTGACTTTATAGAACATATCTACTCTGAATAATGAAAACTGGCTGTATATGTACATATATGTGGATATGCATGTATGAGTATGCAAGCAATGTGTTTTCAGAATCCATCCACTTTTTTTTCATTGTTTTTATTTCAAATATTGTACTTTTCTCTTTATTCCCTCAAATATTGTACTTTTTAATCTTAGAATTTATATTTGGTCCTTTTTTTAATCATTTCTATTTCTTTGTTGATACTTGCTGTTTGGTGAGAAATCAATTTTCCTACTTCTTTACACGTGGCTTTATTAAACATATTTTAAATAGCTGATTTATGAGGTGCCTGGCTGGTTCAGTCCTTTAAGTGTATGCTTTCAGCTCAGATGATAATCTCAGGGTTCTGGGGTCCAGCCCCACATCAGGATCCCTGCTCAGTGGGGAGCCTGCTTCTTCCTGTCTCTCTGCCCCTCCCCACCCCCGGTTGCGTTCTCTGTCTCTCTCAAATAAATGAAAAATAAGATCTTAAAAAAAATTAAATAGCTGATTTAAAGTCTTTGTCTAGTAATTCCAGTGTATGGTCTTCCTTAGGTACAGTTTCTATGTTTCCTGAGTATAGAGCCATAGTTTGTTGCTTTTTTTTTTTGTTTTTGGCATGTCAAGTAATTTTTTTCTTAAAAACCTAACATCTTAAATAATACGTGATAACTCTGGAGATCGGATATCCCCATTTCCCCAAAGTTTGTAGCTATTGCTGCTGGTTGTTATTCCTGTTGGTTGTTGTTCTTTATTTAGTGTTTTTTTTTTTTTTTTTCCTGAACTAATTCTGTAAAGTCTGTGTATTTTGCTATGTGGCCCCTGAAGGTCCAGCTCAGTTTAGTGGTCAGTTAATGACTAGAAAGAGATTTCCCTAAATATCTAGGACTGATAAGTCTCCCAGTATTTGCCAGGGGGCTATAAAAGCCTGTGTTGATGCATGCCTTCAATGCACAGCTGGGCAGTTTACAATTCCACCATCGCTGTCACTTCCTGCTTGCACAGACCCTTCTGGTTAGGGAGAGGTGAGAGGTGAGGGCTTTATTAGGTCTTTCCTAATACCCAGCCCTGGTATATGTACTTCCCTAGACCTGTGTGTGGCCTTCCAGATGGCCAGAAATATTGGGGTGTTTTATATATACATATATATGTATATATATTTGTATACTATAAATAACACATTGCATACTTATGTGTATATAAAGTATATATTATACTACAGTGCTATACACAAAATACTATATATTTTTATGTATACTATATAAACTATATGTGTATATTTATATGTATAAAATGTAGTTTTATAACTTTATGTATTACTTATATATATCTATGTATTGTATAAATGTATATAATATTTTTACTGTTTATGTATATGTATTTACATATTTTATATTATATAATTTTTGAAATGTTTTATATTATATATTTAAGTATATATAATTGTCATAGTCTGCATATATTTTATTTATAATTTATAATGTTTATGTATTTCCACATATGACATGTTCATATTTGTATCGTATATATTCTATTTATCTGTACAAGAACATTTCTTTATTACATATATTTTTATATTTGTATATAATATAAATGATATATTTGTAAATAAATAAAACATATAAAATACACATTTATGGATGTGCTGGTGTGTTACATGTGTGTGTTTTCAGAATCTGTCTATTTCTGAACACCTGCACTGCTACCAGCTTAGTCCAGTCCAGCTGCAGCCTTGCCTAGGTCATTACTGACCTCTCATCCACCCTCCTAAAGTTTATTCTCCATGTGGCTTACAGAGCAATCCTTTAAAAACTTAATGAGATTACATCATTCCCTAGCTCAAAACTCTCCAGAGTCTTTTCCTCTTACTGAGACAAGAATCCAAAGTTTTTATCATGGCCTATGAGGTATGCATGACCTTAGAAACCACTTGCCATTCACCTCTCTTTACCTCC
Source organism: Canis lupus familiaris (assembly GCF_011100685.1). Classification (NCBI taxonomy): domain Eukaryota; kingdom Metazoa; phylum Chordata; class Mammalia; order Carnivora; family Canidae; genus Canis; species Canis lupus. The sequence goes on along the minus strand of NC_049246.1, from coordinate 42,786,827 downwards.
CCAGCCAGTAGTCTCCTTGCCACTCCTCAAAAGATCCCGTGTGTCCTGCTTCACCCTTTGCCCTGAGGTCTTCTCAGCCTCTGCACCATGGATTTTTCCTTCACCTCATTTGACATCTACTTATGCTTCAGTTTGTCAGGAAGGCTCTCACTGGCTACCCCATATAAGATGGCATGTTTCTGTAGGTGTTAGGTTGTTGCTTAGTAAGCATCTCTACTATAAGCATTTTCACTACAAACATTTTGCTACTTAACTAACTGGCCATAAAGCAATTTTGCCATAAAATATAAAATCATGAAAAATAAAAGAGGGATATTCATTTAAAAGGACATCAAGAAAAATGACTAAAAGAATTCAAATGACTTTATTGGGCAATTAAAAGTATTTGTATATCAAAAAATATTCACAAATATTTTGAAAAAATATTTATATATCAAAATGTATACTGCAGATTCATGGCTGCACTGGACAAGTAACTGATTTTATTTTGTGAATTGTATCCAAGCACCTGTCTTCAGAGTTTTTTGCTTATAGTATCATACATTTTTTTTTTGGCTTGTTGATTTGTCTCCTTGTTCAGCATAGCATTTTTCCTTTTTTCATTAAAATTTCTTCCATCACTAAAAGAGCTATCAGTTTCTCAATACTGGGATGTATATCTGTGACTGAGCTTTGTATCACATTGTGAAAGCTTTCTACACTGTTGTATATTCTTAGCATATTGTTCCATGTCCGTTGGTGAACATTCAAAAGTTCTGTGGGAAATGGGGGCTCAAAGTGTACCGCTGTTTAGACCATTATGAGGGTTCAATTTACATACTAGAAAAATGTGAGTACTGAGTCAATGAAGAAATGAAACCAAACTGTCCACCAGTTATTTTAATTTTTTATGGCAAAATTTCCTTATAGCCAATTAGTTATACAGAAAAATGTTTGCAGCAAAAGTGTCAAACATGAAGTGAGAGGGTCCTGAGGCAGAAAATTATTTAGTTTATTCAAGGAGGCCAGAGTGGTGTGTGAAGAAAGGGATGGTAAGAAATGAGATTTTAAGAGGTAATTTTTTTAAAGACTTTATTTATTTACTCATGAGAGAGAGAGAAAGAGAGAGAGAGAGAGAGAGCAAGCAGAAACATAGGCAGAGGGAGAAGCAGGCTCCATGCAGGGAGCCTGACGTGGGACTCGATCCCAGGACTCCAGGATCATGCCCTGGGGTGAAGGCAGGGGCTAAACCACTGAGCAACCCAGGGATCCCCTAAGAGGTAATTTTAAGAGGTAATCAGGGGCATCTAAAATATTATATTTGTTTGTGTATTGTCCTCTTACTGAATGTAAGTTCAATAAGATTTTGTTTACCTCTTTACCCTTATTGGGCAGCTTTGGCAAAAGAGACTTGTTGAATAAATGAATGAAGAATATAAAAAGAAAACAGCATAAGTAAGTAGTGAGGTATATCATGTTCATGAATTAGAAGACTCAATGCTTTAGAAATGTCAGTTCTTTCCAAATTCATCCTGGGCAATTTCAATAAAAAGTCAATAGGATTTTCAAGGAAACTCAATAAGATGCTACCAAAATTTATATGAAAGAGAAAATATCCAAAATAGCTAAGATAACTTTGAAAAAGAAACAAATTGAAAGAAACTTCCTTGATCAGATATCAAGATATTATAAACTTATAGTACTAGAATGTGCTATGTATCGATGCAGATTTAGATAGAGTAATGGATTGGACTGGAAAGCCCCCCAACAAACCCATATAGATATATGGCAGTGTGATACATGTCCTATGTGGTATTATATGGGAGTAATTGGAGAAGCTGGGACAATCGGTTACCGACAATGGAAAAAAAATTAGACCCCCTACCTTTTATCACACTAAAAAATTCAATTCCAAAAGGATTACGATACAAACGAGAAAAGAAATAGGAGTGTCTTAGCCTGGTATTCCCAAAAGCAGATTTTGAGATAAGGGTTTGTGTTCAGGAAGTTTACTTGTGAAACTGTGTCAAGGATCCAAGGTGGTAAACTGGAAAGGGGCAAAGGGTAGGAGAGAAAGCCATTTGGGACAGTTGCTACTGTGGTTAACTAGGTCCTGACCCAGGTGGGGATCCTTTGAAGTGCTATTTAAAAAATTGCTCATCTTAGAAATGGAAGAGAGAATATTTATTTACTGGATCCTGTCCTTCATTGGTCAAAATGTTCAGTAAAATAGGGAAGGTATGAAAAGTTATCTGAAAGACAGCCTCAGGTTATGTCAAGATTTCTTAAAATAAGACTGAGAAGCGCAATCATAAAAGATAATATAGACAAATTAGATCACACAGATCACATTTTTTGTGCATAAAAGTGATAAATCAGATAAAAAGATCAAAGGATAATGTGAAAGAAGCTGGAGTGGATATTTAAGAAATGGGGATCAGGGAAGGGCTCTCTGAGGAGGAGATATCTGAGTTGAGGGGGAAAGCATTTTATTAGTGTCAACAGAAAGTGCAAATGTCCTGAGGCAGAAACTTACTCAGTTTGTTCACCGGGACCAGAGTAGTGTGTAAGAGCAAGAATGGTAAGGGATGGGATTTAAAAGGTGATCAAGGGCAGCTTGTGTAATGTTTCTCTAGGTTCAGTTGGAAACCACTGAAAGGGTATAAACAACTGGGTGGCAGGCTATTGAGTGAAGAATGAATTATAGGTGGCAAGAATGGAAGCAGAGGGTCCACTTAGGAGGACTCTGCAGTATTTCATATGCAAGATAATGGGGCTTGAATCAGGGAAGTGGCAAGGCAAATAAAGAATGGACAAATTTGATATATAGTTTGAGACCTTATGATGAGTTGATATGGGGAATGGTTAGGAAAAAGAAGGAATCAAGCATACGTTCTACATTTTTGATTCAGGCAGCTGACTAGTTGTCATGCCATTTACAGAGATAAAGATGACTGGTAGTGAATGACAGGTTTGGGACTGAAATAAAGAAATCTGACATGACGAATTTGACACACCTATTAGAATGCAAGGGGAAGTTTGGAGTAAGAAGTTGGGTTTATGACAGTTCAAGAGAAGAATTAGAGGAGGAGAAATATACTTGGCAGTCATTCACATATTCAAGGAATTTATAGCTTCCAGACTACATGAAATCCCTCTGGAGAGAGTATAATTAGAGATGAGGAAAGCACTCAGGTCCAAACCCGGGGGCATTCCGATAGGTGGATGTCAGGAAGTTGAGAAGGGATCACCACCACCAATACCACCACCAAATCACCAGGAAGGAGCTAACGGCAGTGGGAAGTTGTGGTGTCCCCCCAAATAGTGCATTCATCCACGTGGCCTGAAAGGGACCATATTCTCCTAGCTTCCTCACCTGATCACGGTGATGCCAACGTCTGCCAGGTGTTAGGAGGTAAGAGGCAGCCAAGAACCCTGTCAGAAAGGCCATGATCAGGTGATCACAGCAGGCTACCCTCCAACAAGCCGCACCAGCTCCAACCTCTTGACTGGAGAAACCAGTTTGTCAAGGACAGATCCCTTCAGCTCCCTTCAGGCCCAGGCTCCAGGAAAGAGATCTGCCTCCCTTTCTACTACTGTTCTCCATACATGCTGCATCCTACCCACCTGCCTCCCACCCCACCTGTGAGGCCAGGAGGGCCATAGCTCCATCTAAGGTCAATATTTTCAATCCTAGGGAGCATGCAGTCCAGAGGAAGCCTCACCTTCATAATGGAGTCTATAAAGAACCCTCATGAATCAACAACATTGATTATGACATCACTATCCATAAAAAGCCAACAATAAAAAATCACCAATCTTCAAAAAAAGGGATTAAGGGCACCTGGGTGGCTCAGTCAGGTACGCATCAGACTCTGGATTTTGACTCAGGTCATGATCTCAGGGTGATGAGATCAAGCTCAGCATGGAGCCTGCTTAAAATTCTCTCTCTTCTCCCTCTGCCCCTTCCCCCACTCATATGCACACATGTGTGCACGCACTCTCTCTCTCTCAAAAACCACACTCCAATCTTCTAATTTGTAGTTTTCTGATATTTCTTTACCCCTCCCTTTATTTTACTGTGGGCTTTTATTTATTTATTTATTTTTGCTTTAAGTATATATTTTGTACAATTATATATGCAGATTCAAATTTTCACAAAGAGAATTATTTATTTATTTATGATAGACAGAGAGAAAAAGAGAGAGAGAGAGAGAGAGGCAGAGTGTGTCACAGGCAGAGGGAGAAGCAGGCTCCATGCCAGGAGCCCGATGTGGGACTCGATCCCTGGACTCCAGGATCGTGCCCTGGGCCAAAGGCAGGTGCTAAACTGCTGAGCCACGCAGGGATCCCCGGCTTAACTATTTCAGGTGAGTCTTTCTCACCTGCTATACAGCAGAATGAAGGAATTCTTGTGATGTTAGTACCTCTGACCTAGAGCAAGGACAGCTAAAGAAGGAAAACATACTAAGTATTTGGGGTACAACACTGGCCTAACCTTGCAAAATTAGCCCTTCTCTGTTTCATTATTATGGGGGAAATATGGAGGCTCTCACTTTGCATTTAGTACCCAAGATTTCTGCATTGGGGGGCTATGCCAATAAGCACATGTGTCACTGGGAATCAGTGTTGTGATTATACCTTGAGCCATGCTGCAACTCTGCCTTTGGGTAAACCTTAGAGCTTAAAAAGAAGGAGGTTCATCCCCTTAGTCTGTGCAAGTAGGGGTCACTGTGAATTGTCTTGCCATATCCTTCAGACGGAGCCATGGGGACTTCATCTGCAGCCAACATGGTTCTATCCAGTCTTTAGCATGAGCATGAGCTTGTCCAGTCTTTCAAAAATCTAATCCTCTATTGAAGCCTTCCACACTCCTTTATGGGGGAGCACCCATATTACCCCGAAAGCTGGCTCTTCCTTCCATTCTGCCAAATTCCTCATGTTACTGCAGTAAGTAATCATGGGCAGTTTCTTTCTTTCTTTTTTTTTTTTCAAAGATTTATTTATTTATTCATGATAGAGAGAGAAAGAGAGAGAGAGAGGCAGAGACACAGGAGGAGGGAGAAGCAGGCTCCATGCAGGGAGCCCAACGTGGGACTCGATCCTGGGACTCCAGGATCGTGCCCTGGGCCAAAGGCAGGTGCTAAACCGCTGAGCCACCCAGGGATCCCCCATGGGCAGTTTCAATGTCTGTGCATCTTCACCCAGAATAAGTACTTTGAAGAGAGACTGAGTTTTGGTGGTTGTCAGTATAGATGTGGTCTGATTTATAAGGAAAGAGAAGTTGTGGAAGCGTTGGGAATGTGCAGTGGATAAGCAGAGCAGTGAAAAGGGAAGTATGATGAAGCCTATTAGGATGAGGTCTGGTAAATGAAATGTGAATAAGGAAGGGGTGTCAGGATTTGGAGATACAAGAAAAAATATAGAAAGTATCTAAATGATGCTGGGAATAATACTTAGCCTATAAGTAATAATGTGTATACAATATTATTAAGATGTCATCTTTTTAAAAAGGTATCATAAGCATCAATCTCCTAAATACTGAACAGATCATTCACACTGTATTTAGGTGAAGGCAAGAAAGGAAATCTGAAAATAAAAAAACACAGGGGATCTCAAGCTGATTCAGATTTAAGAAATAAGATAGGAAGCTATAGGAGAAAAAAAATCTCTATGTATCTATTTTCACTGTTTTTAGGTAAAATCCTTTTCAGGCGCTTCTCTGTTTTCTGCCAACTATGTATTTCTGAACTCTATGGGCTTGCATTTCTTATATGGCTATCTAACGAAATCCAGAAATCAGATTTGAAAAATGTAAGTCTTTGTAACTAACAAAGAAGGATGCTTGGATGGCTCAGTCAGTTAAGCGTCTGCCTTTGGCTCAGGGTCCTGGGATTGAGTCCAGACTTGGTTTGCCTGCTCAGTGGGGAGCCTGCTTCTCCCTCCCCCTCTGCCCACTCCCGCTTGTGTTCTCTTTCATGCTCTCTCTCAAATAAATTAATTAATTGAAATCTTTATTAAAAATGTATACACACACACACACACACACACACACACACACATATATATGTAATTAACAAGGAATTACAGAAAGAGATGGAGAGAAAGTCCCCCAACTTATAGCTGTGGAAGGAGAGAGAGCATTCTGCACCATAAACTACTTAAAGAATATGATTTGACAAAATATTAAATTGAGAAATCTCACAAAAAGGTAAGTCTTATTCTCTTGCAAAATATGGAGATACGGCAATCATTACCAGATTGTTCTTCTCTCAGTTGTTAAAAAATTTGTCCTTGGAACAGTTCATTTGAAGGGGTCTTGTAATATTCCCCTAATTAGAAATTATTACTACTTCTCATGAAACCAGTTCCAAAGAAGCCTTAAATCTGATTGACAGTCTTGATAATTCTTGGACCTGGCCATCATATTTTTTTTAAAGATTTTATCCACTCATTCATGAGAGACACAGAGAGAGAGGCAGAGACACAGGCAGAGGGAGAAGCAGGCTCCTTATGCGGAGCCTGACATGGGACTCTATACCAAGACCACAGGAATAATGACCTGAGCCAAAGGCAGATGCTCAACTGCTGAGCCACCCAGGTATCCCTGGCCATCAGATTTGTAAAATTTTTATTTTAATTCCAATGTAATTAACATAAAGTGTTACACAAAATAGTAATTCAGCAATTCGATACTGGCCATCATATTTTGATTGACATTGGAATCCCTAAACTATATAAATGCTTATAAGGTTTTATATTAAATCAGAAAAAAAAAAACCTTGGCATTCTTATTTCCTCACACACAAGCAGGTAATAAAATAACCACAGATTTTTTTACTTAAATAAAGATTTTGAGAGCTTTGTCTCATTTAAATTCACTCCAGGTATTATGTAATGGGGAAAAAAAAGATATCCATAGTAACAAACACATTGGTACACCATATAAGAGTTTTTTAAAAGTGTAAGAAAATTCCTATTGGAAGAACATTAAATAAGATATAAGTGGGTAAAATCTCTGTTCTCCCAAAATTAATCTGCATTTTCAATGCATTTCTTCTTTTTTCCCTCAAGTTTTTTGTTTAAATTCCAGTTAGTTATCATATATGGTAAAATTGGTTTCAGGTGTAGAATTTAGTGATTCATCACTTACAAATAACACCCAGTGCATTTCTAATCAGAGATTCCAGTGAACTTGGGAAGGAGGGGGGTGGGGGATCTTCTTGAGTTGATTCTAAAATTCACCCTCAATGAGTCATCAGGATGGTGCTACCTCTGAACTTTCTCTTCTTTTCTGTAACCCCTTTGATTGCAAAAGAAAATCTAGTACATAGACAGGTAAAGGCACTGTATGATTAAAGTGGTGGTTCAATCACAATGTAATAGTGTAGAGAATATTTTTTAAATTCCCACCTCACATGAAAGCAGAGAGGAAAAACTCATGGAATTATAGATGTAAACATAAAAAATGATAGGTATTTCGGGATCCCTGGGTGGCGCAGCGGTTTGGCGCCTGCCTTTGGCCCAGGGCGCGATCCTGGAGACCCGGGATCGAATCCCACGTCGGGCTCCCGGTGCATGGAGCCTGCTTCTCCCTCTGCCTGTGTCTCTGCCTCTCTCTCTTTCTCTCTGTGACTATCATAAATAAATAAAAAATTAAAAAAAATGATAGGTATTTCAAACATGGAACAATGTTTTTAAAATCTTCAGGTAAAATGGCTGTTATAAAAGCAATGGGAAACCCAAGAGCCAGAGAGAAAAAAAGCTGACAAATTTGACTACTTAAAAATTTATAACATCTCTAGGACAAAAGAGTCCATTAACAAGCCTAAAAGGAAAATATAATAGGAGGGTCCTCATAGTTCAGTTAAACATCTGACTCTTGATTTCAGCTCAGGTCATGATCTCAGGATGGTAAGTTTGAACCCCCAGTCTGCCTTCATGCTCAGTGGGGAGTTTGCTTGGGATTCTCTCTCCCTCTGCCCCTCCCCCCACTCATGCTTTCTCTTTGTCTCTAAAATAATCTTTAAACAAACAAATAAACAAAAGGAAAGGAAAACAAATGGGACAGCATATTAGCAACATATATAATGTGGATTTAATGTATATACCAGATAAGCTTTTTTATATCCATTCAGCAATGTAAGAAAAAGACAACCACCACAATAGGAAGCTGACACGACACTCTGTGACAAAGACTTCAATGAAGAAGAAAAACAAATGACCAATAACAAATGAAAAATGCTCAATCACCCTCAAAATGAAGACTGGTGCATGTGAAAGCACCAAATAAGACTATATATAGCTCAGTTAGAATGTTAAATGTTTTTACTGCTTAGGTATGATACATTAATTTTAAAAAGCAAGAAAGGGAAAAGTGTATAGAATTACCATATTAAGATAAATAAAAATATATTCCAAACTGACTTAATACATGCAGAGAAAAATTCTGCAAAGACATATACCAATGTTTATAAGAAAGATATTTTAAAATCAGAATAAAACACAATATCAAGATATGACCATTTTGGAAAAAAATAGTTGCTTTAAAAGGCATTCATTTAAAAAAAAGGCATTCATTTTTTTTGTCTTATGAAAGGCATAGAAAATAATGATAAATTATAGCATTAAAAAAACACTGCATTTGTGACATAAAAATCAAGTAAATTCTTTTTCATTCTTACTTATTTTCTCATTGTGTTTTCCCGAAGTAGGATTGTTTCCAATATCCATGGTATCTAGAAAGTAATAGGTGGTGGTCATATAGCTGTAATTTAGAAATAAAAATTACAAATCTTATGACAATTCAGACTGCAGAAGGCTTGAGTTTATAATGATCTGAGTATCATTTCTCTGTCTTCCTTCTAAAGGAAACAGACAGGGACTGAATTGATATCTAAGGTCCTTTATTTCTCTGGGACTTTAAAAAGGCTCTTAATTTCTTAAGTACATCAGTTTCTTCATTCATGAAACAAGAATAGCAACTGTTATCCTGTTCAGGCTTTAAATTTTTTATGACAATGAAATAAGATCTTATTTACAAAAGTTAATGAGAAATCACTACATTCGTCAACTATGGAAGGCATTCTTCAAAACTATATGCTGAGTTTAAGAATACTTATCTAGGGCCTTTGTTTCCTGACAGGTAACAGGACCATTTGTCTTTTGAGGCTTTTCCAAGGTTGTGACAAAGTGACACTATTATCTGAAGAACACTTGGATTTCTTCATTCCACGGACAAGGGTGGGATGTCACTATATAAATCCAATACTTTAGTAAATGAGATACTGCCATTTTTACCAGTGTGTTTCTACTAGATCATCCATGTCAATCCACCCTGTTCAACATGACTTTATAAGGATCTCTTGCCTCCCTGCCACTCCCAAAAGGCTCAGGTCAGGTAGGTGCAGAGAATGGGACTCTGGCATGGATGTACTCCTTCCTTATCAAAGTGTGTTCAGAGTCAAGTGCAGCAGGAAACAAAATCTCTGATATCAGATTCCTGACATTGTGCAGTCTAGGACCCTGTGACCCCTCAACTTCCATAACTGGTCATTCCATTGGTCAGCTGCCTGATGTCCTTGAACTCTGATCAACTACATACCCAGGGTCTGTGGTATCAGCAGAACCACCTCCACCCCAAGACCCTCAGGCAGCCTTACCCATCATGTCAGATGCTTGGCTATTCTCAGTCCTTGTTCCTTGGCCTCTTGAAATACCTTTCGAAAGGCACATGACACATGAACACTCTTCATTTCCAAGTCCTTGGGACTCTGCTCCTAAATTATGATTTGTAAAGAGTTTTCATTTGCATCTCTTCTCTTCTAATGATCCTCCCTTCCCCAAACCCTCCACTAAAAGATGTCTCAACCTCTGAAATCACTTTCTTTGTTTGCTCCCCATTGTTTTTGCCCTTCCTTTCAACCTATTTTTTCTCTTTTATCCTTTTCTCTTTGCCCTAAATCTGTATTTCTGTTCTTCTACTTTTTCTTTATATGCTTTTCCTATCCACCATTTCTGACATTTTCACATACTCTTATATTTACTTTATGTGATATTATTCTTTTCCAGAAATATTATTTTATTACATTTATATATTTGTATATATAAAATTCAATTATTAAAATAGTTTCTGTAAATATTCTGTATAAATACTATAATAAAGTAACTTTTGACAGACATATTTCCAAATGTTAGAATACAGGAAGTGAACAATTTTTTTTCACTCACTCAGTAAGTTTGCTAAACCCCTTTCATGTACCAGGCGCTGAGATGGGTGCTGATAATAATTCAGGCAGAAGACTACTGAAGCATCAATGCTTGTCAATTTTATGAACGACCAGGGAATTGACACAGAAACAAATGAGTGAATATATTGAAATATGAAGAAGTGTGTGTAAAGAAGTGTATGTAGATTCAGCAAATGAAAGTAACCACAAGGAGTTTAGTATATCTGAGCATGAAGTGAAAGAATAAGGAACATTGATAAGGATGGAGAAAGAGGCAGGAGCCCTTAGGTAAGTGGCTTTGGAGGCCCCATGAAGGAGAATTGACTCAGTCCTAAGGGAAATTAAAGGACTTTGGATGCAGTTTTGAAATATCAATTTAGCTAAATCACTTAGAATACATCTGGTGGGAAGAAGATTAGAAGGAGAACAAGATCCTGTAAATCTAGTACAATGAGAAGTGAGATAGATATGGATTAGAGCGTCAGCACTGGGAGTGGAGATTAAAGGACAGCTGGAGACATTTAAAAGGAAGACTTGATAGAGTTAGGTGATAGATGTGGTGTGTCAATTGAGGAGACAACAGTGTCATGGGTGACTCTGTGAATTTCAATTTGAAAACAATGGGGCAATTAATAGTGTATTTTAGAAACAGAATACTGGAGAAGCAGATGCTGGTTTTAGGAAGATGATGTGCTCAGTTTTGCAAGTGTTGAGTTTGAAGGTTTTGAAAGACATCTAAAGTGGGGAAGGCTAGGACCTTCAGAACCTTGGACAGAGGTCATTCTGCCATTTGGATGGATGAGTTTAGATGCTTGGAGGACGGGGCTGGGCTGGAAATGGATGCTTAGGAACTATTAAGTTGTGGATGGTGATTGAAACCATAGGAATGAGTGAAATGCCTGGACAAGGTCTCTTGTAATCTGGGTGAGTTATAGGGGACACTGATACCTGGGAGCGCCTTGCTCTGTAAAGCCACTGCTACTAAGAACCACACTTGCACCAACATTGCTTTTGTCCCATTTCAGATCCCACAATTTCTCCATCTTGCCTCTCTTCTTTTTACACTCTGCCATTTTTTATCTCATCTTTTTAACTCTTTCTCTACATGGTTCTCTGTGTGCCTCCTCTTTCTCCTCTCCATTTATTCCCGATGTATATACCCCACTCCATCAATTCTCTATGCTTCTATCCCTGAATCTCATTTTATTATTGAAGTAATCCTCTTTCTACTGTCACTTCCTTTTCCATTTTCTCTTTGCTTCCAGTCTGTTTCTCTTAATCTTATCTTGATATTTTAGCTGTTTTTACAAGTACAATTTTTGTCTTTATATTTTATCTATATTCAGCTTCATTTCATAGACTGCTACTTTCATCATGACCAAATGACTACTCTTGGCACTGACCACACTGTTGGCCACCATTACTTTTACCAATTCACTACGGGCTTTCTACATTGTAAGACTCAGCCAGTCATGGACTCTATTGCCATGTTTCTGGTACAACTTCTGAGAGTATCTTGAAAATCAACACTCTTCCCCCACAAAACCCCCCAATCTGGTGATATTTGGATTCCATTTCCATTCCACTTGAAAATACTTGAAGCATACTCAGTGAGATGTTTTTCCATTTGAAGAACCCAGCCTATCTTTTCCATTCTTTCTCCTTACATGCTCCACTCAGTGTTAACCTCCCTCCATTCAGGAACACAGCTCTTCTTTCTCTTTTGACTCCCTCAAACCTGTTGAAAGTAGTCCAAACCTTACACAATGTATGGGAGTTGTGTGCATGTGTGTCTGCATTTGCATGTACATGCAATGTTTTAGGGGGAAGGTAAGATAAAGAAAGAAGAGCTTTTCCTCTGTGCAGACAAGAAAACAAAGATAATAATAATGTAACGGCTTATATAATAGATAATAGATATCATATATAAAAGATAATAATAATGTAACGTAAGCACCAACAGGTGCTTATAGGTTGGCATCTCTTCTGACCTTCTTTCTCTATTCATCTGAGGAGCTTTGAATTCACAGGAGGACATTGAAGAGAAATAAGGAAATGACAGACTATAGACAGTGACCACTTTGATGTTGTCATGCTCATTTACATTCATGGCTCAGATGAGCTGAGAAAATACCCACTCTGATGACTACACCTTATATCCAACAAAGATGTGCTCTGTCATCTTTCCTATCTGGTCACATATCATTTTTCTCATTATTTCTTGATTTTCTGACCATTTCCCTGCTTTACACATTTCTATCACCATTACTTGATTCTATGAGCTTCTCTCCCCATTTCCCTGATTTCTCTTGTGCTCTGTGTTTTTTTTTTTCTCTTTTTCATCAATGATGTTCTTAATCTCTGTTCCTTTTTATTTCTGTATTTATCCTTTTTGGCTCTTCCCTTCCAGGTATTTTGTATTCCTTATATCTGGCACCACTCCTACCATCTTTTTTTTTCTTTATGATTTTCATTTTTATCTATCTATCTATCTATCTATCTATCTATCTATCTATCTATCATCTATCATCTATCTATCAATCTCTATCTATCTACCTATCTAGTTGTTAAAATAAATTTTTCTTGCATCAGGCACTGATACATACTGCTGATACTATATATCAGTTCCTTTGTACCTCCTTTTTGGATTTTGATCATGGGATACAGCTCTTATATTCCTGCCTATTATATACAAGAGTCATACTTTTTGACCTTTGGCCAAATTGGTGAATTTGGTCAAATGTCTACTTCTTTATTCCAAAATAGGATGACAAGAATTAGCATGCCTAAATCTTAAGGATATCGTGATTACAAAGTAAGATCTTATCTGCCAAAGTAGTTTAAAATAACACAGTATAATCAAATTACAATATGATGGGCAACTGTCAAAAACTATACTAAAGTTTGAAAGTTGTTGATCTGACGCTTTTATTTCTGTCTGTAATTACATAGCGGAGCCAGTTGTCTTTTGAGGCTTTTACAATTACAAATGACATTAATGTCAATCAATATGCCACTATAGAAAACTAAGGTCTTAGTGTTAGTAGGCATGACAGTAGGTATTTAAAAAGATACCACCATTTTGCTATTCATTTCTTCCACAACAGCAGTATATAATTACATACATTTATTCAATAGAACTCATCCTGTTAAACATGAATTTATAATAATTTCCTGTCCCCTTCTATTTTCTAAAATGCTGAAAAGGAGTTCCCAGGATTAACTGGATACAGGTCTTCAAGGTGCTGAGAATAAAATGCATCAGGAAACAGTAGCGTTTAATTCCTGACATTCTGCAGGCCAAGGCTTGGCATCCTAATCTTCTTTACCTGACCCACTTCTTAGGACTGAGTTAGAAGATTCCTGAGATTCTTCTGCACGATGTAATTCTGAAAAGTTACCACTGCTGATCCCTGCAGAAAGAAATAAAATTTCTTAGAAGTCTCAGTCTGTGTTCTAGGAACAAATCTAGTACAAAATTCTTTAAAAGGAAAATTGGAGAGTGAAGTTAGGAGCTAGGAATACTCCTACTGCCAGGCTACCCTGTGGCTCCATCTGACCTGTTGGTCAAAGTTGCTCCAGGAACCACCCCCAGGGCTGGGCTGGGGGACAACTTTGCCATGGAAGGTACTTCCTTTTTTCACCATGTCTTACCCTTTCCGCTTGTCGGCACGTACTTCTTCTTCCAGTTCCTTTGGTTATCCAGGGAGTCTGTGGAAGCAACATTTTCTAGTTGTCAGGGCCTCTATCAACTGGGACCCTCAATAGTCTTACAGAGCAGAGCACCCTCCACTCCAGGGGTTACTTTATCTTATTTAGGCAAATGAAGAATATATTTGTATTGTATTTGTGCCATTGAACTTTTTGAGGCTTACACATTGTATCAATTAATCCAGCCCACCTAATTCAAAATGTATAATGTGAATCAATTAATTTACAAGTAATTTTATTTTAGAGGATTTAACAAAAAATTTGAGCAAAGATTTTGTAGTAAAGAAAGTTGTTACATCAAGAGTTTTAATTGCACTTACGTCTTTTCCTGTTGTTTATTCCCCAAAAAGATTTGTTTCCAATATCTGCAGAATCTAGAAAGTAAAGGAAAACACAACCAGTAATCTACAACTAAGAGCTGTGAATCTTATGACTACTTACACTGTAGACAGGATTTGGACTAGAAAGACACTATGACAATCATTTCTGTCTCTTCCCATCTAAAGGAAAAATATCACTACTAAATGGAGCGGAGAACCACAATCCTTTGGCCCCAATTGCAAAATCAAAGAAATTTTGAAAATCCGTATTTTTCCCATAAGTTTTCAGCTAACTACTTCAGCAGTGAATCTGGACTTGAGCTGTCATGAATCTATGTAAAATTTTTATTTCTCACACTTGGTGTGAATTCACCAATTTGAAAACAGACTCTTTTTTTTTTTTAAGATTTTATTTATTTACTCATGAGACACACACACACACACACACACACACACACACAGAAGCAGAGACACAGGCAGAGGGAAAAGCAGGCTCCATGCAGGGAGCCCGACATGGGACTCGATCCCGGGTTCCCAGGATCACGCCCTGGACTGAAGGTGGTGCAAACCACTGAGCTACCCAGGCTGCTCGAATTCACCAATTTGTTGCAGGAACATTAATATAATATATTTGAGACTCGTTGCAAGGTCATTTGTATGTATATTTGAGAGTAGGATTCTGTCCCAGATTCTGTTAGATTCTTTTTTTTGGTAATATATAGGATATGAACCACATTGTCTTTCTAACAGATTATTATTTTATGCCTGGCTTCAAAGGTTTTGAATAGAAGACTATGGATATTTGCTAGGAGTCCAGGCTGTTCTGCTTTTTCCAGTAACTTTCCATATATAATGTATAGAAGATCTTTAAATGTTTATGAGTTAGAGTTTCCCCACCTGTGGAGTAGAGAGAGCAATAGTTATCTGGCCTACCTTTCAGTTGTTATAAACACGAAAAGATATCTTATTAGTGAAGATATTTTCAAATATCGTTATATGGGCCAATGTCATATTGGAGTCTTCTGTCAAAAGTTATAAATTGAATTTGATGATAATAACTAGAAACTTTTCCCTCTGTCAATAATCAGAGTCTTTTGAATTTTGAGCAAGTTTGCAACAAAATCAAGCGATGGCAGATACCCATTTTCTCTGCTCTCTACAAAATAGGAGTGGGCAGGGGTGGAAATCATTACGTAATTCAGTACTTTGGGGTTAATAAACCTGAAAGCATGTAGTAAAAATGGCACTGCCATTCAACTAGAGCCACCTTACAAACCTGAATTTATAATGCTTTCTCTCTTTGCATTTTTCAAAATGGCCAGATGTGATCAATGCAGGGAATGAGATCCCAGTCTATGGAGGATGATCAGAGTAAAATACCCTAGAAACAAGAAAGAATTCCATACTCAGATTCCTTGTGCCTGGGAGCCTAGTGATGGTAGTCCTTACCCTCCTCATCAGGATTGCTTCTCAGTGCTGAGCTCGAGGCTCTCATGGGCTCCTCTTCCTCACTGGACTCTGAAGAGTAATCAAATCTTTTCACTGCAGAGGAAGCAAGTGTCTCTTGAAAGTCTCCGTGTATGACAAAGGAATCAAGAGGGTAAAAACTTGGGAAGCTCTAAAAACCCAAGACAAGTATACCCCCAGGACACCTTAGGACTCTGGTATGGAAGAAGGGAGATCTCCCACTTGGCTGCTTCCTTGAACCCCACTTGAAATAGGGTCCCACCCCTCTCTCATCTAAAACTCCTTGGAATGTTTACTTGAAAAAAAATTAATTCTATTGTGTTTGAACCCTTGACTTCTTTGGGTTTACTTGTTACAACCATTAGCCTAACTAATTAATACAAAAATTAAAATATAAAGCATCTTAAATTAAAACGAATTTATATTTTACTTTGAAGGATATGGCAAAGAATTAGAATGAATCTTTTGTAGAAAATGCTGTTCATTTGTAACCACGAAGAGTTTTTATTTGCCCTTACCTACTTTCCAAGCTCCTTCTTGGGAGATAGGTGATTTTCTGAAATCCACGGGGTCTATAAAATAAAAGGGAAGAGACAATTGTTTGTTTGCAATAGTCTTACAAATTCTGTGACAATTCACCGGGCTTGCAATCACAATAATATTTTTATGATGATTTTTCTCTCTTTCCTTCAATTGAATCCAGTTCTGGTGGCTTGGGATATAATGATGGGCTCCTGCTTGGCTCTTCTTTTCACTTTCCATGTCAATTTGTAAGTGGCTCTTCCACATTATTAGCCACAGCTGCCTTATCTATAAAGCTGGATAACATAGTTACTCTGTCTTCCTGTTAAGGTTTTTATGAAAATAAAATAAAACTTTATTTACAAAAGCTCTTTAAGAAATCACAATATAAACCAATGGTTTAAGTAATTTGGGTTTGAGAATAGCTGATCAGAGATCATTTTCCCATCAATAATTAGACAGCAGCACAAATTGTTCTTTGAAGGCTTTCTAAGTTTGGGATTAATGACAATATTGTCAACAAGTAGAAGAATACTGTAGTTACTATGTTGGATAGAATATAAAGCATATCGGTAGAGAATAAATACATTATTTCAACTCTTTAGCATTAATACATGATAGTGTTTAGTAAAAGTTTGTCATTTTTACCAGCATATTTTTGCTACATTTTCTATATATCAATCAAGTGGGCCCATGCTGTTAAACAACAATTTATAATGCCTTCCTGCCTCCTTCCACACTTCCCAGTAGGGCCAGAGAAACTAAATGCAGAAAATAGTTCCTGGAAGTAATAGAACCAAGGCATATAGAGCATGCTCAAAACAAGATTCATCAGGAAAACAGATCTCGGGATTTCGACTCTGTGTATTTGTCATCCAGGGTTGCAATCCTAATGTTCTTACTTAGTGTAATCTGAAGTCGTGAGCAGGTAACTTCTTGGGACTCTCCTCTCTCACTTGATTCTAATGAGTCAAGGTTATTGGTCACTGCACAAAGGAATAGGACTTTTTAGGGGTCTCAGTGTGTGACAATGAGGCTTTGTAGAAGACCTTGGAACACTGATGTGATTGTGTTTCCTCTAGAAAACAAGGATAACAATGTCTGGTCTGCTTACCCCTTAAGATTCTTGTAAATTAAAAAGTAAGGTTTTATTTGCAAAAATCCTTGGAAAAATCATTATATATGCCATGGGTTGCTGAAGAACTCCCAAAAACACTATGTTGGGTTTTAGAGTACTTTATCTGAGTCCTTTTTCTGCTAACACTGGATAGCCGGATGAGTTGTCCTTTGACACAATTCAGTTTGTGATCAGATGACAATATGATCTAGTAAAGTAATATTTAGCTTTCTGTTCCCTATAGAAATCACTGTATAAATCCAACACCTTATAAGCAAAGAAACTAGCTAGTTTTAAAAACAAAATCATCATTTTGGTAGCCTTTTTCTGCTATATAATCAATATATGTGTACAATGTGTATTAATAAATAGCACCTATCAATTAATAGGCTTCATTTTCAAAAAGTATATATATGTGTGTGTGTGTGTGTGTGTGTGTGTATACATATATAATGATTTTTTAGATTATTTCCCTAAAAGGTCAAGTAAAATAAATGCAGAGAATGGGATTCCAGGATAAACTGAATCTATCACACAGAATAGGCCCAAAATTAGATGCATCAAACTGTAGTTCTTAATTCAGATTCCTTTAGCCAAAGCCTGCTTTCCCACAGCCTTACCAGGCCGGCTTTCCAGTGTTGATGTGGAGGCTTCTGGGAGCTCCTCTCCATCATTGGATTCTTCAGAGTCACTGCTGATCACTGCACAGAGGAGCAAAATCTTTTAGCTTCAGGGTGGGGCCAATGAGCCCACATATCAGGCAACCCTGCAATAAGAACACTAGAAAGACCTGGAAACTAAGCTAACTCAGGGCACTCTGATCTATACTTGAATGTGTGTGACTTGCAGGCTACTCCAGTCCTAAACTAAAGGTGATAGAATTCATGGACAGAGGGCAACTTTGCCCAATCTGTCAACGTTTTTCTTTCCCCACTCTCATGGGACCTCCTACCCCTGCCCTCATGCTACTCTATCTTTTATTCTCAATTTATTTCACTTCCTCTTGGCTCTGCTTCTTTCCCCTACTTTTGCCTCTCTTTCTGGCAATGGTATCTCTCTATACTTCTCTTTGTCTTCATGTGCTTCCTTCTTCATCTCCTTTCATGAATCTCTTGGCTCTCCAGTTTTTTTTTCCCCCTTTTCTTCAACTTCTACCACCATATTTTCTTTTCTTTTCTTTTTTTTTTTTTGTTTTAGAAGTAGGCTCCTACACATTAATACTCAAATCTACCATTTCTGTCTTTTGGTATTTTTCTGATCACTGGGACTTTCTCCTGCTGAGCTCACTGCATATGGTACTGGTTCCTCCCCTCTCGCTTCCATCCAAGGCCAAATGGACTGCCTTAATGGGCCCTGATGACGTGTCCCAGCCCCTTGCCTGGAACTGGTGACTCACATTACTCACTCTTTCAATCAGCATTACCTATTATGTCAGATGCCTGGTTATAGTTAGTCCTTGCTTGGGCTTGCTGTTCAACTGTCGAGTTAAAGAATGGCTTTT
The DNA here is from genome assembly GCF_011100685.1 of Canis lupus familiaris. Taxonomy (NCBI): domain Eukaryota; kingdom Metazoa; phylum Chordata; class Mammalia; order Carnivora; family Canidae; genus Canis; species Canis lupus. Next base: position 42,767,981 of record NC_049246.1, on the reverse strand, counting down.
CCTTCTTTATATCCACCAGATATACCGAACAGGAATTCATTTGGATTCCATGATTGGGTAGCTCTGCTCCTGGATCAAATTGTAATGAATGGAGAATTTTCATTTGTCTCCCCCAAAGGGAATAAACACCCTTCACTACTATTGATAAGTCCTGTTCCCTGTAAATCCACCGAAGGGGTGAAGCTTCCCCTCTCTCCGACCTCTTTCCTATCCTGCTGCTTAACTGTGTCCCTTCATCTGTGCCTTTCTGGACTCTGGGTTTTGGGGGGGTTTGTTTTTGTTTTCTCTTCTCATCCTTTGATGAATTATTTGTTGCTCTTTTGTTTTTAAAGATTTATTTATTTGTTTTAGCAGGGAGGAGCAGAGGAAGAGAGAATATTAAGCAGACTCCACCCTGAGCATGGAACCCAATGGGGGGCTCTATCTCACAATGCTGACATGATGAGCCAAGCAAAACCAAGAGTTGTATGCCTAACTGGCTGAGCCACCCAGGAGCCCCACTTTGTGCTCTTTTAAAAATAAAAATTATATTTTCAGTATAATGTACATAGATAAAAATGGGTAAATCATAAATTTTGAATCATCACAAAGTGAGCATATCTGGGTAATTGTCACCGTGATCAAGAAATAGAAGATTACTTATACCATGGAAACCTCTTAGTGATGCCTCCCACTAACTGTCTCCATCACGTAACTCATGTTAACCACCACTTGATTTTTAATACTATTGATGATTAATTTTGCCAGTTCTGAAATACACGTTTGTATAAATGGAATCATGCCCCTCTCTCTTACTTGCTCTTTATCTGTCTCTCTCCCATTTGACAGGGATGGGGGTAGGAGACTTAGGCTTCCTTTCTTAACATTATATTTGTGGGAGTCATCTCTATTCATTTTGCTTTTTCACTTCTGTGTAGTAGTCTATTGTAGATATAATCCATGATAAACCCATAAAAAAATCTATTTGGGCTGTTTTAAGATTTTGGCTATTGTGAATAATGCTGCTTTTCTATGTGTTTCTTGTCTTTTTTTGAACATAGTGCTCATTTCTGTAGGTTTCTGCTGAGGAACATAATTGCAGAATCACAAGCTATGTATAGTTCCAACTTTTTCCAAAAGCATGTGTAAAGGCAGAGGTATAATTGGGAGAGCTTGACAATTCAAGTAAACAAACAGAATTTGGTGTGGTAGGAATGTGGTGGGAGAGAGAGAGTGTGTGTGTGTGTGGGGGGTGGGTATTATACAACTATGTGGGAGGTAACCTTCTATATTCCACATCAAGCAGCATTGATCTCATGCTGAGGGCCACAGGAGGGCACTGGGTTTAAGTAGGAAAGCCGTATGGCTTTGCATTTTTGCAATGCCCATTAAGCTGAAGTGTAGAAGATGGATCTGAGGGGGGCAAGACAGGAGGAAGGAAGCCAGCAGGAGAGTTCCCCTATTTGACGTGAGAAGTGATAGGAATGTAGATTAGAGTGAGCATCCTGGAAATGGAGAGAAATAAGTAGGCTAGACATATTTTAAAGTTGACAGAAGTGGTAAATAAAGTCATGGTTGTTTTAATCCACTGAATTTGGAGGATGTTTGTTACACAGCAATAGATAACTAATATAGCATCCAAACAGAGATGGCTTTCAGATCTTTGATTACACGTCTTCAGGCACTAGAAGGAATGAATCTAGAAGACAGGTCTGGAGCAGAGGTGTGTGTAGGAATCCATAGATCATAGATGATCGAAGCCACAGAGATATGAAATGCTTGGGTGGAGGCCTATTTTTATTTGAGGAGGTATAAGGGCCATTTTGGTCACTGTAGACACCTTAATGATCTCTTCTCAATGGCAATAGGAAGAGCCCTCTGTGCTTTCTTTCTGGTGACTGTCTCTTCAAATTGGACAATGTCTTGATTTGTCTTCTCCTTATTTGATCCACTTTCTACCAGTTTTTCATTCATGGTCCCGTAACTCATCCTCTACATAGTTCTTTTTATGCCTCCCCCGTTTTTTCTATTTACTGGTATTCATCTATTTCTGTATATTTCTCTACTCATACTTTTTCTCAACATTTTTTTATCACTATCTCCCAGGTCCTAGGGTGAGGCAGAAGAAGTGCTGAGGGTACAAGAAGATACCAAGAGTATTTTTATCAAGATTTTCTTTCCTTATCAAGATTTTCTTTATATCCCAGGACCTCCCTGCCTCACTCTAGAACTGGCCCTGCTGTCCTCTGACTGATTTTCCATTTATCCACTCTCTGTTATGTTTTCTACATTCTCCTATTTGATCTCTGTTTCTTAATTATTAATGTGACTTTCTGTATGCCTCTTCTACATTGATTTTTGTCTTTCTATTCATTTCTCTCATCTAAACCATTCCAAGCATCACCAAAGTTCTTCTCCTGTGTCACTGTTCCCCACTCCTAGTCCCTTCATTTGCCAATTCTTTTCTAAAAGTCCTTCACCAGGGCTTCTGTACTCACAAATATGACCAGCAGCATCATGCATGGTTTCCATGTTTCTGTTACCACCTCTGAAAATCAAGTTGCAACATTTATTTTCACCAGCTCCACAAAATGGTACTGTTTGGATTCCATATCAGTTTATCTAAAACTTTATTAATATTTTCTCTCCTTGTATTCTCTCCTCAGGGACATGCCCTTTATCAAAGAGCTCAGTTCTTTCTCCCCCTTGCATCTCACACACCTTAAAAGCAGCCAGAGGTTGTGCACAAGGCTATGGGTCGTGGGTGTTGTTAGGGCCATGGAGGTGCTTAGTATCAAAGAACAAAGGAAAGCTTTTGTTCACATAGAAAAACAAAGATAGAATTAGAAAATTGGTAAGATAAGTGGTTATTACTTTCTCCATCACAGGGCAATGGGCTGGGTGTGTCTTCTCTTATATCTCCATTATACACTTGGATGGATGCTTGTTCACAGGACTCTGAGGATAAAAAGAGACCATAGATGAGACCCAGGAGAACCCTGTTCTGCCTATTTCCATTTTATTACATCTCATCTGACTTCCCTTTTCTTTTCATGTTTCTATTTATAGCTTGTCTACATATACTGCCACTATCACACCATGAAAGTACCGGTGCTTTGGTGATTCTGTGATCAAGTTCTCCCTCACTTCTTTTGACTTTTCTTTCTGTTTCTCTTCCCTGATGAGGCATTGCAACTTTTCACCTTTTGTATCTTTGTTTGTCCTTCCTAACTTTTCTTTCTTTATTTCCTTTTTTTAACAAAAGAAAACCAAATTTAATAGGTGTACATATGAGGAATCCACACAGACATGGAATTCCAAACACAATGAGGCAACATCAAGCTTATATGAGCTTAGGAGAGGGATAGGGGTCTGAGTGTACAGAGGGCAGAGTAGTCATTAGCAAGAAGGTGAAAGGGGATGTTTGGAAAAACAAGATTGTTCTATTATACAGATAAGTTCCTTCTTAGGTAAAGGGGAGTCTCTGTTAATAGTTCTCTTCCTGGTACAGGTTCTCCTTTATAGTATAAATTGAGGCAGAGAAATAATCTTTATGCCGAAGTGGCACATTTTAGGGTGGCCTGTCCTGGGCTCCTATGCTTGAATGTATATTGTGTTTTGTTTTTTTTTTTTTTCAAATTTGGGTATCTTTAAACTTCATATCCAGTTTCTTCCCAACTGCTGAGGCTGTATGCAAACTAACACTACTATAAACAATCTTGATTTTCTCTTCCTTGCCCCTTAGACAGAAACCATCTTTTTTTTCTTTAAATTTCTACAGCATGTACCCATTCTCTCATAGGCCATAGGCCATATTTCTTTTGTTTTGTATTTTATTTGTGTACTCATTTAATTTTCTTAGCAGCTTCTGAAGATCTTAAAGTCAGAATCCATTTTCAGCCCTCGGCATTGCAACTTCTCTGTCAATAAGAGGTATACCAACATTGAGAAAATGAAAAAGCACCAAAAACTTATTTTGTATATTTTCCATTGCATGTAGGCAAATATTGTTCTTTCAGTTAAACAGTACGTATTAGCCTATCTAACATTTTTATCAGCAGGAAAATTGCAGAAGTTGGCAATTCTGGTCTCACCCAATACCAGCTTTTAATCTAGTAAAAAATAAGTAGGTTTGTTGAAGTTAGCACTTGCTAACTTTTCTTCCTCTAGATCTCTCCCATCAATATATTAACCTCTATTCCTGCCTTCTCTGTGTCTGCATGAGTTTCCCCTTCTTTGTTAATAGATGTTTCTTTGAGCTGGGCACCACTCCATTCTCTGCCATCAATAAGGATGCCCCTCTACACTCATGCAAACCCAGGTAGCCCCTCTACACTCATGCAAACCCAGGTAGTCAGAATTACCTGCCAGCTCAGATTCTTGGGCACACTCTTTATTTGCTTCTTGGCTTTCTAGTGCATCATTTTTGTCACTGGTTGTATCTTTTCTGTTTGCATTAATCTGTTCTGTTTCACAGAGGTTCTTCGAGGGTCCATTTTCAGGTGAGGTGGTACCTAAACCATATTTTGATCCATAGATGTTTTATTTGTCCTCTGCATCAATCAGGGTCCAACAGGAAAATATAAATCACTCTAAGCTTTTATAAGCACAGGGAATTTAATCCAGGGGTTTGGTTATACAGTTGATGGAGTTGCTGAGGAATCCAAATAGAAGAAGGCAGTAACCAAAAGAATACTTAACAGGAAGCTGTGAGGGGTATTGAGGTGCCTAGAGGTCAGGGTCACTGGGTGGGTAGAAGATGGCCCATGGCTGGCCTGCTGGATGGGAAGTGGTATCATGGTTGAAATGCAGCCACTGTCAGAATTGTGGACAAAGACAGTGATGGGGAAATATCCAGGTTCTCCCTTATTCCCACTCTCTGATCTCTTGTCATGTCAGAAACCCAGCAGGGAGCCAACAACAAAGCGAGCTGGCAAAGTAGTCCACAGGGGCCCATGGCCAGAGATATAGGGCAGAGAAGAACAGAGAAAGGTAAGGAATGACTCCCAGGGAAAACACCCCAGGAACTTCCTTATGGAAATTGTAGAAGTAAAGACAGAGATTCTAGGCAATCAGTGATACAAAGAAGCAGCCCCCCACCCCCAGCACAGGATAGAATGGGATGAGAACACAAAGGATTGGAGAGTACCACAAACAGGAACAGACCCTGGTGAGATGAGGATGGTGGGCATGGCCAGGTCAGGCTTCGATATATGTTTTCATCAGTTCCTAGGAGGAATAAATTGAAAGTTTGTTTCAGAAATTGATGTATGGATTGTGCCATTCTCCCTTAAACCTTTTTTCATAAAGTAGGAGTTGAAGATCCCCTCCAGGTATCCATATAGAGACCATGCGGACTTGGCGGATCCCATGCAACCCTTGCAGTCAAACCCTTACTGACAGAGTGGCGGATTGGGGTCAGCTATATCACTGGCTAAGGGGGCCTTGGCCAGACCATCTCACTGAGTGTCCCACATGAGGCACTTGAGTAACTGGCAATGGCTTATCCTGACTCCCATGGCCATAGAGGAGCTGCCTTTGTCCCCAGAGCTGCCCCTGACCAGTGTCCTTACCTTAGTATCTACAAAGTCTTGCTGCCTCGTCCCCACCTCCTCTTCCTCCACACCCTCCCTCTATATGTCTGTTCAGTCTGTTTCATTGGCCTTCCATGAGGATTCCATGTCTGATTCTTTGCCACCTCCTCCTACTGTCGGTATTCTTTTTTCTGCCTCTTTCTCTGCATATATTTCCCAATTTTTGTCTCATGCTTCTGTCTTTTCCATTAGATTACCAGAGTGGTATAGGGTTAAGAATGTAGGCTCTGTCACAGCCAAAAGGTAAAAACAACCCATCATTGACTGATAAATGAATAAGCAACATGTAATATATCCATACAAGGGAATGCTCTTCACTAATAAAAAGTAATGAAGGATTTATTCATGCTACAACTCTTGTTTGTAAAATCTTTAATTTAGATTTCTAAATCTAAATTACTTCCTGGCAGTTAGTTGTAGCATGAATAAATATAATAGAATATTATGCAGAGATGCCTGGGTGGCTTGGTTGAGTGTCTGTGTTTGGCTCAGGTCATGATCCCAGAGTCCTGGGACTGAGTCCTACATCGGGCTCCTCACAGGGAGTCTGCTTCTTCCTCTGCCTATGTCTCTGCCTCTCTCTCTGTATCTCTCATGAATAAATAAATAAAATCTTTTAAAAAAAAAAAAAGAAAATATTATGTCGTGTGAAAAAAGCCAGACCTGAAGGGTGTGTTTATGTGATTCCATTTAAATGAAACATCTGGAAGAGGTAAATCCAAAGATTCAGAAACTAGATTAGTGGTTGCCAGAGGCCAGGAAAGAGGGACACTGGGAATGATATGGAACTTCCTTTCGAGGTGATCAGAATGTTTTGGAACTAGATAGAGTTAGTAGTTGCACAACATTGTAAATACACCAAAGATCACTAAACTGTACACTTTAACAGGGTTAATTTTATATTATGTGAATTTTACCTCCATTAAAACACACACACACACACACACACACACACACACACTCACAATGCCTGGATTTGCCCTTGCTCATTAGACCCCAGGCCAGCTACACACACGGTCTCTGCAAAATGGGCACATAAGCAATGCTAACCTCCAGTGGCCACCTGGCCACTAAACCTACAATTGCCAAAGTAAATGTTCCACCAGGGAGATGTCAATAACATGGTTATTTCTATATTGTCTTTTAACCCCTTCTTCTGTTTCATTTCCCTCCTTTTCTCTCTCAAAGTACCCACATCCACCCCTCCACCTTTCTACCACTTCCTCTTTTCTCTCTGTGTGTGACTGGCCTTCTCCTTGAATATCCGAGCTTCTGAACAACATCCCCCACATTGAAATGGGTCCCATCTGCCATCATTTGATGTTGATCATGGGCCCACATTCTTAGCCCTTCACAGATCCACACTGATCTTCTCCTACAGGTACCTTTCTAAATCACAATTACTTCCTGGCTGTTAGTCTGCTTAAATCTGGTTTACTGACACTCTGGGTTTCTGTCCCTTTGTCTTGATTATTGGGCCAAGAATCTCTTGTCATAGCTACTCCTCCAGGATTTGGTCTCTGGTTAGACACTCATGCAAACACTCCTTCCTGCCTTTTCCTTGGTCCTTAACATTTCTTCCCTGATGCCCCAAATCCACTCAGGACTCGGGCCTGAGTTCCCTTTCTCCTTTTCTTCTTTGCAGATGAGAATTGGTGTTTATTGGCTTGCAATCACCTTGTTCAAGGCTCCGTTGGATATTAGGATTCTCATCCACCTCTTCTTCATAGCTTTCTCCGTAATGAATTTTCTCTTGGACCACTAAAAAGAGGGAGACAGAAGGAGACAATTAGCGATTCCATCAGAGACCAGGAACATCTCAAAATTACAGTTAACAACTGTAACTGTAATGGCCCTTAGGTCACTCCAAGCTCAGTGCTTCTGATCCTCCTTACAAAATTTCCCCACCATCCCTGGGATAGAAAAGAGAACTCTCAGCAAAAGAGTCTACGTTTCCCACACAGAAAGGAGCCACTCCGATGTAAGGATAAAGGAAACATCATGATTCTGTTACTCTTGTAAAAGATTTTGTGGATGGCCAGGAAAAGTCTATATCAAAGCAAATAATAGATGTGAAATGTGTTTCTGAACTGTTCAAACTGAAAGGAAGGAACAGAGAAGAGCGAGGCTCAGAGAGAGATCCATGGGTATGAAAGAGAAAGCAGCTTAGGGAAAGCTCTAAGGATGCTGCTAGAGGAGAGGAGGGTTGGGGCAGGGAAGGTGAGTGCTTCCCAAAGAGACAAAGCAGAGGACACCTGGAGGAACAAGATAGACCTCCCAGGGGCCCAGATCCCAGGAGCAAAAGAAGGACACTCTCCAGCTCTGAGCAGGGAGCACAGCTTGCAATGCTGGAGGATGGCCCACAGGCCTGCCCCAGCAGCTGGGGAGGCCACCAACCAGGGGAGGCAGGGACATCAGCCCAGCGCCCCTGCCTGTAGGTGACCCAGCACACATAGGAGGAAAGAAATAAGCCAGGAAGCCTGAATGGGGAAGAGAGGGAGGAGAGGGAGATGGGGCCATGTCTACAGGGATTCCAGGGAGGAGGGGACACCAGGGAGGAAGAGAACCTGCTGCCCCAGGGCTCATGGCAAGAGCTCCTCCTGGGGTAGGGCCTGCTAGGGTGAGTTCCACAAGACAGTGGGAACCATGGGTGCTTTGTCATCCCACGACCTGGACTCAGATCCTGGCAAAACCAGGTGGAAGAAAGGAAGAGAACAAAGGGAAGGGTTGAGGGATCAGTGTGAGCGAGCAGTCCCACGGGGGCTCAGGGGGCCCTGAGTGTGGGATGAAGGTGGGCACCAAGCAGCAGGAAAGAGTGCTATACCCCACTCCACAGCCCCCAGATTCTTGACTTTGGGTCACTGACCCATAGCTTCTGTGGACAACAGAGTCTGAGAGGCAATAGCTGCTACCTCCCCAGGGGCAGGTGGGTGGCAGCAAGTGTAGGTGCAGGTCCCCCCCAGCTGGGAGAACCTGGAACCTAATGCAGGTGATGTGGACACTTAACCTGGAGAGAATCAGAGTCCCTGAGATGTGGGCAGTAACCACCATTCCCTTTGTTCCCATGGCCTGGGACATCCTGGTCACATATATAATATTGCCTTAATTGCCTTTATTCCATTTCTAACTGGACTGATTTGCTATAGAAATTACTTTGTTTTTGTTTGTTTGTTTGTTTGTTTTTTTGGAGAAATTACTTTGTTAATTAGATTAAGGTTACTATTGACACAAGTTAACAGACTACATGCTTTACCACAGCTTTTTAATTTCCTTGCTTATAAGAACTGTTGATATCTCTTTATTGCCTATTAATAAAATTCCAATTGCTTAGCTTTATATGCTAGATTTCCTAAAATCTTCTTCAAATTTATCTCTCATGAATTAGCCCTACAGTCTGCTTCTCACTCTCTGAGACGAATTGAATTTGTCTTTGAAGACACACTAGATCCTTTCACACTACATGCGTGATCCCATAGTGTCAGCCCTCCCCAGGCCATGGGAATGTTCTTCTTATGATGTCTCTATCCCTTATCTGGAGAACTCCACTGACACCAAACTGTGCTGGAATAAAACATTTTCTAGGTAATTAAAAAAAAAAGTATATATATATATATATATATATATATATATATATATATAATTATTAAAAGCATTCTCTTAACTCTTACAAGCCTTAAAGTAAAGTAAAAAATTTAAAGAAATAATAAAATCATGCCTTCCCAGGAACAAAAAAATGGAGAATCAAACCTTTAGTTTTGTATAACACCTGGCAAAGCATTGTTTGGTGATTATTTGAATAATGTTTGTTTCACCCCTTGTGGAGAAAAAGTTTAAAAAACCTATTCTCCTTCTTTAAGGGTGAATTTGACCTTGAGTTAACTTTCTGGCTCATAACTCTGGAAACCTGGTAATGATGGCCTTTCTTCTACTAGGTCATCATTGGCCTAGTTAAAAACCTAGTTTAGGGTTAAAATGACTAGTAAATTGCATGTGGTTGGGGAATGACTCTCTACAGACTACAACATGCACTTGGTCTTCCTCCAAAGTGGTGACTTATAACTAGGTTTGTCCCTCGTGAGGTCCTGAAAGTTATGACTACAGCACTATTATGTGACATATCAATACCCATAGGCATGGTGCTGCTAAACCAGGGTGAGTCCTATATCCACAACTAAGCTGACACCGAGGCGGGTAGTAGTCAACTTGGTGGACTGCTGTGTGGGTTTCCACAAGAAGTCCCACAGACAGCCTGCACTGTTGGGATGCTGTTTCCTGTCATTTGTCCTTCTAAGTAAATCTGATGCCACTTTAGCTCTGGTTGTCCTGTGAGTCTAAATGCTCAGTTAAGCAGACCTCTAGGTGAGTATTGTACCATAGCCATTATGCCATTAACTTTGAGAAGGTTCATGACTTGTGTTTTCTTAACTATTATGTCCCCACTGCCCCCGCACTGTGTGTGGCACATTGTAGGAACTCAATATATACTTGTCCAAAAAAAAAAAAAAAAAGTTTGGCCCTGGGCATCAAAAGGTAGATAATAAACCTAATTACCATGTTCGAAGTTCCTATAAATGCCATTTAAATCGGGATATTCTTGCACGTTGACCTCGCTGAACAATGCTTCCAAAAGTGGCAGGTTAAATGTCTTCTCCAGTTCATTGAGAACATTATACACCACTTTTTGTACAGGGATCAGGTTTCTACAAGATTCTTGACAGTCCTTAAAACATATTGAATGGAGAAAATGTAAATCAGACTTCCAGATTACAGAAGAGCCCTAGAAAGAGATTGTATGGATAATGTCTTCCAATTTTCCTCCATCAGTATCTTCTCATATAAAGTTTAAGAATTTCTATTTATTTGTATAGATATTAAGTGAAGCAAGTAGATTCCTTCCTCCTTAAAAATATTCACTTGTGAAACAGATCTCACCCTCATTAACTTCATGTTTTAGAAATAGAATAAGAGGTGATGAGCAGCTGTCCTGTTGCATGGACAACCCTTACTGTTTTCCTGGGACTGACTTGGCCTGGAAGAACTCAAGGAAACCAGATGATAGTTCTCCATTTTTGGGAACTTGGCCATAGAGAAAGCATATTAATAGGGCAAAAAGGAGACTTGCATCTCTGTATATCTCCAGCAATGCCTGGAGATAAAAATCAATCCCAAATTCCAAGACTCCACAAATACCATTACAAAAAAAAAAAGAAAGAGAAAAAGAAAAAAGAACCCTAAAAACTTAAAACTGTTAGAGAAAGAATAACAATCATCAATTCTCAAATTTTGTCCTAACAGGGTATCAATTCCCTGTAGGTTTTATTTTTTTTTATTTTTTATTTTTTTAAATTTTTATTTATTTATGAGTCATAGAGAGAGAGAGAGAGAGAGAGAGAGAGAGAGGCAGAGACATAGGCAGAGGGAGAAGCAGGCTCCATGCACCGGGAGCCTGACGTGGGATTCGATCCCGGGTCTCCAGGATCACGCCCTGGGCCAAAGGCAGGAGCTAAACCGCTGCGCCACCCAGGGATCCCCAATTCCCTGTAGGTTTTAATGTTCTCAGGTCTAAGGACTCAAACTGATGTCCACTGAAGTGATATGTGTCAATTATTATTTTATTAAATTATAATTAAGTTATACATCAATTCATTAATTACTTTATTTATTTATTTATTTTTTAATGGAGTTCAATTTGCCAACATATAGCATAACACCCAGTGTTCATCCCACCAAGTGCTCCCCTCAGTGCCCATCACCCATTAATTACTTTTAATTCTCAGTTCATACTATATTCTTTGCATTCCTACAAGGCATTATACATCTATGGAGCACTCCTGCTTCAGATTTAGCCCATTTGCTGTGCTATTCAACCCAAGTCCAGTGGGCGGCACAGAGAAGCAGGGCTGTCTCTGGGGACAACTAAGTCTCCTTTCCCTTTTTACCTTACAGAAACAGCTGCAACAATACTTGAAAAAGTCTCCCACTCATAGGAGACTCCTCAGTAGTTAGTTGTGCTTGATGTTTGGGTCAAGGATATCAAAATATAACTTCATTTGGGGCCAGTTTACCAGACTATGAGATAATAAACATCACTTACCTCATACATTTTATTGGTGATGAGTTCACGGTCCCGGAGACCCTCAAAGAAAGGAAATGGCTTTTTTATTGCACTTGAAATCTCCACCTTGTATCTTTTGAAGTGTTTGAATAGAGTCTCATAGACAAGTTTCTCCTCAATGTTCTGGTCTTCTATAGTTGCCCTAGAAAGGAAGGATACCATGTGAAAACTGTCATTGAGATTCCAAGATGCTTGTGGTGGCTGTAAGATTTATATATGAAGGATAAGCTGGGAAAAGCTAACATATATTAAGTAAGTGGTCCTGAGCAGAAACAGAATAAATGTAACTGAAGCAATGAGCAAAAATACGATGAAGAAAGAAAGCATGGAGGTCAAAAAAGACTTAAACATGGAACTGAAAAAGTCTATTCAAGTCTGTCTGGATCAAAGCCATTGTAAAGATACCTTCACATATCTGAAATATTTTGTAATTAAAAAAATTTAAATTTAAACAAAATCCAGATAGAAGGAAAAGAGGAATAAAAAGCAATGGAATAAACTATACTCCAATAAAACTAGGAAAAAAGGAAAGCAATGGGATAAAAGTCTAACCTTGAAAATAATTAAAACTAAGAGAAAAATAATATTAGCAAGATAAAAAAACCCAGCTCTTCTCCTATAGTTGTTCAAAGAAATACCATCCTGCATTATAAAACTAATTTATAAAGGATACGGTGTGGTTAACAATGACATGAAACAGCATAAATAGATAATATCACAAGAATATCAAACATTTCTCCTGGGACATCTGGTCCTGCTTTGTGTTAATATAAGTCTGTGCTAGTGTTATATATAGTGAATTTTTCAGGCATCTGAATTTCAGAAATCACTGATGTTTCCTGTGAAAGTAATTTTAAACCCATCTATAATTCCAATTTTTAGTTGATCATTTTATTGCTCTGATAATAATGTTTTAATCAACATCTTGTATTATGAAGACTCAGAAGCTTTCTTTGTCAAACCAAAAGAGAATTATTGCCACTTCCCAGTACTTCGTATGCCTCAGGGAATAATAATGTCACATTATTGTGTCAAATTCCTGCAAAAGAGATGTTTCAGTTCAAAGATTGCAGATGGAAAAGAAGCACTTGTCTTCTCTTTTATTAAAAGCCCTGCTAAAATGATAATAAAGAAATTGGATTCACAATGACAAAAAGAATGGTGGGGCAATGAGCACAAAAGAGATTTCAATCAAAATCTTTCTGATAAAAGTGGCCAATAGAGTGCTAATTGCTCTTGTAGGTGGAGGATGCTTCCAGAGATAAGAGAAACAAAGCATGCCCTGAAGAACCCTGAAGAGGCAGCAGAGATCACAAGGAAGATAAAACTGAAACTGAAAACTTACAACAGAACAGTGCACCTCTAACCCCTCAACCTACAAACTAACCACCTGGAGCCAGGCAGCCTCTCAAAGGCAAACAAACGAGGCTGACCTTTCTATCGCCATGTGTGAAGTTTGTCCCTTACTGGGTTTTCTATATGTGGAATAATACATCATGTATGCTTTGTGCCTGACATTTGTTCATCATCCATGCTATTGGATGAATGGTAGTTTGTTCCTTTTTGCAGTTGAAGGTATTCCATTGTGAGGACCTACCACAATTTGCTTATTCATTTTCCTGTTGATGGACATTTAGATTGATTCCAGTTTGGGACTCGTATGAATAAAGCTGCTGTTCTTGTACACATCTTTTTATGGCATGATGTTTTCATTTCTCTTGGGTAAATAATTAGGAGTGGATCATTGCGTGAGTGTGCTTAGCCATTTTAGAATTTGCCATACTGTTGCTCAAAGTTTATTAGAGGTAGTTTTTCTAATTTTTAGCAATTCTCATGTGTATGATGTGGTATCTCATATAATTTTATTTTGTATTCCTTTAATGACTAATGATGTTGAGCATACTTTCGTATGCTTATTGGCAATTCATGCATTTTCTTTTGTAAAGTGTCTGTTCAAGTCTTTGACCTATATACATTGTTGGGTTGTCTTTTACTACTTACTGATATGTAGCAGTTTGTTTTATATTGTGGAAAGAAGTGTTTTGTTTGATTTATGTATTATGAACATTTTCTTCCAGCCTTTGGCTTGCTTAACCATGTGTTCTGATGAGGAGAAATTTTTAATTCTGATGAAGCCAAATCCATCAATTCTTTTCTTCTGTGGTTAATAATGTTAATGTACTAAGAAATCTTCGCCTACCACAAGTTAATGAAAATATTCAAAAAGCAACTTACAATGTAAGAATGGGTCTATTGCTGGATTTTCTATTCTGTACCACTGATCTATTTGTCCATCCTCATGCCAATAGCATATTGGCTTGCACACTATAGCTTATTGAAAGTCTTGAAGTCAATTAGGGAAAAATTGGCTTGGCTTTTCTAGGTCTTTGGTTTTCCATATATCTCTTAAAATCAATTTGTCAACTTTTATAGAAAAGCCTTTTGGATTTTTATACGGTTTACATTGAAACTTCAGACAAATTTGGTGACAACTGTATCTTAACAATATTAAGCTCCAATCTGTTAACATTTTATAGCTCTCCATTTATTTAGTTTTCCTTAATTCTGCCTAGAAGTGTTTATAGTTTTCAGTAAAGAAGTCATACACATCTGGGCTGGGGAATTTAAGAAACAAAAGAGATCAACAAAGGTGAAGGGAAAGAAAAACAAAATAAAAACAGAGGGAGACAAACCATAAGACACTCTTAAGTACAGGAAACAAACTGGGGGTTGCTTGAGGGGAGGTGGGTTGGGGGGAATGGGTAACTGGGTGGTGGGCCTTAACGAGAGTATGTGATATAAAGAGCACTGGGTGTTATATACAACTGATGAATAACTGAATTCTACCTCTGAAACTAATAAAACACTATATATTAACTAAATTGAATTAAAGAAAAGAAGTTATGCATACTTTTCCTTAAACTTATTCCCAATTAGAAATGGTGTTGCTTTTTAAGTTGGTATTGCTTTAAATGGTATTGCTTTTTAAATTGCTTGCTATAATTGTATGGGAATAAAACTGGATTTCAAAAATATTAACCATGTATTTATAAGCCCTGCTAAATTCTTAGCAGTTATGTATTCCAGTTATGTATTCGTAGATTTCTTTTGGGTTTTATAGAAAATAAATAATCATGTAATCAGTAAGCAAAACTCCTTTTCTTTTCCCAACAATTATTTTTCTTTCTTATTGTACTGGTTAGGACTTTAGACACAATGTCGAAGAAAAGTGATGAGAGTTGACTTCCTTGTCTTGTTTCCAATCTTAGAAAAAGATTAGTATCCACCATTAAATATGATGTTTGCTGTATACATTGTGTGTGCGTGTGTGTGTGTGTGTGTGTGTGTGTGTATTTTTAATGAGACTGAGGAAGTTGCTGTCTATTCCTAGTTTGCTGAGAGTTTTCTCATGGACAGATGTTCAATATTATCAAGTGAATCTGCTGAGATATTTATATGATTTTCCTTCTTTATTCTTTAATTTAGTGAATCATATCAATTGATTTCCAGAGCCTTCTTCTAAGTAGGAACAGTTAACCACAGGTCAGAATAGTTTTGAGAAAATTCTCAAATATCAGAAAGAATAACATACAAAAAGAGAAAAAGTTATCCCAAGAGAAACATAGATATTGTAGGAAATGAGAAACTTTCAAAACCTCCAATATTTTTAGAGAGATTTGAGAATACACACTGCACCACAGGATATAAAGAAAGAGAAAGTGACTGCAATCTTAGCTAATTTTTAAATTGATTTTTAGAAATTTACTAAAATGATTTTAAAATAAAGTTGAAGAAGTTTCCCAGAAAATTAAAAGATTAAAAGGAAATAAAAGTAAATCTGAAGGAAATATAAGAGCATTAAGATAAGTTTAGGTGGTCTAATAGCCACATAATTGGAGTCAAGAAAGCTGTGCAAGGAAATTGCAGAGGAGGAACATATCAAGATAATTACTTTAAAAAGATGCCACAGAGTAAAAGGACATGAATTATTTTAAAGAGTAGTTAGAAAAATGAATTTAAAAAGACATAAACCAGGCAGCCCCAGTGGCTCAGTGGTTTAGCACCGCCTTCAGCCCAGGTCGTGATCCTGGAGACCCTGGATCCAGTCCTGCGTCAGGCTCCCTGCATGGAGCCTGCTTCTCCCTCTGCCTGTGTCTCTGCCTCTCTCTCTCTCTCATGAATAAATAAATGAAATCTTTAAAAAAGTTAAAAAATAAAAAATAAAAAGACATAAACCAAAGCACCTCATTATGAAATGACAACACCTAAAAAATGAAGAGAAAAATTTAAAAGCTCCCCAAAAGAATAAAGAAACTTGTCAACTATGGAGGAATGATGACAAGAATAAGTTGAGAGAGACATCTCATTAGTAACAGTGACTGTAAAGCCATCTCTTCAATACTCAGGTCTAATCAAGACAAATTCAGATATGTAAGACTAAGAAATTTTACTTTACAAACATCCACCTTGAGTATTTTTCCTACAATTTTTTCTATTTCCTTTATGTATATAAAAAGTTTTAAAACTAAGTCATCTAGTATGGTTCTAGTTTATTTATTTATCTAATAAATAGATATCTAATACTGAGCAGCACACACCCACTCTTAAAAACGTTCAATAAGGGGTGCTGGGGTAGCTCAGTCAGTTAAATGTCTGATTTTTTTTTAAGATTTTATTTATTTATTCATGAGATACACAGAGAGAAAAGCAGAGACACAGGCAGAGGGAGAAGCAGGCGACTTGATCCCCAGACCTGGGATCAGGCCCTAAGCCAAAGGCAGACACCCAATCACTGAGCCACCCAGGCATCCCCAAGAGTCTGACTCTTGATTTGGCCTCAGGTCATGATCTCAGGGTCCTGAGATAAAGCCTTGCTTTGGGGTTTGTCCTGGGCATGGAGCCCGTTTGTGATTTTCTTTCTCCTTCTCTCTCTGCCCTTCTCACTCTGCCTTCCCTCACTTACTCTCTCCCTCTAAAATAAATAAATAAATAAATAAATAAATAAATAAATAAATAAATAAATCTTTTTAAAAATCCAATATGTTAGATTCAGAAAAATAGGCAAGTAATCCAATATTGAGGAAGATGTAAAAATTAGAAGCCAGCAGATCTAATCCTGAAGACATTAAAAGGAAACCCAAGATAGCAGTCCAGCAGCAGCTCAAGGACATTCTCTGATTGGAACAAATGATGATTACAATGTATAGATGAATGCAATGAATGACAGTAACATCGTAAGGGTTGGGATGAAGGAATCAGAAATCCTTTGTTAAAAGGTATATGTGCTACAGATGAAATGGTATGGAGTGTATACTGAAATCTTTAAGCAACCACTAAAAATATTTGAAAAGAAATACAACTGACATGTTAATAGAAGAAATAAAGTGGGATCATATAAAATGCTAACTTAAAACCAGACAAGGCAGAAAAAGAGAAGAAAAAAAGAAACAAAGCAAATGCAAGGAATAAAGAACAATAAGCAAACATAGTAGATATTAATACACTATACAAATAATTACATTCAGTGTGAATGGTCTACATACTCCAATTAAGAGCAGAGATTGTGGGGGAAATAAGACGGCAGCACAGTGGGATGATCCTAGGCTCATTTTGTCCCTCGAACACAACTAGATATCTATCAAATCATTCTGAATACCTGAGAAATCAACCTGAGGAGTGATAAAACAAACTCCAGGACTAAAGGGAGAGAAGAGGCCACACTGAGGAAGGTAGGAAGTGCAGAGATGTGCAGAGAAACAGATGGCGTGGGTGCAGCAGAGGGGAGGGACCCCTGGTTGTGGAGGCAGGTGTGAGAGAGAGAGAGGATAACACAGGGATACACACAAGGAGAACACTCCCCCAAAGCCACTGGCTAGGAAAATGAGAGGTGGGCTTATTTCCAGGAGTTCTTATAACCAGCAGAGCTTGAAGGCTAGAGTTTTAAAGGTCAGTGGGCCTGGCTGAGATAGAGCCCCAAGGGTGCTGCCCTGCTCCTGGAGAGAAGGCAGGGAAACAACCCTGGGACAGACAACACAACCTGAGGATCACCTGGGCATGCAGAGGGGAGATTATTTGCTCTTCTTGGAGTGCAGCCTTGAGAGGTTGCATTCACAGAGATGCCTCTCCAGGGACAAAGTTGCCAGTGAATACCATTTCCATCCCACAACCCTCAGCCTAAGCATGGAGCTATCTGACTAGGCAGCTTAGTCCCAATATTGGCTGTCTAGTCTGCTTGCTCCAAGTCCCACATCCCTACACTCTGACATGACTGCCCTTTTCAGTGAGATGTCCTTCAGTCCCAGCACAGTGAGACCCTCTCCCAGAAGATGAGCATAGGTCCCCATCATAGCACATCTCTAAAGTTTCAAGTGTTAAGGATTTTATGTTTTGAGAGAGAGAGAGAAAGAGAGAGAGAGAGAGAGAGCAGGGGGAGGGGCAGAGGAAAAAGGAAAGAATCTCAAGCAGACTCCAATCCAAGCACAGAGCCTGATGCAGGGCTCGATTTCACCCCTAGATCATGACCTGAGCTGAAATCAAGAGTTGGTTGCTTAACTGACTGAGCCACCCAGGCACCCCAAGTTCAGAATTTTAAAAGTCAGCAGGTTTCACTGAAATGGAGCCTGGAGGGCACTGTGCTGCCACAGGAGAAAAGGCAGGCAAGCAACCCAGAGGCAGACAGCATGATAACAGCTACCTGAAAAAGGCCTGGGATGCACAGGAGGAGATTAATCACTCTTCTAGGAGTGCTATCCCAAGAGCAGCAAGCATAGAGACCCCTCTCTGGGAACAAAGTAGCTGGCTGGTGCCGCTCCCACCTCCCCATCCCTAAGCATAGACACAGAACCACCTGCAGCAAACAGCACAACACTGACACTGGCTGCCTAACCTGCTTACACCAGGTCCCATGTCCCTGAGCTTTGCCAGTACTGCCTTTTTGGTTAAGTTCGCCTCAGTCCCAGTACAATGGGATCTTTCCCTAGAAGATGAGCAGAAACCCCTGTTCATACCATGTCTCCCAGTCAGATTGTTCTTCAAGGCTTCAGGTCTAGTGGAAGTAGCATCAGATTTTCATTTAAGAAGCAGTCCAGAGCATATCTAGTTAAAACTTGCCAGACTCTGACCAAGGACCAAACACTGCCCACTGCAGGCAAGGAGAGCCTCTATAAATGACTGCTCTAAGAGATAAAGCAGCCAAAACACAGCAACAGAATGTGCACAGCACACACCAGAGACACTCACTGAAGCACCAAGCTCTGTACACTATATGACCTCTTCTTCATAAAGACATTACTCTCAGAAGCAGGAAACATAATGGGCTTTTCTAACGCATAGAAGAAAATAGAGACTTAAATAAAGTGCCAAGATGGAGGAATTTATCCCAAATGAAACAATAAGATAAGGTCACAGCCAGACATCTAATTGAAACACATATAAGTAATACACTTGAGGGAGAGTTTAAAGCAACAATCATAAGGGTACTCACTGGGCTTGAGAAGAGAATGGAAGAGTTCAGGGAGGCCCTTGCAGAGATGAAAGGGTTAAAACACAGTCAGAAATGAAAAATGTAATAACTGAGATTTGAAACAGACTGGATGTAATGACCACAATGGAAGAAGCAAAAGAACAAATAAGTGAACAGAAGATAAAATAATGGAAAATAATGAAGCTGAACAAAAGAGAGGAAGAAGAATTACAGAACACAAGAATAGACTTAGGGAACTCAGTGACACCATAAAGTGTAATAACATTTGCATCATAGGAGTCCCAAAAGAAGAGAGGAGGGGACAGAAAATTTGAGGAAATAATACCTGAAAACTTCCCTAGTCTTGGGAAGGGAACAGACATCCAAATCCAAGAGGCACAGAGAACTCCCATCAAAATCAATAAAAGCAGGCCAACACCAGGACATATTGCAGTTAAATTTGCAGAATACAGCATAAAGAAAAAAAAATCCTAAAAATAGCAAGACAAAGGAAGTCCCTAAGTTATAAAAGAAGGCCCATAAGGCTAGCTGCAGATGTCTCAACAGAAACTTGACAAGCCAGAAGAAAGTGACATTATATATTCAATATGCTGAATGGGAAAAATCTGCAGTCAAGGATACTCTATCCAGCAAGGCTATCATTCAAAATAGAAGGAGAGATAAAGAGTTTCTCAAACAAAAACCGAAGGAGTTTGCAACCACTAAACCAACAAGAAATATTAAAGGGGACTCTGAGTGGAAAGGAAAGAACAAAAGTGACAAAGACAAGAAAGGAACAGAGAAAATCTCCAGAAACAATGACAGAAAAAATAATAAAATGGCACTAAAGGCATATCTATCAATAGTTACTCTAAATGTAAATGAACTAAATACGCTAATCAAAAGATATAGGGTATCAGAATGGATTAAAAAAAACAAACAAACAAGATCTATATGCTGCCTACAAGGAACTCATGTTAGACCAAAAGACACATTCAGATTGAAAGTGAGGAGATGGAGAAACATTTATCATGTAAGGATGTCAAAAGAAAGCCAGAGTAGCAACACTTAATCAGACAAACTAGATTTTAAACCAAAAGCATAATAAGAGATGAAGAAGGACATTATATCATAATAAAGGGGACCACCCTGGGTGGCCTGGGTGGCTCAGCGGTTTAGTGCCATCTTTGGCCCGGGGCCTGGTCCTGGGGACCCGGGGTCAGGTCTCGTGTCGGGCTCCCTGCATGGAGCCTGCTTCTCCCTCTGCCTGTGTCTCTGCCTCCTCTCTCTGTGTCTCTCATGAATAAATAAATAAAATCTTAAAAATAAATAAATAAATAAATAAATAAAATCTTTTTAAAAAAATAAATAAATAAAGGGGACCACCCAACAAGAAGATCTAACAATTGTAAATATTTGTGCCCCCAAAATGGGAGCACCCAAATATATAAAACAATTAATAACAAACATAAAGGTACTCATTAATAACGATACAATAATAGTAGGGGACTTTAACACCCCATTTACATCAATGGACAGATAATCTAAGCAGAAAATCAACAAGAAAATAATGGCTTTGAGTGACATACTGGACCAAATGGAGTTAACACATATATTCAGAACATTGCATCTTAAAGCAACAGAAAGCACACTCTTTTCAAATGCACATGGGACATTCTCCAGAATAGATCACATACTAGCTCACAAATTAGGCCTGAACAAGTACTAGAAGATTGAGATCATACATTGCATATTTTCTAACCAAAATGCTACAAAACTCGAAGTAAACTACAAGAAAAAATTTGGGAAGACTACAAATACATGGAGGCTAAACAACATGTTACTAAACAATGAATGAGTCAATCAGGATATCAAAGAAGAAATTTAAAAATACATGGAAAAGAAAAAGACAAAGGAGTGCCTGAGTGACTTGGGTAGGCATCCAACTCTTGATTTCAACTCAGGTCATGATCTCAGGGTCATGAGATTTAGCCCCACATTGGGCTTTGTACTGAGCATGGAGCCCATTTAAGATTCTCTCTCCCTCGCTCTCTGCCCCCGCCCCCTGCCCACATGCACCCTCTGTCAAAAAAAAAAAAAAAAAAAAAAAAAAGGAAAAGAAAAAGTATGTGGAAACAAACAAAAATGAAAACATTATAGTCCAAACCTTTGTGATGCAGCCAAAGTAGTCATAAGAGTGAAGTATATAGCAATACAGGCCTGCTTCAAGAAGAAAGAAAAATTTCAAATAAACAACCTAATGTTACACCTAAAGGAGCAAAAAAAAGAACAACAAATAAAGCCTATGGCCAGGAGTAGAAGGGGAATAATAAAGCTTAGAGCAGAAATAAATGATTTAGAAATTAAAAAAAAAAAAACACACAATAGAACAGTTCAATGAAGCCAGGGGTTGGTTCTTTCAAAAAATTAATAAAATTGATAAACCCTTAAACAGACTTATCAAAAAGAAAAGAGAAAGGACACAAATAAATAAAATCACAAACAAGAGAGGCAAAATAACACCAGCACCACAGAAATACAAATTATTGTATGAGAATCTTATGAAAAACTATATAACAACAAATAGGGTAATCTGAAAGAAATAGACAAATTCTTAGAAACATAAACTACCAAAAGTGAAACAGGGAGAAATAGAAAAACCTGGACAGAATGATAACCAACAAAGAAATTGAATCAGTAATCAAAAATCTCCCAACAAACAAAAGTTCAGGCCAGATGGCTTCACAGGTGAATTCTACTACACATTTAGAGAAGAGTGAATAACTATTCTCCTCAAACTATTCCAAAAAACAAGAATGGAAGGAAAACTTCTAAATTCATTCTATAAGGCCAACATCACCCTATAAACCCAAAGACTCCATTAAAAGAGAGAACTACAGGCTAATATCTCTGATGAACATGGATGCAAAAATTCTCAATAAAATACTAGCAAATCAAATTAACAATACATTAAAAAAATAATTTACCACAATCAAGTGGGATTTATTATCAGGCTGCAAGAGTGATTCAATATTTGCAAATCAATCAATGTGATACACCACATTAATAAAAGAAAGAGTAACAACCATATAATCCTTTCAATAGGTGCAGAAAAAGTATTTGACAAAATTGTGACAAAAAACCCTCAACAAAGTAGGATTAGAGGGAACATACCTCAATATAATAAAGGCCATATACAAAAAATCTGCAGCTAATATCATCCTCAATGGAGCTTTCCTTCTCTAGTCAGGAAAAGACAGGGATGTCTACTCTCACCACTGTTATTTAACATAGTACTGGAAGTCCTAGCCACAGCAATCAGGCAACAATCAGAGATAAAAGGCATCCAGATCAGCAAGGAAGTCAAACTTTCACTATATGCAGATGACAGGATACTTTACATGGAAAACCAAAAACACTCCAACAAAAATTTGCTAGAACTGATACTCCAATTCAGTAAAGTCACAGGATACAAAATCAACATACAGAAATCTGTTTCATTTCTTTTACCAATAATGAAGTAGTGGAAAGAGAAATCGAGGGATAAATCCCATTTACTCTTACACCAAAAACAATAAGATACCTAGGGATAAATCTAACCAAAGAGGTAAAAATTCTGTACTCTGAAAACTATAAAACACTGATGAAAGAAATTGATAAAGACACAAATAAATGGAAAAACATTCCATGGTAATGGATTAGAAGAACAAATTGTCAAAATGTCTGCTGTCCAAAGAAATCTACACATTAAATGCAATCCTTATCAAAGTACCAACAGCAATTTTCACAGAGCTAGAACAAACAATCCTAAAATTTGTAGGAAACCACAAAAGACTGAATTACCAAAGTAATGTTGAAAAAGAAAACCAAAGCTGTAGGTATCATAATTCTGGACTTTAACTTATATTACAAAGCTGTAGTGATCAAGACTGTATGGTACTGATAAAAACAAACACAGAGATCAATAGGACAGAATGGAAAACCTGGAAATAAACCCACAACTATATGGTCAATTAATCTTTGACAAGGCAGAAAAGAATATGCAAGGGGAAAAGAGTATCTTCAACAAATGGTGTTGGGAAAACTGGATAACAACATGTTAAAGAATGAAACTGGATCACTCTCTTACACCATACAGAAAAATAAATTCAAAATGTATTAAAGACCTAAATGTGAGACAGGAAACCATTAAAATCCTAAGGAACAAAGGCAGTAATCTTTTTGACATTGGCCATAGTGACTTCTTTCTAAGTATGTTTCCTGAGGCAAAGGAAACAAAA
Organism: Canis lupus familiaris; assembly: GCF_011100685.1. Classification (NCBI taxonomy): domain Eukaryota; kingdom Metazoa; phylum Chordata; class Mammalia; order Carnivora; family Canidae; genus Canis; species Canis lupus. The sequence goes on along the minus strand of NC_049246.1, from coordinate 42,744,551 downwards.
ATAAACTATTGGGACTTCATCAAAATAAAAAGCTCTTCACAGTGAAGGAAACAATCAACAAAACCAAAAAGCAACCTTTGGGATGGGAGAAGATATTTGCCAATGACATAATTGATAAAAGGTTAATATCCAAAAACTATAAAGAACATTTAAAACTTAACACTCAAAAAACAGATAATTCTGTTAAAAAAGCAGGAGAGGCAGAAGACATAAATAGACATTTTTTTCAAGAAGACAGACAGATGGCCAACAGACATATGAAAAGATGTTCAGCATCATTCATCATCAGGAAAATACAAATCAAAACTACAATGAGGAGTTAAAAATAGACCTGCCCTGACCCAGCAATTGCACTGTTGGGGATTTACCCCAAAGATACAGATGCAATGAAACGCCAGGACACCTGCACCCCGATGTTTCTAGCAGCAATGTCCACAATAGCCAAACTGTGGAAGGAGCCTCGGTGTCCATCGAAAGATGAATGGATAAAGAAGATGTGGTTTATGTATACAGTGGAATATTCCTCAGCCATTAGAAACGACAAATATGCACCATTTGCATCAATGTGGATGGAACTGGAGGGTATTATGCTGAGTGAAATAAGTCAGTCGAAGAAGGACAGACATTATATGGTCTCATTCATTTGGGGAATATAAATAATAGTGAAAGGGAATAGAAGGGAAGGGAGAGGAAATGGGTAGGAAATATCAGAAAGGGAGACAGAACATGAAGACTCCTAACTCTGGGAAACGAACTGGGGGTGGTGGAAGGGGAGGAGGGCGGGGAGTGGGGGTGAGTGGGTGACGGGCACTGAGGGGGGCACTTGGCAGGATGAGCCCTGGGTGTTATTCTGTATGTTGGCAAATTGAACACCAATAAAAAATAAATTTATTATTAAAAAAAGAATTAAAAATATTAATGTTAAAAAAAAAAACTACAATGAGATATCACCTCATACCAGTCAGAATGACTAACATTAGCAACACAGGAAACAACAGGCGGTGGCCAGGATGTGGAGTAAAGGACACCCTCTTGCACTGTTGGTTGGAATGCAGACTTGAGTGTGTGTGTGTGTGTGTGTGTGTGTGTGTGTGTGTGTTTATATATATATGTCATGAAAAAGAATGAAATCTTGCCATTTGCAACAATGTAGATGGAGTATTATGCTAAGCAAAACAAGCCAGTCAGAGAAAGATAAAATACTATATCATTTCATTCATATGTAGAATTTAAGAAACAAAACAAGCAAACATAGGGAGGGTAAAACAAGCTGATGGCTACCAGAGGGGAGGTGGGCAGAAGAATGGGTTAAATAGGTGATGGATATTAAGGAGGGCATTTATTGTGATGAGCCCTGGGTATTTTATGTAAGTGATGAATCACTAAACTCTACACCTGAAATCAATATTACACTGTATGTTAACTATCTGGAATTTATTTTAATTTTTTTTTTAATTTTTATTTATTTATGATAGTCACACAGAGAGAGAGAGAGGCAGAGACATAGGCAGAGGGAGAAGCAGGTTCCATGCACCGGGAGCCTGACGTGGGATTCGATCCCGGGTCTCCAGGATCGCGCCCTGGGCCAAAGGCAGGCGCCAAACCGCTGCGCCACCCAGGGATCCCCACTATCTGGAATTTAAATAAAAACTTGGAAAGAAATAAAAAAAGCGAGATTGCCAAAGTGGCTGCAAAAACAAGCCTCAACCACGTATTTTCACCAAGAAAAGTCCATAAATATAAAGACTCAGGTTAAGAATGGAGAAAGACATACCATAATAACACTAAAACAAACAAACAAACAAAAAAGATGAAGCAGCTATATTATTTCGATACAAAAAAACTTCAGAACAAGAGAAATTATCAAGGAGAAAGAGAGCATTTCCTATGATAAAGGGGCCAGTTTTCTAAGAAGACAATCCATAACATATATCTACCTAACCACACAGAATCAAATTATGTAAGGTAAACGTTGATAAATGGTAATAGAAATAGACGAATCTGTTACTATGATTGCGCACATGAAAAGCCTTTTTTAGTAGTTAATAGATCAAGCAGATAGAGAAGCAGTAAGAATGTAGTTGACCTGAACATCACTATCAATCAACTTGATCTATTTGACATTTTTGGAATACTCCATCCAACCACAGCAGAATACACGAATTCCTCAAGATTACATGGAATAACAATCCTCACCAAGACAGGCCACACTGTAGGTCATAAAACACATCTTAACAAGTTTAAGAGAATAGAAATCATAAAATGCATGTTCTCAGACAATAAAGGAATTAAAGTACAAATCGATAACAGAAAGAGGTAGAAAATGCCCAATACTTGGAGATTTAAAAATATACTTCTAAATAATGCCTGAGTCAAAGAAGAAATCTCAAGAAAAATTAAGACAGATTTTAAACTACATAAAAATGATGCACAACTTATCAAAATTTGTGGGATGCAGGGGCACCTGAGTGGCTCAGTCAATTAAGCATCTGACTCTTAATTTTGGCTCTGACTGTGATCTCAGTTTACACTGAAGACCTGTATCAGACTCTGTGCTGCGTGTGGAGCTTCCTTAAGATTCTTTCTCTCTGTGCTTCTTCTCCCACCCAGCTCGCTCATCTGCACATGCCCAGACACTCAAAAAAAAAAAAAAAATGTGGGATGCAGAAAAAGCAGTGATTAGAGAGAAATGCATTCCATTAAATGCGTATATTAGAAAAGAAGAAAGATCTAAAATCAATAATCTAATAAGTCAATCGGAGAAGGACAAACATATGGTCTCATTCATTTGGGGAATATAAAAAATAGTGAAAAGGAATAAAGAAGAAAGGAGAGAAAATGAGTGGGAAATATCAGAAAGGGAGAAAGAACATGAGAGACTCCTAACTCTGGGAAACGAACTAGGAAAAGAAATAAAAAAAAGGGAGGTGGGTGGGGGGTGGGGGTGACTGGGTGACGGGCACTGAGCGGGGCACTTGATGGGATGAGCACTGGGTGTTATTCTGTATGTTGGCAAATTGAACACCAATAAAAAATAAATTTATATATATAAAAAAATAAAAGTTGTCTTTGAAACAAAAAAGTAAATAAATTTATATAAAAAAAAGTTTTTCCACTTAGGGAACTGGAAAAGGAAGAGCAATTTTAGCCTAATGCAGTAGAACACCAATAAAAAATAAATTTATATATATAAAAAAATAAAAGTTGTCTTTGAAACAAAAAAGTAAATAAATTTATATAAAAAAAAGTTTTTCCACTTAGGGAACTGGAAAAGGAAGAGCAATTTTAGCCTAATGCAGTAGAAGGAAAAACAAAAATTAGAGCAGAAATCAATGAAATTGAAAATAGAAAATAAAAGAAAAAACTCCACAGAGCCTAAAGCTAGCTAGTTCCTGGAAAAGATCTATAAAATTGATAACCTTCTACCCAGGCTAACAAAGAAAAAAAGAGAGCGAAAAGACACAAATTACCAATATTGAAGTGAAAGTAGAATCGTACAACTGATTCTATAGATACTAAAAAGATAATAAAAGAATGCTATAAATAAATATATTACCACAAATTTGATAAGTTATATAAAATAAAGTCCTAGAAAAACACAAAACTCACACAAAGAGAGATAGGTAATTTGAATAGGCCCAGATTCACTTTTTAAAAAATCGAGTCAGTAATTAAAAACTTTGAAAAAGGTAAGCACTAGGTTCAAGTATATTCACTGTGTAATTCTACTAAACATCTAAGGAAGAAATGATACCAATTTGCCACAGGCTTTCCAGAAAGTAGAAACAGAAGGAACACTTCTTATTTCCTTCTATGAGCCCAGCACTATTGTAATACCAAAAGCAAATGAAGACAAACTACAGACCAATATCTCTCAGAACATAGATACAAAAGTTTTTGAGAAAATATTCACAAATCTCGTCCAACAATGTAAAAAAATTATACACCACAACCAAGTGGAATTGATTCTAAATATGTAAGTCTCATTCAATATTCAAAATCAATCCGTGTAAATCTACCACATTAGCAGGCTAAAGAAGAAAATTTGAATGATACCAATTGATGCAGAAAAGTCATTTGATTTTTTTTTCATTTTTTATTTATTTATGATAGTCACACAGAGAGAGAGAGAGAGGCAGAGACATAGGCAGAGGGAGAAGCAGGCTCCATGCACCGGGAGCCCGACGTGGGATTCGATCCCGGGTCTCCAGGATCGCGCCCTGGGCCAAAGGCAGGCGCCAAACCGCTGCGCCACCCAGGGATCCCAGAAAAGTCATTTGACAAAATCGAACATCCATTTATGAAAAAACTCTCAGCAGAGTAAAGATAGAGAGGAACTTCTTCAACTTGAGAAAGAACATCTACCAAAAATCACTACAGCTAATGTATACTGCAGAGAACCTGTACACTTTCCCCTAAGATTTGGAACAAGGCAAAGATGTCCCCTTTTACCACTCCTATTCAATATCTTACTAGGCATAGTAAGTGCATAATTAGTGCAAAAAACAAACAAAAAAATTAATGTTGGAATTTGAGAAGAAAGAACTAAAATTGTTTTTATTTGCAGATTACATAATTCTCCATGTAGAAAATCTCAAGTAATTACCAAAAAGAAAATCTCCCAGGACTAATAGGTAACTATAGCAAGGTCATTGGACACAGGGTTAATATACAATGATTTTGTATATACCAGCATTGAAAAATTGGAATTTGAAATAAAATAAAATACTACCATTTACAACAGCACAAAAATGTGAAATACTTAGGTATTAACCTAACAAAATGTGTATAGGGTCTATATGCAGAAAATTATTCTAGAAATCTCAAGTTCAGTGAAATCAGACTCTATAAAACTCCATGAAATACTAAAAAATAAAAGAAAACATAGCTTGCATTTTTTAGAGAGGAAAAACAAGGAAAACAATAGGAGTTCTAAAAGTTAAAACAGAAAAAAATACACATATGAAAAGTGTATTGTTTAAAGTATTAAGTGGAAATGAAAAAAAAGATGATCTTGAAAGGCATAGATGAAAAATGGAATCCAAGAAGAGACACAGAAAAGACAAAGTGATACAAAATCTGTTAAAATCAAAGATAGGCAAGTTATGGTATTCAAATGTAAACAAAACAAAAAATTAGGATATTTATAACTATATCAAAGCAAAAAATCAAGAAACAAATAATGGAATAAATGTTTATATGTTTTATAGATGTTGAAAAACAATTTACCTCTAGCTTTTAAATCTTCAAATATTAAAAAAATGATCAAAATATACAGGCTCTGGGGGTGCCTGGGTATCTCAGTCAGTTAAGCATCTGACTCTTAATTTTGGCTCATGTCATGATCTCAGGGTGGTGGGATCAAACCTTGTGTAGGACTGGTCAGAGGGGTGTCTGCTTGAGGTTCTCTCTCTTTCTCTCCCTCTGCCCCTCCCCCTCATTAGTCTTTTGACCTAAAAACAAGGAACACATCATTTTTTCCCCAAAGTCCATGTACTCATCTGGATCATAACCTTGGTCACAAAAGAAGTCCCAATAAGTTACAATAAGTAGATGCTAAAGAGCCTATAGATTAAAAAAAAATAAACCATTAGAGATTTTATGAAAGAAAGTAAAAGTACTGTGTTGGACCAAAGATGATATAGACCTTGTGGTTAGAGACTATTTCGAAAATAGAGAAAGAGCAATATTCCATTGTATATATACACCACATCTTCTTTGTCTATTCATCTATCAGTGGACATGTGGATTAAGCTTCCATAAGCTGCAATAAACACAGGGATGCATTTATCTTTTTGAATTGGTGTTTTTATTTTCTTTGGGTAAATACTCCATAGTGGAATTACTGGATCATGTGTCATCTATTTTTAGTTTTTAAAAGAAAGATCTTGCCATTCACCCGTGAACCTAGAGAGTATTATGCTAAGTGAAATAAGGCAGACAGAAAAAGACAAGTACCAGATGATTTCACTTACATGAGGAATCTTAAAAAAAAACAAAACAACCCCCCCTCCAAAAGCAAAACAAAAAAAATCTGATTTTTAAATACAGAGAATAAACTGATGGTTGCCAGAGGGGAGATAAGTGATGAAATGGGTGAAATAGGTAAAGGGGATTAAGAGGTCAAACTTCCAGTTGTAAAAAATAAGTCACAGACATGAAAAATACATCAAAGGAAATATAGTCAGTAATATTATAATGTTGTATGGTGACACATGATGACTACACTTATCATGATGAACACTGAGTAATATATAGAATTGTTGAATCAATACACTGTACACCTGAAACTAAAATAACATTGTATGTTAATCATACTTCAATTTAAAAAAAAGATCAATAATAAAAAAATTAGCCTAAAAAACATGAAACCATGAGACTAAGGGAAAAAAAGAGGAAGAAAAAGTTAATGAAATGAGTAAAGATGGTTCAACATTAGGAAATCTCTTTATATAATTTAGTACATCAACAAACAAAAGGAGGGAAAAAAGCATATAAATATATCCCTAAATTATTTTAAAAGGGAACTGGTAAGATCTAGCAGCTATTTTTATAAAAACCACATGAAGTAGATAGATGCTAATATAATAAATATAAAGTCTCCAAAAATAACAAGAATTACAGTGAAGCAATGAAGTCATTTATTTGTTTTTAAGATTTTATTTATTTATTTGACAGAAGGGAGCACAAACTAGGGGAGTGGGAGAGGGAGAAGCAGGTTCCCCGCTGAGCAGGGAGCCTGACACTATGTGGGGCTCAATCCCTAGACTCTGGGATCATGACCTGAGCCCAAGGCAGACTCTTAACCAACTGAGCCACCTAGGTTCCCCTGATGAAATCATTTAAATAGAAAAAAAAAAAAAAAAAAAAAAGACAGGGTTTCCTACTATTACTATCATTATTTTAAGTTTGATGTTTTAGCTAATGCAATAGGGTAAGAAAGTGAAGTCATTGGTATAAATACTAAAATGAGATACAACATTATATGCCCTACAATTATATACATAAAAACCAAAGTAAAATCCATGAGAACTAGAAAAGAAATTTGCCAATGTGCATGAATTTTAAAAAATAGATATATAAAACTTATAAATTTTATTTCGGGAGATATAAATTGAAAAGAAATAGCACTTTAGATGCAATAACAAATACAATACATGTATATTTATAAACATCTGAAAGGTATAGACCTATATGAAGAAAACTATAAAATCCTATTAAAGGAAATTAAATAAGATAAAAATAAACAGATATATAAGGCACCCTCAGTTAAGAAAACATAGTAATCTAAAAATGTCAATTTTTCTGAAATTATTGTATAAGTGTGGTGCACTTGCAAACTGTCATACCATGGAAACTGGATGAAGTAGTTACATAGGAACTTACATGATAGAATAAATATTTGAGTCAAGCCAAGAAAAATATATAAAGAAAGTAGGTGGAGAAAGATTTAATAGATATAAATATTTAAAAAGCAATACAGATGTTAAAAGGCAATGTAGAAAAATAAATTCGACACATATGACAAAGGGTTAATGCATCTGATATACAAAGATTCCAGGCTGTTAATAACATGTGACAAATAACCCCAAAGAAAACAGACCTAAAAGGCAGCTTAGGGAAAAGAAAATGGAAATGTCTAATAAACATATGAACGCATAGGAATTAAAACATCAGTGAGACTCTCTCTCCTAGTTAGATTGGCAAACACAATTTCATATATGAAAAGGCAGCGTGAGAGAAGATTCAGAGAGAGACACCCTTGCTGGTGTGAATTCCTAAAGCCTTTTCAGAAAAGATCTGGCAATAATCTAGAAATTTTAAGATACACTACCGATTAACCTAACATACATTTTTGGAACCTATCCCATGAAATTAAAATAATATGCATCTTATAGAAACTCTAACACTTTCAATGGCTCCCCATTTCCCTCAGAGTAAAAGCCAAGTTCTTACAGTGTTCAAGGGGCCTGAAATGATCAGCCTTTCTCTCCTTTCCCCTAGCTCAACTCTCTCTGGCCACACCCTCCTCTTTGCTGTTTCTTGACTGCATCAGGCACATTCCAAGCCTAGAAACTCAGTTCTGGCTCTTGTCTCTGCTAGCATGTTCTCTGTCCAGACATCCTCGAGTGAACTAACTCCATCTTTTTAAGATCCTTGCTCCCTGTTCCCTTCTCAATGAGACCTGCTTTGATCAAGCTACTTAAAATAACAACTACGGCTCCTTACTGTGCCCCCATATCCCCAACCCCTAATTCTAGTTCTATTTTTATTCATGTCCTTACCAATCCCTAACATACTAAATTACTCCCTAACATAACTAATTAATTAATTAATTAATTAATAGAGCATTTCTTGTCTTATTCATTGCCTGTCTTCTCCCCCAAAAATATATATCATTAGCACAAGGATTTTGTCTCTTTTGTCTCTTGTTTTTTCTTGAGTAGTTGAGATACATAAGACATTAATAAATATTTATTGGTTAGATACCCACAAGTACAAAAGCTTTTATTGGAGCTTTTTTTTTTTGGTAGTAAAATACAACAAAAATGAAGATCCCTAAACTTGAAAATAACATGATTGTCTATTCAGCTGAATGGCTGCGCAGATTATGGCAAATCCATACTTTTGGAATAGTATGTAGCTATTTATTTCTAATTTGGATGGATGAGTGTAGTTTTATTGGTAAATAAAAACATCAAGTTCAGGTTAATATATTATGATCCCGTTTTTATATAAATTGAAGTAATAAAAATCTTTGACTTGTGTATAAAGTTTGGAACAAATTTTGGGAAAGACATGGAATACTATACCCCAATAGTATTGTATACATCCCTGGCTTAGTTAGGGTTCCACCCAGGTCCCTTTAGCTCCTTCTTTTACCATTTTTTGGTAAATTCAGAGAAAATACAAATAATAGAGCCAACAAATCAAGACTTTAGAGAAAATGTATTTCACACTCTCACAGTTTATGAGATAGTAATGCTTCTAGACAATTAGCCAGGAAATTTAGAAATTTAAAAGTGAAATTTTCAAATTAAAAAATAAAGGAAGGCAAAACAATGGAATATTTATGAATAAATTTAACAAAAAGCGAGTCTTACATGCTGAAAACTACAAAACATTGCTAAGAAAAACTAAAGATCAGGGATACCTGGGTGGCTTAGTTGGTAAAGCCTCTGCCTATGGCTCAGGTCATGATCCTAGGGTCCAGGTATTGAACCCAGCATCTGGCTCCCTGCTCAGCAGAGAGTCTGCTTCTCCCTCTCCTTCAGCCCCTCCCCTCAACTTATGTTCTCTCTCTCTCAAACAAATGAATAAAATAATCTTTTAAAAAATTAAAGATAAAAAAATTAAAGATCAAAATAAATAGAAACATTCCATGTTCATGGATTGGAAACTCAATATTTTTAAGATAGCAATTCTCCCCTAACTGATCTATAGATTCAGTGAAATTCTTATCAAAATCCCAGCAAAGTTTTTATTCCAGAAACTGAGAAGTTGATACAAAAATTTGTGTGAAAATACGAAGGACATAGAATAGCCAAGATAGTCTTGAGGAACAGAATCGGAGGATTTATACTTCCTGATTTCAAGCCTTATTATAAAGCTACATTAATGAAGACCATTACAGCAGTGGCATAAAAATGGATACATAGATCAATGGACTAGAATGACAGTGAAAAAATAAACCCTTGTATTATTGGTCAATTGATTTTCAAAGTGCCAAGGCGATTCCATGAGAAAAGTCTTGTCAACAATGGTGCTAGGACATTTAAATATCCACATACAGAAAGATTAATTTATACCCTCACCTCACACCTAGACAAAAAAACAACTCAAAAGGGATCAAATATCTAAATATAAGAGCAGAGCCAAATTCAGGGGTGTATATCTTATGTAATCACATAAGTCCCTGTACTTGGTTTAATGCTCTGCTTTCACTGTTATGAAATTCATAATGATTTTTGATCAAAGGTCCCCCCACTTTCTTTTTCACTGGGCCCCACAGATTATGCAGCATCCTGTGTATGAGAGAAAATGATAAAGCTTTTCAAAGAATAGATAGAAAATATTTATGACTGGGTTAGATTAAAAGGTAGCTACACCACCCAAAGCATGATCCATAAAAGAATAAATTGATAAATTGGAATTTAAAACATTTTAAATCCTTTATTCTTCAAAAGACACCATTAAGAAAATAAAAGACTAGTCTCAGAGTGGGAGAAAATATTAGCCAATCATATTTCTAATGAATGACTCCTACACAGATATATAAAGAAGTCCTACAACTCAATGGATAAACAACCCAATTAAATGATTGGTTAATTATTTGAATAGCCATTTCTTCAAAAAGAAGTCAGACGTGCAAGACCACATACTATATGATTCCATCTACATGAAATGTCCAGAAAAAACAAATCTACAGAGACAGAAAGTAGACTAGTAGTTGCCTGGGTTGGAGGATAGGAATAGGAATTGACTACAAACAATCATGAGCAACTCTGAGGTAATGAAATGTTCTAAACTTGGATAGTGATGATGGTTGCAGAATTCTATAAATTTGCTAAAAACCATTGAATCATACACTTAAAAAAAGTGAATTTTATGGTATGTATATTGCATCTTATTAAATGAAGCGCCGGGACACCTGCTCCCCAATGTTTACAGCAGCAATGTCCACAATAGCTGAACTGTGGAAGGAGCCTCGGTGCCCATAGAAAGATGGGCTGAGTGAAGTAAGTCAATCGGAGAAGGACAAACATTATATGGTTTCACTCATATGGGGAATATAAGAAAGTAGTTGAAGGGATTATAGGGGAAAGGAGAGAAAATGAGTGGGAAAAATCAGAGCGGGAGACAGAACATGAGAGACTCCTAACTCTGGGAAACGAACAAGGGGTAGTGGAAGGGGAGGAGAGGTGGGAGGATGGGGTGACTGGGTGATGGGCACTGAGGGGGGCACTTGACAGGATGATATCACTGGGTGATACGCTATATGTTGGCAAGTTGAACACCACTAAAAAATAAATTTATAAAAAAAAGAAACATAAAAGGTTTTTTAAAAAGTAGGAATGTTAATAGCTGAATAGACTCAGTTGAAGAAAAGTTAATTAGCTACATTTTTTTCTGGAATGTAAGAAAAAAATGCGGAAACTATGAAATAAATAAGATCTATTGCATAATCTGATGTTTTGACATTCTGCCAATGGGAATCTATCTTAGAAGGAGAGGAGAAAGAATGAGAACAACAACAAAAAATCAAATAAAAAGAGGAAAAACAATTTCCGGAATGAAAGCTAGAACTTTTTCAAAAATTGTGTTTGAAATCTAGTTAGCTAATATATGTTGGTTTCAGGTGTAGAATTTGGTGATTCAGCACATCCATACAACACCCAGTGCTTGGGACGCCTTGGTGGCCTTTGGCTCAGGTCGTGATCCTGAGGTCCTGGTATCGAGTCCCAGATTGGGCTCCCCATAGGGAGCCTACTTCTCCCTCTGCCTATGTCTCTGCCTCTCTCTATGTCTCTCATGAAAAAAATAAATAAAATCTTTTTTTAAAGAGTATATATTGGATAGAAAATAAAATTCAGCAATATGTATTTTTTATTTATCAAAAATTAGTATATGCTATTTCCGTTTCAGGTATACAACGTAATAATTCGATATTTGTATATACTAAAAACTCACCACAATAAGTTTAGTTACTATTCATTACCATGCAATTGTCCCCCTCACCCATTTTGTCCACCCTGAACCCCCTAAATAACCACAACTCTGCTCTCTGTATTTACGAAAAGGCTTTTTTGGTTGTTTCTTGGTTTTGTTTTTTAGATTCCACATATAAGTGAAATCCTATGGTATTTGTCTTTTTCTATCTGATTTATTTTATTTCACATGATACCTTCAAGATCCATCCACATTGTCACAAATGGCAATACTTCCTTCTTTTTCATAGCTGAGTAGTATTACATTATATGTCATATACATCACACATATCATATTTTATATATATATCACATCTTCTTTATCCATTAATCTATCAATAAGCTCTTATATTTTTCCTATATCTTGGCTTTTGTAAATAATTCTGCAATAAACATAGGAGTGAATATATCTTTTCAAATTAGTATTTTTATATTCTTCGGATAAATACCCAGAGGCAGAATTGCTGAATTGCATATATGGTAGCTCACTTTTTAATTTTTTGAGGAACCTCCGTACTCTTTTCCATAGTGACTGCACCAGTTGGGTTCCCTCCAATAGCTTTTTCATTTGATGTATTTCACTTGTATATTTTTACTTTTGTTGCCTTTGCTTTTGAATCAAACACAAAAATTCAACGTCAAGACCAGTATCAAGGAGCTTATCACTTGTGTTTTCTTCTAGGGATTATATGGTTTCAGGTCTTACATTCAAGACTTTAATCCACTTGAGTTAATTTTTGTGCACACTATATTCTATTTGTAAGGGACACAGAAAAAATAAAACAGCTCAAGAAGACTAAAATTAAAGGGATTGGAAAAGACACAATAAACAAATGCAAGGTAAAGAGTGCTTTGTAGCAAAACTAAAATCACAACCAAATAGAAATTAGCATTCAAAGCATTACAAAGAATCCAGAAGGTTACTTCACACTGATAAAATGTGTATTTCACCAAACTGTATAGTAGAAATCATGATCTGTAAGAAAATATCTTTAAATACTGAAGGGTTGTATTTTACAGCTATGTAGTGGCAGAGCTAGTGTTCAGAACACCATTCCACAAACTTCCTACCTACCCCCTGAACTCCTATCCTTCCTCCTGGCTAGCACTGAGTAGCATTATTAATCATTAATTATATTACCCTTTAAAGATGGAGAAATTTCAAAATCACATGTATTAGGCCACAAGAAAAATAAAATAGACTATGAAATGAAAAAAAATCTGAAGGAACACATTTTCTAACAACATATGATAAGATCAGAACAACCAGGACAAAGAAAGACTTCCTTCAATATTTTTCACTGAGAAATTTTCAAAACTCCTTCCAAACAATCTTTAGTTTAAAAAGTAAAATACAAATTATAGATGAGTAACAAATAAACTCTAATGAAAACATACAAAACCACAGATATACACAAAGTGACACAGAGATAAACATTCATGATGTAAAATGCATTTATTAGAAAACAAGGAACATTGAAAAGTAAATTAAGTTTTAAACCAAAGTATTAAGAAAAGAAGTCAAGGCAATCCCCTCAAGGAAATTGAAGACAAAAGTGAGGAAAGAAAAAAAAAAACAAAAATATAATAAAGAAAAGTAGGATTTAATTAAATCTCAAACAAAAAATAAAAATAATGGATCAATACAACCGATAGGTGATTCTCTGAAGAGAACAAAAGGCAAAATTTGATCAAGAGAACAAAAGAAAAGGCATAAATGAATGATGCTAGGAATAAGGAAAAGGATGTGTCTGCAGTTAAAGAAAAGATTAAAACTTTACCAAAAAAATCCTTGTATAATTTTCTACCAATAAATATGACAATCTAGGAAAAATCGTTACTTTTTAGGAAAATATGAATCATCAAAACTGAGAGTCAACGTGAGAACTAAATAAAACTAAAAGTAATAGAAATGTATAATGTACTTCGAGATTTACTCTAGTCCTGCCCTCTTCCCACACCCCCAAAATATCAATTGCAAACAGTTTTATAAACAATTTTCAGCAGTCCTTCAAAGAATAGAAAATGTCCATATTAAATAAATAATTCCAATACATTTAAAAAAAATTTCAAATCATCCCAAATCATTATGAGTACTATATTTCTGTTATAAATATGAGATAAATGAAAATCCTCAATAATTAGCAAACCAAATTCAACAAACCATTAAAAGGATCATATACCACATGGGATTTATTACAGAGATACAAGGGTGGTTCAATTTCAATTTCAGCAAATCAATCAACATGATACACACAATAAAATAAGGGATACAAGTCATATGATTATCTCAACAGATGCAGAAAAAGTATTAGACAAAACTCAACATCCATTTATGATAAAAACTCTCACCAAATGGGTTTAGAGGGATCATATATGAACATAATAAAGGGCATAAATGACAAACCCACAGCTAACATCATGCTCACCAGTGAAAAGCTCTCAGCTTTTCTCTAAGATCACGAACAAGGTAAGGATGCACCCTATCTTGCCACTTATGTTCAACATAGTATTGGAAATCCTAACTATAGTGATCAGACAAGAAAAATAAATAAAAAGCATCTGAATTGGTAAAGAAGTAAAACTATCATTGTTTGCAGATGACATGATACTACTATATATAGAAAACCATGAAGACGCCATTAAAAAAACTATTAGATCTAATAAACAAATTCAGGGAAATTGCAGGATGGAAAATTAATATACAGAAATCTGTTGCATTATCTATACACTAATAAGAAGCTAACAGAAAGAGAAATTAAGAAAATGGCCCCTTTTACAACTGCACAAAAAGTAATGAAATGCCTAAGAATAAATTTAGCTAAGGAGTTGAAAGACTTCTACTCTGAAAACTATAAGGTATCGATGAAAGAAATTAAAGATGACACAAATAAATGAACAGATATACTACAGTCATGGATTGAAAAAATTAATGTTAAAATTTCCATACCACCCAAAGCAGTATACAGATCCAACATAATTCCTATCAAAATACCAACAACATTCTTCACAGAATTAAAACAATCCAAAAATTTGTATGGAACCACAAAAGACCCCAAGTAGCCAGAGCAATCTTGAGAAAGAAAAACAAAGCTGGAGGCATCACGATCCCAGATTTCATAATATACTACAAAACTACGATAATGAAAACAGTATGGTACTGTCACAAAAATAAACACAAAGATCAATGGAACAGAATAGACAGCCCGAAAATAAACCCACACTTACATAGTCAAGTAACCTATGACAAAAGGAGGCAAGAAGATACAAAGGGGAAAACACAGTCTCTTAATAAATGGTGCTAGGAAGACTGGACAGCTACATGCAAAAGAATGAAACTGGATACTATCTTACACCATACACAAAAATAAACTCAAAATGGGTTAAAGATCTAAAAAAGACTCCTGAAAAAAATAGGTAGTAAACTGTTGGACATTAGTCTTAACAATATTTTTTTTAAATAGGCTCCATGCCCAACATGGGGCTTGAACTCATGACCCTGAGATCAAGAGTCACATGCTCTATCAACTGAACCAACCAGGTGCCCCAAATGGTCTTAATGATATATTTTTTTTGGAACTATCCCTTTAGGCATGGGCAACAAAAGCAAAACTAAACAATTGGGAATACCTCAAACTAAAAGGTTTTGGTACAGTGAAAGAAACCATCTACAAAACAAAAAGGCGGGCAGCCCCAGTGGCTCAGTGGTTTATTATTTTTTTTATTTATGTATTTTTTTATTGGAGTTCAATTTGCCAACATATAGCATAACACCCAATGCTCATCCCATCAAGTGCCCCCCTCAGTGCCCGTCACCCAGTTACCCCCACCCCCCACCCACCTCCCTTTCCACCACCCCTTGTTCGTTTCCCAGAGTTAGGAGTCTCTCCTGTTCTGTCTCCCTCTCTGATATTTCCCACTCATTTTCTCTCCTTTCCCCTTTATTCCCTTTCACTGTTTTTTATATTCCCCAAATGAATGAGACCATATAATGTTTGCACCGTCTTCAGTCCAGGGCATGATTCTGGAGACCCAGGATTGAGTCCCACGTCGGGCTCCCTGCATGGAGCCTGCTTCTCCCTCTGCCTGTGTCTCTACCTCTCTCTCTCTCTCTCTCTCGCTCGCTCTCTGTGTCTCTCATGAATAAATAAATAAAATCCTAAAAAAAACAACAACACAAAAAGGCAACCTGTTGAAAGGGAGAAGATAATTGCAAATGATATATTCCATAAGGGGTTAGTATCTAAAACATAAAGAACTCCTATAACTCAACATGTTCAACATAGTATAGGAATACTACTAAAAAAAAAAAAAAAAAAAAAAAGCAAGCAAGCAACCTGATTTAAAAATGGACAGAGGATATGAATAGGTATTTTCCCAAAGAATACATACAGATGGCCAGCAGACATAGGAGAAAATGCTCAAAATCACTAATCATCAGGGAAGTGCAAATCCAAACCACGAGACATCACCTCACACCTGTCAGAATGACTAGAATCAAAAAGACAAGAAATAATAAGTGTTGACGAGGATATAGAAAAAAAGGAACACTTATGCACTGTTGAAGGGAAGTAAATTAGTCCAGCCACTATAGAAACTAGTACGGAGGTTCCTCAAAAGATTAAAAATAGAAATACAGTATAACCCAGCAGTTTTACTTCTGGATATTTATCTGAAGAAAATAAAAACACTAATTCAAAAAGATATGTGCACCCTGTGTTCATTGCAGCATTGTTTACAATAGCCAAGATAGGAAAACAATGTAAGTTTCCATCAATAGAAGAATGAATAAGGAAGATTTGGTCTGTATATTATATAATGGAATATTACTCAGCCCTAAAAATCTTAAAAAGAAGGAAATCTAGTTATTTACAATAATATGGATGGACCTAGAGGATATTATGTTAAGTAAAATAAGTCAGAGAAAGACAAATACCATATGATTTCACTTACATGTGGAATCTAAAAAGTAAACAAATTAATAAACGAAATAAAACAGAAACAGACTCATAAATACAGGAAACAAACTGATGATTGCCAAATATGAGATAGGTGGGGGAAGGGCAAAATAGGTGAAGGGGATTAAGAGGTACAAACTTCCCATTATAAAATAAATAAGCCAAGGGGATGTAAAGTACAGCACAGAGAATATAGTCAATAATATTGTAATAATCCTATATGGTGACAGATGGTAACCAACTTAATATGGTGATGATTTCATAATGTATATACATGTCAAATCACTATGTTGTACACCTGAAACTAAGATATATGCCAACTATACTTCAATTAAAACAAAAAACAAAAGCCCATAAACAAAAAAATACAACAAAAGACATCAGCTCACAAATTCAAGAAGCTCTGGAAACTCCAAAAGGATAAATGCAAAACAAAACAAAAAAATTTTAAATATTTAAGAAACAAATAAATCTAGTCTTATTATAGCACAAATGCTATGAGAAAAATCTTAAAAGCATTCAGAGAGAAACCTCATGAACCACAATCAAACCTCAAGCAATAAACTTTGAAAAATGAGAGTTCATCAACTAGTCAATTCCTGATATGGTGGGGCAGGATTGAAAAAAACTTCAATCCCCCCCAACTTCCACAAGCAATATAGCCTTTTCTTGGAAAACTGTAAAAGTTGAAAAAAGCACTTAAAAATGTTATTAAAGGGATGAAACTATGGGAAGGCTTTACCAGGCAAAAGTCAAGTGAAAGAAGAAACCAGAGAGGCAAGCAAGCACAGAGCCATTTTTGACTTGAGGCATTTACTGATCCTTGGGAATCAGAACCTCTTGTTTGACAACTTTAATGGGTGAGGGGAACAGAAATGAAGTCTAGAGTCCACACAAAGTGGAGGTTCCAGCGGGAGTCCCAGCCACTACCACGACACCTTCCTAGTGAGAATGGAGTGGAGGGGGCAGCTCTGGCCTGGAACCACCTGGCTTCCCCCAGGTGCTCTCAGACCCTGACCTGTGTTAAAGAGTGCCCAGAGGCACCTGGATGTGGCAAACTCAAACTGTTTCCACTGAAGTCCTCAATTTTACCTACAAATAATTTCCCCAATACAATGCTAGTACACAAAGATGTCAAGCAAAATAATCTTTGTGAACAGAAAAAAAACCCTTCCCTTTTCTTTGTGGAAAAGGAAAAATGCTAACTTTATAGTGAAGGGGCCTGGCAAACACCACCTTAATTAAATAATCAAGGTCAACTTCCCTGCTGATGGTCAGGTTGTCATATAACCCCTGATGTAATATGATGAGGAGGGCACTTCACCTCTGTGGTATGCTCTCACAAGATCCATAAGTGCATTCTAATCATGAGAAAACCATCAAGATGAACCCGAATTAAAAATCAGTCCACAAAATGCCTGACCAGTACTCTTCCAACTGTCAAAGTCATGAAAGACGAGAAGAGACTGAGAATCTGTCACACAATCAGAAGTGAATAAGTGACAGGATGGCTAGATGCAATGTAGAGTCCTGGATGGGACTGTGGAACCGTGTACTGATGTATACTAATGGAAAATGTGTATTAGTGAGAAAACTGATGAAAAAAAGTCTAGAATTTCTTTCACCAATATTGGTGATGTTACCAGTATTGGTTTTTCAGTTTTGAAAAATACACCACAATCATGTAAGAGGATAATGTCACAGGAAATGAATCTGGGTGTGTAGAGCACAGAAACTTCTGTACTGTCTTTGCAATTTTTCTGTAAATATAAAATTACTCCAATACTAAACAAAAAATAAAACAAAAATAAATTCTATCTAGTATCTAATCTAATATCAATTCTCTTCAAAATTTAAAAGTTTATTAGAAAAATCTGTGAGTGAGAGCCAGCAAAAACAACCGAAAACAGGGTCACAAACACTTCCTATGTTGAAAGTTTCAGGTGCCAAAATAAAATTTCTTTAATCTGTTAAGTCTTTTAGAAAGTCTTTTTATAAAAGAAGCCTACAGCAAATATCATCCATAATTATGCACTGATAAAAACTTTCCTTTTGGGATTAGGATCAAGACGGAATCATTATTATCAGTAGTTGTGTTTGCCATATACAAAGTACCTAGCCCATGTAGTAAGCCAAGAAAAAGGAATAATAAGTAGAAGGATTAGATCAGAAGAAACAAAATTGTCATTGTGTATACATTATGTAAATCCACATTTGTACATATATATCTCCGTAGAAGTCATTAGAATTCAAAAGAGTTTGGCAAAGTTTCCATTTATTCTTTATCTTAGTAACGAGGAGCTAGAAAATCAAATTTAAATTATGTAGATTTGATAGCATAAAGAAATCCAAGTACCTATGAGTAAATCTAGCAGAAGTATAAGACCTCTAGGGAGGGAAATATAAATTTTACTAGAAAATATTTTTTAATTAATAATATTCCATAGTAATGAGATAGAAGACACAGTGTTATGAAGATATCAATTCTCTTCAAATTGATCTATACATTCAATGCAATCCTAAAACACTCCTGGCAAGATGTTGACAAGCTGATTTGGAGATGCAAAGGGCCAAGCCACTTGGGGAGGAAAGAAGACAAGATTTACTTCAACAGATATCAAGAGCTCATCTGAAGCCATGGTCACTGTGACATCGTGGTGTTTGGGGCATTAAGAGAGGCTCGCACAGGCCAGTGGCGGAGGAGAGAGCGCGTGAAACAGGCCCTGCGTGTAGGACCGCTGGGCTAGGGCATCAAGGGGGAAAGGATTGTTTAATGAATTAAAGCTTCCTCAGAAAAAATAGATAAGAAAAAAATTAGAGCCTTCAAACTGTAGATCAGATGGGAAGCAATTCAGTCTCAATAAGACTGGGTATTTGGGGGAAAGAAAACATTCACCCAGATTAAGCTTGTGTAAGGTGGAGGTTGGGAGTCCATCAGGAGTGAAACGGGCTGTAAAACCACACGGGCAGGTAAAAAAGCCAGTAAAGCAACACAGAATCCAAACTGCAGACAGAATTAAGCTGGGAGAGTAACCCAGAGGGTGAAGGAAACATCCCCACAGCACTCACAATCACACAAAAAGCTCAATAAATACAGCAAGAGCCTAAAGATGGGATGGGAAAGAAGGAAAAGAAAGAAAGAAAGAAAGAAAGAAAGAAAGAAAGAAAGAAAGAAAGAAAGAAAGAAAGAAAGAAGGAAGGAAGGAAGGAAGGAAGGAAGGAAGGAAGGAAGGAAGGAAAGAAAGAAAGAAAGAAAGAAAGAAAGAAAGAAAGAAAGAAAGAAAGAAAGAAAGAAAGAAAGAGGGATCCTTGGGTGGCGCAGCGGTTTGGCGCCTACCTTTGGCCCAGGGCGCGATCCTGGAGACCTGGGATCGAATCCCACGTCGGGCTCCCGGTGCATGGAGCCTGCTTCTCCCTCTGCCTGTGTCTCTGCCTCTCTCTCTCTCTCTCTGTGTGACTATCATAAATAATAAAAAAAGAAAGAAAGAAAGAGAAAGTGGTTTACAGTAAATCTGCAAGGCCGTAGAAACAAATTAAGATCCCTTATTCACCCCCCACCAAATAAACATAATCAACTTTTTAAAAACATAAAAATAACAAGAAATGCAGAAAAGTACTAACAATTAAATGATTGATGTGGAAGAAACGTTTGAGACAACCATTCCGAGCAGAAAGTCAACAATGGAAAGAGATGAGTATGCAGGGCACAGACACCAGCTGTGAAGGAAGCATAATTTTGCCCCACGATTGAAAAAGAAAATGTTTCTTTTGTGATGCAAGAGAAGGGACTTCAGTGCAGTGAAGGTAGACTTGAATCTGCCATCTTAAGAACCCGAGAGCTGCGGTGAAGGACCATGCGTGGAATATCCATCAGTAGCTTTTCTGCATCGCTTCGATTAATTAGAACAACAGAGGGTGCATCAATACTATAAAAAGCCCACACTCTAAACTTTAAGCTCTAATAAGATCAAGTTACCATGAACATAGTTCTAAGACAAGGAGAGTATATTTTTAACTTTCAGAATATTTAGCAAGTTCTCCCTTCTTATTAAAGAAGCGACGATTGTGTCAACTGAAAACACTGGCAGGAAATGAACCAGGAATTGATTGAAGAAGCAAATGGCCAAGAAACCAGAAACATTGTCCAACATCCCATGGGATCCGGAAAATGCACACTAAAACAAGATGCAACTCTTTAACTACCATCTTTGGAAAGTTTGGGTGTGGGGAGATGGCTTATCCATCTGAACATACTGATTCAGCTACTTAGAAAAGCAATCGAGCAGGATGCATAAACAAGTAAATATTAGTAACCTTTGCCTCCCCGATTCTACTTTTTTTGGTTGCTGACATGAGACAAATACTTGTAAATGTACACAAATATAAGGAAATCGATGATTCATATCATAGTTTCTTGACAAAGTGAACAACTGAAGATGACCTAAATGTCCGTCAATGGACACTGCAGGATGACTTAAAAATTGTGGTGTATCTATTCTATGGAAAAGCATGTGGCTCTTAAAAAGAATGAAGTAGACATATATTAAGGTGATCTCTAGAATTTTCACTATTAAAATAAGATAAAATGAAAAATGTAAAATAGCATATACAATATAATCCCATTTATTAAAAAAAAAAAAAAAGCCAAGGCACAAAGTGCTTATTTAGGGAAATAAGCTACACCTATAAATGCACAGAAAAAGATCTGAAAGTTTATGCCGGAAACACTTAATAGGACCCAGGTTAGAAGTGGTGGCGGGGTAGGTGGTAAACAGGATGTTTTTCCCTCTATATAATTTCCATTTTGTTTAAAATTTGCTGAGAAAAAAAAATACAATTTGCTGAGCAAGAATATATAATGTATTTCTTTTCTATTAAACAATAAATTGATCAAAATAGTAATATTATCTCTGACCCATCACTAGAGAACTAGATAGGCTTTCCACCCCCTTCCAGAACAACAAAAAATCGTAGTAAAGATAAAAATCCTGAGCCTGCGCTACATACTTTGGTGGTCAGGAGCCTTTCTCTTTTCTTTACTTCCTTTGGTCAAGATGATGAGGAAAAACCCAGACCCCCAGCCAGAGATAGAAGCAGGGCCCGAGCCGATGATGGAGGCCCGTTCACAGGACAGGTGTTGAGACCACAGCACCCAGCGTTTGAGCAGAAGTCAAGTGTGTTTACTCTGCACGGCCTATTTTCTCAATGTGACCTTTTCTGAAGTGACTCACGAAGGTAGAGGAGGCCTGAGGGAAAGTAGAAAGTTCAGAGGTCATGAGGAGGAGACAACAAATCCCTCTGGCAAGCCTCAGAGAGGAGAGGGCCTCCAGCTGAGCAGCGTTGCAAAACCAGAAAGTCCTGCGTGTGGCGTGGTCGTGAGCTGACCCCAGCCCCTGATTCCCTCATGACCTCTTCCAGCACTTTATTATACCGCAAGCCAGCATTCTTGTAGACCGGGTCTAAAGTCCAGATTTTGTTTTAGGGTCTCAACTTTGGACTCTTTAGAAAGACAGTGAAGCAGCCCCCAGCCAGAAAGAGGGAGGGATGAGAGGGAAAGAGATCAAGACTGACCTGGAACTGAGGTCTCTTTCCCCATCGGCCATGTTTCCACTCTGGGCCCCCCTGGGCCCCCGCCTGGGCCTCAAGTATGGCCTTCGGACCCTGCTTTGGGGCGGCCTGGTTCACGGTGGCTGCTAAGCCCAGAGCAGGAAGTTTGTGAATTGACTCAGGCACACAGAGCTCCGCCCAGGTTGGGAAAAGAGAAGTGAAAGTATCTCTCTTTTGCTGGGCAGATAGGGTTTCCTTCCTGCAGCTCCTCCATGGTTCTCAGGCCCCAAGACTTGTGCCAGCAGGCATAGAGGGCGAGGAGGGACTCCTCAGGGCCTGGAGAGGCCGGGGCCAGTCCCTGGGGTCCACTTGTTGGACACAGAAACATCTGTGTGTCCTCAAGTGCTCCTGCCTTTCTGTCTAAAAGGGCTTCTGAGTGTAATGGGGTGGGCAGTGGGGAGCTTAGTGTTTGTCCCTTCCCCTGGCTGACATGGCTGGGGGGCGAAAGGAGGGAGAGTCGGAAGATTCTTGTCTTCTCCCTTCCTGTGGGAGAGCCTGCACTGGGTAAGGTCCCAGCATGGGAACACGGGGCTGCAGGGAGCCCAAACGCTCAGCATCATATACCTGGGGAAATGTTCTTACTGTTCCTAGAACTCCACTGCAGGTTAAGAGAGAAGTCTGCAAGGCCACAGCCAAGGGGGTGACGTTGGTTAACATCTCCAGCACATGAGTTTAAGGTACCCTGACCCCAGGGATGATGAGACACCCGAAAAGGAGTCCTGGGAATGCTGAGCAGGGCAGGCTTCCTCCCTTGGATGGAGGAGGCTGGAACTGAGAAGACCGGGAAGCAAATGGGCAGGTGAGCCCAGTGGGGAGGGTGACCTCTGCCTCCGAGTCCTGTCTGTCCATGGATTTCTCACTGGGATTCCGAGTGCTCATTCCACAAAGCTTGACTCAATTACACTTGAAACTGCAGGGGAAGGAGGTTTCCACCCTCTTTCCTTAGATATCCTGTCTTTCCCCACAAAGGCGCCAACATCAGCCTGGCGAGGATTCCAGGATGCTGATAAGGACATCCTTACCCATGGGGCGCGGGTCTCTCTGCCCCTCTCTCCCTCCCTCTCATGACTAGAAGGACTAGTAAGCTGAGCCACTGTTGGGCCTCCATGGGATATGTGGCCCAGACAAGGCCCGACACAGATGACACCAGCCTTTTCTAGTGTCCCCTGCCTCTCTCCTTCTCTGTCCCTGGGCAGCAGCCTGAGCCAGGCCACCACCGTGCCAGATGTTGTCATAAACGTGCCAGCTCTTCAGTGGGTCTGCATAGGGTTGCTGAGATAGGCAGCTGGCGGGGTGGGGGCACCCGCGGGTGGCCCTCGTGGGGTTGGCCGTGCCACCTTTGGCTGCTCCTGGCCTGAAGGAGGGTTGGAGCCATTCCTATGGGGCCAGAGGAAGCTGGGCGAGCCCCACCTCTGCAGAAGCTGCTGTGGTTCCTGAGGAATCTGGAGGTCTCTTGAAGAAAGTGAAGTTTCTGTGATCCAGAAAATGCCAGGCCCACCGGCTTAGCAAAGAGAAAGAACCAGCCTGAGAAGTAGATGGAACTCCTGAAAATTCCACTGGCCTGATTTGCAGGAAACAAGGAAGCACCTGGGGCAGTTCTTGCAGCTTCAAGGAATAGTAGTAACACCAGGGTCCACTGTCTCTGTCCTGGAAGGAGCCCAAGTGCTGGACCTGGAGGCCTGGAGGTGGGAGAGGCCACGCTGAGGAGGGACCACCAGGCAAAGGACCCACCAAGGGGACGGGCTCTGTGAGTGTCCCCAGGAGCTGCTTCTGATCAGACTTCCATAGTGGGGCTGTTTTCAATCTGGGAGACCCCTGTGGGGACCAGAGGTTTGTCCCTGGGAACTCAAGGGCAAGAAGAAGCAGCAGCTGAGCAGCAACAGTGGCCACTGGGGCAGGGGGATCAAGAGCCTTGGCACCTCTGTGGATGTAGAAATGGAAGGGGAGGGATGCTTGGGTGGCTCAGGGGTTGAGCATCTGCCTTTAGCTCAGGGTCCTGCAGGGCTGCAGGGAGCCTGCTTCTCCCTCTGCCTATGTCTCTGCCTCTCTGTGTGTCTCTCATGAATAAATATCTTTTTAAAAGAAAAGATTTAAAGGTATTATTTAAAATAAATCTTTTTAAAAAGAAAGAAGAAAGAAAGAAAGAGAAACAGGGAAAGCTGGTGCCTGGCACCTAAGTGGGAATACTCAGGCCCTGCTCCAGTGTCCCAGGAGGGGACATCCATCAGTGGGGCTCACCTGGACCACCTGCCCTTCCCTCCTTTCTGGGGAGACTCTTTAGTGGAAGGTCTGGGTCTGCCCCTTGTCTGGGTCTCCCTGGGTTCATCACACCTGGAGAGGCCAGGGCTCTGTAGGCTTTTCCAAGGTCAGGTGCACAGGGACAGGAGCTTGGGGAGCTGTGGGAGGCTGGGGTTGTGTGTGATTGATTGGAGCACCCTGAGGCTGTGTAGATAAGCCCAATTTAGGGGTTTGGTTTTGGTTTAGGGATCCCCCCCCCTTTTTTTTTTTTGCTACACACTAAGCTATGATGCCCAATGTCTGTTTTTCAGGAAAAGACCTGGTATTTTGAACCACTTCTGTTTCACTTTTATACCTATCTGTCTGCTGGTTTGGTACTCAGGTGAGGGAGAGGGATGCCCTTCAGAGGGGCCCAGTAACTCCCTGACTTGGGCCCAGCACATGGGTACATGTTCTTTCCACGAGTTCTCGTCTGCCTGTGCCCCAGATGGGGAAAGAGGCTGGGAGCCAACCCCCCCTTGCAATTGCATGGTCATGATAGTTAGCCCCTGTGGATCCGGTGGTCATTTGGTGGCAATATTTCAGTGTTGAGGGGCTACCTGGGGGCGGAGCCTCTTCTCCCACGAAGCAGAACCTCAGGGACTAGGCAGGTGGTGGCCAAACCTTGGACTCCCCGCAGCAGCAAAATCTGGACCAAGCCACGGGGATTGCTGGGGGTGCAGGTGGGAAGATTTCTCTAGGGAAGGGAGTGAATCCTCAGAGAGCTTGGAAGAGCATCTGAGGAGGAAATGGTTAAGGGGTGGGGGTTGTGGGGAGTGACACTGAGAACCACCAGGCCTCTAGAGAAAGGCGTCGGGGCCACTTTCTAAAGGTCTGCACTCCCCTCTTGTGATCGTGCTTGGTATTACAGCCTCCCTAGAGCTGGCTTCTGTGGCCTTCGAGAAACTGAAACCGAAAATCCTTTTTTTTTTTTAATTAATTAATTTATTTATTTTTATTGGTGTTCAATTTACTAACATACAGAATAACCCCCAGTGCCCGTCACCCATTCACTCCCACCCCCCGCCCTCCTTCCCTTCTACCACCCCTAGTTCGTTTCCCAGAGTTAGCAGTCTTTACGTTCTGTCTCCCTTTCTGCTATTTCCCACACATTTCTTCTCCCTTCCCTTATATTCCCTTTCACTATTATTTATATTCCCCAAATGAATGAGAACATATAATATTTGTCCTTCTCCGACTGACTTACTTCACTCAGCATAATACCCTCCAGTTCCATCCACGTCAAAGCAAATGGTGGGTATTTGTCGTTTCTAATGGCTGAGGAATATTCCATTGTATACATAAACCACATCTTCTTTATCCATTCATCTTTCGTTGGACACCGAGGCTCCTTCCACAGTTTGGCTATCGTGGCCATTGCTGCTATAAACATCGGGGTGCAGGTGTCCTGGCGATGAAACCGAAAATCCTTCTTGTAACTATTTAACCCCTGAAATGAGCAGTAGCAGGGCCCTGATTTCTTTCTATACGAAAGCATCGGGTTCTGAGATAAGGCTGAACCTTGGCAGTTCGCGCACACGCAAACAAGCTGGTGGCCTGGACAGAAAAGTCTAGTGCCTACCTGCTGACCATCATCTGGAAGGGAGGGAAGGGGAAGGGAGCCCGCCTTACCATCAGGAGCCCTGGCTAGAAGCCGTCGTGGCCCAGGGAGACCTTGGGCACTCCCAGGGCACCTGTGCCCAGAGCTGAGAAAGTCCCTCACAGAGGGTGACGTTGGCCTGGCCAACCATCAGGTTCATGGTCCCCCAGGGGAAACCCCACTAGAATCTAGTGAGTTCTCCCCCAGGACCACATCCTGTGCTTTTCCCCTGCCTGGGGCATGTGTACTGGGCTTAGGAAACCCCAGAGGATCCAGCACACTAGTACACAAGGACCACGTGGGGCTGGCCAGGTCCTAAAGTGGCCCCGGGAACACATAGGCCTTGAAGCTCTCCACCAGGCCCTGCTGGCCATCATATGTCTCACCTTTGACCGAGGTTTGTCAGGAGCAGGTAGGTTGCAAAACTGCCACGTTGTTTCAGGAGCAAGTGCCCTCTGGGGTCTCCTGGTACAGTGGTTTCTGGGCAAGACCACAACCAGCATAGTTGTCATGCCTCAAAGACAATGACACTGATGTTGAAAATTCGCCTCTCTCATTTGACTCTGGTCCCTTATCCTGGGGCATAAAAGGAATACAGGGAACATTCTCTGAAGGTCAGATGGCCTTTCTGCAACTTCTCCCGCCTTTTGAGAATGGCCAGTGGGCTAAGTCTAGTAGGTGACACCCTCCCCTCTGTAGAGAAAGGAGACCCCTCTGCCTTTTCCAGGCATTCTATCAATAGTCTATGGCACTCCCTTCCATGAATAATTCGGGGGGTTGGGGGATTTCAGCCTCCTGAATGTGGAGCCAGGGTGAATGAGGGCCTCATGTATATCTAAGAACCTAGATCCCAGGCTAAGTCGTGAGGACAATGATGGTTTCCATGAGCCGTGCCTGCAAGAGCCCAGTATTGGAAATTGTGTCTTCGCCTTCAAGGGTGCTTGAGCAGGGCGGGTCTGGGTTTACCACTTGCCATCAGACAAAGATACAGTGTAGGAACCCAGGGGCTATCTTGTATTTCCTGAGTAGACGCAAAGTCAAGGCCTTGGCCATCTCCTATATGACACTTGAGGCCACAGGCAGTGACACAAGATTTTGCAAAAACTTCTAAGAGCAGGCATGTCTAAGGGTGTGCAGAGTGCATCTGCCACAGGCTCCATCACCGTTCTCCGAGCCCCTGGGAAGTGGTCACAGAAACCAGACAAGCCAGAAGCTGGGGCCATTTCATAGCTAGGACCTGTGTTCCTGAGACCTCAAGGCTGGGGGCCTGCATCTTCCTTCCCATCCAAACACAGGCAGCTGTGGACGGGCCCTCAGAGGGCGTGGGATGGAGCATGGTCCTCCCTACCTCCCAACAGTTCTGGTAGAATGTGGCTGAAGATCTAATACATTTTGGGAGAGAAGAGTCCTAGATTTGATGGAATGTAGGAATAAGTGGTTTCAGGTCAGATGAAAAATCTCAGACCCGTGGATCTGAGCAGCAGTGCCAGCTGAAGGTTGGAAAAGTATCTGATTATTGTTCGGCACAGTCCAGGCTGGGTCTAGGTTTACTAAATAGGCAGCTAGTTGGCACCTCTTGCGGAATCAGAACATGCCTAACTTGTCTTAGCGGGTCACTCACACGGCCAGGCTCAGACTTCACACCCTGCCTCCTCGGGCACAGCTCAGACCAGTTCAGACTGCTTTCACTTAGTGCCAGGCATCAGCCAGCAATTTGGGGGAGGGTTTAGACACAGAACTAGAGGTTCCTCTCTGTGACTTTCTCCTTTCTAGCATTTCCCCCTCGCTACCCAGAAAGCTTAGTGGCCCTGGGCTGCTTCCCTGGCTTTGCTGACCAGAGGGAAGGTAGGCTTTCTACCAAAGTTTTGGTCACTCCATGCAAGACTGGCATGCCCTCCTCTCAGGGCCAGGTCGTAATAAACAGTAAACGTCTTACATCAGCTGTTTCCTCTTGAGTTTTGTCTTCCCTCCAAAGTCAGCCTGCTTTGGTTTACTTTTCAGAGGCCTCAGGCAATTGTTCTTTGACTTTTGTTCAAAGTTTCTAGTTATTTTCTGTAAGAGGCTGGTTGGGTAGGAGCTCATGCCTGCAGGTCTAAAGCAGAGCTCCCCATCCTCAGTCCTAAGCAGCAGACCAGCCCTGCTTCTGGAGACGCCCCTTGCCCCCTGCCCACCCAAAGGAGAGAGATGCTAGTGTGCATCAAACAGCAAACACCCCTTTGTCAGATGAGATGCAGCCAGAACCATGCACACTGTGTACGTCTGCGCCCACGGGAACACAAATGCTCACCTACTCAGGGTGGGCTTGTTCAGTAAACAAAATGACAGAGCAAATAATATGCCTGGGGGACAAACATGGATTATTCTAGAATTTCTGTTGGAGTTAATACTCACAAACCTATGCAGATAAGACATGTATATTGTTGCCTAGAAGCCTAAGACTATTTTTTCTTTGTTAAGGGAGGAAGCTTGTTTTTGTTTCAAAAGACCTACTTATGTAGCCTTGTCTTTCCATGGAATTGGGGTCCCAGCCCTCCCTCTGCTTGCCTGCTGAACGAATTCCCCATGCACACACTAGGAAAGAAAGAGCCCCCAGCTGGGTGTGTATGAGTGAGCATTTGGCCTGATAGGAAACCCAGCCAGGTGGGTCAGTCCCTGGGCCCTAATCTCGGGCCCTGTGAAGCCTCCTCACCTGGTTCACATAGAGAGTGCTGGAGAACCCCCCTGTCTCCTCTCAGCACAGCGGAGCAGGGGGTGAGCCCAGCGGAGCTGCCCTGGGAGGCTCAGGCTGAGGGGTCCTTCTCAAGAGCCTCAGGACCTCAGGAGCAAGCAGGTCTTCCTGCAGCTCCCAGGGACACAGGGACACAGGCATGTGACCCGCTGTGAGGTCACGGTGGAGCTCCCCAGCATATCAGCCAACAGCCCACAACTGAGTCCAGGTAAACCGGACGGACAGGGTGACAGGCTTAGTGCTCTGGCTGTCTGGTTGAGGGGAGGGGTGTTGAGTAGACACCTTCTCTTCAAGCAGGAGGACCCACGCAGCGCAGGGCAGTGGGACCTCGATCAACCTGCTCCATTAGGTTCTGGGACCTGGGCCCCCCTGACTGGCATGGTGCTGCCCCACCCTCTGTTAGACACCAGGGCCACTGTGGAGAGTCCATGGGTCAGACTTCATTTCCTTGGTCACCCAGCCTCTTCCCCTGCTTTCCTAACAGCACCAAGTTTCCTCTGGGTAGACGATATCTCCCCTTTGTGCACAGGAGCGGAAGAACTGCTGCTCAATGTTGGGCACCCCCTCCCCTAGCCCAGCAAGAAGCCAGACCAGCCAGATGCTTCGGGGAGTTGGACTTTCTAGAGAAGTTACCAAAGAGTCTTTTTTTTTTTTTTAAATAAATGGAAAACATTCATTCTGGGGTGGCTCCTTGACAAGATGGCTGAGTTGGTTCTGGTGCTCAGTTCCTGGAGCTGCTCTGTTGCTTGCCCTGCTTCTGGGGCCATTTGCAGGCTCTGTGCCTAGCCTTCCTGCCCTTTCATGAGTCCCTGGGTGTCTGTGCAAAGAGTGTCTTTGTTTAACCTAGGTAAAGCTAGTCTGGCTGGCAAAGAGCCCTAACTGATACAAGGATGTTTGTGGGTTCTATTTACTTACTATTTTCAGGTACTTCTGAGGAGCACAGCAAATATTAACTCATTAATGCTCATGATCTAGTGAACTCTGTGCTAGTTTCTCCATTTTACAGATAGAATTAGTACCTAGAGGAGGTAAGTAACATGCCCAGGGACGCAAAGCCACTGGTGAGGGGCTCAGATTCCACCTCCCCGGCTGGCTTCCAGAACACAGTCTGAGCTCTCAAACACTAGGCTCTGCGGTCTCTCATTACAAGTTAGTACCCGTTCACAGCACCAAGAATAACCAACATGAGCCAACTGCAATTGAGGCTTAATGAAAAATAAAAGCTACAGTAGGAATGATATATAATCCTATTTCCCGACATGTAACAGCACTCATTATATAGTATTAAGTGAAAATATTGATTAGAACACATTTTATTATTAAGATGGTATAACCACTGCCTCCCTCCCAGCTTGTCCTCCCTCTCCCTACCCCACCCTATTACAAAACCTTGGATAATTTTCATCAAATTGGCAACCATGATTATTCTCCTGACTTGGAGAGGACTACCAAGCATTGGGCTTGTTTGTAGTAGAAGATGCAAGATAAAAAGAAGAAGAAGAAGAAGAAGAAGAAGAAGAAGAAGAAGAAGAAGAAGAAGAAGAAGAAGAAGAAGAAGAAGAAGAAGAAGAAGAAGAAGAAAGATATAATAGCTTGAGCTTTGGAGAGGATATCCTGATACGCCTCTGACCATTGAACCCCTAAAAACTTACCTAAATGGCATGTATCTGAATTCTGGGTAGGGCTTATCTCTCACCATCTGGAAAATGTGTGACTCAATGAGGCTTTCAGAACACTCAACACTTCCTGCTCCTCAGATCTAATTAACAAACTGTCACCATGATGGTTACTTTTATGCGTCAACTTAACTGGACCATGGGGTGCCCTGTTTAAACATTATTTCTGGGCATGTCATTGAGGATGTTTCTGGATAAGTTCAGCATTTTAATCAGTGGACTGAGTAAAGTACATTGGCCTCCCCATGCAGGTGGGCACGAGCCACACTGTTACAGACTTGGGTAGAACAAAAAGAGGAGAGAGGGAAATTCATTCTCTTCCTGCCTGCTTAGTTGAGCTTGGGTTTACTTTACTTTTTTTCTGGGATTTCCTACTCTCTTGAACTGGGATTTACACCATCTGTTCCTCTGGTTCTTGGGCCTTCAGACTTGGGCTGGAATTACACCTCATCTTTACTGGGTCTCTTGCTTGCCGATTGCATATCATGGAGATGCTCTGCATCCATAATGGTATAAGCCAATTCTGCATAATAAATCCCAATGCCCATAAATATATGGTTCTGCTTCCAGAACAATTGGTTCTGTTTCTCAGGAGAGCCCTGATGAATACAGTCATTGATACAATGGACTAATGTACTGCATTGTAGTGACCAGGCAGACAGGTTCCTTCAGGCTATGTTGTAACAGAATTCACACAGTCCTGGGGCAAGACTAAATGTGTACTGCTGTCAAGTTCATGTGACCATGAACTACGTCTTATCTTATTTCCTACTGGATATTTAAAAAAGGACATTTTCCATATTAACAGTTGCATAGCATATACCGTAGGCCACACTACTCTTCTCTAAAGAGGATACCATATCTTGTACAGCAGCTGTAATTGGTGCTACTACTTAATTACATCTCTTTTCCATTTTTCTTTTTTCTTTTTAGAGATTGACTGTGTGTGTGTGTGTGTGTGTGTGTGTGTGTGTGTGTGCCAGCAGGCAGAGAGGGGCAGAGGGAGAGAGAAGTACAAGCAGACTCCATGCTGAGCACAGAGCCCAACTTGGGGCTGGATCCCATGGCCCTGAGATCATGACCCAAGCCAAAATCAAGAGTCAGATGCTTAACTGACTGGGCCACCCAGGTGCCCCTTGATTACATTTCTAGTAGCCTTGAACCAAATAGTTTTGGCAGAGGTCAGACCAAATGGAAGGGTAATGAGGGTACAACCACTGTACAAGCCTTGAAGTCTTTACAGGTGACACTAATCTCAATCATTTCCCAGCCCAGGAATATGATATTGCTTTTGACTATTTCACCATGGGAAATTTCAGTTTCATGGCTTTCCGCTGGCTCTTCTTAAAACAGTCATTATTATTTCACAGAATATTTTATAGGTTAATGAACTACTTCATCCAACTGTCATGTGTGTCCCAGTTAGGAACTGGGGCTGGGTGGCTTCCAGGATTGGGTGGACCCATTGTAACATGGATATTTCCTGACTTCCATACTCTCCACTCAAACAAGGACCATGATAGTGTTTTGCATCCCTAGAGTAACATCAAATAAGATGCTGTATTCAACAATCTTTGACAGATGTATGTATTTTCCTTTCTCTGACATATGGTTTTAGAATAGAAGACCATTGGTCTTTTTGGTGAAGAGCTGAGGAAATCACTATAGGTACACTTGCATTCTTTTTATGAGACCTGCCCTCATTTCTATCAGCAGGTTTTAGGTCCAAGAATTGACTGGAAACTGGGCAAATGATTTTGGTTTTTCATTGGGGCAGCTGAACTCAGCTATCAGATCATTTATTTTTAATCGCTTTTGAGGGTATATATGAAGCGATATCCTTGTTGGCTGCCCATCTGTCTTACCTATAAGAACACCATGTCCTATTACCTGTCTCTAGAGACATCTGGCTGTCATTTTAATCTTGCTGCCCATTCCATAAGTTACGTCATCTTGCCCTCTTAGCAGTGTGTTCTTTATCAC
Source organism: Canis lupus familiaris (assembly GCF_011100685.1). Classification (NCBI taxonomy): domain Eukaryota; kingdom Metazoa; phylum Chordata; class Mammalia; order Carnivora; family Canidae; genus Canis; species Canis lupus. The sequence goes on along the minus strand of NC_049246.1, from coordinate 42,712,014 downwards.
CATGTTAAGTTAGCATCTCTGAAGCCTCCTAGGAACAGTCATCTGAAGGATGGGTTTTCCAGCTATAGAGAGTAGAGCCATGTCCAGTTCACTAGGTTTTTAGATTCCCCTTTTTCATAATCTGAACCAATGTGTCCAGTATCTCTTCTGGTTGTCTAGTGTGTACCCTGGCTCCTAGCAAGCCTCTAAAAGCCACCCAGAAACATATCAGAACCATCACCTTTGGCCCTTGTCAAGCTAACTAAGTTCTATGGCACAGGAGAGTGCACCCTTATCAACAATTCTCCTCTTCCATTTCACATTCCCCTTTCTTCATTTAGGATCTACTTCCAGACATAATCCCCTAGCACCTGCTCATACACGTTAGCCAGTCCTACAGTGCCATTGGACTAAAAACCCTCTCTTCACCTAGCCGACCCACATAGGACATTCTTAGTCAGGGCATGCTGAGGCTACTTGGCATAGTTTCTATTCAGGCAAGAAGTGAGGTGCTAGAGTCTGCCTCCAAATAAGGGGAAGGAGTCCTTTTCTGCAGGCCCAGTGGATTCAGGGGGATCTGGAGTTCAGAGTTCTCATGTACATCTACCTAGAGAGCCTCTTTCTGAGTTTCAGGGCTTTAATCCCTTCAATGCCCTAACTTTGGAATAAGAGACCTTTTTGAGCTTAGAATTCCATCTTCTCTGATGTTCTGTCATCCTTAAAATTCAGGCCAGGCCTTCCTTGCTGTCTGTTTTCCAGTCGCAGGTATGAGGATCTCTATGTTTAGGTGGTGATTAATAGTCTTAAGCCTGTCATTTAATCTTTTAAACATATTAGTGACACTTAGCAATTGCCATCAAAATCCACAGTTCTTATAGTTACTATTTCTCCTTTTGTAAATGTCAGGCAGTCATATCAGCTGGTAGGCCTCTTGCCCTATAGCTTGGCCAGTTCCCTACAGGTGAAAGTTTTGGCAATGGCACTGTTATAACACCACAGGGACTCTCAGCATTCTGTTTGTCACCATCTGGCTAGGCAATGATCCAACATCAGAACTGCATTCTTAAGGCCTGCTTGCTAGGACCATTACCTGAAGTTGGGTTCCTTGGAAGCAGAGCCTGAGATAAAGTCTCTTAAGTAAGTGATTTATTATGAGAATTTTTTCAAGAGAAGAGGGATGAGAGAAGCAGGATCGTGTGGTGGGAAAAGCCAAGCATGGATGTGGTCCCAGCTGGAGACTGGCTCCAGCTTGATCTTGGGAGTGTAGGAACATGAATCACACACCACATGCTGGTCCATCCTTGGGACTAGGGGCCAGCCCCTAGGCCCAAGAGGTATAATCTCCAGGTGAAGCTGGCATTGGTAGAAGGTGATATGTTGGGGAGGGGTTGGCAGCAACAGCCAATCCTCACAGCAGCTGGGGGATGAAAATTCTGCCCCAAAAAGGGATTTTCCAGAGTACAAATAGCCTCCACTACGCCAGTGAACTGCTCTCATTTGTTTCTTCAATAGCAAACACTTCCTTGAATTTCCTTTCAAATTCAGCTTCCAGTCTAAGTCCCATTAGGCCAAAGTCATTGTACTGAAAAATAAATCATAAAGACAAAAATAACAATCCTCATTGTCAGTGTTATTAGACACCTTGTAATCAAGAAGGTTGAAGACCTTGTCTTAAACTCCTAAGTTACATTAATCAGGTGACACTTAAAAATTCATGCAGTTAAGAGTAACTGCTATTTCCTAAATGCACAATTACTTCTCATTAAGTAGACAGAAATGGGAAATCATTGCTATATTTGGGACTCTGACTCGTTTGGTTTGGGTTGTTTATTTTAGGGAGACTTAAAAAAGTCTTCTATGTTCTTTGCAACCAGGAAAGAGCCCAATCTAACTACAATCAGCCATCTCCTTCCCCCACTTCTAGCTCTTTCTGGTGACCCCTGTAAACTACACGCTCCATTCACATGCAAAGGAATCCAAAATTGGGGCTTCTACAAGGTTCCAATGAGTTTATCTAGGGAAAGATAAGAAGGGTGATATAACTTTAAGATGCAATTCTCTCCTTGGGTTTGGAGCAGGTGGGACTCCACTGTTCTCTGTGGGTACCTGTGGCCTTGGAACAGGGAAAAGAACTATCAGGGGCCTGGGGTTCTGGTTGCAGGAACTCCTCTGACTCACTGTTACTCTGCCATGGTGAGCTTACATCCTGAATTGGAAAACTCACTCCCTTCCAGAACACTTTCTTGCGTGGGCTTGTCATAGGGTGAAGGAAATGTAAAATTTTCCAGGCACCAGAATATGAAGGCAGAGTGACTCAAAGAAAAGAAAATGAAATAAAAACAGGGAGAGCCCTTTACCTTGTAAGACATCCTGTGGTTGTGAAAGATGAGCCGCATGTCCCGCACAAACCCCTCTACTTGGTGGTAACCCTGTTTATTTAGCTTCTTTTTGATTTTGTCCAGCCACATGGGTTCCTTTATGTTTTGAGAAACCTCTTTAATCTGGTAAAAAAATATATCAATGGGAGAGTTACTGGCATAGTTCAATGTCCGCCTCCTGTGGATTTCCCCAAATCCAGCAGAGATACAAGGTGGGGCATGCTCTCCCTCCCATGGGATTCAGATCACAAATCCCCCCCGGTGCCTGAGTGAAGGGCAGGGAATGTCACAGTGGCCTGCGATCACGGCTGGTTGTTGTTACTTACATAATAATAATATGGAATCTTCGAAAAAAAGGAGCTCTCTGAATGGCAATAGACCCTCAAGAGAATGAACTCACATTTCTGCAAAAGAAGAAGGCTGTGAATTAAAGGAAGTTTGGAGACATTAAGCCCATACACATGCCCAGGCAGAGGCATGACTCACACTCGTGTTCCAGAAGTTCCCCCAAACATGTTTGGTTCTTGGAAACAGACATGTAATAACTAACTTAGTTTTTCTTACAATCCAGTTCTGGGATGACTTCAGCATGATAGAGACATGGCTTGGATGAGCGGGCTCCCTCAGGGTGCCCTTCCCTTCAACACTTGTCTGTTGGTCTTCTCACATATTAGGGGTAAGGAAGACTTAGGGTTGACACCCAACTCACCAGCTGCTCCTCGGGTTGCATCTGCCTCTCAAGGACCTCAGACTCCCTGTGACACTGCTGCCTTCCCAAAGACTCTATCCTGCAGAAGGTGCAGCTCCACGGGCTCCTAGAGGTTGGGCATAAGTGAGCAAGGGCAAGTCCCCTGGAAACAACCCCTGTTCCTAGGGCTGCCACTGGCCTCCTTTCAAGCATGGCCGATGGACACAGCTGGGAGATGAAGGAGACACCTCCCAGAGCCTCCAAGATGCACATGTAGGGCCTGAGCCCATGACCCTCCTCCCATTGAGGGTGGCAACAGGGGACTTGGTGTGTGGAGGGCGGTGACAGGGGAGTGATGGGCTCTCTTTTTCTCACTGGAGCTGCTAGGAGCACAAAGAGCCCTGCCCACCACACCCAAGTGTCAAAAATGGGTCTTAACCCTTGGGGACCCTGGCCTCTATCAGCCCATTGAGCCTGTGGTAAAATGTACGAAGCAGGCCATGTTTACTGCTTTTCCTGAAAAAGTGCAGAACACAAACAACTGGTGTCCCCACCTCTGTGAGCAGAGGTCTGGGCTGGAAAACTTGAAGGGACAGTAGCAGTATATAGGCAAGGGACCCAGCTACCAGCTTCAGCATCCCAGAGAAGAGCAAAGAACAGCATTCCCTCATGCTGCCAGTGTCTTTAACCAGCTCTCTGGATCATACAGCTGGACCTCATACATCTGGCCCTGTTCTTTCTCTGCCTGGACGGAAGTAGGAACTCCACAGGGGGAGCTCCTATGGCAGGGGGAAGGGTTCCTAATTGGAGTGGGGGAGACATCATCTCACAAACCTCTCAGTTTCCACAGGTGGGATGTGACAGTCCTCATGAAAAGATCTCGAACAAGTATCACAGCAAAACAGCTCTCCTCCGTCCCGGCACGTCTCACACTCATCAGAGTTTCCCAGCTAAAAGGCAAGACAATGTTCACATCCCCAGGGAGACCCTAACAGGCCACCGCTATGGGGATCTAGAATTCACTGCTTTTGTGTGAACCTGCACAGACACGTCTATACTTCTCCGAGGTATGAAGGAACAGCATGGAGTGGAGACTTTGGAAGAAATCACCATCCTCAATGATGCTCAGGAGGAGGGGTCTGTGTATCATACGAGAAAAGTTCTCCCTATAAAACCAGAGATTCTAATACAGAAAGACTAGTAGCAAATAAGAAGATGACTTTATAGGAATCCGAATAATATTATTACCTTGCAGGAAAAACAAAGTCTCGAAACAAAGTGTTAAGTGCACTTGCCTATATCATAACAGAGACATAGACTCACAGAAAGGTGAAATATTGAGAATTTAATAAGAAGGGATAAACTCCTTAATGTGGAAAGGGATAAAAGGTGAAAAGACACTCATAAATTATTTTGAGTCTTGTTTTGGGCCTTCAGGTGAAAATAATTGTATTGGATGAATTGGATTCTGGCTATTTCTTTTGTTTTTAAAAATGGCCATGTATGAGGAAGTGTTAACCCCAACAAACGTCTAGCCAAATACTCCCATTCAGTATTCCCGGGGATCCTCAAGGACACCTCCAACTGGGGCTGAGACTGCTCTAGCATGGAGCTGTGGGACCATTTTTCTTCTCATCAGTGCAGACATTCTTAGATTACTATCATCAATCTCCAAGAAATGATCCCTCTCCCCAGAAGGACAAAGAAATAACAAATATAACCAATGTTTAGGAATCTCCCTATACATATGTATATATTTTTAATAGATACAGCTCTTTGTTTCTTAGTCCAGCTGCATATTAAAATCATCCGGGCAAAAAAAAAAAAAAATCATCCAGGCAGAGTATAAAATACTAACGTCCTGGTCCCAATACCAGGGATACTGAGTCAATTAGTCTGGGTGAGCACAGCCATTGGTATTCTTCTTTAACTCATAAAATGGGTAATTTTGTGTATCAGAATCACTTGGGACTTTTAAACAATCTTAATGTCCAAGATGTAGGTAGTCTAGACTGATTAAATCAGAATATCCTGTAGAGTGGAATCCAGGCAATGTTAGTTTTCTAAGATTCTCAGGTGATTCAGTGTTGAATCAACCCAAATTGAAATTTAATCCAGTTATTAGGCATGGGGATATTATTAGTCAGTTTTGAATTGGTGCATAATATCTACCCCTGGAAAGATTATGAACAGGGGTGAGGGTCTGCATCCATCTCAAGCCACACAAACACCGGATTCAAGAGTTGTTTAGAAGACTGAAGACTTCCTCAGTTGGCCAAGGGTCAAAATCCACGTGGATATCTTGTTGGGGGATTGCTCTGAAGGTAAAGTTCACATAAAACTATCTGACTACTCCTCTACTGGTGGATGTCCTGTGTCAGTATTACTGCCTGATAAACTCTATGAGTGCTTCCTCCTCGTGTTGTGCAAAGGTAACTGTGCTTCAAATATCTATTTTGATGCAATGAAAGGCATCAAAGTATGATTTAGTGTAGAAAGTGCTAAATTTTGATAGACCATAATTATAGCTGGCAGCCATGTGGGACCGCTATGTGATTGACTGTGTGGTGATGGTTTCTGTCCTCACCATCTTAGCATGCTGATGGCTCCCTTAAGACTGGATACTTGACTTCCATTAAGGACCTACCTTGCCCTACATGCATTCCTCTGCAGGACTCACAACAGGATCCGGCCCCCAGACTCACCAGCTTGGCTGAGCCTGTTTCTTCTGCAGATCTTAGCGCTGCCCACACCTTGGAGTGGATGTTTAGGATTTTCCTTTCTTATCCTATTGCCCTTTAAAAAAATACCATTCTCTCAAATTTGCTCCTTACCCCTCGTTTGCAGGCCAGCTCTGGCTATTACCACTTCAAGTCCTGCTTCTAGACCCTAGTGGTTTAGAGCTCTGCCTCCCATACTCACTTTCTCTCTCCTTTTTTAAAAAATTTATTTATGATAGTCACACACACACACACACACACAGAGAGAGAGAGAGAGAGAGAGAGAGAGAGAGGCAGAGACATAGGCAGAGGGAGAAGCAGGCTCCATGCACCGGGAGCCCGACGTGGGATTTGATCCCGGGTCTCCAGGATCGCACCCTGGGCCAAAGGCAGGCGTCAAACCGCTGCGCCACCCAGGGATCCCCCATACTCACTTTCAAGGGGAAATGAGGAAACAGGAAGGTTTCCCTGAACAAGTATGTTTTGTTCAAAGGATGTTTTCATGCAGAAACATCAGCTCCAGAACCACCTTCCTGGTGTGAGTGATGCGTCTGCTGTTCTCTGCTCCTCACACACAGTGACATGCTCCAATTGAGTGTGAGCACATTTCAGGGAAACACAGCAATGACACAAATAGTGCATGGAGGGAGAAGGTCTGGATTATTCTCGGGTTAGAGGTGTAGTACTTACATAAGGGTCAACTAAGGTGTTGTTGTGAGCCTTTGGTATTGTCTGTTGAAAAGAGAGAAAGATTGAATGACAATATTAAATACAAGGATTGCATCCATCCCTTATTTAACGGCCATCTGTGGAGGAATTCAAGCCACAGTCTACCCATTATTTCATACTTGGTTTTATGGACCTATATATCTACTTGGAGAATAAAAAGGACCAAAATACCACTGTTTGGCCCAATGCAAGTTTAATTTCCTGAATTTCTGACCCAAGGTAGGCCTTTGTGAAGCCATGCAGAGAGTCTGGCTCTGGTTTCTACAGATGGGAGTTGGAGAAACTCCACTGGTTCTCTTACTTTGAAGGTTCCTCGGGCATTTTTCTCTACATTAGAAAGTATCATCCCATCAGGAGGAGGTTCAATGAGAGAATCAGGTTAAGAACTCATCACCAACAGCCCTCAGTGATCACAGAGCCCAGAGTTCTGGAATCGGGGGAAATGTCCCAGAGAATTCCATTGCCTTTTGCAGTCCTCTTAGGGCACAGCCCCAAAATAAAATGTGCCCAACGTCCCCAGTCCTGCAGCTTTTCCTCCAGAGGTCACCCTCCTCTCTCCTCCCAAAAAGATATTAGCTAGGTGACTTTTCAGAGGTAATTGATTATCACTCACTAAACTTACAATGCTTTTGCATATTCAGTAGAATGACCTGGCCCCCTTCCCTTTGTAATGTAGCTTTTATCTCCTGCCCAGGGCAGAGTAGTCATAGACAAGTGTGATCCATGAGATAATGACCTGAGAAGTGATCATCTCATTGCCTATCTCTCGGGGTGACCTAAAATCCCCCACCCTTACCCGTTAGTTAAACTTCCATGTTAGAATTTGAGGTTGAAACAATCTCTGAGGTCAGGAATATTGTTTCAATAATCTTTAATGGCCACTGGGCATTTAATGTGGGCTTGAAAATTATATGTTGAATGAGTAAAAAAATGAGTATTCTTAGCTTAGGAAAAGAGATTACTTGCTATCTCTTAAGAAATATTAGCATAGGATATAAAGGAGGAATATATTATTTTACAACACAACAACTGTGGCCCTTGTCAGGAGCCAATAAGCTATCATGTGGTATCAAGAGTGATACTGAAATTTCCAGAAGCCAAGGGGGTCCATCAACAAAACAGGTTCTGAGAAGCACAGAGGACTCATGGGGGTAAGAATGGATTTTAAGATCTGTCATTTTGGGGAGCTCATGGAGAAACACAAAATATAGAGGCAGCTGAGGCTTGTTGCTGAAAAGTGTTACACCCACAGATAAAGGGTAGATCCTGTTGTTAAGAAGTTGCCAACTCACAAGGGTAATCTAACGGAGTAACTTTTATCCTATTTTTTAAATTTTATTTTTATTTTATTTTTTAAGTAAACTCTATGACCAACACGGGGCTTCAACTCACATTCCAGAGATCGAGAGTCACATGCTCTACCGAGTCAGCCAGGCACTCCTAACTAAGTAACTCTTCACACCTGGGGAATGATCAAATGCTGGTCTTTAAGATACTAAATAGATGAAATAATAGTTTCCCTTTAGGAAATCAAGTGGATGAAATGTCCCAAGGACTAAGAGTTCAAAAGATCCAGAACATCAGGTAATTTCATTCCCAGGGGAAGATGAAGTCTCATCAACCAGTTATGCATGGCCTATTTTAGAAGTCTATGAATGTCTTGGATGGCCAGTCCTCCTTTAAATATATAAGAATGACACTTCTCTTCTCCCCCTCTTTCTCAAGTTCTTATTCATACCCAATCTTCGAAAATCCATCACCTTGTCTTGAATCTACACTGCACTTAACCTGTTTGTTTGTTGTCTACAAAGGCTTCTTCCGTAGAGGGAGAAATTATTTTCTTAGATAGAAAGGAGGTCTTTACAGCTGCTTCTGATGTAGCTGAAAGGGTAGCATCAAAGTAAACAATTTTTCAGATCTCCCCCCCCCCCATATGATACATAGATCTCCCAAGAACTTCCTTCCCAACAGCACCATCCTCATGAAGGGCAAATAATTCCAACCCCCCCAAAAAAAATTCAACCTGTCTGTGTGTACATTTAAATGGAAGATGAAAAGGGTCATCTTTGAAATGGACCAGAAAATAAAATACACCTTTTGTTGCCTAACTCATGCAATGGTTTGGCTTCATAAATGTCTCAGAATAGACTATCTACTAGAGTGGAGTTGCGTGAATTACTTAATGAAATCACTACATTATTTCATTAAAGTGCCCCCCTCAGTGCCTGTCACACAGGGGCACTTGACGGGATGAGCACTGGGTGATATGCTGTATGTTGGCAAATTGAACTCCAATAAAAAAATTAATTAAAAAAAAAGATTTCATTAAAGTTAGACAGTAGTAACAATGATTTTAAAAATCTGGATTTGAGTTGAAGATGACCCTATATCACCTTATTTTTTTTTAAGTTTTATTTATTCATTTGAGAGAGAGAGAGAGAGAGCAAGCAGGGGAAAAGGCAGAGGGAGAAGGAGACAAGCAGACTATCTGCTGAGTGGAGAGCCTGATGAGGGGCTTGATCCCAGGGCCCTGAGATCATGACCTGAACTGAAATCAAGACTCAGATGTTTAACCAACTGAGCCACTCAGGTGCCCCAACCCTATATCACCTTATTATGAAGTGTTTTTATGTATTGCATAATCATGTTTGCTTCTACAACTTTGACACCCTTACAACATCTGCATCTACAGTTGAAGCACATATATGAGGTCTGTTTTGATGGTTCCTTATCGTCTCTACCTTAAATGGTTTACCATTCAAAGATCTTGCCTTTTATATGGCATAATGTTCAAAGTGGCAACTCCGAAGTCACATGCCCCCCAAAAAGGGAGGGAGGGGTGGAGGAAGCTTAATTATAATTACCCAATTAAGAACTATAAATAATTGTACATATAACATCAGTTATCTGATAAGAACTTATAAAAAGTGACATAATAATCACCTTTCTTTTCCTGAAATATTTTCTTGGAGGATTATGTAGAAGTTCTTTCTGAAAGATAAAAAGATCCAAGTTTGTGGCTAGCCTATGTTTCTATTTTGTGTCTGGCATTTCCAGCCTCTCCCCATATATTTCTACTTGGGTGTCCCACTGTCAGCTCAAAGCCAGGGTGACTAAATGAGAAACCATCTCCCTCTCCTCATCTGTACTTCTAGAATTCAATCAATGGTAGAATTTCAAGCATTTCAAGTGCTTTTTCCTTTTCTCTTGTGCATTTTTTCCTAAGTTTTGAGAGGTTTTCCTTCGTAATCTCTTTGACATTTACCACTTCCTTTCTATTCCCACCAATGTCACTTATGCTAAGTCCACACACCAGGTCTGTTTAATCAACACACACTTATCCCATGTGTACTGGGCATCAGACATTATGGACAATTTTGGGCATACAAAGATAGACAACCCCTAGAAGTATCTAGAGAGAAAAAGAGAATGCATGGAAAGATAAATATAAAACAATATAAGAAGGGTCTTAGTAGTGGGCTCACAGAGACCATGGAAGGGGTGACCAGGGCCAGGTGCTCAGAATATTCAGAGAGGGGAGACATTTGAGATGAGCAGTGCAAGCCGAGTATAGATATCTTTGGGCTGAAAGACACTAAAATCATTTCAAGCCCTCATGATCATCTAAAATATTGTTTTAAATATGTCATTGAATACTCAGAAGACCACTGATTTTTCATTGTCTCTATTATGAGTTTAAACTCCGTAGGCTGATACTAAATCCCTCCATAAACAACCCCAATTGATGGATCACACCTTATCACACACAACTGGTCTACCTCAACCCACAGAGCTACTTTAGCTATGGTTCTGGATTTTATGCCATTCTTTCTCTGGAGTATCCTCTTTCCATTTGTCTGAATGTAGACTGTCTTCTTTCAGTGCAGGATGTAGTCTGCATGCACCTGAGTCATAATGGCTTCTCCCTCCTCCAAGCTCCAACCTCTATCTACACAGAGCTCCCTTTACAACATCAATGTGTGACATATTAGGAAAGTTATGAATGTGGTGCATCTCTCCCTGGGTCAGCAGATAAACTCAGGGGCATCAGGTTTTTAGTCATAACTCAACAAAAACTTGGTGAGCAAATAATGACCATACATAAGGAAAGTCACATCTGCTTCAGTCCTTGCAATACCTCTATCAGCCATCGTAGGGGCATCCCACCACAGCGAACGCTCATCCTCCAGTTCTTTGATCTTGCGTGGCCTCCTTTGACTTCAAATTCCCTGGGGGTGAACCAATTTCCATCCTCACTCTGTATACATCTCACCAAGACTCCTGTAAGAACAAGGTAAGTTGAGCCTGAGCCTTCTTAGTCTTCAGAACACAGATGATGGGCTCCCACCACAATGCATCTGGAGCCACCCAATTTGAGCTCAAGATTTTTAGCAGGAGAGTCTAGCTTCTTGTTTTCAGCCTTTAGAATCCCCAAATCTAGACTGTAAGTCCCCTCAAAGGAGATTTTCTGCCTTGTGGCAACATTTCTTTAAAACTTTGTGCAACAGAAAGGTGATAATTATTAAATCAATCTTTTAAAAATATTTCAAAATCATCTACAAAGGAAAAGCAAGTCAACCTGAAGCATGAGAGGATCTCAATTTGCTGGGGACAGGGAATGGTCCAGAATCTCCAATGGCTCCTGGGGCAAGGTGAAGATAGAACTTCAACTTGAGAATGAACTTAGAATGGTTATTATCCAACATCTAGCCTTTATTACATTTTTTATACAGTGTAATAGCATTATTAAGCAGAGTTTTCCCCATCCCTGAAATCGTGGATACCTGACATTAAAAATAATCATGAAATGTTACCCAGTGGAAAATTAAGCTATGCATGAAAGATAATCTTATGCTAAACAGCATTTCTCAGTCATTGGAGAAACATAAATCAAAACCACAACGAGATATCACTTCATAACCACTAGGATGGTCATAATAAAAAAATCAGACAATAACAAGTATTGACAAGGAGGTTGAAAAATTGGGGCCCTCAGACATTGCTGGTGGGAATATAAAATAGTGCAGCCATGGTGAAAAATATTTTTGTGCTTTCTCAGGAAGTTAAATATAGATTTACCATATGAACCAGCAATTCCACTCCTGGGTATATAACTAAAAGAATTGAAAATATTTGTTCACACACACACAAAAACTCATACATGAATATTCAAAACAGAATTATGCATAATAGCCCAAGAGTGGAAACAACCCAAACTGATGAATGAATGATGTATATGATGTATTGACACTATGAAATATATTACTTGGCAAAAAAAAAAAAAAAAAAGAAGCACTAATATATTCTATTACATGGATGAACCTTGAAAATATCATGCTAAGTGAAAGAACCCAGTCATAAAAAGGCACATTTTATAATTTCATTTATGTGAAATACCTAGAATAAGCCAATTTATTAAGCAGAAAATAGATTAGTGGCTGCTTAGGGCTGGGCACGGGGATGAACTGGGAACGCTACAGACTCCAAATAGACATGGTGTTTGCTTTAGTGGGGGATAGAAACAAATATTCTAAGACTAGATTGTGGTGATGGCTGAACAATCCTGGGAAAAGGCAAACAAAACTCAACATTGAATTGTACACTCTGAGGGGTGGACTGTGTGATATGTGATTATACCTCAGCTAAACTGTAGAAGTATTTTACATAGATTAAGTAAATTAATTCCTCACAGTGTAACTGTGAGGCAGGTTTTTAATTATCATCCTTTTTCTAGATAAGAAACTTCAAGCTCAGAAAGGTCCCACTCTCTAGTCAGATGAATCAGTCCCTCTTGGCAGAGTTGCAGCTGGGGCTCAGTCTCTCCAATTCTAAATTCTGTGGTCTTCTCACCACATCCAGCACTCTACCCAGGTGGTGATCATCTATACAGAAAAGAGGATATGAAGGTGGAGGCTGAGGGCCTCTTCCCTTTTATTTCTGATTCACTTTTCTTTGGTTCTTTGAGCATCTCCATGGACACTTCCATGTGGGAGTGAGCACCTAATATGTATAATTTCTGAAAATGTAAAACTATCATCTTAGGGATCCCTTCCTCCTTCCTTCAATTCCTTAAATGCTGTATAATTCACATGAGTAATTCCATACTGCAAATCAAAGGAGACCATGGAACTCACCTTGTTTCAGTTTCTTCTTATATAACATCCCCTTCACCTCACCACAGGTTACAGGAAGTATTTGAGAGTGAAAATTCACCCTATCACCTTTGCGTCTTCTTCTTGACCCTGAAAGAGAAGATTTCCTCATTCTGCCTCATTTTACAAATGCACATGCATCTCTGCAACCTTGTGGATTTTGTTCCTATAGAGATATAGAGGTGCTTAGGGGAGTCTACTCCACAAATCTCCAGAGTCAGAGTCTTTCTTCCAAGTGACATTTTTGATACATAACTACAGAATGTCTACTTCTCTCTTACCCTTCAAATCCTACACAAAACGGAATGCTTTTATGGAGAAATCAAGCCTCAATAAAACTTCCTTACTCCCAATCTAGTCAGCCTCGCTGGTTCTTATATGACAATGAAATACACAACAGCTGCCACATTCTGAAGGGAGATCTCCAGCCACACTATTTCACTGCAGTTGGTAACCACAGGCAAAGTGAGAGATTGAACTTATGTCTCCTTAATTGAGATCTGACTAACTGAGCAGAGAGAGGGGAATGAATGATGGGGTACCCTCATGGAGATTATGTCTGCCTTCTATTCTTCTCTGCTTTGCTTCATATCCCCCCACCCCACATCAACTTTCTCCATAGCTAAAAGAGGAGCTCAGGGAACTCTAAAATAATCTGTATGAGGAGAGGTAGCTGGACTCCACAGAAGTAGGGATGACTCCACAGAAGTAGGGATGAAAGGTCTTTAAATGAACTCAAGGAGATTGTATAGCTGATGCCACCCTTCCAGCTGAGATTTTAGAGCCATGATGGGAGGAGGGGAGCTATCCATGGTCCAGTGTTGAACCGGGTAGACCATCAGAACTGTGATGGACTGAGAATGATTGGCTTAATTTGCTCTCTTGCTCTGTGACCAAGTGACAGGCTCAAGCCCACACAATCAAAAGTAGAGAAAGACAAAGACAACTGACAACCACTCTAGGCTACCTGTGGTGTGCAACTTGTGACTCTCTACATAGCAAAAGGACGATTAGCTAAATAATGTAGGTTACATGGCAACAATTTCCAGCTCGAAAGCTATCAGTTCAGGGAAGACAGAATCATTCTAGTGGCCCCTGGACCCATAAGGTCTGGTTACCAAGTTACTTGTTTGTGAGATTATCTTGTTTCTCTCCCTGACATATTTTGAAAATGACCTAAATTATACACATCTCTCAACAGTTAGTAAAGCTGTAAAGCAATTAGGGAAGTGGGTTTATTACTAAAATCACAGAAAACAGGAAAGCACAGGAAATTAGCTGTTTAGTTATTGAAAGTTATTCTCTTTTTCTTCTTTAACCCTTCGCCAGACTCTTTTCCATGGGGTTCTATCACTATGAGTTAAGTAAATAGGAGTAAATAGCCTCCCTTTTCCCTTAAAAAAAAAAAGAAAAGAAAAAGAAAAAGAAAAACAAAATCACAATCACAGACATGCAGTTGCATTGCATGTATTAGTGCTTTCTAAGATTTCCATTTTATTTATTTTTTTTTTTATTTTATTTTTATTTTATTTTATTTATTTATGATAGTCACAGAGAGAGAGAGAGAGAGAGGCAGAGACATAGGCAGAGGGAGAAGCAGGCTCCATGCCCTGGGAGCCTGACATGGGATTCGATCCCAGGTCTCCAGGATCGCGCCCTGGGCCAAAGGCAGGCGCCAAACCGCTGCGCCACCCAGGGATCCCTAAGATTTCCATTTTAATACAGCTTCCCCAAAGCCTGTCTCATGGATAAAGAAAAAAATATAATCCCTAGTCTTAAGATACCAAGAATTAGATAGATTAGATTAGATATCTTATATTTAATTTTTATAGTCCCACAATTAGTCAAAGAAACAAACAAGAGGGCAGCCTGGGTGGCTCAGCGGTTTAATGCCACCTTCAGCCCAGGGTGTGATCCTGGAGACCGGGGATCGAGTCCCACGTCGGGCTTCCTGCACGGAGCCTGCTTCTCCCTCTGCCTGTGTCCCTACCTCTCTCTGTGTGTCTTTCATGAATAAATAAATAAAATATTTTTTTAAACCCTAGCTAATTCATAATACAACACCATCATGTTTTACTTTGAAAATAGAGTGACTAAATAAGACAAGATTTAACCAATATTTGTGTCCCCAGTTTCTAATACCCACTTAATAACACCAAATCCCCCACTATGGACTCTAATATAGCAGTCAGAATATAATTTAAGGTTATTTTTAAAATTTTTCATGCTTGATATTAATTGCTTTCTAATAGTAAGTAAGTGTGACAGAATTTTACATTCTTTCCTGTTTTGGAAAAATTGTACTAAAAGTACTAAAATTGTACTAAAAGTTTCAATAATTGAGAACAATTCACTAAGTGCCAAGGAGGGTAACCAACTGTCCCAGTGCACCTAGGACTAAGGGGTTTCCCAGGATGCAGGATTTTCAGTGGAAAAACTGGGAATGTCCTGGACAAACCAAAGTGAGCTGGTCACTCTAATTTCAAGGACCCCACACATAAGGCAATGCACCAAACCACGCATGTGACCATACAAAATATCGGTAGAACAGGTCATGCCAGCTCATCACTTATATCCAGGCAGTAGAAGAATGGCTACGTTTCTCTCCAAGGAAGTCGAGCAGTGGTGTCAGACCACACTATGGAGTTATCAAAAGCATCTTATGGAGAAAAGAAGAACCCTCCATTCCCAGTGGCATCTCAGAGCTACATCTGTCAAATGAGACACTTCCATATTCTTATCTCTCCTCTCTCATCCACCTTCCCTAATCCTGGAGGGTCCCAAACCAGCAGCTCTTAAGTGTAGGTGGAGGCAAGAGAGAATGTGAGAAGAGTCTGACCATGCCACATCCCCACTGTGGGTGGTCCACATCAAGATTTGCTCAGGCTGAAGGAAGAAAGGTGCTTTGAAATGGAGAAAATATTGAAGGTTTAACACTAGTCCAGAAAGGACACTCAACTATTGAAGAGAGACTTACACTCTTGTGACAAGGGAACAGGAAAACTATGAGGCAAGCCCAAGACAGGAAAAACTCATCCAGAAGGTAGATTTGAAAGGGCAGTGAAGAAATGAACTTGTTTTCTACTTATAATTTACCAAATCTGGCCATTTTAATAAACCATTGGTGCAAGGTAAAGAAATTTCCACAAACAGTAGATAAAACTCAGAAAAGGATTTTAAGTTCTGGGCAGATAAAAACTATGATATAAATGCAAACAATTTATAACCCTGGCTCAAAATGAGTTTACTTTTTAGCTTTTGCAGCTCTCAAATTGACAGGTAACTTTGGCTGGTAAAAAATTAAGGAAGATCTATGTTCCTCAAAACCTTAGCAAAATTCATATTGACCCACAGGGCCAAGTGGAAGTGGCACAAAGTTTATCTTACTCTTGATCTTGGCAAGTTCTTGCAGACGCATTTTCACCTTTTTCCCCCTGGAGACCAACTGGCCAGCAGTGTTGCTGCTGTCTAGGGATAAGCAAGGGGAGATACTGAGTTGGACAAAATAACAGTTGACATGAGAGACCAAAAAGCAAGTGAGTGCACACCATATTCAATTCTGAACCTCCTTTCACTATTCACTCAGACAAGAAAGCACATTAATGGCAAGGGATCTCAAGCAGGTGTCCAGAACATGCTCCACTTTTAGGAGGGAAGACTTTTAAATTACATATAAGATTTCATTGTACTTTGGAAAGAAGTGGTTTAGAATTTATCTATGTACATGGAGACCTAAATGAAAATGATATCATGATTAAATCCAAAAATTTGGTATTTTGAAAATAAGTATTCTTAAAATAGATGCTACCACTTTTTTCTTTCCAAGCAAAATTGTACACAATTGTACCCAACAGGGTAGCCATGTAAATTGACAAGAACATAATATATATAGGTTGGTGAAAATTAATCATTTTAATTGGACTCTAAACCTCATTATATGGATCTGTTGCAAAATTGATAATCATGTGGAAAATGAGGTCTAGCTTTCATTGTCTAGAAGGAATGAACTCTTTAAACCACTCCTGAAATAAACATGGTTTCAAGGGTCCGACTAGAAGTAATACGTGTATGTACTACTGGAAATTTAGAAAATAAAAATTATATGAAACAGCAATATTCTAGAGAGAGCTATCATTGTTCAAAAATATTCTCATAGGCTTTTGTCTCTGTATATTTTACTATTTAAACAATACCTTTTCATTGCAAAATTTGAACGTGTTTAATATTTTTCAGTGTACACACATACACTTAAAAAACACAAATAAAAATATAAATATCACCTACATTCCAATGACCTATATGTTTATTGATGAATATCTATTGATTTTTCCATTTACCTGTGTCTTTCTCTATAAGTATGTACAGATAAGAATTTATAGATACCTAAAAACACATTTGTACAAATATGTTTTTGGTTATTTGCCATGTGCATACATGCATGACCCCCTGCACATGCAATCCGCTTTTTGCATTTGGCTTTCTTTGGAACATCTTACCCAATTAATACACATTTCTTGACCCAGCAGAGAAGCCACATATTGAGGACGGCAGTGTCTCCCCAAATCATTTAGCTCTGGGTCATTCTGTGTTGAGAACTAAGCCATTTTGGGAAGCCACCGCTTTTTCAGGCCTCTTTGTTACAGCATCTTAGCTTATGTCCTTGTGGAACAGCCACTAGGAAACGGTCAGAGCCCTTGGGAGCCCTCAGGCCTGCAGGGGGACAGTAAGCAGGGCCTTACACTCAAGCGCTTACCTTTTTGATGTAACTTTCTCTGATATTTCCTTTTAATTCTTGTCCAGGCATGGCCTTTCTTTCTTCCTTCAAGCAAAAGAGAATAAAGTTAATTATTCAGAGCTATAAATATAATTTTTAAAGCCATATATGCTAGTTTTCAAATACTTTCTTAGACTAGGAGAACAGGACAAAATTCTTTACCAGTGCAGCAGTGTGACGCTGATTGCAGAGTTCTGCTTTACTCCACACAGACCTGGGAGATTACAGAAGATGACCTTCCTTTGAAAAGTAAAAAACAGGGGTGCCTGGGTGGCTCGGTCAGTTAGGCGTCTGCTTTGGGCTCAGGTTGGTCCTGGGATCGGAGCCTACGTCAGGTTCCCTGCTCATCAGGGAATCTGCTTCTCTCTCTGCCCCTCCCTCTGCTTGTGCTCTCTCTCTCTCTCTCTCTCACTCACTTGCTCTCTCTCAAATAAATTAATTAATAAAATATTTTTAAAAAATAAAATAAAAAACAAAACAAAACAAAAAAACCATGACACACATACACAAAAATAAATTCCTGCTGGTGCCTTAGCCTGAATGATAATTGTTGTGGGTACATGTCAATACATTTCCTCTTCAGGTGTCTTCCAGTTCAAATATGCCATGAGGAGACACACTCCTCAGAGCTGGATAGTGTCATGGATAATATGCCATGCTGGAGGTTGGGAGGCCCGCTCAGCTTTGATGTGGAGACTTAAAACAATCTCTGTACTTGCACTTGTGTCACAAATCCTCCCACTTCTGTGCCATGTAGTGCCTGGAGTTCCTGGAGGGCTTAAAGGAACTACAGCAGGTTATGTGTTCTACTTTGCTTTCTTGTGAATGATATGAACATATAAGAGTGTGAGAAGACCATTGGCACTGGGTTAAGTAGAGATCGTATCTTATCACTGTTGTGAAATAAAAATAGCCAGCTACTAGATTTTTACTTCTAAGAGTGAAGACCATGGAGGGAGGCCTTACAACTCCCACTTGGATTCCCATTCCACTCGGAGGTGGGTCAACTCAGACTCCAGGACTTACAAGGCAGGAAGGGCCTACAAATAAAAAGCCTTGTTCATCCAACTGAAATGGTATGTTCAAGAATTCTGGGATTTGGGCAGCCCGGGTGGCTAAATGGTTTACCGTTGCCTTCAGCCCAGGACCTGATCCTGGAGACCCGGCATCAAGTTCCGCATCAGGCTCCCTGCATGGAGCTTGCTTCTCCCTCTGCCTGTGTCTCTTCCTCTCTCTCTCTCTCTCTCTCTCTCTCTGTGTGTGTGTGTGTGTCATGAATAAATAAATAAAATCTTAAAAAAAACAGAATTCTGGGATTTTCCCCATTGTCCCCTCGGCTTTCCATGACCTTCCCAGCCCTATGTAGGGGCTATGGCTGTGTGCCAGGCTTGTGACTCCTCCCAAAATGGACTTGTTTGTCTCTCAGTGGGGAGACACAAGGGGCTTTGTCCATGACTGCTCCCAGGACACTGATCAGGCCTTGAGCCCCTCTGAGAGCTATGAGTGGTGCCTCAACACCACCCACACTTCAGCTTATAAACCAGCTGACTCTGGCCACATCACTGTGGCCCTAGAAACTCAGGAGCATGGTTGAACCATTAGTAGTCTGACAATGGTGTGCCTTTTATCAAAAAAAGCTACTTCCTTTTTAAATATTTTATTTATTTGTTCATAAGAAACACAGAGAGAAGCAGAGACATAAGCAGGTTTCCTGCGAGGAGCCTAATGCAGGACTCAATCCCAGGATCCTGGGATCATGACCTGAGCCAAAGGCAGACATTCAACCACTGAGCCACCTAAGTGTCCCTCCAAAAAGCTACTTCAAATGCATTGATTGACTCTATGTCCCTCATCTTTTCCTGTCTACGCACCTCTGGAAGGCTCTTTGGTCAGTGAAGGCAGCTGTCCCCAGAAAGGGGTCAGCTCCTTCCTGCATCATTATCAAGATAAAAGTGGTGGGGGATTAATGGTATTAGACCAGTTCTAAAAATTCAGCATTCTGTTTTCCTTGTTCTTAGAGATGATGCCTCGTTCTTTCCCCTACTAGCCTGGAGGGCCTTCAGAGAGCCTACAGGATTCAGATTTTATTCTGATTACATTTTATGTAGATGCCTTTGCACCACTTGTATCTGACCCTTTGGATAAAGGGAATAGGAGATAATTTGGAAAGGAGATGAAGTTACAGCCACCAGAATGGTATACACAAATTTTGTGGCAGTAAAGGAAAAGCAAAAATCCAGACATCTGAGGAGGAAACCCCATAAAGCCTAGCAGGTATGGGGTAAAGGGGAAGCATTAATGATATCTGCCTTGCAGAACTGCCTCGAATTCCACTTCCAGAGAAAAACCATCCCAGTCCATATGTCTTACCACAGAGATGACAATGATGATGTCTGCCATTCTGGATCAGACATGAGAAAACTGGGATGGGCCCCAGCATCTGCATATCCCATGTAAAATTCCTCTGGACATCATTCTCATGCCCACTCTCAGTCTTTTGGAGAGGGGCGAAGGCAGATACCATTTGGTTGGTGTCATGGACAAAGAGGACAGATTGGGATGGAATGTCCTCCGGAAGTGCCTCCTCAACTGAACCCCACCCCCAAATCAAGGACTAAATGCAATGAATGAAACTGGGAGCTCTAACGTTTATACTCAACCAGGGGCCCATGTTGGAGGCACTGTCCATCTTCCCCTTGTTGATGTATGTTCCATTAGGGGACCTCGGCAACTGTAAATGCTTCCCTTTCTGGGCCACCATGTATGCCCTTGGAATTGCACTTCTTGTGTGAAAGCCAGGCATTCACTTGCCTCCTTATGCAAACATGGTAAATTATAGGTTACGGTAGTCACTAGAGACTTGCATCATTTATGCTTTATGAAATGAATTAAATACTGCAGGAAACAAATTGAATGGATTTGGTCCTAGCCCACACTGGTCAAATCAATCAAAATGGTTGATGGAGTGGTATCTTCATGGGGTAAGTTGCCAAAATTTGCTATGTGAGGTGAATTTGTTGTGAGGCAATTTTCCTTAGCATTTCCACATGCCTCAAACTATCTTTGCAAGGATGTTTGAATAACAAACAGCCTTGGAAGCCAGAGATAATGTAACCCTCTAGGTCAGAGAGCAGATTTGTTTACTGACCTGTATAAAATAGAAAACGTCTCCCTCCTCTCTCCAGAGGAGATCTGCTTAAGTTCCAGCTAATAAGATAATGTCTCCCTCAGGGGTAAGGTTTGAGCAGGTTTGCTAACAGCTCCCTTCTACCACCAAGGTTTCTGAAGTGTGGTATTCCTCAGCTTGAGCACAGCCTGTGTGTGCCACCTCACCCCCGACCATGGGGGGTGAGGTGGCATGGGTTTGCAGGGAAAAGAACTGATGCACCTACCCCATATCCCAGACATTTCATTCCTAGGTATTTATGTAAGGGATCTGAAGGCGTGAGGCCGGGACACTCGGGTGGCTCAGTGGTTGAGTGTCTGCCTTTGGCTCAGGGCATGATCCTGGGTCCAGGGATCGAGTCCCACATCAGACTCCCCATGAGGAGCTTCCTTCTCCCTCTGTCTATGTCTTTGCCTCACTCTGTGGGTCTCTCATGAATAAATAAATAATATCTAAAAAATAAAAAAAAAACGAAAGCCACAGAAGGACTTCTACTAGAATGTTCACTGCAACTTATCCACATTAGCAAAAAAATAGGAAACACTTACGATGTGTGCCAATAGGAGAATATATATATATATATATATATATATATATATATACACATATGCAAACCTTGGTATATTCATATAATGTGTGATACTTTGCAATAAAAAGGAACAAAATGCTGATATATATTCAACAATGCGGATAAACCTGAAAAATGTTATGCTGAGTAAAAGAAACCTTACACCAAATGAGAACATGCTCCAAAACCTCACTTATTTAAAGTTTTAAAACAAGCCAAATTAACTTGCCAAGAAAACGTATGAAAAGTGGTTCCCTCTCATGAGTGAGGGATAAGGATATACCAAAGGTCATAAAGGCTCTTTGCAGGGGGATGGTCATGTTCCGTATCTTGGTAAGGATTTGGATTAACCAGGGGGAATGCATTTATCAGAACTCATCAGATGATACACTTAGTATTTGTGCATTTCACTATAAAGGTTATCTCAAGAGAAAAAAGGCTGAAAACAAATAATGAATCTAATTAATGATATGTTGGTTGAAGTATTGGAGGGAAGTGAACTGATGTCTGCAACCTTGAGATGTTTCAAACTTGAAAGTGGGTTAGTGGAGTGTATGAACAAACACATGGATAGATGGTTGGGAACCATCTATAAATAAAGTAAGAACAGTATAATGCTAATTTTGAATCTATGTGAAGGTATATTGGTGTTTACATAAAATTCTCCCATGTTTTCTGTACCCAACTTTCTATGATTCGATCCTGGTGAAAAGAGCTTTGGAAAGAAAGGAAAGATTATTTTCCAAGAAATGACACAATAAAAGAAGAATTTTCACCCACCATGACATAATGATTTGAGAAGGCACTGCAGTAATCGTGTTACTGTACTGAGGAGAAATAAGTATCAACCCAGAATTTTTAATCTTGCTAAAAAAATTCTATCAAGGTAAATTTGCAAATATAACACTGGGAGAGTCTGCCAATTAGAGACCACTCACTAGGCGAACCAAAAGAATTAAGTCAGCTAAACAAAAGTGAAGCCAAAAAGAAGAACTAGGAGGAGGGGGCTGTGGGGAAGGAGGAGACGGAGGAGGAGGAAGAAAGCTCTTTCTCATCTTGCAAGATGGCAGGTGACAAATCTGAGATGGCAGAAACGAAGAAGAAACCTGAAGTCAAGAAGGCTGATGCTGGTGGCAAGGTTAAAAAGGGGAGCTTCAAGGCTAAAGCACCAGAAGGGAAGCCCCACTGTAGCCAAAACCCCATCCTCATCAGAGGAAATGACAGATATTCCTGATGTGCTATGTATTCCAGAAAGGCCATGTACAAGAGGAGGTATTCAGCAACTAAATCCAGGGTTGAAAAGAAAGAGAAGTTTCTTGATACTGCCACAAAACCAAAATGATAGTACCCCAGTGGTTAAATTTCACAAAATGCCTAGGTATTACCCTACCAAAGATGTGCCTTGAAAGCTGTTGAGCAACAGCAGAAAACCTTTCAGTCAGCATGTGAGAAAACTGCAAGCTAGCATCACTCCTGGGACCATTTTGATCATTCTCTCTGGGCACCACAGAGGCAAGGGGGTGGTTTTCCTGAAGGAATTGGGCAGTGGCTTGTTACTTGTGACCAGACATCTGACCCATAATCAAACTTTTCTGCATTGAACATACCAGAAATTTGTCATTGCCACCTCCACTAAAATTGATATCAGCAGTGTGAAATTCCCAAAACATGTCAGTGAAGCTCACTTCAAAAAGAAGCTGTGTAAACCCAGACACCAGGGAGGTGAGATCTTTGACACAGAGAAGGAGAAATATGAGATTAGAGAATAGCACAACATTGATCAGAAAACTGTGGACTCACAAATTCTGGGAAAAATCAAAACTGTTCCTCAGCCTCAGGGCTACCCCCACTCTGGGTTTTCTTTCACAAATGGAGTTTATTCTCATAAATTAGTGTTACCAAATTTCTTACAAAGAACCTAATTAAATGATTGATCCACAAAAAAAAGAAAGAAGAGTGAGCACATAAAATAATAACACATTTTTAAAAAGATTTTATTTATTTATTTGACAGAGAGAGAGTGTGTGAGGAGCACAAATGGGGGGAATGGCAGAGGGAGAGGGAGCAGCAGGCTCCACACTGAGCGGGGAGCCAGTTGGGGGGCTCAAACCCAAGACCCTGGGATCATGACCTGAGCCCAAAGCACACACTTAACTGACTGAGCCACTCAGGTGTCCCAAAAGATATTTTTAATTTAAGTAAACATCAACTGCAAAAATGGTAATAGTTTCAACATTCATGATGAGAGAATATTAAAAATAAAATGTTACATAACAGTAGTTATGTGATGATGGAATACCAAATATGTATTGAATCCACATGCTCAGACCCTCGATATCATTTGCAATTGAGTCATGGTTAAAAGATGACAGAAATTTCATCTCAAATTTCCAAAACAGCAGAGGAAATGGGGCAGAATATAGGATTCAATCTCAATTCATCAGAAAGCAGGAAGTGAACATAAAAACACAGAAAAAGAATGATAAACAATAATATAGAAGATATAAATCCACATATATCAGGAATTCACAATAAATGCAAATAAACTAAACTATTAAAAGATTAGGATTTTCAGAGAAGATTATAAAAAACTAAGTGTTGTTATAAGAGGCATAAAATACAGCTGTACAAGAAAAGGGTTTAATAAAAAAGGAATAATAAACATTAAAAAAAAACATTAAAAGTTCAAGTAATGGGTTGCTCAGGTGGCTCAGCAGTTTAGTGTCTGCCTTTGGCCTGGGGTGTGATCCCGGAGTCCCAGGATCAAGTTCCATATCAGGCTCCTGCATGGAGCCTGCTTCTCCCTCTGCCTACGTCTCTGCCTCTCTCTCTCTGTGTCTCTCATGAATAAATAAATAAAATCTTAAAAAAATAAGTATAAGTTCAAGTAACAATATTAGCTTCCCAAGAAAGAGATTTTAAGGTAAAAAGTATTATTAAGGATAAGAATAACAGTGTATGATTTAAAAAATCCACTAAGTCATAAGAATCATGAATAGCTTCAAAGTGTTTAAAGTAAAACAAAAGAATAAGGAAGAATTGGCAAATACACAATCATGTGGGAAAACTGAACACATCTTTATGCAATACCAGTACAGCCTACTTTAGAAGATTTAGACAACAAAGTTGTACTTGATAAAGAAGATGTGTATGGAGAGAAGCTAGATCCCAATGTACACTATTTTATTTTATTTTATTTTATTTTATTTTATTATTATTTTTTTAATGTACACTATTTTAAACTGGAATAGAACATTTACAAATATTGGGGCACCTGGGTGGCTTAGTGGTTGGGCGTCTCCCTTTGGCTCAGGTCATAATTCCGGGGTCTGGGGTTTGAGTCCCACATCAGGGTCCCTGCAAGGAGCCTGCTTCTCCCTCTGCCTGTGTCTCTACCTCACTCTCTGTGTCTTTCATGAATAAATAAATAAGATATTTTTTAAAAATTCTTTTAAAAAAAGAACATTTACAAATACCATACATTAGGGTACAAAGGAACTTTCAACAAATTTTGAAGAACTAATGAGGTCCGTTGTTCAGACTGTGTTCCAGATATGCATATTCCATTTCTATTTAACTCAGAGAATACATATATTATTAGAGATGTCAATGTGTCTATAGAAAGTACCCTAGTTTATAACTTCTCTTACAAGTTTTCATGGCCAAGTTTTAAGATCTAATCAATAAGGTAAGAGCAGAATATTGTGGGAGGAGGGGAACTCTAAGAAAGCTTCTCATGAAAGAGATAGGCCTTTAGGGAAGATGTTTTTTGCTCTTCACCTTTTTCCCTCTGTTGGCCTAACACATAGACACATGGCTGAAGCTCCATAGGCACTTTGGACAATGACTTGATCTTGAGAGTGGCTGAACTGAAAGATAGAAGAAGCTTCAAAGTGAAGAGCCTCAAGCAGCCAAAAACAAATTTGAAAAAGAAAAACAAAATGGGAAGTCTTATACTACCAGATTTCAGCTCTTATTATAAAGCTACAGTAGTCAAAATGGTGTAGTATTGGCATGTAGTTAGACATATAGGTAAGTAGAAAAGAAAGTCCAGAATACACCAAACACATAGGGCAACTGACTTAAAACAAAGATGTTGAGGTAATTAACACAATAATTCAATACACAAATGGTCTAGGACATCTAGATATCTGAAAGTGAAAGAAAGAAAGAGAGAGAGAGAGAGAAAGAAAATGAGAGAGAGAAAGAAAGAATGAAAGAATCAATCCTTACCTCACACCATATGCAAAAATTAACTTAAACTGGATCATGGATCTAAATGTAAGAGCTAAAACCATAAAAGTTCTTAAAGAAAATATAGTATCTTGAGCAAAGATTTCTTAAAAAGAACTGAAAAGTCATAGATTATAAAAAAAATACTGTTAGACTTCAAAATACATTTTGCTCTTTGACACTGCTAAGCAAATGAACAAAGGAGCTATACACTGTATGGTATATAATCAGCAAAGGACTTGTATCCAGAATATATTAATAACTTTACAACTAAAAAATAGACAACCCAATTAAATATGGGTAAAAGATTTGAATAGACACTTAACCAAATAAGATATACGGGTGGCAAATAAATACATAAAAAGATGCTCAGCACCATTACTCATTAAGAAAATGCAAATTAAAACTACGAATTACCATTATGCACCTATGAGGATGGCTAAAATCAAGATTACCAATACCGAGTGTTGGTGAATATGTGAAGTAATGAGAATTTTCATAAATCGCTGGTGGGAGTATAAAAGTGTACAACATAAAAGATACTTTGGCAGATCCTTAAAATGTCAAATGTACTTATGTTCATATGGCCCAGTAGTATCCCTCCTAGGTATTTACCTAAGAAAAATTAAGTCATCTATCCACCCAAAGATTTGTATGCATATGTTCCTAGAAGCTTTATTTGTAATAGTCAAAACCTAGAAACAATTCAACATCTATCAACAGGCAAGTAGATAAACAATCTATGGAATATCCATATAATGGAATACTTCTTGGTGGTAAATATGGAATGAGACACATACCAGCATGGATGTGTCTCAGAAGCTTTATGCTAAATGAAAGGGCTACAGGAAAAATAAGAAGGAAAAATAAATACTGTATGAATTCATTTACACAAAATTCCAGAGAGGATACAACTCTAGTGATAAAAACAGATCAGCAGTTTTCAAGAGCCAGATGGGAAAAGGAACACATGTCCACTGGATGATGGAAATGTTAAATGTGATGATCGTGATGGCATTACATGACAGATCACATTTGTTAAAACTCATCCAGTCATCCCTTAATAGGCTATTGCCTAGAATTATATCTCAATAAAGCTGAGAAGAAAAGTAAAAATGTGCAAGATCTACAGAAAGAAAACTAAAACGTTAAAGAACATAAAAGGTGATCTGAATAAATGTGTGGTTCATTCTCCTTCAATTCTACCCAAATCAATCAGCAAGTTCAATATATTTTCAATCCGAGTCTCAATAGAATTGGGGAGGTATTGGGGGGAAATCTTGACTGCTTCTAAAACTCATCCACAATGAGTGAGCCAGGATTATTGAACCTTGGAAATCTCTTTCTTTTCTGAGGCTCCTTCCTGTAATTTTTACTCTTTTCCTTGCAAAAGAAAATATAATGAGTACAAATAGCAAAATATACTTGAGAGCTTTGTATTAAACCAATTTGCTACTGCATTAGAAATAAACAGACCAGTGTTACAGAGTAGAGTACAGGCACAGATCCACGAATACAGGGAAAGGCACATAAAAAGGGCATTTCAAATCATGAAGAAAAGAACTTTGGGGTTATTTCTTGAAATTCCTGTCTCACATCATACACAAAAAGCTGAATTATAGATTGATTTAAACACTAAAAAGTATTAAGTACTTCAAATATTCTGGAAGCAAATAAAATATTTTTAATATTTTGAGGTGGGAAATATCCTTGTAAATTTTTAATATAACCTAGAAACCATAAAGGAAAAGCCTGATGGATTTTACTATTTAAAATTTTCCAACTTCCTTGGGACAAAAGATACTACAAACCAAAAAGAATAGCATCAAATGAAACAAAATAATAACATAGATTGGCAAAATTTAATATTTATATCAATAGTCCTATGCTTGTTAAGCAGGGTTTAAAAAAAAAAAAGGATGGCAAAACTGTATCACTGCCAAGGCACATGTACCAGGAATTTTTAGGAGAAAAAACAAACAACCAATAACTTAGAAATTCTCAACCACAACAAAAATGCAAGCAATGCAAATAAAAACAGTAGAACCTTGATTCTAGCTCAGAGAGACCCTTGTCAGACTTCTACCCAACATAACTGTGAGATAGTTAATTTATGTTGCTTTAAGCCACGAAATTTCTAGTCATTTGTTATGGCAGCAATAGAAGAGGAATGCAGACTTTGAAGGTGGAGTGCAGCTGTAATGCATTCCTAAAATGTGGAAATAGTTTTGGAATTGGGTAATGGGCAGAGGGAAGAATTTTAAGTGGAATAATAGAAAATGTCTAGATTGACTTGAGCAATTTGTTAGAAATATGGGGCCAAAGACTCTGCTAGAGAAGGCTTAGAAGTGCAGAATATGGTAGAGAAAAAAAAGAACATGGTAGAGAAAACCTATTTGTCTTAGAGCATATGCAAATCATGATGAAGACTTAGTAGAAATATGGAAGTTCAAGGTGTCACTGGTAAGGGCTCTGAAGGAAATAAGGAACGTGTTTTTGAAAACTAGAGAGAAGGGAATCCTTAGTATATAGTGGCAGAAAGCTTAGCAAAATTCTGTCTTGCCAATAATGCGGAAAGCTGAACTTTCTGGATATATAGCTAAGGAGGTTTCTAGGGAAAGTGATAAAGGTGCAACTGGATTCATTTTGTTGCTCATAGTAAAATGTAAGGGGAAAGAGGTAAATCAAAGGAAGAACTGCTTTGCAAAAGGAATCAGGACTTGATGATGTGAGAAATTCTCAGCCTTTCCAAGCTGTAAAAGATGCTAATATTAGAAGCTTCACTGCCGGGAAAGTGTGGCCTGTAGTGACAACCAAGAGTATGGCCGTACAACTTTCTGCTAATGCACCAGAAGTAGTGAACGCTCAGAGTATTTAGTCATAAGGAAAAGGTTCTTTGAAGGGATTACGTTTGTGACACACAGATTAGCTTGGCCATGTCAGCAGAAAAAACAAAACAAACAAAAAAAAAAAACAAAAAAACAAGAACATCCATGATTGTATAGGAAAGATCCATGGAAGAGTCTATCTAACGGAGGAGATCCTCATGACATACACAAGAGTGCTATGATCCCTAAGAATCTTCTATCAACAGAAACAAGGACATCCATGTCCCAATCTCTGGAACCTGTAACCAATTTACTTCACATGGCAAGAGACTTTGAGGGTGTAATTAAGCTAAGGGTCTTGAAATGGGGGGATTGTCCTGGATCATGTGGATGGCCCCAATCAAGTCATATGGGACTTTAAAATCAGAAACCCTCTCCTCCTGTGGAGAAAGGGATATGTGATGGTTAATGATCAGAGCAGTGCAGTGTGACTGGTTTGAAGATGAAGGCAGGGGGCCATGATCCAAGAAATGGGGGCAGGCTTCAGAGGTTGAAAAACGTAAAGAAATGGGTTATCCCCTGTCGCCTCCAGTAAGGAACAAAGCCCTGTGGACACCTTGATTTTAGCCCCATGAGACTTGTGTCAGATTTCAGACCTTCAAACTGTAAGATAATAACTTTGTGTTGTTTTAAGCCGTGAAGTTTAGGGCAATTTATTACAGCAGCAATAGAGAACTAATACTTTTCATAAGACCAAAAAATTAAAAAAGGAATATTTCACCTTTATATGGTTAGATTACATCCTTTAAAATAGTAATTTATATTTTTTTCAAAATGCTCTTATCTTTATGGTTTTTTTAATATATGGTATTTGTTGGGGGGCCTGGGTGGTGTAGTTCTTGAGTGTGTGACTCTTGGTTTCAACTTGGGCAGTGATCTGAGGGTTGTGGGACTGAGCCTCGGGTTGGGCTGCTCGCTTAGCTTGAAGTCGGCTTGGGTTTCTCCCTCCCTCTCCCTCTGCCCCTCCCTCCATGCGCATGTGCACGTGTGCTCATGTGTGCTCTCTAATAGTAAATTAATTAATCTTAAAAAAAGAAAATATATGATCTTTGTAAGCTTTCATATATATCCTCCCAAATTTTTTCTATGCATGAATTAACACACTTAGAATTTTATCATAAATCTAAACAAATCTATTTATATTATTACATTTTCTTTAAATCAATATATCATGCACAAGACATTACAAACATTCAACATTTTGCCTGTAAAAAAATTTATTTCGTTGTAGGCCTTCATCCTTTTCTGGAGGCTGTGGAGTAGAATACAGTTCCCTGACTTTCCCAGCTCCCAGAGGTCATCATATTCCTGGTTCCTTTTCTCCATGTTCCTCCTCCTCCAGCCAATAATACGGCATCTCTCTGTGACTACCTTCCACAGCCACTCCCACTCTTCCCACAGCCGGAAGCAGCTCTCCACATTTCCAAGCCTGCTCCATTATATTGGGTGTACCCAGCTAATCCAGAATAATCTTCCCTTCCAACATCCCTACTTAATTATTTCTGTAAAATCTCTTTTGCCATGTTAAGATAATAGAGAATACAAATTCCAGAGATTAAGATATAGACATCTTTGGGCAGACATCATATTATTATCACTTATTATTGTAAATAGTAACAATGTAATGCTAGCATTAAAAATTCCTATTTAGTATCAAAAGCAAGTAAAATCTTATGCACTCTTACTTCTCTTCCTCTTGAGTTTTCCCGAAGAAGAGTTGTTTCCAAGATCTGCAGTATCTGGAGAATAACAGGTGAGGGTGAGGAAATCAATAAATAAAAGTTAAGACATTTTAGGATTATTCATACTGCAGAAGACTTGGATTTATAAAGACGTTTGGGTCATTGTTTTTCTTCTCTTCTTTCTGAAAGGACTAAAAACGTACTGAATTGAGAAGTAGGAGTCCAGAAAGGACCCTGGGTCTTCCTTTGTTTCTCAACGGTGCTTGGAAAAACACTCTGAAATACCCATGTACTCAGTTTACTCAGGGATATTTGTTTAGGTCTTAAGATTTTTGTGAGGATTAAATAAAATCTTACATGCAAACATTTATAGGAAATCACTAGATAAGCCAGTGACATGCTAGAGGGCAATCATCAAAAACATGTGCTTTCTTCCTGACAAGCAAGTGGCATGACTAGCTGTCTTTTGAGATTTTTCAAAGGTTGTGACAAAATGACACTGTTATCTAGCAGAAGTAAGCTTGGCTTTCTTGGGCTCCACAGAAGATTGGGTGTGAGAGAGATAGAAATCACTGGGTAAATACAAGTCTTTGTTATTAGTAGACTAATGTAGTAAACAAGATACTGCCATCTTTAAAAGCATGTTTCTACTACATCACTCATGTGTAATCAGCAGGGCCCATCCTGTTAAACATGACTTTAAGATGGTCTCTTGGCTCTCTACTTTTCCCAAATGGGTCAGGTCAAGCAAAGTAGAGAGCAGATACTGGAATGGACCAGACCACCTGCCATCACCCTGCTCATAGAGTCACCCTCATCCCATTTCCCTCCGGTAGCCTCACCCATCGTGTCACATGCTTGGCTACTTGCAGTACTTGCTTCTGGACCTTCTGGCACATACTTTGAGGAGCACATAACACAGGAACACTTCTCATTTCCATATGCTGGTAGCTCAGCTTCTGGGCCAAAAATGTAAAGTATGAAGACTTTCATTTAGCTAGGGATCCCCTTTTCTGTGCCTTTCTTGATCTCCTTTTCTCTGCTTCCTCCTCTGAAATCTTCCATTGACCCTCCTTATCTCTGGCCCCTCCTTTAAGTCTTTTTCTCTTTATCAGTCTTTCTTTCTTTCTTTCTTTCTTTCTTTCTTTCTTTCTTTCTTTCTTTCTTTCTTTCTTTCTTTCTTTCTTTCAGATTTTATTTGAGAGAGAGATAGAATGAGAGAGAGCACAGGCAGTGGGGAGGGACAGTAGGAAAAGTAGACTCCCTGCTGAGCAGGGAGCCCCAGGTGGGCTCCATCCCAGGACTCCAGGATTATGACCTGAGCTTAAGGCAGATGCTTAACTGACCGAGCCACCTAGGAGCCCCCAGCCTCTGTTTCTGTTTTTATTATTCTTTAAGTCATAATCATCTGTCCCTCATAGGGTAGCAGGCTGGAAGTAATATTCTGAGCAAAACTGAACTGCCTTTTGAGAGAAGACTACACCTGCTCCAATAATCACAACCGAGATCTGACAAAGCCATGCTTTTGCTCTTTTGTACCTCATCTTGCTTTTTCTACACCTACTTTTCTACCTGTAACCCTAAGAATAAAATAAAAAGATCTTATCCTTCTAGGAAACCCAACTGTTCTTTGAAAATTATAAAAAACAATTACCAGTCAATTACCAAAAAAAACAATTACCAGACTTTTTAAAGTCATCCCAATTAGGCCATCACTACTTACATCACTAACCACATCTAAAGCCAGCCAATCAAAGACAGAGTTACGCTTCTGAAAATCAGCCAATGAGCAACAGCCACACTCCAGAAAGCCTGTGTCTCTGATTAAATGATAACCTAGTTATAGACACTCCCGGGTTCTGAAAGTGTACAGTTCCTGAACTACAGGCTTTCTAAAACTCTACGTAAAAACAATTTCCTTTTTAAAAGAAACTATGTCCTATAAGTACTGTACCTCCTCCCACCATGCACTTAGCTTAGCAAGCAATAAATCCCTCTTTTAGCTTCAGAAATGGCATGATGGTCTATCCCTCCAAAAATGGAGGTCCCACCAAGCCATCTTGAAGATTCTTTTTTTTTTTAAGATTTTATTTATTGACAGAGAGAGATCACAAGCAGGGGAAGCAGCAAACAGAGTAAGAGGGAGAAGCATGCTTCCCAGTGAGCAGGGAGCCCTGGGTGGACTCTGTCCCAGGATCCTGGCATCATGACCTGAGCTAAGGCAGACACTTAATGCCCTGAGCCACCCAAGTGCCCCAATCTTAAAGACCCTTGTCTAGGAATGTCCTGTGGAATCCTTGGGCCAACAGGTATAAATCCACAGGCTTTTGTGCCCAATTCAGATTGTCTTTCTGATTAATCCATCTCAACAACAAGTTGAGCTCTGGCTTGTGTAATTGAGTTCCTATTTATGAGTTAATCTTATTTATAAAAGATGTATATGCAATTAGATACAAAGTAGTCAGACATCTTGGTTTGGAGGTACAGCATTTAGCAAATATTCTGTTAGTATTTTTTATTCTTCCACTGCTTCATTTACTCTTACATTTTTCAAAGTCTTGTCTTATGTGTGTTTGTTTGCTCCTTATTTTCTTGTGCTTCTTGAATGTTAGAAGAAAGTAATCCAAAGCATATAGATGGAGGCAGAGACCTGATAAGTCCTCTATACAAAACTAATTAATGGAAGTGGACCCGTTGGGCAGTAGCTAATTTGTGCAAAGATATTTGGTCACCCTTGGTCTTAAGTCCCTTCTCAAACCCTCTTGTCAATTTTTGAGAGAAAATCATTTGTTTATCACAAAATCTGAGGTCAACTATTATCATGTAATCAATCATATGTTCCCATTGTAGTCTCTACTCCATGGAGGAACCCAATACTCCATTCACTTGCAGGACACCATTCACACTAAGGACTGCATGTGGTGGCCTTGTTCCTATTTGTCATGCACATATCTTGGCCAAAGCTACAGTCTCCCACTGACAGGACTCAGCTTCCTCTTTGTACTCTCAGAATGATTCTTGCACTTATCTTAATAAGTGGCAAAATTTCACAAAAGATGAATTTTGGTTTCAAAGGAGAGCTCCGGACACATCAAAAGTAAACAGTGCATTTGATAGTATTTCTGTAAGAGAGAAAGATGACCAATAATTCCCATGTCCCAACCAATAACTGCTACTTTCAGACCATCATCTAACAGTTTCTTTCTTTTATTTTAAAAAAATCCTTATAAATTTAATAAGTAAGGATCTATTCTGCAAATGAAACTACCAGATTAAGGGGCATCTGGGCAGCTCAGTAGGTTAAGCATCTGCCTTTAGCTTAAGTCATGATCTTAGAGTCCTGGGATGGAGTCCCATGTCAGGCTCCCTACTCAGCGAGGAGTCCTCTTCTTCCTCTCCTTCTGCTCCTACCCCCTGCTCCTGCTCTCTCTCCAATAAATAAAATCGAAAGAAAGAAAGAAAGAAAGAAAGAAAGAGAAAGAAAGAAGAAAAGAAAAGAAAGAAAAGAAGAAAAGAAAAGAAAGAAAAGAAGAAAAGAAAAGAAAGAAAAGAAAAAAGAAAAGAAAAGAAAAGAAAAAAAGAAAAGAAAAGAAAAGAGAAGCTATTAGGTTAAAAGTACTGAAGAAAGGATAACTTTAGATCCTAGAAAATTCTCCTGCACGTAATCAATTTATAATTGATCTGAACATTAGTATGTCTACGTTATGCATGATTCAAGATCTGCAGACAATCGACAAGGTAGGTATATCTCACTTCTCTGTGGAGTCTAACCCAATTACTATAATCTTTTCTAAAGCCAGATTCTTTTCTTTAATGCATTTATGCTCAGCTTTGTTTGATGTCCCATTTGATAAGAATAATTTATATTATTTACTTGAAAAGTCAATGGCTCATCTGGACAATTATTTTCTAGAAATTCTGCCTCACCGTCATAGGCAAAATTCTCAATGTCCCCTCAAGATTTCCTTCCTTGGCTCCAGCGGACTGAGAATATCATGAGATATTACCCCCATTTTTAGGTTATGCTATATGGCAGAGTTGATGTTAAGAAAAAGAAACTATCAACATGAAAGATAACTGATGCTCATGAAGATGTGTGAAAAAGGAAGCCTTGGCATGCTGTTAGTAGGATCGTAATGTGGTACAGCCACTATGAAGAACAGTATGAGGGTTCCTCAAAAAATTAAAAATTAGAACCACCATATCATCCAGCCATTCCACTTCTAGGTATATATGTCAGAAGGAAAAAAATAATGTCAAGGAGATATCTGTGCCCCATGTTTATTGCAGCATTGTTTACAATAGCCAAGACATGGAGACAACCTAGGACTGTCCATCAACAGATGAGTAGATAAGGAAAATGTGGTAGAGAGATAGATACACAATGGAATACTCTTTGCCCGTTTGAGAAAAGAGAAGGAAATCCAGCCATATCCCCTCCCTTACCTGATCCACTTTCTGGTGGTGAGCTCAAGTCTTCCTGGAGGTCTTCTTGATCACACATTTCTAAACAGGCACTGCTACTCTCTGCTGAAGAGAATAAAATCCCTTAGTGGATCCACCATATGACCAATGGAAATCATACCAGGAAAGTTCACCCTAAGAAAACCAGACAACCAAGGTGGCTCAAGTATCTTCCAGGTGGGAATGTCCCTGCCCTCAGACCCTCTTGCCTTGGAGTTCACCTGACCTGGGAGTTAGCATGGCTTGTATCACTATCATCAGAGGCTGAGAATGGCCCACCCATCTCTCACCCTTTCTATACATCTAATACTCTCTCTATTTTTGATCGTTTTCATTTGGCTTTTCACGTTTCTTATGTATGGGTAACTGAAAGGGAGCGGCAGAGGAGAGGAGAAGAAAGGGGTGATTTTCCTCCTTGTCGACAGAAAAACAAAGATTCAGTTAATTAAATGGGAATTTAAATCATAATTACCTTCTCCATCAGATAGCACTTGGCTGGGCATCTCCTCTGGTTCTTCTTCACTGATCATTTGGAGGGCCTCAGGATCATGGGACCCTGAAGGGAAGTAAAGAAATGAGCTGAGCCAGGATGTTCAGAACACAGGAGAGCCACCCTTTGGGAAAAGGGACATTTGTTCCAAGGAACCCACCCAAGATCCAATCAAGCCCTCTCTCACCTGTCTCTCCTATTCTCTGCTTCCCCATTTCCTTCCCATAGACCTGCCTCCAAACATTTCCTCTTCCGCACTAGGAGAATATTTGTGCATCTTTGATGTTGTGGGCTCCACTCCCCCGACTTCTCCTATCTCTTTACTTTTCTACCTTTTTCCCCCTCCATGGTGATCTTGATTTTTTTCTTTTCTGCTTATTTCTCCTAGCTCTGTTTTTCCAGGTCTCTCCACTCCCTATAACAGCATCCATTCCTTCTATCACTGTCTCTCCTGATGTCTTCTCCTTCCTACTGGCATTCTTTATTAGTGAAGTGGAAGTTTCTCTGCTTTAGGCCCTGTTCTATTCCCCCTGGGAGCCACAGATCTCTCTTTGGACTCTTCTGTGTGACCACATCGACCCCTGCCTCATACAGCCACTACCTGCAATGAGATGCTCAGGGCATGGGTCTCTGCTCTACCTCCTACTTGATCTCATGCAAAAACAAGAATCCTTTGCTTGTGCATCCATGTCTTTCTCTAAGGAGGAATAATATAAGTTTTCCTAGCTAAGTCCTAAAGCTTGATGAGGAAATCTCACTTGCCACAGTACTTTGAAAAGAAAAAAAGCACAATATAATCCAATAATCTGATGACAAAAATGTGACAAAAACTATAATTTCAGTTCAAAAGCCCTTGATCTTTCCTTCTGCCAAATAGATCTCAGAACCATGTGTCATTTGAAGCCTACCCAAGATTCTGACAATATAATAATAATATTAAGCACTAGATAAATACTTTAGCTATTATTCTTTATAGAAAATAAGAAGCAGGCAGGGATTAAAATCACAATACTGAGTCTTTCCTACAAATAGACATAAAAAGCGTGAAGGAAAAAAGACAGTTTTTGCCAGTATTTATCTACTACAACATGACGAGGGAATACATCTGTTCTAACAATAAGGGCCATGCTGTTGAGCTCTGAATTCAGCTCTGGATATCCTGCAGCCCAGAGCTGGCAATCCCTTCCTTACCTGGCCCACATGTTGGTGGGGAGCTCAAGGCTTCCTGAGGCTCTTCTTCATCACTGGCCTCCCAGTGGGCATCATCATGCTCTGCAGAAAGGAATGAAACCCACCAGCCATCTCAGTGCACAACCAGAGGCGACCATGGTAGGAAAACTCATAGTGAAACCATGGGACACTCAGGGACTGTCCCTGTCCCAAACCATCTGGTTCATCTCTGGGCTCACCGGCCTGCAGGCTGACTCACTCCTGATGCCATCACCAGAGCCTGAGGACCATCCACCATCTTCCTCCCATCATGTACACCTAATTCTCTCTCTACTTCTTCCCCTTTCCCATCACTTCTGCTCATTACTTCTGTCTCTGCCCTTGTCTCCTCCTGCCAGTGTCTCCAGGTGCTTCTCTTTGTTTGGATATGTACTGTTTCCTTTTCTTCTGTCTCTTTTTCTCTTGCACCTCTGACACTCTTTAAGTGTCTTTATTCCCCTTCCCTATCTTATTTAGTTTCTTCTTGTTCCCTTTCTTCTATGCTGGGAGAGGCATCCCTGAAATAGGATAGTCGAACCTGATCAGGGGATAGGATAAGGAGCCGATTAGTCAAGGAAATACCAGCAAACACAGAGAAAAGTTGCCCAAAGGTCATGTATAAAAGAAAGATTAGGGGCACCTGAGTGGCTCAGTGATTGAGTATCTGCTTTTGGCTCAGGTCATGGTCCCACGGTCCTGGGATCGAGTCCTGCATCAGGCTCCCCATTGGGAGCCTGCTTCTCCCTCTACCTATGTCTCTGCCCCTCTCTCTGTGTGTGTCTCTCATGAATAAATAAATAAAATCTTTTTTTAAAGAAGAAAAGAAAGAAAGATCAGAACATCTCAATCACTGAAAATATTTATACTTTCACTAGAGGTGAGGCAGAAGCAATAGGCTGGCCCCTCATGGTGAGTGGGAGACAAAGAAAGCCACAGAAAGGATAACTGATTTAATCCAAAGGCAACAAATCCAGATGTATGTGGGAAAATAATATGATCTGATTGATGTCTTCCAAATACCAATCGTGCTAAAGTGGAGAAAACGGGTAGAATGG
Organism: Canis lupus familiaris; assembly: GCF_011100685.1. Classification (NCBI taxonomy): domain Eukaryota; kingdom Metazoa; phylum Chordata; class Mammalia; order Carnivora; family Canidae; genus Canis; species Canis lupus. The sequence continues at coordinate 42,674,839 of NC_049246.1, read as the reverse complement.
GAGCAAGAGGAAATGGGACATTCATGTTCCCATTAATGAGGGAGCAAACTCTGGAGAAGGTGTTTCTAGTTTCATGGAAGAAGGTGTTAGTTTCAATTTTGGAAGCATCTGTTCCGGAGTCATCCAAATGGAGAGGATCCTGTGATAAATGCCTTCAGGTACGTAGACAGATGACCTTGGGATGCAGGTGTCCCTAGCAGGCATGCACTCGAGACTCATTCTGTTACCTGGGAGTAGCTGAGACTGCCAGGGAGAAGGTTATTACTCTCTGAATATGTTCCAGGCACCACTGGGGAGATTAAATCTGAAAACTTACTAATAAGATAGACACCCCTTTTGCTGAAAGATGCTCCTGTCTAGACTCATACTTCAGTGTTACAAAATCCCAATTTCTCCCTTCTCCATATGGCAGTTTCCACTCCTCATTGATTTTTAAATTATTTTGATACAACTCTTTCTCTACATAGTTTTATTTGTGCCTCTTTCCACATTATTATGATTTTGGCATTTATTTGCCAAATTACTATATAATCTCTCTCTTTTTTTTAATCTCCATATCTCATTTCGTCATGAGCTTACACCCTTTCCATGTTGTCTTTCACTTTCTCCTTTTCTATGTTTCTCTGAGTCTTTGCTTCTGGCTGGCTGTAAGATTTCCATTATTTTATCTATTTTCCTCATTCTCACAGATGCGTCTTCTAAAAAATGACAAAAGTTCTTCCCTTTTCACATGGACCACAGTAGCAGACAGCCTTCCCGTACCAGCGCTATGCTAACCATCTCCCAAGGGACCTTCTAAAAGTGCAAACCTATCAATCATTCCCAAAACTGATTTCCATATTCCTGACACTTCCAGAAGTAGTACCAGAAAGAAAATGGATCTCATTACCTCAATTGCCATAATCTGCTGGTGTTTGAATTTTTAATGAGCATTTAATAAAATCACCCAGGCCCTTCTGCTCTGGTGCCTCGGCCTACCTTTGCTATATCCTGCAAAGGATTCTTCAGGCAAGTATACTCTCTTTAGTCAGGAGCTCTGCTCACTGTTCCTAGTCTCACTCACAGTTTGAAAAGAGCAAAACAGAAAATGGCCAGTCTCACCTGTATGTATGTGAATATGAAGAATAGAATGGTAGGATGGGAGAAAGGTGAGATTTTCTTTTCATGCTGATCAGAAAACAAATATTTATTGAGGTAGTTGGGAAATGTAAATTAGAATTACCTTGTTCCTCTTCTGCTGGTAGGCTGGGCATCTCCTCTGGCATCTCCTCTGGTTCCTCTTCATTAGTCATTGAAGGAACTCCGGGGTCACAGGTCACTGCAGAAAAACAAGGACAGGATGGACCATGGAGGGTGATGGGAGCAGACCTCAGCATGTCCGTGCCCACCAGGATGGGAAAGGGCACCAGCCTGCTCCATGCTGCCCCTGGGAGCCACACTGTCTTGTTCTGCTTTCTGCCAACTTGTTGCAACTCCTCTGCTCACTTCTCACCTGCATTTCTGCCTCCACACATCTCTGTATTTCTGTATTTCTCTTCCACTGTTTGGGCTTCTCCCCCATCTCTTGTTTTGAGGCCTTGGTTTTTGTTTTTGTTTTTCAGTGATAATGTATCTCCTTTCTCCTATTATCCTTTTTAGCTTTCTCACTCTAGATGTCCTCAAGCTCAAGTGATTGAGTCCATTCCCATGCTCTCTCTCTCAGCATTTCCTTTCTCTCCCCATCAACATTAGTTTTTCCCTTATTTTTTCAAACTCAAGAATATTTTATTTTTTAAATGAAACAGGCCCAACATCAAAAGCACTAGAAATGGTTCCCCTATACCAAGGTAGGAGACTGATGATTACATTCCATTATAGTGGAAGGGGCTGTTAAAACAACTCTTCTGTCCACAGGCCCTTGAGAATATTGTCAAACAGTTGAAACATCTGGAAACTGATGCCCAGTTTTTCTTTTAAAAAAAAATTTATTCAAATTCAGTCTAATTAACATATACTGTATTATTAGCTTCAGAAGTAGAATTTAGTGATTCATCAGTTGCATACAACCCCCGGGGCTCATTACTTCAAGTGCCCTCCTTAATGCCCATCACCCCATTAGACATTTCTCCAAAGAAGACATACAAATGGCCAACAGACCCATGAACAAATGCTCAACATTGCTTAGCATGAGAGAAATACAAATCAAAACCACAATGAGATACCACCTGATACCAGTCAGAATGGTTAAAATTACGACTTAGGTTATTTCCTTAATGAAGGTCTTATGTTGGATGCAGGTGCACTTCTTTGAGAATGTGTGGGACTCCTGGGACTTCCTCTTTGTGTTCTGCCCAGAGGACCCCTCCCTGACTGCCAGGTGGCTTCACACTTCGTCACCCTCAGTGACACACCTACTGCTGCCCACTCTGCCTTTTCTGCTTTGCCCTTGCAAAAATAACCTGCATGCCTTTCTGTACTTTGTTGCCCTGTCCACAAAACAAAGGCTGCAAGAGTTTGTATGCCTGTGTCTTAAGGTTTTGCACAGGTAAAAGGAAGTCTCCCACAACCCAATAATCTGACAGAGACTGTCAGAGACCTTGCACACCTTGTCTCCCACACTTTGTTCTCTTTCTCATTTTTGCCCTTCCTGCATGTATCTGCCTCTTCTGTATCTGCTTCTGTATCTCACTCTTGGGATCTCTTGGCACTCCTCTTTGTCTTGATTTATTTCCTTTTTTTTTTTAAGATTTATTTATTCATTCATGAGAGACACAGACTTAGAGAGAGAGGCAGAGACACAGGCAGAGGGAGAAGCAGGCTCCCCTCAGGGAGCCTGATGCGGGACTCAATCCCCCTGGATCCCTGGACCATGACCTGTGCCAAAGGCAGGGGCCCAACCACTGAGCCACCCAGCCGCCACTGTCTTGATTTATTTCTTTCCTCTTGTGCTTCTCTGATGCTATGTTTTATGTCTTCTCCCTATCTCTTACCCTATTGTTTTCTAGGGATCAGAAAAAACATCTCTGAGATGGTATCTAACATCCACTGATTAGTGAGCAAGTAGGCAAGAAAACTGTCCAAGCACAGGGCCCAGCATGTGCCAAAGCTCAGGTGAGAAAGAGTAACCAGATAATTAAAATTACTGGAAAAGTTTTAGAAAAAAATTTGAAGTAATTGCAGGACAAGCAGACATGAGGCTGAACCCATGGGAGGGAAAATGAATTTAATTCTGACAACAAGCAGTTATTGACTTAACATGAGAAAGTAGGATAAACCAACCTGTATTTTCAGAGTCCTCTAGTTGACCTGAAGAGATTGAGTGTGATGGGAACAATGATGACTGGGGGGAAGATATGAGACTGGAGGTTGTTGCTGGTTCCAGTAAGTAGAAACAACTGACCAGAGTGTTTATGTTGGGTGTGGAGAGGAATGGATGGGCAAGAGACAAGTCTGAGGTAAATCTGACTAACCTGATGACTGATGGCCTATGTGAGTTGAGGGAGGATGTATTCAGACCCTCAGATGAATGAAGTTAGAAGACAAGCGTGGGCCTGACAAAGGTGTTGGGGATCATAAATTATAGATGGGAGCAGACAAGGATGCCTGGGGGGGGCCCACTGCCTCTGAGAATATTATAGGTGTTATGTTGATAACTGGAGACATCATAACCTGAAAACTCATGGCTAGCATGTTCCACCCCTACTGGCAGACTTGTTTCTGACGAATGACTCTTGTCTCAATTCCTACAATGTCCCCAAACTGTCTTCTCTATCCCTGGTACCCAGTGTTCATCCTGCTGAATTTTCACTCATTTCCTTGTGCCTTTTCTCAATGTATAATTTCTATGCCCCCTCCCATCCTTTCTGTTTCTTAGTGTTCCCTCCCCACCTCTCTCTGCATTTCTTACTTAACATCATGTTCTCTACCTATCTAAGGTTATGGGGTTTACCTCCTTTCTTCCATGGTGCTCATGTTCCTGCTTCTATCTGTTCTCTCTAGTTCCTAACTTTCTGTTTCTCATTTGTCAACCTGAGATTAAAACTAAAAATTTAAATTTCAGACTTTCTGCGTATTTCATCCATATCCCTATTCCTCCTCCCATATTATCAATGCTCTGGACTGTGGCCATTGGCAAATGAGCAAGGATCCTTCCCTTTGCCAGTCGAATTCAAACTCTTTCACATGAGTTCTCTGTATTGCAATTATACTCATTATGCCCATGTTCCTGGCACAACCTCAGGGAAAATAGGTTGAAAATTATCTCCCCTCCCTGATAACACACTCCAGCTTGGTTATATTTAGATTCCATGTCTATTTAAGTAGAATTGTTAAATCACTTTGATCTCTCTTCATTTCAAGACTCTATCTATATTTTTCATTCACCCAGTCTGAGATCTTCTTTCCTGGCTTGTATCTCTCAAGGGAAGCAATCAGAAGCTGGGCATAGTTTGTCTATGTGAATATGTGAGGATGGATGGATGGATGGAAAAGGAATAGGGAAGAGATAAAAGAATAGGTGTCCCTTTATACTGACAGAAAAATAAAGCTTATATTAGATAACAGGTCATTTAAATCCTAATTACCTTCTCTATCATAAAGTAGTAATCTGGACATTTCTTCTGATTCTCCTCCTTCATCCATTTGTAGAGCTACAGGTTCACAGGACATTGAAGAGAGAAACAGGAACATGATAGTTACTTGGCCTGGACTCTGCCTAGGAGTGACCAATGCTCAGAGAGCACTGGAGCCCTGAAGTTCAGAGTGCAGGAGAACTATTCCTTGGGAAGAAAAGTATGTTTGCACCCACGGAACTTGCTCTGCATTTTTTGGCACCTTGGTAGGTCCCCGTCTCTTTCTCTCCCCCTCCCTCTTCTCCCTCTAACCCCGTCTCCACACATTGCTGCACCTGCACCACAAAGCCGTGATCTCCTTGATTATGACTCGCTCTCCCCCTTCTGCCATCTGTTTGCATTTCTATCTTTTTGCTCTTCCATGAAGTTCGTCATCTCTTTGCTCCATTATCTCCCTATTTATTCTTTTATCTCACTTCCTCTGTCTCTGCCATACACTGTATCTCATTGATCCTATGCAAATCCTGTGAAGTAAGTTTATCTCTCCCCTCACAAACCCCAACCTGGTAGTATTTAGAGTCCATATATATTTGGATAAAATTGGGCCCACTTAGCCAACTCCATTGGTGCCCCCAGTCGACATTTTCATGATTCTGCAGCCTTCAATTCTTTACCCGAGAGCCCTTTCACTGATGTGCCCCCTTTCCCCTCTGCCTCCCACACACCTGAAGAAAGCAACCAGAGGCTGAGTCAAAGCGTGCATTTGTGTTTGGGGGAAGGAAAGGAAGTGTCCCTTGCATACAGACAGGCAAATAATTTTAATTAAGTAATTGATCATTTAAATCATAATTACCTCCCCCATTGCCTGGCAGCAGTTCATGGATCTCTTCAATATCACCTCCACTCGTCCTTTGGGGAGATTCATGCTCACAGGAAACTGAAGGAAAAAGCAGAAATGGCCAACCAGATGTGGTGATGAGGGACCAGACCTCAGGGCACTTGTGCTGAGCTCTGGTGTTCAGCGCTCAGGTGGGCTTCTCCTTGGGAAAAAGGACTTTGCCTAAGACCTACCAGAGCCTCGCTCTGCCTTTTCTTCTTCTGTTATCCTACACACATATCCCTTCTCCTTCTCACTAGGCTGTCACCACACACTGTTGCTTCTATACTGTGAGGGATTGGACACCTCCATGAATCCTTGGGGTTCCCTCTAGGGCTTTCTCTTCTTTATGGCTCTTCATTGCTTTTTGTCAATTTGCCTACTTGTGGCTCCCTATTCCTTATCCATCCATCCATCCATCCATCCATCCATCCATCCATCCTCGCATATTCACATAGACAAACTATGCCCTTTGTAGATCTCTTGCATCCCACGTGGCAAGCCCCAGTCCTATCAGCTCTTTCTGCCTTTCCCTGTTCTCATGACTGACATACATTTGTTCAATGAAGGCCTTCTTGCACTGGGCCCTGATCTACTCACCCGGGTACCTGAATGTGCCTCCTGGGTTCCCCGGTGTGAACTCTGGCTCAGTGACCTTTGCCACCCTGACTGTCTGCCAGCCCCACATGACCATCACCACAGTGCGTAACTACTCCTCCACTTGCGTAACTACTTTGACCTGGTAAAAGACCTTTATCCACTGCAGTGCTTCTATTTCTTTATAAAAAAGGAAGAAGCAACAACTCATCTCTCTAAATGTGTAAGTCTATGGAGATGAAATGACATCTTGTTGCCAAACTTCTTTGAAAAATCATAGTAACATAACAAAAACTATTTGACAAAAATTATCATTTAGAGTTGAGAGCAGTTGATCTGAAGGACCATGTTTCTCTTGGGTTTTTTCCAAAATTAGGTACAAAATAATAACATTATAAATAAACAGGATAATACTTAGTTTTTATGCTCTGGAGAAGCTAGGGGTTCTGTGACTATAAGTCCAAGTACTTACTATGAATAGGAATGAAAGAGGGTCCCTCCTCCCTCCCCGAATGTGCACTTGGGAACATTTATGTGACTCATGGGATTCTGGGGCACACTGGATCTTTTGACTGTGGAGTGTGCTCTGAGTAAAAAAAGCATCATGAAGCACCAGCTCCAAATTCAGCTGCCAGACACCCTGCAGCCCAGCACTGGCCACCTCCCCCCTTCTTTGCTGGACCCACATCTTGGTGAGGGAGCACTAGGCTTCCTGGGGCTCTTCTTTATCACCAGTCTCCCAACAGGCCTTGCTATCAGGAGCAGAAAGGAATGAAATCTCACAGACATCTCCATTTGTCACCAAGGAGAAATCCCAGCAAGAAAATAATAAAAACCAAGAAAGCCCACGAAACTGGAATGCCCCCCTCCACAAAACAACCTGACCCGAGGTTACATTCTCTTCAGTAGCTTTTACAAGAGGCTGAGAATAATTCACCCAATGTGGGAAAAATCTTCCTTTTCTTACTTACACATCATCCTGTTTCTATTCTACCCTTTTCCCTTTGACTCTGTAAATCTGATCACTCCCTGCCTTGGTTTCTGCTGCTGTCTCCTAGAGCTTCCCTTTCTCTTGGTGCCTTTTTCTCTGTTGTTCTCTGTTCTTGTGCCTTCTCCCCGAGTTTTCTCTGATCCTACTCTTCCTCTCCTACCCTTTGTCTCTCAGTTGTTCCTGTCTGGCTTTCTCCAAAGAAATGCCTCCCCGAGATGGTACGTGTTAAATGGGATGTAACCAGAATGCAGGAAGGTAAGTGGAGGGCAGCGGGAAACAAAGACAGTTCTAAATAAGGCACGTGAGAAGACTCAGATAGCAAGGGGATATTTAACAATTAAAATTACTGGAGAAGAAAGTTTCAGAAGAAATTCTCTTGAAGTAGTAGTGTAATAGGCAGGTGATGAAGCTGGGGAAGTAGGCAGGGGGCTTGTTGTGGGAGCGACCCTGGACCCCACTGAAATAAACTTTAATTTAATCCTTGGTGTATTAAAAAGTAGGAAATACTTCTTATTCTTCCTAAGTAGGAAAATAATACAATCTAATTTTTATTTCCAAAGGTCTCATTTAGTTGAAGTGCAAATAATGCACTTAACAGGAGTAAGTTTGGAGGGAGGAGGGAGGCAAGGGCGACAAGGCTGCCTCTGAGAACCATGATAGTGACAGAGACATGAATTAGAGACTCGGCACCGGTGACATGACAGATGGACAGGTGGGAGATATTCTGAAGGACAAATGACCGTGTTGGAGAAGTGGCAGGCATGTAATTGGGGGCAAGGGGACTCATGGGCAACTTCTAGGTTTCCAGCTTGAAAAAGACATGGATGAATAGTATCCATCATGGAAGGAAAGAACACTGAAGAGTTAGATCTAGCTTGAACAATGAAGAATGAACAATGCCCTCAGTTCTGGGCCGAGTTTAAGGCTCTTGAAAAAATTCCAGTGTAGGTACCCACCAGACCCCTGGTTTTCAGGTCCACAGATCACCGAGCCCTGAAGATTTATTTTCCACTCCATATCGCTCTTTCTGTATATTTTTCTCTCAATTTTTACCTCTGATCCTTGAGCCTTTTTTCAGTTTATCTCCTCTCTGCTATGTCTCCCACTTCCTCCCTGTCCATCGCTGCTTCTCCCACTTTACCTTGACCTTCCATCCGTCTGTGTGCTGGCATCCTTCTGGTTCCCCCTCTCACCATTTCCAACACACCATGCCAGGGCTTTGACTATAGTACCAGCGACCTCCCACGGGCCAGCTCCAGGGGCACCATCTCCCACACAGACCACAAATGGCATGCTGCCTCCAAATTCCTCTCAATCAGTCTCTGAAGTTAACTGAATATTATCCCCCTTCCCCACCCTAGAGGATGGGAGTCCATGTTCCTTTTGGAAAAGTGGATCCATCCATGTAATCTGTCCTTTATTACCCCTAACTACTTCTTTCCTCTTTCTCTTTCTATACTCTCCATCACTGAATTCTCTCTCTATGGAGGAGCTCAGATTCCTTTCCTCATCATCTCTGTCCCATCCATGGGCAAGTAAGGGCAGGTAGAAGCGGGGACTAGCAGAGACCTGGGATAGGAGACAAAATGTAGGCTTTGCTTCTGAAAAGACACAAAGACAAAGATCTAATACAGAATTCAAAGTTGAATGATAGTTACCTTGTCCTTCATGGGGCTGTAAGCTGGGTGTGTCTTCTAGCCCTCTGATGTTATTCACTTGGAGAAGTGAGCGTTCACAGGACTCTGGAAAGGGGACAAGAAAATGGCAAGACTCAGACCGTGACCAGAGAAGAGACCTCTGTGTGCTCAAGCTGATGTTCAAACTCCAAGAACCCCACCTGGGGCTCACCAAAGCCTTCCTCGCCTATTTTTCATTGAGATGCACCTAACTGAAGTGTAAAACTTCTGTTTACCAACACTGCAGTGGTGCTTACTGGCCATTTTCAATATTTGGGATGTTTCCACCATGCCAGAGAGTCTCCATGTGCTGACTTCATGCCAGTTTCTGCCCACTGTAAGCAACCATGGTTCTGATTTTTTATCACCATTAATTAAGTCCTTCCTTTCTGGAACTGTACTTGTATCTCCCGATGCCCACGTAGAGTCCCACAGCATGTGGCTTTCGGACTGGCTTGTTTGGCTCAGTGCACATTAGACTCTTGAACAACACAAGGTTGAACTGCATGGGTCCACTTACATGTGGATTTTTGTTATAGTACAATACTGTACATGTATTTTCTTTCTTACGAATTTTTAACAACATTTTTCTCTAGCTTTCTTTTTTAAAAGATTGTATTTATTTGACAGAGGGAGAATGAGCACAAGCAGGGGGAGTGGGAGAGGGAGAGGGAAAAGCAGGCTCCCCACTGAGTGGGGCTCCATCCCAGGGCCCCAGGACAATGACGTGAGCAGGAAGGCAGATGCTTAACTGATTAAGCCACTCAGGTGCCCCTTAGCTTACTTTATTGTAAGAATACAGTATAGAATACATATAAAAATGTGTGTTAATTGACTATTTATGTTATCAGTAAGGCAGCCAGGCAACAGCAGGCTATTAGTAGTTAAGTTTTTGAAGAGTCAAAAGTTACATGCTGATTTTCAACACCCGGGCGGTGTTAAGAGTCAACTATAATGTTTTTCAGATCCTCCACGTTGTTACATATACTAGTAATTCATTCCTTTTTATTGCTGAGTAGTACTCCACTCTGTAAATATATCATCGTTTGTTTATTTAATTGCCTGTTGATGGATAGTTCCATATTCAAGCTATCGGGAATAAAGCTACTGTACACATCCTTGTACAAATCTCTATGTGAATGCATGTTTTCATTTCTCATGAGTAGATACCTAGGAGTAGAATGGCTGAGTCACAACTTAGATTTAGCTTATGAAAGGCTGACAAATAGTTTTCCAAAGTGATCATATCATTTTACATTCCTACCGGCAATATGTATACGGAGTTCTAATTGCTCCATATTCTCACCGACATTTGGTATTGTCAGTCTTTTTCATTTTACCAATTCTACTGAGTAAATGGTAGCTTGTTGTGGGTTTAAATTTGCATTTCCCTAATGGTTAATGTCATTGTACACTTTGTCTATGTGCTTCCTGGAGATTTTCTATTTTTTTGCAGTAAAGTTAGGTTCAAGTCTTTTGTCCACTTTTGAATTGGTAGTCTGTTTTTTTATTATTTGTTCATGGAAGTTCTTTACATATTTTGGGTACAATCTTTTGTGAGGGATGTGTATTGCGAATACTTTCTTCCACTTTCTGACTTGCCTTTTCCTTTTCTTAACAGTGTGATTAGAAAAGCACACGTTTTTAATTTTGCTGAAGTCCAATTTAACCATGTTTTTCTTTTACATCCAGGTTTTTTGTGTTCTGTATAATTAATTTTTGCCTACCCTAAGCTTGCAAAGATACTTTCCTGTCTTTTCTTCTAGAAGCTTTATAGTTTTAGCCTTAACTTGTAGGTTTGTGACCCAAGTTGAACTATTTTCTGTGAATGGCATGAAGTAGGAGTGGAGCTTTCTTTTTTCGATGGCAAATACCTAGATCTTCCCTTCCAGTTCTCTCTGCCTATGCTTTCCTAGTGTCCTACCCTCCTTGTCCCTCTGTGGTCTTTTCTTTCTTCCCTTTGCCTCAGAAACCAGACACCCTTTCTTGGTGAAAAAAATGTCTCCTTGCCTCAGGCTCTGGTCTACACCTCTGCCCCATTCGTGGTTCCTTGACGCCTCATTTCTTTTTTTTTTTTTTTTTCTGTGTTTTATTTTATTTTTTTTAATTGATTTTTTTATTGGTGTTCAATTTACTAGCATACAGAATAACCCCCAGTGCCCTCACCCATTCACTCCCACCCCCCGCCCTCCTCCCCTTCTACCACCCCTAGTTCGTTTCCCAGAGTTAGCGGTCTTTACGTTCTGTCTCCCTTTCTGATATTTCCCACACATTTCTTCTCCCTTCCCTTATATTCTTTTTTTTTTTAATTTTTATTTATTTATGATAGTCACACAGAGAGAGAGAGAGGCAGAGACATAGGCAGAGGGAGAAGCAGGCTCCATGCACCGGGAGCCCGACGTGGGACTCGATCCCGGGTCTCCAGGATCGCGCCCTGGGCCAAAGGCAGGCGCCAAACCGCTGCGCCACCCAGGGATCCCACTTCCCTTATATTCTCTTTCACTATTATTTATATTCCCCAAATGAATGAGAACATATAATGTTTGTCCTTCTCCGACTGACTTACTTCACTCAGCATAATACCCTCCAGTTGCATCCACGTAGAAGCAAATGGTGGGTATTTGTCATTTCTAATAGCTGAGTAATATTCCATTGTATACATAAACCACATCTTCTTTATCCATTCATCTTTCGTTGGACACCGAGGCTCCTTCCACAGTTTGGCTATCGTGGCCATTGCTGCTATAAACATCGGGGTGCAGGTGTCCCGGCGTTTCATTGCATTTGTATCTTTGGGGTAAATCCCCAACAGTGCAATTGCTGGGTCATAGGGCAGGTATATTTTTAACTCTTTGAGGAACCTCCACACAGTTTTCCAGAGTGGCTGCACCAGTTCACATTCCCACCAACAGTGTATGAGGGTTCCCTTTTCTCTGCATCCTCTCCAACATTTGTTGTTTCCTGCCTTGTTCATTTTCCCCATTCTCACTGGTGTGAGGTGGTATCTCATTGTGGTTTTGATTTGTATTTCCCTGATGGCAAGTGATGCAGAGCATTTTCTCATATGCATGTTGGCCATGTCTATGTCTTCCTCTGTGAGATTTCTGTTCATGTCTTTTGCCCATTTCATGATTGGATTGTTTGTTTCTTTGGTGTTGACAAAATCAATGCCCAGAAGTCAGTGGCATTTCTATACACTAACAATGAGACTGAAGAAAGAGAAATTAAGGAGTCAATCCCATTTACAATTGCACCCAAAAGCATAAGATACCTAGGAATAAACCTAACCAAAGATGTAAAGGATCTATACCCTCAAAACTATAGAACACTTCTGAAAGAAATTGAGGAAGACACAAAGAGATGGAAAAATATTCCATGCTCATGGATTGGCAGAATTAATATTGTGAAAATGTCAATGTTACCCAGGGCAATATACACGTTTAATGCAATCCCTATCAAAATACCATGGACTTTCTTCAGAGAGTTAGAACAAATTATTTTAAGATTTGTGTGGAATCAGAAAAGACCCCGAATAGCCAGGGGAATTTTAAAAAAGAAAACCATATCTGGGGGCATCACAATGCCAGATTTCAGGTTGTACTACAAAGCTGTGGTCATCAGACAGTGTGGTACTGGCACAAAAACAGACACATAGATCAGTGGAACAGAGTAGAGAATCCAGAAGTGGACCCTGAACTTTATGGGCAACTAATATTCGATAAAGGAAGAAAGACTATCCATTGGAAGAAAGACAGTCTCTTCAATAAATGGTGCTGGGAAAATTGGACATCCACATGCAGAAGAATGAAACTAGACCACTCTCTTGCACCATACACAAAGATAAACTCAAAATGGATGAAAGATCTAAATGTGAGACAAGATTCCATCAAAATCCTAGAGAAGAACACAGGCAACACCCTTTTTGAACTCGGCCATAGTAACTTCTTGCAAGATACATCCACGAAGGCAAAAGAAACAAAAGCAAAAATGAACTATTGGGACTTCATCAAGATAAGAAGCTTTTGCACAGCAAAGGATACAGTCAACAAAACTCAAAGACAACCTACAGAATGGGAGAATTTATTTGCAAATGACATATCAGATAAAGGGCTAGTTTCCAAGATCTATAGAGGCCTCATTTCTGAACTATGAACTCATAGAACTGCCTGTAACCCTTCCCTATATGTGCTAACTTGCTCAGAATCAGTCATCCGGGCAACTGTTTGACTACCAGTCAACCTTACTTCTTGTTCAGATTTTTGGGCACATTTGTTTTCCATATCCTCCATTCTCGTGTAGCATCAGGGTCATGAGATGGATCTCCTTCCGTTGTATTCATCTGTTGTCCATCCCTGAGTTGCTCTGGGATTCCATCTGCAGCCAGGGTGTCACCAGGTGACATCAGGAATATTGAGGCATTTGTCTTCTTCTCCTTCATGTTGAGGCTCTTTTATTTGTTATGAGCAGCTACCACTGATCCTCTACCACTCCATTCTCATTCTTACTACCCTCAGTAGGAGATGATTCTCCTTAGATATGCTTTGTACTATTTATTTATTTATTTATTTATTTATTTATTTATTTATTTATTTATTTTTGCTTTGTACTTTTTAATGTACATTTTAGGCTTTTAGCAATTTGACTTCATTCAAAAGAATAAGTGTGATTGTTAAAATGGATCCAAATTCTATATAAATGTATTAATACATCAAAAAAATTATATACCTGAGATACAAATTCCAGTGAGAGGATACGTATTAATGGCATTCTACAAGGCTGGTTATATTCTATGGTTTTTCATACATTGGTCATTTGCAAGGGAAAAAAAACTGACATTTAACAAATAAGTAAATTTATTGTAGACATTTGGCTTGAGGATGGAGAACTTTTCTTTGGCTTAAACACTGTTTCACTCTCTGCTACTCTAGTCTGCTAAATAATTTTCTCTTCAGCAGGTGACTGAGGAGAAAAGTCTTGAAATTTGGAGTGTTATTAAATGTCTAGTTGTTGGAGTCAGAAACACATTATTATAAGAGTAGTAAACATATAGCAACTACTTTGTGCCACAAATTATTGTAAGTGCTTCACATATATTAAATCATGAAATTCTCCCAACAACCTTATTTGAGATATAGACAGAGATATAGAGATTTATAGTTTCAATGTTTACATTGGAACACAGAAATTAAGTAACTTGCCCAAGTAGGCAACAGGTAGAGCCAGATGTGAAGCCCGGCAGTGAGGCTTCAGCATGTTTGCCCTTAACTGGTGTGTAGGAGAAGGTTCAAGTCCTAGACCAGGCATGACACTTTCCACAAATCACTCATATCCTCATGCCTTAGTTTCTTTTCCTGGGAAGTGGGAATAACAAAACCCTTATAATAGGGTTGTAATGAAGAGTGCTTGTAAAGGTATACCGGGGCTAAAGTGACTTAGCAAAAAATCATGATTTTTGGTATTAATGCTATATGTATTATAATTTAATGATCAGCTATTAGTAATAATATGAATGAAAGGATGATTGAAAAGCTGAAAACGGTGGCTCTTGTTTAGAAAAGTACATAGTTCATATGTGAGCAATAAACAAATTGCTTCATAGGGAGGGCTCACCTTACACCTAGCGGACTGAGAAAGGTCAGGGTCACTACTGTTGTCACTGTTAAGTGATTACTGCCCTTCATTTTCTTCTCCCCCTTACACTCTTCTCTCTCTCTCTCTCTTAACTAGCATGGAGACCAACACACAGCTTGAACTCAGGATTCTACGATCAAGAGTCAGACGCTCAACCAGCTGAGCCAACAGGTGCCCTTCTCTTTCTTTTCCACCTAGGGCTACCCCTTCCATATTCTCTTCTGCACACAATTACTTCTCTCTCTCTCTCTCTATCTCTCTCTCTCTCCTCCTCCTCCTCTTCCTTCCTTCCTTTTATCATGGGAAGCATTTACAGAAGTTCCTTCTTGGCTTTCTCTTTGAAACTGCTACCTGGTGCCAAACCTTACCCCTTCCCAGATCCACTGAATTCTTCTTTTTTTTTTTCCACTGAATTCTTAACTCACAATTACCACCGTCAGCTCTTTTCCTTAATTATCCCTCATGGTCACAGTAAGATCTGCTCTTGTGTTCCTGTTCTATCTTCTGAATGGCTGTATCTGCCTGGCAACATTTTTGGATTCCACACCTGGTTAGTTAGTTAGGATCCCATACTCCCGTACAACCCACCACCAGCCTGGCCACCATCTATCCTCCCCCCACATACACAGGGTCTCCTTCTGCACCCCTCCCCAAGGAGCACTCTCCACCAAGGAGCTCAGCCTCCCTGATCTCTCAGCAGATGAGAGAACAGGTCCCTGTGGAGTCACAAGTACCTAGCTTGTGATGCATTTGGAAGTGGAGCACCTCTTTTGTCTCTTCCTCATCCATGGCTTCATAATGGAAGTTGTCACGAATCACTGGGAAGAGGAAGGAAAGGCAGTTAGAGACCTCCGGCGATGACCAGCAGCTTCCTGTCACAACTACACACCCCAGGAACACCCTTCACTCCTGCAGTTCAGCAGGAGCCTTCCAGTCCTCAGGGAACCCTGGACTTCAGCAGGTCTCACGGGACCAGAAACGGATGCTGCTTCACATCAAGATGCATCTCACAAGGTTTAAGAAAGGATGGACGGTGGAAAAGTTGTAAATAGTTCAATGAACTATTTAGGACAATGAAAACTAATTTAAAATAAACAACACAGATGGAATGTGTCTTGCAACTAGCAATAGAGAAGCAGCAGAGGAATCTCATCAGTAGAAAAGTAGTGGGTACAGAGAAATAGACCTATATGTATATTAAAAAAAGAGAGAGGATCCCTGGGTGGCGCAGCGGTTTGGCGCCTGCCTTTGGCCCAGGGCGCGATCCTGGAGACCCGGAATCGAATCCCACTTCGGGCTCCCGGTGCATGGAGCCTGCTTCTCCCTCTGCCTATGTCTCTGCCTCTCTCTCTCTCTCTGTGTGTGACTATCATAAATAAATAAAAAAAAATTTAAAAAAAAGAGAGAGCCCCAACATCTTTTAAGGATGGAGGTTTTAAGGGAAAGAAACAAAGAAGCATAGAAACGAGAGAAGAGAAAGAAAGAAAGAAAGAAAGAAAGAAGAAGGAAAGAATGGAGGGAGGGAAGAGGGAGGGAAAGAGAAAGAGGACTTTAGATCTGGGAAGGCAGGGAATCTGGTTAAAAGGAAGAGGAACAAAAAAATTAAATAAATAAATAAATAAATAAATAGGAACTAGCATTTCTTTGGGGTGGGATGGGTGAGGAGAGATACAGGAAACAACAAAAAGATACTCTGCAAGGCACAAAGAGGAGGTGAGTATCCTCTGAAGTCAACACCGCAGCTGTACCAGGGCCCCAGGAAGTGGCAGCAAGAGGTGCAGGAACGCAGCCCAGGGCTCCCTGCTTCGCAGCTGCCTTCCAAGGTAACTCAGCCAAAGATAGATGGAAAAGCAAGACTCACAAAACATGAGAAAAAAAAAATCCAAGAAATAGAGAAAGATGCTGGCCAAGAAAAACAGATGACCAGAGCACACGTCCTGGAGCAGCACCCACTGAGAGGTGACAGTTAAAGGCTCTATCAGAACAAAGATGCGAAGCATCCGCAGGACACATTGGCTTCTCGTCCAGGCAAACACCGGAGGAGGGCATGTGGGGAAATGCTTTGTGAGTCAGAGGTCTTGCGAACACAGGGGGAGCCCCAAGTGCGGGTGTCTCTGCACGTTGTACAACCTTCCTACCAGCTTCTTGGCTTTGGACCCCTGACCCGTGTCTTCCTTGGACAGCAGGCTCTAGGAGACGCCAGCAGTGACCACCCTGGGAAGGGTGGGACAGTGAGCCTTAGCACGGGGAGCCCCAGAAACTAACATGTGTGATGTGGGTGCTGGGGTCCAGGGAAGGGGATCCCCACAGTCCCTGGAGAGGATCAGAGCCCCTGAGATGTGGGCAGTGACAAGTGCCTTTCCTTCCTACCCATGACCTGGGGTCACCTTGGTTACACATATAATACTGACTTGGAATTTATATTGGTGTTTGAGTTCTTTTTTGCCTTTTTCTGACTTGGATATATCATAGTGTGGAAATACTATAGCTTTTATTTTAATCAAGGTATGTTCTTCACAAATCAGCACATCTCATTCTTTACATTGACTTCTCTCACCTTTTCTCTGCTTAAAAATCCTTCATTACCTCCTTATTTCCCAAATAATAAACTTCAAATTTCTTGGCACTGGGTGTCAGGCCCTCAAAAATCCGCACCGACTTCCCTTCTCAGAATTGGCTTCCAACCGCCACACGCCTCTGCCACTGGTCCCTTCCCAGCTGCCATCTCCGCAGGCACAGGTACGTGCTGGGCTTCTCTAGTGACTTCTCCACTGTTTGTCTGGAGAAGTAAGTTGGCACACAACTGCACCGAATAACATATTTTCTAAGACAGAGGAAATCTTTTAATCTTTGAACAAGTCCACAGGTAACAGAGAGGCTTCCTCCTTCCCTACAAAACCACATTAATTCATGCCTTCTGCCACCGAAAAGTAGAAACTCAAATCCTACGTTTCACAGCATCAAATGCAGGGTCCTGGCCGAGCAATCATGCGTGGGATTACTCGGTTAACTTCTGTCACCCCCACCGGTTGCAAGTTCCATGAGGACACAGGTCATGTGTTTTCTTCACCACTGTATTCTGTGCCTGTCATGTAGCAGTCGCTCAATAAATAACAGTCAAACATTAATGAAGAGTGAATGAATGAATCAGTGAATGAGATGGGCTTGAATCCCCCAAGGTTGTGGAAAGTTATAATTACCATTTTGGAAGCTCCTGCAAATCTCAAGTAAGTCAGGATAGGCCTTTAGGTTAAGATTGCTGAACAGTGCATCCAGAACTGTCTTGTCAAATGTCTTCTCCAGTTCACTGAGCACATCATAGATTACTCTTTCCACTGGGACCAGATTTCTACAAGCTTCTTGAAAATGCTTAAAAATATTGAAGGGAGAATTATGTAGCTGTGAATTTACAAGTTATAGAAGAAGTAGATCATAACCAGACCATCTGTTCTCTTGTGAAACGTTAGAATGTCACATGTTTGGATGACTTCTTAAATATCCTCCATTACAAAAATAGACTCTTATTTGACCCTCTCCGACATTGATACACACTTGAGAGGGGAATTTTGAAGAATTAAGGTGGCTTCAAAGTCTAATGATTGTGGGAGCTTTAAGAGCCTGGCCAGAATGCTTCCGGAGTGGCCCTGACTGGTAACGAGAGGCCGTTCTGTTGACCACACAACAACCACTGCCCTCGCCCCGGGACTGACCTGGCCTGAAGAGCTCCAGGAAACCAAGTGACCACTCTTCCCTTCTATGAACATGTCCAAAGGGCAAAAAACTTCATAAAGACAAGAGAAGGCTTGTCCTCAGTGTCCCCAGGAAGACCCACCATTAACCTTCACCTGTGTTCTAGTGCTCCAGAAATGTCTAAAGAGCAAAAAATGATTTGGACAGAGAGCAGCAAGCATTTGTCTCCGGATTTATCCTAATAGGACCCAACTTGCCTGTGAGTTTCAATAATCTTAGGTTCAAGTGTGTCGGATAAGAGGGCTTTGTAATGAGACATTGCCCAGCTCACTTATTTGCTTTTAGTTACTATTAACGAGATTGTATTAATGTACCCAAGATGCACTGTACCTATGCAGCATTCCCAGTTCCAATTCAGCCACATCTCCACCGCCATACCCTTCCCCCGCTACACTTCCCTCAGAAGAAGGGATGTTTTCTGTGATGCTGTTTCTCCTGTCACCTCCTAACTTAGAGGATGGTGGCAGTCTCCAGGAGGCCCCTCGGCTTGTTCATTGCACCCCGCAGTCTGGCATAACATTGGTGGAGTTGGTATCATAAGAAAAGTCTCCTTACTTACTTGAAACATCTGCTCAGGGATAAAGCCACGGTCTCGGAGGCCCATAAGTAGAGGAAATGGCTTTTTTATTGCACTTGCAATCTCCACCTTATTCTCTTTGAAGAGCCTAAAAATGAACTCGTAGAAAACCTGCTCCTCTGACATTTGGTCTTCTGGGTTCTGGCTCCCTGTGAGCATCCTGGGAAACAAGGACATAATACAAAAACATGACATTTGAGTTTCCAAGAGGCTTGTAATGGGTGATTTTAGACATGAAAGATAGTCAAGGGAGAGCCAACACGTATCCAAGTGTGTTCTTGTGGAAGGACCAGCATAAATGGAATTTATTTACTGGGAGAGTAGTCAAGGGTGCAGTAGAAGACACTTAGCTTAAGAAAGACTCATTTGTAACAGTGAAAGAGTTCAACCAAAACTACCGAAAAAGACTTAACCTGAACCTTCTAGGGAAAACATTGGACTTAAAAGTGTTAGTATCTCTATAGGAATTGATAGGATACCATGATGGTGAACTTAATGTGTTAATTTGGAACAGGTTTGGGGATGAGATGAACATTTAAATTGGTGGACTTTGAATAAGCAGGCCCTCTATAAGGTGGGTGGGCCTCGTCTAATCAATTGAAGACCCAAATAGAACAAAAAGACTGACCTCTCCATGTAAGAAGGAATTCACCACCAGACCATTTTCAGACTTGAACTGTGCCATTGGCTCTGCTGGGGCTCCAGTCTGCCAGCCCGCACTGCAGATTTTGGAATTGCCAACATCCATATTCATGTGAGCTAATTCCTTATAATAAATCTCTTTTACACACACACAGACACATTTTATCTTTTCTGTTTCTCTGAAGAACCCTGGCTAATGCAGATTGTTTTTAAAAGTTCACACACACACAAAAAATAAAAAACCAACTAAGGTAATATTACAGAACCTACTACTGATCAACAAGTCTATCTTAAACAAGGTATGCCCGTTATTTGCCTTTTTCATGTATCATGATATTTACAAGGCATCCATACTGATATTTTAATTCAAATCAGTACTTTTTAATTGCTGTGTAGGAATATTTTACATAAATATGGACAATATGTACCTAATAATCCTTTACTGGTAAATGCTTAGGTCTATCCTTTTTTTTTGGTATTATGAGCAGTATTTTGGAGAACATCCTTGTTTATATCTCCTTACATGTATATGACAATCATTTCTTTTTTAAAAATCTTTTATTTATTTATTCATGAGAGACACACGAGAGAAGCAGAGACACAGACAGAGGGAGAAGCAGGCTCCATGCAGGGAGCCCAATGTGGAACTCGATCCCAGAACCCCGAGATCATGACCTGAACCAAAGGCAGATGCTCAACCGCTGAGCCACCCAGGTGTCCCGATTTCTTTAGCATTTGTATCTAGAAGTGAATTGCAGACTCATTGGGTCTACTACCTTCAGATCTTTAAGTTGCTAAATTATTTTTCAAAGTGATTGATCAGTTTACAGCCCTGCCAGGACTTCATGAGAGTTTTTCTCTGTACCTTCATAGACCCTGAGAATTGTCATGCTTCAAAATTTCAGCCAATATGGCTGTCAAGCCAACTTTATTTTGCTTTTATCTAGATTAGGAAGCTTTTTCTGAAGTTAAAAGAATACACGTAACACATGTGGTCTGGCATCAAGGCAGAAAAGTCCTCTTGACCTGTGCCCCGGGTTCTTTCCCTTTATCCTGTCCTGTCTGGTGTGTTTCTGGAGATTCCATTGTATATTACACAATTAAAATCACTGACTTAGTTGGGGCGCCTGAGTGGCTTAATTGGTTAAGTGGCTGACTCCTGATTTTGGCTCAGGTCATGATGTCTTGGGTGAGATTGAGCCCCAAGTCAGGCTCCACGCTCAGCCTGGCGTCTGCTTGTCCCTCTTCCTCTGCTCCTTTCCCCACTGGTGTGCGCTCTCTCTTTCTCTCTCTCCAAATCTGTCTCTCAAAATCACTGTCTTAGATGAAACCCTGCAAGGAATGCATTCTGCAAGCAGAATACTACCCTGAATGTCCTCTGTCTAGAAGAACCCTCCTCTTTTTCAAGAATAGCTTGGTCATCACCTCTGAGAACTTTCCCTCACATTCTCCTGTCTAACATGCTCCATTGGTGGTTTGCCTCTATTAGAGCAAGATCATTCTTGGTTATTCCAGATTGTTCATTGACCCCACTGTGTGGTATTTTTTTTAAATTTTTATTTATTTATGATAGTCACAGAGAGAGAGAGAGAGGCAGAGACATAGGCAGAGGGAGAAGCAGGCTCCATGCTCCGGGAGCCTGACGTGGGATTCGATCCCGGGTCTCCAGGATCACGCCCCGGGCCAAAGGCAGGCGCCTAACCGCTGCGCCACCCAGGGATCCCCTGTGTGGTATTATAAACAGGGAAGGGAAGGTATAGTTTTGCAAAAGCATGTTCAAGTTGCCCATTTCTTTTTTTTTTTTTATTAAAGATTATTTATTTATTTATTTGAGAGAGAGCACAAGCAGGGGGATGGCCAAAGGGAGAAGCAGACTCCCCATTGAGCCAGGACCCCAATGCGGGGCTTGATCCCGGGACTCCAGGATCACCATTCAAGACGAAGGCGGGCACCCAACCGACTGAGCCACCCAGGTGCCCCAATTTGCCCACTCGGTAATGAACTTTCACAAAGGCAAGTGCAGGCTCTGGACGCAGATTATTTGAGGACACATCCTGGCTGGGCTTCTTACTTGCTCCAGCCTTGACCAACTTTGTGAGATTCAGTTGCCTGATGTGACACAAGAGTAGTAATGGTATCCATTTATAGGATGTGGGGAAGCTTGAATAGGATGTGTGTGTTGAGCGTGTAGAACAATTGAACAGGAAGTCTTCTTAGTTAGCTACAAATAGAAGAAATCTCAAGGAAAAGACACAGCAGAGGTAGATCTCTCACATCTACGATGCAGGAGCAAGATTGGTATTCCGCGTCGTAAAATCAGGTCAAAGACACCCCTCTGTAAGATTTCGATTACCAGTCACAAGAATATGTGTTTTTCTCCAGTTTGATATAGAGACGTGTGTGTATATTCAAAAGTAGGACTTGTCATTCTGTATCTAAACCTGCCGTGGAAGTGTTATCTCTTCTTGGAGGCCTGAAAGACCCCTAGATTCCAAACATATGGTCATACCTGGGAAAATTAATTTTTATTTTATTTTTATTTTATTTTTTTATTTTTTATTTTTTTGAAAAGTAATTTTTAAACTCAAAAAGCTTTGTAATTCTGGTTCTTACTGGATAAGTGGTTCCCTTTGCTGACAATATCTTGATAAACTTCTTTGTAATTCTAAAAGGTGTAAATACTTGTAAAATTTTTTTTTTATCCCACCATAACAGGGTTATTGGAACTTCCCCTTCATATAGTATTAGCATAGAATGAAGCCCATTCCTTCCCTGAATTCCTTTAAAAAATAAAAAGACTTCTGGTTAAAGATAGTTGACCACAACTAGTGCTTTGCTCCCCTCAGACAGAGGAGTCCCTAAAGTAAGAGTAAGGGAATTAAAGGCACAATGACTAAAGAAAGGGAGTTAGATGAGAAATTGAAACCAAAGTTTGGAAGAGAAAAGTGATTTGAGGCTAACTGCTGTGGCCGGTGGCAGATAATCCCAGAGGCAAGAAAAGGGCCCAGTGTGTCCTGCAGCCTCCCAGAGGCAATGGAACCTGGAAGGGAGATGCAAGTGTGAGCCAGCAATCCTAAAATCCTAAATTCCTAAATGATCTGCTCCCCAGCTCCTCTCTGACTCCACCGTGTGGTGCACTAACATCCAGGCAAGAGACTAGAGGCTGCTTCTTAAGAAAAATATTAGATGACTACAGGAAAAAAAAGTCTTCATCTTCAGACATTTGGGATTCACACAGCCCAGACCACAGGTTTTCAAGCCCATCTCAACAAATGGAGTTGCAAAATAGCTTTTCAGTGCCTCTCCCTTAAGTAGGAACAAACAATAGGCCACACACATTTGTGAAACCTCACAGGATGGAGCGGAATCAAGATGAACAAAGAACAAAAATTACCCCAGCCTACATAGAAATAGTGCTGGGGACAGAAGAGCGTTTCCAAAAAACAAGTAGTAACCTATGAATGGTCCAGGATGCCATAAAGAAAAGATCAGAAAATAAAACAATGGGCCTGGAAATTTAAAATGATTGGTAAAATTTAGAAAGACAAGAAGAGGGGCAGCCAGGGTGGCTCAGCAGTTTAGCGCTGCCTTGGGCCCAGGGCCTGATCCTGGAGACCGGGGATCGAGTCCCACATCGGGCTCCCTGCATGGAGCCTGCTTCTCCCTCTGCCTGTGTCTCTGCCTCTCCCTCTCTTTCTCTCTGTAGGTCGCTCATGAATAAATAAATAAAATCTTTTTAAAAAAATAAGACAAGAAGATTAGCTAAAATGCTTATAAAATAAGGAGAGAATTTTCCCAGAGCACGGCTGGTAACAACTCTCAAGGGGCAGGTGGGGGAACTCCAGCAACTAAACTCGAAACCCTCTATGTCTAAAACAGTTATGCAAATCTATAGATTCAGAGGCAAAAGGAAATGACTAAAAAAAATATATACCCTGATCAGTTATTGATGTGTGGAGGCAAAATATTCATGCAAGGTACACTGTGGTGAGCAGAGCATAATGCACATCTGAAATGACTGTAACAGCGTGTGTCAATCAAATTTCAATTAAAACAAACAGTTGTGCAAGGGCTCAGAAAATATTTCACTCCTGCACCATCTGTGTTGGTCACACAATTTTCAATGCCATGTTTTTACTTCTGGGCAAAGGTAAGATTGCATCTCCCTGCCGCCTTGGACTGATAGGTATCACTTTGGCAGAATTTTGAGCTAACAGCTGATCAGTCATGCTCACTGTTCCTCTGTTACAGTGGCTGTCATTTCAGATGGCAGCTACTCATCAGCCAGAGACAGAGTCCAAGGAGAGGCTTCCCTGAAGCAGAGGCCAGTGACTCACCAAGATTTTGGCATCATTTTTCCAATAGAATAATCTACTCCTTTCTTCTGACACACTCTCTGGGACAAATTATTTGATGATGTGCTACAATAAGAGAATTAAGAAATCAGTACCAGCAAAGTTTGGTTACATAAGAAATGACAAGGATCACTAAAATCAGTTAAAATACTGATGTCTAAAGCCCATAGATTTTATTGAAAACAAAAGCATGTCTCAAAAATTATTTTAAAATAGTGATTCTCAAAGTATGGTCCAGGGACCCCTGGGATTGTGTGAGACCCTTTCAGGTATGACCAGGGTCAAAACTGTTTTCATAATAGTACTAAGGTCTTATTAACCCTTTTTCTCTCTTTTCCTATCACACATGATTAGTGAACTTTCCCAGAGGCTACGTGTTCTGTGGCATCACAGCAGATTGAATGCAGAGCCACTAGGAGAATCCAGCTGTCTTCTACTGAGCCAACTATTAAAGAGATCTGTGAAAAATAAAACCTTGCTAATCTTCTTACTAATTTAGTTTATTTTAGAAAATAAAATAAAAAACACTGTTATTTTTCATAAAATATGTCATTTATATTAGCAGGTAATGAGTTCATTATTATTTTTTTAATGAACAAATAAATATTTAGGTGCTCAAAGTTTCAATCCCTAATTAGTAAATATCAATCGATGTAATCTACATGAACAAAAGCTAGCTTTTGGAGTTCTGACTAATTGCCCATTCTCAATTGGATCTAAAAGATAGCTGTTTGTTCAAAGTAATAATACCAACACGTGATTAAAGCATTTGGAAAAGCAAAATGACAACAGCAATGTTGGTAAGGACAGGAGAGAGAAGTTTGTCACATTCTGTCATAAGATGCATGCATCACCCATGAAGCAGGATAGTGTAATTTGAAAGCATGGATATGAAGACAATGAATGGTGTCAAGCAAAATAAAAATAAATAAATAAGTAAATAAATAACTGATATGACTAGTTGTAAATATATATTGCAACCTCTAGGGAAAGCACTAAAAATGTTTTAAAAGAAGTATAATTCATATGCTAGAGGAGAAGAGAAAATGGGGTCATAAAATGTTCAATTAAAACCATAAAAGGCAGAAAAAGAAAGGAAGAAAAAGTAGAAACAAAGACAAGAATAACGAGTAGAAAACTTTTGCAAACTATTTTCTATTCATTATTAATCCAACTACACGAATACTCTGAATGTGAATGATCTCAATACAATTAAAAGACAAAAATTGGGGCACCTGGGTGGCTCAGTCACATAAGGGGTTAAGTGTCTGCCTTTGGCTCAGGTCATGATCTTAGGGTCCTGGGACTGAGCCCCGCATTGCATCAGGCTCCCTGCTCAGATGAAAGCCTACTTCTCCCACTCCCTCTGCCAGCTGCTCCCCCTGTTTGTGCTCTTTCTCTCTCTCTCTCCCTCTCCCTCTCTCTCTCTCTGTCAAGTAAATAAATAAAATCTTTAAAAAAAGGACAAAGATCAATAGAGTGAAAACAAAACAAAACAAAAAAATACCCAACTATATACTGTCTATAAGAAAGCCACCTTAAACATAAAACCACAGATAGGATCAAAGTAAAATGATGGAAAAAGATGTACCATGCCAACATTAATCAAAGGAAAGCTGGGGTAGTTATATTAATTTTGGACAAAGCACACTTCAGAACAAGGAAAATTCTCAGAGCCAAAGAGGAGCATTATAGAGTGATAAAGGGGGCAATTTCTCTAGGAAGACACAGCAATCCTTAACGTGCATGCAACTAACAAAGTAGCATCAAAGTACATGATCCAAAAAAAAAAAAAAAAGGTACATGATCCAAAAATTGATAGAGCTACAAGAAGCAACACAAATCCACTACAATTGTTGGAGATGCCAATGCCCCTATTTTAGTAATTAATAGATCAAGCAAGCAGAAAATCAGTAAGAATACAGTTGACCTGAACAGCACCATCAATCAGTCTGATCTAATTGACATTTATAGAGGATTCCACGCAACAACAAAATACACATACCCCTCAAGCTCGCATGGAAGATTTACTAAAATATGCCATATTTGGGGCTATAAAACGTACCCTAACAAATCTCAAGGGATAGAAATCATTTAAAAATATGTCCTCAGAGCACAATAAAATAAAAGTAGAAATAACCGATAGCTGGAAAACTCTCCAAATACTTGGAGTTAAAGAACACACTTCTAGGGTTAAAGAAGAAATCTCAAGAGAAATTGCAAAATATTTTGAGCTAAGGGAAAATGAAAACACAACTTATGAAAATTTATGGCATGTAACAAAAGCAGTGCTCAGAGGGAAATGCACAGCATTGAATGCACATATTAGACATGAAGAAAGATTGATTGATTGATTGATTGATCTATTTATTCATGAGAGATACACACGGAGAGAGGCAGAGACACAGGCAGAGGGAAAGCAGGCTCCATGCAGGGAGCCCGACATGGGACTCGATCCCAGGACTCCAGGATCATGCCCTGGGCCAAAGGCAGGTACTCAATCTCTGAGCCACCCAGGTGTCTTTTTTTTTTTAAAGAAAGATCTAAATGAATGATCTAAGCATCTACCTATAGAAACTAGACAAAAAAGAGAAACTGAGATCAAACGCAGAAAAATAAATCCTAAAAATTAGAGTGGAAATCCATGAAACTGAACAGGAAAATATCAGAATACCAATGAAGCCAAAAGCTGATTTTTTTTTTAAATCAATACAATTGATAAACTTCTAGCAAAGCTAACAAAGGAAAGGAAGAAGACAGACATTATCACCTCCCATCTCTCGGAAACAGGTGCAGGAGCAGCTGCGGGCCGCATCCCTGGCTGCCAGAGTGAGGATCCTGGGTGCTGAGCACCTACCTGGCTGCAGCTGTTGGTATCAAAGCTGGTGCCTTCTTGGGACCCAGCCAGCATTAGATTCTGGGTTAGAGTGGTTTCCATACACTTTCACCTTGCTTTAATTTTTAATAAGAACGTGTTGTTGTCTCTGCCTTGTACCTTTAAAAGACAACTCCCTTCCTTCCCTAGTCAAATGTGTAACAACCCAGGACAGATAAAGGAACGGCTCCCTCCCACCTAGTTGCATTTGCTAATATTGGGTCTACTTTCACTTCCCGTTACTTGTTGGTGTTCAGAAGCCTGCTCAGAGGGGCTCTGAGCAGAACTTTCCCCCACCACCCAGAAACCACAAGTTTGACAACAAGCATCTAATTTTACTTTTTCTAAAAGGAACTTTTCTGGGCAGAGTTGTCATTTGGGGTCGGGGTAGGGAGAGAGGAGGCACGGGGAAAATGAGAGGATTCGTAGGGCATGGGAGTCATAGAACCCTGCAGTGATGAGGCCTCAGGAGGACCAGAGAGATCCACCAACGCCAGTCCAGCTGCATGGCTTTTGCAAGGAAATAAGGTGATATGAGTCAAGGTGGCCCCACATTTCCCCAGTAGCCAATCTGCTGCGATTTAAGAAATCTAATGTCCCTATTATTTATTTATGTGTAATCTCATTCTGTCCTACTCCTGTGGGATGAATGTGAAGACAGACATAACCACTGCGGATGCCGACCTTAACAGAAGATGGGGAACAAAAACAAGAGGTGAGGACTGGCCAGTGGTTGAACCGGCTGCCTCCACCTGCCAGCTTCCACCCCACCGAGTCATGGAGCTGGCCCAGGATCAACCTGCAGTAGACGCTTCCTGTCTTTGTGCCTTCCCGGAGCTCTGAGGAGAAGGTCTACCAGTTGATTGAACTCTTGTGTGTGGCACCCAAAGGGTAAAAGCGAAATTGCTGAACAGGGTGATGCAACTATCCCCACCCTAGCTTCCCCACTGCCCAATCTCTAGGGCAATTCTCAGCCCCAGGGAGGGAGGAGCAGGGCCTCCTGGATTTCTACGATACATGGGTCACTGCTCATGCAAAGGAAAGAGAGAGCAAAAAGGTCTACTTTGCTCAACTGGATCCAGGTTGTTTCCAGGTGAGAGGGCATAGTACGTGTGGGCAGGAAGTGACCTCCACGTTTGCCCCTGCCTCTCTGCTCAGGTGATCGTGAGAGGGAAGTAGGAAAGCCAGACATTTCAGGTCTTCTCTGGAAGGGTGGACTGGCCGGGCACAGTACTCAGCCTGGACTGGACTTGGGGCTGAGAAGAGCAAAAATGCTCAGGGTTATAAGGTGGGAAAGAGGTTCCTCAAATTTGCTGGAAAGCAGCCAGAGGCCGGAGAAAAGTCCGCACTCCTGCAACGAGAGGGAAGTGCCAAGTTTGTGCAGAGATGCCTGGCCTGCCAGTCTAAGCTTTCTTGAATACATGGGCACTTTACAAATGCCAGGGTGATTAGAAAAAAACTGTGCTTCAACTGGTCACTGAAATTGGGGTGACAGGCTTCCCGTGGTTGATGAAGAAAGGGTTTGGGGTTGACATTACTAGACCTTAAAGGACAATGTGATGTTAGCTACCAAGTGCATCACATTTGTGTTTGTGCATAACTTTTTTTTTTTTTTTGACACATAGCCCGCCTTCATGCTGTAAAAGATTTGAAGCAACTTACAAAAACACACTGGATCAGCATAAACTTGGAAGAAAAAGAAGTGAGAGCAAAGCACAAGTACAGTGAACAAAACCAGAGGACTAGAAATCCAGAAAGGACAATGGATCCAAGGCAGGCAAATGGGAGCCAGGGCACCCGTAGAATCCAGGGCCTCGGTCAGAGCAGTGGGCCTAAGCAGGCAAGGCCTGGGGAGCCAGAAGCAAAGCAGGATGTTTCCAAAGTCTGTTTTACTGAACCCTGCTTCTTCTGGTTCATTCTATTTTTTTAAAGATTTTATTTATTTATTTTTTCATCAGAGACACACACACAGAGAGAGAGAGAGAGAGAGAGAGAGGCAGAGACACAGGCAGAGCGAGAAGCAGGCTCAATGCAGGGAGCCCGACGCAGGACTCCATCCCGGGTCTCCAGGATCACGCCCTGAGCTGAAGGCAGGCGCCAAACTGCTGAGCCACCCAAGTGTCCCATTCTGGCTCATTCTAGATGTGCTAGAAATTAGCATAGATCTGTTTGCAAAGTATAGGGGGCCAGAGATTTCTACCCTGCTGCCCACTTCTGCTCTTTCTTTCCTCCAAAGAAGTAAGCATCCATCTGAGGGAGAGATTCCAGATTTCAGGGGACGTCTTGCCAGTGGGTGGGGGCAGCATGCGCCTACCAGGGGCTGCACACATGGGACCGCCTGCCAGCACCCACTGCCCCTCCTTTCTCTCTCCTTCTCTCACTTGGTGGGAGAAAGAGGCTGTTCGGCTGAGGCTTTCTGTTGGGCATAGCTGTCCTCTCACAAGGGGCGCGGTGGCCCAGACAAGGCCAGGCATGGACTGCAAGAGCCCACTGGGGTGCCCCCTGTCTCTCCTCTTCCTGCCCTTAAGCAGCAGGCAGACCCAGGCCACCACTCAGCTGGGCAATGACATAAATGTGCCAGTTTCTCTTGCTTAGAAGCACAAGGTCTTTGGCATTTCTCAGGGGTACTCCCATCAAGTTTACAAGCAAGTCCTAGTTTTCAGTATCCTGCGTTAGCCCAAATAACAATAAGCTGGAATTTTAGCTTGTATCTCCCACCATCTTGTTTTTCTCTATATTCACTAGAGAATCAATCTCCCTGAGATAACAGATCCTGGACCAAGACCATCTATGCCCATCAGAGAGTCCCTGGTCCCTAACACAGGGGTAGAGTTGTTTTCTTTCTCTTCCCTATGACCTATGGGATAAGATTCTGGCCTCCCTCCTTTCTCTGTTTTCCCACCAAACTTAGGGCAAGTAGGTGGTAATCTCTGAAGGCCAGTCAATGCTTTCTTTCTACCTGAAAAATTCCTCTCCATTTTGCTAAGCATGCTAAGATCTGGTACTTGGGATCGGGAAAGTGAACTGCAGAGTCCTGATCACAATCCAGTGCTTTGCCCCTGCTTGCCAAAGTCTACCAAACTCCCATCTTTGAACACTAATGGCATGTCCACTACTTATATGTCCAGGGAGATCAGATAACCAAGCTCATATTGGTCAAATTTCTGCAAAGATTCATTGCCCACAATTCATTCTCTGATACCAACTTTTAAGCAGTTAGAGTTTCAGGGTATGAGTACCAAAGCTGACACCCAGGCAGGAAATCAATTTCTTAGACGTATACTGGGTAACTCCCAGAATTCACAGAAAGGCCAAAGACTGGGGATAAGCAAATAAGCAGTCTGGGCAATAAAATCCCCAGCCCAGGCCACTCCACGGCCCTTGGGCACATGGTGCGTGGCCACTGATTTGGCAAATACGCTCCTTCCATTCTGGTTAGAAAGGAGGATCAGAAAGTTTGATAGAAAAGAGCATTCATTTACAGTTTTGTCTTGGGGTTATATTAACTCATCTGCCTCTTGTCATAATATCGTTCAAAGAGATCTGGATCCACCTGGACATCCCACAGAACATCACACCGATCGATTACCTTCATGACATCATGGTGATCAGACAGGACGAACAAGAGTTGGCCAGCACACCTACTAAGGAGGAATAAATTATTGACCCTCGACAACAGAGGTGACTCTCAAAAGCATTATGATGACCCTAAGAAGCCACACATCAAAATGCACATATTGTATGTTTTTCATTTATGTAAGACTTTGATACAGACGAAAAGAGTCTGTAGTATAGGAAGCACATGAGTGGTTGCCTGATGCTGGGGTGGGGGAGGAGGCTCTCTGCCAAGGATACAAGGGAACTTTCTGGAATGATGGAAATGATCTGTATCTTAATTGTAATTATGATTACATTTGCTAAAACTCATCAAGTTAAATGTACACTTAAGATGAATATGTTTTATACCTCAATAAAATTGAGCTAAAAAGGAATTATACATAATTTTAGTAAATTCTCAGTACGTATGTCATTGAAATAACAGCTGAAGTTTTCCCATTATTCCCAAGCATGTGTTGCTTAGATAAAAACATCTTTTATCTTTATTCACATCTTTTTCCAGTTTAATCATTTCTGTCCAATCTGGCATTTATGTTTCCACTCCTGCCGTTTTTTGTTTTTATTTTTCCTTTGCCTAATCTATCTCTTGGCGGGTCTAAAGGAGGAGATTCTTGGTTCCAGGCTGGGATATCCAATGTCCATGAAAGGGTTTTCCAGGGTAAGCAGAGGGCTTCACGTATGTGAGGTGTGACAGCTGGGGTCCCAATCCCTCTCACTGCCCACGTCCCTGCACTGCACAGTGCTGTGTGCTCTGGAGTGCTGGGGCACCACAGCACCCTCTCCTCAGCAGTGGGCATCACGTTGACTCCTGGGCCTCCTTCCATTACCATGGACCTCCTGAGGCTCCTAGGCTTCTATCATCCTTACAGTGGTGACCTACCAGCACCAGGGCTGGGCCTGTTGCTCTAGAATCTGCTCGACCATGCTGGTGCCTCCATAGCAAGCATGGAAGGGCTCTCATTCAAACAGGTGAACCTTGGTTTCAAGGCTTCTGAGACCCCAGAATTGTTTTTCCCATCTTTTTTTTTTTTTCCCGAGGAGCATATGGATGTCCTGGTAAGGGGTACTCATGGGTATAACACATTTGCTAATTATTGATTTAAATAAAGTTAAACAAATTTCTATGTTATGGGATTTCTCAGAGACCTTACATGCCAGTGTACATAAGGAAATCTTTAAAGGGTGTGTGGAGGGGATATATTGCTTTCCCTGAAGTGACTAGAACACTAGTGTCTTCTCTCAGTCCCGGCTCTGCCTTAGACCTGACTTCACATCCCCAGCCCTCAAATGCCTGCCTGGCCCCTGGCCACTTTCCTGCCCAGAGGTCTGCCTACCTCTGCATGACTTCAGATTATATTCAGGTTCCCTGTAATCTCAACTTTCTTAGGCAATATTTTTATCCTGACAAATTATGGGCATTTCTGAGTCCCCTCCCCTCCCCTTTTGCATGTTTTTTAAAGCTTGATGATTTCTAGTAAATTTATTCAGTCGTATAACCGTCACCACAATTCAGTATGGGAACATTTGCATCCGCACCCCCAAAAAAAGTACAGAATAAGGACAAGTCCTGAGGAAGCAGAAGTGAGAAGGGAAACACACAGATAGTAGACTCCCAGTACAGCTCCTGTGGCCCTTGGGGCTGGACCCTTATGCCTCCTCCCCTCTGCTCACCCCTCCCCGGGCTGGTCTGGATGGCAGCGCCCCCACCTCCCCCAAACACCCCAGGAACCTCACAAGTGTCTGGACGGAGATGGAGGGAGGCTCATGCACGGTCTTCAGCTTCCTGCACGAAGTGCTCCAAATACTTTCACTTTTCTTTTCTCCGGAAGCCTGGCCCTCACTGCATGTGGCAAAGCACAGACTTCCTGTTTCACCCACTGGCATCTCCCTGCTGTTTTCTCCGTCTTCCAAGAGTGATCCCAGGGCCCAGCCCCTGGACTGGTGAAAGGGGAAGGAGCAGATGGCAGACCTAGCATCCAGGTGGGTTTTTGTCTCAGCTGCTTTATTCTTCATTTTTTTGGTGGTTGGGCTCTGATAGTTCATTTCCTGGCAGCAGCTACAGGGTGGAACTCAACTATTGAAACTGTGAGCCTTTCTCTTTGTAAAATATTGTCTTCCAAAGATAGAGAGGCATGTGGGATTTAACCAGAGACTCTGAGAAAGGGGGACAGACGTGGGAGTGGTGGAGGGAGCAGAGACACAGCTCAACTCTTTTTTCCCTAAATTTTAGCCCACTGTTGTGAATAGAACCGGATTTGCTCTCTACGTCCTCTTCCGTGCTCTGTGATTTACACTCGGCCCCAAATGGGCAATTAATTCAATTATTATCCATTGCCCAAGTGACTAGCAGTAGTTGGTGGAAAAGAGACAATAGGGAGAGAACATTTAATTTCCTCTCTAGTGAACTTTTTATATATTTTTCTTAAGCACATTTATAATTGCTTCCTTGAAATAAATTCCTAGAAGTGAAATTTGGGACTCAAGGAAATACATACTGTAGAACATTTGACCTTGATTGTTAAATTAGCCTCCAGAACATTTGGACCTGTTTATAATCTCACCAGGAACATCTCTGATTATTGCTTTCATTCTTTATGTCGGACAATTTGATAGGTAAACATTATTAAGTTATCTTCTTCTGTGCTGTTCCAACTACTAGTGAATTGCCATGTTTTTTATATATTTATTGCACACTTGACCTAATTGCTTATTGTCTTTCTTTCTTTCTTTCTTTCTTTCTTTCTTTCTTTCTTTCTTTCTTTCTTTCTTTCTTTCTGAAAAATTTCCTACATGGATGTTTGTCTTTTGCTTATCCGTTTTTAAGACTTCTTTACGTGATAAAAATCTGAACACTCGCATATGAGACCCAATATCATGCACTAGTAAAAAATGGGGCTTTAGTCTGAAAAGCTCTGCTTTGCCAACCTTGGGCTAGTTACTTAACCTCTCTGGGTCTTGCTTTCATTGTTAAGAATCATAACAGATGAAGAATAAGGAACCTGGTGGATATTATGTTCTGAATGCTGTTGTATAATTAATCATCCTAAATGTAACCCCCAGGGCCACTTCCTCCTCTTACCATGTGTTCACTCTGGCTTTCTCGGGCTCTGTGCTGATGTTTGCAGTATTCTTCTCTGTATCATGGATTCTATGTCATGGATGCTAGATTTCTCTTCCACCTGTTCTCAATCTTCCAGGATTTCTTCACTAGTATAATAAAATCCCTTATGGCATCTTTTCTTTTCCAGTACTGTTATGGTTTATCCTATTTTTACAATATGTTTATTTTTTACTGTCAAAGGATGTGGGAATGAGTAGGAAGAGGAGGGTTGCTCAATTTACCACTGCGATTAGTCCTAGAAACAGTCATTAATTATAGCTTAATTTTCAATCTTACACAAAATGAAGTTGAAAAAATGAGATCTCTGTTTTTTTAAAAAAAAAATCACTGAGTGATTGAACTTTTTGTTAGCATTTCTCTTGACAATTTGTCAGGAATGTCATCTGAAGTTTTATGCCTATTATGACTTATTGATATTTTCTCCTGGCCTATCAATGGCTAATTTTTATGTGTCACATGAGCACGGGAATGGCGCATGTCTATTCTAGAGATATGAAATCGATACATATAATAAATCAGTTAAGTTACCTTTACTAGTGGTGTCTTTCACATCTCTCATGTCTGTTTATGTTTGGCCTACTTGTGTGTCAAAGATTGTAGGTGGTTTACTAAAGTTTCTAAATATCAATTTTCCTCTTACTACTCATTATTGGGTGGTTCCTCTTTATAAGCTTTGCTGGTGTCTGCCTTAAGCTGACACCCAGGCAATCTTAATTCAGTCAACATAGCTATGGACCATAGAACTTATGACCAAAAAAAAAAAAACAAACAAACAGACAAAAAAACTTATGACCATAAAGGGCATACTTGTGAGATTTAGGGCAAGTTAGTAAACATCCCTATGTCTCAGTCTCCTCAACATAATGGGTACAATCATAGTAACCATCTTGCAAGGGTTTTGTGAAGATCAAATAAGTTACTGCATGTGAAACCCTTAGAACAAAGTCTAGTACATAGGAAGTACTCAATAAACATTAACTATTTTTAATATGTTTACCAGCAGCCCCTTTGGGATTTTGGCATTATATTGCTGGTCATTTTCTGCCTCCATGATTGCTGGGCATTGTCATTACCTCTTATGCCCATGCGCCTTTGAGGCGGGCATTGCTTTGCAGACTGCTAAGATTTGCTTTTGGGACCAGGATGCTGGTCTGAAGATACCCATTGAGTGCAAAAAGCAGGTTCCCAAGTTCCCAGAGTCTTCCCTCTCTTCTCATGTCTTTTTCATAGGATGCCCACCTTGACCAAGGCCATAGAAGAGACTCTTCACCAGCACTTTGTATACCAGAAGCTAGAGATTGCCTATGCCATCTACAAGCCATTTCCCTTCCTCGAAGGCTTCCGAGATAATTCTATCATCACTGAGACAATGTACAGGGTGAGTCACGCTGCCTGCTTTCCCATGGCAGCCTAGTCCCACCAAGAAGTCCCAATTATTGAAGTTTCAAACTACAAATGTCTAGTGCTTCTGGAGCTTGGAAGCCTAGTCCAAAATGTTCATTATCAGGGAAAAACAGGGTCACGGGGGCTGCCATACAGATGATCTCAACATAGGTGGCTTAAAACAAAAGAAATTTATCACCTCACAGTTTTGGAAGCCAGAAGTACAAAATCAAGGTGTTGGCAGGGTTGGTTCCTTCTAGAGGCTCTGACAGAGAATCCATTTTTTGACTCTCCCACCTTCTGGTGGTACCAGCAATTCTTTGTGTTCCTTGGCTGGTAGAAAAATCACTTAACCACTATTTTAATCTCTACATCTGATCTTTTCCTTTCCTTGTCTTTTCCCCTTCTCTTCTTTTATAAGGACATTTGTCACTGTGATTTAGAGCCCACCTTCATCCAGGATAATCTCATCTCAAGATCTTAAATTAATTATATCTGCAAAGATCCTTTTTCCAAGTAAGGTCACATTTACAGGTTTCTTTTTTTTTTTTTTTTTTTTTTTTTTTTTTTTTTTTTAAATTTTTATTTATTTATGATAGTTAGAGAGAGAGAGGCAGAGACACAGGCAGAGGGAGAAGCAGGCTCCATGCACCGGGAGCCCGACGTGGGATTCGATCCCGGGTCTTCAGGATCGCGCCCTGGGCCAAAGGCAGGCGCCAAACCGCTGCGCCACCCAGGGATCCCACATTTACAGGTTTCAAGTGGACATAACTTTTGGAAGAGTGACACCATTCAACTCACAAGGCATTCAACCCTCCCAATTCCTAAGAGCTTCTTGGGCAAAGTTCATTCAGATGTGAAGCAAGACAGACATTGGAAAATATGGCTACATGGACAAAAAAT
Organism: Canis lupus familiaris; assembly: GCF_011100685.1. Taxonomy (NCBI): domain Eukaryota; kingdom Metazoa; phylum Chordata; class Mammalia; order Carnivora; family Canidae; genus Canis; species Canis lupus. The sequence continues at coordinate 42,639,293 of NC_049246.1, read as the reverse complement.
GACATTCTTTTCATAATTTGGGAGGTTTTGTGCATTTCCTGAGCCCCAGGCTTAGGGAAGTACAATGGTTCAACAATCTTCTCCCCATCTTGGCCTGGTTGGCTCCAATCCCTTTTCAGGTCACAGCCCAGATGTCAATCCTCAGAGAGGCTTCCTTAACCCACTCACTCATCTAACCAATTTCTCAAAGAAATCTGTGCTTTCCTCTCATAACACTTCTCTCAATAGCAACCGGGCATTCTTTACTTTGTGCTTATTATTTAATGCCCATCTTCTCCTCCTGACAGTGTCTCTCCCTCAGTATGGATAGCACCATGTTGGTCTTATCCATTTCTATGTACCTAAGGACTAGCCTAGTAGGCGCTCAGTAACTATTATGCAGTCAATTCTCTCCTGCCGTGTTTCTCCTTTAGGCCAAGCTCTCATGAAGAGGAGTTCTCTGGCTGATTTCCCTGTGGCTAGAAGCCATTCAGGTCATCACCAGTCCGAGAGAGTGAACAGAGGTTAACAAGCAATCAGCAGAATTGCCACTTGCGACCAACTAATTGGTTGCATTGCTACAGAGTTCTGCCCAGAGTCTTAGAGAATTTGCACAGTAGCAGCCTTTGACTCTCCTTTACTTCCCTAAAATTTCTCTCTTCTCTCAAATGTACCTAAAATAAGGTTCACAAAGCAGACGTATTTTAAAGAAGGCTAAGTTATTTATTCCTATGACTAACAATCCAAATATATGTGAAGTTCCAAAAGTAAACATGTGGAACTGTGATTTCTCTATGTTAGAGTTTGTATATTTGTATTAAATTTCTTCTTAAAAGAACAAAATATCATTCTTACAACTTAGAGAACAACAGATGTGTAAAAAACTTCCATTCCATTTTATAGCCATTTATAATAATCCTGATTCCATTTTTTAAGGAATCCATGGAAGCCTATAGAAATAAGGTCCCCATACCCAGAGTGGTATACAACATCCTCACTCACCTGGAGAAGACCTTCAACCTGTCATTTCTGGAGATATTGTTCAGCCAAATTAACCTGTATGAGTACCCCAACCTGAAGACAATTCTCAAGGGCTTCAAAAATGGTACGAGGCTTCTTGAATATCTTTTGGGCTATAAAAGCATGCCGGAAGCTGCTGTGCTCAAAGTTTGGGTTGGCTTTCAGCCCCGTAGAATTATGAACTTCAAGTGTCCAGTTCTCTGGGAAGATAAGGAGTGTACTCTCTCATGGGTGCACCAGGAAGAGCAGCCTCTGGCTCCAGTTCTCTAAGAGGAGTTTCTAGAGGACACATTTCTGTCTTACCTGTTCTATGAAGTGAGGGAAGGTTGTACTCTTTACCCCACTGGACAGTCTCTAGGGAAATGCAGTTGCAGATACTCAGTCTGGTAGAAGGATAAGGAGAGCCAGAGGGGAAGAGAAATGAATAGGGATGGATAATAAGTATCTTTTTTTTTTGAGTACTTACTATGTACTAGGCATCATCTCAAGCACTTTCTATTATTATCTCATCTTTAAAACAATCCTGTGAAGTCGGTATTATCCCCATCCGACATATGAAGAAATCAAAGCTCAGAATATCTTTCCTGAAGTTCCTTGTCTGTTAAGAGCAGAGCCAGCTGCCCTACTTGGGTTTCCCAACCCCAGGTCCTGAGTTTTCCATCCCTCTTTTAAACAAAGACTGGTGGAAGGGAGAGTGTAAAGCTGGAGGACAAAAAAAAAAAAAAAAAGCTGGAGTACAGAGGAGAGGGAGCTTAAGACAGAGAGAAGGTATAAGAAGGAAGCAGAGCTTGAAGTGCATTGGGGAATAAAAACGAGCTGGATAAATAAAGAGCAGGAGAGAGAGAGCAAGCACAGAGCCGGGAAGGAAGAAGCCAGGGCAAAAAGAAGAGGTGATGCAATCACTTTAGGTTTAAGGACACACACTTTGGCTGAGGCACATGGTTCACATATTTAAGAACAACAGGAAGAGGACCAGTAGATCACATTGCACTGTGACATTTTGTTAATGGGGTCACCACTGTTGATGGCAAGAGTTGCCTACCCCCCAAAATAAATGACTTCTTGAGCTAAAGGGGCAGCAAAAGAGAAAAGCGCCCTTCCAGGCAGGCACAGGTGCACTTGAGCCCGTGCTCCTGGCAGCATCAGGGGGGCACAGGGAGGACTGTGCTCTCAGAGGCCACACTGAGTCAATGGGAGAGCCAGAGGCACCATAAACAGCAGTGCCCCGCCCTAGCCCAGCTGGTGCATCCTTCTGGATCTGCAGCCCTCTGTTTTTGTCATAGGCCCCGCTCCAAAATCTCACCTTATTTTCCTTTTTCTGTTCCCTGATTAAGAAAACTTCTGAAATAAATGATAGAGAAGAATCCCAAGAGAAACCCGGCCTTGGAAGGAATGACATGTAGGAAGCCAAAGGGCCTGGAGTATTGAGGATGGAGAGGAAGTTTGGTGTGGCCCATCACAGGTTGCAAGGCAGGAAGACACAGAAGCTCGTTCTGCAGAAATGAGCAGAAACCAGAGTAGAAAGGATGCAGCTTGTGAAGGAATTTCTATTTCATCTTATTTGCTACAGGGAGGTGTGATGTGTTTATTTATTAAAACAGGAACATGTGTTGACATTATAATATTATACAACATTGTCTAAATTCTGAAACCAAAATTTAAGAAAAGCTAAAGAAGATGAAATCCCTGAGTACGAAGTCAAACTCAGCTTTATGTGTGAAACGACTTTGGTATTAAATCAGAGTCGAATGCCCAGATTAAATACATAGACTGGAAGGAGCCACTAAAGGATGATGCTGGTGAGGAACCTGTTCTCCACACCTGGAGGAGAGGGGGAGGAGGAAGATGGATTACTGCATGCCCCTGACCCTTTGGAGGTCCCCCACAAAGAAATTCCCTAATAATTCTGAGTATCCAGGGTGTTGACGTGTGTTCCTTCACCAATTGCAGCTGTCATTTCCTACCGACAACGGAACAGAACTGTGCCCACCCTCCTTGAAGCCCCAGCCTACCCAGCAGAAGGGCGCTCCCTCCAGACACTGCTGCCGTTGCTGCCACCCCAACACCCACCCCATGCACCCAGTGTCAGTGAGCCCAGCGCGTCCACACAGCACAGAGCTGAGATCTTGGGCGAACCATCCAGCCCTTCTGGCCCTGCCGTGGCTCTCCCCAGAGCCACCCAGGAAAGAAGGATCACTCCAGGTGAGGACCACACCTTGTCCATCACCTGTGCCTCCCCTGCATAGGGTACCTTGGTCATATCTAGAAGCCTAGGGTTCCACCTTTTTGTTAAACTGGTCCATCCCATGTGCCCACCTACCACACACAGCCTTTTCCAAGAAGGACGATGGGCACTGCCGGGGGCTTGAGGAAAGCCTAGAGGCCAAACACCTGCTTCCCACCCCTGGAACAGCCCAACTCTCCACCCTGAGGCCTCTGTGTTTCTGTGCTAGGTGTTTTTACCATTTGCTTTCCTCCCTGACACTCTGTTCCTGTACCCTGTAATGATTTTTCTTCCTCTCTTCAATGACCAATGACAACTTAACATCCCAAATAAATGAAGACGAAGACTCACAAGAGATCCCCAGCACGCCCCCTGACACTGTGCAAGGTAATATTGCTTGGGGATGATTTAGTTCAGTTCAAAGTGGGTATGAGGGGCAAACATGCACCTGCCAACCCCAAGGCTTGTGGTAAGATCCCAGGGAGAAAGAATTGGGTGTGACAAAGAAAAAGAAACGGAGGGACAGATGCACCAATTCAGCACAGGATTACCTATCAGGGATGCCTCCACAACCAGTTTGATGCTTGATGTCCAGCTCATAACAGTGTTCTGAGTGGACACATCACTTGTGCAATACATCCCTCTTTGACCACTACTCAATCATTCACCCTCTGATTACAGGGGCCTTTCAGTTTCAATCACATTCATTTTTATGGGGTTTGGATTCTAATTATAATGTTATTGAAATTATTAGAAAAGATGATTAAACATTGAAAGATCTGCTGATTGAAAGATCTGATAAAACGCTGAAAGATTTGGCTTCCAAAGTTGTGTTTCTTATTTCCCCCCAACTATCATTATTAAGGACTTTTGATTACATTAAATATAACCATGGAGCATTATTGGGCACTGTCAAAAATGGCATCGTGAATTCTGAGCTCTCCAATACTGAGGCATAAAGGGCCCCCCATGGACCAAATGTTTTCTTCCTTCCTCTAATACACACCATCCAAATAAGATGGACATAATCATGAAGCCAATAACAATGGAAGATCCCTTCTTCTAGATTACCAAAAGAAAGAATGAATTAAATTCATTCATTGTATCCTACACTGTATCCTACAACTGAAACTAGTATAACACTGTATATTAACTACATTAGAATTTAAAAAAAAATTTTTTTAGGGCAACCTGGGTGACTTGGCAGTTTAGTACTGCCTTTGGCCCGGGGCGTGATCCTGGAGACCTGGGATCGAGTCCCACGTCGGGCTCCCTGCATGGAGCCTGCTTCTCCCTCTGCCTGTGTCTCTGCCTCTCTCTGTGTGTCTCTCATGAATAAATAAATAAAATCTTTAAAAAAAATTTTTAATAATAAAATAGAAAAAAATTAGTAAGCAGCTAGTTGAAGTTGAAAGGAAATAACCCTTGACTCTCCCCATCTATCCCAACCTTACCAGGCTTTGGTGTTCAGTGGGCCCCATTGTTTTTCGTGGCTGGAACAGATTGTTCTGTTCCTCCTCCCTCTGGTCCCTGTTTGCTAATCCTGGGATCTGAAATTCCTCTTCTTCCTCTGCTCAATGTCTGGTAATAATCTGAGCTCCCAAACAAAAGATAAAGAAATGCTCAAAGAGATGCCCACCAGGCCCTGTGTCAGGTAATTTCGATGTGGACAACTACAGTCTGCCTTACTTTCCATGTCTACCGAGAGGAGAGGCCATTCAGGTCTCCCTGAGACAGGGTTCTCCTTGCTGCTCTGGACCACCCTCTTCACCCAGCTCCCAGCTGTCCACTCAGCCCCCCGGGAGCTTGGACAGGCAGGAGATCCTAGGAAGGACAAGGGAGATGAGTCTGGGAAAGGTAGACTCAGAGCAAGAGCACAGAAGATGAGGGTCAGAAGCCCCACTAGTACCCAGTGGGCCTGGGCTGCAAACATCACTAGGAGATCTGCTAAGCAAGAGCTTTCACCGCCATGAGGGCATGTGACAGGAAAGGACACAGGACTGAGGCGGAGCAGGACTGCATAACTCACCCGTGCAACCTGAGGTCACTGCAAGAAGGTAAAGTTCAAAACTGCTCCATCCAAATGCAGAGCAAACAAAAACACACTGTGTGGCCCTGACACTGAACTGGCAACCCAGACGTGGATGGTTCTTTTTCCCAGCCCTCACCCTGACTCTGGGCAAATTTCACCTTCAACCCTAGTCATTTCTGTATCGTTTCGATTTGTGAGAGTTGATATGATTCAAATAATTTGAAATGCAACAATTATTTCAAATGTCTAATGACCGCTTGCCATCTGCCTCAATGACCTACTCTTAAGCAGACCAAAATTTGAGATAGGTCACATGGCACCGTATAAGCAGGAAGAAGGTGCCAGTCTTACTTGAGATTTATTATGGCCTCCAACCCTTCTGTTCTTGGGGCACCAAAAACTAGAACTTTGTATTTATCTGCTATTAACACGTGGTAGCAAGTAGAGGTTAGCTCCTGCTTTCTCAGTTCTTGTACACAGAAATACATACGGCTCTTAGCTTCCTTCACTATTTTTCAAAGTGAAGTAATGACAAAGGGAGCGGTTCAAAAATATCCATTCACAGACCTCTAAGCAGTAGCGTGTATTTTTCATATGACGAAGACGTTCCCTTTCGTTGAAGCCACCAGAATTCAAGGTCAGCACTCACACTGCTCAGAGCCTCATTCCTTGCATGAGGGTTGCTAAGAGCCCTTGTTCCTCCCTTCAAGTGAGCAAGAGGAACCTTTTGAAACAGGACAAACTGAGCCCTCCTCTGCAGGGCAGTTGCTCCCTGATTCACTGGGATAGCCACACAGGTAACTGATGACAAACTGATCAAATCAAGGCAGGGCCAGGAGCTCCAGGGGTTGGCAGCTCCCTAGCCTTAGCACCCCCCTGCTCTCCCCTCAGCTCCCTCGGGACTTTTCCTTCAGCCTGTTCCAAGCTCTGAACCAAATTCTCTTTTGTTAGTGATAAGAGATGACTCTCCTGAACCAAATGACCCCAAAGAGCTCCAGGAGGCATCCAGCACACCTCCCAACAAGAAAGGTAAGGAAGGATTGCCTTTCTCCCATAGACGTCGGGAGCAGGAATTTGGAGCTGTTTTCTGCTTTTCTGATCATATTTTGCCGGGAGCACCCACCATGGGATTGTAGTCATGAGGCTCTTGACAGCTTGTTTCTTCAGTTCCCACTCACTGCATCTCTCTTGATGGTCTCCATGAAGAGACCATCTCCATGAAGATTCTAGGGAAACAAGAAGGCGTTGAGGGCCATTGAAATATGTACTTGTTGCAATTGTCTGCTCTGAAATCACCAAGGTCTCCTTCACCCACAACTTCTTGGAGGGTTAGTCGTACCACTTTAACTGAAAGCTGGTTCCCTGAGAGGACACTGCTTCGTCTTAAGACGGGGCTGCAGACTCTGCTATCACTCATGGCGAAAGGCAGGGTGGATATCTACCACTTGCTACCCAGCCAGCCTCTTGTTCCTTCATCCTCTACTTTGAGGCTTAACCATTCAAATGAAAGATTCCCTCCCTCTTCATCACTATCATCCCAGACTTGCCCCCAATTCCTCAGCAGACCTCAAGGCTGATATAGAATTTTTCTGCCAGCGCAAGTCTTGCCACCATCCTGGACACCTTCGACATACCCAGGGATGCTTCCCTGGATCTTTCCCAGTGACTTTTTCCTGCACTGATTCTTGACCTTCTGCACTCAAAGGCAACGCATCAACCTTCTATTTGCTGAAGTCTGGCTTAACTTCCCAATAATTAACTAATTAATTATTTAAAAGTTAATTCAAGGGGTACCTGGGAGGCTCAGTCAGTTAAGCCTCTGACTCTTGATTTTGGCTCAGGTCATGATCTCGGGCAGTGGGATCAAGGCCCTCGTTGGGCTGCACACTGGGTCCAGAGCCTGTTTGTCCCTCTCTCTCTGCTCCTCTCTTAGCTTTCACATGCATTCTCTCTCTCTCTCTCTCTCTCTCAAATAAATAAATAAATAAATAAATAAATAAATAAATAAATGTTAAAAGTTAATTTGAAAGTATCCCTGCCTGATTTCTTCCTTACAATTTGTTCTCTCTGGAGCTGTCCTTCAACCTCACTTGGATAACCAGTCCATTGGCTTTCCTCTTGTCTGGTCCATTATATGCCTCTCTTCATGCCCCACCATAACAGGTTAGAGTCCACAAACCATCGCTTCAGTAACCTCTTGCTGACACACTAATCTGCCTTCCTCTTTCTGTCTTTTCCTAGAACCCTCTGGCAGGTCTTGGAGGGATCTGTTATCTGCTTTCTGCACACTGCGTCTGAAGGCAGGCCCTGCTGGGGAGAGCCACACAGCAGGGCAGAGTACATAGGCTGTGTCTTCATGAGTTCCAAGTAAATGATCCTCCCACACTGCATGACAATTCCACAATGATCCTTTCCAACCCTGAGCTTTTTCTTCAAAATGCTGACCTCCCCCCTCCACAGCACTTCCCTTTTCTTGACAGATTACTTTTCCTCTTACTTCCTAGAAAGGCATCAGATAGGAATCCCCTCAGTTCCTGCTACCAACCTGCAAACTCCAACTGTATCTGTCCCCTCCTGTCCGGTGCCCTCTTTCTCTCTATGGCAATCCTTCCACCTCACCTAATGGTGTCCATGATCCCTTCTCTCTCCTGAGAATTCAGCATTTCCGTGTCACAGGATCTGCATTCAGCCACTGCCCGAGCCTGCCATAGCTCATAAAAGGAGCCTCCTCTTGATCTTCAGCTCATTTTATCTGCTTCCATAGCTCTCTCTTCCATTTCACAACCAAACTGCTAGCAATGAGTTAACTAAACTCGTTGTCCCCATCTCGTCATGTGCCTCTCTCCTCTACCACATTAGAATTTCTTCTCCCTCATTACTCCATGAAGTAGCATCACATAAAGTCACCAGTGACCGCCTTGCCACTGTGGTCTGAAGACCAAAATTGAAAGCTGAAATTTGTTAAAATATAAAGTTGGCAGATCTATGTTTGTAGCCATGGAAAGATGATCTGTACTCTTTCTTTCTTAGGAAAGAAAAGAAAAAGAAGTATCTGGTCAACTTCAAAAAAGAGACGCCAGACAAAAAGCCTCCCAAAAGGTAAGACAAGAGAACAAAAGGAGGTCAGAGACTGCAGACCGCTCATGCTTGTAAGTCAAGGTGTGGGAAGTTGGATTTTATTGTAATGAAATGAGGAGACATCGAAAAGGTCTAATCAATGAAATGGCATGATCTCACTTTACATTTGACAAGAACAGTTGTGGGGCTGGGTAAAGAATAAATTGGAAACAGAATAGAATGGAAGCAGGGCAACCATTGTGAGGGTTCAACTTGCCACTCAAGTTGACAGAACTCTGCTTTCAGATCTGGCAGTGGAAACAGAAAGAGGAGAGCCAGCTCAAGACCAACTTGGAGGTAGCATTGACAGGCCTCGATAAATTGGAAGCTGGGGAGGAGAGAGAAGTTAAGTCTTGCTCTTCAGTGTCTGGCTTGAATGGCTGGGTGAATGGTGGCATACGTTGCTTAGAGAAGATGCAAATAATTGGGGGGAATCTTTAAGTTTTCCATTTTTGACTGCCCATTTCAAGATTTGCGCTAGCTGTTTATGCCCTTGTGCCATGCCAGGTGGAGCTTTGTCAAAAACTGTGAAGTGTCTGACATGGTGCCCCACTTGCATAGGCACATTCTTTACATATAGGACCACTGCATATGGGTCAGGGGAGAGAATTCCTTATTGATACTCATCACCAGCTCAACAGCCAGAGTAACACCACAGCATCGACCCACCACATGCAGACCCATGGGCATGAGGAGAGAGCTGATGAAATCGCTCCAGGAGGCAAATGATATCCCATAGACAAGGGACAGGGAATGATGGATTTTTCTGTTCACAGATGGAACAGGGGCAGCCATCCTCTTTCCCTCCTGAAAGGAGAAAAAAAAAATTGCTGCTTTGAGATAAGATTGAAACAATTCTGGGTCCTAACCCTAATTTTTTGAAATTTAAATGCCTCTTTCTAAGAGGCAGAGAAAGTCCAGGTGTCTCCAGCTTTTACTAAAGATGTTTCCAAGTTCTGGGCTTCGTCCCCTTTGATGTATAAATACCCCGTGGAGGGAGGGCTCCAGTCCTGGTACTTTGGGACTTAACCTAGGAAGCAAGCCCTCCTGTAGGCATTTAGCAATCTCAGGAGATGAGAAGTTTTATTATTCTTTTGGATCAGATGGCAATTTACTAGCTACAGATCTCATTCTCATGGTATGTGAAAAGCGGAATGTTTCTAGGGAAATGAAAGCAAGCATTCCCTATTTTTATTCTGTATACATTTCCACGTCTCAAGAGGCTAGGGCTTTTTACAGAAGCACAGAGAAATCAAGGGAGTTTAGTTTCCTCACAGTCTGCCAATCTGGCACTCAATTAAAAAAAAATCAGATCCAAAAATATAAGGCCTTGGCAAACTGAAGGCATCCAGGTCTGTGGGAAAGAGAACCCTAACCCTGACAACCCCCCAGCTCAGGCAACGCAAGTCCTCTCTGTTCCAGCCTCTCACTCCATCTCGGGGCCCCTCAATCCTTCTATATCCGATATCTTGCACTCTCCCTACTAGAGGCACCCAGGGACACTTGGGTCCCTCCTTATCCACCCATAGGCCCTCAGAAAGCTGGAAAGGTACTTGGAAACCTTCTTCCAGTGCCAAAACAGACCACTTGGCTTTTTTTTTTTTTTAAGATTTTGTTTATTTATTCATGAGATACAGAGAGAGAGGCAGAGACAGAAGCAGGCAGAGGGAGAAGCAGGCTCATGCAGGGAGCCCAACATGGGACTCGATTCTGGGTCTCCAGGATCACGCCCTGGGTTGAAGATGGTGCTAAACCGCTGAGCCACCCGGGTTGCCCCCCTTGGCCATTCTTACTCGATGTGGCCACCTCCAGGACCAATACCACAGGGCCCAGGAAAGAAATCCCACTGCTCTGGAGGTCTGGTTAATTGCAACAGGTTGAACAGGCGTGAGAGCAGGTGGTGAGTCCAAGAGAGAAAGAAAGGTGCACACGAGAAAAAGTATACAATTGCAGACACATAGCAAGAGAAAAACAAGGCACAGGGGCACAGAGATCTCAAGTGAGGGCTGGAGGCATGGGAGGGAGAGGAGGAGCTTTACTGGGTGCCCCCCATGGAAACCATTCACAAATCACTATTTGGCCCAGGGAAAGCCTCACCTGGGCCCAGAATCCAAGAGAAGCTCCAAGTGGTGGATCAGACAACTCAAAGGAAGGGCGATTCAACCAAGAAGTCAAACTTGACTACAAGGGTCCAAAAGGCAAGCATTGAATGTGCCCAAACCTCTGGACCAGAAGGTAAGAGAGTCCGCCCTTTATGCTCAGTGTGGGAGGGTCTCGCACGCAGCAGGCACAGCACTAGGTGGATGTGTAAAGGTAATAGTAGAAGGAGGGAGAAGTGCAGAGAAAGATGGTGAGGTGTGTGTGACAAGAGAGAGCAAAGATCTGCTGCACTTGAGATTTTGTGCAGAAACAGCTCCAGCCACAGGGTACGGGTGACCTCAGTCAGCGGTGGCCTAAGGCAGCAGCTCTTAAAGTTCTTGGTCTGCAGACTTCTTTACACTCTTAAAAATTATGGAGGACCCTAAAGACTTTTTGATTATGTTGTTTATATTTACCAATATGTACTGCATCAGAAATTAAAACCAATCATTGAAAAATATTTGTGTTAATTCATTTATAAGTAACAGTGATACACCAACTACCTGTTAACATAAATAACATCTTTTATGAAAAATAAATATATTTTCCAAACACAAAGATTGGTGAGAGGACTGACACTATTTTACATTTTTACAAATGTCTTAATGTCTAGCGGAGTCAAAGACAGCTGGATTCGTAGAGGTGCTTCTCTGTTTGACCGGTTGGGATACATTGCTTTGCTTCGTGAGGATCTGTAGTGTGAAAGGGTGGAGTGTTTTTGCCGTTTTTTGAGATATCTGTGTATGCTTATCTTTGATATTATACCCAAAGTCAAGAAGGGTTGGTTTCTTAAACGTTAGTTGTGAGGTGGCATCTGAAACCACATCAATGAACTTTTATAATCAGTTGCAATGCAATGCATTATGCTGTCTTGCATTTTAAAAGGATTTTCTATTTATGCAGGATTTTATAATATCTTGGACATTTGGAAAATAGTGGTTCACTGACTTATACAGTGAGCTTGTAGCTCAATCACACAAGTATTTTTCTTGAGACATTCGTGCTTCAAGATGTAGCTAAGTGCTTCATACGGACTTCCCAGTTTTTCACATAGATCATTAAAAAGAGATGTACTCAAGGGTAGAAATGTAATAAAGTTAATCATTGTAATTGGTTCATCAAGAACATTCTTTTTTTTTTTTTTTGGTAGAGATTTATTTATTTATTCATGAGAGACAAAGAGAGAGAGGCAGAGACACAGGCAGAGGGAGAAGCAGGCTCCCTGCAGAGAGCCCGATGTGGGACTTGAGCCGGGACCCCGGGATCACCACCTAAGCCAAAAGCAGCCACTCAACCGCTGAGCCACCCAGGCATCCCCATCAAGAACATTCTTAAGTGAAACTGACCTTTTCTTTTCTTTTTTTATCTTTTCTTTTTTTTATTTATTTATTTTTTTCCTTTTCTTTTTTTTTTTAATGGTCTGTTGTAGGGAAGACTGCATAAGGTTTAGGGACACTTGCTTTAATTTATACTATGGCACCAGCAGCTTTACCTGCCAAAGCTCTTGCTCCATGTGAGCACATGTCAACATATGAAAGGCAAAGAACGTCTTAGTAAGGAACCGATTTTGACCTCAGAGATCTCCTGAAAGGGTTTCTGGGATGCCCTAGGGATTCACGACCCCACTTTGAGCCTCTGGTCCCAGGACGCAGATGACTGCCCTTCGCTGGATATCTCCATTGGCAGAGGACACTCTGCTGCCCAGCCTTGCTCTATTCCTCCCCAGAGTGGCAGACAGACCCAGTAGTAGAGTCATTCTCAGGAAGGGTTATGGAGACTCAAGCAAGACCTGGAACCTCCAGCCTTCACCAAAAATGTCTGTCCTGGGACCTCAGGACACTCCTAGGAACTTTCCAGGGCCATTTTCTGAGACCTGAAAGAAATGTCTTTCTTTCTTTCTTTCTTTCTTTCTTTCTTTCTTTCTTTCTTTCTTTCTTTCTTTCTTTCTTTCTTTCTTTCTTTCTTTCTTTCTTCTTTTTCAGAAATCAGTGATGACTATTCAGAAACAAATGAAGAAAAGAGACCCCAGGAGCCGCCCGGCACACCACTAAGCATCCTGCATGGTAAAGATGAGGGATTGCAAGTCTCAAAGTGCAGTCTTCAGGAGCCCAAATTCAGAGCTTTTTGATTCTAAACCAACCCTTTTTCCATTATCACTGCCCTAAGGAGCCCTCTTGGATATTTTTTCCTAACCATGAACACAATCTATGATATTTTAATACCACAAATATATTATATACCCATTTATGTTTGGATAGATAGATAATTATCTTGAGGAGGAATAAATATCTGCCTATCTATATACTTCATACATAAAAAGAGTAAGATTCCCCACCCTAATCTCCAAACTAATTTTTTCTACCTTGAGACAATACCACTACTGCTGAATGTATTCTATTTTTTTTAAATAATAAATTTATTTTTTATTGGTGTTAATTTGCCAACATACAGAATAACACCCAGTGCTCATCCCGTCAAGTGCTCCCCTCAGTGCCCATCACCCAGTCACCCCCACCCCCCGCCCTCCTCCCCTTCCACCACCCCTAGTTCGTTTCCCAGGGTTAGGAGTCTTCATGTTCTGTCTCCCTTTCTGATATTTCCTACCCATGTCTTCTCCCTTCCCTTATATTCCCTTTCACTATTATTTATATTCCCCAAATGAATGAGACCATATAATGTCTGTCCTTCTTCGACTGACTTACTTCACTCAGCATAATACCCTCCAGTTCCATCCACGTTGAAGCAAATGGTGGGTATTTGTCGTTTCTAATGGCTGAGGAATATTCCATTGTATACATAAACCACATCTTCTTTATCCTGCTGAATATATTCTAAATACTTCATGGTACTCTATTGAAAGTGTTCAAGCCATGGAACAAAATTTTTCCAAAGACCCAAATTTCCATGTTCCTCACTTACCCTTTCTGAGAGAATTGGGAAGAGAACAGCTCATCAGAAACACAAATATAATACTACAACCGAGCAGTTGCCACTGATGTCATTGTGGGCATGTGCTGACAAGTGGTGAGGTGAATCCACCCTCACAATTACTACGCCACAGTGCACATTTGCTATCACTATCCTCAGGGGGAAAGAAAATATGAACATTCTTCTGTTTGTTGGCGATGTTCACAAATTCACAGAATGCAACTCTCAAATGGCAAGTATTTATTGTCAGAAAGAATGGGTTGAATTTGACCCTCTTAAGGTACAAATAATCAATTTAACAGTTTCTCCCACATTGCACTAACTTATATAGTAATATTGCAAATTTTCTCATGGATATTTTCATTTTATTTTTACAACAATCCTTAGAGAATGTTGAATAATGAATTCCAATTTTATAGATGAGACTGAGGCATGTAAAGGATGAGTGGGTTTTTCCAAGATTGTGGATAAACGATGATGGCATAGGATGAGATGAGTGCCATGGCCCCCTAGAACTCTCTTCAAGCCCCATCATTCCCCATTATAAAGGAAAGGATTGAAATAATACTGACAAAGCTTTGTCAACCCAATATTATCTGAAATGAGGTAGTCACAAAATTTAAAGCCCGTTTAAAATTACTTTCTTTCTCATTACTTTCTAGATCCAACAAAGAATGGAAATAAATCACCTTTGGGAAAATCTCCTGGGGAAAAGCGTAAGTGTAAAGAACCTATTTGGTTTCTGTTAGGGTGGATTTGATGTTACTTTTTTTGGGTTGTTAATGCTCTTCCAGGCTACAAAAGACATCCTACACCATAAAAAGATTTGTGCTTTTTAAAACAGGGATTTATTTTTTTCAACACAGAAAATTTTCCACACTATAAAAGCAATAAGCAGCAGCCAGTAGGATTAGCTTGTTGTATGTGACAACAACCACCCTTCTCTTCAAAAACCAATGGCTGAAATAAGAGAGTTTATTTCTCTCTCCCACGTGGAGGTGGGCAGTCAGGGCTGCTGACACATGCACCTAGAGTCTCAAACTGTCATTAGTCATTGCACCACCATCCTCAGAGTGTGGCCCCTTCTCACTGAGGTCCAGCCAGCGAGTCTACAGTCCCACCAAAGGAAAGAGGCAAGGTCTGGTGGCGGGGTGGGGGAGTGGGGAGGGTGCATCTCTCCTCCATTGAAGGGCACTATCTGCAGGTTGCAGTTAGATATTCTGTTAATATCTCATTGCTTAGGAGTGACCTGACTACACCTAACTGCACAGGAGGCTGGGAAATGTAATTTTTATACTCAAAGGACAAGTATCCAGCTCAAAATCAATACTTTTATTAATAAAGAGGAGTGAGACCAGAGAAAGCCAAACAATCAGCAGTCCAGGCCTTGCACACTGTAGTGGTGAGCACTGGTGGTGCTCTGCACTATTTCCAGTTCTCTTCCCTGCCCTGGACACTACATTTCCCAGCTCCTGGGAGAAATGCAGTGTCCAGGGCAGAGAATCAAGCCTTGCATTGGGCTCCCTGCTCTGCAGGGAACCTGTTGCTCTCTGCTGTTCCCCCAGCTTGTGCTCTGCTCTCTCTCTCTCTCTCTCTCTCTGTCAAATAAAGAAACAAAATCTTTTAAAAATAACAGCACAGAGGTGCCACTGTGCAGCTCTCCATACCCTCTTCATCTGATAGTGGAAGAAGAAGGTGCCAGAGGACCAAGGCAGTGTGGGTCTCAGCACCACCATAAAGGCTGCTGGGAGCTTCCAAGTCCTGCAGGGGACTCTGTGTGATTAAGACATAACATTGTCAACATTTAGCCACCAAAATGTGGTTTTGTTTGTACAACAGCACAGCCTATCTTGTCTTATGTGATACAATGTTCCCAGTAAAATCCACAGAATCTATACAGGAAGCTGTTAATCAGGAAGTGAAACTCTTATTTCATCTGCTTCTCCCACTTTATTTCTATACCTTAGAAATATGCATAGCTTTATCTTATTCTATATACATAGAAGCATCTACTATATGGTCTATAAAGAGTTTTTTCATTGGGTATTTAATACATATATCTGCATATCAATGTTATGTTTTTCTTTCTTTTAGTTATATAGCACATTATTGTATAATTAGCAATTTAGTTTAAATAATCGCCTATATGATGGGCAGTTAGGTTATCTCCAATTTTTATATGAAAATAGAAATCAGGGCAGCCCAGGTGGCTCAGCGGTTTAGTGCTGTCTGCAGCCCGGGGTGTGATCCTGGAGACCCGGGATCGAGTCCCACATCAGGCTCCCTGCATGGAGCCTGCTTCTCCCTCTGCCTGTGTCTGTGCCCTCCTCTCTCTCTCTCTCTCTCTCTCTCTCTCTGTGTGTCTCTCATGGATAAATAAATAAAATATTAAAAAAGAAAAGAAAATAGAAATCATGTATGTGTGTGTTTGTACCTTTGCACGTATATCCAGTAATTTCCTCAGAATTAATTTCAAAGTGTGAGATTACTTGGGTAGAGTCTGCATATCTTTGATTTCATCTTTGTCAGCAAATTGTTCTTCAAAAAATGGGATTGTTTACATTCCCTTTGACAATAGATGAGTGCTCATTTTCTATGTCCTCATCAACACTAAGTAGGATAAAACCTTTTAAAGAACAGGGATCCTTAAAGCCAAACAACGTGGTTTTTTTTTGTTTTGTTTTGTTTTTTTTTTTTTGATTATTGGTCTGAAGACAATTTTTAAGTACATGTGTCACTTGTATTTCCTCTTTGAGTATTTTCAATTATGTTCTCTCCCATTTTCCTAGTGCCTATTTCTCTTTTGCTTTATCTAGTAAGGATATTAACTCTTTATATTTTACATATATTGCAATTTTCCCCATTTTTTGTCTTAATATTATAAGGATGTTTTTGAAGTGTGGACATCTTTTATTTTTTAACCAGCCAAATCTGTTCATCTTTTACCTTTATGATTTTTGCCCTTGAGTTTTTAGCTAAGTAAATCTCTTTTGTTTTTGAAGATTTTATTTATATATTTGAGAGAGAGCATGAGAGAGAGCACAAACAGAGGGGAGGGGCAGAGGGAGAGATTCCCCACTGTTGATAATTTGGTATATATATGACTTCTTTGTTCAATAGTTTTTTATTTCCAAGTAAAATGGAATAATTTTTTTACATAAATTTATTTATAAGGGGTGTCTGGGTGGTTCAGCAATTGAGTGTCTGTCTTCAGCTCAGGGCATGGTCCCAGAGTGCCGGGATTGAGTCCCACATCAGGCTCCCCTCAAGGAGTCTGCTTCTCCCTCTGCCTATGTCTCTGCCTCTCTCACTCTGCATCTCTCATGAACAAATAAATAAAATCTTTAAAAAATTATTTATAAAGTATTGACATCTCAAGCTTGTAAATCAATATTTATAGCTATGAGATTATTTTTTTTCTGTTTTAGAAAAGAAGATAGAAAAATATAACCTGCCATCTTCAAAAAGAAGGCAGGGGCAAAAGCTCCCAAGAAGTAAGCATAAAGAGTGAAGTTATTATTCCCTTGTTCATCAAGGTCCTTACCTGGATGACCAGCATGGCCTCCTCTCCAGGCACATGGTCATCTGAGTATCCCTGGAACACAGCCAGTCCCATCTCTGCCCCCTAGGTCACCCTGTTAAAGGACCCTTCCTCAGAAAAGAAGGAGAACCCAGACACCATGATGGTTCCAGCAGAATTCTTTTCTCTTATCATTGGGAGGAATAGGGTGGAACTGAACAGGAGATGTCACATAGTTTTGAGATTAGGACTGTGTCTAGTCTGGCTCAGAGCCAGGATGAGTAGAGAAAGCTAGTCTTAATGGCCAGGTAGGATTCAAACTCCCAATATCAAACTGGAATTAGATTTGGAGTCCCAAGCATTCAAAAACCATCTGAATTGGGCAGCCCGTGTGGTTCAGCGGTTTAGCGCTGCCTTCAGCCCAGGGTCTGATCCTGGAGACCCAGGATCGAGTCCCATGTCCGGCTCCCTGCCTGTGTCTCTCTGCCTGTGTCTCTGCCTCTCTCTCTCTCTCTCTCTCTGTCTCTCATGAATAAATAAATAAAATCTTTAAAAAAAAACCTGAATTGACTTATGGCTACTTATCATGTGTCTACTCCATGCATGAAAATTGCATTATTTGCAGTATAGGAAACAAAAATTTGTGAAACTGCACATTTTGGTTCCTACGCTTTAGCTTTCTGACATCCTCATCATCCTGTTCTCCTCCCCTGAACTCTTTCCCTCCTACCTTTCTCCTTCCCTCTCCCTTCATTCTCTTACTCAAAACTATGTACCCAAACTAGGGCCCAAGATGTGCTAGTCGGTAAGGATTCCCTTGGATTCTGGGCCATTCCATGAGCACCCTGGGAGGGCATTTCCCCTCAGCTCCCAACATGTATCATGACATGAGCATCACTGCTTTGGACATGTGCTCCAAATTTTCCTGCTTATTTATAGTGCCTCTCAGTCTCAGAGTTTGACCCAGGAGGGGACTCAGATCTACTTGCTTGCCCTCGTTTTTGTCTTTTCTCTTTCTCGCAATTTCCCACCTCCTCTCTTCCCTTGGCTAGAGAAAACTTAGTCTTTGTCATATGCTGAGTTTTTTTTTTTTTTTTTTTTATATGCTGAGTTTTCTTTACCAATGACTTCTAGGAAAACTTCACATTTAGACCTCCAAACTTGTATTGGTAGTACATAAAGGTAATTTTTGGAACTTAGAAAACCTTTGGGCTCTCAACAAGTTCTGTGTTTCAAGATTTTGTGCATGGTCTCCCAAAAGGTCTCAACTAAGCAGTGATGACTCAGTTTTAGCCAGTGTCTGTCCGTTCCCAGAAACTTATTGATTTAATAATTAGGGAACCCTGGGCCACTGTGATTTATGAGGATAAAATTACATCATTTTAATATTTTCAAAAATATGCTCTCCTTATGTATACAGTCAATAAAGGTGAATGGAGGGAGCCTGGATAGCTCAGTCTGTTAAGCAACTGCCTTTGGCTCAGGTCATGACTCCAGGGTCCTGGGATCAAGTTTTGCATCAGGGTCTTTGCTCAGTGGGGAACTTGCTTCTCACCTCTGCTTTCTGTGCTTCTCACCTCTGCCTGCTGTTCTCCTGGTTGTGCTGTCTCTCTCTTTCTGACAAACAAATAAATAATTAATTAAAAACAAAAACAAAGGTGAATAGAGTGTGAGATATGTGTCAGGCACATGTCCTAGGTCCTACAGACTCAGCAGTGAGCAAAACACAAATATCCCTGCCCTCATGGAGCTTACATTCTAATTGATGCATGTATAATTAATAAACAAAAAGAGGAGTTGAAGGGGGAAAAGAGAAACAGGATGGAGTATTGTGATTTGGGGGAGGAAAAAAAAGATAAACACAAAAAAGAAGAGGAAGGACTATAAGAAAACAGCAGATAAAAGTGAGGTATAAGGGTACAGGGATTTCCTAAAAGGTTGAAGACTGGGGTATGAGATGGGAAGTCACTAAAAGAGGGAGGAAGAGGTTCACTGGGAACCACAATTTAAAACTATTAACAGATTACTATCCCATGGGCAGCATCACCTGAGCACAGAATCCAAGAGAATCCCCAAGTGATGGATCAGGCAACTGAAAGGAAGGATGATTCAACGAGGAGCTCAAAGGTCATGACAAGGGCCCAAAAAGCAAAGATTCAATGTGTTCAAACCTTGGAACCAAAGGGTAAGCTGGGGACTGAATCTGTCATCTGAATGCTCAGTATGGGAGAGTCTCTCATGGAGCAGGCACAGGGTTGGGTGGTACGCAAAGGAAACAGTAGAAGGGAGCAGTGCAGACAAGTCAGCAAGGAGCTGCTGGAAGTGGTTGTGGGAAGAAGCCAGTGCAGTCCCCACAATGTGCAGGTCACCTCAGCTGTGACACATGGACTCACATGACTACTTCCCAGTGTCTATTGTTTACATTTCTATTTGTAGAGTCACCACTGCTCCACTGTGTCTGAGAGCTCCTGTCTGATTCAAGTTCACCCCATATGAGGAGTGACACCAATCCTCAAAGTGGACACACTCTTAGGAGTATTTCTTAATGATTTATTTCTAGAAGAGAAGTGACTTAGTCAATAAGTCTACATATCTAAAATTAACACATATTGATGATCAAATTTTTGTTAGTTTAGATGCCCATTAACATTACATGGATGCTCCTTTCCCTAAGCCTCCACCAAAACTAGACTTTTCTGTGTTGAAGATTAAAAGCAAAGAATGGTGGCACCTGAGTGGCTCAGTGGTTGAGCATCTGCCTTTGGCTCAGGTCATGATCCCAGGGTCCTGGAATCTAGTCCCGTATCAGGCTCCCTGTAGGAAGCCTGCCTCTCCATCTGCCTATGTCTCTGCCTTTCTCTCTGTGTCTCTCATGAATGAATAAATAAAACCTTAAAAAAAAAAAAGGCAAAGAATGATATTCTACTCGTGTTTTCCTTTGAATTTCTTTGCACTTTGCTTGTGATAGGTTGTATCACTACTGATATCTCAGAAGGTTATATACCCTTGCCCTGTGGACTCTGGTGTGGCCATGTCACTTGACTGGACAAGGAAATGTGGACAGAGGTGTGAGGGTCACTTCAAAGCCAAACCTTTCGGAGCCTGTGTATCATCTTTTTCTCTGTCATGGACCAGCAATGGTTCTAGACAGAGCTTTCTCTGTCCCCAGAATCCATGTATGACAATGACATGGAACTGCATCTAACTTGTGATGAACAAGCAGCGTGAAGGAGATGTACAACTGGGTTGTTCTAAACCAGCACTTGACAAACTTTCTAAAAGGGGCCAGATAATAGTTTAAGCTTTGCTGCCCATACAGTCTCTACTGCAACTACTCAACACTGCCATTGTAGCATGAAAGCAGCTGGAGACAAACATATAAGCAAATGCTCCTGGCTGTGTTCCAGTAAAACTTTATGTATAAAAGCAGGTATTGACCTGATTTAGTTCTCGAGTTGTCATTTGCCAATACCTATAATCAACCACAGAGATTTAGGAGGTTTACAATTTGCCATAACATCATCTAGCCTATTTCTCCTAAGATACTTGTTTTTTTTATTTATTTATTCATGAGAGACACAGAGAGAGAGAGAGAAAGGCAGAGACACAGGCAGAGGGAGAAGCAGGCTCCATGCAGGGAGTCCAACATGGGACTTGATCCGAGGTCTCCAGGATCACACCCTGGGCCAAAGGCGGCACTAAACCGCTGAGCCACCCGGGCTACCCTAAGATACCTGTTTTTTAAATAAATCTGTTATTAGAATTTTTTTCTTTTTGAAATCACCTGTTCATATTTGCCCATTTTTTATAGGACAATTCATTTTTGTTTAATCAATTACAGAAATCAACACTTTGTTAATGTATTGACATTTTTCTTATTTTATTTGTATTTATTTATTTTATTTAAATTTTTAACGTGAGAAATTTTTGGTAGTGGAGACTTTTTAAAATATTTTATTTAGACAAATCAGTTTTATCTTTTCCAAGATGGTTTATGCCAGAGTTTCTCAACCTTGACACTTACTGGCATTTGGAGCTGAATAATTCTTTGTTATGAGTGCTGTCATGTGCATCGTGAGAAGATTAGCAACATCCCAGCCATTAACTGCTAGTAGCATCTTCCTCCCAGTTGTGAGAAACAAAAAGATTTCCCAATATTGTCAAATATCCCCCAGGGGACCAAACCACCCAGCACTGAGAACCATGGCTTTGTGTCCTATGTATTTCTTCCTTAAAAAGCCCTTTCTATGTTATAAAGTTATACCCTTTATTCTACTGTTTATATTAAATACATGTATATACATTATTATATTAATATATGAATATATTAATTTATGAATATACAGCTTCTGTAGTATTTTTAGCCTTCCTATTTATCAACGTGAGCTGGCTCTTTTTCCATGGTCAATGCTATAATGTTCCTTTCACAAGATTCATATCTCCTTTGTCTCTCCAAAGTGGTAGAAATTCAAAAATTACTTTAAAATAATTGACATAAAGGACAGCCCGGGTGGCTCAGCGGTTCATTGCCACTTTCAGCCCAGGGCATGATCCTGGAGTCCCGGGATCGAGTCCCACGTCGGGCTCCCTGCATGGAGCCTGCTTCTCCCTCTGCCTGTGTCTCTACCTCTCTCTCTCTGTGCCTCTCATGAATAAATAAATAAATAATCTTTAGAAAAAAATAGTTGATATAAAGCATGTAAATCTATGTTTCCAACTACAAATGATATTATTATTATTTTTTTAGAAAAGAGAAGGAAAGAAGATATCATTTCAAGTTCAACAAGGGATCAGAAAAATATTCCCCTGAAGAGTAAGTAAGCCCGAAGCAGGGCCTGGCCATCAGTCCGCTTGATGCCCTGTTTGTCTGCTGACTCTTTGTCTCCCTCTCTTCCTCCTCGTTCCCTCCCATGCTAGGTCTCCTTCACCTGCATTCTCTGCTCTAACAGGGTGCCAGCCACACCTGATACTCCAGGTGAATGCTGGCACATACCTTATACTGCCTACCCAATCACCCACTTCTGTACAGATTCTTCAACACAGAACTATACAAAGACCCAAAATGATTAAAAGAGAATGATCAAACCCATGAGTCAAGTTCTAACATCGATTTATACTTCCTTCATTCTAAAACTTGGTGAAAACCCTTATGAAAGCAAAGCCCGGATGATGTTCCTACCTACAAAGAGCTGAGCTTTCTATTGCTTTGATAGGGGTGTGAGCCTGGTCCTATGCTTCAGCCTGTGAGCTTGCTTCTGCCCCCTGCACTCTGAGGCCTCTTGGGGTCACCAACCTTCTCTCTTTCTCCTCCTCTTTTCCCTCCTCCTTTTCTGCTTGAGCTCAATTTTCTTCTGCTTTTGTGACACTTCTTCAGCATTATCCCCTCTCACTCTCCCTTCCCTCTTTAGGCTCCAGTAACATTGGTCTTTTCTCCCCCATGAATTTATTATTGAAGCGGAGCAGGTGCTACTTGAGATGGGGTCCACAGGCTGGTGCCATCTACAAGCCTGTTTGTGGCAGGTCTATAAAAAGAAGGAGCTTATAAATTAACTGTGACATTAGACATGCTGTCTTCACAGCAAGTCCTCCTCGGTGGAGATACCTTGATTTCTTCTTTTATTTCTTTCCTTTTTTTATCTTTTTTTCTTTTTTGAGAGAGAGACAGACAGACAGAGATCATATGTACCCCTGGTGAGGAGGGGGTGTGGTGTAGGCAGAGGGAGAGAGAGAATCCCAATCATGGTCCACATCCATCATGGAGCCTGACATGGGGTTCGATCCCATGACCTGGAGAGCCTTGATTCTATTTTGGTCAGCTGCTATGAGATCATCACACACGACATGTTGAGTAGCACTGGTGCATTACATGCCTAAGAAAAACACATGTACCAGGAATTAATACAAAGGAAAACACACATGTACCTGGCACCTAGGTCAAGAAACACACACAATCCAACCCCTACCCACATCCTGAGTGCTCCCACCAGCCTGATTTCTCAGAGCGGAGGCCACTGTGACACTGGATGCTTCACCCTCCTTTCCTGCTCAAGACTTCCTCCCTCTGTCCACATCACACACTCCCTCCCCAAAGCTAATCTCCCTTGTGCTTCTTCCCTTCCCTTGACACCCTCTTGCCTCACCTTGAACTAAGCATTCTCTGTCCCAGCAGGCAAGGGTAGATTTCCCTAACATGCCTTCATGGAGGCCAGTGTTTTCTTGCTTCGTGGCACTTGTCACAACTATAATTAACTGTCTGTGTACATCCTGTTCACTGTGTGAAAGTCAAATGAGATCAGTAAGCAGTCAACCTTGCCCATTGCTCTATGTCCAGCTTCTCCGTGCCTCACCAAAATAACTGTCAGGCCAATACATTACCTATTCTTCGCGAAGTGTGAATCCCGATATCAGAGCCTCCATTTACTCCTACAATGCAGTATAAGCTGCTACGACTACACTACCATGGAGCTCCAGACTTTTCCCCAGGCCATGTCTGTACATGCGTGGTTTTCACCTTGTGACTTTTCCCTGTGTTCGTCTACCCAATCCATAATTCGGTTTTTTTCCATTCTGCTTTCCCTTGTCTCTGTTAGGCTTTTTTTTTTTTTTTTTTTTTTTTTTTCATTTCGTCCACCCTGCTTTTGGTCTCCATGAACTCTCTGTTAATTGCTTACTTTTCATAGCAGGTTCCTCATTATTTGCTCACGCTTCTGAACGGTGAGCTAATAGATGTTAGACAGGCGGCCTTCCCTTCAGGGTTCCATCCTTAAAAACCGGTTTGCAAGATGAGCAGGTGAGACTAAGACAAATGAAGGATTATTGGGAACAGATTAGGAAGCTGTCACTCCTTAGGTACACGGTGGCAGCTTTGGAAATACTCAGGACACAAGGTCCTGCCTGTCTTGGTAAACTGCCCGCACTGAGTAAAGGAGGGAGTCCTGCTTGTGCCCACAACTCTGTACCCTGGCTTGCTGCCCAGAATTGCCAGCGCTACCCACTGTTCCTGCATCTGCTTGCAAGCATGACTGGGACATCTGCGTTTTGGGACCTATATTTACCATTTATTCCACGAGACAGAGAACTATACGAGGTAGGTCCCTAATGCCTTCTAAGCCTCCTTTGGGGTTTACAGTAGTGGTCCTAAGTTACCTGTGGCTCTGCCCTGTTGCCCAGGTTATGAACCCCCCCTGGAAAATCTTCCAGTCAACTTTGACAATAATATACACATATGTAAACTTGCTACCAAATTGCATAGCCAAGATTATAAGCCCAGCCAGTCTGGCTCCTGAGGCTGAGCTGTCATCCCCTGGGCCATATTTATTTGAGTGGGCACAGTCTGGAGACTAGTAACGGAGCCAGCCATTCCATGCAAGAGTAACTGGTGGGCTCTTGAAACTAAGTTCTTCCCACCCCCTCATTTCTACCCAAGCTTGCTATAGCTCCTGCCCCTCTAAAGCTGGGCATCTTCCAGTGTTCTGTTCAGGGGAGCCATCCCGTCACTTCTCAGGGATCTATGCTTTCACATCTGACTCTAGTTCACATCTTCCCAAGGTAACTGATGGGACAGTTCTTTCACCACTGATGCTGCTCTGTTCTTTTTCCAATGGTGCTCTTGCTTTTTCTTACATTTCCTTTTGGCTCTTTTAATAAGTGTTCAGGGCAAGAGAGAGAGTTGGACAAGTTGTTCCCCTAGCCTCATTCCACAAGTAGCGTCCTATATAACACAAATAAGCCATGGGCAGATCTTTCTTCTTGCCCCCAGAGACAGCTTCTGCAGTCTATCTGGAATGAATTCACCCACAGTGAGGCTGGGGTAAAAAGAAGCAGGAATTGCTGGTATTTATTTTAAACTCTTTTACAGCTGCTTCTCCTGAATCAATACCCCACATCCCTACTCAGGGCTTCACAATTACCAAATCTCTCCATATGCAATTTGCAGATTAGTCTAGAGTCCTTGGAGTTTTTCTTTCTTACTCATAGAGGATGAAACAGAAAAGCAATAAAATGAAAAAGGACAGGGGCACCTGGGTGGCTCAGTGGTTGAGCATCTGCCTTTGGCTCAGGTCATGGTCCTGGCATCCTGGGATTCAGTTTCGTATCAAGATCCCCACGGGGAGCCTGCTTCTCCCTCTGCCTACGTCTCTGCCTCTCTCTCTATGTCTCTTATCAATACATGAATAAAATCTTTTTTTAAAAAAAATGAAAAAGGACAACAAAAAATTAAGACTGACACTAATCCCTCAGTGCTAAGCACCTCACTCACCCTGCCTTGGTTTAAAGCAGGTGATAAGATTATAGACAAAGACCTTTCCTCCAGCTACATGAGCACCATGAAATATTCTGAGTAGGCAATTTATATCAGCTTATCAGAGGGATAAGCAGGGTGCTTATGGAATAAAGGACCAGAATGTTAAGTGATGGTCAATTAGCTTCTGAATTAAATAAAACCCACTCACCAAAGAAGCCCTATATGTTTTACTAAACATTTTGTTTGATGTAATATCGAAGGTGTTGATTTTATCAGAAACTCCTCTGTACATATTAGCTAATCTGCCACTCAAAGTGGAAGACCTCCTGCCAGTTAACCAGAGGTTGTCCCTCATTGCCATTTACATGATTATTGTTGTTATTACTGTTATCAGAATCCAGGGTAAGGAAAATTCGTGAAGGAGATAGAATGAAGACTGAGCAACACTATACTCTTCTACTTTCCCTTCTACTTTCAGAAAAATCTGAAGATGAAACCGTGGATTTTCTCTCTCCCAAACTTCCTGTGACCTGTGGTGAAGCCAAAGGGATTTTATATAAGGAGAAATTGAAACAAGGTGAGTTTTTTCAATCTTCTGCTTTTTGGAACCCCTAGAAACCACTAGAAGAGAGGAAAATACCCATGTGTTTGATCATCCAGGAATTAAATCCTGCAAGTCAGGCTACAGAGAAAGAAGTCTTTGTTGAGAATTTTCTTTCTATGTCATGGTATACCTGGCAGCCCGGCCACTCCACTCCCACCTGGAAGTTTTCCATGGACCCAGTGGCACTACTTGCCACCTGTAGATGTCACATAAAATGCACATTCTTTCTCACTCTGGCACCATTCCCACAGACTTTTAGGGCTTCCTTCACTCTGAGAGAGGAGGAATCCAGACTCCCTTGCTACTGCTCCCTTCCCACAGGGAATCTCTCTGGACCCAGGCAGGTGGAACAACCAGTTATCGGTTTTGAGAGGTTTAGGCTGAATTCACAGGGGATGAAACTGGATCTGGGAATGGGCCGTCTTTATCTTACAGGATCCTCAGAGAAGTGCATTCAGAATGAGGCGGGGGTTTGGTTCACACCCAAAGAATTTGAAATTGAAGGAAAACAGGCAAATTCAAGGAAATGGAAGCAGACTGTGCATTGCAAAGGAAAGACCTTAGGAGAACTGATAAAGGTATTTGACAGGGAACAGATGGGTGACGGGTTTAATTCCTTGAAGGCTGAGTGGGAGTTTGATAACAGAACTGTGAAGAAATTTCCATTAGGATTCCACAACATGATTGAGAAAGAGCTAGATTTTTCACAGAAAGCAGTTGTGGGTGATAAAGTTAGGAATGCAGATTGGTACCCACAGCAGAGAACTTTAAATGCAAGCAAAGGATGTGAGGTCAGGAGAGATTTAAGAAGCTTAGAATCGGAGTATTGAGTGGGTTGAACTAGGAGGGAGCCAAATGGAGACACAGACCTCCAAGAGCTTCCTGTATGCTCTGCCCAATAAAGGCCTCCACCAGACCCAGCTCCCTGTGGACCCCCAGGTGATGCATTTCCAGATCCCCTGTCTTTGGGCCCTCCCTCCTCTGCACTTCCCTGGCTCGCACTCAATCCTGTGAGCAACAACAAACAAGCTGGTCTTTGTGATCCCAGAACCCAACACAAAGCCTCTCAAAAACACTAAAAAAAATTACCACTGGGATGAAATCATAAGATTTTACCTATAGAAGGAGAAATGGAGAGGAAAAAGTAGGTGAGAAAGTTACTGAGAAAGAAGGACTAATGGGTCTTGAGTTTGAGTAATGGGGAAAAAAAAATGATTTTATCATGTGAAGTCCAGAATTGATTGGAGGATTGAGCTAATGTTTCTTTCAGACACCATGTGTTTGAGACCAAATAGGAAGCCCAGGTACAAATATTCACTAGGAAGTGGGAACTTTGATATGAACAAAAGAAAAGCCTCTAGAATAAGATCATTCACTGACTCCTTCTGTCTTTCAGAAAGGACTTTTGCTCTGTCCTCCAAGAATAAGTGTCAAGAGACAGGTAAAGAACAGGTGAATTTCTACCACATTTTCAGTCGCCATGTTGCAAACTCTCTGCATCCAAAGACTCACCTTCAAGTCCTCAAATTCCCCAGCCCTGGATCACCTTTACTTTTAGGCATTGCATCTTCATGACAATGACATACTGGTACATGTATATGCCACCATTAATTTCGTAGTTAATTTGAGATGAGGACACAAATAACTCTTTAAAATAAAGACTAGGACAAAAACTGATGATGTACATGTGTTTTAGGAAAAGACCTGGACATTTGGATGAATATGAACCAAAGGTGTCAGAAATAGAGTGCTCTAGTTTGAAAAGTAATTATGAGGGCAGCCCAGTGGCTCAGCGGTTTAGCGCCGCCTTCAGCCCAGGGTATGATCTTGGAGACCCGAGATTGAGTCCCACGTCGGGCTCCTTGCATGGAGCCTGCTTATCCCTCTGCCTGTGTCTCTGTCTCTCTCTCTATCTCTGTGTCTCTCATGAATAAACAAATAAAATCTTTTTTTAAAAAAAGAAAAGTAATTATGAAATGGAGCTAGACAAGAACCGTATGTGAAAGACCAAAAAGTGATGTGTTGAACACAACTATGCCTCAATTCAACATGCTCTTTATCAGTAGCACCAAAATGGAATAGTGTTTGAACTGAGCTTTGTCTCTGCAGAGCATCCCTCCAGGTGAAAATGGCAGTCATCATTGTCTGCATCAGCTGCCTCTCCTCAGCCTTCTTCACTTGCTTGAATATGCCCTCCAGATACAAATCTCCTTCAAGAACTTCCCGTTAGATCTGAACCTTTGGCAGAGGCCTTTCCCATGTTACCCTGGAGGCTTGCCTGACCCTTGGCTGAATTCATTCAAAGTTTAAAAGGATAAGGGGTCCCTCAAAGCTGTTTATTGTATAAGACATCTTTTCCATGCTGATTTGAAATACCTTATTGTGTTCAGGGATGCTCCTTGTAATCGCCAAAAATTAGGGAAGACTACAAATGCCCATCATTATTACAAAATAAACTGATACATCTACTGAATGATGTTTTCTTAAAAAAAAAAAAAAAAAAAAAAAAAAAAGCTTAGGTATAGACTTCTCCTCAGTCAATGGAAAACCACCCAAAGGTTCTTAGGTCAAGAAAGCTTTCATAATCTTAAACTAGAAGTAGTAGAAGGAACCCAATTTTGTTTATGTGATGATGTAGGTATATGATTGAAAATATATCTGAATGAATTGGTTATTTTGGGATAGGATTCTATGGGACATTTGTCTTCCATATTATACATTTATGTACA
The DNA here is from genome assembly GCF_011100685.1 of Canis lupus familiaris. NCBI lineage: Eukaryota > Metazoa > Chordata > Mammalia > Carnivora > Canidae > Canis > Canis lupus. The sequence continues at coordinate 42,610,756 of NC_049246.1, read as the reverse complement.
GGTAGAATTTTTATAATGACCATTTATTACTTTTGTAATAAAAACAACAAAGGTGTTTTAAATTCAGAGCATTAATTAGTGGCCCCAATATTATAGTTCCTTCTCACTCATAATATCACATGTCAGTGCGTTAGAGTCAGAAGCACACCTCACCTGACCTTTCAGTCCTGCCTATCGGAAGCCACACTGAAATAAATGAAATAATTTGTAATGACTACAAATGGACAAATGTAGGCTTTTTCTTCAGCCACATTATCTAACACATCACTGTTGCTCTGCAATATACCCAGTCTCCACTGGTATCTATCTTTGTCTATGCGTTGGGCAATAGTCATGGTTATTGAGAAGGTCGATAATTACTACAGTGTCAGGGATGGAGCAGCCTTCAAATGACCAAATGATGCCCACAAATTTGCTGAGCTGATGGGCCCTTGAACTGTGGTAGGCAATGGCCTTTCTTTGTGACATATTGTATATTCTGAATGAGTATGCCAAACGAAAAGGATGTCATCAGTGTGGTGTCATACTTGTGCTCCTGGGGAAAGTTGGATGCAGTTCAGATCTTGCCTGCAGAGGTCATATGTGATGGTAAAGCTGTTGTGGTACTGCAGGCAACCATGTAAAGGTGTGCTGTATCCCTACAGAGGTGAAGGCAAGCTACAGCTGAAACGCTGTTGAACTAAGCACAAAGTAGAACTTCCTAGCCAAATCTGGGACAGCAAAACACTTGCCAGTTGCCAAGTGATTGATGCCAGTAATTTCAATAATACTACATATAAGGACTTTAATGGGTGGAGCTCCTTTGCAAGTAATTATATCCCACTAAATTTAAACAAGTTACCCTCTATACTCTTAGGGGTGCTACCAAAGATAAAATAGAGAACAAACAGATATACCTCACTTTAACCAACAAAATTGTTGCCTTGCCTAAATGCTTCATGGTCATAATACTCATTGCTCTAAAATATCCCATCATGGGCATGGATGCTCTTACCCAATGAATAAAGAAGTCGAATAAAATGTAGTTTTCAACACTTAGCAATCAATCTTACCAAATGGAACTCATGGACATTCCCCTCTGTTAAAATAGTTAGTAGAACCCAATATAAATTTCAAGCATCAAAACTCATTGTATGAGATCTGCTTCAAGCAGGAGTGATTATTTCTACTGTTTTTCTACTTGAATGTCCAGTTTGGTCTATTCTTAAGCTTGGGAAGAATGATGGTGTCTCATAATGGATGACTGAAACCTCAGTACCACGGCCCAGCAGGTAGCAACACCACTCAAAGCATAAGCCAGTTAGCAGAACCAGTTAGAAAGCCGGAGCAAGAGAAGACAGACCCCGGTCACTGAGACTGTTTGCCTGTTGAGCCAATTGTCTTCTGGTTGATGGAGAGGAAGTAGTTCAGGTCTCCACCAAAAACTGGGTTTAGATATCAAAACTGATGATGCAACACATACACAAGAGAGTATGAAATTTATTACTCACATACTGAGGCTTTCTAGGGAGAGCAGGGCAGGCTCCCAAGCTGGTCTGAAAATGGCCTGAGTGGCAAGGGGGTACTAGTAGTCCAAGGTGTTATTATGGCTATGAGTGGGGCCAGCCTGAGAATTTCCTTGCTGGGGCAGAGATTGACTGGTTTGAACATCTCACTGGGACCAAGATGGGGAGCCCATGAACTTCCTTACTGAGTTGCCCAGATGTGGCAAAAGGGGAAGAGGGAGGAGTGGATCTTGAAACTGTCGGCCATCAAACATAATAGCCAGAGTCAAGAACGAGACTGTGGAGTTGTAAGTCCTTTCTCTCTTTCTCTGTCATATCATGTGTATTGGAAACTGTTCCACTCCAGAGCCTAGGGAAGGGGGTGTTTTGTGCTGGTTACAGCCTATCAATAACCAGTGTTGTGGTTGGACTGGTCCTCGTGGCTCTTATTATAATTATAGGATGCCCTCCAGCAGTAACTGTCAGGAAACTAAAAGGAAAAAGAAGATTTATTATATTATTTATAGGACCTGGAAATTACAAAGCACATCTGGAGCCATATCATGAAGTTGCAGAGAGATGGATGGAGAGATATAGAGGTAGAGAGAGAGAATGAGTATAGGCATGAGGCTCTGCCTTTATTGGGGTTGAGGGTGGGGATCTAGGGTTTTCCAGGTTCACTCTTTATTGGTGAATTTAAAACATAAGAGCTAGAGTTTTGATGGTTAAAGTGAGGGAAGAGAAAAAAACAAGTGGCCCAAAAAGTCTTGAAATCAACCAAGATCTATAAAACAAAAGAACCTCAGCGGAGATCGATGGCCTGGCTCTTTACCTAGTTGTGTGGCTGGCAATGTTTTTCCTTGAGAAATAGCAAGATAGCTGTGTTTATCAGGGGTGCTGGAGCAATCGAGGCTTCAGTCAGGCACTTGCATTATAGAAAAGGATAGAAAAAAAAAAAACCTATCAGTGCTCACACTAGAGACACTGGGGCTCTGAATCCAGAGGGTCTCAGCTGGGAGGAGTGAGTAGGTCTGGGCTACTAGGGGAATTGGCATCTTCACCCTGGACCTGGACAGGCCAGGTGTCTAGTCAGAGGGCAAGAATGGCCATAAAGTGTGAATTCCAGGGACAAAGAAAGGCAGACCAGGAAGTTCAGGATGGGAAGGCCAGAAAGATCACCTGAACTTCAGGATTGGTGGGGAGCCCTCTTTATGGAGTCCTGGGGTCCCTGTTAGAAGGGGAATTTGCTTTAGAAGCTTCCCCAATTAACACAGAGATGAACCCATCCCCAAATCAAGGGGAATTTTTACTCTGGCTGCATGGCTAGGTTTTTTTTTTTTTAAGATTATATTTATTTATGGGGAGCGGGGAATGAGTGGGAAGGGGCCAAAGGAAAGAGGGAGAAGCAGACTCCCCACTGAGCAGGGAGCCCAACATGGGGGACTCAATCCCAGGACGCCGAGATCATCACCTGAGCTGAAGGCAGATGCTTCACCAGCTAAGCCACCCAGGCGCCCTTCTAACTGCCTAGTTTTGAGGATGGACAAAATATTTCCATTCCTTCTGCCCTCACCCAGGTCCTTGTGCTTGTGTTGTGGACAGTCGAGGGTAGTAGCAGGATTTCTCTCCTTAGATGCGACTGATCCTCAGCTCCTCCAATCCTTTGCTCGAGCTCCTGATGGTCTGTTTCCCACCTTTTCTCCACCCAGAGGCACAGACAGAAGGATACCTCTTCCTGACTCCTACATTTAGTGCAGAGAAAATACTTCCTTATTTTCCGTCCACCTTGCAGGGTCAGGAGTGGAACCAGGGGCTCCTGCCTGTAGGTCTTTATCCAGCAGTAAAGATCGCTGGTAGAATTTACTGGATCACATTTTAAGGGCATGAGAAAGACCATGATCTCTCAGGCCCACAAAACAACCCATATATACAGCAGCTCTCTATATGTTTCTGTTTGTCAGCCGTAATGTCAGGAACTGCGCCGGGTCTGCCCAGCATGCTTGCCTGGGATGGCACATAGTGGACAGAAACACCTCTGAACCCAGGCACAGGCAGTCTGGGTGCCAGTCTCATTCGGGTGCTAAGTAGTGCTGACCCTGCAGGAAAACAAAACAAAACAAAAAAAAAAAACAAAAAAAAAAATCCTGTCTTTCCAGCCTTCTAAAATGAGGAGGTTGCCTTAAGCTGTGTTTTTTTTTCAAATTTCACGTACTTACAAACCACCTGGGATGCTGAGGTTTGGTGTGGTTTTGCTGTTGTTGTTGTTTGGGGGGACCTTGTTAAAACATTTCAATTCAGTAGCTCTGTATCTCTAACCAGCTCCCAGGTAAAGCTGATGCAGCTGGTCCTCAGGCCACACTTGGTGTAGAAAGGGCTCATGTGGCCTTCCAGTCCCTTCCAGCTCTGACAAGGTGTGATTCAAGTGGTGGCTTGCTGATTCTTGCCCTTGGCTCTTTTGTGATTGGAGAGGTCAGGCTCGTCCTCCATCAGCACTCTCCGGGAGCACCACAGGCAGGCGTGTTGAACACATCCACTCTGGATCACACAAGGGTGGTGTGTGCCAAAGCCCCTTGGGTGTCAGTGTGCAGTGAGTCTCACTGACCCCAGCGCTGCTGCATTATCTCCCCTTCCAGTGGGAAAACTTCAAGGAATGTGAGGTGTGCTGTAGAGGGGGACCACTGCTCTGCTGTGACACTTGTCCAAGAGCCTTTCATGAGGACTGTCACATCCCGCCTGCAGAAGCAGAGAGGTTAGTGAGACGCAGCCCTGCCTTTTGCACACACACTCCACCCAGGCCCTGCCTCTGGTCGCCCATCTCCAGGAGGAAGAGCAGGACCCATGAGCATCGCCACTCAGGTGTGACCCTGAGCAGCTGGAGGGGGCAGCAGCTGTGTCCCATCCGGTATCAGTGACAGCCTCTGGTTCTCTGAGTCTGTGCCTGAACCACCGTGACTCCACTTTGCCACTGCCCCTGGGAGGTGTCCTTTCCTAGGGGATGACAGCTGTCCATGGGGATGGAGGATGCGAAACACCAGCTGTTTGTGTTCAGCACTTTTTCAGAAAAGGCAGGAAACATGGCCTGGTTCATGCATCTTGCCACAGGCTCAACAGACTGATAGAGGCCAGGGTCCCCGGGGGTTAAGGCCTAGTTTTGACACGTGGGTGTGATGGGCAGGCCTCCTCGTGCTCCCAGCAGCTCAAGTGGGGAAAGGAGAGTCCACCACTCACCCTGACACCACCTTCCACACATGGAGGGCCCTGTTGCCACCCTCAATGGGAGGAAGGTCACGGGCTCAGACCCCACATGGGGATCTTGGAGACTCTGGGAGGTGTCCCCTTCATCTCCCAGCTGAGTCCTTCGGCCATGCTTGAAAGAAGGATGGTGGCAGCTCTAGGAACAGGGGCTGTTTCCAGGGGCCTTGCCCTTGCTCACTTACGCCTGACCTCTCAGGAGCCCGTGGAGCTGCACCTTCTGCAGGATAGAGTCTTTGCGAAGGCAGCGGTGCCACGGGGAGTCTGAGGCCCCTGAGAGGCAGATGCAGCCCGAGGAGCAGCTGGTGAGTTGGGTGCCAACCCCAACCCTTCTCATTACCCCAGATACGAGAGAAGACCAAACAGATAGAGGGTGAGGGGAAGGGTGCCCATGGGTGCCTGAGGGAGCCTGCAGTGTCTGGATTCGGGGAAGGTGATTTGGTGCCCAGAATCCAAACAGAGTTCGACGTACCCCACTTTCTCGGAGCTGCGTTTCCCTTCAAAGCTCTCTTCACGTTTTACAGAAGTGTGAGTTCCTCCTGTTGAAGGCCTACTGTCATCCACAAAGCTCCTTTTTTGCAGAAACCCCACATAACGTAAGTGATATTTTATGATTCTTGTCGTCTGGGCATCTCTTCTTTGCAAAAGTCATTCTGGAATTTTGGAGTGTGACTCCTGAGGGCACTGCTGTTTGCCAAGAGGAGGTGGAGTTGCAGACTCTGGAGGAGGCCTCCGGGTTCAAACTCCACCCCTCGCATCCTAGTTCTGGGACATTGAGCAACTTGGTCCGCTTCCTGTGTGCCTCAGTTTCACCTTCTTAGGTGGGAATACTTTCTCACAGCCAGCAGAGGGTTTAGGGCACCTTCTCGGAAGGCTTCAAATCCCACCTCTATCACTTTTTAGCTGTGAAATCCTGGGTAGGTTACTGAACTTCTCCATCCCTTGGTTTCCTCACCTAGAAAATGAGGGTAATTATCGTACCTATCTCCTAGGGCTGTTGTAGGATCAGATGCTAACACGGTGGCGGTGCTTCGAGCAGGGCCTGGCATACACAGGCCAACGCTGGGATCCTCCCTTGCCTGGTTATATCAGTTGGATCCAATTCCAGTAACATTGGCTGTGCTAACATCCCCCTTTTGGTGGCTTTGTCCCTAGATTCGAGATTATGGAGAGCCCTTTAAGGAAGCCATGTGGCTGGACTTGGTTAAGGAAAGGTTGACTGAGCAAGTGTACACAGTGGCATGGTTTGTTCGGGACATGCGGCTGATCTTTCGCAATCATAAAACATTTTACAAGGTAAAGGAAGTCTCCTGTTTCCTTTGCATGCCCTTTCCACTTTTCCCTAAGTCCTGGGACAGCATAACTTTGCAAGAATTACACCAATCTTGTCCTGGAGAGAGCTCAAAAGCAGTAGCGGTAGCGGAAGCAGAAGAAAGCGGCCTGGGAGGAGGAATTTAGAAAGAACAGCAGAGAAGAATCCTTGTAAGCAGGGCCACGGAAACAATCCAAAACCCCAATCCTAGGACAGGTGGGATGGTCCCACTGAGAACAGTCGGTTTCATCCATCGTCCTTGTTCAAACGGGGAGGAAAGGTAGTTTATGGTTATATTGTTCTGTGTCTCAGAAATACAGAAATAAATAAAGGAGTTAAACTTCATGAAATAATTTCAACTCCCAGGATGCTAATGCTTGGATTTTTTTCACCAAATTTCCCAGTGGACCCAAACCTCCAGAATTGCCCTGGTGTTGGCTTTGTCCTTTGTAGGTAGTGACATGTGACAACTAGTTGACCTATCTTGCAAACCAGTGCGTTGTTAACTTTAGCCTCTTGCGTCTATGCCGATTTTTACTACCATTTGTACAGATATTTCTTGGGAGATAACCAAGGAAGACTTCCATTTCCGCCCAGGCAGCCTCCTTCTCTTCCTCCGTGGCACTGGTTGGCATGTTCACGAGCCACAAATTACAAACTGGTGTCTGGGCGTGGAGCTGGAGGGTGAAAGAGTCCACCCAGGGAGCCCCTCCACGCCTCGCCCAGGCTCAGCCTTGGAGAATGGAATCTTTCCTTCAGAGGGTGGGCTTTCAAGAAATGCTTTATCTCTATCTATTTTACCCCAAGCTCGGGCTTTGCAGTGATCGAAATCAGCTCCCCAGTCCTGACCACCTGTCAGGTCCAAGTTAGGAATCGGGCAGAGGCTCATCCGTTTCGATACTGTGGCAGCAGCATCTCCCCCGCTAACCCTGGGCACTCTGCCTGGCAGATGGGGAAGCATAGCATTCGGGACAGGGAGGGCAGGGCTCAAAAAAAAAAAAAAAAAAAGGCAAAAATGCAAGATGTGATGGTCCTAATTCTTTGTCCGTAGACATCTATTTGTTTGCTTTTTTTCTTTCAGGCTTCTGACTTGGGTCGGATAGGATTGGACTTGGAGGCAGAATTTGAAAAGAACCTCAAAGAAGTGTTTATTTTTTGCAAAGCCAATGAGAACAGTTTCCAGACTCTTTGACTCTGTTCTTGAAAGTCTGAGGCACTCCAACTTCAGGATCCAGATGATGTGACTCTGGCCATCTTTAGACTGCCAGTGAGTCTGGGATGTTATTGTGTGGAGGCCGAGAAAAAATAAGGCCATTCCACCTCAATTTAACATTAGCACAGGGAGGATTTTTTGGAATTTTGCACCTGGCTCAGTGGTTGAGCATCTGCCTTCAGCTCAGGGCATCAACCCAGAGTCCCAGGATCAAGGCCCCATCAGGCTCCTTACAGGGAGACTGCCTCTCCCTCTGCCTCTGTCTCTGCCTCTCCCTCTCTCTGTCTCATGAATAAATAAATAAAAATTTAAAAAAAAAAAGAATTTTTCACCTGTATTTATGAATGAAGTTGGTCCGCAAGCTTCTGTGTACTGTCATGATCAGATGTAGGGCTACCTCAGCTTGGCACAAGAATGCCTAAAACTTTCCTTTTTATGTGCTCTGGAATAGTTTAAAATGTTTTAAATGAACCAACTCATAAAATTATATAGCCTACCGTTCTTTGGAGAGATGATATTGGCCACAGTCTCCACTTTTTCAGGACCATTAAACTCTTCAGATGCTCTCTTGCTCTTGAATCGGGTCCGCTTTTATAGTTTTCTTTCTTTTTTTTTTTCTGTTATAGTTTTCTAAGAAGTCAGTCATTGCATGTGTTGTTCATACTTGGCCTTATTTCTGCCGTATTATTTTATTCCCTCTCTTGGGAATAGTTTCACATGATTTTTGTGTACATTTTCTTTGTTTCTGCCTTCTATTCTGGAAGGCATTTGTCCCAGCTTTTAATTCTAATATTTACCTGCAAGTTTTCCAAATGTATTTTTAACTTATGTTTTAAATGTCAGAGCCAGGGATGTCCGGTGGCTCAGTGCATTGCGCATCTGACTCTTGATTTCGGCTCAGGTCATGATCTCTGGGTCCTGGGATGGAGCCCCACAACCCCCAATCCCTGTGTCGGGTCTGCTGGAGTTTCTGCTCCTCCCCCTGCTCATGCTCTCTCACTCTCTCTCTCCCTAATAAATAAATAAATCTTAAAAAAATAAATAAACGTTAGAGGCAAAAATAAAATATCTTTAATGAACCATGTATTTAAGCCAACATGTTTGTCACTTTTTATGTGACAGCTTCTTAATTCAAACAGGGAGGAATTCCCTGTTTCATAATATGGCTATTTATTATCAGTATCAGATGTTTGCTTTTACTTTGTATTAATTAATTTTATTCACTGATATGTCACTATTTTGTTATTTTTACATTACATAAATTATTTATTACTTTTAATATCTACCAAAATTGAAAAACAAAAGGTAAAAGTCGAATGACCCTTATTCATGAGAGCAGTATTTTTTTTTTAAGATTTTCTTTATTTATTCATGAGAGACACAGAGAGAGAGGCAGAGACACAGGCAGAGGGAGAAGCAGGCTCCCTGCAGGGAGCCCGATGTGGGACTCGATCCCAGGACCCCAGGATCATGACCTGAGCCGAAGGCAGATGCTCAACCACTGAGCCACCCAGGTGCCCCTCTTTAAGTCATTTTAGAAGATGAGTAAGCAGGTGGCATGTTTTCTGAGCCTTTGCACAGCTCTGAATGTCTTCTCTGTTTTCATAAATTCACGGTTGGGCTACAATTTGTATTTTATCACAACTTCTCACCTTCAAAATCGATTTAGGCCTTGGTTCACTGTGTTTGGGCATTTTCATCCTACAAGTGTGAGTCTGCATTCAGTCAGAATTCTGTTCCTTTGTTAGTGTGTGGACGCATAGCAGGTTTCTTCTTTCTCTCTGTAGTTCTATATTTTCAACAGGACAGGATTCAATGTAATACTCTTATCGTTGATCTTGCCTGGCACTCTGAGCCCTTTCAATATACATATCCAGTTCTTTTTTCAGCAGCTGCATTAAATCTTTCTGATCCTTTTGTACTGGGCTCTCTTTCAAGAACATTTATTATCCATATGCTGGCTCTCCATTCTCTGTCCTCCCTATTTATCATTTTTAAAAAAGAAAAAATAGGTTCTGGGAAGCGCTCCTCTTCTGAGGTCATTAGTCTAAGACTTAAATGTACTAACTCAAAATAACTGCACTTCTAGGGTCAATATTTTTAAATTAATGATTTTTTTATCATTATAATAATGCTAATTACTCTCTATTAACCAGGGAAACTTTTCTTACCACAATACTTTTCTTCTCTCAACACAAAAATAAAAAGTTACCGCTGCTACTAAGTTGTCCTGATCTGTGTTTCTGGTTTTTGCATTCTCACTTAGGGTCAATGGAGGAGTGTGGACTGAACTCTGTCCCCCATCAAATTCGTATATGGAAGCCTTAACCCACCCGTGTGTGGTACTTGGAGACAGGGCATCTAAGAAGGGGTTAACAGTTAAATGAGGTCACAAGTGTGAGTCCTTACTGAGATAGGATGAGTGTCCTTATAAAAAGAAGACAACCCCCTGAGATGGCTCTGCTCCGTGCTCAGAGAGGGGGGAGCAGGTGAGGAGGCCTCAAGGGGTCCCCTCCAAGCCAGGAGCCAGCTCTCACCCAAAGGGAATCAGCTGGCACCTCCATCCGGGACTTCCAACCTCCAGAGCGGTGGGAAATAAATCCCTAAATTGCCCAAGCTGGGAGGGTTTCGTGGTGGTGGCTCCAGGCTGCCTGACACAAGGAGTTGAAGCCGGAGAGGGAGGTTCTTGTCTCAGAGTCAATTGTGAATGAATGTGAAGAATGAATTGTGTCAGATGAATCTCTAGGACAAAGGAGAGTGAGTCAAGCAACAGAAGTTTATAGGGATGCCTGGGTGGCTCAGGGGTTGAGCATCTGCCTTCCCAGGGTGCTGGGATTGGGTTCTACATCGGGCTCCCCGCAGAGAGCCTGCTTCTCCCTCTACCTTTGTCTCTATACATATTGTAGCCCAACAGTTTATTAAGCAAGGATACAGAGGAAGCTCTCAGGAGTGAGAGGGGTCCCCACAGGGTTGCCACTGGGAGTTTGTAGGGTTGGTCTTTTATTGAAAGCCCACCAGGGAACCTAAATCCTTTTAACATCTCTGTTGGTATCACCATTGAGTAAGGACTAGTGATAACAACACCTTCCATGGCTTACTTCCTTTATAGGGTCCTGGAATTCTTTGTTGGTCACAGGTAGCGGTTCTAACAAGACCCCACCTCTGACATCTGGGACAGGAGGGTCTGGTTTGTTTCTTTATCTGTTTCCTTGCACCTCCACATTTTGGGGGAGTCCTGTGAACCTGATCCCGCAGGCCCCTACCTATCTCCCCCTACCTAGCCCCACCTGTCCTTTACTCAAGAGTGACAGCACCTTGGGGCTCTGCTGTGCTCCCCGACCAGGCACTCGGGCAGGGGTGTGTGGGAGCCTCCACTTTGGTACCTGGTGTCACAGCCCCATGAACAGACAATGTAGAGAGATTCCCCCCTAGTGTTTCCACAGCAAGGTGAACCTCCATATGGTCTGATTTTACCTACGATCCAGGAAAGGGTGGAGGCAGCTTGAACCCTGATTTAAGAAAAGCAGGTAGTGAAATAGAATTCCTTTCATTTTGTGGGAAGGGGACAAATGTGACCATAAAGACGACTCCTGATGCTGTTCTGGGAGGGAAGGGGCGGGGGCGCTTAGAGGTGGCTGTTCCTTTGGTGCAGATTTCTCCTCCCAGCAAATCTGTGGGATAAAAGGTCTCCCCACTCCCCCTGGCTTAGCAGCAGCCAGGACAGCCGTGTATTAAGTGATCTTGCATCCATTTGTGACCGTCTCGTCCATTCTGGCCCTGCCAAGCTGAATCACGTCTCTCTCTTTCTCCTATCACAGCTCAGGCTTGCTCTGTAACAGGCAAAAGGAACCCAACCACCCTAAACGAGTCATTTATTTCTTTGAAAGTTTCAACCGCTATCAGTTTAGTTGCCATGACAACCAGGACCCCATCCCAGGAGCCATCACTCCGTTTGGCTCCCTTTTGTGGTCCTACTGCTCATCTGGTTTTCTCACTGTACCCGTAAAAACAGGGTTTTGATTTATTCTGCTCCTCTCCGCTGACCCTCATCCTTCCCCAGGACCCCCAGGACGTGGGCTCTGGCCTGCTCTTCTCCTGACTTCCCACTCCCGGGCCCACCAGCTCGGTTCCATCCCCTCCCCGCTGCTGGCCTGGGCTGCTGAGAGCCTAGGTCAGCCCAGGACCACCGCCCCCACCCCATGCTGTGACACCAGGGGTTATAAAGGACTCTAGAGTGGTCCCCCAAAACTGGGCAGGGCAAAGGCTGCAAAAATAGAACCCAGAAAAGCTTTCTACTGGGAGTGACTGGAGGAATTGTACATAAGGATATGTTCTCCCCTCCAGCTGACACCAGAAAGTCAACCTTGGAGGGGTGCCTGGGTGGCTCAGTGGGTTAAGTGTTCGACTCTTGATCTCAGCTCGGGTCTTGATGTCAGGGTTGGGAATTCAAGACCCGTGTTGGGCTCCACACACAGGGTGGATCTTACTTATTAAAAAAAAAAGGGGGGGGGGAAGGAAAAGTAATTCAAGGATGGAAAATTCATCCTTAGGAGCTGGGAGGGCATGGTCTCCTGGCCAAGTACACTTGCCCTTGCGGGAGGTAGACTTAACTGGCAATCAGCGTCTGGGCTGACTCCTTTCTCAGATGCTCTCCAAGCTCTGGCAGAGCCTGGCCCTGCAAGCCAGCTCCCATCCTGCAGGTGGCTGTGGAGCTCTGCCTCCAGCCGGCCTGCTGGGTCCTGCTGGGAGCCTCTCTCCTTCTTCCTCCGAGTCCTGAGGAGCCGCGCTGCTTCTTGCCTCCTAAAGATGCTCCTACTGCATCCCAGGAGTTCCTCGCCTCCTGGAACTGGGTTTTCTGGGCTCCAGGATTCCAGGCTCTTCCTTCTGCCCTTGTCCCTGAAAAAAAAGAAAAAGAAAAGCAGAGACTCGATTCACTTTAACAGCCACACGACTGAAATGACACAAGAGATCACGAAAACCAAGAAGCCATTGTCTTACTCATTTTTCCCCTGGTCTCAAGGGGGGCACTTGCATTTCTAGAGCTATTTGGAAAAGGGAGTGCCACTCAGTGAAGACCCTCCCCGCATAGGATTCCTTTGGGCAGTGTGCCACCAGGCATGTCCTTGGGACAAGACCAGAGCAGAGATGCACTGACCTTGGACCCTCCCCCCATGAGCAGCCATTGGCATCTGATTGCTTAGAGTGGGTGACACCCCTTGGGAAACCCTCTCCTCCGTTGATCCAGATGAGACAAGGAGGCCAATTTGCCTGAAGTTTGCACGAGGCCTCAAGCAGGGACTCAGCAGTGAGGACAGTGACCCAGGCCTGGGACACGAGACCTGAGTGTCCACAAGAAGCAGTGGCTGCAGGTCCAGCAAGTCAGCTGACACCAGAACTCACTCATCCCGTCGTCCTGGGACAGAATCTGTTCAGGGTGGAGTGACAGTTTGGCACACTAAATGCCGTAGAGGGGGATCCCTGGGTGGCTCAGCAGTTTAGCACCACCTTCAGCCCAGGGCGTGATCCTGGAGACCTGGGTTCGAGTCCCACATCGGGCTCCTTGCATGGAGCCTGCTTCTCCCTCTGCCTGTGTCTGTGCCTCTCTCCCTCTTTGTGTGTGTCTCTCATGAATAAACATGAATAAATCAATAAAATCTTTTAAAGAGATAGATAGATAAATAAATAAATAAATAAATAAATAAATAAATAAATAAATGCTGTAGAGGCTCAGAAGCGAGATGAGGCAAAGATGTCCATATTTCCCATGGGCCGCAGTAAGGCTTCCAGCCTAGACTCTGCAGCCCTGAGGCAGATAGCCGGGCGCTGGGGTTGTGGGTTTAGACCCAGGCCCGCAGCCATGCCCAGCTGGCAAGGCCCAGACACAGGGGCTGACCCTGCTGACCCCATGGACTAGGTTCTGAACTGATCTATGCGCCCACAAAAGTGCCCTGGGAGTGGGAACACCTGGTCTTTTGACCCTCAGCCAGGAGGGTTTTGGCAGCCAGAGAAAGGGGGGCATGTGGGCTAATGGGCACTGTGACTACTCACCAGGAAGCGCCAGAGATGCTCTAGCACATACTGGTCCGGAGGGTAGGGGTTCGCCCTGTGAGAGGCACCTCCACCTAAGAAGTAAGGCAGGGGACTGGTCCTAACGCGGGGCAGGGGTAGTCAGGCCACCCCTCCGCACCCACCAATACCAATGCAGCCTGAGTTTCTGCGGGCAGAGGCCAGAGGGTAGATTCGCTCCTTCCACACCTGGAGCACACCTGGTTTCTGTGCATAGCCAGAGCGTGGTAGCAAAACCATCTCTTCCCGGCTCCCCAGAGTGGTTCGCCTGGACCCTGTGGCCCCGGTTCTGAGCTCTTTGGAATGCTTGGGCAGAGCTGATACAAAGAGAAGCTTTTCCTACTGTCCCAGGCCAGGCTCCGGGCCCAGCCGTGAGGGTGGGAGGCACTCGGGACCTGCAGGGACTGCAGATTTCCTCAAGGTAACAAAAGAGAGCTCCCTTGTGTTCTTTTTTTTTTTTTTTTTAAGCTCCCTTGTGTTCTAATCGCCAGTTTAAAGGCTCACTGCTAGTGTAGGTTAACAGCGGAGGCACCCTAGGAGTGCAGGCCGGAAAGCGGGCTATGTCGTCTATTTTTCATGACAACAGTCGGGTCTGGTGGTAGGCCCAGCCCGGAGATGGCCAACAGCATCCTCGGACCTGGATTCTGGAATCTTCCATTTGTGAGTATGCCCACGTGACCTGCTCTGTGGGAAGCAGGACCAGGAGCAGGTGGGGAAGCTGCACCACAAGAGGGGTCTTTGGTCCCAGGAAAGTATCTGACATGATGGAGCATCAGAAAGGAGCCCTCGGATCTGCCTATGTCTCTGCCCCTCTATCTCTCTGGGTCTCTCATGAGTAAATAAATAAAATATTTTAAAAAGAAAGAAAGAAAAGAAAGAAAGAAGAAAGAAAGAAAGAAAGAAAGAAAGAAAGAAAGAAAGAAAGAAAGAAAGAAAGAAAGAAAGAAAGAAAGAAAGAAAGAAAGAAAGAAAAGAGCCCTTGGAGATGGCTGTGCGTGTGGCCCCTTCCTGCTGACATGGTACTTGGCCCCGTGGCTTCAGAATCCCCGGGAAGCTTGTTAAAATGCAAATCCCAGGTTCCTTGGCCCCAGATGGGAATCTCTAGGACTCTAGGCCGGATGCCCAGAAAGTGGTGTATTTAACAAGTTTCCCAAGTTTGGGAGGTGACACTTTTTTGCCACAATGAAGACTGACACCCACTGCCCTTTGATAAGATACACTTTTATCTTCTGACAAAGGAAGCAAATCTAACTAGTGCCTCAAGCCTGCAACTTAATAGCAAGAGCAGCCCTGGGCCTGCGGGTGAGACAGGACACATTTGTGGTTTGCTTGACTTCCTGGTTGTTTTTGTTCGGGGTGTTTAATGTGCTCTAGTTTATTTAAACATCTATTCAAATAGAACCAGCTTTCAGAAACAAGAGTAAGAAAGGAAAGAAGGTGTTTGTTTCCAGAAGGAAAAATGAAACCAGGAGGAGAAAGCAGTTGGGAGTGGAGGGTGGGGAGAGCTGGGAGGAAAAGCAGCAGAGGGCTCCCCGCCAACCCCCCCGGGGGGTGGAGGCAGGGGGGCAAGCAGGTGAGGGGACCCAGGTTGTCACTTCGCAGCTGTCCCCAGGGCCTGGGAGAGAAGGGCCAGTGGAGATCAGCTTTTAGGTGCTTTGCTGGGGGGTCAATCTTGAGAGACCTGAGATGCCTACATTCGTTTTGAAGCTTTGCTTGGACACTGGTCTGGCATCATCTTTGAATGTGAAATCACCCTGAGGTGCCTGTCGCACAGCCCTGTTGTGTCTGGGCTGCGGGCAGTTGTGAAGAACAAGGAATCCAGAATAATGCCAGGTCCTGGGTAGAAACGCTGCGTTGTGGGCCGCCCGGGGGGGCTCAGGGGTTGAGCATCCAGCTCAGGTCATGATCCCGGGGTCCTGGGCTCGAGTCCCCGCAGGGAGCCTGCTTCTCCCTCTGCCTGGGTCTCTGCCTCTCTCTGTGTGTCTCTCATGAATAAGGAAATAAAATCTTAAAAAAAAAAAAAAAAGAGAGAAAGAAAAAGAAATGCTTTGTTGCAATGGCTGCAGGGAAAAGCAGGAAGTGAAGGCAGGAGGGGCCCAGAGCGGAAGAGCAGAGGCCCCAAGAAGGCTCTGAAGCAGCCTCATCTTGAAAGAGGCGCTGCGGTCACCCACTGTCACCCACCGTCGAGAGGAGGTGGAGACGGGAAGCGGGCAGGGGGCTGGGGCCGTGCCCCGTGTCCGGCCCCCCCTTTCCCCTCAGTGCTGGAGGGATCAAGTTCCCACGGTCCAGGCTTCTCAGGGGGTGCAGGGCAGTGGGGGTGACCAGAAGGGCGGCCACACCCAAGGCAGGAGGGGCAGAGAATATGTGCGGGGGTCACGGGCGTCTCCCCGAGGCCCCAGCCTCTGTCCCAAACTACCTAAAATTAAAACACACCTTACACGGAAATAGTCCTTTCCTTCCGACGCCCCCTCCTGACCCCCGGGAAAGCGTCCGAGGCCTAGTTAGCCGGCGCGGCCCAGCCACCTACCCTCTTGCCATTTAACTGTTTCACGTGGTTATTTCCCAGATGGCGTTTCCTGAGAACCCCTAGGCCCGGGCTGGGCTCTGTTTCTGCCCAAAGAGCACCTGGCCTCACCCCGGAGTCCATAAAACTCTCCTGGCCTAGCAGATCACGGGAGGCGCCGGACCCCAAATTAGCCACTGTGACTCCTTAGCGGGGAAGAGGTGTCATTTGATCCGAGTGCCGGGCACACACACAGTGGCCACTCGATAGAGCGAACTCATCGCCACGGCCTGACCCTAGCGGGTGCCCCTGGCCCTTGACCCGTGTGTCCAGGGTGTTGTTCACCCGCCAGTCGGTGATCCACGGAGCTGAGGCCCTCGCGCTTCGACCTGGATGCCTCACAGAGGCCCAGCCCCATCGGGGGGCCAGAACCCAGCACGTGACTAGGGTCAGGTGGGGGGATCCCCAAGGGAACGTGCCCCCAGCCCCAGCCCCAGCCCGGAGAGGCTCCGTGCCTGCAGAGGTAGACGACGAGGAGGCGGGGAAGCTGCGAGGCTGGACCTCCTGAGACCGGCCACCTCTTGGTCTTCGTTTTCCTGGATGCACCTGTCATCATGGGAAACCACTTTCTGAATGCTTTTCTCGAACATACTCACAGGGAGGTAACTTCCCGGCCCCCCGGCCCCACGCCACCCCTTCCCCCAGCAACCTGGGGGAGAAATTCCTCATCTAGCCCACGGTCCAGGCTCAGTGACATTCCCGCCAAGAGGCCACAGCCTTCCCAAGGGCTGGCCCACGAGCTGCTGGCTCTGCCTTTCGGGCGGCAGAGATGTAGAAGGTGCTGCGCGTCCTCACCTCGGCTGGAAAAACACCATCACCCGGGTTCTGCAGTAGCTTCCCCAGTGTCCCCACTCCTACCTTGCAACCCCCATCCCAACGGCCCCCCAACCCCATCCCAGACCCATTCCCTGCACCGCAGCCCGACTGTGCCTGTTAGAACCGTCGGATCCTACTGACTGCACCCTCGAGGTGAAAGCCCAGGGTCCCGCCTGGTGGATCCTCCTCGATCCCTCTCCCCTTTGCTGGGTCCTCTGCACCTCACTCCTCCCCATCACTGTTCCCGGAGCACCAGGGACCCCAGCTCCAGGCCTTACCAGCAGTAGTTCCCTGTGCCTGGAAACTTCTTCCCCCTAGAAATGCCTGTGGTTCACTCTCTCATCCTGAAGGCTTTTTGCTCAAATCTCTCCTTCTTGGGGAAGTTTACCCTGACTTGCCCCTACCCCTGTACCCCCGCCCTCACCTGGCCCTCTCACTTCCCCTGACCTGCTTCCTTTATTTCCCTGCGGTGCCCCATTGAACATGTTCCAACACATGCTGTGATTTGTTTATTATGTTCCATGTCTGTCCCTTGCCACTATGACGTAAGCTCCCGGAGGACAAATTTTTTTGTCTAGTTTGTTGGCCACTATACCCCTGTCAGGCTTAGAAGTGCCTCGGAAATATTGGTAGAATGAACAAATGACTCTATCCTCCCAGTTAGCCTGAGCCAGCCGGCCTGTGGGTTCCAGAGCTTCCCTGAGCAGCATCCTGCCTCCCTGACCCCCCTCCTCGTTCGTTAGTGGGGGGATCTCACTCCTGAGCACCCAGGCCAAACCTTCTTGTGGCAAACTGGTTTTGCCCCAAGACTTTCCCTGCAAAAAAGTTTCCCAGAGGGTGACAGATGGGCAGGCCCAGCCAGGTACCTCACGAAACACGTCATCACTGAGAGACTTGCCAGTTCTTTCTGCCACAGACAAAAATCTCAGGCCACCTCAGGTCCCCAGCCACCGATGCCACCTTCAGTTCTGACCCCAGTTTCCAGACGGTTGTCTCAGGCTGTTTTGCCCACAGATTCTGAAGATAGAACAAGAGACTTTAAACTCAGTAAGCTTAGCCGCTGCAACTCCCACTTTTACTTGAGAAAGAAATGGATTAAGGTTTCAAAACTCTTCACTGCATCTACTGAGCTGTGCCTGTGCTTTGATTTCAAAGACAAGACCAGTCTATGTGCCAAGCTGGATACTTTACAGTAGGTCCCAGGCTTTTAATGGATCTCTTCAGGCACCAATACCACTGAGAGAGAGACAGGTGGGGGACGTGGCCTCGAGATGGGCAAATTCCCATTTTAAGTGGCATGTGCTGTGATCCGTGTGACATTCCACCTTTTAGCTTATTCCTTGCCTGTGTACCAGTCACATCCCAGTCCTATCTGGGCCCCACCTCCAAATCTCCTACCCCTGCATTGCAGGCAGCCTGGAATTGACTCACTCTTCCCAATCTCCCAATTTCTGACCTTTACAGTCCGGTCAGGGATTGTTGCCACTCCTCAATATGTCTTCTTCTTAGCTGCTCCCAAGGAAATGCCTACCTCAGCCTCAAGAAGCAAGAAGAGGAAATTAGGAGTCTTTTTATGGCTTCCTTCAGTTCAGAATTGTAGAGCACCCCTAAGCCCACTAAGCCATGGATTCCATGGCCATCTGGAATGCTGAGTCTGTGTAGAAGGTGAGAAGGGGAATGGGGTTCCATATGCCTCCACTCCTAAAAATTTCCAGAGAAAAATATTTTTTGTAAATGCCAGAAATATTATAGGACTGTTCATGAAATCCGTTAACATGAATCATGGTTCTGTTTCTTCTGAAACTATAAAAATCATAATTTTTCATCACGATAGGAATAAAAACCCTAACTCGTACAGCAAATGGTTTTTAGAACAATTGGATAGCCACATGCAAAAAAATAAATAAAAAGGAAAAAAAGGGAACGCAACCTCATAATCTCATAACACGTACAAAAATTAACTTAAAAAAATTAAAAAATTAAAAATTAAAAAATTAACTTAAAATGGATCACAGACCAAACTGTAATGGGTAGCACAGTAAAGCTTCCAGAAGAAATATGGGAAAAAAATATTTGAATCTGTGGTCAGCAGGATGACTTCCCAAAGATGTCCATTCCCTAAACCTAGAATCTGCGATATGTTAAGTTATATGGCATAGGGACTTTGCAGATGTAATTAAGGTTACAGACTTTAAAATAGGGAGAGTATCCAAGTGAGCCTAATCTAATCACAAGATCCCTTAAAAGCAGAAAAGTTTCTCCAGCTGAAGCAGAAGGGAAAATTAGAGATGCTAACTATGAGAAGGATTCCACGTGCTTTCACTGGGTCTCAGAGTTAGGCACTCATGTGTGAGTATCAGAGAGGGGCCCTCTAGTAGCTAAGAGCAGCCCTAGCTGACACCAGCCAGGAAAAATGGGGACCTCAAGGAACTGGATTTTACCAACAACTTCAATGAATTTGGATTCTTCCAAGGAAATGGATTTTTCCTGAGCCTCTCAGCAAGAGCCCAGCCAGCCACCACCTTGGATTTGGCCTTGTGAAACCCAGAACAGAGAAACCAGATAAGGAAACCACACTTCTGATCTAGAGAACTGTGAGATAAGAAATTCGTGTTGTCTTATGCCACTTAATTCGTAATAATTTGTTACAGCAGTAATAGAAAACTAATAGAGATCTTGGAGTTAGACAAAGATTTCAGGTAGGACATAAAAAACATGAATCAAGGGTATCTGGGTGGCTCGGTTGGTTAAGCATTTGCCTTTGGCTCAGGTCATGATCTTAGGGTCCTGGGGGTAGACCCCATGTCGGGCTCCCTGCTCAGCATGATGTCCGCTCTCCGGCTCCTCTACCCCTCCCCTTCTCATACTCTCTCTCTTTCTCTCAAATAAATGCATAAAATCTTAATTTAAAAAAATACACAAACCATAAAAGAAAAAAATGTATGAATTGAACATCACAATGAAAACCTTCTGTTCTTTGAAAGATACTTTTAGGAAAATTACAACAACAAACAAGCCAAGACCTCAAGAAAATTTTTACAAAACACGGATCTGATGAAGGACTTGAATCCAGAATATACAAAGAAATCTTACAACTCAGTAATTAAAAGGACAAAACACCCAGGTTTTTTTTAAGTGGGGAGGGCAGAAAATTTGAATAGATGCTTTATCCAAGAAGGTAGATAAATCGCAAATTAAGCACAAGAAAAGATGCCTAACATCACTGGCCATCAGGGAAAGGTAAATTAAAGCCCCGGCGAGATAGCATCACACATCTGCCGTCATGGCTACAATTTAAAAGACTGACAATACCAAGAGTAGACAAGGATGCGGAACCACTAGAAACTACACCCATGACTGATGGGAACGCAAAGGGGTACGGCTGCATTGGAAAACAGTTTGGCAGTTTTTCTAAAACTCAACATACACTTATCATTTGGTCCAGCAATTCCCTCATAGGTATTGAAATGAAAACATGTCCACATAAATACATGGATATTCATAGCCATTGTGGTACATTCATACAATGGGATACTCCTCGGCGATAAAGAATAACAAATATCGACACACACAACAACACGGATGAATCCCAAGAGCATTCTACTAACTGAAGAATAGACTCCAAAGGCTGGTGCGTTAGTCTTCCAGGGTGGCTGTAACCAGATATGACAGCCTGGGTGGTCTTGACAACAGAAATTTATTTTCACACAGTTCTAGAGGCTGGAAGTCTAAAATCAAGGTGTCAGCAGGGTTGGTTTCTGGGGAGAGCTCTCCTCCTGGCCTGCTGGCAGCCACCTTCTAGGTGTGTCTTTATATGGTCTTTCCTGTGTGTGTGGAGAGAGATTTCTGTTGTGTCTTCTTATAAAGGCCCCAGTCATTTTGGGTTAGGGCCCCCTCATATGACCTCATTTAACCTTAATTATCTCATTAGAGGCCCTATCTCCAAGTATGGTCATATTCTAAGGTACTCGGGGCTAGGATTTCAATATACGTATTTGAAACAAAAGCACAATCCAGTCCATAATAGCTGATAATGGTATAATTTCATTTATATGATGCCAGTTGCATGACCACCTAGAGAAGGAAAAATGAGAGGAACAAAACACAAATTGATAGTTGCCCTGGACTGGGCGTGTGGGCTGGGAGGAATTTCCTAGGGTGCAGAAACCGTTCTCTGTTTTGATTGCACTGGTATCAAGTGCTCTCTAGGGTCCTCAAGTCTCATTGGATCTACATCTAAAAGGGATGAATTTGGGGCAGCCCCAGTGGTGCAGCGGTTTAGCGCCACCTGCAGCCCATGGCGTGATCCTGGAGACCCGGGATCGAGTCCTGCATGGAGCCTGCTTCTCCCTCTGCCTGTGTCTCTGCCTCTCTCTCTCTCTTGCTCTGTATCTCTCATGAGTAAGTAAAAGAAAATTAAAAAAAAAAGACTAAATATCCATTTAAAAATAAATAAATAAAAAATAAAAGAGATGAATTTTACTGTATGTAAATTATGCCTCAATAAACCTGGCTTCAAAAGAGCTATGCTGTCAAGCAGCCTGACCCCTATCTCCACCCAAAGCCAGATACACCGCCTCCTGCATTTTGATCCCACTTGGTCCACATGGTCCCCCAAATTTGATCATTCTCATTACTTACTCTTGTGACAGCAATGGATATTTTCTAGACTTTTTCTGCCAAGACCTCTATAGTGGAAGACCCATTTAAACGCACAATACCCAGAAGAAGGCTCTAGTGTCTGTATGATCCCTACAACTCAGGATAATGATTTAGAATGAATTGCCTGCTTTCTTTCCTCTTGTTCATCTCCAGAGTGGGTGAGGATTTAAAAAGAAAAAAAAAGAGCACAGCCTATCCCATCTTAGATCTTCAGTTTCCATGTATTTTACCAGAAAGCCAACAGTTGAATTCTCTAAAGTAAGGGCACATCGGCTGCCATCCTCAGAAGTGCTGACAGCAGAGACCACAGAAAACAAGTGAACACTCCTCGCAGACCTCTGGCAGCTGTTACCCTCGGTGTGGAGATGAGCACTTCTCACGAGGCTGGAACAGCACCTGCCCTAGGGCCTTCCTGCTGCAGGTTATGGGTCCAGATCTGGCACACAACTCAGGGAAATTCAGAAAACGCCCTGCACTCAATCTTAATGCTCTACGGAGATACTGAAGCAACGGTAAGAAGTCACAGCCCGCTGTATCATGTGTCTTCGGCCGACTGCCAGCGGTGGAGTAAATGCAACAAAGAGCTGCTGAGTCAGCCTGCTATCATAATGAGCCCTTCAAAGACTTCCAGAGAATTCTTTCACTTTTTTTTTTCTTTCACTTTTTTATCTTTTCCACTACCACATTGCATTGAGTCTAAGACACACAGATTGTAAGGGGCGGGGAGGAGAGGGGGGTAGTTACAAATTAAACTATGTCACAATTATTTCTCGCTTCTTAGGAATTGCACTGTGTACTTATTCTAGAAGCTTTGAAACTTGGATATTTTTTTTTACTCGATATTGCCTATGAACCAAAAATACGTGGATGGCAAAGAAAATTAGTTGGTGAAGGTGTTTCTTAAATCTCTTCAGTCCAGTTTTTCTGGAACCACGTTTCAAATCAAAGTCATCAAATTCTGTGTTTTGCCGAACTGTCTTTCTAGGCCCAGGTTAGCAAACGTTTTCTGCAGAGGGCCATATAGTAAATAATTTGGGCTTTTGGGGGGGTCATGCACCTATGTGACGCTGCTATGACAAGAAGCAGCCATCGGAGGTACTTAAATCAATGGGCATGGGTGTGGTCCAAAAAATCTTCATGGACACAGGAATTTGAATGCCATCTAACCTTCACATGTCATGATATATTCTTCTCCTTTTGTTTTGTTCCCAACTTCAAAAATACAAAAACCATTCTTATTTACAAGCTATGCAATAGCAGACAGTGGGCCAGATTTGGTTTGCAGCCATAGTTTGCCAACCCCTGTTCTGTATTGTCGGGAGCATTGGTAATGCAAACCTATCTTTTTTAATCACCCACTATAATCAGCAGGATTGTCCTGAAATAATCCATTTTTAAAATTTGGATGCTGGAGAATATTAGTCAGAATAGGCTGCGTTATGATGCGGTAACAATTCTAAAATCTCAGTGGCTCAAAAACAACACAGGTTTATTTATCACTCATACTAGGTCCCCGGAAGGCCAGGGCTACCTTCTAGGGCAGCTGTCCCCCATGCAATGGCTCAGCTTTGCTCCTCCATATAAAAACATGTCCCCTCCATATTGGCAAGGGACAAGAATGTGGGCGATCACGCCCCAGCTCTGAAGGGTTTTCCTCCAGAAGTGACATGTTTTGCTTTTTGTTGGCAAAACCAATCATGTGACATGGTGTTTTTTAAATATATCTACAAACTCGTTGACATTGTCACTTCCAAACGGTGGAGTCTAATTCCCCTTCCCTTTCAAGGGACTAGACTAGGTGACTCAGTGGTAACACAGGCAATGTTGCAGAGTTTGTGCTGTGTGACTTTTGAAGCTAAGTGTCTTACCCTGTTCGGGCTGCTGGAACAAGATAGCACAGGCTGGGAGGCTTCTTAACAACAGAAAGTTACTGCTCACAGATCTGGAGGCTGGACCTCTGAAATCAGGGTGCCAGCATGATTGGGTGAGGTCTTTTCTAGGTCATAGTCTTTTTGCCGTGACTTCACACAGCAGAAGTGGCAAAGGAGCTTCCTGGGGTCCCTTTTATAAGGGCATTAATCCCATTCACGAGGCCTTCACCCTCATGACCTAAGCACCTGCCAAGGCCCCACCTCCAAATGCCACATATTGGGGGTTAGGTTTCAACAGAGGAATTTTAAGGAGATAAAAACACCCAGTCAATAGTACAAACAATTGAGCAGTATTTCTGGATTATAAAAAACGCTAATGCAACATAAACTATAGGTATAATCATACTGCTAGGCTCAATATGAACTTAATTCATTCAAATATACCAGACTCGATTACCCAAGAATGGTCCTATAATTGTACATGTGTATAGAGAGAAATATAAATTTCTCTCCATACACACACACACACACATACACACACACTTAGTCTTAAATAATGTGTATATGTCATAGTTAGAGATGAAATTTCCTTTAAAATTTGCTTTAACAAATCCTTAATAATGAACACTGGCCTTGTTTAGAGGGAACCGGTAACTATCACATTGCAATAGCAGGACAGGATAGAACCAGAGCAGGAAACAACTTAATTCTTTTTCCCCAGGCCCATTCATACCACATCTGTGGATCAAACCTTTGCCCCCCCACCCCCCCTTACACGAAAACTTGAGTGAGGTCTTACATCTCATACTTTTGTCTATCAGTCTTTTTTTTTTCATCATAGGTAAAACCCACATAACATTAAATTTACCATCTGAACCATTTTTAAGTGCCCAGTTTGGTAACATCAAGTATATTCACACTGCTATAAAAACAGATCTCCAGAACTTTTTCATCTGAAAAAAAAAGTTCATTTCAAACTTTATACCCATTAAACAACTCCCATGTTCCCCCTCTTCCCAGCCCCAGCTCCCCCACTAATCACTACTTTACTCCGTTTTTCTATGAATTTGACTACTTTAGATACGTCACATAAGTAGAATCAAACAGCATTTGTCTTTTTGTGACTTATTTCGCTTAGTACAGTGTCCTCAAGGTGCATTCATATTATAGTGTGTGACAGGATTTCCCTCCCTTTGAAGGCTGAATGATATTCCAATATATGGATGGATGACATTTTATTTACCTACTCATCCATCGACGGCCGTTTGGATTGCTCCCGCTTCTTGGCTATTGTGAATAGTGCCATGACCATGGCTGTGCAAACATTTCTAGACCCTGCTTTCAAAAGCGTGGGATCCAGTGAAATTTCCAGATCAATCCAGTGGTTCCACTTTTTCATTTTTTGAGGACATTTCCCTCTGTTTTCTGTTGTGTTTGCACCATTTAACAACCACCAACAGTGCCCAAGGGCTATGATGTCTCTACACCCTTGCTAACCCTTGTTATTTTCTGTGTTTTCAATAGTAGCCATCCAAATGCGTGTGAGGTGTGCTTTCACTGTAGATTGGCTTACTCATTTTTATTATTTTTTTAAATTTATTTATTTATTTATGATAGACAGAGAGAGAGAGAGAGAGAGGCAGAGACACAGGCAGAGGGAGAAGCAGACTCCATGCCGGGAGCCCTATGCGGGACTCAATCCCTGGACTCCAGGATCGCGCCCTGGGCCAAAGGCAGGCGCCAAACCACTGAGCCACCCAGGGATCCCCGGCTTACTCATTTTTAAATAGTAAAAAGCCCTTTGGTCTTTTTCAGCTCCAAAGAACAATCTCATTTTAGCAAATGTGGTAAGCAGAATAACATCCGCTACTCCCACCAAAATGCCCTAATCCCTGGAAACTGTGGATGTGTTTTGCTACATTTCAAAGGGGAATTAAGGTTTTTCTAGTCAGCTTCTCCCATGCATCCAGGTGGCCTGTGACGCCAGCAGGGTTACTAAAGGTAGAAGCTGGGAGGAGATAAAAGGGGCAGGAGAGGCCATCCTTACCAAAGACCATCCAATCCAAGAATAGGATGATGTTTGCATCTTCTTGATGGGGAAGTTTCCCAGTGATGATTCTTTCTCTTCAATAGTACTTTGTGGAATCCTCAAAGTTACCTCTTCTGGGCCCTTGGGCAATTTTTGTCTCTGAGCAGGTGCTCTTCATCCCATCTTTAGTCTCTGTACCCAGTGGTATCTTCCAGTCTCTTTTCGCTGATGGTCCCTTTCCTTTGGCAAGAAACTTTCAAAGACAGGTCTTTTCCAACAACCCCAAGGTCAGGTCTTTGGCTTCCTCTTGGCTCATAAGAACATTCTGGTATCCTTTTTCCTCCTCCATCAGGGGTAAATGTGCAGTCTTCTCCCCATTGCTTATGTATCTTTGCTTGGCTATCAGCAAAGTTCCAGCCATAGCCCTTGACCTTCTCAGAGAAAAAAAATATGCTTAAAATTCATTAGTGTGGCTGATTTTACAATCTTGAACTTCTAAACAGCAACATGGATTCTTTCAACATTTTCTTATGGTGTGTGTTATGAACCACTTTTCTGTTCTTGCTTTTAAGGATGTTTCCCAAGTCCATTCTCAGTCAATATATGTTTATATAGCATATCTAGGTATAAGGCAGAAATAGTTTCATGCAGTAATAATATAGCTATGGTTATGGTAAAATATAATGTTCATCAGAACTTAGGAATCTTGAGATAATTCACATTTTTCCTTAAGTTACTTATTTTCAGAGCTCTTTGCAAAGTGTCTGTTCCCTGAACATTTCCTCCAGACCTCTACCCTTTCTGACTTCAAATTCAATATCATTGCACCATGTCCACAGACGAAAGAAACACTTTACAAGAACTCTCAACAAATTGCAAGTGACTTTAGCCAACACTTCCTGTCTCCCTTCCACATCTTGCCCAAGCTGAAGGTTCTCTAAGGGGTGCAAAGGATTTAGACATCATGAGAAATATTATTGCTCATGTCATTTATGGTATCAACAATTATTTTAAATACCAGTTTAAACAACTTTCCAATCCAAGACCAGGATATCAAGATGAAAATGACATTATAAATTTTTAATAATTTGCTCTTTGTAGATCATCTCTTAAGGAAAACACAAGAAGCTAATAACAGTTGTTGACTCTTAGACAAGAACTGGAGACCTAGAAAAAGAGGGAAGAGGACTTGCTTTTCACTAAGTATCACTTTTAATTAGAAAATTATTTTAATTTTAAAAATAATAATTTGCATTTAAAGATATAAAACTACCATTCTAACAATTAATAAGTAAAAGTTACCTTTTTACATAAGAAAGTAATTTTAAAAGCTTTAAGATTAATATGATTTTATTTATATGTGGAACCTAAGAAAACAAAACCAATCAGCAAACCAACAAACAAAACAAATAGAATCTTAAATACAGAGAATAAACAGGGGCTTGTTGGTAGGGGGATGGGTGAAATAGGTGAAGGGGATTGAAAGATACAAACTTCCAGTTATAAAATAAATAAGACACAGAGATGAAAAGCACAGCATAGGGAATATAGTAAATAACGTTTTAATATTGTTGTATGGGAACAGATGGTAACTATACTTATGGTGAGCATTGAGTAATGCATAGAATTGTCAAATCAATATATTGTACACCTAAAGATAAACAACATTGTAGGTTAACTATAGTTCAATAAAAAAATTAACATCCCCCCCAAAAAAGGGGAAGAAAAGGACAAGCTTTAAGAATAAATTGAATTCTGTATTTTAGATCTAGGACTTATAATTGAGTTAACTTTGGTAGCTTTTTTGAGTTTTGATTCTACTCTTGGCTTTCAGATTGTTTCATATTTCAACAAAAACAAAGAGACAGGTTGGGTTTTTTTTTTTGGGGGGGCGTGGGGAGTTTGTAAAAAGGGCACGTCTTACTGACCAGTGAGTCCATTACATCATTTATGGAGTGCCTGCCATCTACAGGCACTGTGTCAAGTGCCAAGACACAAAGATAATCAGCCCTGGAAGTCTCTTCTGCCCTGGAGAGAGACTTGCATATTTCAAAAGAGAAGGTCGTGCTTTGAAATCTCAGAATTGAAGATGGAGGAAGAGAGAAGACAGACTGAATGCCCAAAGAGGCAAGAAGGACTTGGAGCCAAAATGGAGTCTAGACATGATACAGAAGCCACTAGAATCTGAAAACAAAGTGGTGGAGCCTAAGGATGAGAGAGTATGATCAGAACAATAGGTGAAAAAGAGGCTCTTTACCACAAGGCAAGTGTCCATACCCAAAGCAAAGTAGAGAACTGAAGCCCAGATTTCCTAAGCAATGGGTCCAACTCTCAAGCAGTGATAAAATGATCACCTTCAGTCATGTAAATGGACCTTTCCCTTTTCTGAAAAGGAAGGTCTTGACCTCCTAAGCTCCTGTAAGGCCTTTCTAAGCATCAGCTTTTCTCATTTGCAAACCAGGAATAATAATATCTACATTATATATCTGTTGTGAGGATTTGGTATACTGTATATAAAATGGCTTACAGTGTCAGGAGCATAATAGTTGCTCAATAGATGAGCAACTATTTTGTTTTGGTTGCTGTTATCACCTGTAAATAAAACTAAAGGTCAGAATGGTGGATCCCATGGATTGGCCCTTCCAATCCTCATTTCACCCCCATTTTGGAATAACTTCTTGTTCCTGTGAAACTAGGGACTACATTTCCCAGACTCCTTTGCTCTTAGGGTCTGGATGCCAAACATGTTTCACCAGTTAGAGACAATCACTTGATATTTGGAAGATGGAAGGAAGAGGAGGCCATCTTCCAGTTGCTCTTTCTTTTGCAAATTCACTACATTAAGAGAGGCCTGGTGGGGGGGGGGGTTGGTTTGCAATGGTGGAAGTAGCTGCTTGCCCACCAGATCCCAGCTGTAATGGGATCTTGACACTAACAAGGAGCGACTTCTGATTTCCACTCCTCCAGCCCTGCCAGTGTCTTTGTAAGCATCTAAATCCCATATTTTTTAAAAATCCCATATTAAGCCTCATCTGTTTAAAATACCTAGAGTGATGATTCCTGTTTCTAGAATTGAATCCTGACTGACTTAGAAGTTGACATTTCATCTAAAGAAATCTCATATGTAAACTCCCTTGAAAGACTTTATTTTGTACTGCTTTGAAATGGCTTAGATTTAAATCATGAGTTAATTCCCATGTTAAAACCAATTCAATGCTCTTCTTGATGCCATTCTCACTGAGAACTGTTAATACAATTGAAGTGTTCTGGGATCTTGAAAAATTAACTCCAAGTATCACATTGAAAGAGTATATTTTTGTGATGATTATAACCCATCCATTGTCTCTCTTTTTACTTTACTTGGTTGAGAGGAAAGTGGCCCCTGAAAGAAATTTACCTCCTAATATCCATTCTTCCTTCTTTTCTTAATATTAAGAACCCCAATTTTTATCTGGGGACACTAGTACCCAGCTAAAATTTATTCCCACTTTCTCTTAAAGCCAGGCATAGCCATATGACTAAGTTTTGGCCAATTAGATATAAGAAAAAGTGTTTTGTGTAACTTCTAAAAAGTGTCTTTGGAAGGAAGGTATAGACCCTCCTTTGCCACTCCCTCCTTCCTGTTGGCTTGGGTATGAATGTGATGACAGGAGCACTGACAGCCACCTTGGGTCATGAGGTAGTATAGTAATCATGGCAGAGTAGAGGACAATGAACCGGTTGCCTACAGAGCTACCATATAGGACTGGATTGTTTCCCTCCAGATTTCTTTTATATAAAAAAAAAATCTCGGGATCCCTGGGTGGCGCAGCGGTTTAGCGCCTGCCTTTGGCCCAGGGCGCGATCCTGGAGACCCAGGATCGAATCCCACGTTGGGCTCCCAGTGCATGGAGCCTGCTTCTCCCTCTGCCTGTGTCTCTGCCTCTCTCTCTCTCTCTCTCTATCATAAATAAATAAAAATTTTTTAAAAATCTCAATCCTTAAAAAAAAATCACTATTATTTTGTTTCTGTTTTGCTATTATATGTAGCCAAGCCTATGCCTAATTAATATAAGGGGAACAGCCAAACTTCTCTTCATATCAACCATGGACTGTTTCTCAGTTTTTAAAAACAAGTGCATTCTCAAAAGCTGCCTCATTACTGAAACACAGTAGGACATGCTACCAAAAATATTGATCTGGGTTTAGAATTAAAGACATAAAATGATTTCATGGAGGCCATTTCAGTGTACACAGCAGCGAAGTTTGCAAGCCAGGTGAATTACTCTGATTTATTCATATTACTTTCAACATCAAACCAAGGCACCAATTTTAGGTTTAGTAAAAAGCAAGTCCTCAAGCCTAGCTGATGGTCCATTAAGGCTAGAGTTATTGATCAAAATGACTGAGTTTTGGGTTAAACTGGCTCTCTGTTGTTCATCATGTGACCACACTATAGCTGACAGCACATCCAATGGTACAATTTACTCTGCAGCTCTCTATTCCAGAGCCCATAGATCAAAGGGTTAAGACACTGGGCAAATGCAAAGACTCCAAAAAGCACCATATTTAAAGCAAAGAAAAACACCCCACACATCTTTCCCAAACCTATGAATACCAGGGTTGGTATTACATGTAAACCCATCTGCACTAAATGAATAAGGACTGTTTTCCTTGCCTTGATATTTGATCTATTAAAATGGCCAGCTCGTTTTCCCTCTTGGTAGATCAGAGAGTAACTTATAAGAATGATGAACAGAAGAAAGAAAAGGAAAACCATGCCAATGGCTCTGGCAGCAGAGCCATTCAAGATCACAGGGCAAAGGGGTTCAGATTTTAAGACAGCCACCTGAGTGGAGGTAGTGCCCTCTATGAGGAATAAGCAAACATTCTTGAATATAATAATTATCCAAGACCCAGCCAGAATCCTATACTTAACTGAATCTACAAAGGACAGAGATTTCAAAGGCCAGCAAATGGCCAGGTAAGTGTTGACAGCCATCAAGGCCAGTGTGAAGAGGATCCCTTCTCCAACACTTAGCTGGACCCCAAATACCACCCAGCACATCAGCACAGGGCTGTTGGCCAGCAGAGCCCGCATCCCTTGGAAAACCACCCCCAGGCCACAGTAGGAGGAGATGCACAGCAGATGATGGCACAGGAGGACGTATCGGACCTCTTTCTTCAGCTTTGAATTCTGGGACACTATCGTGATGATGATGACAGTGACAAATGTGGTAAAGAAGAAGGCAACCATGTACACAGAGGCCTTCACTGTTGCTTCCAGCCTCAGCCAATCTGATATGTTGCAGTGCTCAGATGACAAGTTCATGATCTTTCAGGGCAACTTGGCTCCTGCAGGATTAAAGAACAAGAAACAGTGATCTTAAAGCTTCCCGTGTGGTTTTCCAGCTCTGTGGTCTTATATAAATTTCAAGAAACAAATTGCACATTTTTCTCTATAGAGGAGGACTTTAGATAGCATTGATGTGGATCAAGGAAATGGGAGAAATCATCTGGGGCCTTCACTTTATTTCAAGACAGGGGCACATACTCAAATGATCCAAAAGGAAGGTTTGAAACATGTACTCTCAGAACTCAACAAATTACTCAAAATTGGGTCAATTATTCAATTATTCTTTGTGCATCCTCTTCCATCTTTGATTGTGAGGACTTTTTCAATTTGGAGCCACAAAACACAACATTGTAAAACTCTGTTGATGAATCACCAAGCACTTGCTAACACTTAGCAAGTACAAAGATCTGGGGAAGACGTTAGGGCAAGAGCTATAAGGACTATGGGGAAGCCATTGATGCAGAGGCCTGAATTCATTTGGGTCCATAAGACATGACAGGGATATTAACAAAATGACAGCAATCACAGGTGACACCCACTACTTTCTAGGGATCAAAACTGCTTTTAAAGCATATTCATCACCAACCCTGGGGTATGTTTTGTTTTCCACCACGTGGTTTTATTGTGCACTTTTCACAAATAGGGAAACAGATTTAAAGAGGCTAAGTAACCTGCTCAGGGCCATATGGTTACTGTGCAGAGGGACTAGGATGTGGTTTCAGAGTACAACTCCAGAGCCCACTCTCTCAACCACTGCAAAGATGTTCATGTCAAATGCAAGGTCAAATGAATGCAGGCTGTGAGTTCTTCTTTGGCCAATGTCATTGGCCCCCAATGTCAACTGGACCTCATTTGTAGAAACACTGTTTCTGTTGTTAAGCTGGAAGACTGCATGTCCAGGAAGATGCTGGGATCGTAGGATAGCTGAGAGGCTTGTGGCCACTAAAATGGTAAGATAGTGTAATAGCCTTATAAAATCTTCTCAAGGGCACCTGGGTGTCTGCCTGCAGCCCAGGTCATGATCCTGGAGTGTCAGGATCAAGCCCCACATCAGGCTCCCTGCTCGGCAGAGAGTCTGCTTCTCCTTCCTCTGCTCATTCTCTCTATTAAATAAATAAATAAAATCTTAAATAAATAAATAAAATCTTCTCAAGCATGCATAGGAGTGAATAGCACATCATGCCATAGTCTGGGGATCCCCCAGATTTCAGGACCTCTGTCTCTAAAAGTCTACTGTAAAGTTGCCAACCTCTACCTCCCCACTGTGGCTCTACTTAATTCCTCACCACATGTCACATCACCTCCCTCATCAGAGTTGATTGGAGCCAGGGTAGACATCTGACTCATGGAGAATAATTTGGACACTGCTGAATCCACCAATCTGCCTCTTAAAAATCTAACTGAAGAATTCTCACAGAGAATGGAGTCTGAGTGTGATGTCATGTGATTGGCCTGCCAGTCATGTTGGAGCACGGGTGAGTAGAAGAAAGTGACCAAGAGAGGTAAGGGAAAAGCAGAGGGAACCACAAGGTCCCTGCGAGGCTCCAAAAGCCCTTGCAAGACAGAGAGAGAACAGCCTGGGCTTCTGGATTCCTGATTCCACTGACATGCTCTACATTTTCTGTCCTTGGGTTCTAAAAATATAACACACTCATCGATTATTTGAGGTAACCTAAAGGGGTTTATGTTCTTAGATGTAGGACCCTAGCATTGAAAATATATGAAGAGGACCCTGAAGAGGCACAGTATTTTGATTTCCTAAAGGGCATGTCACCATTGCCGAGAATCTGAGATACCACAGCTCCTTATGAAATCCCTTGCCAAAGGCATCCATTCTCCTCCAGCATATTGTGTTGTCACCATAATGTGTTCTCACCCAGGGGAGAATTTCCACTGTTCAGATAGATTTTGTGCCATTGTCATGTGGTCAAACTCGAGGCATTTATTTCTCTACTCTTCAGCCCCAGAGGAATAGAAACGGGAATGGTCATTGTCATCGTCAAACTTGTCATTATGCTTTCTTTTAGCTGCATATTTTTCGGTTGAAATCTTACACCAGAACCCTTCAATAATCAACAGAAAAACTCATATCTGCCCACATTAAATGCCTTCTCATTGCTCACCCCCAGAACACACTCCTCCAACTGTCCTCACAGCACCGTCACAGACATGGAGGGCCCCAGTGAAGATGGCATGCAGACTCTGGTAAGTTAGAACCCTGCCCTGCCTGGGGGAGTCACAAGAACTGGGCTTCAAGCCTAGGTCTGCCACCAGCGATGAATGTGATTGTGGATACCACTTCACTTCTCTGGTGCTTGGTTCCTAACATCACAGCCATACAGGATTGCAAGCTCTGCATCTTTGCTCTCTATCTACATCATCTTCAAGAGCCAGCCCTTAACTTGGGCCAGGAGCATCTGGGCTTTTTCCCTTGAGACAAGATTGGTCCTGCCCTTGATCCGGAAGATCCTCATCTTATTCCCCCCGGCTGAGCCTCAAATACAACTGCCAGCAATCTAGGACAGGCCCTGTCTTGTCCTGCCAGGCCCCCTCCCAGGACCTAAAACCCAGCCTCTGAGTCCCAGAATTAGGGGGTTACTGTTGACAGGTGCTACAATGGTGATGGCCTCCCTGTCTGCCTGGGACTCCCAACAATGCCCACTCTTGAGCTCACTGTTGCTGGGTCTGACTTAGCTCATGGGCTATGCTCCCCTATTATTCAGTCTTGCTCCCCATCCCCCATTCTGCCTAGAATCCCAGCCATGTCTATAGCTTCCCTGCTGGACTCCTCATTTCTGCTCTGCAGGACTTCCCTGCACCTGAATACCCCCCACCTGCACAGCCCCTACACACCTATCTGGTTCATCTGACCGGCATGTTCCCAACAGCAAGGAGTGGGGCTTGACCTCACTATGTTCTAAGACTTGAAACGCTACACAGAGCATGAGTAACTCTCATTGTGCTTCCTTTGAAAAAAAAATTTTACAACCTTCTTTTCTCTCCCCGAATTACTGTAGCTGCAGCTATAGTAAACCCTTCTCCCTCCAGATCTGATGTGCTTTCAGAGAACTATATTGTTGAGACCAGGCAAGAACTAGTTTCTGGGGCTTTCTAATATGTCTAACACACTGATCGATGCGGCACATTATTGCATCATTCTACTCTACTCTACCACTCTTCATTGCACATTGAAACATACAATGCATATCCTAAGAGGTGAGGTTACCAGGTGGTAAGACACAGGCACTAACACACCTAAGCCTCTTGCCCAGTGGAAGAAGCAGAATGCGATATAATTAGGTAAGAATCACCAGAACCATCATGTATTATTTTACTTATCTGCCAAATGAATAAGAAAGTTGGGTGTCTCTGGCGGGGCGAGGTGGGAGGGGGTGCTCAGAATAGAAGGGGTCACAGAGTCACAGAGTCTGTGAGAGAAAGCTTCTTGGAAAAGGTGAGACTCAAATCCAGCCTTTCGAGGTTGAAAACTAGAGCAAAGCAGGGTCAAGGGTAAGGTGGGTAGAGATGAGGAGAGGTACAGATTGCAGGCAACAGAGAATGGCAAGAGCCAAGGTGGGGGCAAAACCCAGGAACTTCAGAGGATAATGAGCAGATCCAGTCTGGTGGCCTGAAGGCTTATTCAGAGGACTAAGAACACACAAAGTCCAGGACCAGATTTCAAGGGCCTTGAATTCCATTCCAAGGGTTAAAATTCACTTTGCAGGCAAAAAGGAGCCATGCATGATTAAAATTAGGAGCAGCACATGCCACAGGTTAAGAGGCAAGATGACATGCCCACTCCTGCCTGCCCAGTGGTGTTTGATAGGAGCTTTGCAGAGCAAGCAGCCTGGCAAAGGAGAAATGTACACAGTGAACCCACTACTACCACAGCAAGTGGCTTAAAATTATCTCTGTAGGAGCACCTGGGTGGCTCAATGGTTAAGTGTCTGCCTTGAGCTCAGGTCATGACCTCAGGGTCCTGTGATGGGGCCCCACATCAGGCTCCCTGCTCAGTGGGGAGGAGTCTGCTTCTCCCTCTCCTTCTGTGCTCTCTCTCCCTCTCTCTCTCAAATAAATAAATAAAATCTTTAAGAAAAAAAAAAAGAATCCTTTTTGTAGACATAATATCTCCAAGAGAGTTGCAAATCTGCAAAATCAATGAGGGCAAGTTTTATTGCCTTTAATTTATTTATGAGAACTCAGAAGATGAGTAATTTATTCAGGCTCATGCAGCCAAACAGAATCTCCCAATCTTCAAATTCATATTCCTTCTCAGAGGTATATTTGCCTATCAAGAGCTCATAGCAACAAAACCCATATAATAAGTCCTCTTCTATACATATTACCTCCCCTCATTGATAATTCCTAGAGCCTTTTTCTTTGGAAATTCTAAAATGGAAATACCTATTTGCCTCCAGCCCAAAATGTTCCCTTGACTTCGGCTCCAAAATAAAACCCTGGAGCTAAGAATCACATTTGTTCCACAACTGCCCTGATGAAATCAGAACCAGCCTCCGCCACTCCCTACAAAAATCCCGCTGGAAGCAGATGTGTGGGAAGGGTGGGATGGGTACATATCAAAATCAGTGAAGCAACTCCTTTCATCCTTCCTAAGAGCCCTGCTTAGAACAAACCCCTGAGGTGCAACATGCTACCTACCCTTGATGGGAAACGGAATAAACGAACAGATATGGCCAACCCATCCACGCAAATTAAACTCTGATCCAAAACCTGTAGCAACCTGCCAGGAAACCAAGCCCTCATCCACAGTAACTAGCTCAGGAAAGCAGCCTGCTGTCTCTTGTAAACCATCCAGGCCAAACAACAACCTCCTTAACAATGGGCCCCAAACAGGACTTGATTAATAATTAGCAGCTTCCCTAATTTATGTCCCTACTTTCAACTTAGAGCCAACCAGAGAGCGCCAAATATGTCTCCTATATTATAGTCACATAGACACCCCACTTCTGGTTAGCCTGTCTCCAGCTTCCCCCAGCCCCAGGCTCCCATCAGGGCACACATGAAGCTTCCCCATTTCTACCCTAAGCTCACCCACTCCTCTGCCCGCCTCTGAGGCTCTGCTTAAACACAAGTGAGGCTGACTCCCTTGCTCTAGCAAACTCTGCATAGATGGCCTTGGTCTTTCTCCTTTGGTTGGTCTTTGTTCATGTTCACATTGGTATGAAAAGATGGTGCTAGTGGCCCCAAAACAGCACGTGTACCTGGAGCCATTTCTCCAGGAAGCTAATGAACGAGTGGCAGCACATTCTTCCTCCCCACCTTGTGTCCTTGTCCTAGTCAGCAGCAGGGTGGAGGGAAACAGAGTCCTTCCACGGAGGGGCACAACCTACCTTGTCCTCCTCATGAGCCCTGGGTCACTGAGCTAGGGGAGCTCCCCCTTCTCTCACCTCCGAGGGCAACCATTCCTGAACAGACACCCCACTTCCAAAGAAAACTAAGGGAACATTGGATATATGCTAATGTGAAGGAAAGGCCTGGAAGGAAGATGGGAAGAGGGTAATGACACAGACAAAATGTAACAGTAGATAATTCATGCCAATTGCTCACTAGGAAACAGCTCTGGTGGGAGCTGACTTCTTCCGTCAGCACACCAAGCCCCAGGAGGAGGCACAGTCATTACTCACATTTTTCCAAAAAGAAAACTTGAGAGATAGACGTAGGAAGGAACTCAGCCAGGGTTCACTAGCTGGCGATGGTGATGCTGGAGCTTGGACCAGGCAGTCCACCTGCAGGACGTGGCCACTAAACCACCAGGCCAGGTACCCCACATCAGGGAAAGATGATACCTAAAGGTTGTGACGGGCTCCCCACACTTCCTCTCAGGGTGCTGCTGGTCAATGGCGAAGTCTGGCTTCAAACCCAATTCTTCTGATTTCTGAGATGATATTTGGTTATTGTTGTTTGCTGAGTTTCTTCCTAACAGGACCATATTGGTGCAGGCGAACTGAACTTTTTTTAAAAAGAAAAAAGGGGGGGCAACTCGGGTGGCTCAGTGGTTTAGCGCTGCCTGCAGCCCAGGGCCTGATCCTGGAGACCCAAGATCTGCATGAAGCCTGCTTCTCCCTCTACCTGTGTCTCTGCCTCTGTATGTGTGTGTGTGTCTCATGAATAAATAAATAAAATCTTTTAAAAAGTGAATAAAAAGAAAAAAAAGACTTAGCAGGTGTTATGATCTGAATTATACCCCCTCCCCCCAAAATTCATACATCAAAGCTCTAGCCCGCAGAACCTCAGAATGTGACTGTATCTGGAGACAGAGTCTTTAAAGAGGTAATTAAGTTAGAACG
The DNA here is from genome assembly GCF_011100685.1 of Canis lupus familiaris. Taxonomy (NCBI): domain Eukaryota; kingdom Metazoa; phylum Chordata; class Mammalia; order Carnivora; family Canidae; genus Canis; species Canis lupus. The sequence continues at coordinate 42,573,845 of NC_049246.1, read as the reverse complement.
AGGCCATTAGGGTGGGCTGTAATTTCATCTGACTGGTGCCCTTGCATCCTTGCAAGAAAAGGAGATTAGGACACACACAGACCCTAGAGATGCATGTGAGCAGAGAAGAGACCATGTAAAGAGGCAGCGAGGTGACGATCATTGGCCAGCCGAGAAGAGACCTCAGAGAAGACCAACCCTGCCAGCCCCTCGATCTCAGACTCACAGCCTCCAAAACTGCGAGGAAATAAATCTCTGTGGTTTAAGCCACTCTGTCTGTGGAATTCTGTTTTGGCAGCCACAGCAGACTGATCTAGCAGAGAAAAGCAGCCTCAGCTACCACCTCAGCTCCAGGTAGCTGAGAAAGGCCTCCTGTGGGTCCATCCATACCCTCCCCAGAACCTCCACCTGGAAGTTTCTGAAGAAGGAAAGTTCTCTGAGAGGGAGGAGGGCCTTTCCTTCCTGGGTGCTCACAGTCAGCTGGGCAGTATCGGCCAGGGTTGGGGCCAGTATCTGACCTAACGCCAGTGGAAAGGACCATCAGCTGAAAACAATCCTCAGAGATAATTTCAAAGTGCTCAGAGATAATTTCTGTGGCTACCAGCAGAACATCAATGGGAAGAAGTGGATACTTCCAGAATAGTTCTCAACACCCTCCCCGAATGGTCAGACCTGCTCTCCCACAATAAACATGCCCTCCTCTCTTTAAACATGCCTTCCCCTCTGCCCTAATTGTGGCCTTACTTCTTTGGTATTTAAAAAAATCACTCCGGTCTGGGAAGCTTTGGTGATCTCCTCTGTTATTCTCTTCAAAGCAGCCAGGAAGGAAGGGAGGAAACCAGTGTCTACTGAGCACCAGTCACTCGACATCAAGAGCAAGCACTTAGTAAATATTAGCTGTGGGTTGTTGATCATCTGAGAACAGCTCTCGGAGGTGACATGGGAACTGGATGAAATCACAAAGCCTCTGTAGGTGTATCCTGTGATTTCTGAAGACAGAAAAATTAAACATTTTCTGAGTGCAGTTAGCTTTTTGAGTTTGATCTTGCCTTTTTCTTTATAAAAGGAAATTCTCCAGCTTCCCTCCCCAATTTTGGTCTGACCAAAATTTTGATTTACAGATGTTCTTCTAAGTACTCATAGGTTTCGTTAACCCAGAGACCTGCCACCTTTAATAGAAACGTGGCCTTTTCTGAACTGCTTAAAGTCTAAAAACACATCTTAAAAGAAATTGTGCACACACATGTTTACTTGCGATGTTGAAACACCAGGTTGCCCACGAACAAGGGTTGGGTGAAACAAATCCTCAAACCTGCAGGATAAATAAATACTCAAGGAGGTAGTATTGAACAGAAGGTAGTTCATAAGAATGGTGATAAAGCTGTTTTCATTTTGTAATCTAAATAATAGTAACTGTGTGTGATCGAAACATCACAGTAACGACGATAACAAAAAGGACAAAAAAAAAAAAGGACAGAGCTTAATGACACATTTCCTTGTCCTAGATATATTTGCAGATAGAAATAGACAAAAGAGGCATTTCAGGATTTCAGGAAAAGATTGTACAATAATACTAACTATAATAGTACTATATGTAATGACATTTTACATGAGTTTTCACATACACTTAAATAATGAATTTATATGAAATTACAGTGCACTGGTTAAAATACAAGTTATTCGATTCTGCTTGGTTGGAGCTCTCTGCATTGGCATGAAATAGCCAAGAACAAACATGGCAGGCTCAACAGATAGACATTTATTCCCTCAGTTAGCGACTTCCAGTGACAGGTATTATCCACTTTTCGGAAGTTCTTGTTTCACCACTTCGCTTTTGTAATAGACCTATATTGGTTCCTGTTTCCACTAACTTAAAGAAAGAGGATTTTTGTTTTTGAAAAAAAAAAAAAAAGAAAGAAAGAAAAGAATAGCATCCAGCAGTTGTTCTGCAGGGAGCCATCATAGAGGCAGCATGCACCCCCAGCAGCAAGAGCAGGCCCGCTCCCCCAGGACCGTGCTCAGATCCCAGCTCTTGGCTGCCAGAGTTTTGAAGTGCATCTGTGAGCTTTATCCCTGTTTATTTTGTGCATCCATTAGCAAGATGTGTCCTCTGGTATCAGAAAAGTCTATGGGAGGTGATTTTTTGGGTCTGGCAATATTCATAAATTTCTCCATATAAATTAATGGCAATTGCTTTTTTGCTTTATGCCATTTTGGCTTACAAAAGGTTTCAAGGGGGGGGCGGGGGCACCTGGGTGGTTCAGTCGGATATGTGTCCGACTCTTGATTTCCGCTCAGGTCATGATCTCAGGGCCTTAAGGTCAAGCCTCACATCAGGCTCTGTGCTCAGTGTGGAGTCTGCTTGAGATCCTTTCTCTCTCTCTCTCCCTCTGCTCCTCCCCCTGCTTGTGCTCTCTATCTCAAATAAATAAATAAATAAATAAATAAATAAAATCTAAAAAAAAAAAAAAGGTTTCATGGGAACACTGTACTTTCAGATAAAGTAAGGTAAACCTGCACATGTATGCCCACCAGCATGGATCTAAGAGTTGGAGATACTACAGTAACCAAAACACACCAAGTCTCTGACATCATGGAGCTTTCACAGTCCTGAGCTCCCGACACCAATAGGCAGGCAGTAAACAAATGTTATTTTTTCCATTACTCCCTCTCTCTCCAGGTGCCAAAGGTCAATATGATGTCTATAAACCACAAAAAGCAAACAGCAATGTGTATGTTGCTAAGCATGTGATTCATTGCCAATAATATTTCCCAGAATCTGAGAGGATTTTGCCTTTCGCTCTTGGTTCTGCATTTATTTTTGAGATATGCTGAAGGTATTTTAATATTGCATTATTGAAATCATTAAGCTTTTCAAAAATTAATTTACCTGTGTATCTCTTTAACATTATTAAAGCTTATAAATCAATAATAGCTGCCAAGATAGTGAATTGTGTGTTTTGCTGGTAGGCAATCCTCTATACCATAGTCATTGGCTTTCTTTCTTGCACGGTTAAAATAGTTGGCTCATCCCAAGCAAAAAGACACACCTTTCTGCCTCGGCAGACCACACCTGGCTTTAGCCATTAACCAGATGTTTTATTAGTATAATCTTGGAAAAGCTGAAATCAGCAGATTCCATGAAGCTCTTTAGCCTTCTCTCTCTGACTCAGCTTTGGGGATTATTGTAAACTTCCTGCCAAATTTAATTATATTTCCCTCAATTAAGGTACAATGTAATTACAGCTATTCTTACTAACCTTTTCTACAGGTTGTGATTTGTTTCACTGATGAAAAAGAACTACCTTAGTTTTGAAATCCACTTATAATATACATCACTTGTCAAGTACTCTTATCTGTAGTAGGTGTCTTTGAGTAATATATATTATACTTGATTATAGGTCATGCAAAGTCAACTCTCTAGACCTGAAAACTGTACGATATATAATTGAAAGTAAAACCCATGGAATGCTTTAACTTTTGCCTTCTTTGTAAATTTTTACTTGGCACATAGTTGATTATTAACTTGAACTTTTACTCAACTATTATATAATTGATTCTTCTCAGTTTTCAGAAACCTATATATTTACAGTTTCTTTGGCAGGGATATAAGCCTCCTGACCACAGCAGAGTCTATTACCATATGGATGGACTTACATTTTTCCATAGTAAAGTCCACTTATACCAAGTTATTAGAATTCTTGGTTACTTCCATTAGCATTTATATTTGCCTTTTAGAAGTTTTATAGAATTTTGAATAAAGAAAGAATTTTGAATCATATTTATAGAGCAAATGGCTATTTCAATATTTATCCTTGTGATCATCTTAAAATATGACCATTATATGTATCTGTTTATATGACAGATGTATTCCCAAATAAAAAGCATTTATTATTATTGCTATTTTGCAAACATTATTTGTAACTATATTTTGTACTTTTTAATAGAAATTACATTCTAAGTATTGGTGACCAAAAAAAATATTAATATTGAAAACCTCAACTGTGTTATCATTCAACCACCTTTGAATGATCAAAAAAATGTATAAAATGTATAATCAAAAAATGTATAAAATGTACAAAAAATGTATAATCAGAATTTTAAAATTCATGCCCATATCCTATTTTCTCTATTCATACATCCACTCATTTATTCATTCAATAAACATTTGTTGTCTACCCACTTTGTGTCAGGCACTGTGCTAAATGCTGAGCCTGCAAAGATGAACGAGATATGGTCTCTGTCCTTAAGAAATTTACTTCATTGGAGAAGGGAGGAATATGATGGAAGAGTAGGGAAAGGACCCTACTAGGGAAGGACCCTAGTTTCCTCTGGTGCCTGGAATTCAGCTAGATAGCTATCAAATCATTCTGAACACCTGTGAACTCAACCAGAGACCTAAGAGAATAATTACTGCAATTCTACAAATAGAAAAATGACCACTTTTTGCAAATCTTCTTTAATTTTCATTTTACAGTTGCATTCTATCCTTTCATTGAATTTATTTTTAGTTTTGTATATATATGTTTTTCTTTCTTTAAAATTTTGGGAACTAGTTTCTTCTAACAAATAGACCAAAATACACCAGGATCTAGTATATTGCTCTGTTCTGTTCACCTGTCTGATTATATTCTCTCTCTCAATCTCTCTCTTTTTTCTTTGTAGTTTCTGGTCTCTTCTGATTTGTTTAGTGTATATTTCTCTGGGGTCATTGTTGTTATTTTAGTATTTTGTTCTCTCATTCATCTATTTTACTCTGGACAGAATGACAAGATGGAAAAACTCACTCCCAAAAAAGAGAATAAGAGGCAGTACTGACTGCCAGGGACCTAAGCAGTATGAATCTAAGTAAGATGTCAGAACTAGAGTTCAGAATAATGATTATAAAGATACTTGCTGGGCTTGAAAAAAAGCACAGAAGACACTAGAGGATCCTTTCTGGAGAATAAAAGAACTAAAATCTAATCAGGTCAAAATAAAAAAGGCTATTAATGAGATGCAATAAAAAATGGAGGCTCTAATGGGTAGGATAAATGAGGCAGAAGAGAGAATTAGTGATGCAGAAAACAAAATGGAGAATAAAGGAACAGAAAAGGAAAGATAACTACTGGATCACAAGGAGAGGATTCGAGAGATAAGTGATACCACAAAATGAAACAATATTAGAATAATTGAGGTTCCAGAAGAAGAAGAAGGGGGGGAGGTATATTTGAGCAAATTCTAGCTGAGAACTTCACTAATCTGGGAAAGGAAAAAGGCATTCAAGTCCAGGAGGCATAGAGAACCCCCCTCAAAAATCAGTTAAGATAGGTCAACACCTTGACATATAATAGTGAAGCTTGCAAATCTCAGAGACAAAGAGAAAATCCTGAAAGCAGCTCAGAACAAGAGGTCCATAACCTACAAGAGTAGAAACATCAGACTGGCAGCAGACCTATCCACAGAGACCTGTCAGGCCAGAAAGGACTGGCATGATACATTCAGGATGCTAAATGAGAAAAACACGCAGCCAAGAATACTTTATCCAGCTAGGATGTCACTCAGAATAGGAGAGATAAAGAGCTTCCAGGATATACAGAAACTAAAAGAATTTGTGTTCACTAAACCAATCCTGCAAGAAACATTAAAAGGGATCCTCTAAGTGAAGAAAGAGCCCCAAAGTAACACAGACCAGAAAGGAACAGTGACTTTACAGGTAATACAATGGCATTAAATTCATATCTTTCAATAGTTACTCTGAATGTAAATGGGCTAAATGCCCCAATTAAAAGACACAAGGTATCAGATTGGATAAAAAAGGAAGATTCATCAATATGCTGCTTATGAGAGACATATTTTAGACCCAAAGACACTTCCAGATTTAAAGTGAGGGGGTGGAAAACGATTTATCATGCTAATGGACATCAAAAGAAAGCTGGAGTGGCAATCCTTATATCAGACAAATTAGATTTTAAACCAACGTCTTTACTAAGAGATGAGGAAGGACACTATATCATAATTAAAGGGTCTATCCAACAGGAAGATTTAACAATTGTAAATATTTATGCCCCAAACATGGGAGCTGCCAATTACATAAACCAATTAATAACAAAATTAAAGAAACCCATTGATAATAATACAATAATAGCAGGGGACTTTAACATCCCACTTATATCAATGGGAAGATCATTTAAGCCAAAAGATCAACAAGGAAACAAAGGTTTTAAATGACACACTGGACCAGATGGACTTCACAGATATATTCAGAACATGCCGTCCTAAAGCAACAGAATACACATCCTTCTTGAGTACACCTGGAACATTCTCCAAAATAGATCACATATTGAGTCACAAATCAGGTCTCACTCAGTACCAAAAGATTGGTATTATTCCCTGCATATTTTCAAACCACAATGTTTTGAAACTTGAACTCAATCACAAGAGGAAATTTGGAAGGAACTCAAATACATGGAGGTTAAAGAGCACCCTACTAAAGAATAATGGGTCAGGGCACCTGGGTGGCTCAGTCAGTTAAGCGTCTGCCTTCAACTCAGGTCATGATCCCAGAGTCCTGGGATTGAGCCCCACTTTAGGCTCCCTGCTCTGCAGGTAGCCTGCTTCTCCCTCCCTCTCTGCCACTCCCCCTGTTTGTGCTCTTTCACTCACTCTCTATCAAATAAATAAAATCTTTAAAGAAAGAAAGAAGGAAAGAAAATACAACTGTTCAAAAATTTTGGGATGCAGCAAAGGCAGTCCTAAGAGGGAAGTATATAGCAATACAAGCCTTACTCAAGAAACAAGTCTCAAGTATACCCAACCTTACACCTACAGGATCTGGAGAAAGAACTAAGAACTTCACTGGTTTGGAAATAGGAGCAAGAATAAACACTGGTACAGTTTTTGAGAGAGATGGCAAATCATAGATTAATTTCACATACTATGATTTGGAGAAAATGTATGAAAATCCCAAACTTTAGGTTAGACAAAGGTGAGTTTTTTCTCCTATTTCCAAGAAGAGGATCTGAGGAAGGTATTCTTTTTCTTGCATGAAAAACTGGGGCAGGAAATAGGGGGACAATGGTTGAAATACATTCACCACAAATATCCATCTGTATCACTCTGACCTTGTGAGACTCTAATATTCAGAACCTTCCAATAAAATTCTAAATTTCCTACCTTCCTTTTCACCACCTCCTTGGCCACTTAAACCATCAGTATCCATGGGCTCAGACTCCCACAAAGTCCACCAAAGAATCAGGCTTACATCGTCAGGCTATGGTTATTGCCAATTTGACCTAACCTGAGCATCTACCTTGGTTTTTTTTTTTTAAGATTTTATTTATTTATTCATGAGAGACAGAGAGACAGAGAGAGAGAGAGGCAGAGACACAGGTAGAGAGAGAAGCAGGCTCCATGCAGGGAGCCTGATGTGGTACTCGATCCTGGGTCTCCAGGATCACACCCTGGGCCGAAGGCGGCGCTAAACCGCTGAGCCACCCGGGCTGCCCACTGAGCATCTACCTTGTTTCAGACTTCCCACCTGCCCTAATCTTAAATATGTGGTTGCCACTCAGTCTATGTCTTGACTTCCTAAATGTTTGGTCTCAAAACAAACATTATTTCTGGATGATCCAGGACTGGAGCCACATAAGGACATTTGCTCTTTCAGAGTTGTCAGAGTGGTACTACGCAGATTCCCACCTGGACCCCAAGGAAATGTGACCCAGTCAGATAGCAAGTGTTCTTACTGGAGGAAGTGCAGTTTCCAGAGAGAGGACCATTGGTGATAAAAGGGATGAGCCAAAAGTGAGTGGGGACCAGTCAGGGGACCTTGTGGGAGCAGAGCAGTAAGAATTCATATAACCAAAAAAGGATGTGCTATCTCTAGCTGGTCCTCCAGAAATAATGCATCCTATTTTAAGATGTAGAGATTGTTTGCTCCTGAGATTAGATGCCTCTTTGTATGACATCAGGAGGTGACTAATTTGATCCTGGAAATGTAATCTACATTCAGTGTACTTACAGGTTCAACAGAAAGGTAGTGAAATAACAGCTGAAAATAGAAGTATGCTTGTTCCCTTGGAAGCAATGAAAAGTAAAGTGTAAGAAGTTAATAATGCATCACCATTGAAGAAGCAAAGAGGCCCCGATTAATGCAATATCCTGGTCTACTTAATAAGCATATGCCACAAGCTGAGAAACACTCACAAGTTTGCCACAGTATTATTATTTTATTCTGCTATGTACTATAGTACTGTGAAATATCTATAGTTAAATGGAAAATTAAGGCCAAATCCTTGTATTTGTGGAGCTCAGAATCTTCTAGGGAAGATAGATGCATAAGCAAATAGTTTCAATTCTATGACTTGAGTGTTTTCATCCAAAGTGCCGTGGAGGGACTCTAATCAGAGCAGGGACTCTAATCTTCCTGGGAGAGTCAAGGAAAACTTCTCATGAGACAGTGATTCTAAAAAATAAGAAACGTTCATCCATCCAGCTAGCCAGCTTCCTATTCATCCATTTACCAGGTATGTGTTGAGTGCCTCCGACTGTTCTAGATGCTGTGGATGCACCACTGAACAAGACAAACAAGGTCCTTCCTTGAATGAAGTCTACATTCTGGTAGGGGGTTGGGTGACATTATCAGGAGAAACACAGAATGGATCCTTAAGACCATCCAATATCCACCTTGGGGCCTCATTTCCTCTCCCACAGGTATTTTCCTACTGAGACCAGAGTGCCCTGACCACTCAAACTGGAGCATTTCAATCCTTTTGGTTAAGTATCGTTCTCATCATGAAACCAAAATGCCCATTACTTGTTTGCCATCAAGGGGATAAGTCCAGAAGGCCATGATCAGGTAAAAACAAAATGCAGAGCTGAGAATCAATTTCAAGCAGAAAAAAATAAAAAATGAGAAACAGGATGCCCAGCCTGACATGAGAACTCCTTACCTTAAGTTACCAGTGGGAGTCTTTTCTGCCAGTGGAAAAATGGGTTCTTTTTTCCAGGAAAAAAAGAAGAGCAGCAGGAGTTTCTCCATGAATCCTAGGAAGAACTCCCACTACCAGGATTCACTAACAGAAGTGAATCAAGAGAAGGGCCTCACTTCTCATTGTCCCAGGCCCCTGAGCCTTCAAACCCAGGGCCCCTTCCGTGCTGGCTGCAGCCAGTGTCACTCTGTGATTTCCAGTATAGAGAGCCACAGGACCTCAGAGAAAGTGGTGACTTTTTTGGTAGCCACTTCTTGGATGATCACTCAGCGCCTCTGTCTAAGAAGGAAGTAGAGGAACCCAGGACCAGTGCTTCCCCTTTTGCAACCTTTCTGGAGTTCTGACTCACTTCATGGTGCTTAAAGGTGACAAGAGAAAACATTCCTAGATAAAGCTAAAAAGTTTTCCCACCCCAGCATAAGGGAAAAATTCAAGCCACTGGAACCAGCCATTTTAAGCAAGACTGGCTTTCAAAAATCTCACATTACATCTATAGAAATGACCACAATTTCATAACAGAGGCGAGAGAAAGGCAGTTAGAAGCTGCTGCGAGGCACAGTTGGTGCCATTCTGAAAATTCATATTTCCTGTTTGCCAACATGTCTGCTTTAAGTCTCTCAAGCTGCTAATTATATTGCAAGTGTTATACACCAACTTTTCCTCATCCTTATAGCCTTCATTTCTTTTTAAAGTTATGCAAGTAATACGTTTGTTGTCAAAAGTGTAAAATAACAGATAGGCACAAAAAGAAAAATCAAAATTCCCCATAATTCCACCTGAAGATGAGCACTGTTGGTTGGCACTTTGGTGTACATCCTTCTAGTCTTTTTTCTGTAGTGAGGAGGAGCTTCCCAACATCCATTCCACCTCATACCATTGTAGAACACCCATGATGATTTGTTGGATTTACCCCATGTCTACCTCCATTACGGAGCCCAGGTTGGCCAAACTAAATTACAATAATCTTAGGCTCTAGCCATGGTGCTTGTTTTAGGGACCAGCACCCGATCCAGATCTAAGCCAATCAACACAAAGCATCCCTCTGGCCACTGGGAAAGGCACATGATCACGATGGCCCACTCAGCGAAGCCTAGACTCCCACCGAAGGCCTGGGAAGAGATGATCTTTCCTTCTCTGTGTTTGAACAGTGGGAAGCTATTGGCAGCCAACTTGCCACCACAACTCTAACTCGCATTCAGCTGAAGCGGACACTTCAGAAGGCAGAAAAGAGATATAAAAAGAAATTAGTTTTTTAAGGAACTTTCTGAGCTGCTAAATTAAGCTAACACCAAAACCTATCTTACTTCTGGAGTCTCTACTTATATGCGAATACATTTGCTTGTTGAAGTGGGTTTAAATTGAATTTTCTGTTCCTTGTAACTTGCATCCTAAATGACTCACGGAGATATTTTTATTAAAATGGGCCCATATTGCACATACTGTTTATAACTTCCTGCTTAAAAACACGTAATAACCACCCTTCCCTTTTAAGATAAATATACAAAATAATTAATTGCTTCAGAGAAGTCCATTATATGGACAGAAAGTAAATTACTTATCCAATTCCATTTTGTGGGGCATTTATATTGTTTCTGGGTTTTTCCATATTATGTAAACAATTCTGTGTTGAGTTTTCCAAATATGAGAGAACATACTTTTTCCTTAGGACACGTTTCTAATGTACAATTTCTGAGGCAAGTATGTACTTTTTCAAGGGTTTTGATGCATGTTGCCAAATGGCCCTCTCAAAGGTTTGTTTTGATTATACTCCAACCAACAGAGCATGAGAATGCCCCAAAAACCTCTCTCCCTCCTCCCAGACCAGAACCCACAACACATAAAGTTTCAGCACAAATAGCCTGTCTGTGTGATAAGTGGTTTCCATGGCTGTTTAATTTGCACTTAAAAAAATCATATAGCATGCTTAAATGTTTATTTTTCGTATATTTATTTGCTCATTGTATTTCTCTTTTTCTAAATTATCACTGACATCCTTTGCCCATTTTTAAAAAAGATTTTAGTTATTCATTTGAGAAAGAGAGAGAGCAGGAGCAGGGGGAGGAGCAGTGTAAAAGGCAGAAGTAGACTCCCTCCTGAACAGGCATTGCCCAATGCGGGGCATCATCCCAGGACCCTGAGATCATGACCTAAGCCACCCAGGTGCCCCAACCCTTTGCCCACTTTTAACCAAAGTATTTATTTCTTACAGATTTCTAAGATCTGTTAGTATTTAAGATTAAGCCCTTGCCTATTATATACGTTGTAAACCATTTTCACAACATGCCATGTGCCTTTTAACTTGCATATGGTATTTTTTACTGTTCCGAAGTTTTACATTTTAGTTAAATCAATCAATCTTTTTCTTTACCTCTTCTGCCTTTTTTGTGTGTGTCATTCTCTAACCTGAGAATTCAGTCATCCGGGTTCAGCCTTCACTAGTAAAGATGACTTGATATGAACAGCAACAAATCAGTGCTGGGGATGCCTCTTGGGAGGCAGCCCGGGATTGTCTGAACCCCTCCAACCCTGTCTGCTTCTCCTCAGCCTCCCCTGCAGTGAAGTGTGGTTTGTGATTAAACTACAGCCAGTGAGATGAGAGCAGATGTGATGCATGCAACTTCAGGGTTGTGCCTTTAGCAAGGAAAATGCCTTCCCCTGGATTTTCACTCCCTCCTTGGGTTAGAGTGAAGACATCTCATAGATGAGCAAGATACCTGGGGATGACAGCACCATGAGCTGGAAAGAGTTTGTGTCACTGACACTGTAGAAAGTCCGTACCTCCTAGACTGCTTGTAACTGGTCTCTTTCATGAACAAGAAATAAACTTCTGTCTTGTGGAGCCACTGTTATTTGGGGGCTTTATTACAGAGTCAAGCCTGTATCCTACTTAAAGAGTAACACGTAGTTCCATTTTAAACACACACACACACACACACACACACACACACACACCAGCATAAGATAAAGAAAATGATTGTCAATTAATTCACAGAATGGGCTATAGGAGTCTGGGGGGGAATTATGAACTTTTCTTTTAATATGGATTTTATTTGTTTGATCCATACAACTCTAATTCATGAAGTCACATTACCCTATGTGGTTAAACACTTTGTTTAGAGTTTTTAAGTCCCTCCACTTAAAGTCATAGCCCTAGACTTTATGGGTGGAAGAGAAAAGTGTTCTGGATAGCAAGGGAGCAAAATCACAACAGGTGGAAGAGTGTAATTCTAACAGGACTGGTTGAGATTGTCATTATGTCATCCATTGTGAATGTGTGCTTCATAACTACCACAGGCAGTATTCAATGAAATTAGTATATTTCTTTTTAGATACACATTTTTATCTTTTTTAAAGGTTACCAGAAAGTTATTGTAGGACTACCTACTAAATTCTGAGGTATAATATATAATGTGTATCTCAATATGTTTTCCCATATAAGGAAAAACATTTAGAATAATTTCAACACATATTTGGCAAAGGTTCTTAATTGCTTTTAAAAAGTCTCTGCGAATTTTAAATAGTCATTCACCTGTGCCTACAAACTTGCAAATAAGGTATGTTTTTAGCATATGTTTATATATGTCCCTTTCACGCATAGAAAAAGATCCAGAAGGATACACAACAAATTGCCAATAATGGTTATTTTCCAAGAAGAGTTTTAGATTAGCTTTGGGATAAGAGGAGGCTGGAGGAAAACACTGACTTTTTACACTTATCAGGTTTGTATTGTTTGTATCTTTACAATGAGACTGAATTTATATATTGAATTCATAAATTTAAAAAGCAACATACAAGCTTTAAAGAAACAGTGGACAAAAAAAATGAAGAAAGAAACAGTGGGAATATAAACTAAAAATACTCTTTAAGTGAAAAATCTACAGCCGTGATTTTTCAGGAATGTCTTTTATTAGCTGATAAGAATGGATATATGAGATTAGATGATTTCTACTACATATAGCAGAAAACCCCAACTCATATAGACTTGAGCCATCATGAAAATCTTTTTGTCACATCACAAGGAAGGCCATGTAGACTCCAAGGTTGATTACTTCCCTGGTTTCACATGGTCCTCAAGGTCCAGGGTTTCTCTGTCTTTTTGATTTGTCACCTTCTGCATGTTGGCCGTTTGCCCTCATTCTGATTCCTCTCACAGATGACTGCAACAATTCCTATGTCATATCTAGACATTACAACATGCAGAGAAAGAACAGGGCCTCTCTTCCTGAGTCTTCCAAGGACAGAAACACCTTTCTCAGAGCTCTGAAGGTCAACTCCCCTCCAGCCTCATTGGCTGGAACTGAGTCACAAGCCCATTCCTGAACCAGCCTTGGCAAGAGAAAGGGAATTGTCACTTTTGACTTAGACTAATTGTCAACTATGAGAGATAAACATACAGGAACTGAGCAAAAAAAAATGAGCCTTCCTGAACATAATATCCTTGTGGATATATGCATAAATCAGAAAACCCAATATTGTTCCATTGTCAATTCTTTCCAAATTGATCTTTACGTTCAGTGCAAAACCCCAGAAGCCTTTAAAAAAAAATTGGAATTAACAAGTTGATTCTAAAATGTATACAGAAAAGCAAAATATACAATACACTAGATATCCACAAAAAAACTTTGAAAAAGAAAAACAAACTTGAAGGAACAACACTACCAAATTTTAAGATTTACTACAAGAACTACACTAATTAAGGCAGTGTGATATTGGTGTATGGAGAAACCTACACCAATGATAGGTCAATGGAACATAGTGTCCAGAAAAAGACTCGTGTATATCATCAAGGGATTAGTGCCAAAAATGTCAAAGTAAATCAATAGTAAATGGAGAATCTTTTCAACAAATAGTGCTGAAACAATTATATCCATATATTTATATTTTTTTAAAGTGAACTTTCAACTGTACCTTGAATCATACACAAAATTAAACTTGAATGGATCATAGACCTGAATGTACAACCAAAAATTATACAACTTTTAGGGTAAAAAAATAGGAGAAAAATCTTTGCAACCTTAAGTTAGACAGATATTAATTTTATAGATCACAAAAAGTTTAGATCATAAAATAAAAAGTAAAAAAAATAAAATAAAATAAAATAAAAAGTATATCATTTTTTCCATATTTAAAATTTCCACTTTTGAACTCTTATAACTTAACAATTAAAAGATAAATAACACAGTTTTTTAGAAAGCACAAGAATTAAATAGACATTTTATCCAAAGAAGGCATATAAATTACCAAGAAGACATGAAAAGATGCTTATCATCACTAGTCCTTAGGGAAACATCAATTAGAACCACCACGAAATACCACTTCATACCCATTAGGAGATCTAGCACTGAAAGGACAGCCAATAACTAGTGTTGGAGATGATGTGGAGAAATTGGAACCTTCATACCCTGCTGGTGGGAATGTAAAATGATGTAACTGCTTTGGAAAACAATTGGCAATTTCTCAAAACATAAATATAGAATCACCACATGTCCTAGCAATTTCATGCAATGTATATACCCCCCCAAAAATGAAAACATATGTCCATACAAAACATGTACAAAATGTCCAGAACAGCATTGTGCATAAAGCCAAAAGTGAAAACAACCCAAGTGCCCATCAACTGACAAACAGATAAAGAAAGTGGGGTTGTTCCATACAGTAGAATATTATTCAGCCATGAAAAGGAATGGTATGTGCTACAACATGCATGAATCTTGAATACATTATGTTAAGTGAAAGAAACCAGAAGTAAAAAAATCCCACATACTATCTGGTTCCATTTACAGGAAATGTCCAGAATTGGCAAATCTGAAGAGATATACAGTAGGTGAATGGTTACCAGGGTCTTGGGGGAGGAGAGAATGAGGTATGACTGCTTGTTAATAGGTATGGAGTTTCTTTGTGGGGAGACAAAAATGTTCTGGAATTGGATAGTATTTGGTGGCTGCACGACTTTGGGAAATGGTTTGGCGGTTTCTTAAAAAGTTTACACAGTTACCAGATGACCCAGCCATTCCACTCCTAGGATTTACCCAAGAGAAATGACAACATATGTTCACACAAAAACCTATACACAAATGTTCAGAGCAGAATTATGCAAAATAGCCAAAAAAAGTGGAAACAGTCCAAATGCCCACAACTGGTGAATAGATAAACAAATCTTGGTATATTTATACCAAGAATACTATTCAGCAATAAAAAGAAATAGTTAAGCTACAGTAACACACACTGACACACACAATATGGGTAAACCTCAAAAGCATTATGCCAAGTGAAAGAAACCAAACACAAAAAAGATACCAAATGCGTGATTCATTTTTTATGCTATTCTGGAAAAGCCAAAACTATAGAGACAGAAATTAGATCAGTGTCTGCCAAGAGTTAGGGATGGAAGAAGGGATGGCTACAGAGGGGCAGAAGGGA
Organism: Canis lupus familiaris; assembly: GCF_011100685.1. Classification (NCBI taxonomy): domain Eukaryota; kingdom Metazoa; phylum Chordata; class Mammalia; order Carnivora; family Canidae; genus Canis; species Canis lupus. The sequence continues at coordinate 42,558,474 of NC_049246.1, read as the reverse complement.
ACTTTTTTGTTTAGAATCTGTTCTATGTCTTGAATGATACAACAGTAAACATTAGCTAAAACTTGAAGAACAGGGGCGTCTGACTGGCTCAGTTGGTTGAGCATCTGACTCATGATTTCAGTTCAGGTCATGATCTCAGGGTTGTGAGATTGACTGAGCTCAGCCTGGAGCCTGCTTTAGATTCTCTCTCTCCCTCCCCTTTTGCCCCACCCTTTGCTCTCTCTCAAAAAAAAAAAAGTTTAAAAATCTCTCAATGGTAGGATTAAAAGGATGATTTTTTACTGTATGTAAATTATACCCCAATAAATCCAATTAAAAAATAAACTACAGGGCACCTGGGTGGCTCAGTGGTTGAGCGTCTTACTTCAGCTCGGGTCATGATGCCTGAATCCTGGGATCAAGTCCCTCATCGGGCTCCCCATGGGAGCCTGCTTCTCCCTCTGCCTCGGTCTCTGCCTCTCTCTGTCTCTCATGAAAGAATAAATAAAATCTTAAAAAATAATAAACTACATTATCTTAATCCACTTTCTGTTTACAAAAAAAATAAAATAAGATAAATATATGTATAAGAACATATTTTAAATTTGGGGAGAGTCCTATAAAGAGGAAGGAAAGCCAAATGCACTTACTTCCTCAAAAATGTATATCCCCCATTTTCTAAAACTCAATTAAACGCCTATAAATATCCACACATCATCAATTTTATAAAAACTTTTAGCAATAGACTACTTACTTTTCTGAGAAAGAAATCAGGTTGGCTAAGACTGTCTCTCCCTGTTTCTCCAACCTGGTCACACTTGTTTCAGCTGGCAGCCTGGCTGCTAGTTGGGAGGACGTCTGGTTTCAAGTGTTTTCACTTCCTCTGAAAGAGGTTACTGTGGGCAACAGTGGATAAAGTGGAGAGTGATAAAACTGGATCCAATCTGCCCACATGAGACAGGCAGTGGACAAAATCCACACTCTTCCCACTCCCCTCTAGGGCCTCTTTCCCATTCTCTTAGTTGTATGCCTCCCTCCTAGCAGCCAGCATCTGCTTCTCTCTGCTGCAGGACCACCCTCAGGCCCAGATCAACCTGCCTGCTGCATTTGGTAAACCAGTAATCCTGGGAAGACTTCACCCCCCAGGAGGCAGCTTGCCCCTGGCAGATAGTCTACCTACCTCTGCTCCTTTGCGCTGGATGAAGACAACGCCAAGGTAATTTTGTATCAGTGCTCCTCATACTTTTATGGCTTATATGAACTGGTTGGGCTTTGAGTTCAAATGCAGATTCTGAGGCAGGAGGTCTTGGAAGCTCCAGTTCCAACAAGCTCCCTAGTGATGCAATGCTGTCATCCACAGGCTCACTTTACCCAGCAAGGGTCTCTTGACAGAGCTCCCTACAATACCTAGCCCAAAACAACAGGCATCTATACTTCTTGGTGTACTGGAACAAGAGAAAATACCCCAGGGACAAAGTGTGGCTGGATAAGATGGATAAGATGTGGATCCATAGGCAGGCTACAGAAGGGCTCTCTGTGCCCGAATTTCCAGAAGTACACCAGGATTTAGGAATTCAGCTGACATTCCTGTAGTAGAAGTGTATTTGTGGGCTTAGAGACATAGGAAATTTCTATCCCCCTGACCACTCAGAGGCAGTGAGCTGCAACCTGTCTTTGAGCTGCAGGGAAGGGGCCACGAGCACACAGTGAAGCTGTGAAGGATACAGCTGTGCCTGACAGCTGGGGCGCCAAGGTGGGGTTTAGACCATTTCAAAAATTAATTAAAAAAAAAAAAAGGATGAGGCACCTGGGTGGCTCAGCAGTTGAACATCTGCCTTTGGCTCATGGCATGATCCCAGGGTCCTGGGATCGAGTCCTGCATCCTGCTTCTCCCTCTGCCTATGTCTGTGCCTCTCTCTGTGTGTCTCTCATGAATAAATAAATAAAATCTTTTTTTTAAAAAAAAGGAAAGAATGATTGTTGGCAGGAAGACTGGTGTGCCTTTAGTCTCTGTCAGAAGATTGCTTTGTTATACCATGTCACAGAGCACATAAGGGCTGTTCATCAGTCTAGTCCAGATGACAGCGCAGGAAGCAATTACCTGATAATGTGTCAAGGTTATGAGGCTGGAAAATGTCCTCTCCTCTGGGCTCCACAACACTGTAAAACTACTGCTAGAACATTTACTTCTCCCCTTGGTTGTCATTCAATAAATATTCACTAAGTGCCAACATGTGCCAGGCCATATTTTAGGCACTGGGGATCCAAGGATAATCAACACAGAAAAGTGTTCACAGAATGTATATGATAAGTGGGAAATATAAATGATAAATGCAGCAACAAACACATATAAAATATATCGAATAACTGCTGAGTAGAAAATTAAAAAGGGGTGGAGTCAAAGCCAGGGACTTGGTCTTCAGAGCGAATGGTGAGGGGAGATGTCTTAGGCCAATCAGGCTGGTATACGAAAATGTGACAGGCTGCCGGGGCTTCTAAACTATGGAAGTTTATTGCTCACAGTTCTGGAGGCTGGAAAGTTCAAGATCAAGGCTCCAGCAGATTCAGTACCTGGTGGGAGCCGGCTTCCTGGTTTGTAGAAAGCCATCTTCTTGCTGTGTCCTCACGTAGCGAAGGGACAAGGAAGCTCTCTGACGTCTTTTTCATAAGGGTACTAATCCCATTTATGGGGGCTCTGGTCTCAAAACCTAATCATTTCCCAAAGTGCCTACCTCCAAATACCAGCACACTGAGAGAATAAGTTAAAAATATGATTTGGGGGACACATAAACATTCAGTCTGTAGCATGGGACCCCCTCGGAGGATGTGACATGTAAGCTGAGATTTGACCAACTTCAGCTATGTGATGAGGAGAAAGAACATAGCTGATGAAAGAACGGAGTAGTGCAAAGGCCCTGAGGCATGAATATACTTGGCAGTTTCAGGTATATGATCAGTGTCCCTACAACAGAGGGGATAGGAGAAGAATTATTTGAAAAGATATGGGAGAGGAGTCAGATCACGTAGAACTTTATAAGCTATAGTAAGGAGTTTGGTTAAAACTTAATTTAGTTTGAGGGCAGCCCAGGTGGCTCAGCAGTTTGGCGCCACCTTCAGCCCAGGGCATGATCCTGGAGTCCCGGGATCGAGTCCCACATCAGGCTCCCTGCATGGAGCCTGCTTCTCCCTCTGTCTGTGTCTCTGCCTCTCTCTGTGTGTCTCTCATGAATAAATAAATAAAAAATCTTAAAAAAAACAAAACTTAATTTAGTTTGATTTTTTTCCCTCAATTTGGTAGTCAGCATCAATATGGACCTCAACGATCCTAATATCCTGGTATTCACACCCATAAATAAGCCCTTCCCACAATGACCTGGAGCTGGCTTGTATGACTAATAGAATAGAGCAGAAGTGGTGGTAGGTAGGTGACTTCTAAGGGTAGGTCATAAAGCCACTACAGCTTCTGCCTTTGTCTTTGGAATAGCTTTAGGGGAAGCTGGCCACCATATTATAAGGACCCTTGAACAGTCTCATAGAGAAGCCCATGTGGAGAGAAACAAAGTTACCAGCCTAAAAAAGCCTTCATACAGCTGCAGCCCCCGGCAATATCTGACAAACTCTGAGCTACGACCACTTAACTATCCCAAAAAGATATGCTTTATTCATGAACTACTTGAACGTAACCTTGCAGTTCAACCCTGCAAGGTTGAACTTGAACCCTAAATGCTTCAGTGCGCATCACCCAGTACTAGGGAACTTCTGCTCCATAACCACAATTAACACTACTACATAAAAATAATAATAATAATTCCATAATATCATCTAACATCCAGTCCATATTCAAATTTTCCAGTCGTCCAACAAATATCTCTCTGGGACTTTGGATCCATTTTCATTGTGATGATAATTCATGAGTAGGTCTTAAGCAAGAGATGGGCGTGGTCTGATTTGCATCTTCAAAGTTCATTCTGACTTCTGTGTGGAGAATGGATTCGTTCAAATTAGTTTCCTGGGGCTGCTACAATAAATGATCACAAACTTGAATGTATTGATATTTATTTATTTATTTATTTATTTATTTATTTATTTATTTATTTATTTATCACATATAAGAACTTATTTTCTCATGGCTCCGGGAACCCAGAAGAAGGAAATCCATAGTGCTAGGCCAAAAATCAGCTGCCTCTTGCAGTGTCTGGTGGCCGCTGGCATGCCTTGGGTTATGGCTTCGACACTTACAACCTCTGCTTCTGTCTTCACATTGTCCTCTCTCTCTCTTATAAGGACACTTGTGACTGTATTTAGGGCCCACCCTGATAGTCCAGGATAATCTCTCTTCTCAGCATTCTTCACTTAATCATATCTGCTAAGACCCTTTTTCCAAATAAGGTAACACTTATAGATTCTAGAGAATAGAACCCAATGTCTCTAGGAAACTTTATTCAGCTTCCTCCTTGGACCCAAAGTAGAACTGGGAGGACCATTGGCAGTCACTGCCCATGTCCAGGCAAGATGTCTATGTCTTGGATCTGGATGGCGGTAGTGAAGAAAGAGCAGTGGGCAGATTCAGGGTAAGTGCTGATAGATTTGAGGGGGAGCAGTGGGAGGTGTGGGAGGAGTGCAAGAAATCAAAGTACCCCCCCCCAGCCTGCCTAGCACCCCCACTAATCTCCACTAACAAGATTATCAACTCCTTGAGAGCCCAAAGCCTTTCATTACGTCTTCACCTCTGGGACCCAGGCTGGGGCTTTCTTATAGTGGGTCTACACAATCGTTTAACTGAATTGAAAAGAGATACAGGGATCAGAGCACCAACTAGTCTCTTTGCCAGGGTGTAGCGATGTGCTGAAATGTCAGAAAAGCTCTGTTTGGGGTTGTTCTTTGAATGCTAGCGACCCAGTCTGAACCTCTCAACAAAACTTGTTCTTAAATTAGGGGTCCTGCTTCCCTTCTGTCTGACCTGGGTGGCTGCAGTAAGGAATCCGGAGAAATCTCTGAAAAAGATCTTTTACAAACTAAGCAAAAGCAATATACGTTTTTTAAAATTTTCTTTTAAACTGTCTTCAGTATGTTTAAATTCATTTGCTCTCACAGGTTGTTTTAAGACCAACAGCTGACAGGCTTTGAAAAGCATTGATAAACATACAATTTCCTAATAACTTCACCTTTAGTATAAATGTGACTAAGGGCCCTCATTCATTTGTGTAACTTAAACAAGGAAGTTTAAGACACGCACACACACACACACACACACACAGTCTTTGAAGCCAGTAAAAACGATGCTCAGCCTCAGCCATATTCTGTGCAAATGTCAAACACATTCTACTAACTTTCCAATGATAACGAAATCAACTTTCAACGTTCAAAAGACTGCCGATTGTTAGACTTTATCTTAGGTCAACTAGTGTTGTTTGCTTTCCTTGGCTCTTATTAAAATAACCCTAAAGAAAGAAATGAGTTTCTATTTTCACTTATTTACTCAGTTCAAATATGGACACCAGGGGCACCTGGGTGGTGGTTAAGTGTCAGATTCTTGATCTCAGCTCAGGTCTTGATCTCAGGGTCATGAGTTTGAGTCTTGTGTTGGGCTCCACATTGGGTATGGAGACTATATATATATATATATATGCCAAAGAGATTTGCTATGTTCAAATCTTCCTTGCCAACCTTACACAAGGTCTTCAAGTGGTTTCACAAAGCCTAGAGGAACACAGAGCCTCAGAGGGATGTTCTTGTTTGTCCCAAACTCAGGCAAAATTTTGCATGCCTAGCAAGTGCCAGCTCCCTAAAATAGCTCCACCCAATCACAGAAGTGCACCATGGAGGGAACAAAATCACCTTGACGGGGGATACAACCTCTGCAGATTTCATGTAGATCCACATCCTGCTCCTTCCATCTGTACCTACTTCCTTCCTATTCCTCCTAGTCCTGGCTCTTCATCTTATCCCTGCTACTCCCCCTGGTTCCCCCTTGCTCCCCCTGGCTCTGAAGATCCATGTGGAAGCCTGCTTGACACCAAAGAGTACTGCTGGGACCCAATTCAGGCATCCCCTCTCTAACACCAGGATCTGGAGGTTCAGGTTAGAGTTACTTAGGATTTCAGTTGGATCTCAGGGTGGCTTCCTACCTGGGGCAGGAGATAAGCGGTGTAGAGAACAGAAATTAGGCATGAGTCATTCAGCAAATGCTGAAGTCTACCACATGACTGACCATGTCTAATGCACTGGAGATTCAGTGGTGAACCAGCCATAATCTCTGTTCTCAAAGAGTTTATTTACACTCCAGGAAGGAGGCAGATGGAGATGAATGCACAAGTCACTCTGGGAACACAAGTGATAGGCATTCAATTCAGTATCAGGAGGGTAGAAAATATGGGGTTGCCAGAGATGGGGTTGCCAGATTTAGTAAAGAGTAACACAGGATACTCTGTTAAATTTGAATTTCACTTAAAAAACAAATAATTATTTGGAGTAAGCATATTTCATGGAATATTTAAGGTATACTTAGAGGAAAAAAATATTCATTGTTTATCTGAAATTCACAGGTGACTGGGCATCGTATGTTTTTATTTCCACCTCCAAAAGATGATTTGACTCAGCCTACAAAACTGAATCCCCAAATTTTCAAGGGTGGACCTTGCAAGTGGGCAGAAAAGAGGCAAATACCTATGTCGTGCAGTTTGAAAGATAATTACTTCCAAAGCCCCCCCTTTTTTTTTCTCACTTTCACCTATTTGTAAAGGTATTTATAATCCTATCTAGAAATTAGCTCTTTGGCATTATCTGACTTTTAAGTTTTCTAGTAAAGAGGTAGAAAAAAGAAAATCAGGAAAGCTAATGCAGCTTAATATAAGAAGGAACCTTCTAGAATTAAAAAGCTGGGGAGAAAAAAAAAAAGCTGGGGAGTATTAGGAAGTAAGCTGTCATAGATGTTCAAGAATCAGTCAAATGTAAAGGAAATATGCCGGACTCGGTTGGATCCGGTGGTAGCAAGCTTTGTCTGTAAAGGAGTAAAACAGTAAATCTTTGGCTTTGTGAGCCACGTGGTCTCTCACAACTGCTTACCTCTGCCATTGTTGCCATTCTGTAGCATACACACACAAAAAAATGTATAAATGCGTGGGCATTGTATTCCAATAAAACTTAATTTTCCAAAAATGGACATCGGGGTAGATTTGGTCCAATTTGCTGACTCCTGGCTCATATAATCTCCATCCTCAGATTCACTGACAAGTTAAAATTTTCAAAATGCAAACACCCCCAACAGTGGTCCCTCATCAGTTTGAACTTGAGCCTGGAATGAGTCTTCAAGTAAGGCCCATGAGAATGGACATGGGTGGGCCCCAGGGATGGACAGGAAGAGGTCAGTGTTCAGGGGAGGGGAAAGGGTTGACAAAAAGTTGACCTTCAGAGTAGAGATGACCGGGAGCCAGAGAGGGTCCCTACATGGCCATCTCCCTACCACCCACACCTCCACCAGTGGATGGAGACCAGGAACAAGGGGAGCGATAGTTGCTTCAACCACCCACGTGTTGAAATGAATGGTGTTGATGTACTTTCACAGCAAGAATGGAGGAAAAGCCACCTCAGCGTCCCAGGGGTGAACAGGTCAAAAGCCAACACCCGTCAATCCCCCAGAGTAGGGGCCTCTGTTCACCAAGGAGATCCTGCTCTCTAGAAGGTATTGAGAAGGAATAAAAAAAAGACTTCAAGGGGTTAATAAAAGGGAAAAAAGAGAACTTTAGCATTTTTTCCTTTGCCTTCTCAAAATTCATTCCATCTACTGCCTTCATTTTATGTCATTCTGAAATCACCCAAGAATTAAGAGAGAATTTTGTTCCTAAAGCCCTAGATGTTAGGAAGCTCTTCTTGAGTCATGCTGGCCCATTTTCTGGTGCCACTATCGGTGCCACCACCCTGTAGACTCTGCTACCCATTACCAAGGCTCCGCCACGCAGCCTCCCACACCCCCAAAGCTTCAGTCCTCACTCAGACCCTGATAAATTGCTTCTAGTGCCCCCCCACCATGAGTTAACGACTCCTTTGATGGCTTTATTCTTCCACTCACTCAGACACTCCAGGGCCTTCAGCTCTCCAGGGGGGAGATCCACATAGCCCCTGCTCCCTGAGCTGCTGCTCTATGGCTCTGCAGGACTAGGGCTCTGCTTGGTCCTAAAAGGAGAGTGTGCAGAGGAGAGCTTGTCTGGGCTTGGTCATCCTACTCCCTTCTGTTTTTCCTCTTCCTGTTTCTCCCCACAAAGAAAACAAGACATTGAGGAATGCAAGCATCTGGGCTTTTGTGGGGTAAAGTGTGTGAGTTTGGGGGCTCATGGGTGTCTCCTATGTCCTGTCTGGCCCAACATGCAGACTTTATCAGATCATTTACCCATAACAGACACTCAAAAATTGTGGATTTGTAGCAAATGGTTTAACTCAGTACCTTTAAATGTCTAAATGCATAATACAGAAAAAACAGCTAACTTGCACATCATTCTTAGGTATCAAAACATTTCATATTTGGGGCAGCCCGGGTGGCTCAGTGGTTTAGCGATGCCTTCAGCCTAGGGCCTGATCCTGGAGACCCGGGATCAAGTCCCATGTCGGGCTCCCTGCATGGAGCCTGCTTCTCCCTCTGCCTGTGTCTCTGCCTCTCTCTGTGTGTCTCTCCTGAATAAATAAATAAAATCTAAAAAAAAAAATTCGTATTTGTAAATTTAGCAAAGGTATCTGCTCAGAAGCAGCTATTTTCCTATTTACCAACATGATAGAAATGTGTCAACATTCTTAAATTTTTAAAAAAATTTTAATTACCTACATTTAACATAACAGTGTATATCAGTTTCAGGTGTGGATACAGTGATTCAACAATGCTTTACTTTACTCAACATTCATCATAAGTGTACTCTTAATCTCCTTCACCTATTTCACCCATTCCCCACCCCCCCACCCCCGCCATTACCTCCCCTCTGGTAACCTTCTGTTTGTTCTCTATAGTTAAGAGTCGTTTTTTGAAGACAGTTGTCTCTTTTTTATTTTGTTTTTTGTTTTGTTTCTTAAATTCTACATATGAATGAAGTCATATGGTAGTTGTCTTTTCTCTGACTGGCTTATTTTGCTTAGCATTATACTCTCTAGATCCATCCATGTTGTTATAAATGGCAAGATTTCATCTTTTTTATGGCCAAGTTATATTCCATTATATCACATATATATTATATATGCATCACATCTTCTTTATCCATCTATCAATTAGTCCACTTGGGTTGCTTCCGTAATTTGGCTATTGTAAATATGCTGCAATAAACATGGGGGTCATGTATACCTTTGAATTAGTGTTTTCATATTCTTTGGGTAAATACCCAGTAGTGCGATTACTTCATCATAAGGTAGTTCTATTTTTAACTTTTTGAGGAACCTCCATACTGTTTTCCACAGTGGCTGCACCAGTTTGCATTCCCACCAACAGTACACAAGTGTACCTTTTTCTCCACATCCTGGCCAACACTTGTTGTTTCCTGTGGTTTTGATTTTAGGCATTCTGACAGGTTAAGATATGGTATGTTTATTGCAGCATTATTTACAATAGCCAAGTTATGGAAGCAACCCAAGTGGACTAATTGATAGATGGATAAAGAAGATGTGATGCATATATAATATATATGTGATATAATGGAATATAACTTGGCCATAAAAAAGACGAAATCTTGCCATTTATAACAAGATGGATGGATCTAGAGAGCATAATGCTAAGCAAAATAAGCCAGTCAGAGAAAAGACAAATACCATTATCTCATTGTAGTTTTGATTTGCATTTCCCTGGTGATGAGTGATGTTGAGCATCTTTTCATGTGTTTTTGGCCATCTGGATATCTTTGGAGAAATATCTATTTATGTCTTCTGTCCATTTTTCATTGGATTATCTCATTTTTTGATGTTGAGTTGTATAAGTTCTTTATATACTTTGAATACTAACGTTTATTGGATATGTCATCGGCAAATATTTTCTCTCAATTCAGAAGGTTGTTGTTTAGCTTTGTTGGTTGCTTCCTCTACTGTGCAGAAGCTTTTTATTTTAATATAATTCCATTATATTTTTTTTTATTTTATTTTATTTTTTTTTCCATTATATTTTAATATAATTTTTGCTTCTCACCTCAGAGGACATATCTTGGAAAATGTTGCTACATGTGATGTCAGAGAAATTCTTGCCTGTGATCTCTTCTAGGATTTTTATGGTTTCAGGTCTCACATTTAGGTCTTTAATCCATTTTGTTAATATTTTGTTGAGGATTTTTGCATCTCTATTCATCAGGGATATTGGTCTGTAGTTCTCTTTTTTTGAAGTGTCTCTGTCTGGTTTTGGTGTCACTGTAAGCTGGCCTCACAGAATAAATTTAGAAACTTTCCTACCTCTTTTATTTTTTGGAATAATTTGAGACGAATAGATATTAACTCTTCTTCAAATGTTTGGTAGAATCTACCTGTGAAGCCATCTGGTCCTAGACTTGTTTCTTGGGAGCTTTTTGATTACAGATTCCATTTCATTGCAGACTATTGGTCTGTTCACATTTTCTTTCTTCCTGACTCAGTTTTGGGAAGTTATATTTTTCTAGGAATTCATCTATTCCTTCCAGGTTGTCCAATTTGTTGGTATATAATTTTTCATAATCTCCTTTTAGCCTTTGTATTTTTGTGGTGTTGGTTGCTATTTCTCCTCTTTAATTTCTGATTTTATTTGAGTCCTCTCTCTCTCTTTTAAGGAGTCTGATTAAAAGTTTATCAATTTCATTGATCTTTTCAAAGAATCAGCTCGTGCATTGATCAATCTGTTCTATTGGGGTTTTTCTTGTTTGTTTGTTTCTATTTTGTTTATTTCTGCTCTGACCTTTATTATTCCTCCTACTAGTTTTGGGTTTTCTTCTTTTTCTAGCTCCTTTAGGCTTAAGGTTAGGTTTTTATTTGAGATTTTCTCTTGAGGTAGGCTTGTATTGTTATCAACTTCCCACTTAGAACAGCTTTTGTTGCATCCCAAAGATTTTGGATTATTGTACTTTCATTTTCTTTTGTCTCCATGTACTTTTTAATTTCCTCTTTGATTTTTTGGTTAAGCCATTCATTGTTTAGTAGCATGTTATTTAACCTCCATGTATTTGCGTGTTTTGTCCAGATTTTCTTGCTGTGGCTGGTTTCTAGTTTTGTGATTTTCTAGCATTGTGGTTGGAAAAGATGCATGATATGACTTTGACCTTTTTTGAGTTTGTTGAAACTGGTTTTGTGGCCTAATATGTGATCTATTCCAGATAATGTTTCATGTGCACTTAAGAATGTGTGAATGTGTATTCTGCTGTTTTAGGATGGAATGTTTTGAATGTATCTGTTAGATCCATCTAGTCCAATGTGTCATTCAAAGCCAATGTTTCTTCATTGACTTTCTGTTTGGATAATCTATCCATTGATGTAAGTGGGGTGTTAAAGTCTCCTACTATTATTCTATTACTATGGATTACTTCCTTTATGCTCATTTTTAGCTGCCTTATATACTGGGTGCTCCCATGTTAGGTGCATAAATATTTACAATCAAGATACCTTCTTGTTGGATTCCCTTTTTGATTATATAGTGTCCTTCTTGTTTCTTGTTACAGTCTGTTTTAAAATCTATTTTGTCCAATTTAAGTATTGCTACCCTGGCTTTCTTTTCATATCCATTTGCATGATAAATTCTTTTCCACCCCTTCACTTTCAATCTGCATGCGTCTTTAGGTCTGAAATGAGTCTCTTGTAGGCGGCATAGAGATGAGTCTTGTTTTTTAATCCATTCTGTCACCCTAGGGCTTTTTTTTTAAGATTTTATATATTCATGAGAGACACACGGGGGTGGGCAGGGGTGCCTGGTGGGGGGATACACAAGCAGAGGGGAAGCAGGCTCCATGCAGGGAGTCCGATGTGGGACTTGATCCTGGGTCTCCAGGATCAAGCCCTGGGCCGAAGGTGGCCCTAAACTGCTGAGCCACCGGGGCTGCCCCACCCTAGAGCTTTTGATTGAAGTGCTTAGTCCATTCACATTCAAAGTAATTCTTGATAGGTATGTACTTATTGCCATTTTTGATACCTGTTTTATAGTTATTTTTGTAGTTCTTCTCTGTTCCTTTTCTTTTTAAAAAAAAATATTTTATTTATTTATTTGAGAGACAGAGAACACTAGTGGTGAGGAGAGGCAGAGGCAAGGGAAAAGCAGACTCCCTGCTGAGCAAGGAGCCCGACTTAAGACTCAATTCCAGGACCCTGAGATCATGACCTGAGCCAAAGGCAGATGCTTAACTGACTGAACCTCCCAGTTGCCCCTTCCCTGTTCCTTTCTTCTTTTGCTCTCTACTCTCAGTTTGCTGGCTTCCTTTAGTGATATACTTGGATTCCTTTCTTATTATTATTTGCATATCTATTACTGGTTTTTATTTGTGGTTACACTAGGTTTGTATATAACATCTTAGTATATCATAGTCTATATTAAGTTGATGGTCATTTAAGTTTGACACCATTCTTTATTCCTCTTCTCCAGCCCCCATGTTTTAAGTGCATGGTGTCATAATTTATATCTTTCTATTTTGTGAATCCATTAACTGTTTTTTATAGATACACTTAATTTTACTGCTTTTGTGCTTCCTGTTTTTCTTATTCTTATTTATGGTCTTTCCTTTCCAATTCAAAGAGTGTCCTTTAACATTTCTTGTAGGTCTGGTTTAGTGGTCATGTATGTATTCCTTTCGCTATTGTTTATCTGGAAAGCTCTTTCTGTTCTGAATGATAGCCTTGCTGGATAGAGTATTCTTGATTGCAGTTTTTTTTTTTTCCTTTTAGCATTTCGAATTATGCCACTCCTTTCTAGCCTATAAAATTTCAACTGGAAAATCAGCTGTTAGCCTAATGGGGTTTCCCCTATATGTAACCATTTTCTTTTCTCTTGCTTCTTTTAAAATTATGTCTTTATCACTATTTTTTTTTTTGCCATTTTAATTACTACATGTCTTAGTGTGGACTTCCTTGGGTTGATTTTGTTGGGGGTTCTCTGTGCCTTCTGGATCCTGATTTCCATTTCTTGCCCCAGACTCAGGGAGTTTTCAATGATTGTTTCCTCAAATTTCCTGCCCCCCTTTCTCCCTCTTCTCTTTCTGGGATCCCTATAATGTAAATATGAATGTTATTACACTTAATGGTGTCACTGAATTCTGTAAATTTATTTTCATTTTGTTTTTTTTTCTTCTCTCACCTGCTCAGCTTGATTGCTTTCCACTACTCTGTCCTCCATTCTTCTGCTCCTCTAGTCTACTATTTATTATGTCTGGCATATTTTTAATTTCAGCTATTGAGTTCTTCATCTATGGTTGGTCCTTTTTTATGTTTTCTATCTCTTTGTTAAAGGTATCAATGAGGGGCACCTGGGTGGCTCAGTCAGTTAGGTATCTGCCTTTGGCTCAGGCCATGATCTCGGGGTCCTGGAATTGAGCTCCCTGCTCAGTGGGGAGTCTGCTTCTCCCTTTCTCTCTGCTCTTCCTCCCTGCCCCCACTCATTCTCTCTCTCTCTCTCTCTCAAATAAATAAAATCTTTTAAAATAAATAAATAAGATAAAAGTCTCACTGAGGCTTTGCACTCTTTTATCAAGCTCATTGAGTGTCTTTATGATCCTTACTTTACATTTTCTATCAGGCATATTACTTATCTCCTTCTGTATCTCTCTCTCCTGTTCTTTCATTTGGGACATATTCATCTGTCTCCTCATTTTGTCTAATTCTCTGTCTGTTTCTATGTGTTAGGAAAGTCAGCTGTATCACCAATTGTTGAAAGTACTGACCTTATGAAGAAGAGGTCATGTGGTACCCTCTCTTCTGTCCACTACAACTTGGCACTTCAGGAGTGTGTCCTGTGTGTTTCATGCACCCTACTGTTGTGGCTGAGCCACTTTTGCCTTCAGTCCATTCATTTGTGATGGCTGTCTTTGCCTGCTGTGAGCAAGATTTGGTCCCTGTGTTGTTATTGGGCCATTCTGGGGCCACCTTGGGCTTGAGTTGAGTCAGACCAGGTATTTATCAAAGATGCAGTAGTACTGGGATGCCTAGGTAGGTCAGCTGTTGAGCATCTGCCTTTGGCTCAGGGTGCAATCTCAGGTCTGGGGATTGAGTCCTGCATCAAGCTCCCTACAAGGAGCCTGCTTCTCCCTCTACCTGTGTCGCTGCTTCTCTCTCTGTCTCTCATGAATAAATAAATAAAAATCTTTAAAAAGAAAAAACATGCAGTAGTACTGAACTGCAGGGTGCTTTTCTCATGTTGTACCCTGAAAAGCTTTCATTGGTAAGCAAGACCTGCAGTCAGTTCAGATGTCTGCCTCCAGTCCACTGCTGTAGTCAAACTGGTGTGTGTATGGTTATCTTCCCTTCTCCCCAGGGTAGGAGTTACTTTGGAGGGGTGCTGACCTTTATTGGGGCTGCTTGCACACTGCCAGGTTTGTGGCATCACTTTGGGCCAGCTCTAGCCAATGGCTTATTGGAGGGGACAAGTCCACAGAAAATGGAGGAGGCAGAGCTTGTAGTGTTAGCAGGTTTGTAGGAGGGGGCCTGGAGCCAAGGCCTGGGCAGAGGGGGTATGTCTGCAGGAGAGCAAAGGGGTAGAGTGCACCGTTAGCAAGTTAAGTAGCAAGTGTTCCTACAGGTGTAACTTGGCTGGGCAGCAGGGGAGGGAAACGCTGCCAGGCAGCTCCTTTGTTCTGGGAGAAGTCTTCCAATGATCCCTGCCCCTCCAGCACATGCTCTGAGATTAGTAAAAAACAAAAAGTCACCCTCTTGTATAGCCCAGGTGTTTTTCAAACTGCTGCTTCTATGCTATATCTCTGTAGTGCTATTTGTTGTATTGTCTCTTTAACAGCAGGGACTCAGTTTCCTTTCTCCTTTCTAGCTCTCCCAGAGCACAGCCTGCTGATTTTGGAAGTTCCAGGTGGTAAGCCCCACTGATTGTGAGAATTTGTGAAATTACACCCCTCTGGTCTTCAAAGCCAAATGTCATGGGGATTTGTCTTCCCCATATGGGTTCCCTATGCCTGGGGTGCTGGATGTGAGGCTCCAGTTAGCTCCTACCTACATCTCCACCCTTCCTACCCTCTTCAAAGTGGGCTCTTCTCTACACTTATCTGTGGAGAGTCTGTTCTGCCAGTCTTTGGGGTGTTTTCTGGGTTCTCTACATGGCTGTGGATGTTATCTAGTGGGTGTATCCCTAGATACACCATGTGGATGTATCCATGGAATGGAGTGAGTTTAGAGTCCTCTCATTCCACCCCCAGAAGTGTCAGCAATCCTTATGTGTCAGCATTTTAACATCCTGTACGGCCATACTAGGAACACCAGCTGAATATTAGCCTTGCTATCCCCAGAAAAGACTGGAAGACAGTTTGGGACAGATAATGTCTCATTGAAACTCATAATTAAATGTGGTTTGCCTACTGTGTGAAGAACTACTTCAGAAGGTAAAGGATACAGAATTGTTTCCAATCTCAGTATGAGACTCACACAGAGCTTCTGAGTACAGGGGCCTCGGGCCTTCCATGCGCTGCATGGGTAGCCTGCAGCCAGATGTGACACAGACTAAGCTTGCCTCAGCTGCTCCTTTATCTCACCCTTCTCTGCACATGTGCTCCTTCTTGGCTTTGGCCCTCTTCACCCCTGGGTGCTCTGTCTGATGTTCCCTATCTGAGATGCCACCAGCATTTCATGCTCTTGATACATTTATTCTACATCAAAATGCCCTGCCCTGTGTCTCTTTCCCTCAGCTCTCCGCTCTGCTTAGAAACTGAGAAACCCACCTGCATTCAGCTGCCTACAGTTGAAAGTGTGGTCTCTTCCAAAGGCATCTGAATCGTAAAAACTGATGTGAATGCCTTCAAAAGATAAGCTCTTCAGAGTCCATGAAGGTAATTTTTAGGGGATAAAATCTCCCAAGTATGCTATACAGTTGGGGGAGGGGGCTGGTTCTATCGACTATGCGCAAATAATCCTGAATCCCAGGAACACATCCTTACCATGGTCTGTGGGCCTGAGTAAATAAATAAGAAGGGCATCGCACTGGCCACACCCCTTCAACGTTCACAAAGCAGCACCTTACCACCCCGGGACCCCCAAATGGTGAGACCTAAGCCAGTTGTCTGGTGCTATGACTCAACCAGAACCAAGGGTCTAAACTTGAGGACCATCTCATCAGAACTCAGACGTGACCTGAGATCGAGGGAGCTACAGTGTATGAAATGAGGGGGGAAGGGAGACAGAGAAGAGGACCTTGTCTCAGAATATCCTTCTCCCACTCACCTTCTGTCATGCCTACAACCCACTGAATCATAAGAGCTTCTCAAGATTCCAGTATCAATAAGAATAAACACAGCCCCTGGGAAATACTATAACTCAGTGTGTTTTCATCTTTCCCAAATATTTTTGAGTATTAGGAATATGCAAGACATCTACAGTTGTATCATTGAACAGTAATCAAAAATACATCCCAAAGCCTCCAAGTCTCTATCATGTCATCTTTTCATCATCACTTCTCTGCCTTTATCACAATCTGAAGTTAGGTCATCTATTTGTCCACTTGTCTGCTTGCATCCTCTCTTGTCTCCCCCAGCATGTACATCACAAGGGAAGAGATCCAACCTGGACCATCACTATAATCCCACTCCCTAGAACAGTATCTGCATGAAACAGCACTCTGAGTATTTTGTAGAATGAATGAAATTAATATGCTGCTGCTGCTGCTGCTGATGATGATAGCTAACCCTGGCAGTATCTATACTGTGCAACACACCGTTCTGGTCTCTCTACATATATTATTTTATTTAATCCTTACAATCCAATGAGGCAAGTGCTGTCATTATTCCCATTTACTCGGAATGTTGAGCAAAATGCCCAAGGTCACACAGTTAGTGAATGATAGAACCACACTGCAAACCCAGGTGACCTGGCTCCAGAGCCCATGATCTTTACCACTTCACTGCACTGCTCTGCAAAGAGAAGCAAGACAGACCTGGTCCCTTAGAGAAAAGTCTCATGGGGAACTTGAAACACGAGATGAATGGCCATCTTACAAGCTAGGATGTGATAAATGCAATGAGAAGCCATAGACTAAGTGATGGGTTAGTTCAAGAGGCTCAAGAATATCCTTACTTGATAGAGATCAAGAGGGAGAATAGGGTCCAGGTGCCCTTGAGTTATGGAGAGGACTGACAGGAAAA
This sequence comes from Canis lupus familiaris, assembly GCF_011100685.1. Lineage (NCBI taxonomy): Eukaryota > Metazoa > Chordata > Mammalia > Carnivora > Canidae > Canis > Canis lupus. The sequence continues at coordinate 42,541,234 of NC_049246.1, read as the reverse complement.
TATGGGGAGAAAAATGTCCCAGTAAAAGGGAATTTCATGACAAAAAGCATAAAGGTAAAACATGTGAAGCCACATTCAGAGACTGGTGTGAGGAAGAAAGAGACTCCGGTCTGGCTGGAGCCCAGGATGTGCAAGGCAGAGAACTAAGTGGTGGAAACTGAGGCTGGTTGGGGGAGGCAGTGGGATGTAGGTGTTTCACATGGAAGGGGGTGACATGATCTGAAATTTACCTATGAAATGCCCATCTGTTCTAGCTGGGTGACCAGGAATAATGGCCACTGAGACACTGGGGACCCAGGAGGTGGGCAGTTTGTCCAGAGGATGAGGAACGTCATTACCAGCAGTCAAGGTTAAGGGGGTGGGAGACTCAGCTGGACACTATCGGAGGACCAGGTGACATCAGTGGTTTGCTAAGCAAGAAGGAGGGAGTAGAGGGAGGGGAGAGATAGGCCACTGAACTGAGAACAGGTTGGGCTCCAGAGACACTTAATTTGTTTGACAACTTTGCTCTGGACTGTCCCTGTTCATAGATGTCATTTAAATTCTGAACCTCAGGCCTTCGTGCCGAGACTTTCTTTCCTTTGTTCTTCCTCCCAGTTTATGAAATGCCCCCTGCAAATCTCATCCTTTTGGAGCTTCTCAGGCCTCTGGGCTTTCTGTTAAATTTAAATAAAACATAAAGTATCGCCTACTGATCAGTGGTGCTATTTTAAATGCCCTGAGGCAAAACAAATTTCATGCCAGGAGTACACCCTTCGAATCCACAAAGTGAAGTTTTTGTAAGGAAAAGGGAGCAGATGAGCCATGGTTCTGGGCTAAACCAATGAAAAGATGGTTACCGACAGCGACTATTTTGCTGTCGGCAATTAGAGAAAGTTGACATCTAGAGAAAGAAGTAGAACAAGAGTAGTGAACCAAAGGATGTTCCCCAGTGTCTGTAGGAACAGAACAGGACCTCCAACCCACCCATGGCAAGCATTCCAAGTGCTCATTCCCCAAGGCACTGGGGCCATCCAGAGTCACGCCCATGGGAGCCATGGAATCGATAGTAATACAAGGCACACAGACCCCATGTCATTCAGTTTCCTTGTCCTTGTAAGGGATGGATCTTAACCCAAACTGACTCAGGAGCATGAGTTGGTTCATGTAACGAAAAGCACAGATTCTGGAAAGCTCCGCTAGGCCCAGATGCTCAAGGAAGGCATCATTTCTTTGTGTTTCCAACTCGTGCTTCTGTTCTCTCCAGCCTTAGATTGTGCACCACTGCCACGTCCCATGTAGTAGCAAAAGCTCCCCCCAGCGATTTGAAATGTGGGTCCCACAAGCTTAGTGAGGCCAGGAGAGAATGCCTCTTTTCCAGTAGTGAAGCCAAAGTGCTGGGATGGGGGTGATTACCTTGGTTTGGGTCATGGGTCCATTCCTTTTTTTTTTTTTTTTATAAATTTATTTTTTATTGGTGTTCAGTTTGCCAACATATAGAATAACACCCAGTGCTCATCCCATCAAGTGCCCCCCCTTAGTGCCCGTCACCCAGTCACCCCCACTCCACACCCACCTCCCCTTCCACCACCCCTAGTTCATTTCCCAGAGTTAGGAGTCTCTCCTGTTCTGTCTCCCTTTCTGATATTTCCCACTCATTTTCTCTCCTTTCCCCTTTATTCCCTTTCACTATTACTTATATTCCCCAAATGAATGAGACCATATAATGTTTGTCCTTCTCCGATTGACTTATTTCACTCAGCATAATACCCTCATGGGTCCATTCCTAAGCCAATTTGCACACAGAGGTCAACAAGAATGCAGAGATGGTCAGTCTGCAAAGGAAATGCTTTGTAGCTTTTCTAGGTTTTCTGGGCCTGCATAAGATCCAAAACCAAAGGCTGAGAAACAGGAAGAGAAAAAGCAGTGAGATTAGGCCAGTTTCCTGCAACATTGTTAATGAAGGCCACAATAGCACTGTTTGATACTAAAAGGAATTCAGCGCCGGAAGAAATTCAGTTAGCAAATAACAGGGAACACTCCTGTCCTAAGTGCCAGGCATTGTTCTAAGGACTTTTCACACTTAAAAAATTCTTCTTTACTCCTAAACACTTCAGTGAGCACTTCCTAAAAACAAGGACATTCTCTCACGTGACCCAAGTACAATTGTCAAAATCAAAAATTTAACAAAGTTGTCACACTGTTACCTAATATTCAGACCTGAATCCTATTTAGCACTAGTATTGGTAAAAGCAATCCGGGATCTCACATTGCATGAGTCATTATGTCTCTCTCAGCAACTTTAATCTGGACTGCTCCTTGTTCCTAAGTCTTTGTCTTTCATGACGCTCGCCTTTTTTTTTTTTTGTTTTTTGTTTTTTTTTGAGATTTTATATATTTATTTGAGGGAGAGTGAGTGAAAAGAGTGAGCACATGAGCAGGGGGAGGGGCAAAGGCAGAGGGAGAAGCAGGCTCCCCACTGAGTCCCAGGACCCTGGGATCATGACCTGTGCCAAAGGCAGACACTTAGCCAACTGAGCCACCCAGGTACCCTGACACTCACCTTCTTAAAGAGTACAAGGAAGTTATTTTTTGGAATATCCCTTAATGTAGGTTTGTCTGCTAATTCCTCACAATGAGATTTAGTTCGTATGTATTTTGTGGAGAGTCTCACAGAAGTCATGCTACCTTTCTCAATGCATCCCATTGGGAGGCATATGTCACTTGATTTTATATGCTCCAAATCATTTATACCTCACAACAACCCAAGAACTAGATATTCTTCTTCTCCTCCTTCCCTTCTTCTCCTCTTCTCCTCCTCCTTCTCTCTTCCAATTTTACAGAAGATGACATTGAGATATAAAGAAGCTAAGTAACCTCATTAAGAGATGAAAAAGGTAGTGAATATTAGGATTTGAATCCAGGTGATGAGGCTCCAGGATTTATGCTCTTAACCACTCATTTATGCTGCCTCTCAGAAGGGCCGCTCTCAGGTTATCTTGCCTCTGTAATAGAATGGGTTAGGATGACACCATTGTCACTATGTGAGAAAGAAGTGCCCTACTTCCATGCTCAGCACATGCTTTGTGTGCATTATCCTGCTTCATCCTCACAACAACCCTTTGAGGTCGTCCCATCATCACATCTACTCTCAAGCTAATGCTCAAACCACATAAAAACAGAGGGGAGGAGGAGGGTCCAGCTCAGGTCTGACCCACCTCACAACCTAAATACCTATGCACTGTGTGCTCTTGGCATCTGCCACACATGCTCTGCTGCTTTGCATCCAGGAAGAGGAAGGCTCTTTGGTTTTCATAATCACTGGTGTTTACAGTCCTAAGAGTTTCCTAACGCTGGCCTTTGGCCTTCAAAATATATTGAAATCAACTGATCTTCTCTTGCAGAGGAAACTATGTCGGCCCAGCTGAAGAACCTGTCTGGCCAGCAAAGTTACAGAAACCATCTGGGATTGGAAGATCCACTGGTGTCCCAGAGACAGCACTGAAAGTCCAGCTTGCCATCAAGGTGAACAGGAAAACTGGAAACCTCAGACACAAAGCCAAGTCAACATGAGCCAGAATCAAGCAGAAACCAGAGTGGAGGAAGGCTCGAGGGCAGGAGAGAACAAAGAGGTCCAAGAACACTGCCACCAAGGGCTGAAGAGCTGCAGCCCATTATGACCCCTCGCTAATCGGTTTCCTAGGTTTGCTTTCACAGCATCCACATCTCCTCTTTTCCACTGGTTTTATCAGAAACATTTACCCCTGCAAATAAAGACCGAAGTCAAAAGTGACAAGAGAAAATGCTAGATCTTTCTCTTCTCGGTTCACGGAGACCCAGACTTAATCCTATTCATTAGTGACCTTCTCAAAGAATATGATGTGGAGTTGACTTTTGAACGTAGAGCATGAATGTTTAATGTCAATTATCCATCTCTGGACACACAAAATATTTTTAAAATAGCATAAATTACAAGTGCACTGTGCTTTAAGGGAAGTAATAAAATTTAAATCTAAACCTATGAAACAACGAAGTTGGTATATAAATATATCAGCATGTGGGTATTCGTCTAGCCTCAGAAAGATTCATCAGGCATGTCTATTAGTGAACTCCCCTAGAGCATTTAAAATAAGGTTTGATCTACAAGCAACTTTTCAGGAAAATGGATATTGAATAAGAGAAGAAACACCGTGGCTGCAAGAAAAAATGTTTAGTGATTTGCTTACTAACATCACGGATTTCCTGAAACTCTTTAAGAATCATGTATAATATTAACCAACAAAATTATCATACAAGGCCCATGAACTGAGGAAAGTGTTTACTTTCCAAGTTAGTGACAGTGTCCTGGCATTTTTAGAACTTCTACTCTTGTGAAGTCACATGCTACTCCATGAGGATACTGATTATTTCTATCAGCAAGGAAAATGCAAGACACTTGGAAAACTAAGGTAAAGGCAAAAACGTGTTGTCAATTTTGCTATATTTCACCCTTGATCTGTTCTTGAATTTGAATCCATGGTAAAAATGAGCTTGAAACCTTATGGGGCAGGAGAAATTTTGTTGGTGCTTTGGGATTAAGTCTGGAGAGATCCTATACCAGGAGGAAAATTCTGACCTGAGTGCTCAGGATTTCTCTTCCTGTCCTTGCTTCTAACACCCCTTAGGTAAAATAAACGGCCTTCTCACGCAAGAACCAGACCTGCAGGCAATCACTGGGAATGATTCAGCAGGAATACTAGACAGGTATGTGTGGGTAGTGAGAGAAGGGGGGGGGGGGGGTGTTGCCCAAACCACAAAGCGAGACACAGGCTGATCGAGATGCCTGGGTGGCTCAGTGGTTGAGCCTTTGGCTCAGGTCCTGATCCCGGGGTCCTGGAATCAAGTCCCTGCATCGGGGTCCCCGCAGGGAGCCTGCTTCTCTCTCTGCCTATGTGTCTGCCTCTGTGTCTCTCATGAATAAATAAATAAAATCTTAAAAAAAAAAAGACAAAGGCTGATGAATTTTAAAATAATTAGGCTTTTCTATTGATATGCATTAGACGAGTATATAAGTAGCACATCGCAATCATGATTTCATGGATATTATTGCTTCAGATGAGGCTAAGGAAGGCACTTAAAGAACAGAATTATGTAATTAATTGTATCTGGGGCTTCAAGTACATAGAAATGGATTTACCATCATGCTTAGATCAGAACCCATTCTCAGTACAGCTTATTGGTCAGCAAACCTCCTGGGAGCTTTTCTGTAATCTGAAACCAGCCCCCGTAAGCATGGAGGCCAGAGAGAGACACCATCTGGGATTGGAAGATCAAGGAGGCAAGCCACCCCATGTTGGAAGGTGGAAACTTTAAGAAGCAAAGAGAACTTATGTATGAGGCTTGTCTTGGGCGGCAGCAAGACGAGTGGATCCTCACACCTGCCTGCCAAATCGTAAAAGTCTATATAGAGGCCTTAACTGGGTTCCGTCACATATACTGTGCAGGTGTTCTCAACGCTACATACTCTTGAGACTATGTCTTCAGAACAGCCTTGGGGAATGGGAAAAGCAAGCAGAACCCACATTTCAAGGACAGGGGATGGATGAGAGGTCTCCAAGTACCCAGGTCCAGCTCATGGATCTCATCTCACAGGTGCTCTCGTCTTCTCAATGACCACCCCAACACTCTACCCCTTGTGACCAGCTCTTATTATCCATATGCCCCCTTCTTCTGCAATGGCCCTCAGTGGTCAAGAGTGATTTCAGTAGCCTGGAGATGGCTCCTTTGTCATCTAGAGAGTAAACAGAGAGTAAAACTAAGAGAAAACACACAGTAAAACTATGGTCCCCCAAATCGGAGACAACTTTTTCAACTAAGAGCCCCATGATCCAAACCACCAATTTATCAAGTCCCCTAAGCTGGGAGTCGGATGTCTCAAGGCGTTCACTTGTGTCCCCATGTGATTTAATAAAGATGATGTAGTATCAGACTCATCAGATATGAACACACAACACCCAGGCACCCCAGGTGCAGTGCATTTTAACGGGTCTAGCTTGCTTCAGGACAGTGGGATCCCTGTGGGATTCCCCCTCACTCAGGGGTGCAAAGTAACTCACTCCCCGCCACCAAGAGGACATCCCATTGCACATTTCAGTAGATAATTCCATTCCATGTGTGCCGGGCTTGGTGTTCTCAGCAGCAGAGCAGGCAATCATGGTGAGAGTTGGGGCAATGACTGGCTGACTTCCATACCTTCATGGCACTGGATTCCTCAACAGAGGTCCCCAGGCTAGTATATGGGGCAATAGGCATTAGGCCCATTTAAGCGTAGGGCTGCTGGGGTTCAGTTGGTTAAGCCTCTGCCTCTGGTTCAGGTCATGATCCTGGGGTCCTAACTTGAGTCCCACATGGGGCTCCATGCTCAGTGGGGCATTTGCTTCACCCTTTCCCTCTGCTGCTCTCCCCTACTCATGCTCTCTCTCTCTCTTTCTCTCTCTCAAATAAAGAAATATAATCTTAAAAATAAATAAATAAATAAGGGCACCTGGGCAGCTCAGTCAGTTAAGCCTCCATCACTTGATTTCAGCTCAGGTCATGGTCTCAGGGTAGTGGGAACCAGACCCACAACAGGATCAGCATAGAGTCTGCTTGAGATTCTCTCTCTCCCTCTCCCTCTGCCCCTCCCCCAGCTCATACGGGCCCTCTTTCTAGAATAAATAAGCAAATAAAATCTTTAAATAAATAAATAAATGTATTTAGGCCTAGGACAATGCTTTAGTCCACTCAGCCAAGGTGGTTTTACCCCTTAATAATTTCGTCTGCTGCTTTAATAGTCCATTTTTTTCTTTCTTTCTACCAGCTGTGCTGTTTGTGGGTTAGAGGGGAGATGGAACCTCCATTCAATGTCATGCTTTACCACCCACTCTGCACACCATGACCTTTGACATGTGCCCCCTGATTGCTATCTCTTCACTGAGGGTATCCATACATGGTAGTCAGTTTCTCTGATCCCCTGACAGGGGCAGCATGGTTTGCATGGCAACAAGGAAAGTTTGACTTAGGCCAGAGGTAGTGTCCTTGCAAACCAAGGCACATTTAGAACCCTCATTCAGAGGGAAGGGACCGCTATAATCAGTTTGCCAGTCCTTTGCTGGGAGGGAACTCCAGGGAATGGCCCCAGATTCTTTTGGCATTTGCCATGGACATGGTTTAGAATACACAGGACAGGCTGTTATGGCATTAACCAAGTCACTGTACTTTAAGACTGATCCAGCATCCTTGATAAAATGCCATTTTATGTGGACATTGTGGTGGCCATACCTTTCTCTGCACCCAGACTGTTGTACATCTGCTGGGGCTCATACCCAAGGCATCAGCTTCCTAACCGCCAGGAGTATCAGTGCTTCAAGAACTAGGACACGAAAACCAGCGAGGGCTGCCTTGGGCTCTTATAAATGCACCCAAATGTCCTTCCAGGGCTCATGAGTCATCACCATTCATCACTCTGATGTACCAACTGGTATGTGGGATCGCAGTTAGGCCCTTTGCTCTGGGCCTGCTCTCAAGCTACCTGTGTCAGTGAGGGACCCCTAGGCAGGTAAGAGCGGTGACACTTGTGAAGGAGTATAATTTACCAGAAAGCCTTCTACAGGAAATGAAATCAGTATATTGAAGAAGTGTGTCTCCATGTCCGTGTTCACTGTGGCATTATTCACGTAGTCAAGCTATGGAAACCACCTAAGTGTAAGTTGAGGGATGAATGGATAAAGAAGATGAAATAGGGACACCTGGGTGGCTCGGTGATTGAGCGTCTGCCTTTGGCTCAGGGTGTGATCCCAGGGTCCTGGGATCGAGCCCCACATCGGGCTCCCCACCAAGGAGCCTGCTTCTCCCTCTGCCTCTGCTTCTCTCTTTTTGTGTCTCTCATGAATAAATAAATGAAATCTTTAAAAAAAACCTTTTAAAGAAGATGAAATACTATTCAGCTATAACTAAAGAAGACATCCTGCCATTTGTGACAACATGGATGGACCTGAGAGACATCATGTTAAATGAAATAAGCCAGACAGAAAAAGACAAATATTATATGATCTCACTTATAATATTTTTATTATAAGTGGGATCATATAATATTATATGATTATAATTATTATTAATTATGATTAATATGATTATGATTATATCATATTATATAAATATATAGACTTTATTTTTTTAAAGTTGAATATTGAGAAACACAGGGTAGAATGGTTCTCTGGTTGCCAGGGGTTGGGAGACAGCAGAAGTGAGGACCTGTCGGTCAAGGGGTACAAATTTTGAATTAGAAGATGATTATGTTCCGAGGCTGTAATGTACAGCCTAGTGATTATAGTTAACAACCCTGGATTGTATATGTAAAATTTGCTAAGAGAGTAGATCTTAAGCCGTCTCACCACAGAGGAAAAGGTAACTATATGAAGCGATGGATGTATGAATTAACTTGATTGCGGCAATCACTTCACGATGTACTTGTGCATCGAGTCATGGCAGTGTGCGCTTTAAATAGATGCAGTTTTACTTGTCAATTATACCTCAGTAAAGCTGAAAAAAAAAAAGAAAATAAAATCTTCTTTGGGCCCTCCAGATGTGCATTACACATGGTCCAGAGCAGAAGCTTCTCAGAAAGCAGATGAGAGGTTGCCTGGGGATTTGGGGACCCGGTGAGGCATGGATTACAAATGGCACCAGGAAAATTCTGGAGCTATTTGATTGAGGTGATAGTTTCCCAGACTTATGGTAAAACTCATCAAATTTGAACATATACATTTAAATATATACAGTTGATACTAAAAAAATAAATAAATAAATAAATAAATATAAATATATACAGTTGATACTACATCACTTATACAGCTCAATAAGTGCACAAAGTTTGCTAGGGGGGAAAAAGACAGACGTAAAAATCTCACAAACCTCTTTTGGAACAAGATGGGCCAATCTACACTTGAGGCACTTCCCCAATCTTGACTTGCTGTCAAAAGCCTGCTTGAAGTGAGTGATATCTGAAGACAGGACAACTAACCATCCATTTGCTCGTGTTCCCATCAGCAAATTAAAACATTTGGAACACATAAGCCTCGTGCTTCATCCAAATGTCCTCAGTTAGCCATAATTTCTCACAATGTTCTCAATTATGTTTTTAATCAAGGTTTGATATAGTCAATGGCAATGTGAGATACACGTAAATATTCTTTTCTGCAAAAAAAAAAAAAAAAAGAAAGAAAGAAAAGAAAAGAAAAGAAAAGAAAAGAAAAGAAAAGAAAAGAAAACAAGACATGCAAAGAAGGAAGAAAAGAAGACAGAAATTTGTGATAGGCAGAATAATGGTGGCCCAGAGATGTCCACATCCCAAGCCCAGGAACCCGTAAATATAATACTTCACATGGTGAAAGAGGAATTCAGGTTGCAAATGGCATTAAGATTATTAATCAGCTGACTTTAAAACAGGGAGATTATTTGGATTATCCAATAATCCAATCATCACTGGGTAAACTAATGGAATCCCAAGAGCCCTTAGAAGTGGAGGAGGGAGACAGAGGGTGCCCTGAGACAGAGGGTGATGTGACCCAAAGAGAAAGGCCCGGAATAATGCAGTGCCCCTGGCTTTGAAGACAGAAACAGTGACCCCAAGCCAATGCATGTAGCACCCTCTCAACCTGGTGGGTCTTCCCTAGAACTGCGAGAAGGCACACAACCCAGCCAACACCTTGGTTTCCGCCCAGTAAGACCCCTTTCAGATTTCTGACCTCCAGAACTGGAAGCTACTAAATTTGTTTCTCCGGTCACTAAATGTGGTAATTTATTACAACAGCAATAGAAAACTACTATAAAAATCCTTCGGGTGAGGTCAAAGAGCACTGGCTTCATTTGGTCCCGTTCACTCTTTTTTATTTTTTATTTTTAGATTTTACTTATTTATATATGAGATAGGCAGAGGGAGAAGCAGGCTCCCTGCGGGGAGCCCCAGGCAGGCCTCCATCCCAGGACCCCGGGATCACGACCTGAGCCCAGGGCAGGTGCTCAAGCCTTGAGCCCCTCGGGCGCCCCTTATTCCTGTTCACTTAATGAACATTGAAAACTTTCCGTGGGCAAAGAATTTCATTGGGAACAGGGTACATATGCATGACACACGTGTGTGCCTGGTGCCCTGGGATGTGTAAGACACAAGGGGCTGACCCTGGAAAAACAGCGGTGAGGGGTGGGCCCTGCAGTGGGGCCTGGAATTGGGGATCTTCAGGCCTCTCGGGCCAAGGAGACCGGGGGCCTGCCCACCTGCTGGTCCTTGTGCAAAGGGCCGTATTTCCCGGGTTTGCTCCTCACTCCCCCGCTGCTCTCGGTCAAAGGGCAGACGCTGCCCGCCCCCGCCCCCGGGCGCGCGTGGGGTGAGGTTTCGGAGCCTCCACTCGGGTCTAGAAACGTGCAGAGCGTCCGCCTGAGCCAAAGCCCTAAACTTCAACCGGCCACAAGAGTGTGCACGTGAGATGACTGCAATTTTTTCCTGCCAAACCAGAATTAGCCGGTATAGGAATGAACGAGCGTGGAGATTTGAAACTGCACGGATTGGAAGGAAGCCCGGGTTAGGCTCGCGCGCCCCGGGACGCACCCAGGCTCGCGGGCGCTCCCCCGGCCTGGCAGCGGGCGGCGCGGGGGCCGGGATGCTGGGCCCCCCGGCCGCGGCTCCGGACGGACGGCCGCTCGGGGGGCGCCGAGGACACCGGCGGGGGCGGGCATCGGGGCCGGCAGCCCGGTGAGGCCGCAGCCCCGCGCCGCGCGGGCGGTGAGTACCCCGAGGCCGCGCTGCACCCGGGCCGCCCTGGCCCGCGGGGGGCTCGGCGGGGCGCGCGGTGCAGGCCCGGGGCGGGCCCGGGAGGGCTGCCGGGCGGCGGCGGGCAGGGCTGCGCGGGGGCGCGGGGGGCGCGAGCTGCGGGCGGGGACGCGCGCCCCGCTCCCCCGGCCGCCGGGGCGCACGGACCCCCGGACCCCTCCCCGGGGCCCCCCTCCCCGGGCTCCCCCCTCCCCGGGCCCCCTCCCGCCTGCCCGGGCGCAGCTGGGGACTCGAACCCGGCGGGGAGCGGGGCGGACAGCGGGCGAGCGGGGTGCGGAGGGCTCCGAGCCCGCGGGGGACGCGGGTGCGCGGGGTGCGGCGCTCGGGGCGCGGGGAGGCGGGGAGACCGCGGAGCCGGGGAGCGGGGCGCGCAGGGCTGCCCCCCCCCCGCGGGCAGGAGAGGGGCACCGGGGCGGGGGGGGGGGGGGCGACCCGGGGCGGCCATTCCCGGGCACACGGCGCCAAGGCCAAGGAACCGGATTCCGTTTTCCAATTAATTAAGCCGGTTTCCTTGCGCGGAAAAGTTGATTCAGACCAATTAACGGGGATGAGTGAGGATTATTATTGAGGATTAGGAGGGCTCCTCGTCGCCTTGTCTGGCGTGCATGTGTGTGTGTGTGTGTGTGTGTAAGAGAGAGAGATGGGGGTGGATAAGCAGGCTCTGGAATCCCGCAAGCCCGGCCGCACCACCTGCTAGTTTGACCTCTAAACTTCACTGCCCTCATTCGACAAATAGCCTCAGTTTCCTGGTCTGTGCAATGGGGCCTTACTGCCAACCGGACAAGATCGGGGTGGAGAAGCCACTCGGCACAGCCCCTGGCCCCCCAGAAGGCCTGTATATGTGCAGTTGTCCCCAGGTCACCGTGAACCCAGGGCAAGTGTCCGTTTCCCCCAAGCGGGCCTCCCCGCACTGCAGCTCCCCAGCCCGCGGGGCTCTAACCTGCTCAGCCTGCAGGGCTCAAGTGCGCCCCCTAAGGCCCACGATTTCCTGTGCCCCCAGGTCCTCCGGGCTAACGATCCCGAAGCCCAGGTGGAGGTTGACGCGCCCCTCGCCCCGCATCTAAGGAAGAACCAGTTACCACCCCTCTCTGCCCACCTTTCCTGGAGGTTGTAGTTTTAGTTTTCCCCGAGCGCTTTCCCCTTTGCCTGTCATTGGCAAAGCCCCCGCCGCATGCTCACGGAGCCCCAGCAGCCAAGTTAAAAGAGTGAAGGATTTGCTTATCAGATTTACTCCAGTTTCGGAGCTGCGGAAACTGAATTTTTTTTAAATTTTTTTTTTAATTCATTTATGATAGTCACAGAGAGAGAGAGAGGCAGAGACACAGGCAGAGGGAGAAGCAGGCTCCATGCACCGGGAGCCCGACGTGGGACTCGATCCCGGGTCTCCAGGATCGCGCCCTGGGCCAAAGGCAGGCGCCAAACCGCTGCGCCACCCAGGGATCCCGGAAACTGAATTTAATTTTCATCTCAGATACAGCTGGCTCTAAATTATTTTCGCCTCGACGTGGTAGCACATAAATATGTAGCCGGCCTCCATCTCCTAGCTTTCAGGGGTTACTTCATTTCCCTGCGTTTAGGATGACTTTGCCACCATCTGTGAACTCCCACATGGTGCAAGTGGAAGGTTGGCTATTGGTCTTCCCATTGCCTTCCTTCACGGTCTTCCGTGCAAAGGCTTAATGTTACAGGCTGAGCCTTCAGCAGGCCGCCTGGATTGGGCTCCGTCTTACATATTGATCCTAGAGGAAGCTCCACACTCGGTGCCTCCATTTACCCCAGTGAACCACGTGTGTGTTGTTCTGCACGTGTGTCAGGATGTGGAGAAGGTGGGAGAGCTTGAAGGCCATGTGGTGGAGAAAGATGTGGAGCCTGGGGACAGGGTGGCCCAGAACCATCCCTAGTTCACTTGTGTTCTTTCTCTCTCTCTCTCTCCTCTCTCTCTCTCACTCTCTCTCTTTCTCTGGGATTATCATACTCAAATGGTTCTTTTATATCTTATAATTATGCAAATGCTAAAAGCAAACGTGGGGTGAAGGGGATAGAAATGTATTTTCCTATTGTGTTTTGCTTTCGTTAACCTGGTTGGGCAATAAGTTAACTGCGGTTAGTCAAAACAGAAATTACTTATAGAGAGAGTGAGCTATGAAATGCAGATGGTTCTATTGCCAGGTGTATCTTTAGGGACTTCCTGAAGATGGGACAGCACTTCGTTTTAGCCACCCCCACCCTCCACCAGTGCTCTGCATTGGCTACTGTACGCTACATGCACCCTTGCGTCCCTTGGATAAAACGTGGCAATTAAATACTATCCGATGTCATTTATTTATGAACAAATGAAACGGAAATGTTGAGAGCAGTTCAATGGCATCTCCATCTCTTAACCCATAAAATAAATAATTCAGTGAGCATATCAATTTCTTAACATTGCTTAGGAAAATGTTTACTATTTCAACTCAGCGGTTGAAAATGATAACTTTCGTGATATTATTATTTCAAACTTTTTCATAGATGTAAATGGCTTATTATTTTTAAAAAATAGATGTAAATGGCCTTTATGAAAATGCCAGGCTGTGTTGTTTTGTCTCACTAAACAGAGCTGAGCATTATCCCACGGATTTAAAATGATGTTATTACATCAAGTGCCCTCCCTAATGCCCATCACCCAGTTGTACTGGGTGCTATATGCAACTGATGCATCACTAAATTCTACCTCTGAAACTAATAAAATATTTTTAGGAAATGTTTTTAAATAAAAAATAAAATATTATTACTCATGTAGGCCAGTCACTCCCCTGATCCTTTGCTTTCTGGCTTCTCGGAATGCTGCATGTAAGTAGCAGAGACAGAGGGAAGACAACCACTGAACACCCACCCCGTCTGATCCATTTGTAGGCTTATTCTCTGGGCCTCCTGCCAGTGCAGCCCTTGTCTGGGCTGCGAGCTCTGAAAAACTAGGGCTGTCCCATTGCTGACTGTCCCCAGGCAGGCTGTCCTCTCCCCAGGGTCTCAAGAGCAGGGTAGTGGCAAAGTAGACTTCTTAAGGGAAGTGACTCTTGAATCATCCTCTTTCTTTTTCACAATTCAGCCACTAATCTACAGGAGGCAAAAAGCTGACCCAGATGATGTTTAAAAGATAGAGATAGGGACTTTTATTTTGTTACTATAAAATTAATACATATTTATTGCGATTTCTTTTTTTTTTTTTTTTTTTACCAACAAGACAGATTAAAAGGAGGAAGAGTCCATTAAGACCATCATCCAAAGAATAATCTCCCTCAACATTATCCTTTTCACACCAGTCTTTTCTCCTTTGGATGCCTATTTTTAACAAAAACAAAGGGATTCTTGCACATATCCCAAGTTGTAGCCTCCTGTGTAGAATTCGCACCTTAGAGTGCCCTTCTTTCCATGTTTTCAAACAGCCTTGTACAACAATTGGTTGATCTAACACATACTCTAATGTTAGAGATTAGAGATGTTTGCAGGGGTTAAGGGGGTTCTCACCGAGTCAAGGTTTCACTATTGTATTTAGCTGAATCTTGAGGGAGGAGCAGAAAAGGAGCAGGGTGTTAGAAGGAGACAAGTGCGTTCCCAAAAGAGAAAGAGAAGGCCGTGCCCCAAGGCTTAAGACCCTGTGCAAGGTGAAGGAGCTGCAGGTGGCTCAGCAGGGCTGGAGCGCAAAGGTCAAAGGCAGGGAAATGAGAGCAGGAGAATCTGTGGGAGTCTGGCAGAGGCAAAGGGGGTTTGGCCTTGATCCTAAAGCTATCTTGACAGCATGGAGAAATCACATGGCACGGTAGCACTTTATCTTATCCCTCCCAGCCGTCTGCAGAACGGGGAAGTGGAAAGGACCCAGGCAGACAGGAGCAACGTGGGCAGGAAGTGTAGGGGTTGAGGATTGGATGGGTGTTTAGGACATAGAGTCATTTAAAAGATAAAAATAATAATGAGGACAAGGCATGAGGGAAAGGGAAAATCGAGATGAGCCTCAGGACAGATCCTTGAAACTGGCATCCTTGGTTTCCCAGCACCCATTTCTTCCCAACAAACTTTAGCCAGAACCAAAGCCACAGTCCAGGGATCTACCGGCTTTTCCTATAAAGGGTCAGAGAGTATTTTAAGTTTCATGGACCACATATCCTTTAAAAAAGGTAAAAACAAACCAAAAAATTTTTTTAATAAAATAAAAATAAAAAACAGGGCGCCTGGGTGGCTCAGTCAGTTAAGTGTCTGCCTTCGGCTCAGGTCATGACCCCAGGGTCCTGGGATGGAGCCTCGTATCGGACTCCCTGCTCAGTGGGGAGCCTGCTTCTCCCTCTACCCTGCTTGCTCTCTCATTCACCCTCTCTCTCAAATAAGTAAATAAAATCTTTTTTTAAAAAAAGGTAAAGACAATTACCTTTGTTTGGAGGGGTTTCTCATGTATTTGGGATTATTTTTTTTTATTATATCTCCTTCCTCCATTGCAACCAAAGGATTTTCAGTAGTAACCATGTAGTGGTTCATAAAAATCTTCGTTTTATTTCTTTTCATTTCATTTTATTTCGTTTCGTTTCATTTCTTTTCATCATCGTTTCTTATTTTTTGTCTACTGTTTTTTTTTAAAGATTGTATTTATTTATTCATGAGAGACACAGAGAAAGAGGCAGAGACATAGGCAGACAGAGATGCAGGCTCCCTGAAGGAAAACCTTATGTGGGACTCGGTCCCAGGACCCAGGGGTCACAACCTGAGCCGAAGGCAGACGCTCAGCCACTGAGCCACCCAGGTGCCCTTTGTCTTCTGTTTTAAAATAATTGAAAAAAGAAGAGATTTCTATTTTAAAGACATCGTGCAGATTGAGTAAAACATTTCATGTATTGACTGCAAATTTTACTCTCTACGCGAAAGGTTTTCGCCTTGCAGTCTTGCACTTGTTTTGCTATGTTACATTTTAAACAAAATAAAAGCTCCAAGTAGGCATAAAGAACTCAACTTCTGGAGCTTCATCCCTACAGTAACTACACGTTAGTGCATCTCGCAGGTCCTGCTGCAGACCCAGGCTGTGCCACAGAGATGCTCCGGCAATTCTGATCTCCTGGGAACCTACCCTCGGAGCATATGTACAGTGTAGCTGGGGCCAGATGGGTGTCGGGGTCAACAGTACAACTAGGAGTTCTCTAAACTACTTCCCGTGGATAAGACTGTTTACGGAAGGATAAGTAATAGCACCACCCTGATTTGAAGTTTACAGATAGAAAATTAAAACAGAATTATTTGGAACTTTGACCAGCAAAAGATTTTTTTCAGAGAGTATTTTTATCAGGGACGTTGTCTAGATTTGCTGGCACATCGAGATCATAAAAAGGCAGACCAAAATCAGTCGTTTCTTGTTGTTTGAAAGTTCTCCTCTGATGATGCTCTCGTTGCCAGCTTCTGGGGGGAGGGCCTCCAGGGCCTGTACCTGGTGCTGCGCACCCTCAGAGCTGCAGGGCTCAGCTCCACCTTCAGAACTGCCCGACAATCACTTCCACTTGCTGTGGGCAACAGTCTGTTCCGTATTCCTGAACGTTGAGACCCCTTCATAACCACCATCCTCTTCATTCTCAGCCAGTGACCTGACTTGCTACTTCACCCAAGAATCGGACCGTCAGGTGTAACTTCTCATCCCACTACCTGGCATGTCATCTCCATCCACCTTCTGCTTTGCTCCTGCAGATCAAGACCAATGCTCCTGTCCCACTTCCTCCAGGATTACTGTCTCTGTCTCCTCCTTTTACTCTTTATCCTCAGTTCTTATACACATACTTCTTTTTCATCCCGAAAAATAAAAATGCAGCCAGAGGCTTCGCCTGACCTGGCATCGCCACCCACCTCCAGCTCCATTCAGCCTCCAAGCCTTTTTTCCTAACATCTGGAGATGGATCTGCGTAGAGCACAGGTCACCATGTCTGGTTCCTGTAGGACTCAGCCTCTGGCTGTTCATTATGTGCAAGAGAAACTCTAAGCTCCTGACTTGGCACACAGGCATGATCTAGCCTCTGGCTCCCTGGTAATCTCACTGGTAACCTAGACATCACTGTAGTATCCAAATGCTTTTAGTCTGATTTTCTATTTTTTTTTAAGATTTTATTTATTTATTCATAGACACACAGAGAGAGAGGCAGAGACACAGGCAGAGGGAGAAGCAGGCTCCATTCAGGGAGCCCAATGTGGGACTCGATCCCGGGTCTCCAGGATCACACCCCAGGCTACAGGCAGCGCCAAACCGCTGAGCCACCGGGGCTGCCCTGATTTTCTATTTTTAAATCAACTTTCTAGTTTCCCAGGGAAATGCTGGAATGCGGGTAGGTGGAATGGGTAAAATATGTGTCTTGTGTATCAGACTTGAGTATCACCATTATTAGAAAGTTCTAGCTCCTATTTTAAAAAATTAATTAATTGGCCTTCTAGTTTACTACTCTTTCCTGAGTTGGTTCATATGAGTTGGTCTCCTGAGGCAAATCCTCTCTCACTCTACCAAACAAACTGAAGACTTGGACCTACAAAACAAGAACCAGATGCCGTGCTAAGGGCTCTACCAAGGCAAAGCTACCCTGAAAGGCTGTTTAGAGCCAGGTGTCTTCCTTCTGTGACATCTTTGTTGTCACCTATCAGTGTCCATCTCAATAACAGACACACAAAGCATGGGCTTTTGAGTCAGGAATAGATGGATTCGATTCCTTAAGTTCTGGGATAGCCATACTTCATGGCCATGAGAACTTGGGAAAGGCACTTCACTTCACTGGGTCTATTTCCATTTCTTTAAAATGCGGATAGTAATGCTTACCTATAAGATGACGGTAAAGATGAAACAGGTTTAACAAAAGCACTTGGCAGTAAAAAAAAAAAAAAAAAAATGTCAGGAGTGTTCCAAATCTGCATGAAGACAGGATGAATCTGAAGGCCACTTTGGTTACAATGGGGAGGTAGAGCTGTCCAAAGAAGATAAAGATACTTTTGGTTTGACATTCAAGGAAATTATTTGTCATGTGTATTTCAGAAAATCTTGGAAAATGTATACAAGTCATGAAGACATTGGGTATGATTTTGAAGATGACCCCAAAGATAAGAAGACACTTAAGTCCCATCCAAACATTGACAGTGGATGGGCTTGGATGGTGGTTCTTTCCTCCTTCTTTGTGCACATCCTCATTATGGGCTCCCAGATGGCCCTGGGAGTCCTCAACGTGGAATGGCTTGAAGAGTTCCATCAGAGCCGTGGCCTGACTGCATGGGTCAGCTCCCTCAGCATGGGCATCACTTTGATTGTGGGTATGTTCACGTGCAACCTGTTGTAAAACTGAATTATAAGTTGACCATTCTCTGCTGTAGGTAATGTTTTAGATTGTCAAAATATTAGACACTGCATGTTAATGATGGTACTATTTTATTTTTCAGGCTAAAATACATATAACATCACATTCACTGTTTTAACCACTTTTAGGTATACAGTTCATTGCCACTGAGTGCATTCATCCCCACCATCCACCTCCAGAACTTTTTCATCGTCTCAAACTGAAACTCTGCACCCGTGAAACAAGTCTCCATTCCCACCTCCCCTTGGCCCCTGACCACCACCCTCCTGCCTTTAGTCTCTATGACAGCGCCTGATAGAAGTGGAATCACTCAACACGTGTCCTTTTGTGTGATATTACTGTTTGAATATTATGAACATTTGGAGTGTCTTAAAAATTGATAGTTTAAAAAACTCTTTTGCCCCAAACTCTGTTTTCTTGACTGCTACTATTCATTATATATCACTACAGGTCTGTTTACTTAACATTTATGAATATTGGTAAAAGATAAAAATTTTAGGGAAAACACTATAAAAGGCAGGTAACTATCTTATTTCAGAGTTCTGGTGATTTAATTTGAAATATTGATCACACACTGTTGCAAAATCTATTAAAGTGCTTTTAGAAAAGTTACAGATCTAGCTAACAGGAAGGAATAATAATGTATTTTGTTAAACCTCACCACACACCAATCTGTGAAAGCAATTCTTTTTTTTTTAATTTATATATATTTTATTTGTTTATTGATGAGAGACACAGGGAGAGGGAAAAGCAGGCTCCATGCAGAGAGCCTGATGTGGGACTTGATCCCGGGACTCCAGGATCACACCCTGGGCCGAAGGGAGATGCTCAACTGCTGAGCCTCCTAGGTGTCCCTGAAAGCAATTCTCATGCAGTTGGAGATGCCAAGCTAGAAAGTTATCATAACTATAAGATGTTATTATGGCCTATGTGTTTCCTTTTGGGAACTAGACAATTTTTACTGTCAACTAACCTTTAATAAGCATCTATCATATAACAGGTGTTTTCCCTTACTTTATCTCTTGAATGTAAAAGCCATACTTTTACATTGAAATTTTTTTTTTACATTTATTCTTATTTATTTATCTCTTAGAATGTTCATGCCAGTGGTGGGGAGGGGCAGAGAGAAT
This sequence comes from Canis lupus familiaris, assembly GCF_011100685.1. Taxonomy (NCBI): domain Eukaryota; kingdom Metazoa; phylum Chordata; class Mammalia; order Carnivora; family Canidae; genus Canis; species Canis lupus. Next base: position 42,521,945 of record NC_049246.1, on the reverse strand, counting down.
CTTAAGCAAGCTCCACACCCAGTGCGGAGCCCTGCTCAGGACCCTGAAATCATGACCTGAGCCGAAATCAAAAGTCTGAGGCTTAACTGACTAAGCCAAACAGGCACCTCTACATCAATTTTTTTTTTAATCTCAAGTATTCATGAAATCACACTGGAAACATAGATGGCCTCAAATCTTCTTCTAGTTCTGTGAGCGTTTGCGTATGACAGGCATCTGTGTGCTTGATGAGAATCTCCCTTTTCAGTGATTTCCACATTGGTAATTAATTCCTTGACTCCGATTCAGAGATTTGTTGATTTTGGCTGGCATGCAGGCAGTGATCATTTGGATAATACAAATAATATTAATAATGGTGATACTGCTAACGATTAAAAACAAGGATGAAGTGTTATTTCTCAAGATGTGTGTGGAGTATGCGTGTTTATCAAAGGGAATTAATACTAATCTAGTTTTAGAATTACATAAGGGCACCGTTACGTGTGTCAGGGAATTGCCGGTAAATTCTTGCCTGCAGCATTAAGGAACTGACTCCTTCAACCCTGCGTTGGCCTGGTTAAGACTAGCACTGTCATATGAAAAACGCAGTGTAGGCAATATGCTAGTTTTATGTTGGATGTGATTCAGCCTTCTCAAATAAGCCAGCGAAGGAAAACTGTACTTCTAGAAAACCTTCCATCCAGTTTTTTTACCTTTTTAAAAATAAATCCTTAAGGGGAGCCCAGCTGGCTTAATCCATAGAGCATGGGACTCTTGGTCTTGGGGTCATGAGTTCAAGGCCCATATTGGATGTAGAGATCACTTAAAAATACAATCTTTTTTAAAAAAAATACAATCTTTTGTTTATTGTTTAAAGATTTTATTTATTTATTCACAAAAGACACCGAGAAAGAGGCAGAGACAGAGGCAGAGGGAGAAGCAGGCTCCCTCCGGGGAGCGTGATGCAGAACTTGATCCCAGGACACCAGGATCGCAACCTGAGCCAAAGGCAAAAATGCTCAACCACTGAGCCACCCAGGTGCTCCAAGAATACAACCTTTAAAAAAAAATCTTACTTTGGGGTAAACCAAAATACTTAGAGATTCAATCTAGGAAGTCTGTGTCTACCACAGAAAAGAAGACTCCGCGAAAGGCCAGGATAGGAAACGTCCCCTTATTTTCCAAATCGTCCAGTGAGGTTGTCTTAGATATAATTTTGTGTTTCACAAGTCCTACAAAAATAAGCAATGCTAACCAGTCCTGCAATTGTTGGAAATGATTTTGAATATGACTCCAAAATAAGAACACCTGATTCATGGCGATGGTGAAACGTGTTTGTCTTCTTGAATTTAATTGGGAGGTAAGTAACTATATATTCAGAATTCTGTTTGCGAGGCCACGAATCCCGAGCAGTGTGATTTCAGCTTGTAGACTAACCTTTCTACAGGAAAGGTACCTGCCAGATAAATATCTTGTGTCTTGGAAATCATAACACAGCAAGGCTCATAGTTATATAAATAAAAGGTCTTTTATCTTATCGTGACCCTAAACTGCTGTTCGTTATCTTAAACTGCCTGATACAGGGTGGCTGCAGATCTGTTGGGTGTTTTCCGAGCCAGAAGCCTGCAAGAAGAGCTCTCCTTTATTTACCACGTAGTGCGTGCCACATGCACGTTATGCATAGGCTCTCGTTTGATCCCACTGCAACGCCAGCGCCAGACCACTGTCCTCTGTCTGACAAGGAAGACATGCAGGGTTCACAGACTTCCTTACGAAAGGTTAAACAGCGAATAAGCATGAGACAGGCTTCAAAGCTGGCCCACTGGCCTCCAAAGTTGTGTCTACTCTACCACACTCCCTGCCCCTACAACAGATGAGAACTGAGAATATATTTGAAGTGAATAAATATAGATTGTTCTCATTTTCTAATCGTTGTAAGCACACTTGGGTTTTCTCTTCTACATTCAAAAAAAAATCTGTGAATTATGTTAGAGTTGAAAACTATCTCTCTGTTGGGCAGTGGCTTGCATGTAGGAAATTTAGTTGATTCCTGTTTCATTCATTGCTAGCATGGGCTTCGCCATTTTCCTGCCAAAGGTCCCAATTTTTAACAACATGTAATCGCCTCAGTCGTATCTACAGCAGCCTTGGTGATACCCTCAGAATAATTCTTGGTGGGAGCCATGTTGGGGGAATCTACAGGCTGCAGAAGGATACTTTCTTGCTAAGGAGATTTTAGACCAGCTATTGCCAATCCTGACTGCACATCAGATCCATCTGAGGAGCTTTTAAAACCCCTGCTGTTCACGCTGCACCTAGGCCATTAAATCAGAACGTCTTGGGATGGGACCCAAGCATCAAGTTTTTTTTTTTAAAGCTCCTAAGTGACTCCAATGCTCAGCCGAGGCAGACAGTCATTGATTTAGAGGCTCTGAACTCCTTACTGCAGTGAAGGATTACCCTAAGAGGCCGGGAGTTCAATGAACTACCTACTTTCATCCTTGACTGTATGCCACGGTCACCTCAGATCATTCCTCTCCTCACCTAACCTATGAGATGCAGGGGCAGGCAAGAAATTAGGACTTCCTCCTGGTGTTGCCTGCAGCTTTATTATGTAGAAAACAGGCCAAAATCAGATTTCTTCTGAAGAGGTGAAAGTCTGCATCTCGTCCCAGAACTCTGGATTCCTCCATAAAAGTGGGAATCATAACCAGACAACCGCCCCTCTACCTCCTTTGCCCCTTGTCCTTAGACTGTGGGGAATTCTTTTCATTTTAGTGAAACTCTAACTTGACCTTAGAGAGGCCAGTTGACCATCAGCAATGATGAGAAAATGGAACAGAAGCAGAACACTTGGGTCCAACTTCCTTACTTTGACCCTATCTGTGTTTGGTAACCATGGAGGAGGCATGCCATCTCTAGGGCTGGCTTTGCCCGTCTGCAAGTCCTAAATGACTGAAGCTCCACCATGTGAGAGATGATGAACCAGAAAGTCAGACAGTTACCAACTTGCGTTCGTATCAGTAAAGCAATTAATCCTTTCTTTTTGATATACAACATTCCTCCAGACATGAATATCTGCTCTTACTTGGGAATTCCACCTCCCTCCTTTCCCCCCAAATGTTTTCTTCGTGCAGTGTTTCAGAAGCAGGCAGTATCACAGAAAAGCTCGCTTCTGGCCTCTTCTGTTACATGGACAACATGATCGGGCTCCTGAACTGCAATCTGGTGACTTGTCGTAGCTTAAAAGGCTGATTAACCGTAGACCGATGAGTCATGACTTTTTCTCTTTTTTATTTACTCCTCTTTGTGGGGCCCCTGGGTGGCTCAGTTGGTTAAGCATCAGACTCTTGATTTCAGCTCAGGTCATGATCTCAGGGTCCTGAGATCGAGCCCCACCTCGGGCTCCATGCTCAGCAGAAGGTCTGTTTGAGATTCACCCCTCCCCCTACTCATGCACATTTTTGCTCTCTCTCAAATAAATCTTTAAAAAAATATATCTATGAAGAAATCAAAGATCCGTCTTCAACTTATGGTTTCTGAATTTCAGTTGCTCCCATAATTCCCTTAGAAGTTTTTAGCAGTGCATTTAGTTTATATATATTTTTTATACCATGTGCTTACTTTATAGTACATAACAGTATATTTATGTAAAATATATTTACTGTATTGTCCATTCTAAGAGGTTTATCTGGTGAGTTATTTGTGTAATACACCAAGGTTAAATTAATAAATCATCACCTTCATCATTTTTAGGATTAGGCTTGCTCAGAATCATTAGACAAAGAAAAAAATCCATTAGCAAACTGTGCATCCAAATCTAACATGAATGTAGATAGAACTTTAAAGGAACATTTTGTTTCAGTTTGAACTAAAAGGGGAAACTCCTTAGAGTTTAACAAATTTTTAGCCTGAAATAGTCCCACCAGAATATAGGGCTTTGTAACTAGGAAAAGGAATAATGATCAAAAGTAAGATGATGTTTAAAATGTGCCATCTTACTGAATATTAACCAAAGGTCACACTGTATTGCTAAAGTACAGATTGCTTTTTGGACAGGGAATCACTGATCACCAGGCAGGCATTGAGCTTCTGTGACATCAGAAGTTACCCAAGGCACCTGGGTGGCTTAGTGGGTTAAGTGTCCAGCTCTTGAGCTCAGCTCAGGTCTTGAGCTCAGGGTGGTGAGTTCCAGTCCTGCATTGTGCTCCATGTAAAAAAAAAGAAGTTACCACAAAATCAGGAAGAAAACAAAGAGGTTTGACAAAAACCAGAGTGTCCTAGGAAAATAGGCAGTCAGGATATGTGTCATATGATACGGTATTGCTGCCTGCATAGCATCCACTGCACCCCGAATCGTATTTCTGGATCTCAACATGGTGTCATAAAAATGTATAGCCTGGTGGGGCCGGTCTGCAACTGAGAGTCACCAGAGGCTGAAGTGCGTATGAAGTGATGGGAAGTTCTTTTCAACACACTTTGCATCCAGGTGTCCTCGTGAAAAGAAGCTATCAGTTCTTTACAGGAAGCATGGGAGGCCTGAAAAATCCCTTTCTGTACTCCCCTTAAGGTCTGAAGGCAAAAAGTCAAATAACAAATAATGTAAATGAGGGCAGAAGGCCAAGTACAAGACCAAAGGGAAAGGTGGTGACTCTAGCAAACTAGGAGTGGGGACAGAGCTACTCGGGCCAGCCCACGCACAGCTCCAGCCCATCTTGGCTGTGTGGGAAGCTGCTGGATTCTGTGCAATCATTGGATTTCTTGTGAATGCTCTTAATTTTTAAATGCTGGCAACTGATTCAAAATATCTTTTAAAGATTGTATTTATTTATTTCAGAGAGAGCGAGCGAGCATGAGCGGTGGAGAGGGGTATAGGGAGGAGGAGAAGCAGATTCCCTGCCGAGTGGGGAGCCCAACACGGGGCAGATTCCAGGACCCTAAGATCATGACCTGAGCCAAAGGCAGATGCCCAACCTACTGAGCCACCCAGGCATCCCTAAACATCTTGTAAACTGTTTTCTGGATAAACAAAATGCATCTGCAGGCTGAATAAGCCCATAGACAGCTAGTTTAGGACCTACTTGTGTTGTAGACAAGAGAATGAACTAACTCATCTGTCTATTTATTTCAGGTCTGCCTTTCTTGAAAACCTAGCACCTTGAGCTCTCCAGTGACATGACCAGTGAAAGAAACTCATCTTTGCATGCTAAAAGCTTTCTGCATAGAAAGCAATGGGGGGTTTGGGTTTGTTTTATTTAACAGCCCTAGTAATTTTTAGTCTTTGTCTTCATTGAGGATTTTCGAAGAAAGCATGAAAATAAAACACCATCAGTCAATTCCCTTTTCCATGTCCCGAGACAGGACCTTTCATTGGCTTGTTTATCAACACCTGTGGGTGTCGCGGGACTGCCATCATCGGAGGGCTGGTGAACTCACTGGGCTGGGTACTGAGCGCCTATGCCGCAAACGTGCACTATCTCTTTATTACCTTTGGAGTGACAGCTGGTAAGCATGTTGATTATTTTTAACCTTAATTTTAAATATATTTGTTGGGCATTTTGACAATGAATATTTGTGGAGAAAAAAGAACCATTGAAATATTAAAATATTTTGTCCTTTTTTTTAAAGATTTTATTTATTTTTTCTTTTTAAAGATTTATTTATTTATTTATTTATTTATTTATTTATTTATTTATTTATTTATTTATTTCAGAAGAGAGAGCCCGAGCAGGGGAGGGAGGGAGCAGGGAGGGGCAGAGGGAGAAGGGGAAGCAGACTCCCCGATGATGAGCAGGGAGCCTGAGGTGGGGCTTGATCCCAGAAAAGCCCTGGGATCATGACCTGAGCCCAAGGCAGACGCTTAACTGACTCAGCCACCTAGGCATCCCAGATTTTGTCCTTTTCCTCCACCCCAGCCCACCAGGAAATACTTTTTTAGTATAAGATATTAAATATGCCTTAAGTGTGGAAAAACAACTTAACAAGTGTACTTGGCCTTCCTGTTAGAATTTAATTAAATTTCCCATGATTGGTTCTAAGTGCTAGTCTTCTCTCTTATGAAGAGTAGGAAAAAGGAAGGTAATAACAGTCTTGGGTGAATAGACCAAATATTAAGGAAATTAATAACATTCTGTCATTTAATAACTACAGAATGGAGCATGAATCATAGAATAATTATTTTCTCCTTTCACTCTATTCAAATGAATGACAAAGCAGCAAAATCCACATATATGTAGAGACCCTTAGGAAGCAAAACTAGAGCAGAGAGTGTCACTCCTCAGGGAACAGGTAAAAATTGGCTACCAGGCAGTGTGGTTTGCATATCCGTTCTGCAAAATACATTTCCAGCTATTATTTCCTTTATCAACGGGTAGCCGAATTCACACAGATAAGAAGTATCTTAACTTGTACAATTGAATTGCAGTGAACCGGATCCAGCTTGACTTGGAGTCCAGAGCTACAATCCTAATAAATGACACACTGACAGAAATGTTGGTATAAGAGTTAAAAGTCAGAATACGGAAGTCTTGCTTTTTTTTCCCCCCCACTTATTATCTGTGTGACTTCAGGCAAACTACTTAACCCACTTATGCCTCAGTTTCCTTATCTGCCAAATGGGATCATTAAGTGCTTGGTTTAAAGGGTGGTTGAAATGATTAGGAGATTATCGGTGTAAAGCACTCAGCACAATACTTATCACAAAACAGAATCCTTGGTTAAGTGTTAGCTAATATATAATTGTTATATGGAATGTAACATTCTTATTATAAGCTTAAGTGCCTACTTTATGATAGCCGGAGACGTGAACATGAAGACCTCCTCTCCAAATAAGTTGGCAAGCTGATTCTCTATAATTTACATTGATCCACATTTACACATAAAGCACTTCTATGTCCTTTGAATCATAGTTTTAAAACCATGGATCTGAAGGACTTGGTAACAGTTCTTAAAGAACAGCTTAAGGTGTTTTCCTGAGTGTTACAGAAACTTCCCCCCAAATACTCCAATGAATAGAGCCAGCACTGGGATTTTTATATTGTGGGTGAGGAAATAAACACTCCTGCCAAAGCTAGGGAGTGACACTAGGGTCTCCGTGGCACCCCCTGTGAACTGGATGTGGTGGTCACTGATTATATAGACTTGGTCCTAAAAACTGAGACTTGAGATTAATTCCCCTCATTTAGAGATTCCTATGATTCGATTCTTTGTTTAAATGAACTTTTTTTCTTGCAGTTAATTGCTGATTGACCTGCAATTGATATTGTTTCCATAGTCATTCATTTATTTATTTCTCAGGTAGTTCTGGACCCAAGGAAGTAGGAGGAAAATCAGGGGGCTGGTGAAAGGGAAGTGTGTCTTGAGACTCTTTATTACTCCCACTTGTTATACAGGAAAAAAAAAAATCTCTGCAAATAAATGTATCCACCTCCCCCACAAATATATATCAAACTATATTAAACTGGAAAATCCAGCTAAATCAGTTAACTTATATATGCAAAACTCTGGGCTGTCACTAGAGAGGCATGTGGATGCTGATTAGCAATCTAGGCCCTATTTAACAGAAAAGAAAAAAATGGGAAGATCTGCAAAAAGAAAGCACTTGAGGGGCACCTGGGTGGCTCAGTCGGTGAAGCATCTGCCCTTGGCTCAGGTCATGATCTCAGTGTCCTGAGATCAAGTCCTGTGTCAGGCTCCCTGCTCAGTGGGGAGTCTGCTTCTCCCTCTCCCTCTGCCTGCTGTTTTATCTCTCTCTCTCTCTCTGTCAAGTAAATAAATAAAATATTTTTAAAAAGAAGGAAAGAAAGCCCTTGAGAAACACATTTCACTGTATAATTTACGTTTGAGAAAAAACTTTGCTGATATCCTGCTTCCTTCCAAAAAGTATTTGAGACAGATTTATTTGTATCTCTCTCTCTCTCTTTTTTCTTTAACACCTAGGCAATTAAAACTGTGTAGGAGTATCCTCCTATTAAGCAGAAAAAAATAATGTCTTACTTAGCCAAGGGAGTCTGGACAGATTTGTTCAGCCTCACCAGAGCTCCATTCTCTTAAGCCTGTCTCCTGAAGACACCTTTCCCCCCATCCCCAGTGACCCAGAATCTCAGGATTTTTTTCTTCCCATCTGGGCCTCTTTCCTCCACCTGGTAGGTAGGGCTGTAAGCTCATCCTCTGAGCCCGTGAAGAGTTATTCCAGGGCCCTTCCCAGGGCTGGACATTAGCAGAGCCTTGGCTGACCACTGGGCTTGAGCCACATATCCCCAGGGCCTGTCCTATAAGCTCATGGAATAATTGTGCTCATTACAGACAACAGAGCCACGTGAGGAGGGGAGGATGCTGGTAAGGACATGGATGGTGTAACAGGGAAATAGATACTTGTGACGTTGGGCATGGATTTTGTTTTTTCTTCATATACTGGAGCATTTATTATTCGCACTAAGTTAGAATTAGTGCTGCTCTTAGGTATCTCGGTTCTATTCCTATTAATCATTTTATTCTGCTATTGTTTAGAAATCCATAACCACACTAAATTTAGGATGTTGGTTATTGTCAGTCACAAATCAAATTTTTCTAAAAATTAAACTCATTTTGTGCTCTCAGCAAAATCTAGACGATGACAAATTTGACAGGACAAATGACCCAGTTTCCTCACAAATAAATGTCAAGAAAAACGAAAGAGAGATAAATTTTAAGAAAAAAATAGAGGAATTTAAAAGAGGCTTAAAAATCATATCAAAGAATAGCACTGTGTGGGCCTTACTTGGATCCTGATTTAAAAAAAAAAGTATTTTTAAAAACAGTCATTTATGAGACAATTAGAAATTTGAACACCTTCTGGATGTTTCATGATATCGAGCAAATTGTTCATTTTTTTCAGTTAAGATATGATGATTATGCTGTTTAAAGAATTCTTCTCTTAGAGATTTATACGAAAATATTTGCACTTGACATGATATATGTGGGATTTGCTTTACAGTTAGAGGGAGAAAGGAGTGTGTTAGTGGACTATCAAATATTTTTCTCTGCCTCTTTGAATATTAGGAAGTTAGAGATTCTGTTTTTTATGGACTTAAACATCATACAGATTAATCCAGAGTTTAGTTCAAAATTAAGGCGAGTCATTTTCTTCATGCTAATTTATCACATAATGCAAATTATGATCATTGTCCTCTCTGAGCTTGCAAGGGGGACCTGCTCCCACTTGTGCTGGGAATCACTTAGAAGTTTGCTTAATTGTTCTTAAAACAAGGGTATCCACCTGAAGAGTGGTTGAGGCTCTCATTGATTTCTGACAGTTGCTGTAAATATCACTACTTTTAGGTAAATAAAGGAGGCATGTTGCTTCTGGAGGCTTCTTTTAGAAACTCAGGCTGAAGCAAAATCCTTCATCAAAATCCTACCTGCAGGCAGCCAGGGGGATGAGCATTTTAGGGTGAGAGGCAGTGGGAAAGGACCAGACTCTGCAGTTGGGTCTGAGTTCCACCCTGGATTATCCAGGTCCCTGCAGCTCGTCTTGGGCAAGAAGCTTAAGTCTTCATGAGGCTCGAGAAAGGGGCATAGGGATACCTGGCCGGCCCAGTCAGAAGAGCATGCAACTCTTGATTTTGGTGTCGTGAATTTGAGTTGAGCCCCACCTTGGATGTAGAGATTACTTAAATAAATAAAAGGTGGTGTGGGTTTTGGGGGGTTTTTTTTGTTTTGTTTTTTAAAGATTTTATTTATCTATTCATGAGACACGGAGAGAGAGGCAGAGACACAGGCAAAGGGAGAAGCAGGTTCCATGCAGAGAGCGCGACGTGGGACTTGATCCCAGGTCTCCAGGATCACACCCTGGGCTGCAGGCGGCGCTAAACCGCTAAGCCACCCGGGTTGCCCTTTTTTTTTTTTTTAAAGGGTAGACCCACAGCTAACTTCTGGGTTATTGTGAAAATCCAGTCACCTAAAGCCTATAAAGCAACTGGCCCATCATCCATCATTGGTACTTAATTAATGGTAATTAGTATTATAATTGTATGTATGATGGCTCTGGTTTCTCTCAAAGTCAAGTATTTCTGGAACTATTAAATGATACTGAACTAAGGAGACTTTGGCTCTGGGACACAACATCGGTCAAAGTCTCTTTTGTACTCTCATGCTGCCATCCTAATGTCAGGAAGACTCAAGCCTTAGAACCATATGGAGCCCCATGATCATTGAAGTAGGTCTTGTGGTTTCCCTCTGTCTATACCTAGAAGTTGATAATGCACCCATAACCTCCTGGCCAGTATTTTATTTCATTTCATTTCATGTCCTTTTTTCAAAAAATAGATTTCATTTTTTAGAGCGGTTTTAGGTTCACAGCAAAATTGAGCAAAAAGTACAGAGAGTTCTGTTATACCCTGTGCCCGGAGCACACACGGTCTCCCCCACCAGCATTTTAATTTTGTTGGTGGAAATCACCAACTGATCCAATTTTCTAAGAAAGACACAAGTGGAAGTCAGAGCTACAAATAAGTATTACGTGGTTTTGACATCCAGTAGCTGGGTATATTTATGGACACATTCCTTTTATTCTTACTATTAGTTTGTGCACAAATGGACCCATTCCTGAGGCTTCTGCAAATTGCCCGTACTCGCTCTCCATCCGCTTATACATAAATACTTTCCTGAGTGCTTAATGCAGTTGGCAGTGACAGCAGGGCCCCAACATCAGTTCATTCTTTCATTCATCCGTCTTCTCACCCATTCATTCATTCTGATATTCTGATGTGAGAATGCTGGCTTATTTTATTATTGTAGTAGCCCGTGCTGCAGAGCCCTTCGGAGGGAAATGACGGGCTGGAAGATTGCATGGATGACCCTCATGGTGCTTATCCACCGATTTTTTTTTTTTAAACAAAAAACAACAACAAAACACTCAAGACACAGTCCCAAACTGGATTTTATTGAAATGCCAGGAGCAGGTGCATGTCAAAGTAGGGAGGGAAGGAAGGAAGGAAGGAAGGAAGGAAGGAAGGAAGGAAGGAAGGAAGGAAGGAAAGGAGGGAGGAAGGAAAAGGAAGGAAGGAGAAGGAAGGAAGGAAGGAAGGAAGGAAGGAAGGAAGGAAGGAAGGAAGGAAGGAAGGAAGGAAGGAAGGAAGGAAGGAAGGAAGGAAGGAAGGAAGGGGGTGCAGGCTGTATGAGGTGGCAGGAAGGGGCAGGCCCCATGTCCACGGCGGGCATCCTCTCTCTCCGCCAAGGGCCGAGTGGCTCCTATCACCCTGACCCCACAACAGCTCGCTTGGGCCTGCAGGGCCTTTCCCCCTGGACCGTGGAGGCCCCAGGAGGGACTGGAAGCACTCCTTTTTCTCTCTTGTGAGCGAGGAGAAGGCAAGGATGCAGGAGAGGGAGGTACGTTTCATAGAAACGTTACTTCTTTGTGTAAAAAAAAAAAAAAATAGCATAAAGATGAACCTAATGAAACGCAGATGAGGAGGGCATCAGTGGCTGAGCATGTGCCTTGGGCTCAGGTCCTGACCCTGGGGTCCGGGGATCGCGTCCCGCATGGGGTCCCCTAGGGAGCCTGCTTCTCCCTCTGCCTGCGTGTGTGTGCGCGCGTGTGTGTGTGTGTGTGTGTGTGATGAATAAATGAAACCTTGAAAAGAAGGAGCGAGCTGCAGATGACCTGGGCGCGCCGCGCCCCTGTCCCCACCGCCCCGCAGGCTTGGGCAGCGGGATGGCCTACCTGCCGGCCGTGGTCATGGTGGGCAGGTACTTCCAGAAGAGACGCGCGCTGGCGCAGGGCCTCAGCACCACCGGGACGGGGTTCGGCACGTTCCTCATGACGCTGCTGCTCAAGCACCTGTGCGCGGAGTACGGCTGGCGCGACGCGATGTTCATCCAGGGCGCCGTGTCCTTGAACCTGTGCGTGTGCGGCGCGCTCCTGAGGCCCCTGGCGGCGCGCGGGGACCCCGAGGGCCCGGGCGGGGAGGCGCCGGCTCGCCCGCCGGGACCGGGGCCGGGGCCGGGGCCGGGGGCCGCGGGGCCCGAGGAGCAGGCGGGGGAGCCCCGGGGCGCCCTCGGGGTCCTCAAGACGGCCGGCCGGCTGGGCAGGAGGGTCCGCAAGGGCTTCCGCGACTGGTCCTCGGGCTACTTCGGGACCGCCTCGCTCTTCACCAACCGGAGGTTTGTCGCCTTCATTCTCTGGGCTTTGTTCGCCTACAGCAGCTTTGTCATCCCCTTCATCCACCTCCCGGAGATAGTCCATTTGTACCGCTTGTCCGAGCAAAACGACGTGTTCCCTCTGACCTCCATCATAGCCATAGTGCACATCCTCGCAAAAGTGATCCTGGGCGTCGTGGCCGACCTGCCCTGCATCCGCGTGTGGAACGTCTTCCTGATGGCCAACTTCACCCTCGTCCTCAGCATCTTCATTCTGCCCCTGATGCACACCTACGCCGGCCTGGCCGTCATCTGCGCCCTGATCGGCTTCTCCAGCGGCTATTTCTCCCTGATGCCCGTGGTGACCGAAGACCTGGTGGGGATCGAGCACCTGGCCAACGCCTACGGCATCATCATCTGTGCCAACGGCATCTCGGCGCTGCTGGGACCACCCTTCGCAGGTAAGCGCCACGGGGTTGGAGATGCTCCCGGCGCGTGCGGACAGTTGCTTGGGTTCGCCTTTGTATTTGGAGTCCAAGGCAAATGAGAAAGAAGCTCCCGTTTGCCTTCACCCTCCTTCACCCTCCTTCCCCTTTCTTTCTTTCTTTCTTTCTTTCTTTCTTTCTTTCTTTCTTTCTTTCTTTCTTTCTTTCTTTCTTTCTTTCTCTTTCTTTTATTTATTTATTTATTTATTTATTTATTTATTTATTTATTTATTTATTTATTTATTCATGAAAGACGCAGAGGAGAGAGAGAGGCAGAGACAGAGGCAGAGGGAGAAGCAGGCTCCATGCAGGGAGCCCGACGTGGGACTCGATCCCGGGTCTCCAGGACCAGGCTCTGGGCGGAAGGCAGGCGCTAAACCGCTGAGCCACCCAGGGATTCCCCCTCCTTCCCCCTTTCCATTCCAGTCCCCCAACTTGTCACTGGCAAATGGTAGCAAGGGAACGGTCATTCTTTCCAACAGAATGCAGATGAACTCTGATCTTTGTCCGCGAAGGCCAGGCTAGTAAGGTGGGCGATGGAATAGTGCGGAAACCCCGGTCCATCGGGGGGAGGCAGCCTCTGCCCACCTCCAATGGATTTCTGACACCAAGAAACATGGAAAATTATTGCCAGATCCTCTACTGTTAGGGTTTTTGTCCTCCAAGAAAAATGAGGACTCTGGGCTCTTAGGTGACAGGTCCAGATTTTTTTAATTGATTTTCCTTCAACTTAATCTCTTTTTAAGTGAACAGAGTTGACATACATTACATTAGTTTCAGGCGTACAACATAGGGGCTCAATAATTATGTACAGTATGGAATGCTCACCATGATGAGTGTCATTACCATAACATTTCCACATTTTTAAAACACGGTGTGTAGGTCCCACACAACACATGTATGAGCTGGATCTAGCCCGGTAACAGTTTCTTGTCGCTGCTATAATAATTGCCACAAACTTAGTGGCTTAAGACAGTACAGATTTATTATCTCTCAGTTCTAGAGGTCATGAGGCTGCAGGCTCAAAGTATCAGCAGAACTGCATTCTTCTGGAAGCTCTTTGAAGGAAAATCCTCCCCCCTCCTTTTTTTAATCTTTTAGAGCTTCTAGAGACCGCCTGCATCCGTGGCTCCTAGGCCCTTCCTGCACCTTCTAAGCCAGTGACACAGCAGTGGTCATAGACCTCTTTCTGATTCTGACTCTCCTGCCTCCTTCTTGCACTTATAAAGACATCTGGGTTACATTGGGTCTGAGGAACAATCCATGATAACCCCCATCACAAGGTCCTTAACCCAGTCACATCTGCAGAGTCTTTTTTTGCCACATAACATGACATTCGTAGGTTCCAGGGATTAGGGCTTGAGCAGTTGGGGAGAGTTGGGGCATTTGCCCACCGGAGGCCCGGAGGCCACCAGCTGACAACACCCAGGGCAAGCTCTCTCACACGTGTTCACCTCAGTTCAATGGAGAACTTACTTCTTGCAATGGGCATACCAGAAATCACAGGTACCGACGAGTCCTATGGCAGCCGGGGACCTCTCTGAACCTGTTGTTTGTGGAAAAACACATGAGGATTGGCCGGTAGTCTTAATCCCCAAGAGGCCCAGGTACTGGACGAAGGTGACAAAGTCCACCCTCTGTCCAGAGATTGGAGGCAGGGGCTGGGGCCAGACCTCAACACAAAGGCGCTATCCAGAGGTGGCGTGCAGGGCTGCCAGGCCAGGACTGGTGGCTTTTGTCAAAGCCACCAGAGGTTTTGTGCAATGCTGTAAATGGACTTGTTAGATGCCCGCACTCCCTGCTCATCTGGCCCCTCCTGGCCCTTTGTTCCTGTATCCTCTGCAGGAATCCCTCTTCCAGGGAACCCAATAGGTGCATGACATGGCCATCCCTGTCCCTTCCTTCCCAGTCTCTCTAGGGATCATACAGTCATCTCCTATCCTAAAACCTCACTGGCTTATATCAACACATTCACTTTAAAGTGCCCTACAAAAATAAAAAATAAATAAAATAAAAATAAAATAAAATAAATAAAATAAAAATAATAAAAGTAATGAAGTTCCCTACAGAATTTGAAGCTCAAGAAAGCAGGGATTTTTGCTCATACAGCTGACAACACTGGCAGCTGGCTGAATAACAGTTTAAGAACCAAGACTCACTTTAGGAAACCCAGCAGCCCACGAGGACCCCTCTTAGGTCAAGCTGCTCCTGTTCTTTGCCTGTATGCAGAGATGCAGGCACAGCATTTCTAGGTGAGGGTCAATAACTATATAAGTGCAGCAAACTGTATTGACAGCTGTAAAGTCAGAACTCGCTCAGTGATCTGTAGAATTCTCAGTTAGGGATGCATCTGGCCATAAAAGAACACCCCACCAATGGTAGCTTAAACAGAGATTTAATTTATTTTGCATTGAATATAGCTGACATACATTACATTACATAATTGTGTCGCATAAACCAAAATCTATAATTCAGAGATACAGGATGGTGTTGAGACAGCGTCTCCAAGAACCTCCTGGCCTTTTCCTCATGCCAGTTGCCTCATGGCCACACAATGGCCACTGCAGCTACAGCCCCTACATCCTCGTCTGTAACAAGGAGGAAAATGGGAAGAAAGACTCCGTTTCAGCAGACTTTCGTTTTCATCTGATTGGCCAGAACTGTGTCAGACAGCTAGTCCATGCTTCAAGGGGAATTGTATTTTGCTTCCTAGCCTCTGTAGTCGAGGAGGGAAAAGAAAAAAGAAGGGAGATTGGGGGTTGGATCAGGCAACCAACAGTACCTTCCAGAGATGTTAAAATGAAATATCCATTAAGGGGATGCGGATATTATCGGTGGCTCATCCGTTCTCTTGCTGAAGGTTCTCCAGTTATATTGTCTGTGGGAATGGAATCTGTCGATGGTTCTTCTCATGATCCAGGCGTACTTTCTGCTTCTAATAGTCGGTCTGGGGTTGTTTTTACACTGATCCACCAGTTTTCAGTAGCAGCATCCCAACACAGCTGTGAGGTGCGGCTTAGGCAATTCATGATCAATCTTCATTAAAGCACCGACGTCGGTCTGCATGATTTCTTTATCTCATTCCCATGTCATGTCCTTCTCAGCAAATAGCATTCCAGAGCACTTTTTGGAGGGGAGGAGAAAGGAGTTAGAATGGGAAGCAGGGAGTTATCTCCAGCCCTCAGTCATCAGGCGTTACCTCTGCCTGCTTCAGGGTCCTAGACGTAGGCTCGGTGGCTGAATGCCATCCATGGACTCTGAAATCAGTGTTCTGCTGTGCGTCTCTAGGCCAGCAACCGAGGGGACTCTCTTATTATGTGTTTCTTCTCCTTGCACTGAAATCATCCACCAAGAAATGCCAAACAGCATCGTTGGCTAATGGCGTTGCCCTTAATTCACTGACTTTCCAGGCCAAAGAGCCAACGTCCAGTGAGATGTAAGCCTGCTCTTTTATGCCTCGTAGCTCAGAAGCTACTGGCAGTACAAATGACCAAATTACCACTTAAATCCTTGCTAGAAATTTGAGGTGGGCCAGGAATTATTACCTGCGGGGTTTGCTACAGGGAAAATTATTGTTCACGTTACCTTTTTCTTTTTTAATGGGTTCAGAAATGAATGTGTTTTCCATTTTTCAAAGTGGTTTCTACTGGCATACAGAAATCTGGCACCACTCACTAGTGTGTTAGACAATCGCTCGGTTCCATTTAGAAGAATGTACAATCAGAGAGTGAACAGACATTTCAGCTGTATCATTTAGCAACAAGACCTTCTTGATCTAATTCATTTATAATATTGTTGGGCATTCAGTTCATCTCTGTAAAGATATAATAATAGTGCGTACTTTTCTAGACGTTTTCAGTGTAAAATACAGCAAAACGTGGCCACCAGAGTTGCCTAAATCTGCGTATACCTCCTCTCTTTGCCTAAAATATAACAGCATAGCAACAATTTGCAGTGTTTTTCCTCAAAAGCTGGGAATACCTACTTAATAAATAAGAAAAGTAGGCATCATTCCTCATCTGACAGCTCTAAGGAAAAGTGAATGTAACTTCATAGGGAACCAGATTTTACTTGGAAGCTGTTGATTTGAATTTATGGTTGGATCGGAGTTGCCAAGGATGCCAGGCTCCGAACCAAGGAACCGAGATCACACCCGTAGGGAGAGGTGGTGAAGGATGAACGAGGTGGGCAGAAACACCATTTCTCTGAAGAGTTATGTCCCTGTGTGCTGGCGATCAAGCACATGGTGAAGTCCTATCTCTCCTGACCCACTTTGCCTCTGATGCAGGAATGGATTCGGTTCAAACCCGCAGAAATGTTACAACAGGCACCAAAGATCAAGGGCAGGATTCAGAGTCATTTACAAGTAAATCCTAAAGGTAGACCAGAGAAACCTAGGGGATAATTTTCACATAAAATTTAGGACAACTGTTCCAGTTTGTTACTATGAAATTGTTTGGAGGAATTGGGTGCACTTTTTAAAAAACGGACACACGAGTTACTTTTATATATTTTTTATTTTTTTTACGAGTTACTTTTAAAGATAGACCCCCTTTTACAAACATTTATACTTTTTGAGGAAAGAAAATATTTTAAAATATAATGGACTCAGTTTAACAACTGTAACAATGTATAATGTACTTAGCATTTTCTGTCGTCTGCAGGGGCAAGAGGGGGGATCGAGCGGAAAGCAGGGGATGCTAGGGTGTTAGGGACGATGGTGTTTATTACCGTCCCCGCAGGAGGGGGAACTGTATACGGACAGACAAGAAACCAGGAGAAAATGTGTTTAGAACTCCAAAAATTGGTGGCTCATGCTCCCGGTTAAGCTTGGGGCTCCAGGGGAAAGAGGGAGGTAGGGGCCACATCACAGACCCCCGGAGCTTATCATATTCAACTACTTCAAACAAAAAAGGAAATACGTAGTCTGAGCTAAATACAAATTAATTTTCCAGTCAGTTAAGACTTTGTCCCATCTCCGAGATCCATGTTCAGCCGCAATGATAGTTCAGCTCATTTCAGATGTCAGTGTTTGGGACTCACAGCCGTGATCTCAATGCTGTCACCCAACCATATGAAAAGCACAGATTTAACTATTGAGGTGACAAGAGCAGCTTTCATAGGGGTTGAGTGGGGTATGAGAACCTCATTTATATTTATTGATTGTTTTTAATTGTGGCCTCTAGATAGCCCTATTGCACACTCAGTTTATAGACACAGACCACACCTTGTTCCCTGCGAGGGGACCCTTCACTTCTGCCTAATTCAGAGGCTGGAGGGTGTCACACGGCGACACTGAGCCGAGTTGGGTGCGTTCTAGCTCATATGTCATATCCCAGTGTCTTCCTGATTCAGTTCTGAGGCCGAACCTTTGTTTTTGGATTATATATTTCATCTCCCTCGTTCCTCTGGTTGCAAACTGGAGATTAAGAAAAGCCAGTAGAGCGTTTTCCCAACGCTGCATCTCAAGAGTGTGGGGTTTTCCTCTTCCGTGTGTTTGGATCAAATAACAAAACTCCAAAAAAGTTGGTTGACTTTTCAAGTGTATCTGGAGTTCACAGCTTGTAAGTGGTTAAAATATATAAATGTTTCATGCAGGCAAGTGTTTGTTTTCCTTTATGACTACCTTGACTCACCCAGGCCTGTTAATTATGCAGGAGATACAATAAGGAGCGAGACAGACCATTGCCAGGAAGTCAGAGGTACTAATTGGCACATTTAGCAGTTGCTTTTGTGTAGCTGTTTGTTGGTGGGAGAAGGTTCAGTTGCATTTATGCAATCATGTGCCAGTTAGGTATTTCTTAAAAAGACATTTTTGCCAAGTGGTCACGAAACACCACGTTTGGTCCTTAAGTCATTCCTGTTTTCTTTATGTCTTTGCTAATATGTACCTGTTGATATGAAAAAAAGCGAATGTTCAAAATTTACGTTTTTACCATAAATGAAATTCTTGTGGATGGCTTCAACCTCTCAGTTCACATGGTTTGGCTACGTGGGGACTGCGACATGTGACTGATTCTTAGATTTAGTCACTGAAATCTAATCACATTTCATTAGTTTCTTTAAAAAAAAAAAAAAGATTTTATTTATTTACTCATGAGAGACACAGAGAGAGAGAGAGAGAGAGAGAGAGAGGCAGAGACACAGGCAGAGGGAGAAGCAGGCTCCACACAGGGAGCCCGACGTGGGACTCGATCCCAGGTCTCCGGGATTGCGCCCTGGGCTGAAGGCAGATGCTTAACCGCTGAGCCACCTAGGCTGCCCCATATTTCATAATTTCTGAGAATTTTTTTTCACACTTTAACACTTCTGAAATTGGAATGCATTTTACAAAGTCCCAGAAAACAGAGTCGTATTTTAACTGACAAGGATATTTCTTTCTTATCGCTACCTAAAATAATGATGCATCATGCAACTCGTGATACCTTAGAATCCTTGAAGTATAGTAGTATTTTGCGGAGTGCCTAGTAAGATTATTATAGGAAAATTTTAGGTTATAGTATTAAAAACTGATCATTTAGTCAGCATTGAAGGTTGTATCCTTGACAATTTAAAGTTCTCTGTATATAGAAATACTAAAGTTTTATAGCTGTAAATGTGAATTTTATAAGACATGGACCATCCTTCTAGAACAGATGTTGACTCTCAAACATTCCACAGTGAATGAAAGTTCAAATGTCTTCTGCTCAGCCTCTTTTGATATACCCTAGAAACTTCTTCAGAAGAGTTTCGACGGTTTGAGAAAAGATTTGTGGTTATATTTGTGAAAAAAGAAAATCATTAGGTTCACTTTTCACGGCTGGCTGTGTGCCAGCCTGAGAGACTCAGGGCTGGGAGCCAGATTCTCCCAAGGGTCGGCCAGCTACTGTTTCCGTACCTTAAGCACTTTGTAAGGTATTCTAGCAGCTTGGAAGCTAAATGCCTGCCATTTTCAGGTCCTGAGAACTCTGGCTTATATAGCCTGGGCTTAAAAATGGCTAAATGAAATGTTTGGGGCACTATATGACATATAAATAAGTTCTTATAGAAATATTTACAGGAGCAATCATTGTGTTCTTGACTTTTAGCAACTATGTTACGCTGAATAGATTCCTTTCTGTTTTGCAGGCTGGATCTATGACATCACAGAAAAATACGATTTTTCCTTTTATATATGTGGCTTACTCTACATGGTAGGAATACTCTTTTTACTCATTCAGCCATGTATTCAAATGATAGAACAATCCAGAAAAAAATACCTGGATGGTGCCCACGTTTAGCGTCCTGTTGTGTTTCCTGGAAGATTTCTTTGTGGTACTCATGCCTACCTCACATGGTTGCTGTGAGGAGCCTGTGACGTTGTGGGGAAGCGCTCTGTATGGTTGCTGGCACTGTCACTTGTAAATGCCATGGTCATGACTTCATCTGAAAGCTTCACTGCCTCTCGGGTTGGGAAGAAGCAATGCGCGCAAGGTATGTAAGACTTACCTGCTTTTTAGAGATGACAATGTCCTTCGAAGACGGCCTGTTAAATAATTGGTAGAAATGCCCTTACAGAAACTATTCCATCATCACCCACTGGGCCTAATAAGCTTTTAGATACAGCTTTTGAAAAACAAAGATGAGGAATAAAATCTTTTCAACTCGACTACTCCTTGTACGGTGGAAATAAATTATCGAAGTGCTTCTGGAAAGCTTATAGGTGAATGGGTTTCAAGCACAAGAATACGACGAGGCTTCAGAACGTGTTACAGGTCACTGTTGATCTAGTAGTCAAAAGCAAAGGTAGGCTCTAATTTCAAAGGTAATACATTTAGTACAATTAAAGAAACACAGTTTATATTTTTATGGAAGAATTTTGCAGCAAGGGAGCACAGGTTTTCAATCTTCCTCTAAGAAAAGCACCTATCATCCATCCTAATTTAGTATTATTTAGTGATTAACTGAATCCTAAGACAAAACCTAGATAAATAATAATGACTTCCTTAGCAAAAAGCCGTATCTGTCACGCAAACATGGAATCAAGGGCTATGGTTCGAGCACTTTTACTCATATCATTGGCCTCTTCATTTACAAGCATGATCTGGAGTTTATGAGAATTTTTTTTCTGAGTTTCTCCCGCCCACTAAATAAAACAGAGAAGCAACTACTGGCTGATATATAAAGTTGGCAGTTAAATCATCTGGAAAGTGTGTTACTAATCCAAAACGAGCGACTCTCAAGTTGCGAGGGTAATAAACGGAACGAACTTGGTCTACACGTCTGTGCACTTGACGCTGGAGTGGTGGTGACCCTTGGTCCTTCTCTGGGGCCTCTTGTTATAGAGACAGTTCATCTGCCTGAGCTCGACACGCTTTTAAAAATTGTTCTGTTCATTGATTTCATATGCAAGATAACTGTAATCCATGACATCAAGTAACGCTCTTCCTTTATCCGAGATCTCTATTTTTCTAAGCCAATTTTCCAACTGCAGCGTGTTCTCCCCCAGAATCATTTCTGAAATCTCGGGCTGCCTTACTTAATTACACATATTTTAGAACCATTTCAATTTCTACTCACAATTTGCTCCTCCCACACATACAAATCCTTTAATGCCATTGCCAGTGTCTGGGGTCAAACGCATCTAAAGTGAGCACAGACCATTCTCAATTATCCTTGGTTATTAGAGGCAGGAATTGTACCAGCAATTGGCATCACCGAGTGTTACCCCAAGCTTGATTTTCACCAACAGTTTCAGACTTTCCCTCCACCGAGTGCTTCAGAGTTGTTAACAAGTTTCCTTCGTGTTCCATCTCCATTATTTCCTGTTTTAACGTCTAGTGGGAGGGGTTGTATAATCAAAGGGACCACCAAAATCACAATATTAATAAAAGGCAGCTAATGGAAAGGAGAAACAAAAGCATGGTTAGTATACGCACTCAATATTACCTCTAATGACTCAAGAATCGCCTGTAAATTGTTATAGATAATAAATTGCATGTCATCCTCCATTTGGTTCAACACGACGACCTATTTGTTATCATTACAGCTTTGGCTGCTGTTTTAGAATCCAGCTGTCTATTTTGATCAAGGTATTCCTAAATCCTGAGGCAATGCTCTATCTCTCTCTCTAGATATTTACAGTAAAATCAGATAATTAGACTGAAAAAAAACACATGACTACATGACTTCCATTACTTCCATTTTCAGACAACACCGAATTAAGTATTTTGAATGGTGCTATAGCCAATGCGTTTTGATGCTCGCGCTGCTGGCTGTGCATCATGAACAGGATCTTTTTATCCAGTTACACGGCTTTCGTTATACCCAAGTTAGATCGGCTCATGTGCAGTTTATACAGGTGTTCACTGACTCTCTGCATTTATGGAATGGTGATTTCTACCAAATCAGAAGTTCCTATTTTACAAAAACAATAAAACCTGCTTGCAATATTCATGTTGATAAGAGAATAAAAGAGAATGCTATGAAGAATCACAGCAAATAAATGAATACTTCTCGTTTAAACTATGTTATTCCTTACAGTTCTTTGACAATATTATAAAGGGTTAATTGTATATTTATACCATGTGTTTATAGTGTGGCCCTCACATACCCAACTAATTTTTATTTACATATGATGAAATAAATTTTGTCCTCTTTAAAGATGGTCAGCGTGTCTTTGTATAAAATCTCTATTTTCTTGGCCTTGAGGGGGGATGTCCTAAACCGAAACTGATATTTATCTATTTGGTTCTTTACCCTGGAACAGTTTTTCTCTAGATGTGGTCATAGAACCACCTGGAGAGAATCATGTACGGTAGTTGTTAGAAGTGCTCAGTCCAGCTATCACATTTGAAATGTACACATTTAATCCAGCAATTGCATTTCTAAATTTTCTCCTACACATGAACAAAGAAAAACGAACAAAGGTTTTTTTGATTTGTTTGTTATGTAAAAGACTGGAAACAATTTAAATGTCCATCAATGGGGAACTGTAAAATAAAGTATGGTATTTACGCAACTATCTCTTTAAAAAGACACATCTATAAAATTAGGAAACCTTGTCCAAAATATATTTCTAAAAGAAAAAGGCAAGATAAAATATATTTAATGTGCTTCCAATTATGTTTTTGTTAACTCCAAACAAAGGTTATTCATATGGCTTGTGTATAGAGGGAGAACATTTCCAGAAAGAAATAGAAGAAAACATTAACGGTGGTCAGCTCCGAGAAGGGAGGTTTGGGAACTGGAGTGGGTCTGACTGTTTTTCCTCATGCACATAATGCTTTCTTTTTTTTTTTATTTATGATAGGCACACAGTGAGAGAGAGAGGCAGAGACACAGGCAGAGGGAGAAGCAGGCTCCATGTACCGGGAGCCTGACGTGGGATTCGATCCCGGGTCTCCAGGATCGTGCCCTGGGCCAAAGGCAGGCGCTTAACCGCTGCGCCACCCAGGGATCCCCACATAATGCTTTCTTAATTCAAAATGTATATACAAAATTATTTTAAATGCAGATTCCTGAGGCCACTTAAAATCTAATGAATTGAAATCTTGTGGGATGAGGCCAATGAACTTGCCTGCTAGATCAGGTGATTCTTAAGCACACTGAAGTTAGAGACCCACTCTCAACATATTTAAGATTAAAAAATTCCAAACAGGGGTGCCTGGGTGGCTCAGTGGGTTGGGTATCTGTCTTTGGCTCAGGTCATGGTTTGGGAGTCCTGGGATCAAGCCCCACGTGGGGAGGGTTGGAGGAGTCCCAGCCCAGCGGGGAATCTGTCTTTCCCTCTTCCCACTGGTCTCTCTCTCTCAAATAAATAACTGATCTTTTTAAAAAAATCCAAATCAATTTCATATACTTGTCCTGACTCTCTCACATTGATTATTTCCTTTTATACAACATTCTGGTCAATTACTATCTTTGGAGCACCCATAGTGTGTAATATTTTAATTTTATTAGGGCTTTCTGTTTCCATGGTCCTTTTCCAATCAACAAATGTAAACTGAGCTTCTATAAGAACAAAACAGGCAGAGGTAAAGCACCTGCCCTCAAGTAGCCTGCGTGCAGAGGTACTTTGCTCTTGAAACGGACTGAACGTACCAGTGTCATCACAAAGCTGAGGGAAATTGGACTCATCATCTGTTTAAATGAAACTGTAACTGATAGTATAAGATGCATAGAGGTTTTTTTTTAATAAATTTATTTTTTATTGGTGTTCAATTTGCCAACATACAGAATAACACCCAGTGCTCATCCCATCAAGTGCCCCCCTCAGTGCCCGTCACCCAGTCACCCCCACCCCCACCCACCTCCCCTTCTACCACCCTGCATAGAGGCTTAGTAGAAGATTGAAGAACTATCACTAGGTATAGCTACTTGTCAAGTGCTATACAGACTGCTACAAGAGCTGGATTTACACATCTCAAGCTCTTACAGTCTCAGGTCCCCTTGGCACTCTGAAAAATAATCAAGACAAAATTATTTTATTTTTTATTTTTTTTTTAAGATTTTATTTATTTATTCATAGATACAGAGAGAGAGAGGCAGAGACACAGACAGAGGGAGAAGCAGGCATCATACAGAGAGCCTGATGTGGGACTCGATCCAGGGTCTCCAGGATCACGCCCTGGGCTGCAGGCGGCGCTAAACCGCTGCGCCACCAGGGCTGCCCGACAAAATTATTTTAAATGCGGATTCCTGGGGCCACTTAACAAAGATCCTTTGGGAGATTGTACCTCTTACTGATCTTTACCACATTCAAAATCAAAACTCAGACATTTAAAAAAATATGCATGCATTACTTCATTTTAGAACAACAATTAAGGAGCCTACTATTAATATAAATAGCACATTTTTATGAAAAGTAGCCAAATTTTCCCTTTTTTTTTAGTAAGAATAATGGTGTTGTTTTACATTTTTGTAAATTTCTTTAATATATGGCTTTATAGAAGACAGCTGGATTCTCATCTTTCTTTGCTTCTGTATTCAATCTGTTGTGATAGGTGGTTTTGATTGACATACATGAAGAAATGTGTATATATCAATATGTAGTTGGAAAGGGGAGGAATATTTTATTTTAGGGTCGAGGACTATTTTAAGTCTTTTCAGATAATTGTAGGGTTTTTTTTAAAATTTTATTTATTTATTCATGAGCGATACACAGAGAGAAGCAGACACAGGCAGAGGGAGAAGCAGGCCCCCTGCAGGGAGCCTGATGCCATACTCGATCCCAGGACCCCAGGATCATGACCTGAGCCAAAGGCAGACACTCAACCACTAAGCGACCCAGCTACCCTGTAGGGATTTTTTTGATACCATGCCAAAACTCAACACACTTATATTTCTTACAGGTTAGTGGCAATGTGGAATCTGACACAGTATCAACGAACTTTTTGTACAATCTTCACATTAGAAGCCATTGATCTGTCTTGCACTTTGGTGAATCTTTTGCCCAGTTATGATTATGTAACATAAAGCTTTAGTCATTTGGAAAATATGGGTCCACTGAGTCTTATAGATCTTCCAGATGTTTTTATATTTTATACAGTGTGTTTAAAAAATCACATGATCTTGTGTGGTTCCATTTATATGAAATATCCAGACTAGACAAATCCATAAGGACAGAAAAGCTTATTGGTGGTCGCCAGAGGCTGGGGGAGAAATGGGAATGGGGAGTGACTGCTAATGGGCACTGCTATCAGGGTATCCTCCAGGCTTATGAAAATGTTCTGGAACTAGATACTTGTTGCATAATTTTGTGAATATATAAAAACCACCCAATTATATGCTTTCAAAGGGTGAATTTCATGGTATGTAAATTCTATCTCAATTGGCAAGTGGACAAGCTCATGGAGGTTGATATAAATTATCCAAAATTCTAATTTCCTTTTGAAAGCTTAAATATTATCATTGGCAACAAATACTGCAGTTATTTTCCTTGAAGTGACAGCCTCATTTTCAATAATGTGTCTGCCAAATATAAACACGGCATTTCATGGAAAAGGCACCAGTGAGCTTGCAGCTTAGTTACAGAAGTGCTTTTCCCCAAGACAACCATTGGACTTTGATTTACAGCAGCTGTGCTTTGTACCGACTTCCCATTTTGTCACACGGAATATTAAAAAAAAGATGTGGACTCAAGAGGAAAGACTTAATAAAGGTAAGGTGATGATAATTTTTACAGTTTCAACAAAGATAAGTGAATCCAGCCATTATTTGGCAGCAAACGCATGGCAGGGAAAAATACAATGACTTCCAGGACATTCTTCGGCCTGTGCTAAGGCGCCAGTAGTTTTGAGCCACCGTTGCTTTTGCACCATCAGTGCAAACATCAACACAGTTGCTCTGGGATCAGCCATGAGGGTGAATAAAATTGTTCAATATTGTGAATGTTTCAGCACCACTTGAGTTTGTTTTCAAGCATTCCCATAAAAAAAGATCTGGGAGGGATCCCTGGGTGGCGCAGTGGTTTAGCGCCTGCCTTTGGCCCAGGGCGCGATCCTGGAGACCCGGGATGGAGTCCCACGTTGGGCTCCTGGTGCATGGAGCCTGCTTCTCCCTCTACCTGTGTCTCTGCCTCTCTCTCTCTCTCTCTCTCTCTCTGTGACTATCATAAATAAATAAAACAATAAATAAAAAATAATTTATAAAAAAAAAAAGATCTAGGAGATGAGGGGATGGCTTGGGTGGCTCAGTCAGTTAAGCATCCAACTTTGGCTCAAGTCATGATCTCAAGGTCCTGGGATCGAACCCACATTTGGCTCCCTATGCAGCAGGGGATCTGCTTCTCCCTCTGCCTCTGCTTCTGCCCCCATTCCCCGCTGTGCATGCCCTCTCTCTCTCCCTCAAATAAATAAATAAAGTCTTCAGGAAAAAGAAGATCTCGGATTAGCTGGTGCTGATACCAGATGAACACAAGCAAACTGGTGAGTCTAGCCACTTCTATTGATTTGTCCATGTGTATGACGAAAAGTACAATACCGCAGAGAAGATACTAACTCAGCCTTCATGTTTGCAGCTAAATCTTTAATTTGACAAGCTACTGTATCATTAGAAAGTGGCACTGCTGTGATTCCTTTTGCTGACTCTCCATCCAGCAGGCATTCAGCAGCGTCAGCTGTACGGGCGCCTGTGCCTGTCTCCAGGCAGTTCAGTGCAGTCACTTCCCTGCGTGGTACTTCAATGGCTTTTGCGTTTCTTGTTTGAAAGGCTGTAATGATCAATTTTTGGCTTTTAATGAACTCATCACATCTACATTTAAAATATTCACTTCCCTTTTCTTGAAACTCTGCATTATTATTCTCAAAATGGTGCCACAACTTTAAGAGGCACCAAAAAGGTAGAATTTTAACATCATAAAGCCAAGGAAAAGATAAATCTTAAGAAATAGTTTGTTTCATATTTATACTTTTTTTTAAAGTAGATTTCAGTTTCCTCTTTTTCAGCATCTTTAGGCTTAGATGGTGCAGCTGTGGGCTAGGAAAACAAGCTTCCTAATCTCTTTTTTTTTAAAAGCAAATGATCCATCCTTGAATATAATAAAAAATAAGTAAATTTTTAAATTTTAGAATAAAATGCTATTAACTTCTAAAATCATGAGTTTTATATAAAGTTTAAAACCTATAAATTGGGCAGCCCGGGTGGCTCAATGGTTTAGCACCACCTTCCGCCCAGGCTTAATCCTGGAGACCTGGAATCGAGTCTCACGTCGGTCTCCCTATATGGAGCCTGCTTCTCCCTCTGCCTGTGTCTCTGTCTCTCTCTGTGTGTCTCTCATGAATAAATAATAAATAAAATCATAAAATCATAAATAAATAAATAAATAAATTCTATAAACTATTTGGCAAATTATAATGTAAAATAAGCCAAAAGGTATAGTAACTATTGCTGTGTTTCCACACAGGAAGACTTCAGGATATCAAAATGATTTATTCCATGATAATGAAATTACATACATTCAGCAAGTATAACAAAGATAGCTGGCAAGAGCACAGTAGAAGTTCTGAGAATGAACTGAAGCAGTCTCTGAAAAACAAACATATTTATACCCAAGCCTACTACCAAAGAACATTCTAGAAAACACAAAAATAGACAAGCATACATTCCACTAGCCATCGGATCACTAGCACCATGACAGGTTATATAGCCTCTGAAACATTCTACTCTTCACTTGTGAAAGAACGAGGGCAGGGATGCCTGGGTGGCTCAGTGGGTTAAGTGTCTGCCTTCAGCTCAGGTCATGGTCCCAGGGTCCTGGGATGGAGCCCCAGGTCGAGCTTCCTGCTCAGAAGGGAGTGTGCGTCTCCCTCTGCTCATTCCCCCTCCCCCCCCCCCCCCCACTCATGAGCTTTCTCTCTCTCTCGCTCTCTCAAATAAAAGAGGAAGAAAGCAGCGTGTTTACAGGGTATGAACTTGCTGCTGGGTAGAGCTGTGTTGTGTTTACTCGAGCATCCCCAGTGCTGAGTCCAGGGCTTGGTGCCGAGTAACTAATAAATAAACAGAGTTTGGAAATGTGTTAACCAGGAGAACACAGGGTAACAGCTGAAGGAGTCTCTTCAGAAGACTGCCGAGGGAGACAGGAAGACCAGAGGACAGAGTGGGAGCACTTGGGGGTGGTAGTAAATGAAGAGTTAAAGAAGTTTGGTGGCTGCCAAGGAGAGAAACAGGATGGTACAAAGAAGGACAGTAGAAGTGAAGCTTCTTTCAAGGAGAGATGGATACATGGAAGAAAAGGGATGGGGCTCTGTGAGGAGAGTCTGAAGGTGAAGGAAAACATGGAGATGGGACAGACCATGGTCCCTGCCAATGGGAAGGAGTGAGCACTGGAAATAAGGCATCATCCGCCTCTGAAGGTAGAAAGAAGAGAAGGCAGGGCCAGAACAGGGACATTTAAAGCTGGAGAGAAGGGCGCCAGGGTGGCTCAGTGGGTTAAGTGTCTGCCTTTGGCTCAGGTCATGATCCCAGGGTCCTGGGAACGAGCTGAACATTGAGCTCCCTGCTCAGTGGGGAGCCTGCTTCTCCCTCTCCCTCTGCTGCTCCCCTCCACCTGTGCTTTCTCTTTCTCTCTGTGTGTCAAATAAATAAAATATTTTTTAAAAAATTAGGAGACAAAAGATGCTGGAAAGTTTACACTGATAACTTCTGCAAAGTGGGAGGCAAAGTCTGAAGAGCCACTGTGAAGAGTCCAGGAAATAGATGAGACAAGAAATGGGCTGTGAAAGCAGTGGCAGGAAGCCAGAGGGGGCCTGGCCAGATTCTATAGTGCACCAAGGCGGAGCATCCTAGCATGTTCTCCAGCGATGCTCTGCAGTCTGCAGCAGGGAAGAAGCTGTCTGCCAGTCCAGCAGACACCGAAGGCAAAAGAAGAAGAGCTGTCAGGTGTCATTAAAGGTGTCACTGCTCACAGAGTCCAGAGAGGGCAGGTGACCTCATAACAGCCAGGCCTGTAAGAGTGAAGGGCTACTGGATGAAGAGGAAGAGATGGGTCTGAGCAGGCCCAGGTTAGAGCAGAGAGCAGAATCACAAATGCTTGGAACAAGTGGCTCCTCAAAGGGGAGCCTGGCCTCACCCCAGAAATCCCAGATGTGAAGGCTACAGAATCGCCGGCCTTGTTGGCCGTGTTGCAGTGTGGCTTACATGGACTGGAGGTCTCCAAAGTAAAAATGTCCACAAACATGGAAATGAGGAGAGAATGCTGATGCTGAATTAGGAAGGCTGGGGAGCAGCAGCATTTGTCACCCAGGAAAGGAGAACCGAGTCATGCAGAGGGAAGAGATCACCAGAGCATTTTAAGAGCATTAAAAGTGCCACAGATGAACTGTATGGACCTCCAACAATGACAAGCAGGGAACTTTGGCACTGGGGAGCCCCTTCCACTGTCAGGTGAAATAGTAAAAGGTAAGAGTCTTTAGGAGGGACTGGTTCCCAAGTGGGCAAAGTGGCAGGAAGGAGAGGGGACTGAGTCTGAATGTCCCAGTGAGCCATATCCCTTGAATATAATAAAAAAAAAATCCCTTACTTAGTTTTCTTGAAGAGTGTGTGAAGGCTTTGAAAAAGAATCAACTCCTTTGTTTAAATGAACTCAAGATGCTTGTTGATAGAAAAAATGGGCAATAATTTAATTCATCAAGAACACAGATGGAAAAATCCTCAACAAAATACTGTCGAACCAAATCCAACAATACATTAAAAAAAATCACTCACCATGATCAAGTGGGATTTATTTATGCTCAGGATGCAAGAACGGTCCAACATTCACAAATAAGTCAGTGTGATACATCACATCAACAAGAGAAAGGATAAAAAACATTATTTCAATAGATGCAAAAAAAAAAGCACTTGACAAAATACAACATCCATTCATGATAAAAACCCTCAACAAAGTAGTTGTAAAGGGAATATACTTCAACAAAATAAAGGCCCTATATGAAAAAGTCACAGCCAACATCATCCTCAATGAGGAGAAACTGAGAGCTTTTCCCCTAAGGTTGGGAACAAAGACAAGGATGTTCACTCTCAACACTTGTATTCAACATAGTACTGGAAGTCCTAGTCACAGCAATCAGACAACAAAAAGAAATAAACGGCATCCCAACTGGTAGGGAAGAAGTAAAACTTTCACTATTTGCAAATGACATGATACTGTATATGGAAAACCCTAATACTCCACCAAAAAGTACTAAACCTAATAAATGAGTTAAGTAGAGTTGCAGGATACAAAAATCAATGTACAGAAATTTATTGCATTTCTATACACTAATAATGAAGCAGCAGAAGGAGAAATTAAGGAAATAGTCCTGTTTGTAATTGCACCAAAAATAATAAAATACCTAGGAATAAACTCACGAAATAAGTGAAAGACCTGTACTCTGAAAATTATAAAATGCTGGCGAAAGAAACTGAAAATGACACAAACAAATAGAAAGACATTCCACGTTCACGCATTGGAAGAACAAGTATTGTTAAAATGTCTATACTATGCAAAGCAATCTACAGATTTAATGCAATCCTTATCAAAATACCAACAACATTTTTCCACAGAACTAGAACAGATAATCCTAAAATCTGTATGGAACCACAAAAGATCCCCAAATAGCCAAAGCAATCTTGAAAAAGAAAAACAAAACTAGAGGTATTATAATTGCAGACTTCAAGTTATATGACAAAGCTGTAGTAATCAAAACAGTATGATACTGCCACAAAAATAGACACACAAATCAAGAGAATAGAATAAAAAGCCCAGAAATAAACCCACAATTATATGGTCAATTAATCTTTGACAAAAGAGGCAAGAATATGTAATGGAAAAAGCTAGTCTTCTTAACAAAAGGTGTTGGGAAAATTGGACAGCTACGTGCAAAAGAATGAACCTGGACCACTTTCCTACACCACACACAAACATAAACTCAAAATGGATTAAAGACCTAAATGTGAGACTTGAAACCATAAAAATCCTGGAAGAAAGCACAGGCAGCAATTTCTCGGACATCAGATGTAGCAACATTTTTCTAGACACGCCCTCTGAGGCAAGGGAAATAAAAGCAAAAATAAACTATTGGGATTACGTTAAAATAAAAAGCTTCTGCCCAGCAAAGGAAACAACCATCAAAACTAAACAACAACCTATTGAATGGGAGAGGATATTTGCCAATGATGTATCCAATAAAAGGTTAGTATTCAAAATATATAAAGCACTTACACAACTCAGCACCCCCAAAAAACCAAATACTCCAATGAGAAAATGAGCAGAAGACATTTCTCCAAACAAGGCATCCAGATGGCGAACAGACGCATGAAAAGATGCTCAACATCACTCATCCCCAGGGAAATGCAAACCAAAACCACAATGAGGTATCACCTGACATCTGTCAGAATGGCTAAAATAAAAAACACAAGAAACAACAAGTGTTGGCCAGGATGTGGAGAGAAAGGAGCCCCGGTGCATTGTCGGTGGGAATGAAACTGGTGCAGCTACAGTGGAAAACATTGTGGAGGTTCCTCAAGAATTTAAAAATAGGACTACTCTATGAGCCAGTAATCACCCTACTGGGTATTACAAAAACACTAATTTGAAGGGATACATGCACCTCACGTTTATTGCAGCATTAGTTACAAAAGCCAGATTACGGGAGCAGTCCAAGTGTCCATCAACAAATGAACAGATAAAGAAGATGTGGTGTATATGCAGTGGAATATTATTCAGCCGTAAGAAAGAATGAAATCTTGCCATTTGCAACAACATGGATGGAGGTAGCGTGTATAATGCCGAGCGAAAATGAGCCATCAGAGAGAGACAAATATCATATGATTTCACTCATATGTGGAATTTAAGAAACAAAGATGCAAACAAAGAAGCAAAAAGAGAGACAAACCAAGAAAGAGACTCTTAACTATGGACAACAATCGGATGGTTACCAGAGGGGAAGTGGGTGGGGGCATGGGGGAGATGGGCGAAGAGGGTTAAGAAGACACTGATCATGATAAGCACCAAGTAATGGATAGAATTGTTGAATCACTATCCTGTACACCTGAAACTAATACAACACTATGTTAACTACACTGGAATTAAAATTTTAAAAAGAAAAAAGAAATAATTTAGTTCATCAAGACTTGGAATATTCTCTGGACAACTAAATTAGAATGGTCTCTTATCTTGTGCTCAGGGCCTAATAATTTCAAATGACCTTGGGCAAATCCTATCACCTTTTCAAATTCCATTGGTCAAATGTGGTCTCGGCTCTGAAAGGAGAAGTGATGTGTAGCATTTGTGGTTAAGAACAAAGACTTTGATGCAAAGAAGAAAAAAAAAGAACAAAGAACAAAGACTTTGGGGAAGCAAGCGGTGGGGGGATGGGGTAACTGGGTGACGGGCACTGAGGAGGGCACTTGATGGGATGAGGACTGGGTATTATACTATATGTTGGCAAATCGAACTTCAATTAAAAAAATCAAAGAAATTAATTAATTAAAAAAAGAATAAAGATTTTAGGTATAGATCTAAGTCTCAACTTTATACCACTTATTAGTCATAAAACCTTGGGGAAAATGTCCTCTTTGAGAATAACTTCAGCTTTGCAGCCCATACATCCGTGTTGTGACTACTTAATACTGCCACTGTCAAGTGAAAATGGCCATAGGTAATACAAAAAATGTGCTCCGACAAAATTTTAATCTTCGGAAACTGGGCTGGTCAAATTAGGCCTATGTCATAGCTTACAGA
Source organism: Canis lupus familiaris (assembly GCF_011100685.1). NCBI lineage: Eukaryota > Metazoa > Chordata > Mammalia > Carnivora > Canidae > Canis > Canis lupus. Next base: position 42,489,185 of record NC_049246.1, on the reverse strand, counting down.
TCTCTGATCTATGAGACAGAAATAATAAATAGTCACTTACCTTCCGGGGTTGCTATAAGAATTAAGTTCGTTACTACCTGTTTCCTGGCACCCGGTACACACTCAATGAATGGAAGCTGCTATTATTATAATTTCTAAGTTTATTCCAACTCAATCTGTGACCATGGACCTATGGCTGGTCTTTCCAGACTTTCCGGATGTGCAGAACAAGTTCACAATTGAAAATTACTTTTCTGGAGATCTACATGGAAGGAACACAGATCTGGGAGGGAAACACAGAGTTCTCTGTGCTCCCGGCCCTGACTGTTCTATGCTCTGAGGACAAAACACTGCTACCCCGGTGTGTGAGTAACCTCATTTCAAAACAATAAATAAAGGGGCACCTGGGTGGCTCAGCAGTTGAGCATCTGCCTTTGGCTAAGGTCATGATCCCAGGGTCCTGGGATCGAGTCCCGCATCAGGCTTCCCACGGGGAGCCTGCCTCTCCCTCTGCTGGTGTCTCTGCCTCTCTGTGTGTATCTCTCATGAAAAAGCAAATAAAATCTTTTAAAAAAACAAAAACAGTAAATCTGTAAAGCTAAGATAGCAATTCTTCCTTGTAAAATGACCTGATACATAGCATTATGCTTTTAACCACCAGGACACGTTTTTCTTTAATGTGATGTCTACTTAGGGTTTTTAAAATCCAATTGAAGACATTCATTGTAACTTGAAACCAACTGTTCAGAGTTGAAAAGCCTGGATATTATCCCACAGTGTATTATCTTAACACAAACTGAAGATAAATGTCATCCCACTAAGGCTCAGAGCAAAAAACTACGCTGTGCAAATGTCTTATGTTTTTAGTAAGGTTGTTCTATATTAATCTTTGGCATCTTGGGAGTCAGTTTGGGGTAATGAATGAGGGCTGGTGACCATGTTGGACAGAAGCATCTGGGAAAATAATGATAAGTGGCGGCTAGTGAGTTGTCCATAACCTCCGCTTCCCATTCTTCACTCCAGTCATGGTCTCGATCTGGGATGCCTGGGTGGCTCAGTCGGTTTGGCGTCCGACTCTTGATTTTTGACTCCAGTCGTGTGATCTCGGGGTCATGGGATCAACTTGTCACCCTCCCTTCTCCCCTCCCCCTGCTCTGTGTCTCAAACAAATAAACAAAACCTTAAAAAAAAATAATCCTAATATCAATCCTAAATTCTCGAGTCTACTCAGTGCACCACATTTTGGATTCTGTATAACTGGGATTGAATGCACGTACTACACTAACTTGTTCAGGGAAAAAAAAAAAAAGCAATAACAGAACTTGATATTAAGTAAAATGTATTTATTTTTTTAGTTTATGAATTTTCACATCTGCTGTTAAGGAGTTGTTCTTACAACCCTACACATATAAATCATCAGAAAATATCAGCATTTTACTATTACAATGGTAAGTGAGAACAAGTAGAAACACTTTTAAGAGACAAGAGAGGCAAGATTATAAAGTGCTGTGGCATTTCACTCTGAAATGGTACGTCATACGCGGAGCGGAGTAATTCATCCACATGAGAGCTATCTGTAGAGGCAGGGAGGATCACCATAGCTATCCGTTCCCATCCGACGGGATCTAAGATGAAAAATTCCGCCAGAGAAGGAGGAGCAAAATGTTTCAACAGCTGAAGATAGGAGTCCCCTGCAGGATTTTAGGTTGGTGATATTGTTGTGGATTTTTTACACCCCCCCAAAAAAATTATAATAAGGCACCCAAATTATTTGTGCTCATAATCACTGGAATAATCTAATAATGTGTTATTTTAACTATTATCAGCAATAGTCAACGTATCGATGACTCATTTTTCATGGTTATCTACTGCTAGCATCTATTTTTATGTTATAATATTTTCTGTAGATAACAAGAGTCTTCAAATGGCCACGTTTGTGTTTACTAAGTTATGTTGAATCTAGAGAGCCGTGCCTGCCCATAAGCTTTCAGAGTCTCCGTTAGTTGATTAAACATAGGAAATGCTTAAGCTGTTGACATATTTGCATCGATGTCACGAAGGAGCTGTAACTTTATATTTATGTCATTACCTTGCGTAACAAAATGTGCCTACACACAGTGGTTGCCCACCCATGGTATTAATCAGAAGTCGCTGAAGGGTGAAGTCCCAGGACTTTGGGGAGACACGAAGGTGCAGAAACTGTGCAGAAGTGCATGCCCCCCTCCAGCTGGCCGGTCACCCCATCACCCTGGGTGGGGAATGCAGCCTGGCTCTCTCACCAATTAAACCTTTGCTCTTTGCTTGGACTACATCCAGACACGACTTTGACAGGTTCCTTGTCTGCCAGGAAGCAGACTGAGCTCGATTTCACAGATGTCGCTGGAAATCTATGACTGAGTTTTAAGGGTGTGAATGTGAAGGGGTGGGGGTTAAAAATCTGGTTTGATATTAACACAGATTTAGTAAAAGAAAAAGGAAAGAAAGAAAGAAAGAAAGAAAGAAAGAAAGAAAGAAAGAAAGAAAGAAAGAAAGAAAGAAGAAAGAAAGAACGAGCAAGAAAGAAAGAAAGAAAGAAAGAAAGAAAGAAAGAAAGAAAGAAAGAAAGAAAGAAAGAAAGAAAGAAAGAAAGAAAAAGAACCTGCCACTTAAGCCGTGGCTAGAGCCCTTCAGAAGGATTTCAGTGGAGGGAACAGACCATGCAGGAGGCCTTGAGGCATCACAGGAAATTCCTCTGCCCTAGCAGGTGGGGCATCTATTATTTCTTCCAGGCACTAAAGTGCAGGTGGCGGGAGGGAAAAAGAAATGGTAACAGTTAATAAGGGGATGGGCGGCTGACAGCTACCTTTTTCTGTAGCCTAAAAGGAGTCATCAGATTATTTGCTGCCTTGAGTGTCATTGTCTGGGGTCCTTCATCCTCGGGAGAGCACAGTAAGAAAACAGTTTATAAATCACCCATCTCAGGGAAGTAGAGCTTCCTCCCCCTAAAACTGTACTGTTTTTAACCCCTTTTCCAAGTTAACAGACTACAAATTGTACTTAGGTTTTTCACTCGGTCACCCACAGCTTTTGATCTTAAAATCCCTGGTTAAACCTTAAAAATCCCTGGTAGCTGGGGACCCCTGGGTGGCTCAGAGGTTGAGTGTCTGCCTTTGGCCCAGGGCCTGATCCCAGATTCCCGGGACCGAGTCCCACTTCGGGGTCCCTACATGGGGCCTGCTTCTCCCTCTGCCTGTGTCTCTGCCTCTCTCTGTGTGTCTCTCATGGATAAATACACAAAATCTTTTAAAAAAATAAGAAAATAAAAGTGGTAGCTGTCCCTAGTCCTTGGGGTGGGGAGGGGTGGGCAGCGTCCCTATAAGGAGAGTTGATAGATTTATCCGACAAGGCGGGGCCCTGGGAGAGAGGCTGTGCGAGCAGGAGGTGGACTTCGCTCCAGTCTCGCCGCGTGGCCGGATCAGAGGTTGTCCACAGGGATGGCAGCTGGCACCGGAGCCCACGGGACAGGGATGCAGGGAAGAGAGCTGGGAAGGCGGCTGGGCCCACCCGACTGGCTCACCGCTTCCTGGGGTGGGGGGTGGGAAGGGGCGGCGGGGGGGGGGGGGGGGTGCACTTCAGAGATCCTTTCCAGTGCCTCGAGAAAACCAGGTAGTGAAAAGCTGCTAATGATCATTTATTGTCGCCCTCTGTCCAGCAGAAGCCCCTTTCCGCAGGCGGGTGGGTGTCCCAGGCTTCCTGCCGCCCAGCCCTCTGCTGGGGCCAGGGATCTGACCCCCACTCCGGGGGTGGGATGGGATGGGGGGGCCGGGGTTCAGGCAAGGCCCAGTGGGGTTTTGCTGCACCTGTGTGCAAACCCTGTAGGCTTTTCCGATGGGGGGAGGAGAGTTGGACACAGAAGAAAAAACACAGCCTGGCGCCAAGCCCCCTGCGGGCAGGAACACGCGTCCCTACAGCTGGCTGTTCCTGTGGCTTCCTTGGCCCTGCCTCCTCTTGCGGAGCCGCCGCTGCAGCTGCAGCTTGTTGGTGAAGAACATCTGCCTCCAGCCCATGTCCTCGGCCAGGGCCCTCATGTCCGGGGTGACGGTGTCGCAGGCCGACAGCACGATCTTCTCCCACAGTTTGTCACACGTGCACAGCTGCGGGGGGACCGTGAGACGCGGGTGAGGGCAAGGCCATCTACCCCCGAGCCCCTACCAGTCCCTGCTGCCCCGGAGAAACCAGGTGCGTCCTGCCCCCTCCCCTGCCTCGTGGGGGAAAGGCAGGTGCCCCGGGCCTGAGGGACCCGCAGGACGTCATTCATGCATTAAACCAAGTCCCCAACTGGTTTAAGATGAAAAATGCAAGACAGCTCTACATGGTACATACGCAACACGCGGCTGCTGATTTACATACACGACATCATACTATCCATTTCCAATTAACCACGGAACAGAGGCTATCACGGTGTGTCCATGGGCCTTCCACCCAGTGCGGCAGTCGCTGACACCTGCTAAGCTGGCCTCCCATTTTATTTTATTATTATTATTATTATTTTTAGATTGTATGTATCTATTGGAGAGAGAGGAAATAGAATACGAGCAGGGGGAGAGGCAGAGGGAGAAGCAGGCTCCCCTGTTCCATGCAGGAAGCCTGATGTGAGGCTCGATTGCAGGACCCCAAGATCATGACCTAAGCTGAAGGCAGGTGCTTAACCCACTGAGCCACCCAGGTGCCCCTATTATTATTATTATTTTTTTTTTTAAGGAGGCTCCACGCAGGTCTTGAACTCAAAACCCAGAGATCAAGACCTGGGCTGAGAGCAGCCCAGGTGGCTCAGCGGTTTAGCGCCACCTTCAGCCCAGGGCCTGATCTTGGAGACCCAGGATCCAGTCCCACATCGGGCACCCTGCATGGAGCCTGCTTCTCCCTCTGCCTGTGTCTCTGCCTCTCTCTGTGTGTCTCTCATGAATAAATGAAATATTAAAAAAAAAAAAAAAAGACCTGGACTGAGAGCAAGTGACTTAACCCACTGTGCCACCCAGGGGCCTCTTTTCTCCGCTGTTAGCCCTCCCTGAAGCCATTTCTCCGTGGGCTGGTCCAGCTGACAGCTTAGTTCACTGCAGGCTGCTTAGTGGCAAGCGGCATCAAAAGGCACAAGTGGCCCTCAAACAAGCAACCAGCACATCTGACCTGCACCCATTCCTGCTGCCAGGGCCCCGTCCGCAGGTTTTGCTCCGAGCCCTATGCACAGGTGATGTCACCATGCACCAGAGTGGCCTCCACGATTCTGTGTATGCGATGGGCCCATCCGGCACATGGCAACGTGGGCCGTGCTCTGGGGGTAAAGTTCTCTGAGATGTTCCTCTGCGGTCTGGGGCTTTAACTGGAGGCCATGAAGTTAAGGACTGATAAGAGCCCTCTGACCCCAGGTCTGCACCAGGCCTGTTTGCCCTCCCTCCCAGTTCAAAGTTGCCACAGGTCGGCTTCCATTTACTCAGGGCTTTCTGGTAGGACATTTCCAGTTGGCACCATTATTTATAGCACCTACCCTCATCTACTGAACCCTTTCAGGGTGCAGATTTCCTGACCCCTTACACAACATGTCCCCAAATCCTTCCTGAAGGTAAATCTTCCGTTGTATTTATTTAGTATCACTAACCTCGGCATTCACCATGGCTTTTTGGCATATGCAATGGGAGCATTTAAAGGTGCTTGGGAAAAAAAAAAAATAAATAAATTTAAAAATAAAGTAAATAAATAAATAAAGGTGCTTGGAGGGGCGTCTGGGTGGCTCAGTCAGATAAGTGTCCTGCTTCTCTCTCTCCCTCTGCTGCTCCTCCTGCTTGTGCTCTCTCAGTCTCTCTCTTGCTCTCTCTCTCTCTCAAATAAATAAGTAAATAAATAAAATCTTTAAAAACAAAGAAGAGGGTGCTTGAATATTTGGGGTTCCTGGGTAGCTGAGTCGGTCAGGCACCTGACTCTTGATTTCAGATCAGGTCATGATCTCAGGGTCCTGGGATCGAGCCCCATGATGGGCTCTGTGCTCAGTAGGGAGCCTGCTGGAGATTTTCTCTCTCTCTCACCCTCTGCCCCTCCCCCCACCCACTTGTGCTTATTCTCTCTAAAATAAATAAATAAATCTTAAAAAAAAAAAGTGGCATGGATATTTGGTGTTACACAGAAGTAAGTCCAGGATATAAAATGTGCTCTATAAAGGGTTCCCCGTGGGCCTCGGTGACACACACTCCCTGGTTCCATCCTTCCTGTGCCAGTTGTGTGCTCTGGGAAGCTAATCACCAACTCGATTTCTTTCTTTCTTTCTTTCTTTCTTTCTTTCTTTCTTTCTTTCTTTCTTTCTTTCTTTCTTTCTTTCTGATTTATTTATTTGAGAGAGAGAGAGCATGAGCAGGAGGGCAGAGGGAAAGGGAGAGAGAGAGCCTCAAGCAGACTCCCTGCTGAGCAGAGAGCCCCACTCAAGGCTCAATCTCATGACCCTGAGATCAGGACCTGAGCGAAACCAAGAGTCGGTCCACTTAACTGACTGTGCCACGCAGACGCCCCCTATTTCCCTTTTCATCAGTTTCATTCAGCGGTCATTATTCATGAAAATCCAGAATTGGAAAGACCTAAGCGTGGTGGGCAAGCCATAAGGAGCTCAGAGTTCCTATAAAGCAGTAGTGCAGGCTACACTGGCCTGCTCATCCCTTCTGCTCAAGCCCCTCCCAGACATGCCCCTGCTGAAAGAACCCCCACAGGGACTTCTCATAAAGAGGCAAAGAGAGATGGCTGGGTGGTTCAGCGGTTGAGCATCTGCCCTTGGCTCGGGTCATGATCCCAGGATCCTGGGATCAAGTCTCACATCGGGCTCCCTGTATGGAGCCTGCTTCTCCCTCTGCCTAGGTTACTGACTCTCTCTGTGGGTCTCTCATGAATAAATAAATAAAATCTTTAAAAATCTTAAAAAAAAAAAAAGGAGGCTAAGAAAAGCAAGAAGCCTGTGGACCCCTCAAAGATCAATAACTTATGGAGCATACGTTAAGGGCAAGAAATTTTGTGTTCATTGCCTTATTTATTTATGTCTATTTATTTCATGAATTATTTACTGCCGTAAAATAATCTGAAGCAATCTCCTATGGGATACAATGATGGCAAGTAGGGCACTCAGTCTGTTTACACACAATGTTGCTGAAGAACTCTGGATGCAAGGAAGGCAGATCCTGTCTAGAATAGGCCACGATCCAGGGAGGACAAATCTCTGCTTCCTCCATCACTGAGGGTCCCAGAGA